>NW_027413640.1:3820000-5052003 GCF_048544455.1 Silene latifolia | reverse complement strand
CTTGTCGCCCAAGATGCGTATTAAACGATAAAAAACTAATTTAACTTCTACAAAGATGAGGTAGCTAAAGACTGTTTGTATGTTCTAGATCAAAGGAATAATAGATTTCCGTTGGTATTATGGATATGGATGGAGAAAAAGAAAAGACAAATTTAAAAATTTTTGAATGAGCTAAGAGCCAATAGAATGAACTAAAAAGTTCGTATCCGAACTTTGTACCGCGCATACATTAATAACTTACACTTACTTAGACGGGTTACGTAAAGTCATAGGATGTATGAAGAAAAGAAAAAATATAAATCCATACAGAAATCTATATTAAAATGAAAGGTAATCCGATTGGAATATATATGAAGTATTATATTAAAATGTATTTTACATAAGAGGAAACCCAATAGCAACAAAAAATTAAAACCCTAAAAAAAGGGTTTCTTTTTTAAACTATCTACCCATCCAGTTTTTAGATAGATGGGGTATTTCGCACGATAACTAGCTAAATAACTTACTTATGTGTCATGATCTCGACTTGTATATCGACTCATAATCGTCAATTTATAGGTATAGAATAAAAAAAACACAAATGTGCCAGGAACCAGATTTGAACTGGTGACACGAGGATTTTCAGTCCTCTGCTCTACCAGCTGAGCTATCCCGACCATTCCCTTTTCTGGTGCATCATCTCCCCATTTTACGAGATAACTTGGGTTTGTGTCAATTAGTCAATCAATTAAAAGGATGAAAAGTATTACAATATCACCCAGGGCAAGATCCGGTGAGTCCACCTATATTTTTGAGTCCCATGAGTCCACTTATGTATCACACGCTATACACAAGAATATCACGATTTTTTTAGTGTAACCTGTAAGTCCAGAAACAATATCACAGAATGTACGAAACAATATCACTAATCACACTAAACAATATCACGAAAAACACGCATTATAAACAGTAAAAAAGAAAGGGTGAGAATATTGAAAGTACACAACTCTCCGTCGACGGCAACAACCCATAACCCAATGCCACACCTTCACCACCGCCACCACCACCACCATTGACTTAGTACCACACCACCACCCTCCAACCCGTCTCACAACCACGACTACCACCCTTCATTAACACACCCACCATCCAACCCTAAATCCGCCACACACAATCCCTACCAAAGACCCCATATTTCGAGTTGGGTGTGGAGCAGCAGCAAGATGATGAGTCGTCGGAGATGATGCAGGCCGCCATGGATGGGCATATAGTGGTTGAATCGATGTTTGTTTGATTTTAAAGTTTAAAAAGAAAGATGGGAGAGAGATGGAGGAAGAGATTTAAGGACGTGGATAGGTAAGTGCACTATAGGGTAGCGAAGGCCAGAGATCTCGTCGGCATAGGGGTCGTCGATAAAGAAAGTACTGTGACTGACATTGAAGATGGTGAAAGGCGGAATTATGTTCACTGATGTGATATTGTATAGTATAACCCGTGATATTGTTTAGTACAACCAGTGATATTGTTTCGCTGGACCCACGAACTCAAAAAGATAGGGTGGACTCATATGATCCTAATTCTCTATCTCTCTCTCTCTCTCTCTCTCTATATATATATATATATATATATATATATATATATATATATATATATATATATATAGAGAGAGAGAGAGAGAGAGAGCGGGATCTCGTGAGTTTGGTTCTTACGGTGAGTTGTGAGTTTGGAAAATCTCAGCCATTGAATCTGAACAAATAGACCGCTGAGATTGCATCTAAATATCTAATAGTAATAAAAAAACAAATCTAACTCTCCTCTCCCAAAATTTTGCTCCCGTCATTTTCTCGCTCCTTTCATCTACCTTTTCCTGACCTCAAATTAAAATTTGCAACTGTTTTTTCTAAATTAAAACTTCAGCACTCCAATCCCTATACATCATCATCATCTTCCCAAACCCTAGAAAATCAATCGCAATTGTCAAACAATCAAAGTTGTATATCGTGTAAATCAGCATTCATCAATTCTATATGGAACAAATTCGAATCAGGTAGTTTCTTTATATCGATATAGATTTAACGATTTCATACAAGTTTTCAGTTATTTGCTTTTATTTTATAGTTAATTGTGAATTTATGAATTCAGCTAAAAAATTGAGGTGATTTGAAGTTAATTTCATATTTTTATGAATTAGATAGAAAAATTATTCATGTTCTTCGCTTTTTTTCTAAAATTGAGATTATCTGATTACATGAGAAATTGATTTGCTTGATTGTGAATTTCCTCTCTTATGAATGTGAAAAGTTACAGATGTTCTTCGCGGTTTTTAATTGTTTGGTTGCATTTAATTGTTATTATCTGATGCTGAACTTGAAGGTTGAGATTGTTTGATTACTTGATAGCGAGCTGCGTAATTGTGAATTTCCTCGCTTATGAATCATAGTAGTTATTTGTGTAATGATAGTGATGCTATAAATAATGGCTACCTGAATGTAGGATTGCCGATATAAAAAGACTGGTTCGGTTGCATTTGAGGCTGTGGGTGATTGCATTTTGTACGGATTGTATAAAGATAGATCGATAAAGGATGTTCAAATTCTTGAAAGGAGTAGTAGCAGGATCTGGTACTAGCGTCAAGGAGATGTGGGTTTAATTTGAGCGAGAATGATGCTACTTGTTATTGCAAACTTTCTTCAACTTTCTTTGTTTTTTCTATTTCAACTTCTCTGCTTTTTTGCAAAACTAAGATTCCATTGTTAATCTTTCCACTTTTCATTTGCTTTTAGTACTCAGGTATTTGATCTATGTACTTTGCACAATTTGTACAGCTTAATTGACATTTGTAGCATTAATACTATAAAGTTTACAATTTTCTATGAGATAAGTATTAATTTCCAAAATTTTGGGTGTGTATAAATGTATAATCTTGATCATTTATTTGGAATTTTAAAAATTGATTCTGGTATGTCCGACATGCATAAACAATTAGACGTTTTTATAACTGATTGTTGATGTTTGTGCCACTAAATTATTGGACGTTTTATAACTGGTGTTGTTATTAATGGAGATAAAACGAGATGAAGATAGATTTAAAGAAGGGAGGAAGGGTTGGTAATGAAGTAAAAGAATTAAAAGAAAAATGTTAGTGTGACTTGTATTATCTATTATAACAAGTTGTTTTTATTAAGGGATTGTCTAAAGAAGATGAGGTTAAAAGGTGGGTTTATTTTTTTATTATTAAAAGGTGGGACTATTCTTAGCAGATGGTCAAAAGGTGAGATTATTCCCGTCAATTTGCTAGAATTATACATGGTTTATAAAGAAAATATCTGCTGCTAGTACTTCTGTTTTAAAGAAAATATATGCTGCTAGTACTTGGGATGTCTCTGAAGCTGTTTATAATGAAGTAACAACATGTACAGGGAAAAAAGGTAAAAAATGAGAATTTTTTTATAAAAAAATAACAATAACACAATAATAATACCAGAATAATAGCACAATAACACTTGAGTAACAACACGTAAAGAAAAAAAAGGTAACAAAATGAGAATTTTTTTAAAAAATAACTATAATACTATAATAATAGCAGAATAACAGCAGAATAACATTGGAGTAACAACACGTAAAGAAAAAAAAGTTAACAAAATGAGAATTTTTTTAAAAAAAATAACAATAACACTACAATAATAGCAGAATCACAATAACACCAGAATAACAGCACAATAACATGTAGTAAAATCAGAGTTAAAACAGTAAAAAAAAAATCAAATGACACCGGAATAACATCACAATAACGCCAGAATAACAGCACAATAACATGCAGTAAAAAAAAGAGTAAAAAAATCAAAGTAGTAAAAAAAATCAAAGTAGTAAAAAAATCAAAGTGACACTAGATTAACATCACAATAACAGCAGAATAACAGTAGAATAACAACACAATAACACGTGGTAAAAAAAATCACAGTCGTAAAAAAAATCAAAGTGACAGCAGAATAACATCACAATAACAGTGGAATAACAATAACAGCACAATAACATGCGGTAAAAAAAAGAGGAAAAAAAATCAAAGTAAAAAAAAACACAATAACAGTAGAATAATAGCACAATAACACGTGGTAAAAAAAATCAAAGTCGTAAAAAAAATCAAAGTAACAGCAGAATAACAATAACAGCACAATAACATGTGGTAAAAAAAAAAAGAGAAAAAAAATCAAAGTCGTTAAAAAATCAAGTTAAAAAAAAAGCACAATAACAGCATAATAATACGAGGTAAAAAAAATAAGAGTGAAAAAAAATTCAAGCAAAAAAAAAAATTGGTACAAAAAGAAAAAGAAAAAAGGTAACATAATGAGAAAATTAGAGGAAAACATAAGAGGAAAAAAAATCAAAGTTGTAAAAAAAAAAGCATAATAACACGAGGTAAAAAAAAAAAAGAGAAAAAAATTAAAGTAAAAAAAGAAAAAGAGTAGCACTAGAAAAAAGAGAAAATAAAATAAATAACAATGCTTTTATATAACAACTAAGATTAATCTTGGTCACTCATCTCTAATTTAATCTAATGGTTCAGATTCCCCCAACTCACAACTCACCATAAGAGCAAAAATCACCAAATCCAATATATATATATATATATATATATATATATATATATATATATATATATATATATATATATATATATATACATATATATACATATATAGACTGTCAAAACTCGACTCGACCCGACCCGAAAACCCGACCCGACCCGACCCGTTTTCTTAGGGTTATAAACCCAGTTTTTTTTCGACCATGACCCGTTTGACCCGAACCCGAAATGACCCGTTATTTTAGGGTCGAGACCCGACCGAACGGGGCAGATTCGACCCGTTGGGTCAAGGGAAAATCATGAATTTTATTAAAAATATTATTATTTATATATTATATTTGAAAATATAGTTAAAAAATTATTTTTTTATTACTTAAAATTAAAAATTCAACTAAAAAGTCAATTTTATATAACTTTTATAATATTTAATAATAAAATAATTATTAAAAAAACTTTATTTTAATAATTATATCAATATAATTATTGTATATGATGAATATGACTAAAATAATAATTTTAAACATATTTTAATTTTTAAAAATATATTTTTTAAATTAAAAAAATCGTTTAAAAAAGGCGTTAAAAATTATTTCTTGACCCGTATTCTGACCCTAACCCGACCCGTGACCCGTATGACCCGACCCGTATCTGACCCGACCCGTATTTGACCCGACCCGTATTCTGACCCGACCCGTATGATCCGACCCGGGACCCGACCCGCCCGACCCGTTTGACAGGTCTATACATATATATATATGAGTAAATTAACAATTACTCCCTTTATAAACCACTTTTCTAAAATAACTCTCTTATGAAAACTTTTTAATAATTTACTCCCATAAAATGTTCTCAAGTCAAAAATTGCACCCAAATTGAGAATCCGATGAAATTTTTTTTTTATGACCGTTTTACCCTTATGTTCATATCTTCTTCCCCATCAATTTTATTGCTTCCCTATCAAATTCCCAATTCCCCTTGCTCCCTTGCTACTTCGTTGGATTGACAACCCACCCCCAAAAAATTCAATTTAAAAATCATTCACCATTTACATCCCTCATTATCACCATCCATTTACCATCATCTCCATTATCAAAGCTTCAACCGCCATTTTCGTTCTCAAACTCGTTCAACATTAATTTCACCATACACAACCTCCCTGGCTCCGTTTCGCGAACCCAGATCCACCACCACCACCGTGCTCATAATTCACTCCACCTGAGAGCAGCAACTCGTCTCCGTCGCACTATCCAACCTTCATCACCAATTCAACCATCAATCAGTCGAGGTGCTAATAAATTTCATTGTCCAACCGAGCAGCATTCTGCAACAAAATAAAGGGATCAATAACCAGTTGTTAATAAAAAACCACAGAAATACTGAAGGAAACCAACATTCAAAATCAATCTCAATTAACTAAATTCGATATCATCTTCTCAATAGTAGTAACCCTTTCCAACTACTCCCTCCTATCCACTCTTTTCTTCCCTATTTCCTAAAACGGATTATTCAGGTTTTCTTCCCCTTTCCTTTTTGAGAAAGTTTTTATTAATATTATACGCTTACCTCTCTCCACTCATCAAACCCCACCATATCCTTTACTAATATTTAATTCTAATTATTCCTACCTCTCTCCAATAACCAAACCCCACCCATCTCCTTTATTAATATTTAATCCTAATTATTCATACCTCTCTCCAATTACCAAACTCCACTCATATTTTTATCAATATTATACTCTCCACCCTTAATCTCCGTGTCCACTTCAAAGAGGAACAAAAGAGTGGATAGGAGGGAGTAATAATCAGTAACCACTAATTTAAATCCTGCGACTAAACTACTTAACTGATCTACTAATAGTAAGTACAGATCAACAGACTGATATAATAAATGACCCGTGCAATCCGAACAATTATAACAATTACCTTCATGATGATTCCATAGACATCATTAGAAACCAGAGGAGCCTTCAATCCAGACTGACCCGTGCACGCATAAAATCAAATTTCGCCCTTGAATATGCAACACTGACTGACCGCTTGGATTTGATTTCCCCAAATTTCCTTATCAAGGCACTTATACATCCCGATTGGTTTTGATTTTCCCAAATTCATAATTACCATATCTCAATTCAATTTTTTTTTTTTGGTTAGGTAACATTTTTCTATTTTCTGGGTTTTTTTCTTTCTGGGTTTACTTGTGAAGCAGACGATGGGAAGGAGGGGCAAGGCGGCTAAGGTCTGACAAAGCGGCGCACCAGTGGTTTGAAGGTGGTGGTGTTGTGGTGATGGTTGGGGGGGTGGTTGAAGTATAAGGGAGAGGGAAGAACCAATAAAAACATAGGTAAGGGCATTTTCGTCCAAAAAATAGACTTAAAATCAGAAAATTCAAAAATTGACGAAATCTTTCACCGGACTGTCTATTTGGGTGCAATTTTTGACCTGAGAACATTTTATGGGAGTAAATTATTAAAAAGTTTTCATAAGGGAGTTATTTTAGAAAAGTGGTTTATAAAAGGGAGTAATTGTTAATTTACTCTCTCTCTCTCTCTCTCTCTCTCTCTCTCTATATATATATATATATATATATATATATATATATATATATATATATATATATATATATATATATATATATATATATATATATATAGGAATGGGATCATGTGAGTATTACTTATATATTTGAGGATTGAGGATTAATACTATGATAGGTATTTAGGGTGGAAACAAGCAAGGGCAAATTTGTAATTTAACGCATGCCTATATAAACTGCTTTTCCCAGCCAAAATCGTTATTTCCTCCTTTTTCTTCTTCTCCCTCTAACTTCTCTCTCTATTGTAGCTTGTTCTTCCATTGTTGAGCTGGAAAACCCTAGAATTTAGGCGTGATCTCGGTTTTTCCTCCTCATTCTTCACAATTATCATATTATTCCAATTAGTTCGTGTGCTCAGGTACGTAATTGGCGTTTTTCGTCCCTAAGTTTCGAATTCGTTGTCATCTTACTCTGTTTGTTCTTCTTTCGTTTATATAATTTGAATTTCATCTTGCTTTAGTTGTTATTTTCAATTTAATTTTGTGTTTCCTAAAATTCGGTACGTTTTTGTTTTATTTCCAGGTTTTGCTGCTTATTCTTCACAATTATCATATTATTCCAATTACTTCGTTTGCTCAAGTACGTAATTGGCGTTTTTCGTCCCTATGTTTCGAATTCGTTGTCCTCTTACTCTATTTGTTCTTCTTTCGTTTCTATGCTTTGAATTTCATCTTGCTTAATTTGTTATTTTCAATTTAATTTTGTGTTTCCTAAAATTCGGTACGTTTTTGTTTGATTTCCAGGTTTTCCTGCTCAAATCTCTGCGTATTCAATCATCATTGCGATGTCTGGTATGTTATTCTTCTTAATTTCAGCTTTATTCTCTCTTTATTTTGTAGTTTCAGCTTTCAATCACATGTTCTTTATACTTTTGGTAAATATTCTCTATTACTAGTCATCTTTATTTCTGTTCGTATAATTTTTGTACCTATAAATATTTTCTGTTCATTTACGTTCTTATTTTGTACCTTACAGCAAGTGTGTTTTTGTTTTGCTCAATATGTGATATTGTTTTCTACAACGGGTGATATTGTTTATGTTGATATGTACCATTGTATATTCACCTTTGTGATATTGTTTTTCAACTTCATGTGTGGTATTGTTCCAGAATACGTGATATTATTTTCCTGGATATATGATATTGTTCAGCCACTTGTGTGATATTGTTCCTGCAACATTCCTTTGTGATATTGTTTTCTAACTTCATGTGTGATATTTTTCCCAAATAACGTGATATTGTTTTCCAGGATATGTGATATTGTTCAGCCACTTGTGTGATATTGATTTCGTCCATATCTTTAAGACTTTTTCTTGTTATTTTACATTGTACTTTTCTTGCCAGATCCTACAAGTAATGTAACTTCTTCTTCCTGTAATGATATTCATGTCTCTGCCATTATCTCTAAAGATAGTAATGATATTATTGAGTCTTCAATTACTTCTACTGTTCTCATTGAACCACCTGATGCATCTAGCTCTACTCCACATGTTGAACAACATTCTGTTCCTTCTCGTGTGCATCAACTACTTTTGGACTCCACACCTGGTGGTAGTGAATTGTGGACAAGGAATGTTGCAGCTGAGTTTAAACCTCATATTGGCCAGTTGTTTGGGACGTTGGAAGAAGCTATTAGTTTTTATGATGTGTATGTAGAAGCATGTGGTTTTGAACCTAGGAAGTCTTCCCAAAAAAAGGTCTGTTTCTGGTGATGTGAAGTATAAATTTGTTGTTTGCAACTGTGAAGGTTTTAGAGACCGTAAGAGGAAGGCTACTGTTTTAGATAGTGGAAAGGAGCAAGCAACGCCCAAGCCATTTGATATTAGGAACACTAAATTAACTAGGATTGGTTGTACTGCTATGATTGAGTTTCGCTATAGTGGGGATGGTTATGTTGTTTTTCAGTTTCGTGAGTGGCATAATCACCGTCTTTGTTCACTTAGAAATCAACAATTTCAAAAAAAACACAGGCACCTCCATCTTTACCATAAAAAGACAATTATTGATCATTCAAGGGTTAATCAAGGCCCAACAAGGGCATTTAGAAATGTCAAGGAATATGTAGATGGCTATGAGAATGTTGGAGCTCAACTGGTTGATTTTAAGAATTTTGGAAGGGATATCAAATGTTTCATAGGAGACCGGGATGCTCAACTGTTTGTTAACTATTTTGAGGATAAACGTGATACCACTGAAGGTTTTTACTTTGCTTATGAGGTGGATTCTGGGAAATGTTTGGTTCGTGCGTTTTGGTGTGATGCAGAGTCTCGTAGAAACTATGCTTTGTTTGGTGATTACATCACTTATGATCCAACTTACAGTACGAATAAGTATTGTATGCTTTTTACTCCTTTTACTGGCGTAGACCACCACAAAAGGTCAATTACTTTTGCTTCTGCCTTGCTATTTCATGAGGATGAAGATTCGTTCAAGTGGGTCTTTGAAAAGTTCCTTGATGCTATGGGACAGCGAGAGCCACACTGTATAATAACCGATCGGTGTCTTTGGAATAAAGTGGGTTTGCGTCTTTGTCATCAAACATGCTAGGCGCAGATATTGCATGTGGCATATCATGCAAAAGCTTACCGATAAGGTTGGGCCTGCAATATCGAAAGAGACTGATTTTGTCAGCCGTTTGAATGCTATTGTTTGGGATGCTGAGTTAGAACCTTTTGAATTTGAAGAAAAGTGGTGTCAGTTGGTCAATGAGCATAATCTTGAAGGTAATTCCTGGTTGTCAACCATGTTTAGAAAAAGGAGAAAATGGATCCCAGCTTATTTTTGTGATGTTCCTATGGGCTGTCTATTACGAACAACTCAACGTTCTGAGAGTCAGAATAATTTTTTCAAGCGTTTTGAAAATGTACATGGTACACTTGTTGAATTCTTGATGCGGTTTCAAAGCGCCATTGATGTACAACGCCATACTAAAAAACAACTTGATAGAGACGATGATTGTACTCTTCCACAATTAGCAACTTCTTTTAAGTTGGAAGATCATGCTTCCAAGGTTTATACAAATTCTGCTTTCGCAGATTTTCAAGTAGAAGCTTCTGCTTTTATTTGTTCCCTTAGTGTTGGTGGCTTCACACCACCTGCAAACGGTATAGAGTTAATTGGTATTGCTGATGCCAGAACGCAGAAGACCTACCAAGTTGTCTACAATTCTCTAACCAATGACGCTGAATGTTCTTGTAAGTTGTTCAACAGGAAGGGTATTATTTGTAGACACATTATCTGGGTTTACTCTGGAAAACAAGTACACACTTTGCCCGATAAATACATTCTTATGAGGTGGACCAAGAATGCACACAAGATCCCTCTTTATGGTCCACATGGTGAGTTAATTGAGGATTTTGATGCCACTGATTTAAGAAAGATGGAAATGTGCAAGTTATGGTCAGAGTTCTACGCGACCATCAGTGTGCTCAAGAATGTGTCTATGAAGGACATCACTGATCTTGTTGACAAACTTAAACAATTTAGGGTGAAACTCAATCCGCAATCAGAGTCAATGACCAAAGAGCAGGAGTTGGAGATGCTTCTTGGGTGTAGTTCCTCAACTGAGGTGAGGATTCTACCACCTCGTCAGGCAAAGAACAAGGGTAGCGGGAAGAGAATGATCTCCAAAAAGCAACAATGCATAGCTAAAGCGGAGAAGCCTAAAAGGCTTTGCCGTAATTGCAAACAAATGGCTCACCATGATAAACGTAACTGTCCTAATGCTTTTGTACCTGATGCCGACGATAAGGTATGTTCACCATGAAAAGTCTATGTATGAAACTTTTTATATATGCTGTATGGTCACGAGTCAGAAACAATATCACATGTTATTTTAAATAATATCACATCTGTTGTGAAATAAAGAGGGGAGAATTGGTAGAGAGAAAGTAAGGCAGACAAAACTATATTCTTATTCCATTATAAGGGGTATATATACACATGCAATGGGTAGAGTTTCCATAAGATGATATATTCTATAATCCTATAAGATATGGACATCCATATTATAATAATATTCATAACACTCCCCCTTGGATGTCCATCATTGAAGAACATGTCTCGTTAAAAACCTTACTAGAAAAACCCGATGGGAAAAACGCTAGAAAGGAAAAGAGTACATAATAATCTTCAAACACGCATAATAATAGCTGCCTCGTTAAAACCTTTCCATGGAAAACCCAGTGGGACAAAACCATGGATAAGGAAAAAGAGTACAGCGCGTGTCTACTCCCCCTGATGATTACATAACTTGATATAACTTGAAATGATTCATGCTTTGATGTAACTTCTCCATCGTTGAATTAAACTATAATTCATCGTAATTGATAAACTTGACATCTTCAATTAATAGAAATTCTTGTTAACTTCAATATCATATTTCCTCGGATATCATAATTTGGATATGGTCATTTCAGAATAACTCTTGGGTCTTCATTTCAATTAATACTTCCGCAATAGTGATATAGCTTCTCCTCAATAAACGACATAACATTATATGTCTAAAACAATTTGTCATCTCAATCAATCATGATGACATGACTAAACTATAGCGTAATAATGCGCTTATAGTGCTACCTCGTTAAAAACCTTGTTAGGAAAAACCCATTGGGACAAAAAAAACCTAGTCGAAGGGAAAAAGAGTGTAGCTTTCATTCCTGAATTCATTGTCTTCAAGAGAATCAATCCGATCATTATTGAATAATTCATCCAATATGTTTGAGCGATTTTCTTTGCTAAACCATATATGTATGGATTGACATTTTCCATTGTAGATTTTCACTACATTATTCTAATCGTTATGATACTTCTGGACCATAAACTAATTTCACATGCTTAGCAAAAAACTCATTCAATATCTCAAACTTCAGGTTGAGACAATAACTTTTCAAATAAACTCTATAGGAGTTTTGATGTTCCATTTTGGAATTAATCACGATATCTTTCAATCGTATAGTAGAGGTTTATGTATCATGAGTTTTCAATAACTCAATTGATCAACCATTAAAAATTGATGATCATTTATAAGAGGCTCCTACAGGGAGCTATCTTCATAGGAGTAAAATATATTTCTCCTTTCCATCATTATCCATTCAAAATTATATATTATGAAACATGTGCATGCATATGATATGAAATTAAGTTCTAAGTGACATATGCTAACAAATATGCAATAATAATAAATTAAATATTAAAACTAATATGCAATGATAAACTTACTCTCTATATGCACATGATAATGACTCGATAATGCAAACTATACAGTTTCCTTTCCAATATTCATAATTTCGATTGACTTCATGTCAATGGATGGATTTCAGGTCCATGAGCTCATTCATAATCATTGATTATGTGTCGACAATAAAATTGGACTTATTTATAAGATCCCCATTATCTAGTCCATTATATTCCGCGCGCAAATGCATATCGGTTCCTTAAATATATCGATATATAATTTCAACATCTCGTGATATTGTCAGTACTGAATCAGTGATATCTGAATATATTTGGTACCATTTCTTTTCTATATAGGCCATCTATTATCATTCAGATATCTATGCCACTTCTGGGACATCCAACTTTATTTACTCCATAGGAGTACCAACTGCCAAACTTGTCATTTTCTTATTACTAGAAATATGTGAACCGATATGACTCTCACACTATATTTCACGTGTGCTTTATTGTTCAATTTGGCAAGAATGTAATTTTTTATTACATATTTTTCTATGACTAATGTATAGCTCGCTATACCACATATAGGGCTAAACTGTCTATAATTAAACCATAGATTTTAATGTAACATATCACATTTTGATAAGGTGATAAAAGTGGTATCATAATACATCTTCATAACCAAATGAATACCATCATTTCTAATTCCATGAACCTCTACTTGATGTATTTCATATTGAAAACAAACCACTGAACTTCAGGTTCAGTTGGGGATAATTTACTTGTTTGTTTTTACCAGCTTTTCCTTATCATTCTCCCCCTAAGGTGGTAAAAACCATAACCACCTTAGACCTTAATTTCTCATATCACCGATAAGAATTTATATGGGCATTTTTGTACATTAACAAAATCTTTTGGGGAGTAACATATAATGCAGTTGGATTTTAAGTGTGCTAAATCACAATGCCCAATTTGGAGACTAACGATTCCATATAATAATCAAACTGTGATCTCCAATATTAAATATACTCAGTCTTCGTGTAATGTCTTGCCTTTAATAAATTTACACGAGAGAGTTACAGCACTTATATTTTCCTTAGGATAAACTTCAGGTTTATCAAAACGGGTGTATGTAATAAGAACCCGGATGGCCTGAACTGTCACATCTTAGTCATTTCATGTCAACTTTCTCAGTTATGGCAATCTTTCATGAGAATAGAATGTGTGTCAATCACTTATCACATACCACATTTTAGTTGACTATATTTCTCATGCTAATCTTAAGTTAGCAATATATGTATCATATAAACTCAATTTAAGATTTGTCTATCCGGTTAGCCAAATGATGTGACATAGACACAACAAGTGTCTCATATATGTAGGCAAGACTCATCAATGTTCCTTTAGGGACATTACTATATTACTCTTTGAGTAATTTCATATATTATTATATGAGAAGATCAATAATTATAGTTTCATAAATATATATAATGGAGATTAATAATTACCAAAATATGAATCTACGTTAAACCATAAAAAAAAACATTTGTGAGTAACTATTGTTCAACCAAGCCAGCAATTATAATTCATACCATCATAGGAAAAATCTTCTTGTCATTACTATAAATTAATATTAATAAATTCAAGAGGAATAATCTACTTGTCATTACTATAAATCAATATTGATAAATTTAAGATAGGCTATGCATACATACTTTACTGACAAAGTACATGAACAAAATACCACAATTTTCTCTATGTACTGACATACTATGGTGTATTCTATCAAATTTACTTACTTGCTAGTTGCTACTGTCAAACTCTAACACAATTAAATGTTTAAAAGCGGTATATTACTGTATTATAATGTACAAGAACATATGGCTACATAAAATATACTATATGTTAAAGTTGAAGTTATCAAATTGCACCTAACCTATGGCCGCATAGTCACGTTGCTTTAGGGTCTTTGTTTGGCATGTACACCAAAATTACGAAAAACATGATGATTTAAATTATACGCAAAGGGTTTGGAGTCCGTATGTGTCCAATTATAAACAGATTATCACGAAATAATATCAGAGAATTTAAATTTCATATGGACATACGGATACACTGATATTTAAACGTAATAATTTTTATCAAAGATAATTTTAATAAACAATCACATAGAGATAGCATACCACATTACCACATAGATATAACATACATAGAGTATTGAGCTGATAGAACCTCAATAGAGTATAATAGTAATTCAAGTAGACCGTACCAGTCGAGATAGTAACAGTTTGAATGCTTACTAATGTTAGAATTCGAGACTCTATGTCATAATTTGTATCAACATTTACTTTAGGCCATATTTTTAATATCTGTAAATATTATGAACTTGGATCATAAATCAGATATGTAAATACTATGAATTTCGAGTCATAGTTTCATTATTTGCAAACACTGTGAACTCCAAGCCATAGTGTGAATGTCAAAATTTCAACCCATAAATAATTTTTCCTTTCTCATATCAAACTCTTGCATATACGAGTTTCATATTCTCACATGACTTTTCATGAGATATTTTCATTTCTTTCAATGAACTAATTTGGCTCAATAAGGCCACATCATTAGACTCAATTAAGGCCGCAACATTATGCTTATCATAACGCCATATTCTCGATCTATACTACGATTTGAGTCTTTATGAGATGTCACATTCACTTCAAAGAAAGAATCAAATTTCATATCTCATTATATTATTCAACTTCAGGTGAACAAGAATTAATTCGCAAATAAATTTGCCTTTCATAAAAACCGCTTTAAACTAAACAACGGTTCATATACTCGACTTCTGGCCACTAGCATTTACACGTGGATTTCTGACCACTTTTACTTATACAATATGAATATATTGTATTGAAGAGACGGTGTTAAATTATTACACACCTTCAAAACTTTGAACTTCTGGCCAAAGTTATTAGTAATATGGACATATCTCCTCATCTTTGTAAAATAAATCTGTTGGAACTTCAGGTCCAAAGTTATATATGTCCTTTCTCAACGAGAATGTAATAACGATTAATAAAACCAATACGTAATTAAAAATAAATATTTTTTTTGATGATAATTAACGTCTGAAAACTTAATTATTTTAATTTGAGAGTGAGTTAATAGTTAATACAAGTAGTTTTCATCGTATAAATGCAAGAACGTAGACATACCTGGTCCGATCTTGAGACTTGAGAACACGATTGAGATTTAAACAAACCTCAAGTGGAACACAATGTGATTAATACATGCTCCACTAGTTCTTCTTTCAATACCATTGAATTATTTCAAAAACCAGCATATCAATGAAATACAACCCAACATTCAGATATTGGCGACAGACCCACTTAATTAGGGTAGTAATTAGATTTGATATGAACCTTTAGATTATCATTATCAGATCTTAATAATATATGAAGTATAAACAAATTATTAAGATTACTAGTTTCGTTTTGCTCAGTTGGTTAAGACTCGTGCTGATAACGTGTTGTGAAATAAAGAGGGGAGAATTGGTAGAGAGAAAGTAAGGCAGACAAAACTATATTCTTATTCCATTATAAGGGGTATATATACACATGCAATGGGTAGAGTTTCCATAAGATGATATATTCTATAATCCTATAAGATATGGACATCCATATTATAATAATATTCATAACAACATCTTATATTAAATAGTATCACTATTTGACGATAACAGAATGTGATATTATTTGAGGATAACAGAATGTGTCAACACATCTGTCTCAACTTTCTTTTATATTTTCCTGGTAATTTTAGAAACAATATCACACCTTATTAGAAATAATATCACACTTTATACTACACAGTATCACTGTTTGAGGATAACAGAATGTGATATTGTTTGTAATTGTTCCGAGATAGAAATAATATCACACTTCATTTGAAATAATATCACTCCCTATATAAAATAATATCACTGTTTCACCTTTTTTGTATTTTTCAGGGCAGTTCAGATGAGGATGATGCTGATGATGGTTGATCGGTCGAAGGAGTTTTTGTTGATGGCGCTCATTAATTATAGCAGCGGCAAATATACGACATACTTTATGACTAGTATATTAATATACACCACAACCTTCATTAAAGTATAGATTATACTTTATTTTATATAGAAAATACTCGTACTCGGAGAATATTTGATTATTTTATTTGTCTCAGTTGTCTTGTTTTTGTATTTTGTGATACTGAGAAACAATATCACACCTTATATTTATATATTTCACATCTTACTCTAAACAGTATCACTACATCAGAACTACTTTATATGCCTCTTGCTTTAAGATTTTCACATCTTGTGTTTTGTATGTTGTCAAAATACAACAGTTCGAGTTTATATTTAAACAATATCACAAACATCAAATCCAAATATGGCAGTTCATAATATGCTTCTGCAGTTTTCTAACACAATATCAACCTGTGTACACAACAATATCACAACATTCTAAAAGCAATATCAACGTAAGACTTAAAATTTCATATTCATAGTGTAATATTGTTTAGTAATCTGTGTGATATTGTTTAACAAACTGTGTGATACTCAGAAGCAATATCAACTTGTTTACACAACAATATCACAACATTCTAAAAACAATATCAACGTGAGATTTAAAAATCCATATCCATAGTGATATTTTTAAGTAACCAGTGTGGTATTGTTTAGCAAACTGTGTGATATTGAGAAGCAATATCACAGCAATTATTACACAATATCACACCAAACGTGAAATAATATCACACTTTAGCAAGAGTTATATGAGATCCAAAATAGCCATCACTACTTTACCATTATAAAAAGTTACCATTAAATTCCTTCTTGTACTACCATTACATACCATTTAGTTTAATTACAACTTTGTTCTAACAAATATAGTAGTCCTAATTCCTTCCTCTACCTCTACCGCAGTTCTTAGAATTTGCAACGGTCTTAATCCTACCACGTTTGTATGTTATTGCGGGCTCGTTCCTACGATCTTCACCATCTTTTCCGGAATCAGCTCCTCTGTAAAGTAAATCAATACTAATAGTCAGTTATTATTTCTGGACACCTCTGTACTAATTACTTTCTACCTTTTTGTATATAAAATTGTAAATGCTTTGGTTTTTACCTTTTCTTAGGAGATTGCCGAAGAATTGGCAATTCTGTGTTAATAATCGGTTTCTTAGTACAATCCTCCTTTGCTGTTTCCGGAACATCTTCTTTATTTGTCTCCTCCACAACAACATCAGCGTTCTCTTTTGTTTGACCTTCTGCCATTGGTACTTCCTCTTTCTGCTTCCCTTTCACCTTTTCGTTGTTCTTTCTCTTTTGCTTCAATGTCTTCCAGATTTCGTCCTTCCCATCTGAAAATTCTTTTACTTTTTCGATCAAAGGTGTTCTGTTCTCATTTATGTCAGCTAAAAGCAATGCTGCTGCCATTTCTAGCCAGTAGTATCGCCTATACACTTTTTGGTCCAGGTCGGCTTCAAACATTACACCCTCATATCGAATCATGTGCATCATTAAGAAGTTTCCAGACTCAGTATTGTTCATCTCTGTCTTTTGCCAAGGGAAGTTGATGTTGACAACATCAAACGTTATTATATCATCTGCTCTGTCCACGTTCTTCTTTGCTAAGTAGTCACTCATGTGCTCCGCCTACAATATTAAGCTTAACCATTAGTGATAATTTTACAAACATTGAAATTCATTATTTCAATGTTGATATACGAAAATAATTTAAAGAACTACAATTAATCATACCACCAAATCCGCAACTTTGTGTATTTGTGTTTGCTCCCAGTCGGCGTACTCTGTGTTGTCCAGCACTTCCACTGTTTCGCTTTTGAAATTTATACAAATACAGAAATTATGTTCTTTCCATACCATTGGAATAAAAACCAGATCTGCTTGCAGGTTACAGGGAACTGTGTTTCTTCTAATGAATTCGTCCCATTCTTCGAACATCTTTTCTTTAATCAATTCCCTGTCTCCAGTTCCTTCGGTTTTTATTTCCTGTTTTGAATATATATGTTAAAAGTCCTATTTTTGTTTTAAAGAGTTATTATATTTAATCAAACTAAATGGACAGCTTACCATGTGTCAAATCCCAAAAAACATTAAACTTGTTTTACATTTTTCTGTGTGCTCAATCTGGTTCAGAATTAGGGACCAACATTCAATCACATTGCTACTGACGTGCTCATTTGGAAGCAATGACAATATATCATTTCTGACAAGATATTGATCATTACTGAATTTGGCAACCACCTCATTGCTCCAAACATTAACACAAACCAAATTAAATTAATGCAAACAATATCACACTTCTCTAAAAACAATATCACACCCCTTAAGAAATAGTATCACAAAAAATAGCAGTTCTGACAAAAAATAAAAGTACCACCAAATTAAAATAGTGCAAACAATATCACACTACTCTAAAAACAATATCACACTCTTTAAGAAATAGTATCACAGAAACATACTCTAATGGGAAACTGTGGTCGTCCAATAGGCAGTAGTCAAGCACTTGTTTCCTCATGGTCAACATCTTTGCACACAGTGATTTGTTAGCCTTCATAAACCTTGAGACGACCTCCACCTTAGAATCTGCCAATCCACAGTTGTACGTGCTCCCAAGGCCATCGATTTCCCCTCCCTCGCTTCCCACCACATGCGAACCATCTTCTACCACAACTACAAAAATATTTTTTTTTTTTATTTGAATATGTAATGATTATATATAATAAAAATAAGTCAGTGTTGAAGAAAATAATCTGTTTTTTTTTATACAGGAGTTTGAACATTCTTTTTCCCACCTTTCTCTCTCTTTTTTTTGCTTGCTGCTTTCCTTTTTGCTAGTAATTTAGGTAACAGTGTCCCTTTAATTGCATTAAGGTTTGTAACCTTCCTCAGGACCTCACTCCTACATTTATTTAAATCACTCAACACAAGCGTCGCTGCAATCTCCCTCCTATACAACTGCCTCTTCTTTTCATCATTCAGTTCACATTTAAGATCCTCACCCACAAAAAACATCATGTGGAACATCATGAATAATCCACAATCCAAGTTCAACTCTTTTGTTTGCCAATCAAAGGCCACATTTGTCAGCACATAGTCCTGTACTTTCGTCCCACTTTCATAACCTTTACTGTTGAGGTAGTGCCCGTAAACAGCCCCCTGTTTATGTTTATAATAAATAACTATCAAATTTCAATCTTAGCTAACAAAAGCATTATATCCTTAGTTCTTATTTTTAAATATAGTACTTACAGTTAAATGAGCAAGGTGTACATGCTCCTCGTCCTCGAAATCATCATATTCTCGATTGTCCAAGTAGAACATTTTTCTCCTCTTTGAGTCAATACAGACGCAAATTTAGTGGTCTTGATATAGCAAAGGTATGAACACCTATAGAAATATTATATAGAAAATAACAACTGTCATTCACAGACCATAGCATACAATATCACAAGTAATGAGTGACAATATCACAGAATATATAATACAATACCACAACTAAAATAGTTACCTGATTTAAGAAACAATATCAATACTTACTTCTGATAATATCACATAATTAACTTAACAGTATCAGAACTAAAAGTACTTTTAAATTCTTACCATATCTGAATTCAAATTCAGTGGCTGTTTATACTGATTTGACCACATATCCCATGTCCTCCATACGTCTTCCTTAAGTCTTGTCAGTTCATCAACATCTTCTTCATCTACAAGTAAGATTTTCTCCATAGCACCCTGTTTGTTTATAAGAGAATTGATTAGTCGTATTGACACATTTTTACAAAATGTAATTTAAAACACAAGGAACACATGAAGTTTATATTTTCCATACCGAGTGGGCAAGGCCATAGAAAATCCTTGTCGGTCTGTTGCTGTCTTTCTGCGCCATTTGGAACTGATTGAGCAATATTGCCCATGCCTCAATAACCACTGCTTCTATTTTAGTGTCAGGCAACAAAGACTCAATATCGCTCTTTGGTATGGAATGGTAAATACCAAAGTCACAGACAATCTCTCTGTACCATTTTCCAAAAAAATTAGCATATTACTTTTTAATTATTATTATGTAGTAGATTAATTAATGTCTTACATTGAAAAAATAAACTTACGTTTTCTTAATCGCATGATCTGTAAGGAAGCAATAATCCATGACTTCTTTCCGATGCTTAAAGACAGTTTCAAATAAATTGTCTTGTCTGAACATGGAATCTGAGACAAGTTGAGCATCCTTGTCTGGTAAACCACAGTCCATAGTACACCCCAAATTATGAGGTACTATATCTGCTGATTTAGGTATTTTGTTCATGTTGTCTGCGTGCAACAAATAGTCATTGATGCTCCTTGTTCCTGCTGTTTCCAGCTGAACATTTGGAACACCCTCCTTCATATGAGTCCCCACACTTTTATCATCATTATTCTCCCCATCATTTTTTCCACTGCCTTCTTTGCCTGAGTTTTTAGTATTCAGCTCCTCACCATTTGGTACATTGTTAACAGTTTTCTCAACATCTTCTCCAATTCCCTTCTCAACATTTGTTAAGTTCTCAACATTTGCTGTCTCCTCATCCCTTTTTCCAGCCTCCTCATTTATTTCCTCAACCTCTTTTTCAATGCTCTTATTTGGTTTATCTGTGTTAACCTCCTCAACAGTGTTGGTCCCTCCTAAACCAACATTGATTACACCTTCATCAAGCTGTGTCAACACATTTGTCTCCTCATTTATTTTTTCACACTCTTTTTCAACAGCTTCTTGATTAAGTGTATCACGATTCAATTCTTCATTGAATTCCCTTGCAACAGCACTTCCTACCCCTACACCAATATTGGATATTACATCATTCAATTTTGAATTCATGTCATTATCCAGCCCATCATCTTGGTCTTCATCATCACCACTGTCCAAGTTAGTAACATCATTAATATCATCATCTTGTTGTTTGTCATCACATGCCAAGTCATCATCACTGTTCTGAAGATCTTTATCTGTACATCCATCATATTTTTTATTCAACTCCTTGTATTGCACTTTCAACATTTCAGTCCAAACATCAAATGATGGTAGTCCTTGTTTTGCTTTTTTCAATTCATATGACCTCGCTATCAACATGTCCATCAAGTTATGATATCCAACATCTTTCATGAAAGGCAGCGTTTGAGTCTCTGTTGTACTGTTTTCAGGATTCTCAACCTCTTCTTCAGCAGCAGCATGTTCTTTAGGATTAACATCTTCCGCACCATCTACCTTCGCACCAGATTGTGTAGATGTAGTTGCTTCACCCATTGAACTTTTTGCTTTCATAGTGATCAGTTTTCTCATGTTATGTACATACCTACCTATGAACAATTCATTGTCCCTCTTCATACGTAGATAAATTTCATGAGCACGCTGCCAAATTACAAAATAAATATATTAAACACTAAGATAGACTCTTTGATAATAAGAAGATATGAAACAATAATAAGGTTATTCAATATCAATATCATAACAATATCACAGCCTACTAAAAATAATATCACAATAGTGCAAAAACAATATCATAACAATTTTTAAATCAATATCACAACAATCTGTTATTCAATATCATTTGTTTTTATAAACTATATCACAATTATCAATTAATAATATCACAATATCATACAATATATCAAACAATATCATATCTAAAATAATTATCAGATAGCAAATGATTTTATTCAATATCAATATCATAATAATATCACAGCATACTCAAAACAATATCACACTAGTTCAAAAACAATATCAGAACAATCTTTTAATATCATAGCTAAAATAATTATCAGGTAGCAAATGATTTCATTAGTGCTTACATCCATTGCCCTTGCTCTGATTTGTTCATCAGTTTCAAAACCACTAGGCAACTTCACCATCATATACCCCTCTTTTGTTTCCACTTCAGCTTCATGATCAGACGCCTGAGTCAAGAATATCTCTGGAGTCTTGAAGAATATGGTGTTTTTTTAGGGACTTCTTGTTCTTCGACGGATGGGGTATCTGAATCTTTGATATTGGAGCAATCCCCAAAGATCCTGTTTTTTTCTCATCATCCACTCTCTTTGACAATTTTTTATCGTCCCAATGTTG
The DNA here is from genome assembly GCF_048544455.1 of Silene latifolia. Taxonomy (NCBI): domain Eukaryota; kingdom Viridiplantae; phylum Streptophyta; class Magnoliopsida; order Caryophyllales; family Caryophyllaceae; genus Silene; species Silene latifolia. The sequence goes on along the minus strand of NW_027413640.1, from coordinate 5,029,502 downwards.
GATGAGTGGTAAAGTGTGTTCCAAAATATCGCCCTTGAAATCAAACCTATGCATATATGCTAGCATAAGAACTATTACGCATCCACTGACAGTTGACTTTGCCCCTTCTTTGAACACCCTAACACTTCTAACCATTTCCTCAAATACGTATTCACACCAATCAAATTGGCTTATCCTTGTCACATGGTCAACAGCCTTTACCAGTTTCAAGTCCAGAGATTTATTTGAAGACGGTGCTAGGAAAATAGACATGCTGTAAATTATAAACATTCTTTTAAATTCATCTCCAGCATCATTACATTCCATCAGTATTTCATGAACATCCTTGACCATAATTGGAGTCGAAGTACTCTCCAATCCAAACTTTGCCCTCCATGCATTTTTCAGCTTTGTGTCTGTCACAACAGTTTGGATTGGAGAGTACTTCGACTCCAATTATGGTCAAGGATGTTCATGAAATACTAATTTTGCACTTCGAACAATGTCGAACCCTAATTTTCGCAATCGCACAATATTCAACCATAATTTAGTAGATTTAAAGAGGAAAATATGTAATTTCAATTGTAACAGAAAAACATTCAATTAACAACTACGAAGTTGTACAATTATATGAAAATTATTGGAAATTAACGAAGTTTATCAATAATTTTGATACTTAAACTAACAAACACTCGATTTTAACAATGATTTCACTAAAATTCAAGTACTCGAGAGAATTAAGACAAAAATTGTACCTGATTTCCAATCAAAATACAATTAAATTGAACAATGATTAGTATTTTTTCGTAAATTGTTGTTGATTCGCTTTAATAATCAAGAGTTTTTGTGGGTTTTTCAGTTTTTAGAGAGAGAAAGTGAATAGTCGAAAAACCTGTCGCGCATTTATGAATTTGAACAGGCGTGCGTGTTTGTTTTTGTTACCTTATTTTGTAAGTGATATTGTTTAGTATATTGCGCGATATTGTATGCGTTACTCAATCCTCAAATATTTAGGGGTTCTCACCGTATCCCGACTATATATATATATATATATATATATATATATATATATATATATATATATATATATATATATATATATATATATATATATATATATATATATAGAGAGAGAGAGAGAGAGAGAGAGAGTTAGGTTCTTGTGAGTTTTGTTTCTTATGGTGAGTGGTGAGTTTGTGCTTGGAAATTTCAGCCACTAGATTATATTAGAGATGAATGGCCAAGATCTAATATTATCTGTCATATAAAACCACAGTCATTTACTTATTTTCTCTTTTTTCTAGTGCTACTCTTTTTTTTTACTTTAATTTTTTTTATCTCCTTTTTTTTACCTCGTGTTATTATGCTTTTTTTTTTATAACTTTGATTTTTTTCTCATTATGTTACCTTTTTTTCTTTTTCTTTTTCTTTTTGTACCAGATATTTTTTTACTTGAAATTTTTTTACTCTTATTTTTTTTACCTCATGTTATTATGCTGTTATTGTGCTTTTTTTTTACGACTTTGATTTTTTTTCCTCTTTTTTTTTTTTTTACCACATGTTATTGTGCTGTTATTGTTATTCCACTGTTATTGTGATGTTATTCTGCTGTCACTTTGATTTTTTTTCTTTTTTTTACTACGTGTTATTGTGATGTTATTCTACTATTATTTTATTGTTATTGTGATGTTATTCTGGTGTAACTTTAATTTTTTTACTACTTTGATTTTTTTTTTACTACTTTGATTTTTTAATTCTTTTTTACCGCATGTTATTGTGCTGTTATTCTGGTGTTATTGTGATGTTATTTCGGTGCCACTTTGATTTTTTTTAATACTTTGATTTTTTTTCTTTTTTTTTAACCACGTGTTATTGTGCTGTTATTCTACTGTTATTCTGCTGTTATTGTGATGTTATTCCGGTGTCACTTTGATTTTTTTTTTTTACTTTTTTTTACCGCATGTTATTGTGTTGTTATTCTAGTGTTATTGTGATGTTATTCCTGTCCAATAAATGACAAAAGACACCAAGTCGGTCCCATATGCCCTCCTCACGAAATAACCTTGCAGCGAAACGAAAGTTTCAGAAGATTCAGGAGGCATATTCTGGTAATTAACAATACTATCTTTATATTACTCGTCCTTGTGTTTGTCTCCATCACAATCACCTGTCTATCTTTAATTACAAATTAAATTACCGCTTCCGATGAATATAAAAGAAAAGGCAAACAAATGACTGAGACGGAATTAAAAGGTAAAACAAGGTACTAATCTCAATGTTTTTTTGACAGTGTTGTCGGATCCGAGCAAGAAGATGGTGTATGATGCAGGGATGTATGATCCCACCGAGGAAGATAATGAGGTTTGATTTATTATGTTTCGTTTGATTTCAGTATCGAATTGAAAAGTAAGTACTGAGAGAAGACGATTGTTGATGGATGCAGGGTTTCAGTATCAAACTACTATTGTTCTCATTAACACGCAATCATAACTACAGCATAATTTCCAAACAAAATAATCAAAAAGCTAAAACCATTGAATCTCAACAAAACTAAGCTAAGCATCAAAATCATCGCTATCATCAGAATCTTCTGGAGGGATATCATTAGCAAGATAAACACCAGGATGAATCGTTTTCCGGCGAGTTCGAGACGGAAGAATGTTATCTAGATCCACCTCCGCAAGCGGGTCATCCGCAAAATCACTCCCATCCGATAACACATCTCCAATTCCCGAGTCCGAATCATCATCATCATCACCATCCTCATCCTCCCATTGCAACAACATCACATTGCAACAACATCAAAATCATCAAACTGAAACAAAACAAATAAATTGTTTTGAATCGTACCAGCCGCTCGTCGCGAACTTGGAATCGAAATCAAGCCACCATGGCTGCCTCCGTCACTTCATTAACCACCAATTAAACAACCAAAACAGCAGCCCCGAATCCCGACAAGAAGCAACATCACTCGCGTCATCGCCCTTCATAACTTGTCTAAGAAATTTGAGTCGGAATACGCCATGATCGGAGGCAGTAGAATTTTTTTTGTGTTCAGCAACTATAATTGGTACTCAAAAAGTGGATGATAAGAATTTGTTTTATTTTATATTTTTTTTATGGTATTTAATTCAGGAATAAAATAAGAAGAAGAAAGGGGGACAAAATGTTATGAGAGAGAAAGTCAGAGGAAAGTTGAGAGACCGACTTTAATTTAGTACTGTGTTATCTTTGTTTGTTTTCAGACTGAATCTTAACCGTGCACTGTTTTATTTTTGTAATTCAATCCCAACCGTTAGTTTTGCTTGTTCTGATGGCTGATATTTGTGAGCACACAAACTCACAACTCACCGTAAGAACCAAACTCTCTCTCTCTCCCCCTCTCTCTCTCTCTCTCTCTCTCTCTCTCTATATATATATATATATATATATATATATATATATATATATAAAGGGAGCTCAGCATACACCAATATCCAGCCAGATAGAGCCAGATAGATCGAGATTTTTACTAAACAATGTGTATACTATCATTTATTATAACTCAATGTCCACTTCACAACACCTCAATCGCCTATCTTTTGGCATAGCGGGCAAACATAACGGGCCTAAGAGAATATAATAACTGGTAGTAACAAAAGTTTAAACTATCAGCCGGACCATATCAGAGTATCAAAGCACCAACACCATTTGTAATATTATTACCATGGTGCCTTTAACTAATCGGTTTAGTTAGACATAGTGCAACACAAAGGATTTAGCCTATAAGGCTCATCCTTAAGATGTACAAGATGAATACAAAAAATAAAAGTACAGAATTAAAAGTACTTACAAATTTAAAGGTTGTGCTCAGAATAGGATTTTATTGATTAACAGGGACGGTTTTTACAAGAGATAGAGAGAGAGAAGGAGAGAGAGAGAGCTAGAGAGAGGTGTTAGAAGAACTTGCCTCTGTAAGAGAACAAGAGCCCTCTTATATAGGAAAGTGGGGGTACAAACAAACAAAAACGCAAACGTAAGCGCTTACGTTACAAGCTACAGAATTATACAAGAGTGTAATAACACTATAGCATTATAAAAATGCCTACAGTAGAAATAAGTCGTTTAACAACTGTTGATAATAAAAACATAAATAATTAATTTCCTCCTTGTAAAAAGGCTGTGATTTTATCAATCTGAGAATTATCATCTGGGTCAATCTTGTAGAAGAGTGCAGAGTGAATTATGGCTATTGTTTGAAGCCATTGACGTGTCATTTTTTGAGGATTTCTTATCCCCTTCTTTCTTCAGTTTAAGGGTCTTTTTTAGACCATCCATATATGCTTTTATGATTTCTTCCTCAGAAGCTTCATGGATGTCCATAGATTCATCATCATCCAAAATCTCCAGGAATCGAGCTTTTTCCCTTTCCCTATATTCTTTATCTTCAATTTCTTTTAAACTCGTATAGGAGCTAATTCTTTCTTTAAGAAGATCTATGGTAGGAGTGCAGTTTAACTGTCCTTGGTCATTTTTTGTTATCATCGTCTCCCAAAATCGAGAATATGATCTTTGTTTGAGGCAAAAAAAACTTTGGCTATAACTTGTTACGGGTCTGGTTCTCCAGATCCATGGAATAGAGAATTCTATGTCTATGAAAAATCTCATATTTTCAGGAACCATATTATTATCTTGTGCTGACGGTATTATCATCTTCCATTTATCAAAATATTCTTTTAGAATGGATGGTAGAATATACTCTGAAGTGCCATAAAAGCGCAACCAATTAACCAACCATATTGGAAGGTCATGATTATAAATATCATAATTAATTTTGATAAACCAAGTATGACTTCGTTTATCATTTTCATAAAGAAATACCTTATCAAAGGCCTGGATATAATCCCAATAGTTATATTTAACTGGTGTATTTTTTTTATCACAACCGTTTTTTCTGTTAATGGAGATATTCCCCAGTCGTTCATGGATATTACCTGTCCAATAATTATTTTAGAGAAATTATAAATTTCCTTATTTATCCCAGTAAAATGGGTGAAAGTGCAACCATTACTAGAGAGTATTGTCTCATAGAAATGTCGAGGTTTGTAGGTTTCCATGGTATAACCACGTCCTCCTAAATATCTGTCATAGAGTATCCATGGCTTGTCTTCCCATTTTTTATCCGATTCATTGAGTAAGAGTATTACTCTTTCATTTTCATTTTGAAGCATTTCATCTTCTTTTTGGGTAGTGTTTTGAACAACTGAAGAAAATGAGGGGTTGGAAGAAGAGCTGGGAATATCAGTCTCTCTTTTTTGAAGCTGCCTCCATTTTGTGAACTCCTCGAGCTCAGTTTGACTGTCTCCAGATAAGTCTGCTGCTATTAGCTTTTTATTACCATATTGAGCTATGGTATAACGAGAACTATTTCCTCCTCTATATGAATAGTTACCACGACCTCTACCACCTCTATTAGAGGGGTCGCCTTTACTGTGGGTAAGCATTCCTGAAAAGAAAAGAATATTATAAATATTCTCTTGTCAAAAAATCAGGGAGGTGATTATCTTCACCTTTCTTGTAAATAATTGTAAAATCAAAAGGGGCTAAATGGGTCTGCCATCTGGCATACATTTGTTTAGAAACATCATGTTTAAAGTCTTTTAGAAACATAAACTTGGCTGCTTTGCAGTCAGTTTTAATAATAAAATGTTTATTATATAAGTCATCTTGAAATTTTGAAACACATTTGACTATAGCAAGAATTTCTTTTGCTATAGTAGCATAATTTTTTTTAGCATTATTCCATTTGCCAGTATAAAATCTGACTAGAAATTCTTGTTTCCTGGTGGGATCAACTTGTTTTAAAATACCACCATAACCTATATCAGAGGCATCTGTTTCAATTATTTTATCCCAATGGGGATTTGCAAGAGATAAGCAAGGTAAAGAAACAACTTTTCTTTTAATTAACCTGACAGCATTAGAATGCTCTTCAGTCCAAGGCTGGGCATTCTTCTTTAGCCTTTCATATAGAATTGCTGTGTCCTGGGCAATGTTCTTGTAGTAGGGGGAAATATAATTTAGGCTTCCTAAAAATCTTTGTAACCGAGTTTTATCGTTATTTCGTCAGAAATTTTGACCCGAATTCTATACTACGATTGATAGGGATTATATTTCCCTTTTCAATATTATGACCAAGAAACCTGATTTTTGTTTGAAATAAAATCATTTTTGGTTTGGATATTACTAACCCGTTATTTATAACAATTTTTTTAAAGATATCTAAATGCCTAAAATGCATCTCAATAGTCTTTGAGAAAACCAAGATATCAGCAATATAGACTATAATAAAGTCACTGCAAATGTTGAATATCTCATTCATAATTTTCATAAATTCTGACGGAGCATTTTTAAGCCCAAAAGGCATAACATGCCATTCATATTGTCCAAAAGGGACATTAAAAGCTATTTTATAACGATCAGCAGGATCAATATGAATCTGCCAATAACCAGATTTTAAATCAAATTTAGAGAATATGATAGAATCATATAATCTATCTAAAAGATCTTTTTTGTTAGGTATTGGATATCTAATCCATTTTAAAACCTTGTTCAAGGGTTTGTAATTGATCACAAGTCTGAGAACTCCTCGTTCCTGTTCAGAATGTTTATTAACATAAAAAGCAGTACATGACCATGGAGATTTTGACGGCCCAATTAATTTTTTCTCTAATAAAGAGGCTATCTCATTCTTATAGAGTATTAAATACTCTGAATTCATCTGACATGGTCTAGCCTTGGTAGGGATATTATCTTCTTTAAAATCATCCTCATAAGGTAGATTCACTACATGTTTCTTTCTATTCCAGAAAGCATTAGGGTGTTCTACACAAATATCTGTGGAAAAAAGAATCAGACAAAATTTTAATCTTTTCCTTTAATTTAGGATTTTGAAGACGTTCTTCAATGGTTAATACATTAACTTCTTGTTTTAAAAACCCCAATTGGCTTTCTTTTAAAACCAAATGATCATACATCTGATGCAAAATCTTTAGACAAGGTTTTGTTATAAATTTAAAAGTTATTGAAGCATCGTCATAAGTTGCAACAATTTTTTCCTTGTCCACACAAGTAAAAGGATAAATCTTATTAAGAAATGGTGTTCCAAGAATAACTTGGGTAGATAATTTGTTTTTGACTAATAGAAAACTTAATGGAATACATTTCCCATCAACACAAATAGAAGCTCTAGGAAGTTTAAATTTAATATTCAATTTTTCTCCTCCTGCATGAGAAACAGTATGAGAGGTTTTTTCAAAATACCTTGTAGGAATTAATCTTTCTTGAATAACTTTTAAATCTGCACCGCTATCTATAAGAGCAATAAATTCTTTTGAAAAATAATTATCAATTTTTAGGATAATTTTGATATACCATTTTTTACTAACAACAGACTCAAGGGTTTGAAGAAATTCATTATTAAGATTTAGAGAGTTCATAGTCTCTTTACTTCTAACAATTTTGTCAGGTATGTCTGGATTCTTATTAGCGTTTTCTCAATTTCAGACAGATATATATATAGAGAGATTGGATTTGGTGATTTTGGTTCTTATGGTGAGTTGTGATTTGGGTGAATCTCAGCCATTAGATTAAATTAGAGATTAGTCGCCAAGATTAATCTTAGTTGTCATATAAAAGCATTGTTATTTAGTTTATTTTCTCTTTTTTTTTCTTTTTCTCTCTCTCTCTCTCTCTCTCTCTCTCTCTCTCTCTCTCTCTCTCTCTCTCTCTCTCTCTCTCTCTCTCTTTCTCTTTCCGTCATTTACTATCTAACTGTTTCCCTCTCTAATTAATACTCCATATTATTGCAAAACCGTTTATATAATCATTTTCAACTGCAAGCGTTCCTCTCTCTTCTATTATTCTTGTGTTATTCTTCTTCAACTGTTCGTCTCCTTCGTGTTTTCTCCTGTTTTCTCTTCGTCGTTCATCATCTTTCATCTGATTGAACGTAATTTCATGACATTTTCCTCTTTTATTCTGTTATTTTGTTTTATTTCATGCTTTTGTATGCTTTTTTATTCGTTTTTCAGTTTAATTACCGCTAGGTTTACTTAATCGAGTACTTCAATGTCATTATTGCGTTTATGCAATTTCTTCATTGTAATATTATGCTGCATTTTTGAATTTCTGATTTTTCCTGAAGTGATTTGCATGTTCTTAGTCGTTTCTGCAGTTTTCTATTGTTTTGAAGTGATTTGCATGTTCTAGTTGACGAGTTGTGTTGAGTACTTTACTATTGATCTCTACACACTTTACTTTTTGTGTTATTCTGCTGTTATTCTATCGCTTAGTTTGTTGTCAAGTTATTTGTCATGTTTTAATTGTTTAATGTATTTTTCTAGGGTTTTTGTGTTTGTTCGTGTTGTCTTCACTTTTCAGTACTTCTGTTATTCCGCTGTTATACTGGTCCTATGGTGTCATTGCAGCGTTACTCTTCCTGTCATTGTAGTGTTTTTCCTGTTTTTATTTCCTGTTATTCTTTTTGTGTTATTCTGCTGTTATTCTTGTGGTTTTGTTTGTTTGGCTTTGTTTTTTGTAGGTTTCAAAGATCGTAATGGACTTAGTTTGTGAGGGATGGGCAATAAATATAGTGAATGAAGATAAATTGTTATTTGCTAGAGAGTTCGCTACTGAAAAGAAAAAAAATTTGGTTGGTTATTGGAAGATAAGAGTGATAAGTGCTTTGAAGTTAATGTAGGAGTTCGTCGTCATAATCAATCAATCAATGTCGGCAGTTTTAAATAGCCATGACCTAATGGAAAGAGTATTTGATCATGTAGAGACTACTTTGGACAAGAGCAATATGTGTCTTGTTTGTAAGAAATGGTCACAAATGTTCCTATTTCATAAAAGTGCGCCCGGTGTTCACGCCAAATATATGAAAGTTCTAACAACAAGTCACAGTGAAGGTTTTAAGATTTTGTCAAGGGGCTCGAAAGTAGTTTCCAAACGATGCAAGTGCTACATGCTTGCAAGTGAGCCAGCAAAGGCGGTGTTGCATGCTTTCCGTTATATACACGATCATGACTCGATCCTTGATGCACCTGTATCTGAACGGATCAGGCTAATTCACGAGTACTTTGAAACACTCAGGGATTATCCTGCTGCTTATGATCTTGCTTACGAATTGTATTATAAGTCAGTCGATGTTGTTGATGTTGACTAACTTTTTACGTTATGTCATGTATTTTCGGAAGTACATTTTGGTTCTTTCTCGAAAGAATGTATTTTGGGTATTATGTAATTTGAAACTGTCTCTGGTTGTAATTTAGTACGTTATTTTGTTTTATGAAGGCTTATGTAGGTCGTATGTAATTTTGAAACTGTCTTTGACTCTTTATTCAAAGAGGCTTTCTTTTGATTCTCTTTGTGTTTTTGTTTACACTTCCGTGTTGTTCTTTTTGTGTTTTTACTGTTGTATTATAACGGTTCTGTTATTAGTTTGACTGATTGTTAGTGTTCTTTTATTCTGCTGTTACGGTACTCTCATTCTGCCGTCATTATTAAAAAGTTCAGCTGAATACCTATTTATCATTGAAAGTGATCCTTATTTTTATTTTCTGGATAGTACAGCTGAAAATGAAGTTAAAAATCAAATCCGCAGCTTCATCAAAGTCTACTCAACCGTCATCATCAAATTCTCCGAGTCCGTCTCCATCCAAATCCCCTGTCACATCTCCATTAAAGAGCACTGCTTCTCAGAGAAGGAGTACTCGTAGTCAAGAAATATGTACAATCGAACCACCCACTAAAAAAAACAAACGAAAGGCTGAGACCCAAGTTGCGAAGTTGTCGTCTAGTCCACCAAAGACTAGTAGTAAGTTGGCTGACAAAGTTAAGCATGAGAAGGGAATTGTGATAAGTAGCAACCAACCTCAGTGGAGATGCCAGAAAATAACCCGGTGTATGTACTCTTTGTTATTCTACTTTTATTTTTTGTTATTTTGCTATTAATATGTTACTTTTCGTGTTATTTTTTTGCTTTCTCCTGTTATTTTGCTATTATTCTCTGTTGCTTTGCTTTTGTTATCTTAAATGTTTTAATGCATTGCATATTTTTTCCCTTTGTGTGCACAGTGCCGATCCATTTGTTATTTTGTTGTTTTACCGCTTTTCTTCTCGAGTTATTAAAGCCCTCACCGAGGAGCAGAAGGAGGCTGTTAGGAAAATGGGATTCGGGGGTTTACTTGAGTTGAAGCTTTCTTCCCTCCCCCATACCATGTTCCGGGATATTATATATGCTTTTAGAAGTGGGAAGTTTTTTAAAATATCTGAAACGGAGAAGTACGAGTTGACTGCAGATGATGTGCACGATGTGTTTGGTTTACCAAATTATGGACCAAAATTGGATTTGGTTATTCTTGGGTTTCAAGGGTTCTGCAGACGACCGATGGAGAAGCTTTGAAGCGTGCTTGGCGTGAGAAGTATGGTATCGCCAATACAAAAGTGGGATACCACTTAATAAAGTTCAGGAGACCCTGCTAGAGTCTTTGGTTGCGGATGATGAGTTTAAGAAGACTTTTGTTCTGTTTGCTATGTCGTGTTTCGTTGCTCCTGTGTCGGGTTTTGTGGTTGATCTTAGACTGCTAAGCGCTGTGGAAGATGTTTCTAGGATCAAGGAAGTTAATTGGTGTCAGTTTGTCTTCTCAGACTTGGTGACTTCTGTGCGTGAAATCTTTAACGGGAGGAAAAATATTCGTTGTTGTCTAGTGCTGTTGGCTATCACCTATTTTCACCGTTATTTGTTTAGCGGTGATCAGGTGAATAATGAGCTACCGCTCATTAAACATTGGGATTTTAAGTCTTTCAGTGAGAGGTTGCAGCGTGAGGTAGCTGTTGGTGCTCTGGGCACTGGGGAGCATTCAGACGTTGCTTTCCCATTGTGTCGTCCAAACATCGTTGGCTCTGCTCAACGTAGTCAACGTCGATGTCTTGTACTGGATCTACCCGATGATATTCTTATAAATGAGCAAGTACAGTCCGCAGCGGTCGACGTAAGCACCTATTTGATTGTTTTCAAACGAATCATTCTAAAATGTTATTCTGTTATTGTCTTTAAGTATTAGTTGTCCTACTGCTATTATTTTACGATTATTCCACTGTCATTCCTCGTTTTCTGTTGTCATTCCACTTTGTTATTCTATTTTTCATTCCAATTGTTACTCCCTTTGTTCTTCTCTTGTTATTCTACTATTACTCCACTTTGTTATTTATTCTTTGTTAGTGTCTTGTTATTCCTTTGTTATTTTATTACTCCTTTGTTATGCTCTTGTTATTCTACTATTAATCCACCTTTGTTATCTATTTACGTTGTTAGTGTACTATTATTCCTCCGTTATTCTACTATTATTGTACTTTTATTATGTTTTGGAATTAGATTTTAAGTAAAATTAAGGATTTTATCTTGACGGGATGTTCATCAACTTATACTACTTAATGAGAGGGACTCTCGGATTTTATGCCGCCGATACTTGGAACAGGCGAGAACAAATAAAGTCGAAGATGATGAAGAAGAACCAGCGAGCTATCGTCAAGCACTGCGCTAAGTTGCTTGACCAAGTAACCCGACGAGCTGGTAAAGAAAGCACGACCGAACAGTCGAAAAAGTGCATTTCGAAGGGTCGAGAATTTGGTTGCCACCCCATCTTTCTTCACGGATCAAGTTATCCGTGAGTTGATGAACAGGTTAAGCATGTATTGGCTATGCAAGCGGCAAATAAATCGCGATCAACTGTTCCTGAAGAACCAGCTTCCAAAAAAGCTAGACATGAAGATGTCATCATTGAACCTCCATCATTTAATCTGTTTTCTCAATTTTATGAGGAGTGTGTCGGGCTTTCGGATGTGCAGCCGACTATAGCTGAAAAGAAGGGTGTTGAACATAGTCCCGTCATTCAACAAAGTGCAAAGGTGGGGACTCCACAATTGTCACCGCTCGGTTTAGATTCTATTACGACGGATATCTGTGCTGACATTCAGTTTCGTTATGGAGAGCTAGATGATGTTGGTGAGAAAGTACAATGATGTGGAGGACGTTAACATTCAAGTTGAAGACTATCTTGTTGATAATCCGCCAGAGGACGTGCCTAATACTGTTGAGTGTACACCGGTAGAGGTTCAAGCAACTCAAATTCCAAAGAGTGATGCTTGTTTGCCTAAGACAGAGGTGACGGATACCGGTGCTGACATTCCATTGCCTAATGACACTCAACATTTCACTCAAATTGGCAGTGAAGCATTTGTGACTGCAGAAGAGGAAGTAGCGGATTTGGTGATGTCTTGTCATGCAGACTTGTTGCTTGGGGCTGCGTCTGAGATAGATAAATCTGATAAACAGGATTTCGAGGTTGTGTTGGAGGGTGGTACTATTGTTGGTGAGGTTGTCCCAGAGGACAATGGTGTTGCTGGGTTGAATGCTCCTAATATCGGTACAAGTTATTTGCTGCACTCTGCTGCACATGAGGAGCTAATGTTGTCCGTCGCGCCTGAGAATTTCGGATGCACCTATGATTGTGGTACTGTGGATCCTCAGCTAGTTGTCCTGTCAAAATCAATGATAACAATGGCCCATTGCTATCCAAGAGGAAAGAGGTTGCAGACTACTGTTTCTTGAATGATCATAACATTTCGCAAGGGTAAGAGCTCGTTTTTATTGTAAAAAAATTCCGCTTTTTGTTTAATATATTATCCTGCTTTTTGTTCTTCAAAAATATATTTATGTGACTCTTATTTTTCCTGTTTATTCGGTTTTGAAGGGAGAATCTTGTCACTTGGGGTGTTCATAGTTACCTGAATCGAGAGGATATGGAATCTATGGTTCCAGACTCAATGATAATGCTTGGTGTTGTGGACTGGTGGTCCCTCTTTCTTAATGATAATTGTATAAGAAGAAGTCCAAGTCGACTTTTCTTTGGGATGGGTACAACGGTTAGTTATTCTATCTTATCGTGTCTTTTACTTTATTTTTCATTTTGCATCACGTTTCAACTCTTTTCTCCACTTTTTGTTTAGAGTCCATTGGGGCGAATTTGTATGCCGTCGAAACATGAGAAGGCTTCCATGAGTGATTTATGTGCGGAAGTCATATTGTCATTTACTGTGTTTGTAAATAACAACAAGAGAGATTGTGATCTTAATTCTGATATGGTATGTTTCTGTACTTGTGTGTATTCTACTATTATTCTACTGTTACTCTACTATTACTCTCTTTGTTATTCTCTTTGTATTTTCGCTTTTTTAAAAAACCACATATTTAGTAACAATTTTTTTGGCCAAATATTTTCCCAGATTTTCATCCCAATTCTTTTGTATGAGCACTTCAACTGTTTGTGCATCAACTTCGATGCGAAGAGGGTTGAATATCTTGATAATGTATTTCAAGAGGCGATGTTTGCTGATGATCAACAGCCGTGTGTACGTTTGGTGTATTGTCAAACTGCTGTAAGTCATTTATTGTGCCTAATTTTCTCTTGGTGTTTAGCTTAGTTTGTTTAAGTATTGTTAGTAATTATTTTTTCTTTTTCCTTGCTTATTTGAAGGTGAGCTTGATGTCCGATTTCTGGTCAAAAGGAGTTGCCGAGGCGGGAGGTTAAAGATTATAAAATTGTCAACGTCCCTTTTACTCGGCAAACCGCGATTGAAAATTTGGATCTGCGGTGTATATACGATGTTGCACATGCTCTTTTACCGTGGAACTGTTTTTTATTGTGACTTGGGTAATTCTGATTCAAGAGCCCTTTACCGCGCTGAGATCGCTGCCTTGTTGGTGCTGTCTGATATGAACGAGTCTAGCGAAGATTTGTTGAAAAGTTTGGAGGAGTTGAACAAGACGAGAAAGGAAACCCTGAGTGTACTTGAAGAGAAACGGCGTATTGAGGATACGGAAGCGAGGGTTTCTCAAAGCGGTAAGAAACGTCGTGGTTCGGCGGGGTGAAAGCGTTGGTAAGAAGGTTAAGACGACATGACTGTTGTCGAGCCCGTCGCTTCTCCTACTCTTGTCATTGATAGCATCTTTGAATTCTCTACAAACACCCCCTCTACCGCCAGTCAAGTGGGAAGCGAGGGGTGTGGATAGCACCGTGAGTCCAAAGTCGGCTTTGGGTAGCCGTAAAAGGGGTAAGGCGGACGATGAGTCGGGTTGCTCTATGGATTGTGGGCGGAGGACGGTAGTTTTGTTGCGGTGTCGGATTTGTTTCGGAAGAACAAAAAACAGTTCTCTAAGATGCTGAAGGTGCGAAAGCAAGTGGTGGACTTTGTTCTTCGAGAAGACGCTCACTTGAAAGAAGAGTATGTGTCGATTTTCATTTCTTTGATTGTGGTGTTCTGTTCGAGTTAGTCTTCTGTTTTCCCTTTGTTATTCTTCTCGTTAATCTGTCTTTGTTATTATCTTTGTTATTTTGTCAAACTAGTATCGATAATTCCCTTTGTTAGGTCCCTTTGTTATTCTGCTTTGTTATTGAATTGTTATTCTCTTGTTATACCACTATTATTCATTTGTTAGTCAAAGTGTAATTTCACTTTGTTAATTCCTTTTGTTATTCTCGCTATTCTTGAATTGTTATTCTCTTGTTATACCACTATTATTCATTTGTTAGTCCACTTTGTAATCCCACTTTGTTAATTCCTTTTTTTTATTCTTTGTTATACCACTATTATTCCATTTGTTATTCCACTATTATTCTCTTTGTTATTGTTCGTTATTGAACTATTATTCTTTGTTATACCACTTTGTAATCCCTTGTTCTTATCATATGTTATTTTTTGTGAATGCGGTGAGATGTTAGTGTTGTACAACGACGACGTCGACGTGTTTTTGGACAGGGGGGATATTGTTTCCATTGTAGAGATCATTTTCTGCTATGATGTCAACAAGAGTAGTCGATGTTTGGTCGATTCTTTTGAATTCGTTGGAGTTTGAGGAACGTTCAGAACCAAGCTCAATGTTTTTCGGACTTCGTCATATGGTATTTTGTTTTTTCCTTTGCTATTTTGCGTTATTTCCTACCTATTTACTCACAAGTAGTGATATAAAGTTAACGCTTGGGCGCTATTTTTGGTTGTTTATGCTTTCTGTTTAGGAGGATGCACTTTATTCAATCTTAGAGAACTTTGATTCCTCAAGCCCTCTTGACGGTCCGGGTAAGAAGCTGTTGAAATTCAGGAATGTGTTTTTCGATTCCTGCAATGGAAGATGTCGTCTGAACTCGGACCTTGTGTTTGTGCCGATTCTGTACAATGATCACTACTCTTATTTCTGCATCAATTTTATGAATGAATCGATTGATATTTTGGACAACATGACTCACGATGCCAACAAATTAGCTGATTACAGAAGATTGGCCGAGATTGTGGCAAACTATATGTATGTTTTTATGGAGGGTCATAATGTTATGAAGTCTCAAGATTGCCGCAATTTCGAAATCGTTGATGTTCCTTTTAAATGGAAAAAGAAGGAACTGCCGAATTCCGAGTCGGAGTGTTTCTTGCTGTACACGATGGCCGAATATGGTGGAAGCGTGTTTGAGTCCAATCTTCACAGCAAGATTGCTCGTCGAAGCTTCTGTGTTGAAATGTCGGCTTCCCCGATCTTGGCGGATATTAATATTTATAGGCATGTAGTTCTTGATAAAGTGACGGCTTGTGAGAATCAAAGGCCGAAGACGTTGGGTTTGGGGTCAGCTAGGAACAAGTTGAAAGAATTGAAACCCCAATCATCTTTTTGCTAGTGAAGAATCGGGCGTCGTAGTGAATGTTGTACCTTTGTCGTTGTGTATCCGGAAAAGTCGGACTAAGTTAGTGTAAACTGTTTGTTAAACAATTAGTGTCTTTGTTATTGCACTATTATTCTATATAATAACTAGTTTATTGTCTTTGTTATTCCCTATTATTCTAGTGTTATTCAAAGTGTGTACTCTAATTTAATTGAGTTTTCATATTACTTGTACTTTTTCAAACACCATCCATTTTTACTCTAATCCCACTGTTATTCTGCTGTTATTGCAGTATTATTCAGCATAATGAGCAGTTGTTCTGCTGTTATTTCACAATTAGTCTACAGTTTTTTTACTGTTATTTTAGTCTAATTAAGCTTTCCTATTACCTTTGTTTTCTACAAAAACTATCCATTTTTATTCAAGTGTAAATTTAGTCAAGTGTAAAAGCAGTGGTTTAGATCGCTTTTATTCCACCGTTATTCTACCATTATTCTCGTTGTTATTGCAAAGTATTATTCCGCATAATAAGCGGCTACTCTCTTTGTTATTGTACTATTAGTCTACACTTATTCTCATTGTTATCCCACTAGTTTAATTAAGCTTTACGGACACTATCCAATTTCTACGAAGAATATGCATTTTCTATTCAATGTCAATGTTTGTTTTTTTCAATCGTGATTCTATTCTTATTGTACCGTTATTATTTAACATTATTGCACTATTATTCCGCATAACAAGTAGTTTATTCAGTTGTTATTGCAGTATTATTCCACAAAAGGACTAGTTTATTCTCTTTTGTTATTCCTTTGTCAAGGTCCAAAGATTATTTTGTTAAAACTATTCATTTTTATTCAAGTGTACATTTAGTCAAGTGTAAAAGCAGTGGTTTAGACTGCTTTTATTCCACTGTTATTCTACCATTATTCTGCTGTTATTGCAGTATTATTCTGCATAATTAGCAGTTATTATATTGTTATTGCACTATTATTCTGGTAAAGACTTCTGTTATTCCAACATTACTTAAACATAGTAGTAAATAGTACTTAAAGATAGTACTTACATAATAAACATTAACGTTCTAAATTATTAAAGCCATTATTTTTAAAGCAATAAATATTTTAAACATATTTTAAAAAGTGACCCTGGACCATCATCGTTAGATTTTTATATCTTTATTCTATTCTCTAACGCTGCGCGCGCAGTCCTTGGACAAGGTGCTCTCAACTTCCACCGACTCATCCGAAAAGGATTTTTGTATCCTTCCATAAGTTCCATGGCTTTCGTAATCGGTGTCCAATCGGCATAGATTGAAGGATAGACTTCAGTGTAATACTTCTTCAAAGCATTCACACCAGCAATGAATTGATTGTCCATGTCGGCTTCTGTGTAGTTCCTATTTTTCTTTTTCTTCAACTGTCTACGCATACGTTCATTTTGAAGTTCATCAACCTTCAACTGTGTCCTAACATTGCCGACCTCTCTTATTAAGGCCTCTTCACGGTTTTCTGCTGCCTCTACATTTGTCCTTGTCTCGATCAACTCTATCGAAAGGGACTCTATCTTCCGTTTCGCTTCATTAATTTCCTCCCTTGTCGGGGACCTTCGGTTATCGTCAGTTACATCACTCATTATGCAGTATTGGAAGTATGAAACTTTTTGCATTATAAAAAGATGCAAAAAGAATAGAAAGATAATAAAAAGCATACCAAATAGCATACCAAAGCAGAAGAAAGAGAATTACCTTTTCTGCAGCATCGAGTATAGTGTAGACTGATAAGAAAAATAAACATCAAAGAAAAATAAAGAATAGAAAGATAAGAAATTACCTTTTTGCAGAGGAGATAAAGTTTTTTTTTGGAATGGACTTTTTCAGTGTGTGTGTTTGTTTTTTTACTAGAAATAGCAGTATTTATAGGGGCTTGGGGAATAGAAACAGTTTTTTTTAATAAAGTATAGAAAGATAAGAAATTACCTACCTACCAAAAAAAAGATAAGAAATTACCTTTTGCAGAGGAGATGCGGAGTTTTTTCTGGAATACAAACAGTTTTTCTGTACTTATTCAGTGTGTGTGTGTGTGTTTTTTTTACACGCAATAGCAGTATTTATAGGGGCTTGGGGAATACAAACAGTTTTCCTGTAATTATATTAGATTAGGTTATGTAACTGTTTTTAATAAAAACTGAAAAGTGGAACTGCTTTTTATAAATATTACTAATCTGTTATTATTCAACTATTATTGTAGTGTGTAAATGCAGTTTTATTTTGTGGGTGGTTTGTGGAAAAACAGTCAGATAATATTAACAAAAAAAAATTAAAGTAACTAGTATTAATTCTCATATAATGTAGGTCTCACTTTATTATCTAGAAGAAACATTTTAGGATAAAATGTAATTCAAACAATGACAAATAGTAAAAGTCTTTGGCATTTTTAGGCGAGGTCTTCATCGTAGCCGCTGTCTTTTGCGTCTCTTTTGTCTTTGTTAGTTCATGCATCTGATTCATATTCCTACAATGTTTGCTTAGTATTTGTCATTGAGGTAACGTAACAATTAGAGTAAAAATAACAATACATTAATAGCAGAATAGCAGTAGAATAACATTAATAGCAGTAGAATAACAATTAGAGCAAATTTAGCAAACTACTCACTTTGTTATTGCAGACACTATCCATTTCTACGAAGAATATCCATTTTCTATTCAACTGTCAATGGTTGTTTTTTCTCAACTGTGATTCTATTCTTATTGCACCGTTATTCTGCTGTTATTGCACTATTATTCCGGATAACAACTAGTTTATTGTGCTGTTATTGGAGTATTATTCCACAAAAGGACTAGTTTATTCTGCTGTTATTCCACTGTTAGTCCAGCATTATTTTGTTAAAACTATTCATTTTTAATCAAGTGCAAATTTAGTCAAGTGTAAAAGCAGTGGTTTAGACTGCTTTTATTCCACTGTTATTCTACCATTATTCTGCTGTTATTGCAGTATTATTGCGCATAATAAGCAGTTATTGTGCTGTTATTGTACTATTAGTCTACACTTATTCTGGTGTTATTCCACTAGTTTAATTAAGCTTTGCAAACACTATCCATTTCCACGAAGAATATCCATTTTCTATTAAAAAATAACAACACATTAATAGCAGAATAGCAGTAGAATAACACAACAGCAGCAGAATAGCAGAGTAACACCGGAATAATAGGGGAATAACAGTAGAATAAGAGGATAACATTAGAATAATAGGAGAGTAATAGTTCAGATTCATACCTTTTCAGTTTCTGATTATTCTTCATCATTGTCATCAGAAGGGGGACTTTCAGCAAATGGAAGATTACAAGTTCTACTGTTGTGGTTCACCCACTTCTTGCAGTTACCGCATCTTCGCTTCCTCTTTTGTGGCTTGCTCTTGGCCTTTTCTTTCGCCGACCTCAATCTTTTGCCACTGCCCTTATTCTTGGCCTTGTTTGGCGGTCGAAGGTCAATATCATTTGAAGCTGTGATGTCAAGAAGAGCCTCGATTTCCTGGTTTTTAGTTTTCGGTTCAATTTGGTCCTCTCGATGTTCTCCCTGAACGTGTCGGGGTTTTTCGTAGATTGCTTCATCATCCTTAATCGTAGCATAACTGTCCATCACCCCGACGATTTGCATAAATCTCAGACCAAACCTTTGACATCTCAGCTTTCTTGATGTCAGCTTCGTCAATGTCTTCTATCACCTTTCCATTTTCATCTCGGACAATTGGCCTGTAGGATTTCTTTGTCCATCGAGAAAGGACATAAGGCTCAGGTATCCTGTGTACCTGCCTACCATTCCACACCCACAGTATATACCGACAGACAATGCCATGCCTCTCAAACAGCGTACATGCACATTTGCTCTCGTTAGTTTTGGTGTTAAATTCCACTCGGAAGTCCACTCGGAAGTCTCTGTGCTTCAGTCCATCACGAACGTCATGGTACTCCACTGTCCCTACTGTTGTCAAATCCCCGACTCCCATGCTGCATATCGCATGTTTGACTTCGTTCTGAAAGTCTGCAAAGATAGGATGTGTGTAGACAAGTGAGGCATGCATTTCTACCTTCATCGGCCCTACTTTCTCAAGCATACTATGCTCGTTGGCAGTGTCCAACCTCCTTTGTGAATGCCTTTGTTGTTATATTGCGGAATTGTACCTCATCCAGAACTCAACAAGGGTTCCAAAGTGGCTTTCAAACCGCTTGAAATAGCTGTTTGAACTTTCGGATCTCTGGGTTGTCCGTAGCAAACAACCTAGAGGCAGATCCCGAAAGTAAGCCGGTATCCACTTTTGTCTTATTGCAAATACATACTTCAACCACCGGTTGCTTTGTATACCATGGGCTTCAATAACAGATTTTCCGATTTCGTTCAAATTCTTACGGTTCGAGGTCGACATCCCAAACAACGACATTTATGTCGGTCATAAATTCCGTGTCATTGCAGATTGCCCTTCCCACCTTCTCAGGCATTTTCTACATGATATGCCACATGCAGTACTTGTGCACAGAATGCTTGAAGACATTTGGGCATGCCTTTTTAATTCCGGGGGCGGTCCGTAATTACACACCGAGGTTCTTCTTTGCCCCATTGCTTCGAGGAATTTTTTAAAAATCCACTCAAATGAATCCTGACTCTCGAAGTCAAGTAACCTAGCTACAAAAGTTACCGTCTTCTTGTTGTGGTCTACTCCGGTGAAGGGAGTAAACACCATGAAATATTTGTTTGTCCCATAAGTAGGGTCAAACGAGATCGTGTCTCCATATTACTTGTATTTGTTTATCCCTTCCTTATCAGCCCAAATAACCTTCGTCAAGCATTTGTTCGCATCCTGATCATAAGCAAAATAGAACCCGTTTGTTTCAGCCAGCATTTTGAAATGCCCAATGAATATTTTAGCATCCTTATCCCCAATGTAACACTTGATATTTCGTTTGAAGTTTTTGAAGTCTAGCAAAGAGGCACCGATATTCTGATAACCATTTGAGTATTCCTTGAGAATTCTGAAGCTCAATGTTGAGCTTAGTATGATCAATAATGGTTCTCTTAATGCAGTCATGGACGTCCCTTGAGAGCTTTTGGAACTCTCTGTTTTTGACAGAGTAAAGAGAGTGATTGTGAACGTCTACAAAGACGTCCACACTATATCCGGCCGATGCAGTCGTCGGTTTTTCACGGGTTCTCAACCTCATATGCGCCTTTGACCACACCTTGTCGAGCATGCTTCTTTGGTTGTCTAATTCTTCGCTCTTTGTTCTCTGTTGTACTCAAATTACCCGACTTCGTGATTTGTTGCTTCAAGTCGCATGATTTTCTTTTCATATCTCTATACCCCATCATGCATTACGGACCATCGATTTGACGCTGACGCCCCCCTTATACTTCGCATTTGTGTAGCTTCTCACATCAAATCCGCAAGGCAATGCATATATGTTGTAGAACTGTACTGCATCGTCCAAGGTAAGAAAGAACATGCCACGTTTAGACGTAAAATCACTCTCAACAGTCCTTACCCCTTTCGTCGGTGTATCTACTTTGTAATGAAGAGTTGGAACAAACTCATCGTTTTCTTAAATCTCGAACAGGTTGGCTGGTGAATATATTGTTATTAGAAGAATCCCCAATAGTTAAGACTGCATTGTCTTCAACAATAGAGACGATAGAAAGATCGGGACGATGAGAAATTATTATAATGAGTACGGTCAGTGGACAACAAAATGACAATAACATCACAATAACAGTAGGCTGGGGGAGAGATCAACATTGCAGTAATGTGACAATAACAGTATGATAACAACAGCTGGGAAATAAACGACAATCAATAACATCACAATAACACTAAATGTGTTTTTTTTATGCTACTCTCTTATCAGCCGTATATTTTCATGCTAATGAACAATAATATCACAACAATAGTACCACAATATCAGAATAACAGTACAATAATATCATCCTGTTTCTCTACTTTTACAATAATAGTACAATAATATCAGAACCACAGTTCTCTGATTCTACTTTATTACATACAGATAATACTGTATTTTTTATGCTACTCTTTTGCAAGCCATATATTTTCATGCTACTGCACAATAATAGCACAATAATATTACAATAATATCATAATAATGGTCAATAATATAATCATGTTCTTTGTCTTGTTAGAATAATAGTACATTAATATCGAATAATAGTTCTCTTTTTCTACTCTAATACAAGCCCAGGACAAGACAATAATATCGAATAACAATTTGAGAAACACATAGAAATCAATAATTGATTTATAAACAACGGCGGATAAAGAGATAAGAATCAATAACAAGTATTACTGTTTCCATATTTACTGTCGAGTTGTTTTCTTCGCTACAATTGTTGTTAATATCGTTGTCCATCTTTTATACCTGAAAACAGTAAAATCAAGTATTTAATTCAATTAAAATCAACGAATTTCACAAATTTTACATTAATTTCGAAAATACGATTGAATACACTAAAAATCAACGAATTTACATTACCTGTAATTCGATTGCAGCTAAAAATCAACGAAGTTGTGTAATCTTATTAGGTTTTTTATGATATTTCTATAGGCGGCATTCTGATTTTTGTGTTTCTCTGTTTCTGATTTGTAGAGAGATGTCGAGAGAGAGAGAATATCGTTTGAATAAAGTTTCTGTTTTCATGTTTCAGCTGCTTTTGTATTTTTCGATTTTTCCTTTTTTTTCCTAACTAGATTTAATGCCCGTGCGATGCACGGGCCTATTTGTAGTCCTCTGTCATGTATAATGTAAACTAAAAAAAATGTTCTCACGATCGAAACAATATGCTACTTTGTTTGTGTGGTGTTCTACCCATGTATGACATCAATTTTCTCATCAACTAATTTCAAATCTCTCTTTTTTTATAATGTTATAGCTTTAACTTAAGAATCTTAGTTCATAATCGTATTTCTTCATGTAAATTTTATTACTCGTATATTAGTTTGAGATCGTCGTATACTAACTAAACTGACATTTTGATATGTCGCGCTTACGGAAAAAACAGTTTTACTCCCTCCGTCCCGATCATTTGTTTACATATTCCATTTGTGAGTGTCTTGTTCATTTGTTTACCTGGCCTATTTATATCGGGAATATTTTTTAATGATAATTCGATCATTGATGTAATATATATTGTCCAATTATCAGTCAATAACACTACCCACAAATCGTTCTCTCCCATCTCCAAATACAATCTTACCGTTGCATTTTAATTTGTACGAAGCCAGTCATTGCCCAAGTTTGACGTTAGGTTGATAATAACAATTTTAGTTTTGTTAGAAATCTATATCTTTTTTAATTTGTTAGCTTATACAATACCTTGGTAGTAGATTGTTTTTAATAAGGTCGCCTTGTTTTATCTGTGTTGTTTTTCTCTATTTTGATGATTATATTCTTTGTTGTATTGTTGTTTTATCTGTCTTTGGAACTCATTCGAGACTCTACTCGCTGTAAGTCTCTGGATTTATTCCGTCTTATTAATAAAAAAAATACCTGGTATTGGCTTGTAAGGACGTGAGAGAAGTGAGATACTACAATTCTACAGCATACACCAATACAATGAGATCTAATAGTCAAGGCATAATTGTTTTCGTAAAAATCATGCAAGTGAACGTATATAGTAAGCCTTTAGAAGGAGATAGGAATGACTCGTAGGATTTACGTTAGTTACATGCAAACATAAATTTATGGTTTTTCAAGTTTCAACAAAAAATTAGGACGCCACGAAACACAAACTTAGGAGACCGGCTTTGAATCCCACCTTGTGAAAAAGGAATTTAGGAGACCGTCTTCAAATCTTACCACGTGAAATATTGTTCGTCAAGTAAAAGATTTAAGCATTATTTGATTCAAGGAGACCGTTTTCAAATCTTACCATGTGAAAGATTGTTTGTCAAGTAAAAGATTTAAGCATTATTTGATTCAATCTCAAGTAACATAACCATTATTCCATAGTTAATTAGCTTCTAAAAGTAGAATAGTAAAATTTAAACATAAATTAGCTCAACATTTGATATACTTTACTCGCATGAAGGTTTTTCATATTGACCTTATTTTAGTTTTTACGCACTATCCATAGGAAAGACATCGTTCTAGCTAGTATTCCATTTGAACACTACTTTTCACACCCTATCCAATCTTATCATAAACGCATTTATCCTAATTAATTTTTGTATTAAATTTACTAAACACTTCTCAAATTTGACAAAATCTTATCAAAAGTAAAATTCTTAAACGATTAATCAAGATCTTATCAGGAAAGTTTTGTGGATGGAGTTAGAGTTTAAATTGGAGTAATACAAAAAATAGTATCTTGAGTTTTTCTCTAATGAACCCTAAAGTGTTTAGGCTAGAGGCTAAAAGAATAACAGGATGAAGGATTATGCTATCATTTTTTTGGTACATAAATATTTAGATTTAAGGGTATGCCTTACCAAGTCACGGCCCTATTTAAAGGTATAATACCTAAATTTCAATACTGTCGGTCTTGTCATAAACTTTAGTCTAAAATAAATGAGAGAGTTTAACTTTTGTAAAGAACTTTCGAACAATATTATAATCTCTAACTTTAGTGAACTATTTAAAATAAATAAGTTATTTAATCGGTTTATAAAACTAAAGATATTAAAATAACAATTTGATTTTTATAAACTTCAAATAAACTTAATTTTCTACAACCTTTAACTTCCCATATTAAACTCTATCTAATCTTTCAAAACTATCATATTTAAATCTTGAAGCGATAAGAGATATTGTAGTTTTTTTAGCAATGTTAAAAGTGGTAACAATACTCCCTTTATCCGATTTTAATTAGGGTATTGCTCATTCAAGTTTATTGCAAGAAAAGGGTAGAGTATGGAAACATTATGAATGAGTAAATTGCCTACATGAAAGAGCAATGACGTTTAATTATACCCTCGCCTTTTTTATAAATTATAAATTTATTCTGTAATAAGCTCCTTAGTTCTAATAACTAAGGATAATAACGTGCCCGAATTTAACTTATTAATTCTTGTGATGATAAAAACTTTGACCTATACGAAGTACATGGGTAAAAAAAAGCTGCAATCATGGGTAAGGAGTAAGGACTCTTGCAAATCACCATAACCATTTCGCTAATATGGATATTGTCGTCTACCGAGTATGTAATATCGTAGGATAAAACTACTCCCAATGTCTTTGTTATACAAATCACAGGTTATGTAATGTTTTGTAAATCCTTGCAAATATGAATTAGTTATAAAAAAGACGATACTCAATTAACAACTGCAAAAAAAAAAAAAAAAAAAAAAAATGAACAAACTAACGTAACCTGCTTAAATCCAAGTTAATTGATATCTCTTGAAATTCCATAGAAAATAACGTCATTTACATACATTTGTGCACAATAATAAATCCGAAAATAAAAACATTTATGTTAATCTATGTTAAAAGATAAAAGCGACTCTTACCCGAATAATATATTGATCATTGTATCTCCATTAGAATCATATGGAGTAATATATATGTTAATAACCTACACATAAAATAAGTGAGAATTGTCAGAAAATCATTAGAGAACAATCTAATTCAAAACAAAAATAACATATTCGTAGACTACTACTACGTAAAATTTAAACACAATGTAAACATTAAGATTCAAATAAACGGCATAGAGATAAGGTCATATACAACTCTTGAAAACTAAAGTAAGAAACACAAAAATATAACGTGATACACTGATACGTGAAGTGGTAAATAGTTATCCAAGAAGAAGAGTTGAAATATATATATATATATATATATATATACTATGTATATGGTATAGGGTTGTAGACTTTTAGTTGTATTTGAATTGTTCTTTACGTAAACTTAAGCCATGTTTTAAGCACACGGAATTCTAATGCACTCTTATTAGCAATTTAGCTTTTGGGTATGACTTGGGAACTGGTTTTAGATTAGAATTCTTAACTATATTACAAATTTTATCTTTTATTTTATTTTATTTTTATTTATATCTAATGGGTTTAGATATTATCTCTCATTTCATTGGTCGAAAGTCGTTCATGAAACTTGGACTCTCTGTAATCGCTCGAAAAAAGCTTCCTTTATTAATATAGATAGATTTATCATTTAATCTCAGCCCTTGATTTCTTTTAATTTCATTCTTGATTTTTTTCATTAACTCACCATATAGACCAATTTCATTTTGAGATCCCGCGCCTATATATAGGCGGGATCTCAGTTTGGTTCTTCTGATGAGTTGTGAGCTTTAAAAAAATCTCAGCCATAAGATGAGGACAAAATGGACAGTTGAGATTCTATTTAGCATATTTGACGCTGAAGCTTTTTTTATTATTTTTACGTCACTTCACTCCCTACCCTCAAAAATTTCCCCAAAAATTTCCCAAAAACCCTAAAAATTCCCCCAAAAATTCCCCAATTTTTCCAATCGATTTCCCTAATTTCACTCTGTTTCCCAAATTAATCACTCACATTTCACTTTCCTCTTCATCCATGCCTCCTCCCACTAGAGCATCGATTCTTTCTCCGCCATTATTATGGAGCTCCGAGTTCTACCTGGAAAAAATCAAAACATCGATTCTGTGGTTTTGATGATTTTGGTATTAGATATTTGAATTTAAAGTTGGGTTATGGAGATCATAGTGTTTTTGATTTTCTTGTTTTGTTGCTGTCAATCTATCAAGTTGGGTTTAAGGAATCGATTCTTTAGTTTCGTGTTTGTACGTCAAACAAGTAGCTTTGATGCCTAATCTAATCTCAAGTTCTAATCTTTGAGGTATTCATCGGAGTTACAACATATTGTTGAGTTTTAGGAGGCATGGTGTGATTAGTAGATTAGTGGGTTGTTTTGATCTCGCATTTGAAAATAAAACATCTATCAATATCTAGGTCTTCATGTATTACGGAGTATCAATTACCTATGTTTTGTAGGCTTGTAACCGTCTATGAATCCGATGATTCTATAGTTTTCCTAATTGCCTTGTGTGTATTCTTCTTGTAGCCATTGGCTTTGTTTTCGCAAAAGGAAGTGCTTGCCATTGTTTACCAAGACTGATAATGCCTTGGGGAACCTTCCCTCTACAAAATTGTCATCGAGTAGGAATTGGGGTACAAAGTTTTTCCTGTTTGTCCAACAATCATGGGAACTGACAGGAAAATCCAAGCTTCACTTCCTCTGCGCCCCCACCGCCTCCTCTCCAAACTGTCAATGCTTTTCCTCAAGCAAGACCAATGCATGGGTAGTGTTTTTGTTAATGTTTTCCTGCCTTCAAATGTCTATTGTAGATGTTATGATTAAGAGTTCTTCCTTCAAGACCTATAGTTTTTATCCTGAATAATCAGTATTCATTATAAGCTGTATGTGAATTTGTCGTGTGATGTCACTGAGCTCCATTCTGTGGTTTATGGCGAACTGTTTGACTTTTATCTGTAGTTGGGTGGATTTTTCATTAATAGCTACTTTATTCATCAATTCATGTGTATGGGAATCATTACCCTGATTAGCCTCTGTATGTTTTGAAATGCCCAGAACAACGCTGTCAACTGGGCAGAAGATACACTTTACGATTACCTGCTGAACCCAAAGAAGGTAGATTATTCATTTGCTTTTCTCATAACTCATGAATTTCATCCTCTTCCTCTTGGACCCTAAAAACCTGGTCATAAATTATAGTGGACAACACACACTAATAAGTTTCAGTTTGGTGAGTTCGTTGCTGACTTTAAGTAAGAATCATTTGATGGACAACACCAATATATTATAGTGGATAAGTCAATTTTTTTAATTTGTCGCAAAACTACCCTCATTGCGGGTCAAATCTCACACGGTTTTATATACGGAGTATTATTTTTACTTTTACCGGAGTCCAAGATTGTTGTGCGGAAGTGTTAAGTTTATTGTTGTAAAGTCAAAGTGATACCGGAATAACATCACAATAACACCAGAATAACAGCACAATAACATGCGGTAAAAAAAAGAGTGACAAATCAAAGTAGTAAAAAAATCAAAGTGACACCGGAATAACATCACAATAACAGCAGAATAACAGTAGAATAACAACACAATAACATGCGGTAAAAAAAAAGAAAAAAAATCAAAGTCGTAAAAAAAGTCAAAGTGACACTGGAATAACATCACAATAACAGCAGAATAACAGTAAAATAACAACACAATAACACGTGGTAAAAAAAAAATCAAAGTCGTAAAAAAAATCAAAATGTCCCCGGAATAACAGCAGAATAACAGCAGAATAACAGCACAATAACACGTGGTAAAAAAAATCACGGTCGTAAAAAAATCAAAGTGGTACCGGAATAACATCACAATAACACCAGAATAATAGCACAATAACATGTGATAAAAAAAAAAAAAGAGTAAAGAAATCAAAGTAGTAAAAAAAATTAAAGTAGTAAAAAAATCAAAGTAACACCAGAATAACATCACAATAACAGCAGAATAACATTAGAATAATAGCACAATAATACCCTAAAAAAAAAGAAAAAAAATCAAAGTCGTAAAAAAAATCAAAGTAACAGCAGAATAACATCACAATAACAGCGGAATAACAATAACGGCAAAATAACAGTACAATAACATGTGGTAAAAAAAAAGAGAAAAAAAATCAAAGTAAAAAAAAAAGCACAATAACAACATAATAACACAAGGTAAAAAAATAAGAGTAAAAAAAATTCAAGTAAAAAAAAAAACTGGTACGAAAAGAAAAGGAAAAAAAGGTAACATAATGAGAAAATTAGAGAAAAACATAAGAGGAAAAAAAAATCTAAGTTGTAAAAAAAAGCGTAATAACACGAGGTAAAAAAAAGAGATAAAAAATTAAAGTAAAAAAAAAATGAGTAGCACAATAACACGAGTTAAAAAAAAAAGAGATTAAAAAAATTAAAGTAAAAAAAAAAAGTAACACTAGGAAAAAGAGAAAATAAATAAATGATAGTGGTTATATATGACAGGTAAGATTAGATCTTGGGCATTAATCTCTAATATAATCTAGTGGTCTCATTTGAGATTTCAAATTTCAAACTCACAACTATTCCATAAGAAACCAAACTCACAAGATCTTATCTCTCTCTCTCTCTCTCTCTCTCTCTCTCTATATATATATATATATATATATATATATATAGAGAGAGAGAGAGAGAGAGAGAGAGAGATAAGATCTTGTGAGTTTGGTTTCTTATGGTGAGTTGTGAGTTGGGGGAATCTCAACCACTAGATAAACAAAAATAGACGGCTAAGATCTAATCTCGCGCTTCATATATAATCGCCTTCTCCTTCAGTTTTTTTGGTCATTTCCTTTCTCCCTCTTCCCGTCAAAATATCAACTATTGTTCTTCCTTCTCTCTCTTTTGTTAATCTACTGTTACTCTACACTTTTGGTTTGCTTTCTCTTCCAAATTCATCATATTTTCAACAATTTAATATACTTTTATGATTTCTTTCTCTTATTCTTTTATGTTTTAATCGCTTAATCCTTGCTCAACTTTACATACTCCCCTAATTTCGACATCAAGCTCTCCGAGTTGACTCCCCGAGTCTCTTAACTCGACTCTAAGTGTTTTCAGTTGACTCACAAACTCGCTGATCTGAGTCGCCGAAGCGTTGCTTATTTGTTACGCTTCTTCTTCTTCTGATCAAATTAATGGCGCTTTTCGACATCGATTAGATGATCTTCCGCATCCTCTAGTTTTAACTCGAATTCAGGTAATTTTATGAATTTTTGTGCAAATTGATGTTTTTGATGCTTTAATTACTTAATTGTTTGGCTTATGTTAATTTTGGTGTTTTTTGTTGCTTTTGTGAACAGAGGAGGAGAGCAAATTGTGGCGGAGGAGTTGCCAGTGCTTGTGAAGGAGGTTGCTAGGGTTGAGATGGTTAGCGCTAGTCCTTTTAGCATGAAATAGCTCTTATTTCTGATTGATTACTAACTGATAATTGTAGTTGAGTACATGATTATGTGAATTGAGTTATAATCAGTGTTTAAATTAAATTTTTCAGTTATGATGGAAATATGCCTAGCTCTAAATTGCTAGACGATTATTAGCTGTATATTTACTCGTATTATAAGTCTTGATTCATGATTCTGTCAGTATGGAAGTCAATATGATTTTCAGTAATCGAGATTAGAACTTTGCTAAAAACTATTTTAGATATTCAGTACTTATCATGGAGTGCCTTCTTAGACTCATTGCTTATATATGCTTTCTTAAACTCATTGCACTAACAACACAATAACAACGGGGTAACAACACAATAATACCAAAATAACACCGGATTAACAATACAATAACACCAGAATAACACGGAGTAACAACACAATTTCAATTGCAAAATGTCTCTAAATTCCTAGTGTTTTATATGCTTATTTAGTTACACCTCTATGCATCTCCCCTAATTCACCCTTTAATTGAATGGAGCAACTTATCAATTTCATTATTCGGCCTTTTAGGTATGATGCCATCTTCAATTTTTTATTCAAATTACTTGTTGAGCCGCCTCCTCTTATTCTATTTTTAATTATTTCCCGCAGTTTTCACACATTTGCGAAATGATTTCTTCATATTTGAGTCTGTAGTTTTGAACTTTAGATTGAGTTGTGTAAAGTATAATTTCTCTTGATGCTAATTCCGTTGCACGATTAACAATACGGCAATAATAAGGTACATACAAGCAAACAAGCTATGAATTTGTAGTAGTTATCCAATAATGGTTTTAACCGTTTTTACTACAAGGGGTTAGTGAGAATTAGTAATTACTTCAATGCTGATCATCATGATTGAGAGACTTATGACTTTTTGGCTCAGGTACTTCATTGTTTTCTAATGAACACAAATGACACTGTGGCAAGAATAATGCTCATCTTGATCTAAAAGAGCCTCACTGAAAGCTTTTCAGGACCAACAAATTGTTGAAGTAACTTTCTGATGCAGAGCCAGTAGAGGATTCATGACATC
Source organism: Silene latifolia (assembly GCF_048544455.1). NCBI lineage: Eukaryota > Viridiplantae > Streptophyta > Magnoliopsida > Caryophyllales > Caryophyllaceae > Silene > Silene latifolia. Next base: position 4,998,746 of record NW_027413640.1, on the reverse strand, counting down.
GGAGCATCCTTAATGGAACCTTTTAATAAGTTGGTGATGTATTTCTGTAGCTGTGCATAATCATTGCAATCTCCTTTGCTCGATTCCCACTTCTTTGATTAAAGTACCCCTCACAATGAATATAAAAGGTATAGGCGCTTTCTAATGGTGGAATCTTCTAATTCTTCCAATCTGACCCAAAACCGTTTCTTATAAAATGTTATAAAGTTACTCTCTTCGTCTCAATCATTTGGTTACCTTTGATTAAAGTACCCCTCACAATGAATATAAAAGGTAAACAAATGACTAAGAGGGAAAGAGTGAAATTTTGTATGAACTTGAACAATATTTTCTTTTGTTTAGCCTATTTAATCAGAGCTTAGTTTGGTCTTTTATTGTTCTTGTAGATGTAGAATCTTATTGAATAATAATGTTCAGAGTACTAAATTATTACTAATATAGGGTAATTTTTGTGCCAACTAATATTATTCTAACTGGTGGCATCAAACATGAGTACTAAGCAATTGAGTCTTGCCTATTCCTCGCTGGTGTGGATATTGCTAACTTTTAGTAATGTGTTGGTTTGAGAATAGTTCTATTGTGCTATACTGTAACTGGTAAGCAATTTTGGGAATCTAGGACAATATGATAAAAGCTGCTGTTTTGTTTTCTTAATTAGGTGTTTTGTATACTCTTAATTCCGTATGTCTGCTCTCTTTTACTAATCAATTATTAGATGAATTGGAGATGAATTGGAGATGGGCTAGCGGCATGTACCACCCGGGAGTAGATCATTGCGCTGCACAGGTAAATTGCCAATATGTGTAAATTGAAGCCTATTAGCTCAATTGGTAGAGTATCGTGTAATAACACGAATGGTATGGGTTCAAATCCCACATAGGCTATATTGCTTACACGTTTTTACATTATACTCATTTCTTTCGTATTACAAGTCGTCTAATAAAAATTATAAATCGTTTACTAACATTGCAGTAACAGCGCAATAACACCGGAGTAAAAACACAATAACACTAGAGGAACAACGGAATAATAGCAGAATAACATCGGAGTAACAACACAATAACACCAGAATAACAACACAATAACACCAAAATAACACCGGAGTAAAAACACAATAACACCAGAATAATAACGGGGTAACACGTGGTAAAAAAAGTAACATAATAAATAACACGTGATAAAAATAAATAACAGTGGAATAACATGTGATAACACAAAAAAAATAAAAAATAAAAATAAAAGTGGAATAGCAGGTGGTAACAAAAAAAGTAAAAAATAACACGTGATAAAAAAAAAAAGAATAACAGTGGAATAACAGGTCATAAAACAAAAAAAAAAGTAAAAAATAACACGCGGTGAAAAAATAACAGTGGAATAATAGCACTTGGTAAGAAAAATATTGGAATAACACTTGGTAACACCAAAAAAAAGTAAAAAATAGCACGTGGTAAAAAAATAACAGTGGAATAATAGCTGGTAACACAAAAAAAAGGTAAAAAAATAGAAGAATAACAGTGGAATAACAGATGGTAACACCGAAAAAGGTAAAACATAACACGTGGTAAAAAATAAGAAGAAGAATAACAGTGGACTAACAGGTGGTAACACAAAAAAAAGGTGAAAACATAACATGTGGTAAAAAAACAGAAGAATAACAGTGGAATAACAGATGCTAACACAAACAAAAAAAAGTAAAAAAAAAAAAAGAATAACAGGTGGTAACACAAAAAGAAAGTAAAAAATAACACGTGGTAAAAAAATAACAGTAGAATAACAGGTGGTAATACAAAAAAAAGGTAAAAAAAATAACACGTGGTAAAAAAAATAGAACAATTACGAGTGGAATAATGAGGATGATAACACAAAAAAAAGTAAAAAAAATAACACGTGGTAAAAAAACAAGAAGAATAACAGTGGAATAACAGGTGGTAACACACAAAAAAAAGTAAAAAATAACACGCGGTAAAAAAAAATAGAAGAAGAAAAATAGTGGAATAACAGGTGGTAATAAAAAAAAAGTAAAAAATAACACGTGGTGAAAAAAATAACAGTGGAATAACAAGTGGTAACACAAAAAGGTAAAAAATTTACGTGGTAAAAAAACAAGAATAAGAATAATAGTGGACTAACAGGTGATAACACAAAAAAGTTAAAAAATAACATGTGTTAAAAAAAACTAGAGGAATAACAGGTGGTAACAGAAAAAAATAAAAATAAAAATAAAGGTATAATGAAAATAAAATAAAAATAAAGGTATAATGAGAAAATTAGAGAAAATTAGGTTAGATTAGATCTTGGTCATTCATCTCTAATATAATCTAGTGGTTGAGATTTAATCAAAGCACAAACTCACAACTCACCGTAAGAACTCAACTCACGAGATCCCACCTCTATATATATATATATATATATATATATATATATATATATATATAGAGAGAGAGAGAGAGAGAGAGAGAGAGAGAGAGAGAGAGAGAGAGAGAGAGAGAGAGAGAGAGAGAGAGAGAGAGCCGAATCCGGTGAGGCCGTTAATTATGGCGAGGCAGCCGGCCTCACCAAATTCCTTCATTAGTCTTTCATTTATGGACTAACTTCCTATTATTCATTGGGCTGAAAATTGAGGGGTCATTCCAAATCTTTTCATTTAGCCCAAAATACTTTCTCTCACTAAAATATTAAATCATACAATAGCCCAATTACACACTCTCTCTCTAAAATATACAAACAAAATTATTTTCCTGAAAATTCTTCAACAAGCAAGCTCTCGTTCGTTCAACGGAAATTCTTCAGCAAAGCTCATCAATTTGTTCATCGACTGTTCGTGGATTTCATCAAAACAACATTCAACAACGTTGATTCAAGTAATTTCAGAAGAAAAATCGATTAATTTCCAGGTAATTTCATAATTTTGATCAAAATTGAGTATATTCATACAATTCTGTCAATTCACTCATAAATTCGTGATATCAGGTTCGAATTTGATCAAATTGAACGATTTTGTAAATATAACGTTCGAATTTGACCAATATTTTGAGCGATTTCCTTTTTCTCGCGATTTCGTACTACTTACTAAATTGTTTTTGACGATTTTGTAGCTCTAATTGTTATGGAGATTGTAGATATCACAATGACTGATGATAATAGTGTTATTGAATCAGGTATATCGTTTTTTATGTAGTTTTTGTAAAATCTCATGTTTTCTGATTCAATTTGCATTTGTCAAAATTTACGCTTTCGATTATTATGGAATATATGGATCGATATTGTATCTCAGTTTTTTGCAAGGTTTAGTTTATGAATTGAGTTGAATTTGTGAATCTTACGACCTAATTGAGGATTTGTAAGAGTTGGTTGAATTATTCTTGTAAGAGTTTATGAATTGAGTGGATTTTCTTTGTTTGGTGAATCTCAGACCTTGTTTTGTGAATCTCAGACCTAGTTTAGTGAATCTTAGAGCTTGTTTTATGAAACTTGGTCATCATAAGTTGTTAGAATCACCTTTGCTGCTCTTTTACTTATTTTGTGAATCTTAGACCTTATTTTGTGAATCTCAGACCTTACTCAGTGAATCTTATCAAATGATGATAGTGTGATAATTAAATAAAACTTAAAAATCTTCACCAAATTTTTTTTAAATTATTTGAACTAATAATCTGATACTTTATTTAGTGAATCTCGAACTTTATTTGGTGAATCACAGCCTTTATTTAGTGAATTTTGGGCCTTATTTTGTGAATCTCTGTTGTTAAACGTTACTGATGTAATTTATTTATTTCTTTTTGTGTGAAGCAGAGACCGTAGTTTGTGAAACTAGAAGGTTATTTTGTGAAACTTAACTAATATATACAACCTGGGTAAGATTAAAAACTGAACTAATAATCTGAACCAAAAAGTGAACTTGTGAATCTCAGTCCTTGTATTTGTGAATCCTAGAGCTCTTTTTGTGAACCCTTTAGGAATGACCTATTCTGCTCTCTTCCTTGCTCAGATAATATTCTCAGACTTTATTTGTGAATCGCAGACCTTATTTAGTGAATCTTAAACCTTGTTTTGTGAATGTGAGATGTGACTTTGTGAACCTTTTATCTTCTTAGGTATTGATTCAAATGTCAACAACAACTCACAGTGTAGTGTGATGCCTCGTGTCGGTTGTGATGAGGTTCCTTGCTCTAATGTTGGTTCTCGTCAGGATGGTGAGGGTTCTACTGCTGTCTTAACAACCCCTACAATGCCAACTATTTCCACACCTACTACTTTGGTAACTTACACACCGGGTGGCACTGAGCAATGGATAAGTAGGATTGAAGAGAAGTTTACACCTGTGCTTGGCAAAACATTTATGGACTTAGAGTCAGCAATGTTGTTCTATAAAATGTATGCTATTGCTTGTGGGTTTGAAGCAAGGAAGTCTTCAACTAAGAGGTTTAAAGATGGTATTATTCGAACAAAATGCATGGTTTGTCATCGTCAAGATTTTAATAACAGGAAAAATCGTCCTCCCAAAGCTGATGCAAAAACAACAACTGGTGACAAAACAAAAGCTGGTGCAATAAGTGCAAATAGAAAAACAAAAACTGCTAAAACCAGTACGAAAAAGGGTGGAGTTGCAGGTGCAGGTGAAGCTGAGAGTTCCAATAAGCAAAGTGGCACAAGAATAACTAAAATTAAAAGGTGGGGTTGTGAAGCAATGATAAAATTCATGTTCCATGAAAAGATGTACCAGATTGAACAATTCCGTGAGGGTCACAATCACCCAGTGACGCCTGTCAAAAATAGGGAATTTGAGAAACTTGCTCTTAATATAAATCAACTGAACGAATATCATAAGCAATTGATTATCCAAAATTCGAGATTGAATGTCGGGGCTAGTTTAACATACAAATTATGCAAGGAACAAGCAGAGGGTTTCGAAAATGTTGGAGTTACCCTTACGCAGTTCAAGAATTTCCCAAGGGAAGTAAAGTGTCTACTTAATGGCAAGGATGGACATATGTTCATCTCTCGTTTAGAAACCCTCAGAGAAACAAAAGGGTTGGTATTTTCATATGAAACAGATGCTGACAGTGCTTTGACAAGAATTTTTTGGACAAATGCGGATTCCATCAGATGTTACGCATTGTTTGGTGATGCTATTTCATTCGATCCAACCTATGGAACGAACAAATATAACATGAAATTTGCACCTTTCACTGGCATTGACAATCACAAAAAGTCAATAACATTTGGATGCGTGCTTTTAGATCATGAAGATGATGACTCATTTATTTGGGCATTTCAGCAGTTCCTGAAAGCAATGGGTGGCAAAGAACCCAATTATATCATCAGTGACCAAGATGCCGGAATAATAAATGCAGTTCCACGTGTGTTTGGAATATCTAACTTTTGTGAAACTGGTTATTTATTTGGTGAATCTAGGAACATTATTCGTGAATCTTGAAGTTTATTTTGTGAATCATAGAGCGTGTTTTGTGAAAGTTAGATCTTGATTTGTAAAACACAAAGCTAATATTCGTAAACTTGGTCATAAGTTGTTGAAATTGCCTATTTTGTTATTTTTCTTATCTTGTGAATCTGAGACCTTGTTTTGTGAATCTCAGACCTTATCTTGAGAATCTCAGACCTTATCTTGTGAATCTCGGACCTTGTTCAGTGAATCTTTGGGCTTGTTATGTGAAACTTGGTCGTGGTTTAAAATCATCTATTTTACTCTTAATTTTGTGAATCTCAAACCTTATCTTGTGAATCTCAGACCTTGTTCAGTGAATCTTTGGGCTTGTTATGTGAAACTTGGTCGTGGTTTAAAATCATCTATCAGTCTCTTAATTTTGTGAATCTCAGACCTTATCTTGTGAATGTCAGACCTTGTTCAGTGAATCTTAGGGCTTGTTATGTAAAACTTGATCGTGGTTTAAAATCATCTATTTTGCTCTTAATTTTGTGAATCTCAGACGTTATCTTGTGAATCTCAGACCTTGTTCAGTGAATCTCAGGGCTTGTTATGTGAAACTTGGTCGTGGTTTAAAATCATCTATTTTGCTCTTAATTTTGTGAATCTCAGACCTTATCTTGTGAATTTTAGACCTTGTTCAGTGAATATTTGGGCTTGTTATGTTACACGCAAAGCTAATATTCTTAAACTTGGTCATAAGTTGTTGAAATTGCCTATATTGTTATTTCTCTTATCTTGTGAATCTAAGACCTTATTTAGTGAATCTTAGAGCTTGATTTGTGACCAAAAATCTCAGACAATAGATAATGTGGATTTTGTGACTTGCAGTCGTGTTCAAAAAAGCAAGACATCGCTTTTGCATGTGGCACATTATGAAGAAAGTAACAGACAAGGTTGGGAGAACAATTTGCAAAGAGACTGATTTCTTAAGTCGTCTGAACAATGTTGTCTGGAGCGAGGACTTGGAACCTGAGGAATTTGAAGAGAATTGGGCTAAGGTCATTAGCGAGTTTTCGTTAGAAGAAAATAAATGGTTGACTGACAAGTTTGCGGAACGAGGTCAGTGGATACCCGCTTATTTCAGGAATGTGCCGATTGGCAACATTTTAAAAACCACACAAAGATCAGAGAGTTCGAATAGCTTTTTCAAGAGATTTGGAAATAAATATGGGACTCTTGTAGAATTTTGGATGAGATTTGAGAGTTCCATGGACCAACAAAGGCACAATCTAAAGCTTCTTGAAGCACAGAGCCACAACTCAATGCCTGAAACCCTATTCGGGTCAAACAGGGAGGCCCATGCAGTGAAGGTCTATACACATGAAGTGTTCTTTGACTTCCAAGAGGAGGTTAAATTTTCGGTAAATGCGTGTAGTGTTTGTGGATACACCCCACCAGATCCAGTAACTAACTTTGAAGTTTAAATTGTTGAGGACGCGAACAAGCGAAAGAGATATGCAGTTGAGTACAATAGGAGAACAATGGATGTCCGTTGTGCATGTAAATTGTTTGAAAGGAAAGGTATCTTATGCAACCACATCAATTGGATTTGCTCGGGAAAGTTTAAGGAAATTTCTGAGAAATACATTTTGCGTAGGTGGAGTAAGAATGCACTCAGAAACCCGGTTTATGATTTGAATGGAAATCTACTGGAAAACAATGATCTTACTGGTAATAGTAAATTTAGAATGTCTAGGGTGTGGTCTGAGATTTACGCAACTGTTGGTATGCTCAAAAGAAAAGAAGAAGAGTCAGATATGAGAGAGTTTGCCAAGCTAATAAAAGAATTCCGAGAGAAGTTGGAGCCAAACCCAAAGCTTTTGACCAAAGAACAAGAATTGGAGGCCCTTCTCAACTGCAAGGCTCCAAAAGAAATCAAGATCTTACCACCTAAAGTCTCTAGAAACAAAGGTAGTGGTAAAAGGATGGTGAGCAGCAAAAATAAGGCAATTATGAAGGCAAAAAAACCGAAAAGGTTGTGTGCTAAGTGTAAACGCATGTCACACCACGATAAAAGAAATTTTCCAAATGAGTTTGCAGAGCATCCTCCTGAGAATCAAGTATGTATAATTCTATTCTTGTCTTTCCATTTTAGTATTGCTTGAAAACGCAACTACTATTGTCTACTAATTCTTTTTTTTTTTCTAAAAAAAAGTATCTAATAAAGGTTTGATTCTTCACATAGGGAGACACATCGGAAGAAGAGGAAGAAGAGGAAGAGGTCGAGAATGAAGAATGATGTAATGGAGTATTCTTAAGCAACGAGAATAGAGATGATGATTGAAGAAGACAAGTTTTAAGCTCGTTTTATTTTTGTTAATGTTGTGAATCCCGTGAATCCTGGACCTTATTTTGTGAAACTGGAACATAAAATTGTGAAACTTGGTTCTGAATCTAGCATCAAGCGTTTTTATCATTTCAGACCTTGTTCAGTGAATCTTGTGAATCTCAGAAATTGTTCAGTGAATCTTAGGGCTTGTTCTGTGAAACTTGATCGTGGTTTAAAATCATCTATTTTGCTCTTAATTTTGTGAATCTCAGACCTTATCTTGTGAATCTCAGACCTTGTTCAGTGAATCTTAGGGCTTGTTCTGTGAAACTTGGTCGTGGTTTAAAATCATCTATTTCGCTCTTAATTTTGTGAATCTCAGACCTTATCTTGTGAATCTCAGACCTTGTTCAGTGAATCTTAGGGCTTGTTTTGTGAAACTTGGTCGTGGTTTAAAATCATCTATTTTGCTCTTAATTGTGTGAATCTCAGACCTTATCTTGTGAATCTCAGACCTTTTGCTCAACTCATTGACAATGTCAATGTCAAACTTGGTCGTGGTTTAAAATCATCTACTTTACCACTATCAAATATCTTTACAAGAGTTGATGAAGGCAACAATCTTTACAGGAGCCTCGACCCACTTTTGCTCAACACAATGTCAATGTCAATGTCAAATTAGCTCAAATTGCTCAACTCAATGTCAAATTAGCTATATAAGTCACATAAGTGACCCTGAAAATTTTTTACGACTTTACAACTATCAAATATCTTTACAAGAGTTGATGAAGGCAACAATCTTTACAGGAGCCTCGACCCACTTTTGCATATTATGACTTCACGGACAATTGTCTTCTTTAATTAAACACCTATACAACCAAAAACAAATACAATCGACTTATTTACGAAATATTCGCCAAAGTTATGAAGAAATGAACTTCACATCATTTTTAAGACAATGAAGTGTACCTTTTTAGTATTTTTATCCCATCTAAGTAGTTCCAATATGATCGATTTTCGATATTGTGTCAATTTCTGCCAAGAGCGACATATATTAATGAAGTATATAGACAACCAACCTATCTTTATTTGGTGAATATCAAACCTTGTTTTGTGATTCTCAAACCTTGTTCAGTGAATCTCAGAGCTTGTTCAGTGAATCTCAGACCTTGTTGATTTTAAACCACTTCAACAGAAAAACTCCACAATCATAACTAGACAAAAAAAAAACAGTAAATGGTTTAAAATCAACAAGCTCAAAATAATAACTATTGATCTGTTAACAAAAGGAAAAAGATACATGCTTACATACCTTGTTGTTTGTTGAGGGACTTCGAGATTGACAAATTCGTTCGTGTGCATGAACTTCAAAGATTTATATGACTCTCCCAAAATAGCTAAAACATGATGTACCTGAAAAAGAAAAAGCAATAACAAGATCAAAATATATTTTGGAGTATACTTTTAAAAGAAAAGGCAATAACAATATTTTGGAAAAAAAAAAAATCATACAATCTCTTTGGCATGCTTGTTGTCAGGATCCACATTAACAGCCACGCATGAGTCAAGGATGAAATTTTTTCCCTGCTTTATATCACAGACACAAGCCCACCAATGCAGCGGCGGTGTGTTACTATGGAAAGGGATAAAAACCTGAGATAGTAAATGTACAAGACAAACCAAGAGATTAATGCTATAATAAGGAAAATAAGGTCCAGGATTCACAAAATAAGGTCAAAGATTCACAAAACAAGTTCACAAACTAAGGTCAAGGAGTTCACAAAATAAGGTCCAGGATTCACAAAACAAGGTCCAGGATTCACGAATTAAGTTCCAGGATTCACAAATAAGTTCACAAAATAATCTCCAGGATTCACAAAATAAGGTCCAAGATTCACAAAATAAGATCCAGGATTCACAAAACAAGTTCCAGGATTCACGAAATAAGGTCCAGGATTCACAAATAAGTTCACAAAATAAGTTCCAAGATTCACAAAATAAGCTCCAAGATTCACAAAACAAGTTCAAAAAATAAGCTCCAAGATTCACAAAATAAGGTCCAGGATTCACAAAATAAGGTCCAGGATTCACAAAATAAGTTCACAAAATAAGGTCTAGGATTCACAAAACAAGTTCCAGGATTCACGAAATAAGGTCCAGGATTCACAAATAAGGTCCAGGATTCACAAATATCTGACCTTGTCGATATGGCTACCAGCAAGTGGAGTGTAACTGTCCTTTATGTGTGCACCCCAAATTTTGGGGTTGTTTTCTCGATGAAGACCCTACAAGTCACAAGAAGGCAATTTTAGAAACAAAGAAACTTTAAGAACGCAAAATACTTGAATATCAACATATAAAGGATTTGAGACTGACAAATATTGTTGTTGGCAAGTATAGTAAATTTCTTCTACTGAGTGTGTACTTAATTCCAAATATATCAATGACCTACAAAATTAAATTTGTTAGGAAACATACACATCGAGTAACGTGAACAAAATGAAAACATGGGGAGGAAAAGGAAAATAATACTCAGGGGTTACTTACCTCATTCATAATAAGGCCTTTCGGTCCAAGGCTATGCAAAGCTTCTCTTGTGACTTCCATCCACGGAGTGGACACCATAACGTCACTTCATTATTGATAAAATTCAATTAGTAGATATATTTATTACAATAAAAAAATCAAAAAATCAAAGCAAAAATATGACATTACTGTTTAGTTTTCTTTGATTTCTTTCGAAAAAAATTCAGCAATTCATTATCAGTGTATCGAGGCCACTCTAGTGCATCATTTTGTACTATTTCTATGGATAGGTTCTCTTGATTGCACGCCCTCAACTCCTTACTGGCAGATGGTTTATCGAGGCCGGAAACAATTGGTGTAGAAGGAGGATCATTGTTCCCTACCACAGGAGGAGGAGTAGAAGTCGCAGGAGTAGCTAGAACAGTAACGGTGGGGTGAGTGGGCTCACTGTTCTCAGAACATGTAATAATTTGATCGTACGCCCTCAACTCCTTACTGGCATATGGTGTAGAAGGAGGATCACTGTTCCCTACCACAAGAGGAGGAGGAGGAGTAGGAGTAGGAGTAGAAGGAGTAGCTAGAATAGTCACAGTGGGGTGAGTGGGCTCATTGACGGAAGGGACATCATCAATAGCACTGGAACTTGTTTGCATATCTCTTTCACTTGTTCTCCTCCTATTGTACTCAACCCACCGTTCTTGATTATGATGATCATCCGCTACCACTGTGGGCTCAGAATGGTCAGGTTGTTTATCATTGACGGGAGGGGCATCAACACTGACGGGAGGGAAATCATCAGTAGCAGTATTATGAGAGGGAGATAAAAGATGATCAGGCTATTCATCAGCTTGAATACAAGATGTTGAAGGTTCACCAAGTGGTATGATTTGGCATTTTGGTTTTGGTGGTGAACGACGTGACTGTATTGGTTGCAAAGCTTCACCCATCACGTCCAATGCCTCCAACAATTCAGCTAGATTATCCCCATTATTACCCGCCACACTCTCCTGGACATTACCCTCTACACTCTCCTGTACATTACCCTCCTCATTATTATCTTCTCGAGATAACCTAAAACCATCTGCCATACCATCTCAAATTGCAACTAGTTTAGAAAGCGTTGCACGAGGAAGGTAGTTTGCTCGAGCTTGGCTAGCAAGAGATTTGTACTCCATGAAAGCTTGAGCCATGACCTTTGCGGAAACCGCAAGTTTATTAACAAACTCAGTAGTACTACCTGAATTATTAGGTAGAAGAGGATCAACATTTGCGGAAAGCGCAAGTTTATTAATAAACTCGTAGGAGGATCGAAGGTTCTTCATCTTCAGAATGTTGTTGTTCACTTGTTCGCTTTGAAGACTGCCTAAACTCAATAGTAGGCAAAGGTGCACTCGGTGGCTTTGAAGACTGCCTAAACTCAATAGTAGGCAAAAGTGCATGTGACTTATGTTGAGTGATGACCAGTGGAGGCTCAATAAAACCCTTGCCGAAAGTTTTATTGTCCAAATTTTTGTCATTCACTTCCTCCTTAATTCTCTGGGATATAGCTTCTTTAGTCCAAGTTGAGAGCGTTGGAAACTGCCGAGTAACAAGGCGTACTTTGAAGACACATCGGTCTAGATAAATAAAAACCAAGACCATAATAGGTCCACCAAACCAATTTTCTTTCAGCTTTTTGGTCTTACACTCCTCCTTTTGCCAAGACTCAACTTGGGCAGCCAATTTACGTTTGATAAAATTATACCAGTTGAATTCGGAGATCAACTCAGTGTTTACCAAACTTTTAAGAAGTCTCAAACTTGCCCGATTGCCTACAACAACGCCTAAAAGAGCATTGAAGATATAAATGATGAAAGTGCGTTTGAAATCATCTCCACCATCTCTTTGTGTAGAGAGCTTTTCCATAATGTGTTTGAGCTCAATGGAACTACCTTTGTATTGACTTCTGAACTCCTCCAAAAGAGACACATAAGAAGGGCACTTATCTCCAATTTTTGCTTCTTCGACAATGTTTGGACCCATTGGCAATCCCAGGCACAGATGGATATCTTCCTCTAAAACAAGGAGTTTCCCATCACACAACGATCCTGTACACGGGTCATAATTTGAAACTAGCCAGTACGCCAAGTGACCCGGAACAACATCTGTTTTAAGATGCAATAGAGAACCAAATCCCATTTCTTGTATAGCTTCAATCTGCTTATCTGATGGTGGATTCTCCTTATTGTTGAGAAAGTGGTAAAGCCCAGCAGGAGACATCCGAGTCCTCAACACAGGCAAGCTGTCTTTGTAAATTCTTGTCTTTTTTGTAGGTAGCTTAGAGAGTGGTTCAGTAGCTTCAGTAGGTGCTTCAGTAGAATCAGCAGTTGGTTCAACAGGTCGCTTCATTTTAGCTTGCTTCTTATTATGCACCAAGTAAGGCAAAATAACATCAGAACTAAAATCCAAAATGTAAACATTTTAAGTAAGTTTGACAACAGAGAAGGTGATTTCATGCACTTATTAACAAGTATAACAATATTATCTTTCAGTTTCACAAAACAGGGTCTGAGATTCACACAATTAGGTCCTTGATTCACACAACTAGGTCCTATATTCACGAAATGGAAATGAGATGTAGCTAATAAAAACTTAACCAACAATACATTTAAAAACTGGCAATATAGAAGGATAAGATAATGAAACCAGATAAGGTGATTTCATGCACTTATTAACAAGTATAACAATATTATCTTCCAGTTTCACAAAATAGGGTCTGCGATTCACACAATTAGGTTCTAGATTCACACAAGTAGGTCCTAGATTCACGAAATGCAAATGAGATGTAGCTAACAAAAACTGGCAAAAACCCTAAACCCTAAACCCTCACTAACAAAAATATTTAAAAACTGGCAAAGAACATGCATCCAAAGAACATGCATCCAAAGAACGATAAATTAATCACAAAACCATACGCAAGAGAATCGAAATATACTAAAAAAACCCTAAACCCTCACTAACAAAAACTGCCAAAAACCCTAAACCCTCAATAACGAAAACCTGCATAATAAAAACAATAATTTGACGAATTAAAGAAGTTGATTGAAAATTATGGTGAAAAATACGAAACAAAAGGAGGATGAATCGAAACTTGAGAAAGTAGATAGAAAATACCTAATTTGCGGATGATAGCGATATTAGAAACGGTAATGCTAATGGCGGACGAAAAGCTCAATGATAATGGCGGATAATGGCGAAGACGGATGTGAAATTGGAGCACTGAATATGGAAGTTGAAAAGATAAGCAGTTAGTGAATATGGAAGTTGAAGAGAGAGCACTGAATATGGAAGTTGAAGTGAAATTTGAAATTGCGAAATTTTGTGAAACTGGACCACGTGGATCTTTACTTAAGAATACATGACTCCTAATTTTGAGAATCTTGGAACTAATTACGTGAAATTGGAGCATGAAATTGTGAAACTAAGTCTTGAATAGTTGATCTTCACTTAAGATGTTTCTTTTACACAATGTTGTGAATCCTGGAACTTATCTTGTGAAACTGGAACATAAAATTATGAAATCTAGACCTGAATCCAGCATTAAGTATTTTTGTGATTTTGATCAAAATTTAGTCTTTAGTCGATGTCATCGTTTCCCAATTTAGCCTGAATCCAGCATCGTTTCCCAATGAAGTAAAGCCTTTAGTTGATGACATTAAACATGTAATTGTACATAATACAAAAAAAGATGCGAATCAAATGAGAAGGCGGCTTGCATTAAACATCTTTGTCTCTCAATAAAAGACCATCATACGAAGTACACCCGTCTCATCTAATGGTCAAATCCAAGTTTCACAATTTCTTGTAGCATTACATTCTCGACTACTAAATACATTCTCGACTACTCAAATATAAGACTACAGACTAATCAATTCATGGTACCATTACAAACAAACAAGGTCATATGGCCGAATTTCACCATTTCGAATATTGAGTACATCAACACAAGATAGATATAGCAGGCCTGCTGAAGCAAGGGATGTCCGCTAGTGAACACATATCTATCGGAGAAAGATCATTTGCTTGCAAAAAGACTGTCATGTCATCAATGAAAGACCTATACCATAAAAAACAAGTAACAATTAAGAGATGTTCACCAAAGTTATGACCAAATGGACTTTGCATTAATTTTAAGTCAAGCAAGTGTACCGTTTTTGTATTTTTATCCCATTTAAGAAGTTCCAATATTATCTTCTTTCGATAGTCAGGCAATTTCTGCAAAAGAGATTTTCATACAGTATAGTATATATTAAATATGTAGCAATGGCAAGGTAGGAGGCAAAACCCGTAAATCTATACCTCAAAATATTCATTGTTGGTCCATAAACTTTCATTGTCCAACGCATCCAACCATTTCAGCACAAACACTCCATAATCAAAACTACAAATAAATAAACATTTATGAGTAAAAGAAACATCTCAAGTGAAGATCAACTATTCAACCATTCATTTCAGCAATATGGGATTGGGTACTTGGTTTTGGTCAGAGAGGGACCATTCAAACTTGTATGATAAAAACACAAATATAGCCTAAAAAACGAAGATACATGGTTACATACCATGGTTTTTGTTGAGGGACTTCAAGGTTGACAATTGGGTTCATGTACATCAACCGCAAAGGATCAAATGCAGATGAACCACCACAAAGAACAGATGAAACTTGGTACAACTGGAACATGAAAAAGCCAATAGAACATAAAAATATGACAGGGTTATATTTGTAAGAAACTAAAGATAAATACTCCAAAATATTTTGGGAAAAAATCATACAATCTCGTGGGCTGTGTGGTTATCAGGATCCGCATGTAAATCGGTGCTCGAGTCGAGGATGAAATTTACTTTTTGCTTTAAATCGCAAACGCAAGCCCACCAATGACGACACTTATCGTTAAGCATAGGGATAAAAACCTGCAATAGATAAACTAATTAACAATACACATGAACGAAAATAAATAAAAAAGAACATAAATAGTAGAAGAGGGATCTTTCACCTTTTGGATATTGCTCCCATCAAATGGAATGTAATCAGACTTCAGGTATTGACCCCAAATAGCTGGGTTGCGTTCTTTATGAACGGTCTGCATGTGACAAAAGTAGGACCATTTTAATAAACCAGAGAGGAGCAACATTAAGAAAGCAAATACTTGAATATCAACATCTAAAGGATTTGAAGCTCACATATACTGTGGTTGGAAAGTAGAGGAGATGTGATCTACCGAGTGTGGACTTAACTCCAAACATATCAATCACCTAAAAAATCAAATTTAAAAAAACATAGGTAAAGGATTCACAAAATAAGTTCCAGCACTCACAAAATAAGGTCCAGGATTCACAAAATAAGGTCCAAGATTCAAAAAACAAGTTCCAGGATTCACAAAATAAGTTCACAAAATAAGTTCCAAGATTCACAAAACAAGTTCCAGGATTCACAAAATAAGTTCTAGGATTCACAAAATAAGTTCTAGGATTCACAAAAAAAAGTAAATTGAAACATGAAAAGAAAGAGGAAAGGAAAATGATACTTACCTGATCCATAACAAAGCCATGTGGTCCAAGGGTCTGTAAAGTATGTCTTGTGACTTCCATCCACGGAGTGGACACCATAGCGTCACTTAAATATTGAGGAAATGCAATTAGTCAATATCTCTCATAATATAACTTTTATATTGTAAAATCAAAACAAAATCATATAACTTTTATATTGTAAAATCAAAGCAAAATCATTACAATTTAGTTTGTGCCGATTTTGATCTGCATACATAATCCAACAATTCTTTCAGTCCTTTGTAAGGAAGTGGTCGAGAGCCACTGCCACAATACGAACATATAACATTATTTAATCAACTAAAGTACTAAAGGTTTTGCAAGAAAAATTTGATAATATTAAAAGAAGAAGGTTCTTACAGCGGTACACGACTCCATTCTAGTGCATCTTTTTTCACTCTATCTCTTAATACGTTCTTATCACATGTAATAATGTGATAGCACACCCTCAATACAAAACGCTTCACCTGAGCTTCCTATAAATGGAAAAAGGGGAATAATAATATGTTGCAAACTTATAAAAATTTATATTTATCAATGTATAAATAGAGTTGAAAAAGTAATCTTACAGTATATATGGTTATTGGACAATCACTTTTGTTTCCTTTGTAATTCTCCAATATGTTCAATAAATAGATGCCATTATCTATTTCATCAGAAGTTAGGTTTGATTTTAGGATACACACTTCGGGCATCCACAAAATACTTGTCAGTGCTGGCAACTTTGGTTTAAGAAGCCGGATGAGCTTTTCTTTCTGTATGAACAAAAGAGAAATCAGTCTTTCTTAGCACAGGTATAAACAAAACTTATTTTGTGAGGTACAACACACTATCTAGGAATCATGTAAGGTACTATACTGTCAAAACAGACACTACCTACGAAATTGCACCAGTTGAACCATACATCTTAGTTTGTAAAACTTGGAGTGAAATGGTAAAGGACCATAGGTTCACAAAATAAGATTTAGGATTCACAAAATAAAGGCCTACTTTCACAAAGTCCCCTATTTTGCCCTTTTCCTTTTTTGGTGAACCTCAGACCTTGTTTTGTGAATCTCAGACCTTGTTCAGTGAATCTTAGGGCTTGTTTTGTGAAGCTTGGTCAACATAAGTGGTTTAAAATCATCTATTTTGCTCTTAATTTTGTGAATCTCAGACCTTATCTTGTGAATCTCAGACCTTGTTCAGTGAATCATAGGGCTTGTTTTTGTGAAACTTGGTCAACATAAGTAGTTAAAGTGATAAGATTCACAAACCTTAAGTGTAGGCTTCACAAAATAAAGTCATACATTCACAAAGTCATTTCCTAGTAGAATCACAATAACACACATTTTCCTAAGCAAAATGGAAACAATAGACGTACCACAGGTTGTATAAAACAAGAATAATCAACAGATCTGCCTTTCATAGGATGGATGATTTGCACTTTGCTACTTTTAGTTCTGAGGTCGATACAAATCAAGAAAGGTGGGCATGAGGCGGAGACTATTGGAGCGCAAACCTGAAAAAGGACAAAAAATAAACTGAATTAAAAAGACAAAAATGCAGTGAATAAAAAAGACAAAAATGAACTTAAGTTGAAATATAAGCAGACCAAAATCAAAGACTTACTAGTTGAACTGCAGAAACATCAACATTGGAGAGACACTGGGAAGCAAAAATTAGATCAGTATGAGTAACGATTAGAAGTCAACATCATGTAAAATAGACTTAGAGAATTGGATAAAGTAGAGGGTAATAAGACTAACACTTTCATTTCTATACGGCACAAATAAACGAGAAGTGGAAGTCCGGGATTTGAATATCTCAATACTATTTAACATCTCACAATACACATCTATGACATGAGATGATATCCGATTGCCTTCAGCCACACTCTTCAACTGACTCCTTGTCAAAGTCTGACATTGACTTTGGAAAAGAATCTCCGTTTCATCATATGATTTGCCAAGTATAAAATCTAATACTTGTTTCTTAGCTTGATTCAAATCCCAAAAAATATTAAGATTTCTTTGCAAATAGGGCGATCGGAAAACTTCAGCTGGAACTACAACCCTCCTCTTACCACGACCCAGAACATCCTCTTCAATTGGTAATGGAGATAAGGGAAATGGGATTGCAGCAGTAGTTGGGGTTTTGCAAGGAACACTGGCAATCGACTTTGCCAACTGACGTGGCGATCGACGAATATAGACATTACTGACAGATCGTTTACTGACAGATGGGTTATCGATTGTTGAAACAAGTGGAGTATCTGGTAGGCAAATAACATCAAGAGTTATCTTCCGTACCACAGTAGTAGGAGGAGTAGCTGTTATCTCAATAATTGTAGGCTCAGTGACGTCCTTGTCAGGAAGCACATCATCCAGAGCAGCGTGAGAGGATGTGTTCCCTACCAAAGGAGTGGGCTCGGTGAAAGGAGGGATGACATCCACAAGTAGGGGGATGACACAAAGATATATGTCGGGCTTAGGCTCAGGTTGAGACAACAAATGGTCATCAGCTGCTAGGAGCCTAAAGGATGGGTATTCTACATTTGGTGGTGGTGAATGATGTGGCGCTATTGGTTGCAAAGCTTCACCCATCGCATCCAATGCCGCCAACAAATCAGCCTCAGTCCACCCATATAAATTATCCACATTCTCCCCAGCTTTCTCCACATTCTTCCCACCTTTATCCACATTCTCATGAATATCGTCAACCACTTTCTCAACGATATTCTCATCCACAATGTCCGACACCTTTTCCTCATTCTTCACATCCTTCACATTTTCAGCATCATCCTCTTGTTGAGATAACTTAAAACCTTCTGCTATGCCGTCTACAGCTGCAACTAGTTTCTTCACTGTTGTTGTTGAAGGCAGTTTGGAGGGAGCTTGACTAGCAAGTGATTTGTAGTCCGCAAAAGCTTGAGCCATTGCCTTTGCGGAAAGCGCAAGTTTATGGACAAACTCACCAGTGCCTTCATTCCCAGGTAGAGGTAATTTTTCAGCTTCAGCTTCAGATACTTTATCTTGAATTGTTGACTTGGAAGACTGGCCGAGCTCAATATTTGGAGGAGGAGGACACAACTGTGGAATATGGTGGTTGATGACCACCATTGGAGGCTCAATAGAACCCCTGCCGAAAGTTTTCTTGTCCGAATTTTTGTCATTCACTTCCTCCATAACTCTCTTGGATATAGCTTCTTTAGTCCAAGTTGAGAGCGTTGGAAACTGCCGATTAACAAGGCGTGCTCTGAAGACACATCAGTCAAGATAAATGAAAACCAAGACCATAATAGGTCCACCAAACCAATTTTCTTTCAGCTTTTGGTATGCCACTCCTCCTTTTGCCAAGACTCAACTTGGGCAGCCAATTTGCGTTTAATGAAATTGCACCAGTTGAATTTGGAGATCAACTCAGTGTTTACCAAACTTTTAAGAAGTCTCAAACTTGCCCGATTGCCTACAACACCGCCTAAAAGAGCATTGAAGATATAAATGATGAAAGTGCGTTTGAAATCATCTCCACCATCTCTTTGTGTAGAGAGCTTTTGCATAATGTGTTTGACCTCAATCGAACTACCTTTGTATTGACTTCTGAACCCCTCCAAAATAGACACATAAGAAGGGCACTTATCTCTAATTTTTGCTTCTTCAACAATGTTTGGACCCATTGGCAATCCCAGGCACAGATGGATATCTTCCTCTAAAACAAGGAGTTTCCCATCACACAACGATCCTGTAAAGGGGTCATAATTTGAAACTAGCCAGTACGCCAAGTGACCCGGAACAACATCTGTTTTAAGATGCAATAGAGAACCAAATCCCATTTCTTGTATAGCTTCAATCTGCTTATCTGATGGTGGATTCTCCTTATTGTTGAGAAAGTGGTAAAGCCCAGCAGGAGACATCCGAGTCCTCAACACAGGCAGTCTAGCTTTGCAAATTCTTGTCTTTTTTGTAGGTGGCTCAGAGGGGGGTTTAGTAGCTTCAGTAGGTGCTTTAGTAGAGTGGTTCACTAGCTTCAGTATGTCCTCAACACGTCGCTTCATCCTGGCTTGGCTTGCTTCCTACAATTTAGTAAAGCCTATTATTCACAAAGCAAGGGAAATAAGTTCACAAAATAAAGAAACTTGGTCAGTAAGGTTTAGATTCTCAGACCTTGTTTTGTGAATCTCAGACCTTGTTCTGTGAATCTAAGGGCTTGTCTTGTGAAACTTGGTCATTATAAGTGGTTTAAATCATCTATTTTGCTCATACCTTTATTTGGTGAATTCACATACCTTGTTTTGTGAATCTCAGACCTTATTCAGTGAATCTAAGGGCTTGTTTTGTGAAACTTGGTCATTATAAGTGGTTAAAATCATCTATTTTGCTCATACCTTTATTTGGTGAATTCACAAACCTTGTTTTGTGAATCTCAGACATTATTCAGTGAATGTAAGGGCTTTTTTTGTGAAACTTGGTCATTATAAGTGGTTAAAATCATGTATTTTTGCTCATACCTTTATTTGGTGAATTTACAGACCTTGTTTTGTGAATCTCAGACCTTATTCAGTGAATCTAAAGGCTTGTTTTGTGAAACTTGGTCATTATAAGTGGTTAAAATCATCTATTTTGCTTATACCTTTATTTGGTGAATTCACAGACCTTGTTTTGTGAATCTCAGACCTTATTCAGTGAATCTAAGGGCTTGTTTTGTGAAACTTGGTCATTATAAGTGGTTAAAATCATCTATTTTGCTCATACCTTTATTTGGTGAATTCACATACCTTGTTTTGTGAATCTCAGACCTTATTCAGTGAATGTAAGGGCTTGTTTTGTGAAACTTAGTCATTATAAAGGGTTGAAATCATCTATTTTGCTCATACCTTTATTTGGTGAATTCACAGACCTTGTTTTGTGAATCTCAGACCTTATTCAGTGAATCTAAAGGCTTGTTTTGTGAAACTTGGTCATTATAAGTGGTTAAAATCATCTATTTTGCTCATACCTTTATTTGGTGAATTCACATACCTTGTTTTGTGAATCTCAGACCTTATTCAGTGAATCTAAAGGCTTGTTTTGTGAAACTTGGTCATTATAAGTTGTTAAAGAATATTACATTATAACAATAAGCTATGGTCAATTAACTGAATTTAAGTGATAATAGGTAAGAAAAGGGAAAACTGTACGAAGAAGCAGGAAAATTCACTAAACAAGGTCTCAGATTCACTAAACAAGGTCTAAGATTCACAAAATAAGTTCACAAAATAAGTTCCAGGATTCACAAAATAAGTTTCAGGATTCACATAATAAGTTGCATGATTCACAAAAGAAGTTCCACAATTCACAAAATAAGGTTACAAAATAAGTTGGTCATTATAAGTGCATGGAAGAATATGTAAGAAAACAAATACAAAATGAAATAGAAAATCAGAAGTAAAGAACATTGCATTATACATAGAAAAGTGATCCGTGCAAATATTTAAAACAAAGTACAACATTACATGATAATTTATGTTATCCAAAATGTTAAACTAAGACGTACATAATTATACAAAGGTTGACACTACTACGAAATTATACAAAATAACAAAAGGGCAAAGTTAAAACCTTAAAGTGCAAAGCCCTAGTTACACAGATAGTACATTACAAACAAGGGACAACTCTAGGCTATATATACAGCATCAAAGGTAAGTCAAGAAAAGATATATCTCTACGAGTGACTAGTAAGTCAGCAGCAATGCCAATAGCTATATCTCGTTCTTCACTTGGCGTAGCTAAAACATGCAATGACTCATTAATCGTGACTGCATGCAAAGCATCATCAAGAGCATTGAGATGAGTACTACGAGATGGAATTTTTGCTTGGTGATAATGCAGTAAGAATTTGGCAATCATATCCTCCGTCATGAAACATTTGCATGTTTGAAAGACTATTCTAGGACCCCTACGAATAGTCCGAACACCATTCATATCATTTATGTCTACAGAAAGCCAATATGCCAAGGTGACCCCAGGTGCAGTTTTGTGTATCAGAAATAGTTGAGCCCAATTTCGACATACGAGCGCCATATGTGCTTTATCTTTGTAATGATTAATTTTAGAGAAGATTTTTTGCATAAGATCTTGATTATTAAAAACAGAATGACATGCTTGATAGTGACGGCCAGGCACTATAACTTCCTTTAACGGCGAAAAAGAGAAATCCATAGCTGTTTGTTTTTCAGTGACATAAAGTGCGCGAAATGACACTTGATCTTCGTCAAGAAGATTAACAACACAACCATTGCACCAAGGTGTCATACTTGTCTATGAAACAAGTGAAATACAAATATTAATTAAACAAAATAAATGTGAAAATACAAAACACAAATTCCTAGATAGTTGGACTAACAAGCTGGGAAAATAAACAAAGGTGAAGGAGGGTCACAAAATTAGATCTAGGAAGCACAAAAGTCGGGAAAATAAAAAGGTTTAGATTCTTAGACCTTGTTTGGTGAATCTCAGACCTTGTTCAGTGAATCTAAAGGCTTGTTTTGTGAAACTTGGTCATTATAAGTGGTTAAAATCATCTGTTTTGCTCATTTCTTTATTTGGTGAATTTCTGACTGTTTTGTGAATCTCAGACCTTATTCAGTGAATCTAAGAGCTTGTTTTGTGAAACTTGGTCATTATAAGTGGTTAAAATCATCTATTTTGCTCTTTTCTTCTTAATTTGTTTATCTGCTTCTTTGTAATCGCAGACCTTATTCAATTAACACTCAAGCAACAACAGCAGAAGACAAAAAGTAGCTAGTGTAATTTGTGCAAACCTCTGTAATTTATGCAAACCTTTGAATAATCTCAGATCTTATTCAATGAGATCAACAACAGCAGAAAATGCAACACGCAGAGAAACAACAACAACAGCAGAAAATGCAACACGCGGCCAAATTTACTGGTTTGAAGATAATATAACAATAAGCTACTGGTTTGACAAATTTACCTCCTAGATTCACAAAATAAGTTCTAGGTTTCACAAAAGCAGGTAAACGAAATCTTAACAAACGGATGACAAACATTAAGTCCAAGTTTGAAGATAATATAACAATAAGCTACTGGTTTCACAAATTTACCTCCTAGATTCACAAAATAAGCTACTGGTTTCACAAGTTTGAAATAGAAAGGAACATACGAAAAAGCGGAGAAATCGACTGCAATTGATTTTATGCGTTCCTACTGTGTTCGATTATGCTCACAAAGCGATCAAAACCTGCATAATAACAACAATAATTTAGTAAAGAAACGGAAAATAGAAAAATAAGAGAAAGTTTCAATCAAATTGCGAGCATAATCGAGCAGAAACGAAATGCATAAAATTCAAACGAAGTCGAGTGAAGGAAAATAGAAAAATAAGAGAAAACTGAGTAATCGACTTCAATGGACGAAGAAAAGGAGAAATCGACTTCACTGGCGGAAGACGGAGTTCAGCGAATGACGAATGGCGAAGACGGAGTGAATGGCGAAGACGGAGTGAATGGTGATAATGGCGGAATAGATGAGCTTGTAATGGTGATAATGTCGGAAAAGTAGCTGTGAAGGAAGAGAGAGAAATAAATGGTGAGTAAATGGTGAGGAAGTGAGATTGTAAATGAGGGAAGTGTGTTAGTTGGGAGTATATATGGGGGACACGTGTCAATATCTGGTGCATTTGTAATAATCCGAGAAAGGAAATAGGGAAGAATATAGTGAATAGGAGGAGTATATATATATATATATATATATATATATATATATATATATATATATATATATATATAGAGAGAGAGAGAGAGAGAGAGAGAGAGTTGGGATCTTGTGAGTTTGGTTTCTTATGGTGAGTTTGTGCTTTGAAATCTCAGCCACTAGATTATATTAGAGATGAATGACCAAGATCTAATCTTACCTGTCATATAAACCATTGTCATTTACTTATTTTCTCTTTTTTCTAGTGTTACTCTTTTTTTTTTTACTTTAATTTTTTTTAACTCTTTTTTTTCCCTCGTGTTATTATGCTGTTATTGTGCTTTTTTTTTTTTACGACTTTGATTTTTTTTTTCTCTTATGTTTTTCTCTAATTTTCTCATTATGTTACATTTTTTTCTTTTTCTTTTTGTACCAATTTTTTTTTATTTTAATTTTTTTACTCTGATTTTTTTACCTCGTATTATTATGCTGTTATTGTGTTTTTTTTACTTTGATTTTTTTTTCTCTTTTTTTTTACCACGTGTCATTGTGCCGTTATTGTGCTGTTATTGTTACTCCAATGTTATTGTGATGTTATTTTGCTGTCACTTTGATTTTTTTACGACTTTGATTTTTTTTTTCCTTTTTTTTACCACGTGTTATTGTGCTGTTATTGTTATTCCGCTTTTATTGTGATGTTATTTTGCTGTCACTTTGATTTTTTTTACGACTTTGATTTTTTTCTTTTTTTTTTACCATGTGTTATTGTGCTGTTATTGTGCTGTTATTCTGGTGTTATTGTGATGTTATTCCGGTGTCACTTAGATTTTTTTTACTACTTTGATTTTTTTACTCTTTTTTTGCCATGTGTTATTGTGTTGTTATTCTAGTGGTATTGTTATTCTGGTGTTATTGTGATGTTATTCCGATGTCACTTTGATTTTTTTTACTACTTTGTTTTTCTTTACTCTTTTTTTACCACATGTTATTGTGCTGTTATTCTAGTATTATTGTTATTCTGCTGTTATTGTGATGTTATTCCGGTGTCACTTGGATTTTTTTACTACTTTTGATTTTTTTACTTTTTTCTACCGCATGTTATTGTGCTGTTATTCTGGTGTTATTGTGATGTTATTTCGGTGTCACTTTGATTTTTTTAACTCAAAACGAGAGCAGCAGCCAACTGATAAACAATTAAACGTCGACTCAACTATGAGTATCCAACACAATTACACAAATATGTATCAGGTCACTAAAGTGTCATGCTCAGCGTGACAATTGTTGGATTTCATATCCGAGTTTCAGCTGCCTAATACAAGTAACTGAGGAAAAATGAAGAGTTCGAGCGATATAGGTGATACACAAGGAGGAGACACACACAAATACACAAATACACAATGACACAAATCATCAAAACGACTTATGCTATGATTGTACAAGTAAACAAGTGATTGTAATTTGTATCTAGATTTCCTTGGTACTAAAAACAGAAGTTATTTATAGAATCTTAATTCAGGCCAATATACGGGAATCAAATAAAATTACACTTACGCCAATCACTGACAAAAAATAGTTTAGTCAAAGGTATAACCAAAAGAAACGTGGATTTTACGCCGGATTCCACTATTTTTTCGAAGCATGGTTTGAGCTCATTGCTTTGTACTTGTTTCCTGTAGAACTTCGCTTCTCTGGTATTGGAATCAATAAGGTCGCTTTCTCAAGATGATCGATATGAGAATGGAATATATCGATTTTCTGCTGAAAAAACGGGTCTATCTGAGATCGGATTTTATCGAAATCCTGCTGAGATTCCAGCACCACCAGCAGTCTTAACTCAACTCGACATCGACACCAGTGGAAGCCACCATCACGACAAACACCAATCAAGCCAGCCGCTGCTTCGAACCCGACGTCGGAGCTTTCCATTGCTTGCTTCACGCACCTACACTCCACCACAAGCTTCCATTCTCGTCATCAACCTCGCATCACGATCCTATTCACCGAGAAGCCACCATCATGGTTGTCACACCTTGACATCGTCGCATCTCTTCCATCAAGCCACACCTATTCGTGCACATCATCATGGCTGCAACCGAGAGCCCACCACCGCATCAACCTATACGCGATTTAAGAGACCGAATTCGATGATGATAATAATTACGATGATGAATCTGATGATGACGACGAATTCGATTGAAGATCGCAGCTTGAGTAGTTTCAAGTACTTAATCGAGAAACAATTCATTCAAATATTTATTAATTAATTGGCTTAAATCAAAATATAGAAACAATCAGAAGAATAAGAATTAATTAGTGATTGAGAAGATTGAGAAGAAGAAGAAAGTTATTCCTGTGATTTTGGGTTTTTGAGTTTAGTGAGGTTAGATGGAGGATTATAATTGATTTTGGTTTGATATTCATGATAACCTGTAGTCCTCTTGTTTTTTAGTTAGTATTCTTTCAATCTTAACCGTCTATTTATTATAATTTAATGGTCTAAATTTTAAAGCACAAACTGACCATAAGAACAAAACTCACGATATCCCGCCTATAAATATATATATATATATATAGAGAGTCAAGATCCGGTGAGAACGACCACTCGGTGAGAACGGTGAGAACAAGCTAAATTAATCCACATAACCTCACTTTCTCTCCCCGATAAAACCATTTTCCCAAACTCCCTCCCACATTACCATTCCCATTAACCAAACGTCCTTTTCCACTTCATTTACCAAAAATTCCTTTATCCCTCCAACACCCATCGGACCTGCTCAGACGATCGCCGGATATGACCTTCTACATTGTCGGCCACACAAACACCCAACGTCCGAGATCAACATAGACTATCCACGTTGACCACTACCATATGCCGGCCACGGTGCTCCCCCGTTGTCGACCATTTCGATGACGCCGACGACTCATTGATACCGTAGCCAGTGGGAACTCTGACGGGCCCACCGCCTGTACCTCACAATCTCCCTTTCGGTGGTTTTCCATCTATTTAATGTATCTACACTAACTTTTATTGTATCTCACCATTATTTTAATGTATCTTAACATTTATACACAAAATTAGTCATTAGGTACATTAAAATTGGGTTGAGATACATTAATATATTAATCAAATACACTAAATTATACTCGTCGGAATATTTTGAATGGTTTAAAAGAAAATAGCATGTTATCAATCTAACTGCTTATCACCTGTTTCAAAACCAATTGGAGGCATTTTGACTTTTTAGCCTTGTTCGCAACACGCAATTTCTCTTCCTCAATCGAGCATGCTTTTTGATTTAATTTTGTTTATTAATTGATGGATCTACAAAATAGCCCATGGAATTTCGAAATCACTACCACAATTGCACTTTACTTGTGACTTCTAATCTAACAGTATCATTACCGGTCAAAATATATGTCACCGGCAACGATGGTGATGTGGTGTAGATGTCAGGTTGGAGTTGTGAGAGAATATGGTGAGTATTGTCGGAGTGGAAGTTGGTGGTGGCTACCAAAGTTCCGACGTCGGCGTGGGTCTGAGCAGCTGCGCAACCTTTATGCTAGTCGATGGTCATCGTCTCGCCGCCAGCGTCTTGTCAACGGTGCTCAGTGAAGAAGCTCGGTGTCAGCGGTGAGTGTGGTGGTTGCCGGATTCTGGTGGTGATGGTATATTGGGATTAATGGGATTTGGATTTGGTCTTTAGGTAGTATGTTTTTAATAATGCGTTGGGCTGATAGTGTTTTGTTATTAATAATGGGCTGGATAGTTCGTTCTCTCCGTTCTCACCGAGTGATCGTTCTCACCGGATCTTGACTCTCTCTCTCTCTCTCTCTTTCTCTCTCTCTCTCTCTCTATATATATATATATATATATATATATATATATATAGATTTGGGATCCGGTGAGAACCATCTACATAATGAGAACCTTGAGAACTTCACCTTATGGATATTTTTTCTAAAAAATAACAACATATTTGGATTCGGCATAGAATTTTATGATTAGATTACATATTTCTTGGTCCAAAAATTATAAATTATTGACGAAAAATTGAGACGAGAAACATTTAATTAATTTTCATGCACCCACTACTCATTTTTATGTATCTAACAATTTTCATGCACCTAGAACTCATTTTCGTGCACCTAGAGCCTGATATTTTCATGCACCTAGTAATCATTTTCATGCACGTAACAATTTTCATGCACCTAGTAGTCGTTTTCGTGCATATAGCCATTTTAGTATACCTAATTGTATTTTTGTACATTAAGTTTATATTTTGTTAATAAAATCAATAAATTTTGTTTGACTATACTAAAAATGTGTTTGAATAAACTAAACTAAGGGTAAATGATCCATCAAAACTTTCGGAACAAGATTTGATGATGATTTCGTAAGGGTTCTCACGGTTCTCATTATGTTAGTGGTTCTCATCGGATCCCGACCCTATATATATATATATATATATATATATATATATATATATATATATATATATATATATATATATATATATATATATATATATATATATATATATATGAATGAGATCATCTGAGGATACACTAACTTTTTAAGGATTGAGGATTTCGTTCCATTTGCTCAACTATGCCTAGAAATCGAGGGTCACCCCTCATCTCTTGGTCCACATGCCCTCTTAGAATATAACAATGAAGAAGGCAGAATCCATAATCTTGGCGCCTCGCCACATAGGAGATAGTACGGTCATCCCTATTTATAAATCGATTAACAAATTCAAACACACGGACTCCTTTCGAGGTCACGAGACGGTCCACCTCAGCCTTGGTCAACCCAAGCAAGTCCCTAAATTTGTTTTTATACCCTTGAGAGCTAGGGGGTATAACTGGAACACCTTCTGCATCCCATCCTCCAACTGCGACAATCTATTCAGGAAAAGGACAGATGTCGCCTCCCGGGAAGGCAAATACATGGAAGTTTGGGTCCCAATATTCAAGACAAGCGTCCAAAAAGGGCCTCACAACCTTCACTAATTTCAAACTTATGATTGATCCCAAATTGAAAGCACACATGTCATGTTTCTCCACATTTGTGAATTCATTCGTCCACTCCTTCATGCAATTTTCAAAGGCATCCATGTTTTGTTGGAAATTTGGAAAAGTTTATAGGAGATTTTATGTAATAGACGAAGACGAGAAAGAGAGAATTGTGAGAATAGAAGCTCAATCGAGGTTTCTATTTATACTATTCGTTGATTCCTAATTTCAGCTGAGGACGGATCAGCTGGGGAAATGACACAGCAGATGTTGCGCCTCTTCGAAGGATCGCAGCTCCTGCTGCGCCTCTTCCTCAGATCCCTTCCCTCGTTTGATGGCCGTGGATCTTTCCTAACTCCGTTTTAATTAAAATTTTCAATTCTTATAAGGATTTAATTCGGTAATTCTGTCTAATTGCCTAATTTACGTTTCCTAATCGATACGGGTTCGCTTTTCGAGGCAAAAATCAGCATTTTTGCCATATACGCACACTTACTCATTTTTATTTTCTTTTCAGGGAATCATTTCACTCCCTATTCTCAAAATATTTCTAATACACTTAGACATTTCTTTTAATTTCTTTTTTTAGGGGATAACCCTTCCTACTGTCCGGTCGCGTCATTTCCGGACACTTTCTTTTTCATTTTCATCCATTTTCGGACACTTTTTTTCATTTTTTGGAAACCTTTTCCATTTTTCGCGCTTATTTAGGCCATTGTATTTAAGTTAATTAATTTTATTATATGTTTTGCTATGTGATTTTCTACGGAAATTTCGGAAGCATGACGGCATAAACCGTCACATGCCAAACCTGCTTTTAAGCTAACCTGCAGATACAGCAAACACCCAGCAGCAAAGGCACACATGCCGTCATATATACAACCAAAAAGGCAAAATGTACATTAAAGGACGGGCTCCTGCCAAAAACAAAGTGACAAAAGAGAAAATGTACAAATATACAACCAACAAGTTAGCCCTGACGACCCCCCAGCTCAGCTACTGTCGCCTCAAGAGCGGTGATCTCAGCATCTCGGGTCTCGAGCTCCCTCAACAAGCGGGCCGTCTCCTCCCGGGAGTGTGTCAGCTCACGCTCTAGGCCACGCTCCCTCTACACAGAAGAAATGACATGACATTTTACTTCACTTCCCTTCACAAGTTTGGAAGTAGTAAATATAAGGAACAAGAAACGGGAAGAGAAGGTTCATACCTGCCTCCCAGAGCCACCAGCAAAGGCCTCGATGGCTGTAGCTCGCAACCGGTTAGCCATCCTTCACACCTCCACGTGCCTGGACGGTGCCACCTTTATTTGAATACAGAAAAGGTTTAAGCAAATGCATTCATATGTAAATAAAACATCAAAGACTAAAGACAGCCAAAGCTGGGGGCTTACCCTCCTCACGATGTGCTGCCACCCGTCCAAGCCAGCGTCAGTCACCGCCTTGCCGAAGTCGCGGATCTCTGAGATCGTCGTCATGCCCGCCGCGTCAGTGTACTCCAGTGTCTCTGGAAAAGCTGGGGGCTCGATGCCTGCCATGTAACAACCCGGATTATAAAACAAAGGAAAAACCTTATATAAATCAAATATCAGAGTACGATACTGATAAAAGGGTCAAGGTGGCGGAAACACCTGACCAATCCGGTTCGCTACTAAATCCAAAACAACTAATACATTATTCAAAAGGTTCTTAAAACTTAAAAGCAAACTCCTATTTTATTATTAAGCTCGCTTCGCACATTCCCCAAGCAAGCATCAACCAGTCAGCAACAATATGAACAACCTGAGAATGGGGGTCGACAATCAGTCGGGAGTAACTAGATGCTCTCCTAGTCATGTTTACAACAATTGAATATAACCAACAATCATTAACATTTGAAGTGCATAACTAGTAAACATGTGAGATCATCTATACTCATGAAAATCAACTCGGACTTACTACTCATGACATTCATAACGCTAGATGGATGAGACTAAATGAACTTAGACCATATGCAAGAACTAGACCATGGACACCTACAAATCAAAGTAGACACGATCCACAGCACATAAGGCACAAAGCATAGCGAATAGAACGAACGCCGCTAGAACATTTAACTGATGAACTAGCAGATGGAACGTTTAACTGACGAACCATCGGTTGTGAAGTATTTAACTGATACTCCACTGTACTATGTATAGCGTATCACCACTTTGCCTATATGCCTAAGACTGGCAGACCTCTCGATGCATTAATCGTACATCGAACGACACTCGGGATCGAACATTTAAGCGATTTAATCTGGCCACCCCGAACATAGACCAATAAACCTCCGAAGAGCAGCTCTTGATTCATTCCGATAGTATTTAACTGATACTACCGTCATCTATTCGACTTAGCCAACAAACAAATGCACAGTTTAACTGACTGCACACGATATGTGTGAACCACATCACGACTCAACTCAGAAGAACAGTTTAACTGACTGTCCTACCAACATACGAACAAGAGTAACCAAGGACATATGCAACAAAAGGACATAACACATTGAACACAACACAACATGTGAAGCAAGCATACACAACCAATGTTATAGTAACTTCAACTATAACTTTAGTATCTAGCCATTCAATGTTATAGTAACTCTAACCATAACGTGTACTCTGGATGCGAGGTTATAGTAACCTCGACTATAACTTTAGCATATATAACTTGAAGTTATACTTACCTCAACCATAACCTTGACACGAAACTCAAAATTATACTAGTTCCAACCATAACCTTGAGCCATAAATCTCAGGGTATGTTAGTTCCAGCTATAACCTTAACTCGTACTTCAATGTTATAGTTGCTCCAGCCATAACTAGAGTAACTACCCAAAGTTGTACTAACTTCAGCTATAACACTTGAATCATCACCGATGTTATACTAGCTTTAGCCATAACTTTGGAGAGAACCCTTGGCCGCCTATCATGCCGCCACTAGGGTTTGATTCGTAAACCCTAATTGCGCTCATGACACCCATAATAAACACGTAAACAATATACGATATATGATTAAAGCATTAAAACATATACAAGCATGTGAAAACATAATTAACATGATAATAAACAATCAAACATGTACCAATTACACAAATCAATTATTAAATCATGTAAATTACATCAATTGGCATAAACATAATTAAAAGAAAACACCTACTTACCTATTTAGCAATTAAAGACCGCAATAAAGAAAAACTCCATGAAAGACACGATCGTCAAAACTTGTCTCCAACACGTGACAACGTCCCCAAAATCGACAATAAAGAATACCCAAATCCAAATCCATAAAAGCACCATAAAAGACCTTTCTTCTTCTTTACCCATTAAAAATAAGAGACCTTAAAGGTAGGTCAAAAGGTCCATACAAATAATCTCCATAAAATTATTTGGAGATAAATATGATGTAGAGGTAAGAGCAAGGATTATGAAAATTTATTTTGTGTATGAGTTTGGAGGAAGGAAAGATATTCAACAATGGAGTCAAAGGGAGAAAAGAAGAACAAAAGAGAGAAAGAGGGAGGGCTGCCGCGCGGGATTTCACGCAAAAGAAAAGAGGATGACCTAGTTGCTAGCTAGCTTAGATTTTCTATTTATATAGGAGGGTTAACCAGTGGGCTTTGGGTCCATTCACTCATACAATGGATTATCTAATTATGAATCGGATTGAGCCATATTAAAACGCTTGGAGAGCTTATCTAAGAAAAAATAATTATTAAATTAAAATAGTAAAATCGTGCACGGACGTTTTAACCCATACAAAAGTAGGTCAAAACGAGAAATAACAAAATAGAGAACGGAAGCGATAAATATATATTTTCAAAATAAATTATTAAATATCGAAATAATTAATTTAATAAAATACTTTTATAATAAAATATTATTATAAAATACGGGGTGTTACAATCCAACCCCCTAAAAAGAAGTTTCGTCCTCGAAACTTGAATTTCAAAGATAAGATCAAAAGAAGGTAAGAATTACAAGTGATCATCAAAAAGGTCATCTCGGAATCCGAACCGATGCGCACTCTGATCCATATCCAAACTCAAACCAAAGAAAAAGATATCCCAAATCCTCAAAGTTATCATAATCTTCACACACTCTACAATCCCAAAAGTTACATCAAACTCATACCATCGAAGTCCAAAAAGATCATTAAGCCAACATCTAGTCTTCATATTACAAACACTCATTCAACTACCATTAACCATCATTTAACAACATATATGACCTCTCAAAATTGTGAACTCGTTACTATTACTCAAAATCCACCTAACCTTTAACAAATACTCCCATTCTAGTTTACCATTCATCGCAAGATCAACATTAACCAAAACCGACACAGATAATCTCAAAACAAAGAGTATCTTTCGAATGGGAAAACTCTTTCACTCACGAGTGCCATTATAATTACTCCAGCCTACACTAATATCCTCAAAGCAAGTAGTGATTACTACCATTCACAACTCTTAAGCTCAAAAGCCTTTAATAAATCTCAATGATTCTCGATATATATCTAGTTTCCAAAGTCATCAATCTCAAACTTCAAACTCTGACAAAACTGTCATAATTCTATCCAACCTCAAACTCATGGCAACACTATCAGTCGCACTCGCAAGACTTAATTATTTCCTTTAAACACTCATGATCACGACATTCTTATGCACCAAACGAATCATAAACCATAGGTTAAGCTAGTACTTATTATACCACAACACACTTATCCATCGATAACGCAATTCCATCAAAGCATAATAATAACAACACCATACAACTCTCATCACCCGTGCTCATATAATCACCAAACGTATAACGTCAAATTGTAGTTACGGTTTATTATCCATGACTATCATCTCAACATCACGAATCCACCACAAGACCGTATGAATCTATGTCCTTCAATTAAACCATCATACTCTTAAGTGAATCATCTTTTACCTCAGATAGAACAAATAAATATCTATGTATCCTCAATATAATAACACCCTCATACTTTCTTAGCCTATATAGACCTTTAATACTCCTTCTCCAAACTCTATATGTTATTCCCAATTCATATTCTCATTCTACTCCTTTACCATGATCTCAACCTCAAATAACCAAACATCAAACTCGAAGCGTCTAACATTGCTCGCCAGAGGATCTAAGCTTCCACTACGAGATGATCACAAGTAGCTCTAAAGAGATTTCAAACATTTTTGAGTTACCATGAAAGAATAAATAACTTGCAAACCGAAACAAAATATTTTCGCGCAATATCACAAGGCAAAAGAATACATTATTTTAGGAAGTATAAGCTCAATGAGAAATCAGTGTGAAAAGGGTAATTACAAAAGTTCAAAGAAGAAGGAAACTAGAGTTGAAATAAAGAACAAATAGAGAGTAACGATAGATGAAAGGGACAGATGACAAAGATAAAAAGAAACTTTTGGTCAGAAGGCTCAAATAGAAGAGGTATGGTTAACACGTGTAAGGATGACAAGTATAAACGACTCAACAACAATTTTATTTTCCCGAAGGCGACAGCTTAAGACAAGAAAAACAAAGCACGATAACCAAGGTCTTACAATTCTCGTACAATCATCACTCAAGGTATCTCCTTCTCGTAACATCCTTCCATCATATCTCCATAATACCTCAGGACCAACAAATCTCTATATAATTGCCCCTTTTATAAACACTACATTCCTCAGATTATAGACTCTCAACATCATAAATTCTCACAACCATCAACTCTAAAGATGATAAACTCTCAGGACCATCAACTCTAAGTCGTTCCACTCTCAAGAACTCCATCTAATCACACTTAATGAATCAATCTATAGCAGTCTCTATACCCGCAAAAGATGAACACCACGATACATTAGAATCATCGTCAATCATGGTCGTTCACTAAGTCAACGTTAGAACACTTTAACATTAACTTCTCACAAGTCCATAAATTATAATCCACCTCTCTCCAACAATCCTTTAAAACACACGATCAGTAAATAACTCCTCAACGGATAAATCATAAATTCCTTTATAACTCACTCATTGCCATTAACAATCCTTACTCCTCAAATATGGTATTCCAATTACAGACGAGTATAGTCTCGAAAATTCCCAACGTGCTTAATCTAAGTCCACAATAACATTCAATTCAACTCTAACATTCTACTCTCGATCCATAAATAACTCGCATAACCTTTCCCTTAGCACGTGGCAAAACTCAATAATTGTAACCATTAAAAGCAAGCCACGATACTCCCAAACCATAAGATAAATCTACTCCTTATGTCTCCCACTTGTGAAACTATGAAACCACAACCATATATCTTATGCCACAAATCATCATCCTCTAATATCAA
Source organism: Silene latifolia (assembly GCF_048544455.1). Lineage (NCBI taxonomy): Eukaryota > Viridiplantae > Streptophyta > Magnoliopsida > Caryophyllales > Caryophyllaceae > Silene > Silene latifolia. Next base: position 4,963,864 of record NW_027413640.1, on the reverse strand, counting down.
TAAGGATTTTCTCAAGTATCTCAAAGGACTTAAGAACATCTAATCCCAAAAGAAACATTGTCATAACAACTTATATTCCCAAAGTAAACCTCATAGTTGACAACTTCTATTCCCAAAGTAAACTTCCTCGTTACCAAACTCATAATAATAAATGTTATTCCCGATCATACTTGAACATCCCTATCCACAATCCATCTTAACTTACTGTCTGAAGACCCAAACCACAAGGGGAATCAACTCCGAAATTTACCTCAAGCACGACAACACCATCAAGTGATCCAAAAAGGATGAAAGTACAATAAGAGTAAAGCTCGGGTTGTCAAGGAATAAAAGTTTTGACCGACATATAACCAAAATGCACGACACGTAACATGCAGAAGACGTTTTTAAAATTGATCATCTTTAAAATCAACAAAGCATGCTCGAAAAGGTCATACATGAACAACACATTTTATACCACTAATGACGAAACGAAACATCAAGTCATAATGACACAATACATAAACAAAACATTCAATACAATTAATAACAATATGGGATATTAAGACACAAACAAGCAAGTGGATAAACAAACAAATGCATGAATAAAACATGTAATACAATTAACAATGTTACAAAACATTAAGGTATAAAAAGTAAGTACATGAACAATACAATGTAATACAATTAATGACGGTCAGAAACATTAAGGTATAAACTAACAAATACATAAACAACACAGTTAACACAGTTAATAAAGATACGAAACATTAAATAAGGCATAACTAAACAAGTGTAAGAACTACACATCTATCACAATTAATAATTATACGAAACATAAACACATAATCAAACAAGTACATGACCAACAACATATGTAATAAAACTAATAACGATAAGAAACATTAAGGCATAAACAAACAAGTCCTCAATTGTTTCTACCCCATTTACTCTCACTCATTTACTAAGTCAATTTATTTTAGTCATTAACTACGCGAGAGTTGGGAGCGTGTTCGCTCTGATACCAACTGTAACAACCCGGATTATAAAACAAAGGAAAAACATTATATAAATCAAATATCAGAGTACGATACTGATAAAAGGGTCAAGGTGGCGAAAACACCTGACCAATCCGGTTCGCTACTAAATCCAAAACAACTAATACATTATTCAAAAGGTTCTTAAAACTTAAAAGCAAACTCCTATTTTATTATTAAGCTCGCTTCGCACATTCCCCAAGCAAGCATCAACCAGTCAGCAACAATCTGAACAACCTGAGAATGGGGGGTCGACAATCAGTCGGGGGTAACTAGATGCTCTCCTAGTCATGTTTACAACAATTGAATATAACCAACAATCATTAACAATTGAAGTGCATAACTAGTAAACATGTGAGATCATCTATACTCATGAAAATCAAACTCGGACTTACTACTCATGACATTCATAACGCTAGATGGATGAGACTAAATGAACTTAGACCATATGCAAGAACTAGACCATGGACACCTACAAATCAAAGTAGACACTATCCACAGCACATAAGGCACAAAGCTAGCAACAAAGCATAGCGAATAGAGCGAACGCCGCTAGAACATTTAACTGATGAACTAGCAGATGGAACGTTTAACTGATGAACCATCGGTTGTGAAGTATTTAACTGATACTCCACGGTACTATGTATAGCGTATCACCACTGCCTATATGCCTAAGACTGGCCGGACCTCTCGATGCATTAAGCGTACATCGAACGACACTCGGGACCCGAACGTTTAACTAACGAATCTGGCCACCCCGAACATAGACCAATAAACCTCAAAAAGAGCGACTCTTGATTCATTCCGATAGTATTTAACTGATACTACCGTCATCTATTCGACTTAGCCAACAAACAAATGCACAGTTTAACTGACAGCACACGACATGTGTGAACCACATCACGACTCAACTCAGAAGAACAGTTTAACTGACTGTCCTACCAACATACGAACAAGAGTAACCAAGGACATATGCAACAAAAGGACATAACACATTGAACACAACACAACATGTGAAGCAAGCATACACAACCAATGTTATAGTAACTTCAACTATAACTTTAGTATCTAGTCATTCAATGTTATAGTAACTCTAACCATAACGTGTACTCTGGATGCGAGGTTATAGTAACCTCGACTATAACTTCAGCATATATAACTTGAAGTTATACTTACCTCAACCATAACCTTGACACGAAACTCAAAGTTATACTAGTTCCAACCATAACCTTGAGCCATAAATCTCAGGGTATGTTAGTTCCAGCTATAACCTTAACTCATACTTCAATGTTATAGTTGCTCCAGCCATAACTAGAGTAACTACCCAAAGTTGTACTAACTTCAGCTATAACACTTGAATCATCATCAATGTTATACTAGCTTTAGCCATAACTTTAGAGAGAACCCTTGGCCGCCTATCATGCCGCCACTAGGGTTTGATTCGTAAACCCTAATTGCGCTCATGACACCCATAATAAACACGTAAACAATATACGATAATTAAAGCATTAAAACATATACAAGCATGTGAAAACATAATTAACATGATAATAAACAATCAAACATGTACCAATTACACAAATGAATTATTAAATCATTTAAATTACGTCAATTGGCATAAACATAATTAAAAGAAAACACCTAGTTACCTTTTTAGCAATTAAAGACCGCAATAAAGAAAAACTCCATGAAAGACACGATCGTCAAAACTTGTCTCCAACACGTGACAACGTCCCCAAAATCGACAATAAAGAATACCCAAATCCAAATCCATAAAAGCACCATAAAAGACCTTTCTTCTTCATTACCCATTAAAAATAAGAGACCTTAAAGGTAGGTCAAAAGGTCTATACAAATAATCTCCATGAAATTATTTGGAGATAAATATGATGTAGAGGTAAGAGCAAGGATTATGAAAATTTATTTTGTGTATGAGTTTGGAGGAAAGAAAGATATTCAACAATGGAGTCAAAGGGAGAAAAGAAGAACAAAAGAGTGAAAGAGGGAGGGCTGCCGCGCGGTATTTCACGCAAAAGAAAAGAGGATGACCTAGTTGTTAGCTATCTTAGATTTTCTATTTATATAGGAGGGTTAACCAGTGGGCTTTGGGTCCATTAGCTCATACAATAGATTATCTGATTATGAATCGGATTGAGCCATATTAAAACGCTTGGAGAGCTTATCTAAGAAAAAGTAATTATTAAATTAAAATAGTAAAATCGTGCACGGACTTTTTAACCCATACAAAAGTAGGTCAAAACGAGAAATAACAAAATAGAGAACGGAAGCGATAAATATATATTTTCAAAATACATTATTATATATCGAAATAATTAATTTAATAAAATACTTTTATAATAAAATATTATTATAAAATACGGGGTGTTACATGCCACCTCGATATCTTGCAAGTTTAAAATGATTCGTTATTTTGATGATCATTCATCATTTATCGGTTTTATCAAAAATGACAAGTAAAGATGCTTACCACGATCGGCCAGTACGCCAACCTCTGACGAACAAACACCGCGCACTCCGCGCCAGGAAGAAAGAGGGCGTCACCACTCGCACCAGCCAGGTCTTTCGTCCTCTCAACCTCTGAAAGCTCCCTAAACATCGTCCGTGGAGGATCGATGGGAACCGTGAAAGCGTCGCGGGAGCACTGTCGAGCCAAACGCTCACCCAAGTACCACAAAGGCCCCATGGGCATCGTCAACAGCAACCAACTCGAGCTCCGAGGATGGAGGAACTTAGCCACGAAAGCATGAGCTCCAGTGTAGCTCTCCCAGGGCCGGGGCACCCACTAAAGGAAGAGGACGGGGGTTCATTCCTATGATCGTCTCTAAGCAAAGAAAAGATATAAAGGAAAATCAAGAATACTTACACTGTCCAAACTCAGGGCATTTACAACCCTCATGCGGACGTCGTAAGAAGAGCGCTGACTCTTCTGACGGCACATTATCTAGTCCCTGACGATAGCGTACTCCCTCGGTACGTCCTCCGCCCTCTTGGGCGCGAAACTGGGAAAGTAAGAGTACACCCACGCCTGCAGTCAAATAATAGTGATTATAGTTTATTCTTTACAAAATGATCTTTCATATTTTCAAAAAAAAAGAGTAGATAAATGGAATAAAAATGACAAAATGATCTTTCATAATTGTAAGAAAGGTTCATACCTCCAACAGAAGTCCAGGACCGACGGTGGCAGGAGAATTCCCCTTCTCCATTAACTCCGGACGAACTATGGCCCTCATGTAGCAAGTGAGGACCGCAAAGCTAGGAGTAACCTAGTCCCAATGACCTAGGCTACCCAAGTCAGCAATAAACGGAGGAAGCTTCGTCGACAGCCTCTCCCCCTTGTTTCCGAGGTAAATTGAAGACAAGAACCACCACAACCACAAACGGGCCCTCTGCTCGGCAGTACAAGGTGGTGGAGGCACCGCGCGTCCATCCATCTTCACCGTCGCCGGGACCCTACCACCAAAGTAGTCCCTCACGTAAGAACTCGGCACTAAACCAGGAACCTGGGCCGCACTCGCAGCCAGGTTCCAGCCGATCAAACTCCTCGCCTCCGCCTAGTCTATTCTCATGGCCGTCAACGGCCACACCACCGGCTCCTCTCCACACGGCAGACCCGAGATCATGCCGTAGTCCTCCAGAGGGACCCCGATCTCTCCAAAAGGCATATGGAAAGTCGAGGTCATGTCCCAAAATCGATCAAGAAAGGCTCGAATTAGGCAAAGGTTGGCCCGAATCTTCCTTTCTTTGATCTCTCTCCAAGCCCGCACCAAGGCACCAAAAGCTTCCTGCTCGATGATGGCCTGCTCCTCCTCCATCAGCTTCCCAAAGGCATCTATCATTGTCGTGTAGCCGGAAAAGGACCTCATGTTCCCGGCCTCTTGTGTCAATTCAAATGAAAGTTTTCTTAAGCATAGCAAGTGACGAGGAATGAATGAACAAGAAAGGAATAAAAAGTGAATGAACAAGGATATGTACAATGAGAAATGAATAAAAGAAATGGCAAATGGAAGACTCACCATACTCCTTGCCATACTATACGACAAGTGGCTCTCTGCTGCCCAAATGAGATGTTTGCCATCCCATTTCTCGGCCCACTTTGGCGCTCCTGCGAGCTGGTGGCCACCTCATCCCAAGTTGGCCCTCCATGGGGCCTCCGCCTCCTCCTTCTCTAAGTCCTCCTCTATCACCTGAACGGTAGAAGGCTTAAGCTCTAGGTCGGTCTCCATGAAGTCTCTCCTCGATGTAGTAGGGACGTCCTCTGCAACCAAGTCAAATAAAGCAATAATAGAAGAATTTTCAAGCATTTTTCGAGCATTTCGAGCATAAAAAGCGACATTTCGGGCCATCTTTGGCCACACTTTCCAAAGTCTAACCACTCGTGTGGTAAGATGGGTCAAGAATAGTTCAAGTCTGAGCCTAGTTGCGGGTTTGAGCCGAAAATTGGGCAGCATTTCGCTACAATGTCAAAAATGCCATATAAAAGTGTCCCGGAGGAGCTGTCACAAATCAAAAATCTGACATGATAGCAAGTTTACCCACTACTCAAGGGTTCCATAACACCAAGTTTCATAAAAAGTGGGCTAGTATAGGGCCATTTTCGAAGGGTTTTACGGTCTAGTAGAGAAACCGTCTCATTTCGTCCTCAAATCCTTAATACTCGACGGAAATTCGAAAGGGATATATGGTTGTGTTCCTAACATTGCCAATTACTCATTTCTAATGTCAATTTCATGAGGCAAATGCATTTGAGGCGAAAGCCCCAAATTTTCGAGTATATGGTTATAAAACCCTAGTTTTTCGACCTAAAATCAAGCTCAAATACAAATTAAAGCAAGTGCAAGACACATACCTTGATTAGTCATGATTTATGGCGAGATTCGATCAAGTTTTCGACAAAATTTGGTTGGGTTTTGATAAAGGAATGAAGAAATTTATGTTTTAAAATATAAAATAAATCACGACTGAAAGTCGGGTTTTTACCCAGACAGGGACGAGCTCGGGAAACGACGCAGCACTAGCTGCGCCTCTTCCAAAGGTCACAGCTCATGCTGCGTCTTCTCCTCAACAGGTTTTCCTCAGAATTTGTTAAAATTCGTTATAAGTTCGTTATTTGTGGGGCCAGGCTTTGCTGCGCCTCTTCCTCAACATATGGCTCCGTTTTGGCGTTCACTTCGTCCAGATCAGCATTTTCTTTAATACACTACAAGACAACCACGACATTTTCCTTCATCGACGCTAATGTCGTGTCGTTGTCGATACATTTTATCTCCTCAGCGATGCTAATGGCGTATCGTTGTCGATACTTTTACCCCTTTATTCTCTTCAGCGATGCTAATGGCACGCCGTTATCGACCCTAGCGAGAGTTTGTTTGAGGACAGAGCCAGGCAGATTCCCAGAGTCATCGATATGTTTCCCAGCGAGAGTTTGCTTGAGGACAGAGACAGGCAGATTCCCAGAGTCATCGATATGTTTCCCAGCGTGAGTTTTCTTGAGGACAGAGACATGCAGATTCCCCAGAGTCATCAATATATTCCCCAGCAAGAGTTTGCTTGAGGATAGAGATAAGTAGATTCTCCACGTATGATTTCTACTTATGGCTGGCGAGCTTCCTTACGTAGTCTAATGGACTTTAAACGACCCTCCTCGATAGTCGACAGACTCTAAAATGTTCCCGATGACAGGTCCTTGGCTCAGACCCCTTGAGCCGCCTCGCGTCGCCATAGTCGTCAGGTTGTAATCTTCGATTGACCTGCTCGCTATACTTTGACTTTTGCCTTGTCCAAGCCTCAATCAAAGTGGGGGCTCTGTAGATACCTCATTTCTACACCTCCCGCCAACCACCCAGTGATGATTGGGCCGCATGTTTGATACGCGGAACGATTTTATGATAATTCGTAAGTTCATCGATAAGTGATAGCTCAAACACTCGAGTCAACCTCATGGTCGTCATCTACGTACCGATACGGTCATTTTGACAGTAATTAGAGTTCATTTGGAGTCCGGGTCAAAAAGCGCTTCATTTTCTATAAACCGTTTAAAATGCCGAGTCGGCATGTTCCAGAAAATTCTAGAATTCTCTGGATATTTATTCCTTATTTATTTTAATATCTTTAAGGAATTATCTTCCGTATATTGTGTTTCACGAAATAAGGAAGTGTATAACTACCGAAATTCCATAAAAAACGCCGAAATCTTTCTTGCTGAGGAGGAAACCTCCGGGGAAATGGCACAGCAGGTGTTGCGCCTCTTCCAAGAGTCGCATTGGCTGCTGTGCCTCTTCCCCAACCCTCTTTTCACGGTTTCCAGAATATTTCCGTGATTCGTTTCCGTATCCGTGCCATACCTAAACTCCTTCGTGTGTTTAGTATAAATAGAGACCTACGGTCTCCATATTTGGTATGCGAGTGTCCGCCCTTCTCTTCTCTCTTTGCATTCTAGACCGCGCTTTTGCTTTTGATGCCTACGTGCTTGATCAATCGACCACGTAAGCTAAGAGCATTCTGAGACCCAGTCACGTTGCATAGACCGACCAATTTGACCAACTCCACTTAATCAATCTTTTAAATCCTTTAACAAGGGCACTTTCATATTCGCATATTCGAGTCGAGCAATCACTAAACCATAATCAATCTCATTTCGTCAAACATGTAAGTCTGAGGGTGTAAATCCCTATTCTATTTATTGTACTTTTATCATTAATGTAAGGTTTATATCAAGAGCACGTTCAAAACCGTCTTTAAAAAGCATGTTTTAAACCGTATTTACGAAACAGCGGAGATCTGACGTCGAGAAGAAACGCAGCAGTAGCTGCGCCTCTTTGAAGAGTTGCAGTACATGCCGCGCCTCTTCCTGAGGCTGCCGCAGCTCCTGCTCTTCTTCTTCTTCCTCGATCTTCTGCAACTTTCTTATTTTTCTCTATTTCTTTCGTTTTTCGTTTCCTTTGCTCGTGTCAGTATATAATTTTGTCTAATTAATTCTTTTCAAATTATAACGTTTATTCGACTTAAATCCCTTATAATTTGATATTCTCGGGTTTTCGTCATCTATTTCAAACCCGAATTTTAGAGGTTCGATTCGTTCATATCGATTCTCTGAAATTCATCTTTTGTATATAATTTCCTTTGCTTAATTCAATTTATTCAAATCAAATTCGTTTTCAAGTTCAAAGTTTGTTCCTTTCTTAAACCCGACATCGTATAATCATGTAAACCGCTGTAAATTCTCACCTTTAATCCGTTTTATGACAAATTAGTATGCATATAATCTGTTAAATCACTTCTACTCGAGTCTAATATCAATAATCGATCTTAAATTACCAACGAATATTAACAATCCGCGGTTCTGACTTCACAGACAGAGCCCAACTAGAGAACAGACGCAACAAGTGTTGCGCCTCTTTCAGAGGACGCAGCAGATGCTGCGCCTATCCTGGGTTGGCTTCTGTCCCTGAACTCTTTCTCGCTTTGACGTAGTTCCTAATTACGTAATTAATCAACTATTAATCGTATTACCACTACTAATTAGATGTATTTTCATTCCTTTGTTTTAATTATTCTTTTCTTTTATTTTCTTCTTTGAAATCCCGTCTTTGAGCGTGCTTTTGATGTAGATCAAATAATCCTAGTAATTATTGTAATTTATTTATCGTATATGTTATTTTATTATGTATGATTTATTTATTTGGTTTCCACATGTAATTAACCTAACATCAACTTCGACCCAATTGTTTGTTAAATTACGTGTTCACCGACTTAGTTTAATCTCACACGCTAGGATTAATCTGATTTTGTTGCATTGCATGCATTACATCGACGACATATCAAATATGAACGATTTCCCTAATCATTAGTAGAGGCCGCTATCGAGGCGGGCGGGATTAGGTGTTCGATTAAAGAGCTTCCTAATACGTACCCTCACCCCTTACTCCAGATCTTTGTGAACATTCGTGTTCATTGACATCCATGAGAGTCATTCTAGACATATAATGCTAAGGGTAACGAGTTCTTAGTGTTCATGTCATTACTTTGTGTCTTGACATGGCACGAGTATTCGAACGCTTCCAATTTCCTATAAAAATTGGTGGGGACTCCACAAATGCAGGCTTATTCAAGCCCTTTCACGCTCGCCGCAGGTGGCCCATGTCCACAGTAGGGGATATGGACTGAAATTATATTGAGTTTTGGACCGAAATTGATTGAGAAATGAGCCCAAAACAAGCTTGAACTAAGGACAAGAAACCGTCATTAAAACCATCATTAAAAATTGATTTTTTCTAAACAAATTAAAATTACAATTTTAAAACCTTGAGATCAACTTAAAAATTAATTCAAGAAGTTACACATAGAAATTTAAAAAGTCTCATCTTGTTTTATTTTCAATAAAACGCAAATTAACAATTTTAAATCCAAATTAAAAGCCATAAATTTTCAAATTAATAAAATAAATCAATTAAAAACCAATTTAATCAATTCAAATTAATTTCGTTAATAAAACCGATTAAATAAGTCAAACTTTACCTACATCGCAAATCAACCCACAACTGAGCAGAGTCCACTGTCAATACATATCGTCCTATCATCATCGGGTGCTTGTCGGATTTTCTATGAATCCCGGTATCGTCGAATACAGGTATCTACAGAGCCCCCACTTTGACTGAGGCTTGCACAAGGCGAAAGTCAAAGTATACCCCAAGTCAAATGACATGAGGATTCCATGGGTCGTTTATAGTCCATTAAACTTGCGTACATAAGCTCGCCAGCCATAAGCAGAGAGCATACCTGAAACACGGTTCTGGACTCCTCAAACATGCGAATGTGCTAATAGCCAGTTAATATAAACTGACTCCTTCATGTGTGCTGGGGTGGCTAGCCTTCTATTTGAAAACAAAGCCTGGTCCTGGTGCTGGTGTTGGTACTAGTTGCTGGTTGCTGGTTGCTGGTGCTGGTGAACGAAAATATCCCAAAATGGACATATCGTTTGAAGCTCATATCGACCTGCTGGTGCTTATTGCTGGAAGGTTCGCGGACCTGCTGGTGCTTCTTGTTGGAAGGTTCACTGACCCGCTGGTGCATATTGCTGGAAGGTTCGCTGACCTGCTGGTGCTTATTGTTGGAAGGTTTGCTGACCTGCTGGTGCTTAGAGAATGCGATCCATAACTCAGTATGTCGAGCTGCTCATGGAACCAATTTGCTTCAACGGACGTAACCCAAAGCTCGGGTACGTTTGAGCTGCTTACGGGTGAGGGCTAGTTGTGATGAACCTGTGGATTGAATTTGCTTCATCGGGCTCACAGAGCCCCCAGTTGAAAATGGGTTCTAAAATGGAATGTTTTGGAGCCCCCAGTTGATTGTTGATATCTTTGTGATGCCATCGGGTGTACAAACCTGTTAGCAAAGGTTCTTTGGTTCTGCAAATGTACCTGTAACAAACTAGTACAGTACTATACAAAGTAAAAATGCTTCACATAGTAAATCACTCAAAAAATTTAAAGATTGAATTTGATTTGATTTTTCGAAAGTCAGGATTATCGAAAAAAAGGTGACTGTTTTGAAATCATCGTAATTCAAAAGACTTGGATTTCAATTTTGAGAAGGCTTTTGAATTTGAAAGTTGAAAATTTGAATTTGATTTGATTTGAAATGAGGCTTGAATTTTGAATTTGAAAGATTTGAATTTGAATTTGATTTGAAATGACGCTTGAATTTTGAATTTAAAAGTTGAAAGATTTGAATTTACCTTGAAATGAGGCTTGAATTTTTAATTTTCAAACGTTGACTTTGACTTGGATGATTTGAAATTCGAGAGACCAGATGACTCTTGACGACTCGGGTAACGTATGAAGTTGACCGAGGTTGACTTGAATTAGGACATACTCCTAAGTGTGAAGGAACCTTAGCTGAGACGACTTACACAGACGTGAATCGAAGTCGAATGGTATCATAACTCCCCAAGAAAGTCCACGGAATGCGGGCCATATCGATAAAGCTCATTTTGAAACCTGATAATTACTCATTTGAATCTAGATCCTCATCCTAGCCTAAGTCGAATACTAAGACTGACTCGGTTAAAGGTGGCTTGATTTAGACTTGGTTAAGACCCGTAAGAAATTGACAAGATGAAATAGTGGCTGGATGGGTGGTGAGTGGATTGAATCCCTTATTTTGATGGATTGCCTACATATTCGCGTGGAGCGAAATCAAATCTGACGTAGTTCAATAAGGTGCATAAAATTGGTGTTTTTGTTGTTTGTGTGTACTGTGGACATGGGCCACGGGGGCGCTTGGGAACAAGCGTTTGCATTTATGGATTCGCCACCAAATTTTATGGGAAATTGGAACCGTTCGAATACCTCGTGTCATGTCAAGACACAACGTAGTGACATGAACACTAAGAACTCGTTACCCTTAGCATTCTATGTCTAGAATGACTCTCGTGGATGGCAATGAACACGGATGTTCTCACAGAGATCTGGAGTAAGGGCTGAGGGTACGTATTAGGAAGTCCTTTTATTGAACACCTAATCCCGCGCGCCTCGATAGCGGCCTCTACTAATGATTAGGGAAATCGTTCGTATTTGATATGCTGTCGATTATATGCATGCAATGCAACATCCAACGTTTTAATCCTAACATGTGAATTAAACTAAGTCGGTGAACAAATAGTTAGTACTTATTAATGTCGAATTAGAGTTTAGAATTAATTACATGTGAAAAACAAATAAATACATCATCCATAATAAATACAATAAATAAATAGCGATAATTAAAATTACAATAAATTACAATGGATTAATTGATTTACGTCAAAAATATACTTAAGACGGACAATTTGAGGAAAAGAAAGGAAAATGAAATAAGGTTAGAAAATATGGATAAATTAGAGGTGATATTACAGGTAATAGTCAATTAATTACGTAATTAAGGATTAAGTTAAAGCAAGAACGGAAATTCAGGGATAGAACTCATCCCGGAACAGGCGCAGCACTGCTGCGTCCCTTGGAAGAGGTGCAGCTTTCACTGCGTCTATTCCTGAAGTGAGCTTTGGCTGTGAAGTCAGAACTGCGGGTAGTTATCATTCGTTGGTGTGTTTAAGGATTGATTGTCGATATTTGACTCAAGTGAAGTGATTTAACATATTAATTACATATGAACCCGTCATAAAAGCGATAAGCACGAATTAAAACGAATTAAGAATGAATTAGGACGAGCTAAAACTAATTAGGTTTATATACGAAAGACGGAAACGAATTTGGAAAGACGTAATAAACTGGAAATAAGCAATGAAAACATGTACAAAGGACGAATTCCAGAGACTTGATATGAACAAATCGAGTTTCTAAAATCCGGGTTTGATTTAATGAGAAAACCCGCAAATATTAATTATAAGGGACTTAAGTCGTAAATAAAACGTGATAATTAAAAGGAAAGTATTAAAATTTATTTATGTATGAAGAAAAGAGAGAAAATAAGAAAGTAAAAACAAAAGGAACGAAACAACAGAAAAACCGAGGAAGAAGAAGAAGAGCAGAAACAGCGGCAGCCTCTGGAAGAGGCGCAGCTGTTGCTGCGTTTCTTCTCGACGTCTGGTTACTGCTAATCCGTAAAAACGGTTTAATAATAGGGTTTTAGAAGTCGGTTTTAAACATACTTTTGACGTGAATCTTACAATAATTAATACAAAAATAAAAAATACAATAAAAAAGATGGGATTTACACCCTCAGACTTACATGTTTGATGAAACGAGATTAACTAAGTTAACGATTAGTGATTGCTCGACTCGAATGTATGAAGAAAGTGCCCTCGTTAGAGGATTTAGATTAAGTTGATTCATGTGTAGTGGTCAAATTGGTTGGTCATGCAATGTGACTGGAACTCAGAATGATCTGAGCTTACGTGGTCGATTGATCAAGCACGTAGGCGTAGAAAGCTTAAGAGCACGGTCTTAGAATGCAAAGGGAGAAGAGAAGGGCGGACACTCGCGTAAAAAATATGTGGAACGAAGGTCCCTATTTATACTAAAAAATATGGAGAGTTTTGGAATGACTCAAACTTTGGAAACAAATCACGGAAAAATTTGAAAATAGGCAGAAACGAGCTGGGGAAGTGGCGCAGCAGCTGCTGCGATCCTTCGAAGAGGCGCAGCATCTGCTGCGTCATTTCCCCAGAGGTTTCCTCCTGCGGAAGAAAGAATTCCGCATTTCTTTTAGGGAATTGCGGTTGATCTCTACTTCCTTATTTCGTAAAATAAGATTTATGGGATATATTTTACCAAAAGATATAAAATTAATTTATGGAATAAATATCCGGAATATTCTAGGACATTCCGACTCGGCATTTTAAACGGTTTCTTAGAAAATGAATCAGTTTTTGACCCGGACTCCAAATGAACTCTAATTACTGTCAAAACGACCGTATCGGTGCGTAGATGATGACCAAGGGGTAGACACAAGTATTTGAGCTATCACTTGACGATAAACTTACAGACTGTCATAAGTCGTTCGAAGATTACAACTTGACGACTATGGCGACGCGAGGCAGCTCAAGGGGTCTGAGCTAAGGACCTGTCGTCGGGAATATTTTAGAGTCTGTCGACTGTCGGGGAGGGTCGTTTAAATTTCATTAGACTATGTAAGGAAGCTCGCCAGCCATAAGAAGAGATCATATCTGAGACTTCTTTCCCGAGATGTTTCCGGAGGTGCGTGGGAGCTAAGGTAAGCGTAGGAGCTAAGGTTAAGACCTAAAAGATATATAAGGATTGTGCTAGGGTGTGGGGCCCTAAAGGAAAACATCGATGAGAAGGCGGCCTAAGGGTAGGTGGGTACGAGAACTTCTGGAGAACGACACCTTTGCCGAATTCCATGAGGAAACAAATGATATTGAGGACAGCAGGACGTCGGTAGAAACTGCTGGGGGAATTGGCTTGCGTCGGTCTCAAGCGAACTCTTGTCGAGGAATATGTTGATGATTCTGTCTGGATTGAATCATTTCTTGGGAAATATGCTTGTGTCTGCTTCCAAACAAACTCCATCTCGCGAGCGGTGCAATCGGCTGTCATGAACTCTCGGTGAAAAAAGGTATCGATAAAGGTGTGTCGAAACACCGTCAAAGAAAACTTGAAAAGGCTTGACTGATAATGGTGCGTCCTAAGCACCGCTGGAAATCCGCTCGTTGTTGCAAGCGAAATCTTGATAAAAGATCCTTGCTGGGAGATAAAATATTGCGACAGTTTCGCAGTCTGTTTGGCAAAATACGAGTCCGGACAAAAATAAATGTCCAAAAGAACCAAATATATGATGTAAGGTACCGGAGAAGAGGCGCACAAAAATTGGGCCCACAAACAACTAACTTATAACGAACTTTTGAAAATTGTGCTGGAAGGGAGCTGGGGAAGAGGCGCAGCAAGAGCTGCGACTCTTGGAAGAGGCGCAGCAGGTGCTGCGTCCTTTCCCGGGCTTGTCCCTGTATGAGTAAAAACTCGACAAAACCGAGTTCATTATTCATAATTCAAAACACAATTTCTTTCAATATTCTCTCAAATTCTAACTATTTTCCGTCAAAATTTGATCAACTCGTGCCATTAATCATGACTAATAGAGGTATGCATCACATTCTTGCTTTTGATCAAGTTAGAGCCAACAAATTAGGGTTTCCCCTCCCCTTTATGTCGAAAATTTGGGGGTTTTGCCCTTAATGGATTTGTTTGATAAAATTGATATTAGAAATGGGTAATTGGAAATGTTAGGAACATAACCATTTATTCTTTTTGAATTTTCGTCAAGTATTGAGCATTTGAGCGAAATTGAGACGGTTGTTCAGCTGTTTCGAAAATTGCTTCGAAAATGCCTTTAGGATTGTCCATTTTTGGTGAAATCTGGTTTTCTGGAACCCTTGTGTAATGGGTGAACTTCCTACCATGTCGGATTTTTGATTTGTGACAACTTTTTCAGGACACTTTTCTAGGGCATAATCGCTATTATAGCGAAATGCTGCCGAAATTTTGACTCAAACCCGCAACTAGGCTTGAACTTAGATTTGACTTGACCCAATATTCTACATGAGTGGTCGGGTTTCGAAAGAAATGGCCAAGGATGGCGAGAAAAGGCCACTTTTAGGGCTTGAAAACACTCGAAACGACCTCATCAAGGCTTGTCGTGGCTTGACGCAGCCTAATTTACTTTAATTTTGCAGCAAACATTCCTTCTACATCGGGGAGGGCTCCCATGGGCGTGGACATAGACTTCGACCCTTCTCTCGCTCTTGTAGGGGGTGAGAGAGAGGAGATGGTTGAGGAGGTCCCGAGGCGGGCCAACGTGGGACGTGGTGGTCGCCAGCTAGTGGGTGCACCCGAGTGGGCCGAGAAATGGGATGTTAGACATCTCATTTGGGCGACAGAGAGCCACCTGTCCTACAGGACGGCGATGAGTCTGGTAAATTTTGAATTTGTCATTTCTTATTTACCTTCTTTACTCATTTCTCACTTGCCTTCGCGCTAAAGATAGCGCTTGCTTCGAATTGATGCAGGATGCCGGGAAAATGAGGTCCTTCTCTGGCTACACGATGATGATGGATGCCTACGAGAGACTGTCGGAGGAGGAGAAGGCCATCATCGAGTTGGGAGCCTTCGGAGCTTTGGTGGGAGCATGGAGGGCGGTCAGGGAAAGGAAGATTCGGGCTAACCTTT
Source organism: Silene latifolia (assembly GCF_048544455.1). Taxonomy (NCBI): domain Eukaryota; kingdom Viridiplantae; phylum Streptophyta; class Magnoliopsida; order Caryophyllales; family Caryophyllaceae; genus Silene; species Silene latifolia. The sequence continues at coordinate 4,948,146 of NW_027413640.1, read as the reverse complement.
GCCTGATTCGAGCTTTCCTTGATCGGTACTGGGACACGACGACCTTCCATATGCCATTTGGAGAGTTCGGGTTCACTCTGGAGGACTACGGCACGATCTCTGGTCTGCCGTGTGGAGATGAGGTGTTGGTGTGGCCGTTGAAGGCCATGAGAGTGGACTCAGTCGAGGCGAGGAGCCTGATTGGCTGGAACCTAGTAGAGGGTACCGCCAGCGTTCCCGGGTTGGTGCCGAATTCTTACGTCATGGACTACTTTGCGAGTAGGACCTCGACGACGGTGATGATGAATGGGAGGAAGGTGGCTCCTCCTGCTTGTACTGCAGAGCAGAGGGCTCGTTTGTGGCTGTGGTGGTTCTTGTCTTCGATTTACCTCGGAGACAAGGGGGAGAGGCTATCGACAAAGCTTCTTCCTTTTCTGTCTGACATGAGTAGCATGGGTCGGTGGGACTGGGTTACTCCTGGCTTTGTGGTCCTCACTCGCTATATGAGGGCCATGGTACGTCCTGAGCTGATAGAGAAGGGGACTTCTCCTGCTACTGTCGGTCCTGGACTCTTGTTGGAGGTACGAACCTTATTTTGCATTATGAAAGATCACTACTTTTTCCTTTATTTGTTTGTATTGAATTATGAAAGATCATAAATGATTATCCTTGTTTGCAGGCGTGGGTGTACTCTTACTTTCCCAGCTTCGCGCCCAAGAGGACGGAGCCTGAGCCGAGGGCGTACCCCGTCGTGAGAGACTGGGTAGTGTGTCGTAGGAAGAGCCAGCGCTCTTCTTATGATGTTTGTCGTTGGGGCGTGAATGCCCTGAAGTTGGAGAACGTAAGTACTTTTGACTACCTTTCCTTTTTTTATGATTTTATTTAGAAGCGGTCATAGGAATGACCCCCTTTCCCTGCTTAGAGCCGATCATAGGAATGACCCATCATTTGCTTGTTTTAGTGGGTGCCTAGACCTTGTGAGGACTACCCTAATGCTCCTGCTTTCGTGGCTGAGCTCCTTTGGCCTAGGAGCTCGAGTCGGTTGTTACCGAGGACGTCCATGGGACCTGTGTGGTACTTGGGCGAGCGTTTGACTTGTCAGTGGTCTCGTGACACTTTCGCGGTTCCCATCGATCCTCCACGGACGATGTTTGGGGAACCTTCTGATGCCGAGAGAGAGGCTGACTTGGCGGACGCTAGCAGTGACGCCCTTCTCCTTCTTGGCGAGGAGTACTCTGAGTTCGTTCACCGGAGCTTGGCGTTCTGGCCGATCGTGGTAAGTGTCTCACTGTTCTGCTTTTGAATTGATTTAACAAATGACAAATGATCGTCAAATAAAAAAGTTATTTGAAACTCGTAAGAGATCGAGGTGGCAGGCGTCGAGCCCCTAGTGTACCCAGAGACACTTGAGTACACTGACGCGGCGGGGATGACGACGATCTCGGAGGTCCGCGACTTCGGCGAGGAGGTGACGGACGCTGGCCTAGGAGAGTGGCAGCACTTAGTGAGGAAGGTAAGCCCCTAATTTTGACTGTCTTTATTGTTTCTTATTGCATAAGAATGCGTTCGTTCCCTTTGAACCTTCTTTGTATTCGAATGCAGGTGGCACCGTCTCAGTACGTGGCGCTGTGGAGGACGGCTAACCGGCTGCGAGCCACGGCCATCGAGGCACTTGCAGGTGGCCGAGGACGACAGGTATGAACCTCTCTTTCTCTTCCTGATTTTATTGATATTTTGAATTTTTATTGCAACTTCCCGCATTTTTGTTTTGAAATGATTGAAATAAGGCATTTCTCCTTCATTTATATGCAGAGAGAGCGTGACCTGGAGCGCGAGCTAGCGCAGTCCCGAAAGGAGACAGCTCGTCTGTTGAGGGATTTGGAGGTCAGGGACGCTGAGATTGCTACTCTCGAGGCGACCGTAGCTGAGCTGAGTGGTGACCAGGAGTAGCTGCTTTTTGTTGGTGTCATTTAGTATACATTTTGTACATTTTGGACTTCATTTTTTATTTACGAACCTGTTTTGGGCGAGAGCCCCCAGTTTGATGTATATATCGCATTTTGGTTGTATATATGATGGCCTGAGTGCCTTTGCTGCTGGTTGTTTGCTATTCCTGCAGGTTAGCTTAAAAACAGGTTTTGGTGGGTGACGGCTTGTGCTGTCATGCTACCGAAATTTACATAGAATTTACACGTAAAACTCATAGCATATAGATGGCGTAAATTGGCGCAAAATGAGAAAAAGTGAAAAAGTGCCCGAAAATGAGCAAAAATGACAAAAATGCATAAAAGTGCAAAAAATGCCCCGAAATGAGCAAAAATGACCGGACAGTAGGGAGGGCTACCCCCAAAAAAAACTTAAAAATAAATGTATAAGTGTGAAATGTAGTGAAAACGAGGAGTGAAATGATTCCCCTAAAAAAGAAAATAAAACAAAATGGGTAAGTGTGCTCGTTTGGCGAAAATGTCGAGTTTGTCTCGAAAAGCGAACCCGAAAAGAATTAGGAAATAAAAAATTTGGTAATTTGACGGAATTACCAAAATAATATCTTATAGGAATAGGAAATTATAGGAAAAACAAATTAGGAAAGATCCAAAGCTGAAAATCACGGAAAATAGCCTGGGGAAGAGGCGCAGCAAGAGCTGCGACTCTTCGAAGAGGCGCAGCAGATGCTGCGCCATTTCCCCAGCTAGTCAGACCTCGACAGAAATTAGGAAATTGCGTTTAGTATAAATAGAGACTTCGGGGAAGCTTTTATTCACACAATTCCTTCATCTTTATTCCGTCTATCTCATAAAAGCTCTCATATCTTCTAAAAAATTTCAAAATCATGGATGCTTTTGAAAACCGTCTCAAGGAGTGGACGAAAGAGTTCACGAATGTTGACATGGGTGATTTTAATTTGGGATCGATCTTGAGTCTCAAATTAGTGAAGATTGTGAAACCTTTCTTGGATGCCTGTCTCGATTATTGGGACCCAAATTTTCATGTGTTTGCCTTTCCTGGAGGTGATATTTGTCCTTTCCCTGAAGAAATAGCTGCTATTGGAGGATGAGACCCGAAGAATGCACCCGCTGTACCTCTTAGCTCTCAAGGGTATAAGAGTAAATTTAGAGACTTGCTCGGATTGACCAAGGCTGAGGTTGACCGTCTTGTGACCTCGAAAGGAGTTCGTATGTTTGACTTCATTGACCGATTTGTAAATAGGGAAGACCCTTCTATTTCTTATGTTGCGAGACGTAGGGCGTTCAGGTTTTGTCTATTGCATTGCTATGTCCTTGAAGGGCATGTCGACAATGAGATGAGAGGGGATCCTCGTTTTCTGAGCCTAGTGGAACAAATGGATCTGTGCAAGAACCCAGCATGCCTTTGCTTAGGAGAGACCATTCTTGGTTTGGATAACAGAAAGGCCAACCGCGAGCTTCCTTATTTAGGAAGTCCCATCATTCTGCATGTAAGAACCCACTTCTTTCTTTTTCATATATGTCAACCGTTTTTTTTTGTGTTTCGTTTTTTTGTTTTTTTTCGGTTGATGAAAGGTTATTAATTCCCGTCTTTCTTGCAGGTTTGGCTGATAGAGCGGCTGCGATTGATCGAGCCCCCAGTTAATGTGCCAGGATATCATGCTCGATCGATTGCAATGAGAACCAGGCTCTACATAGTGGACTTCACTCGGGTTTGCAATTACTGGGAAAATAAATTGAAGAATGAAGGTGGTCCCCTGATTCGGTGGATCGTGCCGTGGTGGCATCTCAGGTCAGTCACTGGAGTTTCATCTTTGGACCCGACTCGGACAATTCGTATCCCTGGCTTGTAATACATGATTTGTATTTATTCGGAGAGGTTGATGAGGCAAGTTGGCCTTAAGCAGAAGATTCCGAAGCTTGATACCATCCCTCAACTGCATTGGCACACACCACATAGATTCGTCGAGAGTGGGCGATCAAGTGGGCACAGAGGAACATGTGGTTCATACCAGTCCCTATTTGCTCCTTATGGGTTTCTGACTCATACCTGCAATGGAGGAAGGCTGGTACTCCTGAAGAGCGTGAGAAATTGAGGAACCACGAGCCTGTTGATTACAAGATTCGCGAGGTAGCAAAGGAGAACCAGAAGTACTTGACTGAGGAGGAAGATGAGGCCGGATTCCGAGTCGTTCATCCGTCAAAGAAACCGAAGACCGCTCCTGCCGTAGAGATGGTGATGGATCGGAATGGTAAGACTAGACCGCGAGAGAGACCTTTGGTGATTAGGTCGGAGATAGCACAAGAGCTTCCGACTCGTGGTCGAGACAAGAAGTATGACAAGGGTGATAAAGGCAAAGGGAAGATGGAAGAATAGCTATAGTCATTTATTATAGTATTTATTTATTATTATTTAAATTGTAATAAACGGCGGGGTTTTTAGAATCCTAGCCTAGCATTTATTTTCAGCATTTTATATTATTTGGCATATTAGTATTATTTATGGAACAAATGAATAAAAGATTAATTAGTTAAGAAACTGTTATGATTTCCTTTTATTATTCTTTTCGAATTTCAAATGCAAATGCAAATGTCCTTCTATTTACATTTTAAAATAATGGGTTGTATCCTGTGAAGGATTGCCTACGTATTCATTCAAAAAATGAAATCAAACCCTGTGCGTAGTTCGAATAAATGTAAAAGAATAATTGTTTGAAGCAAGAGCTTGTAATGAAATTTTAAAAAATAAGCATGAGCTTTATTTACTCCTAAAATACAATTCAATTTTTTTGATGATATGAGGATGTCGAAATGCCGAAATGCAAGAGCAGAGTGGCATAAGCTTTATTCCAGCGGGCCAAGGGCCATTTCTATTTCGTGTCGCATGAGCGGCACGTGGGTGTTACGCGAGGCGCGTTTTCGGTCCTAAACTAAGAGTAATACCGTTTTAGTTGGTCGAGGTTGGTTGGGTTAGCAAATTCATTCCTATCTAGGTCTGTAATCCTAACTGCACCCCCGAGAGTACGGACTTGACTAGGAAAGGTCCGGCCCAGTTGGGTTTAAACTTTCCACGTGGATCGACAGGTAGGAGAGCTCTGACTGATTTGAGGACCATGTCTCCTTCTTTGATGTTCCTAGGCTTAACCCATTTATTAAAGGCCCGTTTGATACGTGCCTGATAGGTTTGCACATTATGTAATGCCCGCAATCTTCGTTCATCCAAGAGGATTAGTTCTTCATAACGATCCCTATTCCATTCAACTTCTGGAATTTGACTTTCAAGCAAATGCGTAAATACGGGATTTCTAGTTCAACAGGTTGCACAGCTTCCATGCCATAAGTGAGAAAGAAAGGAGTGGCTCCAGTGGGCATCCTAACTGATGTGCGATAACCGCATAACGCAAAAGGTATTTTGCTAGGCCAATCTCGATAATTGTCGATCATTTTCTTGAGGATCGTGACGACATTTTTGTTAGCTGCCTCCACCGCGCCATTAGTTTGAGGTCTATAAGGCGAGGAATGGTGGTGCTTGATTTTGTATTTGGATAGCAATTGTGCAGCTTCGGCTTGGAAATGTGACCCATTGTCACTAATGATCTCGGATGGGCAACCATATCGACATATGATATTGGTTTGTATGAACTTTGTCACATGTTTAGCTGTAAGAGCAGTATAGGATGCTGCTTTGACCCATTTGGTAAAATAGTAGATAGCTACCAAAATAAAACAGTGACCCCCTGTTCCAGGTGGAGTGATCTTTCCAATGATGTCGATTCCCCAAGCAGAAAACGGCCAAGGAGATGTCATGATGTAAAGCATTGAGGGAGGGACATGTTGCACATTCCCGAAGATTTGGCAATTATGGCAATGTCTGATGTATTTAATACAATCTGACTCCATTGTGGTCCAGTAGTATCCTAGACGCGTGATTTTCTTTGCCATCATGGGTCCACTCATGTGAGGACCGTATTCTCCATGGTGAACTTCTTCCATCACTTTTCGTGCCTGTGATTGATCAAGGCAACGCAAGACTACACCAAGAGGCGTTTTGTACAATTCTCCTTGCATGAGAAGGTATTGAGAGGCTAGTAGGCGTAGGGCGCGTTGTCCCCTCTTATCCATATCTGGTGGGTATGTACCATTGAGTTTGAATTTTAGGATGGCTTGAAACAAGGGTTCCTCTGGGATTTCTTCCTCGTCTGTAAGGTGGTGTACATAGGCTGGTTCTGACCATCGTTCGATACATAAAGGCATTTCAACCATATTTTCTAGCATATTAATCAAAGATGCAAGTTTTGCAAGAGCGTATGCAAATTGATTCTCTTCACGAGGTAGGTGTAGATAAGTGACTTGATCGAAGAATTGGGCAACTTGATCTATCCTAGCCTGATAGGGTGCTAGACTTTCACTTCGAATTTTCCAAGATCCCGTAATTTGGTTAATGATCAAGGATGAGTCTCCGTGAACTCGAAGATTCTTGATGCCTAAACTTACTGCCGCTTGTAGACCAGTGAGGTAAGCTTCATATTCTGCTGCGTTATTTGTCACCTCGAAGTCGAGTTTGACAGAAAGTGGTGTATGCTCGCCTTCAAGAGAAATGAGTAACACTGCTATTTCAAATCCTCTTAAATTCGATGCTCCATCGAGATAGAGATCCCAAGAGTCTACACTGGTTTGTAGGATATCCTCGTCTGGAAACGACCACATGTCTATTGCTTGGGTGTCGTTGATAGGATTGTCTATGAAGAACTCGACAGCGGCGCGTCCCTTTATGACCTTCAGAGATACGTATTTGAGATCGAACTCTGAAAGCATTAGGGTCCATCTTGCGAAACGTCCGTTGAGAACGGGTTTCTCGAAGAGATATTTGACGGGATCCATTTTAGAACACACCTTGACAGAGTAGCTAAGCATGTAGTGGCGTAGCTTCTTTGTTGCCCACACAAGAGCGAGGCATGTCTTTTCGAGAGGTGTGTATTTACATTCATATTCTAAGAACTTCTTACTAAGGTAGTAGATAGCTCTTTCTTCTTTCCCAATAGTTTGTGCGAGCATAGACCCCATGGCTGTTTCGGTTACTGTGAGATATAAACCAAGAGGTTGATCTCGTTGAGGAGGCATAAGCATTTGTGGTTGTGCCAGTATCTCTTTAATTCTGTCAAACGCCTTTTGACAGTCGTCGTCCCATATGGTATGATCTGTTTTCTTGAGCTTTTTGAAAATGGGTTCGCAGATCATAGTAAGCTTCGATATGAATCGGCTTATATACTGTACTTTGCCTAGAAATCCTGTAACCTCCTTCTCTGTTTGGAGTTGCGGCATTTCGATTAGAGCTTTTATCTTGGATGGATCGATTTCTATCCCCCTCTGGCTGACGACATATCCCAGAAGCTTGCCTGACGTTACTCCGAATGCACATTTCTGAGGATTGAGCCTCATGTTGTACTTGCGCAATCTTAGGAAGAACTTGTGAAGGTTATCAATATGCCCCTTTCTATCCTTGGATTTGACATTCATATCATCGACGTACACTTCTACTTCTTTATGCATCATGTCATGTAGCAAAGTGGTTGCAGTGCATTGATATATAGCTCCAGCATTGATTAGCCCGAATGGCATTACTATATAGCAATACGTGCCCTACTGAGTGACAAAGGCTGTCTTATGCATGCCTTGTATAGCCATCTTGACCTGATTATACCCTGCATACCCGTCCACTGAGTGACGAAGGCTGTCTTATGCATGCCTTCTATAGCTATCTTGATCTGATTATACCCTGCATACCCGTCCATGAAGGATAACAACGCGTGATATGCTGTATTATCTACCAATATATCGATGTGTGGTAGAGGGAAATCGTCCTTGGGACTTGCTTTGTTCAAGTCTCTGAAATTAACACAAACCCGGATTTGCCCATCCTTTTTGGGTACGGGGACTATGTTGGCCACCCAGTCTGAATACTCGGAAACTTTGATGAATCCGGCTTTGAATTGTTTGTCGACTTCTTCTTTGATCTTAAGAGCCCATTCGGTCCTCATTCGACGAAGCTTCTGTTTTACGGGTTTGAAACCTGGTTTTATTGGAATTCTGTGTTCCGCAATATCCCTGTCAATTCCTGGCATGTCTTTGTAGGACCAAGCGAAAACGTCTTTGAACTCGTATAGGAGGTCGATGAAATTGGCCCTTTCAGTTGGGTTTAAGGTCGTCCCTATCCTAAGTTCTTGGGGTTCTAGTTCTGTTCCTACATTGATGGGTTCGGTGTTCTCTATAACTGGTGCCCCTTCCCCCTCTTGTAATATTTCTTTAACTATGTGGGGAGGTAATTCGACCGAGTCTGGGTCAGGATCATCCTCATTATCATCGTAAATAGAATTGCATTCAGAATAACATAAAGAGTAAGCAGAATCTGATTTATTCATATTAAATTTTGAAAAGAGTTGAAACAAAGAAGCCATCTGTTCAGTAGTCAGTGGCGGTAAAGGGACAACTGCTGGGTCATTTCCCAAGCTACTGTTACTACTTGATGCAATGCTTGGAGAAACAAGGGAATGGGGAGTGACGACAGAAGAAGACTCTCTAGCGACTTCTCTAGACTCAGACTCTGACTCCGACTCCGACTCCGATTCTGACTCGAATTCGTTGTCTTCAGGTTCTCCTTTGAACATCTCTCCTTCTCCAGTGGTGACTCTGAAGAGCTTTTCCTAGTTGTTAGTCCACTTAATCGACTTTCTCCATCCTTTCTGCTGATTTGAACTGGTTTCGGTGATTAATGCTGTGAAGTTGAAATGGTCATCTTGAAGTATCATGGTAATGATCCCATCCTGTGCTGCCCTGACTAATTAGTCTTCCCCAAACAGGAGGCTAACAGCATGTTCGTCTAAACAAGGTGTTTGACGAATTTTAACGGTAGGAACCGTTTCTGGAGGGATGAAGTAGCAATCGTGGAAGACCTTGATTCCAGCTAGTTGCATTCCTTTATAGTGCCAACGTTTGGGAAACCCGTGAAAGTACTCTTGGCTCCCTTCTCTAACGAAGTATCCATTTAGGGTAGGGAGGTAGGATCGTATCTGAATCCCTTTGTCCTTACGGTTTTGGAATTGAGTGAGCATTTCTAAGGCTTCTTCTTTTGTGGGCTTGTATCCCAAACCTAGTGGTATCCTTTGAGAGTTTCCTTCTTTGTAAGGTGCGAAGGTATTTTTCTTGGCAGGATTTAATGGCATTCCCGGGAAGTATCCCTAAGACATGAGTATATGGTTGACCACTAAATTGGAGTATGGGTTGAAGTACAGAGTTGCCAGTTTGCTCTCTACAAGGTTTATACTCTGAAAGCCCCCAAGCTCATATACTGGATCTATGACCAGTTGGTTACTTGACATTTTCTCTATTACTGCCTTGATAGGTGATGAAGTGATCGTCACTACTCTGCCATCTAGAGGAATCTTAATCTTCTGGTGCAAGGTGGATAATACCGCTTTGGAAGCATGAATCCAAGGCCTTCCCTGAAGTATATTGAATGATGCTTCGATTTTCACTATTTGAAAATTAACCTTTCGCTCGATTGACCCTGTGGTTATAGTGAGATTGATTAGTCCTACTACTTTACGTCGTGTTCCGTCGTATGCTCGAACACCTTGGTTGGTAGGAGTCCAATCTGATTCTTTCATGCCCAATTTGTACGCAGTTTTTAGTGGTATGTGTTAGGATACACTAATTCCATTACTTAACATATTCATATATGTGACATTTAATTTAGTCATAAAATTAAATCTAGATCTTATGCATGCAAACTTTAATAAAAGAGATGGAAAAATCTATTTCTCACCATCTAATTTTCGGCTATTTGGGCACCAATAAGATCTCCTTCTTGTTAGTTCTTGAGCTTTTCTTATTATGGATGAACAAGGTTCAAATTAGAACCTCTCCCAAAAGCATATACCCAAGGTGTTACTCTTAATAATTAATAATATTATGAACTAGTAATATTATTAATCTAGCTTAAAATTGACCCAAAATATTTATTTTATTCTCCTCTATTTTGGTTAAGAGGAGAGGAATTTTTGTGAGCTTATGTTTCTCTAGAATTTTCACAAAAGTAGAGAGTAATCTAATTTTCTTAAACTAGAAAATATGATTAAGTAGTGAATAAATTAGAGGAAAACCATTTTTGTTTTCTCTACATAGAAAACCGGTGGGAGGGGTCTTATTGGAGAGCCAATGCATGGTCTTGTTCTTCTCAAGATAAGACTAGGCATGCAATGCTAGACATTAGGCTTTAATCATCATGTTTCCAATTAAAAATAAAAACACAATATAAACCTTAATCCCTCCAATATTTCGGTACACTTGAGATAAAATGGCTAGTCCATTTTATTTTGTCATTTGTCAATTGTGACATATGTGACATGTTACTTGACATGTGAAATTGTAATGTATTTTTAACATATTAAAAATCAACATACTCATAAAATATGTCATATACAAAGTCGACTAGTAATTCGTAATTACTTGTATCAAAACGGTTTATCAAATTATAAATTACAACGTCTTGTATTTATAATAAATTATTCATTCAATTTCAATTGTTTCGTAAACAATAATTTTATCTAAGTAATAAAACAATTCGATTACTTAGACCGTATCTCATTTAATCAAATTACAATAAGACACGTTAACTTTACTCACAAAATTATCCGTCAATTTTAAGCAATTTAATTAACTCGTATCGGCATACGATTAATTAAATAATCAATTAAGAGCGTCACCCTATAGGTATGACCTAAGGGGATCAACTGATCACCACCGTCGCACGACAGTAATGTCAAACTCTAGTCAGCCAATCATTACCGATATGTGTGGACCAGTTGACTGTAAAATATTACATCCCTTATGTATTCTTAAAATGAGATTTGAACATGTGATCATCATGATCGACAGTTGTGATCGCATTAATGTCGGAGGACACTTATTCCAACAATCTCCCACTTGTCCTCGACAAGTGTGCGTCACCAATTCTCTTGTCCTATTACTATCTCCCACTCAATGCAAGGTGTCTTTCAGGTCGTACTTGCAAGTGATCATATCGAGAGTGGTTTCCTCGATCTGGAGAATAACTGATTGACCGGAATCATCTACCATAGATACCTTCCGAGCATGGCCACGCATTTCCAGTTCATTACTCCTCGAGTGGCCCTGAGATATTGTTTTAACCCTGACAAGGGGGTGGACAATTCCTATCGTACTATTCCCTTCGACTAGCCACAGCCATCATAACCCAAAATATGCCCATTTGACCCCATTTACGAAGGTCGTAGTAACATAAATCAAATTTAATCTGAAACTGTGCCACCTTAGGCGAACAGTCTTTAGTCAAAAGAATCGACTCATTAGAATACTATAGTAGCTCTCGCCACGACCAGGCTATATAAATTTGCCAGAACTCTATAAGCGGTCATAAGGCCCGACAAAGTGTTCCTATATCCGCCTATGTGATCGACTAGTCATCTCACATGACTCTATGGCACTTGAACTTGTCATCAATCGTATCACACTCTAGTCACTTCGAGACGTCACCTCATATAAGTGACTATGGGCGAATACCATGTTAATCCGGGTTCACTTTAACGGGGTTCAATATTGTCTCTACAACCCGTTTGGATGTAACAAAGTATAATAAAAGAGTTTTAAAGTAAAACTCGAACGACAAATGCGATTATCACATATGAAGAGTCAATGCCTGATTATTATGTCATATTCTATAATCTAATTTGATCATGTATGTAGTTGTTCATCTCAATCCAATTGAAATGACATGACTCATCATGTTAAGCCTATGAATAGCCATTGTAAGTAGGTCTTAGCAACTCCCTGCTTAACCATGCTACATACTTGTTTTCCTTTCGTAATGTATACATTTGCATTACAAAACTTTCTGAGTACGTGTCTAGATCCAATCTAGACATAGGCTTTCTTGCCTTAAAATAGCTCCCACTGTTTTCACAGTGTGCGGGACTCATTCCTCTTGAACATCCCATGATTGCAAGTGTACTCAATTTCCGTTGTAAATATTTCTCATTGTTCTTTATTGCCTAGAACGATTCTAGAAAATCTATTTCTTAAATAACATAGCCACAATGGTATCTTAACCATCCTAATGTGTTTTGATTATGGTTTTGTCGGAAACCATGCGCAATCTCAATTGTCAATTGTCATTTGTGTAACACCCTTACACAAAAGTGCATCAAAAACACTTTGCTTTACATCCTTAATGCTTCTGCAAGCACTTAAGGGTAATCTTTATGGCTTACTTGGTAAATATTACTTAAATTCGATTTGAAACAATTCATCATACTCAAAGTATATGAAGTGTTATACATCATTTCCTATTTAATTGATTCGGCAGCGGAAGCAAATGGAATCAATCAAATATGTTCAATTCGATTGAACTAGTCATGAATCTTATCAACATAAGACTCCTTATTTGACATTAATATTATGTGGATTTATCTACATAAATCTGGATATTAAAGATGTAATATATTACTCCAAGTCTTAAATTATTCCCAATGATCAATATGTCATCCATATATTAGACTAATTAAAATTTTCGTAACTCCCACTAAACTTTATGTATAAACACAACTTCTCGACTTATCGAGAAAAGTTTTATAACATGATCAAAACATTGATTCCAACTCATTGATGTCCTATTTAAGACCCTCTCTTAAGTTTCACATTATCTTAGGATGGCAAGAATCTACAAAACTCAAGACATGTATTGAATACATTCCTTCTAATTGAAGAAGTGGGTTTTAGATTCACTCGCTATATATATCTCAGAATGAAACACAATCCCTAAGAAGATCCAAATAGACTTAAGCATTTCAACTAGTGCAAAACCCTTTGCTACCAATCAAGCTTTGATATCTAACAATTCACTTGAAATTTATTTCGGATTTTCATGGCTCTAAGCCTTGTATTGAGTTGTGACTTAAACACTCTCATGTAAGTCATATGTTCATTACTTTCCAGAAGTAATCAACTTGAATCAAACAATTTCTTTGTAAGTTGCAAGCTCTTTACTTTCTAAAAGTAACATTAATTCATCATCTTCAACAAGTGATAACTTTAACCTCCTAGGTTTTGAAGAAACAACGTCTTACACAAAACATCTCATGTAGCCAAGAAAGACCAGTTTATTGCGACATAAGACATAACATAACATTCTTTGTGGCTCCTGAATAATTTCTCCCACTCTGTCTTCTAGAAATAAACTTGTATTCTAGAAAGACAGCTTCACGAGCCACAAACCCGTTGTACTCGTGATTATAGTAAGGAAAAATGAGCATTTGTTTCTTTTGAAAACTTACAAACATGGTACTCTACCATATCATATCTCATATGATTCGTTTTAGATTTAGTGGAAAAATAATTTAGACAAAATGACAAAATCCCCAAAAGGATCAAGTAACTCAAAGTAACTTGATTGAAGTCCAAACCATATCGAATAGCGTTTGATTTTTTTATCCAACCACACATTATCCCATAATGCGTGCTAAGAGAGATTAATTTGTGATACTATATCACATTTCCTTTGGCTTATATCAAAGTCTTTACTTTGATAATCCCATCACGACTAAATCGTGATTCTTTGAACTCTTTGAACTTCTTCAAAGATTTCTCTATTTACCTTATTAAGTGAACACATTAGCGTCAACTTAAATCGTTGGTAAAAGAAAATGATCAACCTATTTTGGATCAATGATTTACAACCTCGATCTCCTTTTCAACCAAAAGGCACGAGACATCTTGCTTTGAATATAAGATACACATATACCATAAGATTAACAATCTAATGGTTCCAAGAGTACTCGATTACTCTTTGCGTTCATCATTTCAGAATTTAAGGTTTAATCTTTGGTTACCAATTTGAGTCTTGCATCATCTACATGATGTATCATTCTAGTTTGGTTTAGAATATATTCACCTTGATAATGGGCTAGCCATACATCAAATCGTGGTGTATAGGGTCACAAAAGTGAAACCGCTTTTGTATCTTAACAAGTTTATATTCTTATTTAGAGTTTATACACTTAATAGTCATAATTAAGTACAACTATAAACCCTAAACTAGATTGATTACACAATGACTCTATCTCTCGACATTATTTGATGCTAGTCGTCATATTATAATCATCTTATGTATCGAATACAATGATGAAAACTTCCACTGGTTTCTAATATTGACGAAGTAGTACTAGCAAAATTTATGTCAATCAAATAAACATTTAAAGAAGAAGGTCCCATTAGATGTCCCACAACTAACTTGCTGATTCTTCAATAATTGGGGGTAGTTTCCTTTCTAGTGTCCAACATTTAAGACAATGGAAACTTTATCGGTCGGGATTGATAGGTTTAGTATCGTTATTCTCAATAACTTTACTTTTAACAGTACCTTGTATCAATTCCATTCTAATTTTACTTCTTTGAACCTCATCCCTTTCTTAACGGTTTAAGAGAATGTTGCCACTCATTTCAATGAGTCTTTGCTAAGAGAAGCAAAAATGAAAATCATGAAGACTACTCTTCATTTGTTCGTTTAGTCTTAAAACTTTCATTGAAGTGGTTGCGGTATTTTGGTCAATTACGATTTCTAACAAATCTAGTCACCAAAATGATTTAACGTTTCAAAGTACTTAACTCAATTAAGCATATGAGAACCAATTTATTGTAAGTAGATATGTTAGTCAAGAATCAAAAACCCTTTTGATCACGAATAACTCTTATCTATACTCTTCACAAGAGATTCTTTCAATGGATAATACGAGGTTTTTAGAAGAAAATTCAAATTTTATCTTTAGTTACGATGTTTTAATGGAGATTTGAACTAAAATCGAAATGATATCGTATATGAATTGTGGTAAGGAAATAGAACAATATGATAACGGAATAGTGGAAAACTTAACATTTATCGTTTTATTAATACTTGTAAATAACAAGTTAAGCATTTACATAGTGACGTCTACCCAACTATGATAAATGATTCCAAGATCCAAATTCATATTAACTTGGGCATCGGTAAAGCCGAATACAACCCTCATCAATATAACTCGGTGGATTAACTCTTTAATCGATTCTACTTTTAGAACTCTTGGTCGATAAAATTACATTAATATTTATCTTTAGCCCGAAACACATCCGGCAACCGTCGAGAATACTTTCGTTGAGTTTAACCCAAATTTCGAATAAATGTGTCCATGATCCAAATTTACATCAACTTGGGCATCGGTAAAGCCGAATACAGCCCTTATCTTTATAAATTCGGTGGATAGACATTTATCACCCACTTCCCCTACGTAACAAGGTTTGTACCCCGGTAGGGCCGAGTGCACTCCCTCATGAAATAGGTTTTCATGGTTTCTACTTTTTGGTAAGGCTAAGTCTCAATTGTTTATTTTAGCGAGAGGTCATGTTAATTTATTATCTATCACGTTTTAAGTGAACTAAAGCGGTGAACTACGATAATTGTAATTGACACGGTCGATAAACTCAATAAAAATGCATGTTTAGTTATGGCGATTTAGCGATGCATGCAACATATAAATAAAATGCAAAGCATAAAAATAAAATCCTAGTATGGCCTTCCTAAAATAGTAAATCTAATAAACCATTACAAATTCGGAAATCAACTCCTTTGGCCCCTTGAACTTCGGTCTTGGCACGCATTTCAAGGCAACACTTTCTTTGATGGATCGCCTTCTCGAGTGGCACCGTCTTCAAGGTACTCCGGAATAAATAAATTACAAAAATGAATTACATAATTTCCTATTATACATTTGTAATTAAAATAAAAATAAATCTATTAAATTACAAAACGGTGATACGAGATCACAATAATTACAACTGAATCGATATTCCCATACATTTCAGGTAATACCAATTAAAACTAAGGCCATACTAAGTAAAATTACATAATTCAAAAATTACATAAAATTAAAATATGACAATCATATATAAAATGCAGCATCATAATATGTATGAACATGCTAAATTTTATGCTAAATCGCCTTTTAAGCGCCAATATCGTATATTAATCGGTTTTTACGGATTTGCGTGATTTAACCTTTTAAAATCACAATAATTACATAAATTCATATTTATGTACAAGTTAATTACCCTAAATATCTTAGGCCTCAAAATTAGTCTCCACTAACATTTTGACAATAATTAACCTAGATTTCTTAATATTGTTCAGAAATGGACCTAAAAATTACAAAATTGTTATAAACTTCAAATTAAATAATAAAAAATTTCAAATAAATTCGAAATTTGAAATTTAAACTCATGAACATTCTGGAAAAATACCATGACACTCATAATGTTCAAAACTTAGGTTAAAAATTTCGAAAATTTATCGTGAAAAACAATGTTACGGTTTATCGATTTTAACAATTATGACCATAAAAATATGATAAAAATTATATTCATCAACTTTTCACTTTTAGATCTGAAATATATGATAAAATGCAACATGTGACGTTTTTCCTTTAGTCATGAAGTATGTTTTAGCATTATTACTAATTATAGTCACTATTTATGTAATTTTTCATCAAAAATTCATAAATCATGCATAAAGACTTCATTATAGCCAAATATTTTACACACATCTTGTAAAATTGCATGTGACAACATACTAAATTTCCATGACCAGATTCGAAATATAACTCATATTAACCTATTTACCCATTTAAATATGATTTTAACTTAAAAAATCCATATTTCAAGCAAAACAACTCATTTTATCATGAACAATTACAAGCCATCGGTAGATAATATATGTAAAAACATATCAAAAAACCACTAAAAAATTCGAAGTTTAGCTATTTTTCGTCCAAAAATGACATTTTTATCATAAAAATCACATTTTAATGCCAATATTTATAAAATGAACAATAAAATCCATAAATAAGCCAAAATGTCCTAAAAATCACTTAGGACCAGAATCTTTTAACATGCAAGGTTATTTTTAGGTATATCTTCATAAAACCAAATTAATTAGTTTTGTATGTTAATCATATAACTCGGAAAAACTATAAACCGATTTGCATGCAAACAACCTAAGGCTCTTGATACCGCTTGTTAGGATACACTAATTCCATTACTTAACATATTCATATATGTGACATTTAATTTAGTCATAAAATTAAATCTAGATCTTATGCATGCAAACTTTAATAAAAGAGATGGAAAAATCTATTTCTCACCATCTAATTTTCGGCTATTTGGGCACCAACAAGATCTCCTTCTTGTTAGTTTTTGAGCTTTCCTTATTATGGATGAACAAGGTTCAAATTAGAAACTCTCCCAAAAGCATATACCCAAGGTGTTACTCTTAATAATTAATAATATTATGAACTAGTAATATTATTAATCTAGCTTAAAATTGACCCAAAATATTTATTTTGTTCTCCTCTATTTCGGTTAAGAGGAGAGGAATTTTTGTGAGCTTATGTTTCTCTAGAATTTTCACAAAAGTAGAGAGTAATATTATTTTCTTACACTAGAAAATATGATGAAGTAGTGAATAAATTAGAGGAAACCCATTTTTGTTTTCTCTACATAGAAGACCGGTGGGAGGGGTCTTATTGGAGAGCCAATGCATGGTCTTGTTCTTCTCAAGATAAGACTAGGCATGCAATGCTAGACATTAGGCTTTAATCATCATGTTTCCAATTAAAAATAAAAACACAATATAAACCTTAATCCCTCCAATATTTCGGTACACTTGAGATAAAATGGGTAGTCCATTTTATTTTGTCATTTGTCAATTGTGACATATGTGACATGTTACTTGACATGTGAAATTGTAATGTATTTTTAACATATTAAAAATTAACATACTCATAAAATATGTCATATACAAAGTCGGCTAGTAATTCGTAATTACTTGTACCAAAACGGTTTATCAAATTATAAATTATAACGTCTTGTATTTATAATAAATTATTCATTCAATTTCAATTGTTTCGTAAACAATAATTTTATCTAAGTAATAAAACAATTCGATTACTTAGACCGTATCTCATTTAATCAAATTACAATAAGACACGTTAACTTTACTCACAAAATTATCCATCAATTTTAAGCAATTTAATTAACTCGTATCGACATATGATTAATTAAATAATCAATTAAGAGCGTCACCCTATAGGTATTACCTAAGGGGATCAACTGATCACCACCGTCGCACGACAGTAATGTCAAACTCTAGTCAGCCAATCATTACCGATATGTGTGGACCAGTTGAATGTAAAATATTACATCCCTTATGTATTCTTAAAATGAGATTTAAACATGTGATCATCATGATCGACAGTTGTGATCGCATTATTGTCGGAGGACACTTATTCCAACAGTATGACGTTGACGGCAGAGCCATCATCCACCAAAGTCATTGGTAGGTTCTTCTTTAAGCATATGACTGTAATGTATAGAGCTAGGTTATGACTGGCGTCGAAGGGAGGCAAATCTTCGTCTGAGAAAGTAACTGGGTTACTTAGTTTAACTGAATCTTGGAAGACCAAGTTGACTACGTCATCAGGCGTAGAGTTGTGTGCCACGTTCCATTTAGCTAATGCTTGCAGTAAAGCTTGGCGATGAGTAAATGAACTCGCAACTAGTTGCCAGACTGAAAGATCAGCCTTTGTCTTCTGCAGTTGTTTTAGCAAGTGGTCAGTAGATGTATTTTCGCCATCATTTGGTGTGATGACATTGGCGTTAGTAACTTGACCATTAGTCGTAGGACCGTTCTGAGAGATATTTTGATATAGATGCCCTGAACGAGTAAGGTGGTCTATATCTTGATCCTCTCTAGCCTTGACTATATCCTCAATAGCTTTGACTAGATAGCGTTCTGTGAGGTATTCATCTTCATTGTCATCGGCCCATATTCCGTTGACGATACTGAGTTCTCTTAACCTGATGATGTCGGCTTCTAGACTGATTATTTGCTCGACTAGGTTGTCAACTACCGCGATTACCTCTTGCATCATAGACTCTTGAGATAGACTTGGAGTTAGTGATACGTTCTCCCTAGGTATGGTGTCGGGATTGCGTAGAGATGCCACTACAGCTTCCAACTCTGAAACTTGCCTACTCACACTTTTTGCCCATGCGATGAAATGGGCAATGGTAGGAGAAATGGTGGAATAGCTCCCCTCATCTTCTAGTGCATGAACCTCATCCTCGATTGGAGAAATGAGGTGTGAACAATCCAAGGTAGATTCTTCATCCATGATCATCAGAATTCCAAGAGGATTCTGAGTATTGTTAGGCTTACCTCCGGGAGGTATGGGTAAACGACCATCTTCGATCATATCCGGGAGGATATGTTTCAGTTTAAAACATTTCTCTGTATCGTGTTCCTTGCCTCTATGATATTCGCAGTATGCATTCACATCCCAGAACTTACACTTCTTTTCTGAGTCAGGTGTAGGTCCTATGGGTTGGAGATTACCTTGTTTCATCAACTTTTTCAGAGCGTTAGAAAATGAATCACCAATGTTCGTGAACTTTCTTTGTGGGTTATTTTTCTTTGATGATTCGACGAGGTTAACCTCATCAGTCTTGCTAGTAGAGCCATAAGAACGACTCGCTGAGCCCGTATCCACGGCCTACCATTTTAGACAAGAGTCCTTTACGGATGTCATCTTCAATCCTCGTCCCTAGCACAGTTAGGTCTTTGAAAGACTTTATGTTTTGGTACCTCAAATGGTTTGCATAAATAGGTCTCAAATTATCCACGGACTTTTCCACAAGAGTGGCTTCGTCTGGACGTTCAACAAGTTGTGTGCTAGTCTTCCTCCACCTACTTAGGAAGTCGGTGAAGCCTTGTTTTTCATTTTGGGTAAGAACCTCTAGAGTGCGCATGTTAACTTGGATCTCAGCATTATCCGTGTACTGCTTAGTGAATTCAATTGCGGCATCATCCCAGGTGGCAATCTTCTTGTGTTCCAAAGAGTAAAACCATTGCTTGGGAATGGTGTCGAGAGATGAAGGAAAGATCCTTAGGAACATCTCAGGTTTGATGCCTTTGATAGACATGTAATCTTTGAAAGCACGAATGTGGTTCAAAGGGTTTTCATGCCCCTTGAATTTTGGGATGTCAGTCATGTTGAAGTTGGTTGTCAATTGAGCATTTATGGCCTCACACTTGCGATTATTCTCCCTGTAGATGTCGTCTCCCTTAAGATACATTAGTTGCTCCTCCATGTATTGGAGTCGCTTTTCAGCTTCAGTAGGACCTAGTGGGGGGTTGGTTTCTTGTTGTCCAACAAAGGGCGGAATGTCATCATGCACGCTCGCGTTAGGAACATCATTCTCTGCAGGAGGAAGCCTAGTTTCTACAGCATCAATTCGGCCTTCAATAGCGTTGAGGCGAGCATAAGCTTGGTCTTGGCTCGTTTGGAGACGGACGAGCGCACCTAGGATTAGATCATTACCATTTTGGTGTTGTCCATTAACACTTGCGTGGCTAGTTCCAGGCATCTTGGAAACTGGATAAGAGATCGACGACAAATCAAAACACGATATGTTGTCGATTATATGTATGTAATGTAACATCCAACGTTTTAATCCTAACATGTGAATTAAACTAAGTCGGTGAACAAATAGTTAGCACTTATTAATGTCGAATTAGAGTTTAGAATTAATTACATGTGAAAAACAAATAAATACATCATCCATAATAAATACAATAAATAAATAGCGATAATTAAAATTACAATAAATTATAATGGATTAATTGATTTACTTCAAAAATATACTTAAGACGGACAATTTGAGGAAAAGAAAGGAAAATGAAATAAGATTAGAAAATATGGACAGATTAGAGGTGATATTACGGTTAATAGTCAATTAATTACGTAATTAAGGATTAAGTGAAAGCAAGAACAAAAATTCAGGGATAGAACTCATCCCGGAACAGGCGCAGTACTGCTGCGTTCCTTGGAAGAGGCGCAGCTTTCACTGCGTCTATTCCTGAGGTGAGCTCTGGCTATGAAGTCAGAACTGCGGGTAGTTATCATTCGTTGGCGTGTTTAAGGATTGATTGTCGATATTTGACTCAAGTGAAGGTGAGTTAACATATTAATTACATATGAAGCCGTCATAAAAGCGATAAACACGAATTAAAACGTATTAAGAATGAATTAAGACGAGCTAAAACTAATTAGGTTTATATACGAAAGACGGAAACGAATTTGGAAAGACGTAATAAACTGGAAATAAGCAATGAAAACATGTACAAAGGACGAATTCCAGAGACTTGATATGAACGATCGAGTCTCTAAAATTCGGGTTTGATTTAATGACGAAAACCCGTAAATATTAATTATGATGGACTTATGTCGTAAATAAAACGTGATAATTAAAAGGAAATTATTAAAATTTATTTATCTATGAAGAAAAGAGAGAAAATAAGAAAGTAAAAACAAAAGGAACGAAACAACAGAAAAACTGAGGAAGAACAAGAAGAGCAGAACCTACGGCAACCTCTGGAAGAGGCGCAGCAGATGCTGCGAATCTTCGAAGAGGCGCAGCTATTGCTGCGTTTCTCTCGACGTCTGGTTACTGCTAATCTGTAAAAACGGTTTAATAATAGGGTTTTAGAAGTTGGTTTTAAACATACTTTTGACGTGAATCTTACAATAATTAATACAAAAATAAAAAAATACAATAAAAAAGATGGGATTTACACCCTCAGACTTACATGTTTAACGAAACAAGAACAACTAATTTAACGATTAGTGATTGCTCGACTCGAATGTATGAAGAAAGTGCCCTCGTTAGAGGATTTAGATTAAGTTGATTGATGTGTAGTGGTCAAATTGGTCGGTCATGCAATGTGACTGAAACTCAGAATGATCTGAGCTTACGTGGTCGATTGATCAAGCACGTAGGCGTCGAAAGCTTAGAGCACGGTCTTAGAATGGAAAGGGAGAAGAGAAGGGCGGACACTCGCGTAAAAAATATGTGGAACGAAGGTCCCTATTTATACTAAAAAATATGGAGAGTTTTGGAATAACTCAAACTTTGGAAACAAATCACGAAAAAATCTGAAAATAGGCAGAAACGAGCTGAGGAAGAGGTGCAGCAGCTGCTGTGATCCTTCGAAGAGGCGCAGCATCTGCTGCGTCATTTCCCCAGAGGTTTCCTCCTGCGGAAGAAAGATTTCCGCGTTTCGTTTAGGGAATTGCGGTGGATCTCTACTTCCTTATTTCGTAAAATAAGATTTATGGGATATATTTTACCAAAAGATATAAAATTAATTTTTGGAATAAATATCTGGAATATTCTAGGACATTCCGACTCGGCATTTTAAACGGTTTCTTAGAAAATGAAGCGGTTTTTGACCCGGACTCCAAATGAGCTCTAATTACTGTCAAAACGACCGTATCGGTGCGTAGATGACGACCAAAGGGTAGACATAAGTATTTGAGCTATCACTTGACGATAAACTTACGGACTGTCAAAAATTGTTCCGTGTACCAAACATGCGGCCCAATCATCACTGGGTGGTTGGCGAAAGGTGTAGAAATGAGGTATCTACATGTACACACCCACATGTTTCACCTAAGGTAGCATGTTGTATCCCGTTCTAGCCTGCAAGGTATCGTTAAATCTCGTGTTTGGAGTTGGTGTAAAAGGCTTGGATGCTTTTGGATGTGGAGCTTGGTAATAAGGGGTTTGAATGGTGAACCATCACTCTGAAGGTTTGCTTTGTGGTGCTTAGGCCAATGGGTTATGGCTGCTGATGTGGGTTGAAATGGTGTCTTGGGTTTGATGAAACCCGAGTCCAAATGGGTTGGAAAATGCTGTGGGTTCAAATTTTCATGTCTGGACCCTATAGGCTTGGGTGTAATGACACAAGCTCAATGAATCCTCAAAAATCCTGACTATTTCCCTGTGACTGTCTTGAGAAAGACTTACGGGTATAAGGTTGCTAATGGTACTAACTGACTGTTTTGGCTTCACCTCTTGAGCTTTGATCACGAATGCTTGATATTAACTTTTTGGCTTCTACAACTTTTGCATTTGCTTTCTTTCTTTTGCTTTTTGCTTTTTTTTTTTTTTTTTTTTTTTTTTTTTTTTTTTTTTGCTTTTTGCTTCTTTTTGCTTTTTGCTTCTTTTTGCTTTTTTTTTTGCCTTTTGCTTTTTTGGTTTTTTCTAGTCATAATTGATTTGTCATTTGAAAAGTTTCGGCTTCGCCAATCGATTTGGGTCATTACTTACATAGGTCGGTCTTTTCTCTCTTCGAGATGGAATGATTTTGTGGGGAATGGGCTTGCCTTTCATCATGGATATGAGAAACAGGGAAAAGTCTGAGTTCGCCATAGGATCGTCTAAGGGCTTGTCTTAAGAACTGGTTTTGATGGATGTTTTTTATCGCCAGACATGGAATAGGTACAGGAAACAGACATGAGATCCTAGTGTACCTTGCCATTTAAAACGGGACACTCTTACCCAGAGATGCCTTTGAATGTATTGTGCATTTTGAGTTGATTTGATGATTGGAATGATAACGGAAATGGAATCAATTTCATTAATATTGAAAGGGGTTTGACATAATTTTAGGAAAACAAATCTTAGACTCGACTCAGACTAAGACTCGAATGCAAAATCCGAATTTCAATTGACAACTTCGGTTTTGAACTTTTCTCTTTTCAAGAGTCGACTCGGATGTTCGGTTTGAAAATTGGCCCAATTTCCCAACTCGGCTTGACCTGGGAAGAAACTATATGACTCGGGTTGACAGAGTTTCGACACTACTCGTAAACTGAGAGAGGTTTCACTCTACTTAACAACTCGGGATGCAAATGGACTAGACCGGATTGGACATGATTAGACTCTGGAACGAACAACATGGTCTTAAACCCAAATAGATATCGACTTGACAACAGATTCGACTCATGTTTTGACTTAGACATTGACTTGGTTTAGTCCGGACTCGGCAATAGGATCGACTTATATTTTGACCCATGCAAAGACTTGGCTTAGACTCGACCAAGCATAGACTCATTGTGACTAACCCTTGCTTGGACCAACATGGACCACATGTTCGTGAAAGAAAAATGTCCCATGTGTTCTAGGGAGAAGTTTTGTGGTTTGAGTCGGACCAAGTGGTCGACATACATGACTCGAACCCAAGAGTAAGCTTGGATGACCCGAGTGGGTCGTGTACTAGCCTAAGACATGGTCCACTAGACATGGCTAAGACCTTGACTCAAAAAATGTTCCATGTTTGGGTTTGGTTTAACAATTTTGAAAACGGTTTTCGAAAATGAGAGGATTGAATTTTAAAATGAGGTTTTAAATGGGCAGCATGCCGGCTATAAAAGGCTCATTTTGGTCGAAAATTATAATCCTAAACTTTGGCAGCATCCCGACTTTAAAACATACTTTTTTCAAAAGAGCTAGTTTAAAAGACGGTTTTTAAAATTGACTTGAAATTTTGAAAACCTCATCGACACGGAAACACGTAACAAGTAGTCATTCACATACGAGCATGAATGCATGAGCCTAGATTCAACTAAGTCTCAGTTGGTCTTCTAAATTGGGTCTATGCCAAGCCCGTAGCTTATGGTAGAACAAGTACTCGAAGATTCAGTGGAGACCACCTTGATATTTAAACCAGGCATAGTGGACATCATCTCTTTACCTTGAAAGTGACCCAAGGGGGAGATGGTCTGATCCTAGAGTCTTAAAAGGATTAATGCATATGAAACGAATACTAATTCATTCGGTTAGCCATCATTTAACTTTTCAAGTTACACAAGTCCCCATCGGAGTCGCCAAAATGTGGATGTGGGAAATCAGTATATCCACGGGCTCGTTTCTCAACAAAAATTCGATCCGAAAGATGTTTTGGAATCGTGGGACTCCAAAGTTTTGATCTTTAGCAAAAAACACAAGTGAAAAAGCCTTCAAGATGACTGAAAACTCCTCGCGGCTGTCCGAAACAGGTACCAAGGTAACTATTTGAACAAATTAAAGCTCGAATCTTTACTATAATTCGTGTTTAAAGGTTGGGATTGATTTCTGGATATTATAGGAGTTTAGGGACTGATTCTTACGTGAGGTATTAATGCGAGAGGCTAGGGTTTACTCGGTTTTTGATGTATGCTTCATATCTGTTCTTGTGGAGGAGAAGGCTTGTATTTATAGTGAATGGAGATTGTGGTTGGCTTGGAAACGTGTATGATCTGGTGGAGAGTCTATGGAAGCTTGTTTTCTTGAGGTTTAAGGTAGTAGGTGTGGACAGAATAAGAATAGGAAATATCGAAAGATATTTGCGGGTTTTTGGAAAGTGTGACCAATTCGGTTTAGGAAGGGGATTTTGTAATACTCCGTATTTAATAATTATTAAATAATAATATTTTATTGTAGTTATACGAGTTATGTTGAGACGGAATAATACTAATATAATAATATAATAATATAATATACATGTATTTATACACTCACCTATACTACACTCACCCCACATATATACTCCCTCATACTTTATCCACCCAACCTTATCCTAACATTATCCACCAAATCCACATAAAAGATAAGGGAGAAGAGAGAAATAGAATATTTGGAGATTCCGTCACCTCGCCTTTAGATCGTAAGGTAAACCGTCTAAAACTAGTTTTTATATTATTTAATTAAGACCATTGACCCGCCTTGACCCCGACTCATCTTTGACCCGTGTCCTTGACCACCGTTGACCGTGTATATGACGGTTTGAACGAGTTGAAAAAGGGATTTTAAGGGTGTTTTGGTGACCCGTGTTAGGGTTGAGATTTTGGGCGAGTTGCAGGTTGGTTTGGGTCTAGGTATGGGTAGATCTAGGTCGAGGGTGGTGAGAGGAGTCGAGTGGTGGTTGTGGGTAGCCGTGAGGGTGGCTGTAGGTGGTGGGAAAGGGGAGAGAAAGAGGGATGTCGGGTTTGTTATGGTTGTTGTTGTCGCGGCTGTTGTTGCGATTATTGCTGTTGTGGTGGGTGGTGGTTGCCGGCATGGTGGCCATCCTTGGACCCACCGTGGTCAGGCCGACACAGTGGTAGTGGTGGCAGCCACGGTGGTGGTGGTTCGTGTAGGTGTGTGGTGTGTGTGTGGTTGTTGCGGGTGGGGTTATTGGTGTCGGGGGGTTGACGGTGGGGTAGTAGGCTGCTGCTGGCCGTGGCCACCATGGCTGGTGGTGGTGGCTCATGGTGGCAGCGGTGGTGGTGGTGGTTTTGAGTTTTGAGTCGGGATTTGTATAGTATAAGACGGGTTTTATTTATTTAATTAGTCGTATACGTATTTGTATAATGTATGAGTATATTTATACGTATTGGTATAAAAATATTAGTACATTATATGTATTGGTATAAGTATTGGATTAGTATATTTATACGTATTTGTATGATTAGATGAGTATATTTATACGTATTTGTATTATTATCGTATTTTAGGAAATGTGTTTTGTGAGACGGTTTTACGAGACGGGCCTAGCTTGTGTGACGGTTTGATTATGCGGATTTGCTGTGAGGTAGGTTTATCCTACTCAGTTTCATTGTTGCATTTATTTATTAAATGAGTCTTTCATCATTCATTTGCATTGAGTGAGTCGGTAACTGGCATGTTATATGGTATATCGTATTTGTTGTCTTGTCTTGTATGTCGGAGGACTTGGTGGTTTGATTGGTTACTTGTTTTGGAGACGTAAGATGGTTGGGAGACTGTCTTGCGCTTAAGTCACCTCTTGGAGCTTCCCACTCCAAGAGGGATGTGCACATTAATGGCTTGAGTTACGGAGGGACTCGAGTGGTTGAGACACGACATCTGGCAGGGGATCCGGTCGGCTTCCGGACCCGGTACGTCTAGGCATGCCCGGTACCTGTTTGTGGTTATCGGTATGTTTGGGCGTGTCCTGGTACCAGTGTGGTTGTTGGTATGTCTGGGTGTGTCCCGGTACCGTGGTGGAGGTTGCTTGACGGTGGTTCATTCATATCATAATCATGTCGCATGTTCACACTCGCGTCGAGTCACACTTTATTTATTTACTGAAACTGACGTTTGTGTGTCTGTGTCTTGTCACCTGTCTCTTTTGGGGTGGCCTGTGTCGATCTATATGATATCCTTTGGTCATATGGGGAGCACGGGACGAGCTTGATGAATCACGAGACGAGTTTAGTTGGCTAGAAGAGTATAGATGTCACGAGTTGTATTTTATTTATTCATTCGTTTACGTTTATGTAATTCACTAAACATTTACGTTAATAAAATGTTCTTTATTGAAGTTTTGAAGCGCTACCTCGGGAAACTGTAGATAACCAGTATCTGTCGAGTCTCCAACAAACACCCGATGATTATCGGACTACAACATGCTTAGGAATCGCAGCGTTTGATCGACAGTTTTGTACAGCTATACGTCGGAAAACTTAAAACGATTTCGAAAACAAAACATTTCAAAACTTTTCAAAAGTACCTGGAGTGTTTAATGCATGACAAGGGGGTCACAATAACACTAACTAGAGTCAAAACCGACACCGGACCAAAAACCGACTTAAAAATTCAAATCCCGACTCCAACAACGAGTCAAACCGAGTCAAACACAAGAAAACAAAACTTTTCAAGACTTCCATGTTAAGTATTTCCCGGAATGCTTCATGATCAAGTACAAATCATGTCATCCAAAACATAGGATAGAACAAATCATGATTAGAATTGCGTGATAGTGACAAGACACCTCGAAGACCCGCAAAATGGCTCGTGTAACACCCCAATTTACTCAGTAGCCTTTAGCTAGACATCCCAAGTAAATGAGAGCGTTACCATCTCGGTTTCCCGAGGTAGTGAATAACAAAGTACAACAAAACAAAGTACTTTAAATAAAATTTAGCGACTAAAGGTTTTATTACAATTCAACCAACAGATTAAATTAAACTTCTAATAATACAAATTACTACGTAGCGGAAATAAATAAACTAAATGGTAAAATTATGTGATCTAGACTTCTAGGTAGACTGGCCGAAATCCTCACGCATCCTCATGAGCTCCTAGGCCAGCTAATCTCAAGTACTTGTCAGTTAATCTGCTCCCCAATAATTGGTTCATCACAGGTGTTTAACGAATACACGGTCAACCCAACGGTTGAGTAGGGACTAACTAAACAACATAATAACAAATACTGAAAATAAATAAGACATAAATAAAGACAACAGTGTTAGCACAATAATAATAAATTCAGCTCAGTCAATATAATCACATGTTACGGTGACACCTATAACATTCACCCATCCATATTATACTCCAATCACATCCACTTCTCCCAAACTCCGTCTTAACGCTTCCTCAGCTCCGAATGTGCACATCTCCCTAGTCGTGAGCCTACTAGAGAAGAGATTCTGAGGGGCGGCCAATGATCAACTGACGCCACAAGGACTAGCGGTTTCTCAGACCGGTCCCTTCAAATAATAACCAAGGACTAACGGTATATCGGTCCCTTCAAATAATAACCAAGGACTAGCGGTATATCGGCCCCTTCAACAAATAACTCACGAGGACTAGCAGTTCGGTCCCTTCAATCACAATACGACAATCACCACTACTCATAAGCAACCCAACTCCATGTCCTTAATTCCACATCCGTAATCACAATCACAATATATAATTCAACCGCATATGTAAAACAATTAACAATCACATAAATATAAGTTGAGTAGGATAATCCCTACCTGAGACAGTTACGAATCCAATAAGCAGGGCACAACCAATGACGGTCCTTTACAAAACACGAATCTACAAAATAAATATAAAATATATCTATATTATTATTAACTAAATCACTAACTTGCTAAAATAATAAGTATAAATTAATGATTAAATCATTAAACTATGCCCCCTAGACATGTTAATTATCAAACTCTACACACCAGACTCACCGATACACTGTATGTATACAAGTGACATGTTTTCTAAGCTGCTTGTAAAATCAAATGGTCAACCATATCATAAAATAATACAACTGGAATGAAACAATACCAATGCAACCTTCTCGCACAACGGACGCCATTATTAACTCAAACCCATCACTATTTCATTCCCGTCCTCCATTCACGAATACCATACCAAGAAAAAACGCCAGTGAAATATCGTCGTAACAGTCGAAAAACAGAGCCTCATGACCTGCTCTGTCCAGTCCACTTTCCGACTCTAACACGAAACCAACAAGAACACGATTACCTGCTATCAAGGGTCCCTAAACCATAGGTCTAAACGACAGAAAACGGCCAACTACAACGTAAAACTGGACAAGGGACAGCCCTCCACTTGCACTAAATCCAGTCTCAAACAACCCATCAAAATACGCCCTTGACACTTATAATTAACCATAATATCGATTGGAAATCCGCCTTAACTAACGACCCTTCGACCCACCAACAACCTACCCATACCCGGACCAGCAATTACGGTATTAAAGACGACCTACTCTCTTTTATTATAATAAGAGAAACGTATTCTTACCTGCATTACTAGAGGATGATGATGACGGAAATACGATGATAAGGTGTGCGTTGATGTCGTTGGGCAGGTGCTAGACCTATCTCGCTGCCTCTTTCTCTCTCGTACTTTGTCCCTACCGACTTCATCTCTCTGCCTCTCTTTATATTGTTCTTTGGTGCGTTTTTGGAAAACACAGGGAAAGGTTATATTTAGGTTTAATAATGTACTTATTATATAGTGGGTGGTGTGGGGTAGCTAGGTGTTAATTAGAGTCGGTTTTTAAAATAATGCTGAAAAATAAAATATTTATCGTTTTGGGTCGGTTTTAAAACTATTTGTCAAAATAGTGTCCACGTAGACTCGGGTTTTCCAAACCTGAAACACGGGATAGACACGCCATTAACAATGGCGTGTTTACTGTCAAACTAATAATTAAAAAAAAAAAATGGAGACCCGCCATTAGGTATGGCGTGTTTGTCAACCAAATAAATTCCTGCCTTTTTTCTTCATATTTCACAGTTTCGTGCTCAATTTCTTCCTTTATTAAATAGCCATCATCATCATCATCCGTGAGCACCACCACAAGCACCACCTCACCGTCACAACCTCACCACGACTCCTATTTGATTTACGCATCACCGAACCATACATCATACTTTCCGATTACGAATCACTACCAAGTACCAACGCTGCTATATATGCGGATCTAATTGATGAATTGTTGAGGAGCGGTGGCGACGACGAGGAATACCTATCCGGCTAATGAAGGTTGCGTCAATTTGTGGGGTGCAATTGACCATGGTTATGGTGAAGGTGGTGGGTGGTGCTAAGGCTAAAAAATGGTGATAACTTAATTGTTGAGGCGATTTCTTTGGAATGCTTATGGTGGTTTACATGATTGGGAGATGACGGAGATGATATAATGGAATTAGACCATCTCCAACCATGCCCATTTCTCTTCCTCATCTCACTCTCTCTTATCACTTTTTACTCATCCACCTCATTAATCCTCAACTTTTCAATTTTACACCTCCAACAATAATTTACACTTATTCCTCAACACTCTCTTTCATCATTTATCCTTCTTACTTTAACATACCTACACATTTTTTCGTCAGTTTTTTTTACGTGTTAGCTTTATTTTTTCGTCGGTTTTATTTATGTGTTGTCAGTTGTTAGTTATCAATGTAATCGTTTTTATTAATGTTATTCAATTTATCCTACAAATTACGAATTTTAAATGTCCACTAAAAAAATGATATCTAATAGAGTAATCAAAATCAAAGAAGGTAGAGAAGGAAAAGTATGTGAATATATGTAAATATTACTACCTATTTGTAAAGAAAAAAAAATAGGAATTATGGTGTAATTATTTTTTTTTTAAAAAATAATTACATATTAAATATTGCCAAAAATATGAAATAGGTGTAAAATTAACTAGTTGGGTAAGTGTGGGTATTTGTGTAAATGCAATTGCAGTGTGTTTTTTGTGAATAAAAAATTGAAAAAGGTATGAAAAGGACAACATCACACGCAGCGTTTCTTTCCTTGATTTCTCGCTGCATGCTTTCATCCTCACTAACATGAGGATATATCCTCACCATTGGAACCCCATTTTTTCTCTTCCTCAGTTTTTAGCGCAGTGTAATCCTCATTGTTGGAGATGCTCTTAGAGGAGTGATGTTGATTGATTGTTGTGGGTAGACACTAAAAAGGCAGAAGGGCTATTGAGAAATTAGCAGGTGAAGTACTGTAGAATGGGTAGCACTCTAGCAGTAGAGTACATGATTTATGAAACCCAAAGACACGCCAGTGCCAATGGCGTGTCCTAACTTTAATTTTATTTTTTCGAAAAATTATATTAAACACGCCATTGTTAATGGCGTGTTCGTTCCGTGTTTTAGGTTTTGAAAACCCGAGCCTACGTGGACACCATTTCGACAAATAGTTTCAAAACCGACCCAAAATGAAAAATATTTTATTTTTGAGCATTATTTTAAAAAATCGTTCTGTTAATTATAATTATAATAATAATATTTATTTATATACAAACATAGTTATAGCATAATTATTACTATTATAATATCTTTATTAATCTAGTTATCACTATTCCGTCTTACTGCTATACAAATTAAATAGTATCCTATTATTATTATTTTATTATTATATTATTATTATTATTATTATTATTATTATTATTATTATTATTATTATTATTATTATTATTATTATACGACTCCCGAGTAATAATTCTATTTAAAATATTTACTAAAATAATTATTCATTTCAAAAGTACAAGTATTACAGTCTTTCCCCTTTAAAAGGAACTTCGTCCCGAAGTTCAAGACACACATATGACAAGTTAAAGCTAACAAAATATTACGAGTCTCCAAAATTTACAGTATGACAATTTACCCTTCTTAAAGAGAAACTTCCTCCCGAAGTTTCATAACTAATATCATCCAAAATACCAATAGGCTCTGCGGTGCACCATCAATACCAACAATAACATCAATCCCCAAAATTCACCTATACTTCAACCCATTATTCAATCTATTTATCCTTCTTCTCATTCCAACTATAATTTGTAGAGTTCATTTCATAATGTCCACTTTACATAATATCTTATTACTATGGCCAATACTTAATCAAAAAAATTCACAATTGTCACAAAAATTCTCCCATAACTAACTCACCCAAAACTTATAGTTAATTCCCTAAAATTTTTATCATGCACTATAGCATACTCAACCTCCATCATTGCCATAACAAACTCACAACTAAAACCAACCGAAAATATCTTAATACTTTGTTATATAAGTCATCCTATCAACCATTCAAAACAACAAACTCATTTCCTTATAAAATGTATCAACCGAACTCCATCCAGGACCTCAAACAATTCACTATCTAGCTCACTACCATAATATCACATTGTATCGAAGATCCATAAGTGTAATACCAATTTTTTCCATCATATTCACCTACACCACCTCTTACAATAACAAATCCCAAATATCTTGCAACTCCCCATATACTAACTCCATAGCTTCCCTCATACTACTTTCCTAGTAATCAAAACTCATATCATAATAAAACTTTCGACATCATACGTAACACAAACTTCACGTAACATACTACTCAAATCTCATTCACCTCCATTAAGTTTAATCAATCAATGATACTCAACTTTGATTAACTACACCATTCTATTAAGCGTAAGATCACCCGAAAACCAATAAATTACCTCATACAGTTAACTTTCCAAGATTCCACACAAGTATAACCATCTTTAATTAATCCTAATTTTCCAACATAATAACCATTCATAAGACCACATTCCGTTATAAATTACCAGGCTCACAAGATACAAATTTCATCCATTCTAGTATAACGAGTTCTTACCACAAACATATAGCTCCGTTGAATCCCTCATCCTTATATTCACCATATTTACACCTTTAATCAACCAACTTCAACATTATTACATTATTCAAACTCATGTCACTACAAACACTCCCCCCCATACATCACATATAGTCTATGTACATGCTCATATATCAACATAAATCATACCTAACATATTATATACCATTAATATCATACAACCACATATACCTACACATATTACTCATTATGCCACTAATTATTTCTAATTTGAAATAAAAGGTTAAAGCATCCTAAAAAATCATATATTGGCTCAGGGCAACACGTTCCTCATATCACTAGACATGCTGATACGAGTACGGAAGCGTAAACAAAATAAAAAGTGTTGTGGAAGGGAGTCGAACTCGTGCCTCTCGGTTTGGAGGGACGAGGTCAGTTACTTACCACGATATTTGACTAAAAACCGCCGAGTTTCAAGTCAATAAATGCTTAAAAAGCAATGACGCCAATCGTTGTTTTAAACGAGATTTGAAAGACCGTTCAAATCTGATTTTGTGATCAAATCTTGATCGTTTTCTGAGATTTCTATATTAAACTTCTGTCATTAATTCCTAATACAACCTAAGCTATTTATACTAATAATAATGAATAGTTCTAATGGAAATAATACTCCTCTTTGTCCTATGCTTAAGGCAATTCTCGACGATAGAAATCGTCATTATTTTAATCAAGTACTCCTACGGATGATGGAAATCATCTTTATTTTAATTAACTAACTTCCCCTAGCTAACTTGCATCCTAGACGAACCTGACTACTCGACTCATTTATCTAGTATGATTAGGACTCCTATGCAGAGATTTGCTTGTCTATTGAGTAGACCCGAGTTCGACTCTCCTTCTTGCTATTAACAACTGCACTGTATCATCCCCTCCCTCTTGAGAAGGAATTGTCCTCAATTCTTGGAGACTCAACCCACCGGGATCAAAGACTACTAATACAACGAGTAAAATGGCGAACACTAACAACAAATCCGCATACAAGAACGAATCACCCTTGATGCCAAGCCACGCCTCGTTCCTTTTTCTCAATTTCAGAATCCTCTTGTGCCAACCACCCCACCACCCTCCGTGCACAAGCATAGATAATTTATCACGAACTTCATGGTCGATCAAACAAAATGAACATGATGATTCCTCCTTAGTCTTTGCCCAATTGAACACATGAGAATGTGAATGTTCTTGAAATTTCTTAGGGTTAACCAGGTATTCATAGCCATAGCCAAGAAGTCCTAACCCGACACCAAGAGCTGGTGAGCAACACGGTGCCTTTGAATCCGTCTCCGCCGTTTCCTCAACTCCATAGTCATCAAAGGCAGGCGGTCGATTGAAATCAATTGAGGAATCAATGTAGCTGCTCCATAACTCATCCTTGCCAAGATCCTTTTCAAGCTTGCTTTCCATTGCTAACATGGTGAGACTCGAGTTTTTCTTACAACCATAACGCATAATATTTGTAGCCTCGGATGACATAGGCTTTAGAACGATCCTTTTCCCCCTATCCAACAATTCGTAATCATTGCTCCTTCCTCTATGCACCACATCTCGATCATACTGCCAAGGACGGCCCAAAAGAATGTGACAAGCATCCATGGGAACCACATCACATAAGACTTCGTCTTCATAAGGACCCATCGCAAAGCACACACGGACTTGCTTTGAAACTTGCACCTTCTTACCATCGTTTAACCAATGCAATGCATAAGGCTCGGGATGAGTGTGGTTGCAAAGCTAGCTTCGAAACCATCTCACTAGAAGCTGCATTTGTACAACTTCCACCATCAACAATCACGCTGCACCATTTATCCCCGACTTGACACTTGGTGTGAAAGAGTTGGTCCCTCTGCTCGGTCACAATAGGCTCGGTTTTGGCCTGCAAAGTCCGACGCAAGACAAGTGTAGTGTCATAAACAGGGGCATTGAAAATAACCTCATTATCCTCCTGGATGCTTTCTTCATTTGTGAAAAATAAACCTTCTTCTTCGATATGCTCATCACTCAATTCATTTCGATAAGAATTAGCCTCCCTTAGCGTGACGATTCTCTTATTCGGACAAGAATGCTTGAAATGACCGAATCCCTGGCACTTAAAGCAACGCACTTTGGATAAATTTTGCTCCTGGGGCACGGCGACTGTTTGTCTTTCGGCGGAGGATTTGGATTAATTGAAGATTTCGAGTTCGTCTTCTTTGGAACCAGTTGTAATTTCAGTGCTTCAAGTCTGTTCCATGGAAGAAATTGCGAGTGTTCTTGGGTGGTTCTTCTTTGTTCTTTGATTGGGCTTCAACTCTCAAACTTAAATTACAAAGCATATCAAAGGATGAGTAGTTCTGCAAATCGACAACAATAGCAATAGAACGGTTTAAACCTCGACAGAATCGCGCCATCTTCTGTTCTTCTATTTCATCGACTTCACACAACATAGCGAGCTTTTGAATTACGTAATATACTCCGCAATACTCATTATACCTCTTGCGTAGTTTGCGCTTGAGTGACTCCCAAGAATTCATCTTTTCTTTGCCTCCCCGAGCACGATCCGCCTTAAGATTCTCGTACCACAAGGATGCGTTTCTACTCAGTTTTAGAACCGCATATTTGCACCTCTTTTCGTCATCTATCTCTTTAAATTCGAACATCCGTTCGATTTTTCTTTCCCAGTCGAGATAGTCCTCCGGATCTGTGCTTCCTCCGAATTCGGGCAATTCGGTGATCTTGAATTCGTCTTGCTGCAACACACGGCGAGGCTGCATTCGTCCAGCACCCTCGGGCAGAGTTCGCAACACTTCTCGAATTCTATTGACTAGATTATCTTCGTCGTAACCGTCCATAGTGACAGAGGATCAGGAGCCGAAGCTCTGATACCACTGATGATACGAGTACGGAAGCGTAAACAAAATAAAAAGTGTTGTGGAAGGGAGTCGAACTCGTGCCTCTCGGTTTGGAGGGACGAGGTCAGTTACTACCACGATATTTGACTAAAAACCGCCGAGTTTCAAGTCAATAAATGCTTAAAACAGCGACGCCAATCGTTGTTTTAAACGAGATTTGAAAGACCGTTCAAATCTGATTTTGTGATCAAATCTTGATCGTTTTCTGAGATTTCTATATTAAACTTCTGTCATTAATTCCTAATACAACCTAAGCTATTTATACTAATAATAATGAATAGTTCTAATGGAAATAATACTCCCTCTTGTCCTATGCTTAAGGCAATTCTCGACGATAGAAATCGTCATTATTTTAATCAAGTACTCCTACGGATGATGGAAATCATCTTTATTTTAATTAACTAACTTCCCCTAGCTAACTTGCATCCTAGACGAACCTGACTACTCGACTCATTTATCTAGTATGATTAGGACTCCTATGCAGAGATTTGCTTGTCTATTGAGTAGACCCGAGTTCGACTCTCCTTCTTGCTATTAACAACCAGAATTGTATCATCCCCTCCCTCTTGAGAAGGAATTGTCCTCAATTCTTGGAGACTCAACCCACCGGGATCAAAGACTACTAATACAACCAAGAAAGGCGAACACTAACAACAAATCCGCATACAAGAACGAATCACCCTTGATGCCAAGCCATGCCTCGTTCCTTTTTCTCAATTTCAGAATCCTCTTGTGCCAACCACCCCACCACCCTCCGTGCACAAGCATAGATAATTTATCACGAACTTCATGGTCGATCAAACAAAATGAACATGATGATTCCTCCTTAGTCTTGCCCAATTGAACACATGAGAATGTGAATGTTCTTGAAATTTCTTAGGGTTAACCAGGTATTCATAGCCATAGCCAAGAAGTCCTAACCCGACACCAAGAGCTGGTGAGCAACACGGTGCCTTTGAATCCGTCTCCGCCGTTTCCTCAACTCCATAGTCATCAAAGGCAGGCGGTCGATTGAAATCAATTGAGGAATCAATGTAGCTGCTCCATAACTCATCCTTGCCAAGATCCTTTTCAAGCTTGCTTTCCATTGCTAACATGGTGAGACTCGAGTTTTTCTTACAACCAGAACGCATAATATTTGTAGCCTCGGATGACATAGGCTTTAGAACGATCCTTTTCCCCCTATCCAGCAATTCGTAATCATTGCTCCTTCCTCTATGCACCACATCTCGATCATACTGCCAAGGACGGCCCAAAAGAATGTGACAAGCATCCATGGGAACCACATCACATAAGACTTCGTCTTCATAAGGACCCATCGCAAAGCACACACGGACCTGCTTTGAAACTTGCACCTTCTTACCATCGTTTAACCAATGCAATGCATAAGGCTCGGGATGAGCTGTGGTTGGCAAAGCTAGCTTCGAAACCATCTCACTAGAAGCTGCATTTGTACAACTTCCACCATCAACAATCACGCTGCACCATTTATCCCCGACTTGACACTTGGTGTGAAAGAGTTGGTCCCTCTGCTCGGTCACAATAGGCTCGGTTTTGGCCTGCAAAGTCCGACGCAAGACAAGTGTAGTGTCATAAACAGGGGCATTGAAAATAACCTCATTATCCTCCTGGATGCTTTCTTCATTTGTGAAAAATAAACCTTCTTCTTCGATATGCTCATCACTCAATTCATTTCGATAAGAATTAGCCTCCCTTAGCGTGACGATTCTCTTATTCGGACAAGAATGCTTGAAATGACCGAATCCCTGGCACTTAAAGCAACGCACTTTGGATAAATTTTGCTCCTGGGGCACGGCAGCCTGTTTGTCTTTCGGCGGAGGATTTGGATTAATTGAAGATTTCGAGTTAAATCTCTTTGGAACCGATTGTAATTTCAGGTGCTTCAAGTCTGTTTCATGGAAGAAATTGCGGAGTGTTCTTTGGATGGTTCTTCTTGTTCTTTGATTGGGCTTCAACTCTCAAACTTAAATTACAAAGCATATCAAAGGATGAGTAGTTCTGCAAATCGACAACAATAGCAATAGAACGGTTTAAACCTCGACAGAATCGCGCCATCTTCTGTTCTTCTATTTCATCGACTTCACACAACATAGCGAGCTTTTCGAATTCTGTAATATACTCCGCAATACTCATTATACCTCTTGCGTAGTTTGCGCTTGAGTGACTCCCAAGAATTCATCTTTTCTTTGCCTCCCCGAGCACGATCCGCCTTAAGATTCTGTACCACAAGGATGCGTTTCTACTCGATTTTAGAACCGCATATTTGCACCTCTTTTCGTCATCTATCTCTTTAAATTCGAACATCCGTTCGATTTTTCTTTCCGATCGAGATAGTCCTCCGGATCTGTGCTTCCTCCGTCGGGCAATTCGGTGATCTTGAATTCGTCTTGCTGCAACACACGGCGAGGCTGCATTCGTCCAGCACCCTCGGGCAGAGTTCGCAACACTTCTCGAATTCTATTGACTAGATTGTCTTCGTCGTAACCGTCCATAGTGACAGAGGATCAGGAGCCGAAGCTCTGATACCACTGATGATACGAGTACGGAAGCGTAAACAAAATAAAAAGTGTTGTGGAAGGGAGTCGAACTCGTGCCTCTCGGTTTGGAGGGACGAGGTCGATTTACCACGATATTTGACTAAAAACCGCCGAGTTTCAAGTCAATAAATGCTTAAAACAGCGACGCCAATCGTTGTTTTAAACGAGATTTGAAAGACCGTTCAAATCTGATTTTGTGATCAAATCTTGATCGTTTTCTGAGATTTCTATATTAAACTTCTGTCATTAATTCCTAATACAACCTAAGCTATTTATACTAATAATAATGAATAGTTCTAATGGAAATAATACTCCTACTGTCCTATGCTTAAGGCAATTCTACTGACGATAGAAATCGTCATTATTTTAATCAAGTAC
The DNA here is from genome assembly GCF_048544455.1 of Silene latifolia. Lineage (NCBI taxonomy): Eukaryota > Viridiplantae > Streptophyta > Magnoliopsida > Caryophyllales > Caryophyllaceae > Silene > Silene latifolia. The sequence goes on along the minus strand of NW_027413640.1, from coordinate 4,909,407 downwards.
TCCTACGGATGATGGAAATCATCTTTATTTTAATTAACTAACTTCCCCTAGCTAACTTGCATCCTAGACGAACCTGACTACTCGACTCATTTATCTAGTATGATTAGGACTCCTATGCAGAGATTTGCTTGTCTATTGAGTAGACCCGAGTTCGACTCTCCTTCTTGCTATTAACAACCAGAATTGTATCATCCCCTCCCTCTTGAGAAGGAATTGTCCTCAATTCTTGGAGACTCAACCCATCGGGATCAAAGACTACTAATACAACCAGTAAACAGGCGAACACTAACAACAAATCCGCATACAAGAACGAATCACCCTTGATGCCAAGCCATGCCTCGTTCCTTTTTCTCAATTTCAGAATCCTCTTGTGCCAACCACCCCACCACCCTCCGTGCACAAGCATAGATAATTTATCACGAACTTCATGGTCGATCAAACAAAATGAACATGATGATTCCTCCTTAGTCGCTTTGCCCAATTGAACACATGAGAATGTGAATGTTCTTGAAATTTCTTAGGGTTAACCAGGTATTCATAGCCATAGCCAAGAAGTCCTAACCCGACACCAAGAGCTGGTGAGCAACACGGTGCCTTTGAATCCGTCTCCGCCGTTTCCTCAACTCCATAGTCATCAAAGGCAGGCGGTCGATTGAAATCAATTGAGGAATCAATGTAGCTGCTCCATAACTCATCCTTGCCAAGATCCTTTTCAAGCTTGCTTTCCATTGCTAACATGGTGAGACTCGAGTTTTTCTTACAACCAGAACGCATAATATTTGTAGCCTCGGATGACATAGGCTTTAGAACGATCCTTTTCCCCCTATCCAGCAATTCGTAATCATTGCTCCTTCCTCTATGCACCACATCTCGATCATCGCCAAGGACGGCCCAAAAGAATGTGACAAGCATCCATGGGAACCACATCACATAAGACTTCGTCTTCATAAGGACCCATCGCAAAGCACACACGGACCTGCTTTGAAACTTGCACCTTCTTACCATCGTTTAACCAATGCAATGCATAAGGCTCGGGATGAGCTGTGGTTGGCAAAGCTAGCTTCGAAACCATCTCACTAGAAGCTGCATTTGTACAACTTCCACCATCAACAATCACGCTGCACCATTTATCCCCGACTTGACACTTGGTGTGAAAGAGTTGGTCCCTCTGCTCGGTCACAATAGGCTCGGTTTTGGCCTGCAAAGTCCGACGCAAGACAAGTGTAGTGTCATAAACAGGGGCATTGAAAATAACCTCATTATCCTCCTGGATGCTTTCTTCATTTGTGAAAAATAAACCTTCTTCTTCGATATGCTCATCACTCAATTCATTTCGATAAGAATTAGCCTCCCTTAGCGTGACGATTCTCTTATTCGAACAAGAATGCTTGAAATGACCGAATCCCTGGCACTTAAAGCAACGCACTTTGGATAAATTTTGCTCTGGGGGCACGGCTGTTTGTCTTTCGGCGGAGGATTTGGATTAATTGAAGATTTCGAGTTCGTACTGCTGGAACCAGTTGTAATTTCAGGTGCTTCAAGTCTGTTCCATGGAAGAAATTGCGGAGTGTTGCTGGACTGGTTACTGCTGTTCTTTGATTGGGCTTCAACTCTCAAACTTAAATTACAAAGCATATCAAAGGATGAGTAGTTCTGCAAATCGACAACAATAGCAATAGAACGGTTTAAACCTCGACAGAATCGCGCCATCTTCTGTTCTTCTATTTCATCGACTTCACACAACATAGCGAGCTTTTCGAATTCTGTAATATACTCCGCAATACTCATTATACCTCTTGCGTAGTTTGCGCTTGAGTGACTCCCAAGAATTCATCTTTTCTTTGCCTCCCCGAGCACGATCCGCCTTAAGATTCTCGTACCACAAGGATGCGTTTCTACTCAGTTTTAGAACCGCATATTTGCACCTCTTTTCGTCATCTATCTCTTTAAATTCGAACATCCGTTCGATTTTTCTTTCCCAGTCGAGATAGTCCTCCGGATCTGTGCTTCCTCCGAATTCGGGCAATTCGGTGATCTTGAATTCGTCTTGCTGCAACACACGGCGAGGCTGCATTCGTCCAGCACCCTCGGGCAGAGTTCGCAACACTTCTCGAATTCTATTGACTAGATTGTCTTCGTCGTAACCATCCATAGTGATGAGGATCGGAGTCAAGCTCGATACCACCGATGATACGAGTACGGAAGCGTAAACAAAATAAAAAGTGTTGTGGAAGGGAGTCGAACTCGTGCCTCTCGGTTTGGAGGGACGAGGTCAGTTACTTACCACGATATTTGACTAAAAACCGCCGAGTTTCAAGTCAATAAATGCTTAAAACAGCGACGCCAATCGTTGTTTTAAACGAGATTTGAAAGACCGTTCAAATCTGATTTTGTGATCAAATCTTGATCGTTTTCTGAGATTTCTATATTAAACTTCTGTCATTAATTCCTAATACAACCTAAGCTATTTATACTAATAATAATGAATAGTTCTAATGGAAATAATACTCCTACTGTCCTATGCTTAAGGCAATTCTACTGACGATAGAAATCGTCATTATTTTAATCAAGTACTCCTACGGATGATGGAAATCATCTTTATTTTAATTAACTAACTTCCCCTAGCTAACTTGCATCCTAGACGAACCTGACTACTCGACTCATTTATCTAGTATGATTAGGACTCCTATGCAGAGATTTGCTTGTCTATTGAGTAGACCCGAGTTCGACTCTCCTTCTTGCTATTAACAACCAGAATTGTATCACATGCTTTCTACTCACATATTCAACATAGCAATTCACTCAATTACACATGCTATTAAGTTTAATAATATGAGTTTAGATTCAAGCAATGCCAATATAATTTAAACAATTCAATTTCACATGATTAAATCACAATAACAAATTCATTTATAACACAATTAATTATCCAACACTTTCATTCATAATCCACACCATTCGGCCATCTCACAACAACCGTCTTACAACAACTCCATCTTCCATTTTCCATTCCACACTATATTTATTCCTGCAATAACATCCATTTATCTCATAATCCAAACGAAATATAATTAAAACACAGAACACCCACTATATCTAACCCACTCTCTTTAATTTTCACCGCAATGACCGGTTCAAAACTAAAAGGGCCATAACCCGAATTAAAGATGTCTCCCTAACCGAGCTAAGGGGGCCCCTAATAGTTTTTACCCGGGGTTCATTTTATTAGACACATCCTAATGTTCATTAAGTTCATTGGTTTAGGCAATAGGATCATTCGCTCTAATACCACTTTGTAACACTCCCATTTATTCAGGAGCCTTTAGCTAGACATCCCAAGTAAATGAGAGCGTTACCATCTCGGTTTTCCGAGGTAGTGAATAACAAAGTATAACAAACCAAAGTACTTTAAATAAAATTTAGCGACTAAAGATTTTATTACAATTCAACCAACAGATTAAATTAAACTTCTAATAATACAAATTACTACGCAGCGGAAATAAATAAACTAAATGGTAAAACTATGTGATCTAGACTTCTAGGTAGACTGGCCAAAATCCTCACGCATCCCCATAAGCTCCTAGGTCAGCTAATCTCAAGTACCTGTCAGTCAATCTGCTCCCCAATAATTGGTTCATCACAGGTGTTTAACGAATACGGGGTCAACCCAACGGTTGAGTAGGGACTAACTAAACAACACAATAACAAATACTGAAAATAAATAAGACATAAATAAAGACAACAGTGTTAGCACAATAATAATAAATCCAGCTCTGTCAATATAATCACATGTTACGGTGACACTCATAACATTCACCCATCAATATTATACTCCAATCACATCCACTTCTCCCAAACTCCGTCTTAACGCTTCCTCAGCTCCGAATGTGCAAATCTCCCTAGTAGTGAGCCTATTAGAGAAGAGACTCTGAGGGGCGGCTAGTGATCAACTGACGCCATAAGGACTAGCGGTTGCTCAGACCGCTCCCTTCAAATAATAACCAAGGACTAGCGGTATATCGGTCCCTTCAAATAATAACCAAGGACTAGCGGTATATCGGTCCCTTCAGCAAATAACTCACAAGGACTAGCAGTTCGGTCCCTTCAATCACAATACGACAATCACCACTACTCATAAGCAACCCAACTCCATGTGCTTAATTCCACATCCGTAATCACAATCACAATATATAATTCAACCGCATATGTAAAACAATTAACAGTCACATAAATATAAGTTGAGTAGGATAATCCCTACCTAAGACGGTTACGGATCCAATAAGCAGGGCACAAACCAATGACGGTCCTTTACAAAACCCGAATCTACAAAATAAATATAAAATATAAAATATATCTATATTATTATTAAATAAATCACTAACTTGCTAAAATAATAAGTATAAATTAATGATTAAATCATTAAACTATGCGCCCTAGACATGTTAATTATCAAACTCTACACACCAGACTCACCGATACACTGTATGTACACAAGTGACATGTTTTCTAAGCTGCTTGTAAAATCAAATGGTCAACCATCTCATAAAATAATACAATTGGAATGAAACAATACCAATGCAACCTTCTCGCACAACGGACGCCATTATTAACTCAAACCCATCACTATTTCATTCCCGTCCTCCATTCACGAATACCATTCCAAGCGAAAACGCCAGTGAAATATCGTCGTAACGGTCGAAAAACAGAGCCTCATGACCTGCTCTGTCCAGTCCACTTCCCGACTCTAACACGAAACCAACAACAACACGATTACCTGCTATCAAGGGTCCCTCAAGCAAAGGTCTAAACGACAGAAAACGGCCAACTCCAACGTAAAACTGAACAAGGGAGCAGCCCTCCACTTGCACTAAATCCAGTCTCAAACAACCCATCAAAATACGCCCTTGACACTTATAATTAACCATAATATCGATTGGAAATCCGCCATAACTAACGACCCTTCGACCCACCAACAACCTACCCACACCCGGACCAGCAATTACGGTATTAAAGACGGCCAACTCTCTTTTATTATAATAAGAGAAACGTATTCTTACCTGCTTAACTAGAGGATGATGATGACGGAAATACGATGATAAGGTGTGCGTTGATGTCGTTGGGCAGGTGCTAGACCTATCTCGCCGCCTCTTTCTCTCTCGTACTTTGTCCCTACCGACTTCATCTCTCTGCCTCTCTTTTTATTGTTCCTTGGCGCGTTTTTGGAAAACACGGGGAAAGGTTATATTTAGGTTTAATGTACTTATTATATAGTGGGTGGTGTGGGTAGCTAGGTGTTACTTATAATTATAATAATAATTATAATAATAATATATATTTATATACAAACATAGTTATAGCATAATTATTACTATTATAATATCTTTATTAATATAGTTATCACTATTCCGTCTTACTGCTATACAAATTAAATAGTATCCTATTATTATTATTATTATTATTATTATTATTATTATTATTATTATTATTATTATACGACTCCCGAGTAATAATTCTATTCAAAATATTTACTAAAATAATTATTCATTTCAAAAGTACGGGTATTACTGTCTTTCCCCTTAAAAGGAACTTCGTCCTGAAGTTCAAGACATACATATGACAAGTTAATGCTAACAAAATATTACGAGTCTCCAAAATTTACGGTATGACAGCTCGCGCCTCTTCGAGCAGCCCATGCGGTCACGTCGCTCAAAACGCACACAACCACCCATTTCTCTATAAATACACACCTTCACACACCATAATCTTCACGCGAGTGCCCGCCCCCTCATTTGTCCCTTAAAATTCTAGACTCGACTTCTTAAGTCAAAAACCGACACGTGTTTTCGACCTACCTATCGAAAACACAAGCCTTACATATTGTTTGGTACCGTCATGGTGCATTAAATCACTTGACCGACCATCTCGACCAACTACACCATCACTAAACTTAAAACACTCTTTTACATTGCTAAAACGGTTTTCAAACCGAGTTTTCCGACCAAACAAGTTGATACACTTTCGTCGATTTCTCGTTTCAAGCCTAGCATGTAAGTATGAGGGTGTAAAAATCCTCTTCTATCATGTTTTTCATTTGTTTCATGACTATAACATGCTAAAACATGCATAACATGGTCCAAATATGGGATAAATGAGGCAAAACCGGGTTTTTGGCAGAGACAGAGGCTGCTTCTATAGCAGCATGGCTCGCGCCTAAAGCCCCTCTCAGGCCTTAATCCAGCCGTGTTTGCTCTCTTCTTCCCCTTTATTTTCATTTCATATTTGTAATCGGTTTTTACCATTTCAAATATTTCAAATCATTTTTATGATAAACTTTTAACCATAAAACATTTTTCATCCTTGGTTCATAATACCATGACAGTTTAATCCGTGTTTCGGTGATAATATTTGGTTAATTACATTTTAAAAGGTATTTTAAAACCTTTTATTTCATTTCTTTACATTCTCAAAACAAATGCATTAGTCATAAATACAAAATCATCCTTGGTCTACATACCATGTTGGATTTTAAACCGAGTACGATGATGAACATTGGCTAATCACAAACAAATGGACTTAAAACAATTAGTTCATAATCATTTTCAAAACTATTCATGTCAAGCTTGCAAAACCAAAATCGACATCGAATATTGTCAAAATAATGATGATTATTCAAGTCTCCTTCTTCACATCAACACAAAAGCGGTCTAAACGACCTTTTCAAATCAAGACGGGTTCGAACACCCTCTTTTCAAACCATTTTACAAACCTCTTCAATGGTCAGAAGATGTCCTTCAATCATCTGTTGACCCGCGCCTAAACAGGCCACACATTTTCTTATTTTCAAATCAGGACAGGCCTGTTTGCATCGCCTGATGGCTCGCACCTATATAGGCTGCCCGATGCAGACCCTGTTTCCTTCCAGCACTTGTTTAGGACGATCCCGACTTCGGTTAACTTGAATACAGGACGGATCAGGTGACAAATCTCCCCATTTTACATCGTATTTGCAAAACGCCTTACTAAGACAAATGGATCACGTTATACACCATAAACCTAACTCGGTAAATGGATGTTTAATTTCCGTCTTGCATGCATATCAACATTAAATCCAACTCGACATCAAATACTTGATACTTGGATTAAACAATCGACATAGAAAGCTCACATGTTCGGTTTAAAACTTGTGGATGCACATTCATGCATTTACCCGTTTTATCAACTTTTGCATTTAACCAACCAAGATCGATCAGTAAAGGCCGCTACCGCGGGCAGGATTAGGTGTCCGGTTAAAGGGCTTCCCAATACGTACCTTCACCTCTTACTCAGAAACTTTGGATAGTAGACGACCTTATCCAGGGCGTACGAGAGTCAATCTAGAGATAGGATGCTAAAGAAGGACGATTCTTTATCTTTAGTACCTATGTCCAACACCGCTTTTTGCCTTGGTTGACCTAGGTATAAAGTGGATTCGAACGGGTTCCAAGCATCCCACAAATGCTTGGTGGCGACTCCAAACATCTCTTGTATCGTTTCGATACCCTTGCCGAGACGAAACCGTCCGATCTACAACGATCCGGTCGAAATCATTTTTACGCCGCCGAGCGTGGCTTTCAAAAAGACCGTTGCCGCGTCCCACAAATCGGCTGGGCATTGCAGGTGGGCCATGTCCACAGATTGGCGACTCCGCTGGGGATAACTAGGACACTTGTGTCTTTGTGATCCCTAGATGGTGAGACTCGAACGAGGTCTTGGTTGAAATGCATGAATTGATATTACGGTCATAGTTGGGTTCCGTGTCCGGGCCCACAACCTAACCCTTTTCGACCAATTGGCTCGTATCGTCGGCGTGATTTTTCTCATCCCCGCGTTTCGAATACCGATTGAGTCAAGCATACCGTTGACGTGACACATTTCTGTTTCGTCAAAGAGCTTTCATCACCTTCGAGCACGAGGCTAGGGCACCCTTCTTACACATTTTGTTTGGATTGGTATCCCTCTCGAAAATTGGGGTTTGATTGCTTGATGTGTAACCCACCCTTTTAAGCCAAAACCCGTGTCAGCATTATGCATAATATAATGAAACTGCGAGTGCTTATGTGTTATGTGATCATAAGTCCTTCCGTGTCATTTCAATCTTTCAAAACACCCTTTTGCGCCGTTATAATGGCCGTTTCAAACCTCGGTCTTTTGCCGACCATTGCATTTCAAACAACACGCCTTTTTATGCCGTCGTAATGACGATTTTCAAATCCGGTTTTCTATAACCATTTCAACACGCCTTTCTAGGCCGTCGTAATGACGATTTTCAAACCCGGTTTTCTACAACCATTTCAACACGCCTTTATAGGCCGTTGTAATGACGATTTTCAAACCCAGTTTCCTCCAACCATTTCAACACGCCTTTCTAGGCCGTCGTAATAACGATTTTCAAACCCGGTTTTCTACAACCATTTCAACACTCCTTTCTAGGTTGTCATAATGACGATTTTCAAACCCGGTTTTTTTACAACCATTTCAAAAACACCTTTTTACGCCGTTATAATCGCCACGTCAAGACACGGATTTTAACCCGTCTCGCGCCCGACACAATGGCTCTTTAAATATCCGAGAAAGGCACACACCCCTTTTTCTAAACATTTTCAAATCCCGAGGACCATACACCGTCCTCGAGACCTTGTCAAACATTTTAAAACTCGATTTTCAAAATATACAATTTTGAATTTCAAAAACCGTCTTTGGAAACAGTACATTGTTTTCCGAGCCAACTCAAACTCAAACCGTCTTTTGAAAACAAACTTAAGACAACTCTTCAAGTGACCGACTTCCGAAGATCCCTATTCTTCAGGTGCCGTCCATCAAGCGACAAACGAATCTTTTTGAAAATCCCTATTTTCGAAAACTTCAGTCCACCATTCCAATTTCGCCTCGTGTCTATCGAGTCGAAGCAAGCGTACTTATGGTGTTGGGGTTGGTGTCCTTAACAGCTAGTGCAAGGACTTATAAACCTCTAAAAGGATCAAAGGGCATACTTTGGTATTGTTATCAGTTGATCCACGTTTATCAATAACGGTTGGCTTGCTAGATAAGTTTGACGTTATTGTCATACAGATGGCGGTGATCAACTGGTCCCTAAAAGTCACACCTATAGGATACGTTCGAGAGATGTGACGGTATGAAAATACTGTCATGTAGATGCCAAAATTGACTAACCAGTTAGTCCGAGTTATTTGACTAGTAATTAGTCAAATATGTGATGTTGAGATATTATATTTAATACGGATTAAATATCATGGGCTAAGGCGAATTAACCAGTTAATTCGTAAAATTAAATATAAACGATTTATATTTAATTAAATGTATATTGAATATAATTATACAATCTTTTGCTTTGTCGGACACGAATTAATAATTGACTAACCCGTATTATTAGCGATGCCTTAATTTCCGATAACCGATAAATGATTTATAATATAAACCCGTCATATACATTTTAGCATTTGGCGAACTGGACCTCGAGCTAAAATTAAGAGGAAGTGGAAGCCCACTTCCCCATGCATGCACTCGGTCCGGCCGAACCAAACAAAAGGAGAGACTCCCTCTCCTTTTGACCTAGACAATTTCATTTACTGAGAAAAACTAGGGTTTTGAAGAGTATTCTTCTACGAAAAACCTGAGATCTCTCATCTCGACAAAACTCACATCAGTTCTCCCTATATTGCAAGGCAATCGGAGAACATCTTCTAGCACAAGGGCATATCTCGGACAAGGTCTTGGGTGCAACGATTAGGAGGAAATCTGCTTTGATTTCTGTTCTTTACGCCGCAATTTAAAGGACCTGAGGTTATTTCTATACATTAATCATTTCATTGTGTTTATCGTTTTATGACTATAAATTGCATGTTCAAATTTACGTTATAGTCCTGCAAGTAAAGGGTAGTATACGGATATTAACCCTCAAGTGGTATCAGAGCGAGGCCACGTAAATTTTTATATGTGTTTTTCATCAAACGATTGTTGAAACGATGATTTTTGGTTAAAAATTTTGTCCCGGCAGCCATTTTTTTTACTCGGCAGAAATTTTTTTTTTTGCTGCGGTTTTTGGTTGCTTTGGGAACCGTGTCTTGTTTACACGATTGCTCTTGTTGTTGTTTTGTCTCGAAAACCAAACCGTGCCATGTTTTACTACTGTTTTGTTTCAAATTTCATGTTGTTTTTACATGTTGTTATTTTATACGGAGATTATAGCAACATGTCAAGTTTTTGTCAATTGTTAAAATTGTTTTGATGCGTTTTTGATCAAAATTACAATTGATTTTGTCTCGAAAATCTGTTTTCACGAGGGTTTGGTGTTTTTCAGAAACTTTTGTATTCGATCGACCATGTTTTTAATCGATCGAGTAGTTTTCTGTCTTGTTTTTGCTCGATCGAGTCCCTGTTGTACTCGATCGACCTTGTTTCAAAAACCTTTTGCTCGATCGAGTCCCTGTTGTACTCGATCGACCCTTTCTAAACCCTACTTGCTCGATCGAGTTGTCCTCGTACTCGATCGAGTAGTTTTTCTTGATGGAAGTCCTCGATCGACCACCAATGTTGTCGATCGAGTACCCCCTGGTTAGCATACCTCTCGATCGACTTGCGATCGATCGAGCCCTCTGTCCTCGATCGAGCACTTATGTCCCTGGATCGAGGGATTAAATCTTTTGACTTTGAAAATTTGTTTCTTTTGATTTAAATTTTCTTTTGGCTTCAATATGTACTTTATACGGATATAGTATACTCGCTATGATTGTGAAACGGTTCACACACGTACCATTAAGTTATTTTAAAGTGTGTTTAAAGTAACGGATTATAATAGATTAAAATTGAATGATAGAAGCGGTTTTATCACACGAATTTTAATCATTAAAAGGTGGTTTGGATAAATTTAACATAATTACGGAATTATGTCACGAATGAATTTGTTTTTAGTTGATGCATTTTTATTTATCGTTAATTTATGAATGCCGTGAATGCCTTTTAATTACGTATTTATTTTTACAAACGGTTGTAACTTAGTGTGGCCTTAGTAGAACGTGTTACCGTAATGATGGAACACGGTCTTGGTTGTATTTTGAGATCTTGTATCTCCGTTTTGGATTTTTCACTTGTAATTACAGTTTTAATTAGAATGTAAATAGGTTTATATTTTGTAATTTTAAATTGTAATTTTTGAGAAGACCAAAGATGGAGACCAGATGCTCACTCCCGCTACTTGGATCAAGATGGAACATCAAGACAAGCTTTTCGGGTCCAACGGTGGATTCCAAAGTTGTATTATGTTCTTTTACTAGGATAAGCCACACTAGGAAATTTTTATTTACGTATTGCATTCTTTTATTTATTTTTCGCAACGATAATATGCATCATATTCCGCCTAAAAACCAAACCACCTAATTATTGCATGAAAACTGACACATATAGAGGTCACGAGTTAGTTTTCTTTGACATTCGTATGTCACACGATCATGCTAAGCCATCACCTAAATTGATTCATTCACGCAGACGCTAGTTATTCGTTCACTTAAAATGAATTATAATTAAGTTGATGGGATCTTCCTCGTATAAACAAAAATTGAGAACGGTCTTTATAGGTCAAACTCCAATGAATCCCTTCTTCGTCGGTAGGCATAATATGACCCCTTCTACGTCGGGTAAGTTGGAACCGATTGACCTATTTTATCTCAACACTATGGTCACTCGTACGATCCTGTGATTATGGTGGACTATAGATAGGATTTACGGAAATCTATCGACCAAGAGTTCTTCCGGAAGAATTAGCTAAACAGTTGGCTTATCAATTTACAGAAATTGAGTCTTGGGATCACTTGTATCATTCTTGAGGGAGATCAATTATGCAAGTGCGAAAGTCTACATGTTTAAAATGAATTTTAAATAGACTTAAATCACCTCGATGAGTTGCTTATTTCGTTTTGTTTTTCTTCCTTTTTCAGTGTAGAACACGAACATTTAAACTGCTAATAACATAATGGCTGGCCGTGAGGACGACCCAATGCCAAGTGTCACGTTGGACCGTGAGTCCTGGCTTCGGATCTTCATGGATCAGATGAATCAGTCTACTCGACTGAAGAATGATGGATCAAACTTCACGGACTGGGAGGCGGCATTACGGAATGCTGCCATTGCTGATGGGAAGCTCAAATATCTGACTGAGCCCATCCCACCAAACCAGGCCTTGGTGAAATTAACGAAATCGACAAGTATAACGATTTCGCCATGGAAGCAGGTGCGGTAAAGAACGTACTTATTTTTGCAATGGAATCCAATTTGCGAAACGCTTCATAGCTCAAAGTGCAAACAAGATTTTCACTACACTCACTAGGGAATTCTCAAAAGCACCGAGAATCGTGACCTATGAGCTTACCACTCGCTTCTTTGATGCGAGACTCGAAAGGGCCAACCAGTTAGCCCACACATTCTCAGCATGATTGAGAATGTCGAGAAGCTGGAGACCTTTGATTGTAAGATCAGCGAGAACATTGTTATTGACCGCATACTTCACTCACTCCACGATGGTTATTCGCAATTTCGAGCGAATTACTATATGAATGATTTGAAGAAAACTCCCCATGAACTGCACTCCCTCCTCGTACAGACCGAGAAGGACATGAAGTCCAGTGGGAGCATGAAACAGGATGTTCTCGTTGTGTCGAACAAGGGCAAGGGTAAGGGCAAAGTTCGCCAGGCCTAGCAGAGAGGCAAACCGAAGTTTAAGAAGTCGGGATCGGGTAAGAGTGGGCCTGGTGAGGCAAGTAACTCATCGGGCGCGACAAAGAGCAAGACCGAAAACATGGAATGCCATCATTGCCACAAGACTGGGCATTGGAGGCGTACATGTCCTGTTTATCATGAGGACATAAAAGCGGTCGCGTTAAACTGTTGGTATGTCTTCTCCTTCTACTTTTATTCATATGATTGAGATTAACCACGCAAGTTACGGAACTTGGGTACTTGATACTGGTTGTGGTTCTCATCTGTGTAATCATGTGCAGGGCCTCCGAAATCTCAAGCCTCTCGTAAAGGGTGAGGTTGACCTGCGTGTCGGGAATGGAGCAAGAGTGGCTGCCGTCTCGAGGGGAACATATGTGATCCAGCTTCCTAGCGGATTTGAGTTATCATTATATGATTGCTATTATGTACCCAGTCTTTCGAAAAACATTATTTCGGTTCCGCACTTGACAAACTTGGTTTTTCATTTGTAATTGAGAATAATACTTGCATTTTCTCTTTACACAATATGATTTATGGCAAGGCAGTCTCCATGAATAGAATTTATGTTTTAGATCAGACCACCGAAATATTACACGTAATGAATAAAAGGTTAAAGGTTGGTGACAAAGATCAAACGTATCTATGGCACTGCCGTATGGGACACATTAATGAGAAACGCGTAAAACAGCTCATCAAACATGGAGCTATCTCGGCATTTGATTTTCAATCATTTGGCACGTGTGAATCATGTCTCATCGGTAAGATGACTCGTATTTCCTTCAAAGGTGTTGGAATGCGTGGCTGCGACCTATTAGGACTCATACACACGGATGTATGTGGTCCTATGTCAATCACCGCACGAGAAGGCTATAGGTATTTCATCACTTTCACGGACGATTTAAGTAGATATGGCTATGTCTACTTAATGAAGCACAAAAGTGAATCCTTTGAGAAATTCAAGGAATACCAAAATAGGGTGCAGAACCTATTAGGTAGGAAGATTAAAACACTACGTTCGGATCGTGGTGGCGAGTATCTTTCTCACGAGTTTGATCAACACCTAAAGGACTGTGGGATTGCCCTACAGTTAACTCCACCTGGAACACCTCAATTGAATGGTGTGTCCGAACGGAGAAATCGAACACTACTTGATATAGTTCGATCCATGATGAGTCACACGATTTTACCTGATTCATTATGGGGTTATGCTCTTTTGTCAGCCGCTCTAATACTTAACCGAAGTCCGTCTAAAGCTGTTGACAAGACTCCATATGAACTATGGAAGGGAACGGTCCCTAACTTGTCCTTTATACGGGTTTGGGGCTGCGAGGCTTATGTCAAGTGGAGACACGAGGATAAGCTCGGCCCGCGATCGGTCAAGACATACTTTATAGGTTATCCTAAAGGAACACTTGGTCATTACTTCTATTCGCCAACCGAACAACGTGTTTTTGTTGCGGCTAGTGCGACATTCTTAGAGAAGGAATTTCTCGAGAATGCAAAGAGTGATAGAACCTTCGACCTGTCGGAGATTCCAGAACCAAACACCGAGCAACCATTGGAGGAACCGATTCCTTCAATCCCGGTTGCGGTGAATATTCCTGAGGAACCTAAGAGGTCGGGAAGAGTCTCTATTCCTCCGGACAGATACATCGGTATGGTCGAGGAACATGACATAGATGACGTTCTACTCTTAATGAGTAGTGAACCCGCAACCTATAAAGGTGCCATGACCAGTTCTGACTCAAAGCTATGGCTTGAGGCCATGCAATCCGAGATGGACTCCATGTATGAGAACAACGTGTGGGATCTTGTTGACTTACCTGCTAAGGTTCGTCCCCTTCAATGCAAATGGCTTTACAAGATAAAGCATTCTGTGGAAGGTCAACAAGATATCTACAAAGCACGACTAGTTGCTAAAGGTTTCACCCAAGTGCCAGGTTTGCACTACGATGAGATTTTTGCACCCGTAGTCATGCTGCGTTCCATTCGGATTATCTTAGCGATTGCCGCTTTTCATGATTATGAAATTTGGCAAATGGACGTGAAAACCGCCTTCTTAAACGGCTTTTTGGAGGAAGAGTTGTACATGGTACAACCCGAAGGTTTCATCGATCCACAACATCCTAAGAAAGTATGCAAACTTAAGCGTTCCATTTATGGACTTAAGCAAGCATCTCGGAGTTGGAATCATCGCTTCGACCAAGTGATAAAAGACAATGGATTTACTCGAACGGTCGAGGAACCATGTTTATATATCAAGTCGAGTGGGAGCAAGATTGTCTTCCTAATATTGTATGTTGACGACATACTCCTGATTGGGAATGACATACCTCTCTTAACTTCGGTGAAAGTATGGTTGAAAAACCATTTCCAGATGAAAGATCTGGGAGAGGCACAAAGAATTCTAGGCATCCGTATCTATCGAGATAGATCACGACGGATGTCATCTCTCAGCCAGGAGTCTTACATAGACAAAGTCCTAGAGAGATTCAGCATGACTAACTCCAAGAAGGGGTTCCTTCCTATGGCTCCAGGGGTGCATTTGAGCCGTCTCGGCACCGAGACACCGGAAGAGAAAGAGCGCATGACACGGATACCTTATGCTTCGGCCATAGGATCAATCATGTATGCCATGATATGCACACGTCCGGACGTCGCATATGCATTGAGTATGACAAGTCGATTCCACAAAGATCCGGTGAATCACATTGGATGGTCATCAAGAACAATCTTAAGTACCTACGGAGGACTAAAGATTGGGCATTGACTTATGGATCGAGATGACTCGAAATCTCGGTCTGGATTCGTTTTTACTCTTAATGGCGCTACGATCGGTGGAAGAGTTCCAAGCAAAGTGTTACAGATTCTACGATCGAGTCCGAGTACTATGTTGCGTCTAGACATGTACAACGGAAAGCTCATCTAATCCGGGATTACGTGGAGCAAAAGGAAGTAGTGATAGAAAAGATTGCTACAGATGATAACATAGCAGATCCTCTCACTAAAGCATTACGACAAGATAAGCATGAAGGGCACGTAAATCCCATGGGAATCGAACGTGTTCCTGAGTTGTAGTACTCTTTTATGGATCAGATTCATTCTCTCTTGTACTCTATACGACATCATCGTTTTGATATTTTATATATATTTTGTTTTTCATGTGGAATTGTACGACAATTTTGAACACCACAAAGTGAACTGAACAAACATCATATCTTTTTAGTCCTTAATTGCCCACATGAGCTGATAACTCTGGCAATTATTTTGTGACGTTGGTTGATGGTGGGTTCAACGAGCCATAAGTCAACCGGTTGACTGACCAATCACAGAGGCGAGTTATACGGATATCTCGTAGGACACCATTGTGACATCGACGTGGAGTCCTAAATGTTTCACAACATTCGCTGCCCGGTCGTGGATAGGACTTCCATGGTGATCCTAAGAGTCGATTCTTTTGACTATCGATTGTCTCTTGAGACTAAGACAGATTTTGGGTAACTTTGGTTTCTTTCTCACGGTCATCCGTAACAGGGGACCAAGTAGATTTTTTCAGGTCATTTCATCTTTGTGCTTAGATCGGAAGGAGTCGAGTTGAAGGAAATATTCAGCCTTTATCGGGTACTCGATATTTCTCAGGGCCACTCGAGGAGTCAGAATCGAAATGCATGGCCATGCTCGGATACGGATTCGTTTTATCAGTTAAGTTACTCTCTAGTCGGGGAAACCACTCTAGATACAGATCGATTGTAAAATACGACCTTTGTGGATCCAGATCTGCAAATTGTTTTACATTGAGTGGGAGAAATTTTTAAATGAATATGAGAATCGGTTATCGCACATACACTTGTACGGACAAGTGGGAGTTTGTTGGAGCTTGTGTCCTCCGGTTAGTGCGGATAACGTCATTGCACATGCACTTGTACGGACAAGTGGGAGCTTGTTGGGGTTGGTGTCCTTAACAGCTAGTGCAAGGACTTATAAACCTCTAAAAGGATCAAAGGGCATACTTTGGTATTGTTATCAGTTGATCCACGTTTATCAATAACGGTTGGCTTGCTAGATAAGTTTGACGTTATTGTCATACAGATGGCGGTGATCAACTGGTCCCTAAAAGTCACACCTATAGGATACGTTCGAGAGATGTGACGGTATGAAAATACTTTCATGTAGATGCCAAAATTGACTAACCGGTTAGTCGAGTTATTTGACTAGTAATTAGTCAAATATGTGATGTTGAGATATTATATTTAATACGGATTAAATATCATGGGCTAAGGCGAATTAACCAATTAATTCGTAAAATTAAATATAAACGATTTATATTTAATTAAATGTATATTGAATATAATTATACAAATCGCTTTGTCGGACACGAATTAATAATTGACTAACCCGTATTATTAGCGATGCCTTAATTTCCGATAACCGATAATGTGATTTATAATATAAACCCGTCATATACATTTTAGCATTTGCGAACTGGACCTCGAGCTAAAATTAAGAGGAAGTGGAAGCCCACTTCCCCATGCATGCACTCGGTCCGGCCGAACCAAACAAAAGGAGAGACTCCCTCTCCTTTTGACCTAGACAATTTCATTTACAGAAAAACTAGGGTTTTGAAGAGTATTATTCTCTGAAAAACCTGAGATCTCTCATCTCGACAAAACTCACATCAGTTCTCCCTATATTGCAAGGCAATCGGAGAACATCTTCTAGCACAAGGGCATATCTCGGACAAGGTCTTGGGTGCAACGATTAGGAGGAAATCTGCTTTGATTTCTGTTCTTTACGCCGCAATTTAAAGGACCTGAGGTTATTTCTATACATTAATCATTTCATTGTGTTTATCGTTTTATGACTATAAATTGCATGTTCAAATTTACGTTATAGTCCTGCAATTAAAGGGTAGTATACGGATATTAACCCTCATATGGGTCTTTACTTATGAGTCATCTCACCTCGAGACTCGTTCAAAGGCGTCATGCCACTACATTGGACGCGAGTCAAAGTCCGGTCAACACTGTCACGTCATAAGTCGAGGGAGCACCGAGGCACCACACATGGTCGCCCTCGTCTTGTTGAGTCTGATCTCTTTTTTTCGTCCTTTGTGTTGTCCGCGTTTAGTCATTAAACCGTATCGGATTGAGATGTAATGTGAGCCGTTTTTCTACCTCAGAACCATGGCCCCGTCTTCAGCTTCATCCAACAACAACAATGACAACAGAGATGTTACAACTGCTCAGCTAGCCAGCCTACTCACTGCTCTTAAGGTCACCCTGGACCGTGTCGAGACCCGTATCGACACTCTGGAAAACAAGGAAACCAGAGAACATAACACTCCGCCTTTGACTGAAACCGAGAAAAGGCTCAAGCTTTTGGAAGAACAACTCCTAGCCCGTGGTAACAACATCCACCTTGAGAACAATCGAAGATTCGAACCCCTTGGGGATCAACTACCCGATAACTTTACCTTGACTGATGTACCCAAGTTCAAGGGAATGGAGGACCCACTCAATCACATTTGGGCCTTCAAAGATTACATGTCCATCAAGGGGGTCAAACAGGAGCTCTTCACCCGGATCTTTCCATCATCCCTGGAACCGATTCCCCACCAGTGGTACTATTCCCTCGACCCAAAGAACCTTACTACTTGGGACGAAGTCGCCGTTGAATTTGCCAGGCAGTATGCCGACAACGTGGTCCGGTTCAAACTCGTCGTCAAAAGCCACCAACCAAAACAATATTTATAACTTCACAAACTACTCTTAGTAAAGAGGTAAGTAAAGGTCGGATCCCAAGGGACGGGTATTGATGTAGGATTCTCAATTGCAAATTGTTGTGTCTTAGGGTGTCACAATTAGGGTTGAGATGAAATTGTCTAAACTAATTAACAAGATAAAAGTAAAGCAATGAAAACAAGCAAGGTAATTAAAAGGGGATGTAAACAATTGATTAAAGGCAGTAGGGTGTCATGGGTTCATACGGGATTCATGGGAATTGATCATACAAACATGTTCTCAACCAGATGCAAGCACTTATTGTTGTGATGGGATCGAGTTAGTGTATATCTTACAATCCCTAAGAAGGTTTGGGTCCCGGAGCCGAATCGATTAGATTGTACAACACCTATAAGTCGACTTAATCCTTCCTATCCAACTATATGCATGGTCTAATGAGGCTCGAGTCGGTGTATAAGCTTACAAGCCTCATTGAAAATATAGGTGATGGATCAAAAAATGCAAGGATTCATAGGCTCGCATTTCATCAAACATAACATGTGCATAAGTTGAAATCACAACAAGCAAGCAAATTAATTATGAAGACATATTAAATTAAGCATGAATCAATCCCCATGTTTGTTTCCCCTAATTCCCCATTAACCCTAGCTAAGGAAAATACTCACTCATTATCAAGTTTAGCATATTAATAAGGTTGTCAATCATACTAACAAAGCAAATTATAATGAATAAATGAAAGTGATTAACAATAATTAAACAAGATTAAGAGAGAATTATACCTATGAAGATGATTCCAAATAATAAAGCAAAGAATAATAGAAGTACTTGATTGATGGAAGGTTGTCAATCCTCCAAATAAACCCAAATAATCTTCTAATTACCCAAAATAAAGGAAGAACAATAGAGAAATTAAGGAAAGATTAAGATGTGATTAATATTGAGAAATCGTGTTACAACTAAATTAAGACTAATTTGAGAGTATTAGGATGAGATTAAGAGAGGATTACAACTTGATTGAGGATGGATTAAGACTTCATGCCAATCTAGGTAGTACAAAGGGGTATTTATACTAAGGATTAGGTACAAAGATTAGGATTTCTAAGTGTAGATACCTCATTTCTGCACCTCCCGCAAGCCACCCGGTGATGATTGGGCCGCATGTTTGGTACACGGAATGATTTATGACAATTCGTAAGTTTATCGTCAAGTGATAGCTCAAATACTTGTGTCTACCTTATGGTCGTAATCTAGGTGTCATTACGGTCGTTTTGGCAGTAATTAGAGTTGATTTGGAGTGCGGGTCAAAAACCGTCTTCATTTCCTAAAACCGTCAAATCCCGAGTCAAAGCAATGTGCTTGTCTACCTAAGGTTAGGATGTCGTAAATGTTATGATTATATCTCATTTTGAGTCCCATGTCACTTTTTGGGCTAAACTTAAAGTTTACATTACAAAGTGTGCATTTCATTTATCTAAAATGACAACCCGAACGTTAGGCCCGTTTTACGAGGTGATAACGACTTTTTTGGGTCAGGCCTATTTCACAGAAATTCTAGATCTCTTTCTTAGCTTTCCAACGCCACCAAAATAACCTTATTCCGAGTCTTTTAGAGAAAGTTATGCCTAAAATACGACAGGCTGTCAAACGCGCTTCTTGCTCAGGAGGAACCCGCTGAGGAAAGGACGCAGCAAGTGCTGCGCCTTTTCCTCAAGGTTTTATTTTTGTCCAAGTTTCCGTGTTTAACCTAAGTCGGTTGTTCCCGGATCTTTCTCTCCTTTCCTAAACCCTAATTCCGTGATTAGTATAAATAGGGACCTTCGTTCCTTATATTTCTCACGTGAGTGTCCGCCCTTCTCTTCTCCCTTTGCATTCTAGACCACGTTCTTACTTTTTGGCGTCTACGTGCTTGAACTTTCGACCACGTAAGCTCGGATCCTTCTGAGTACCAGCCTCATTTTGCATGACCGACCAATTTGACCAATTCCACATCAATCAACTTAATCAACTTTGTTTAATTTCCTCTTAGAGGGCACTTTCGTCGTACATTCGAGTCGAGCATCACTAAACGTTAACTTAGTTAATCTCGTTTCGTCAAACATGTAAGTCTGAGGGTGTAAATCCCATATTTTATTATTGTACTTTATTTTTGTAATCATTAATGTAAGATTTACGTCGAAAACACATTCAAAACCGATTTATAAAACATTGTTTTAAACCCTTTTTACGGATTTACAGGAGACAAACGTCGAGAATGGACGCAGCAACTATTGCGCCTCTTCGAAGGGACGCAGCACCTGCTGCGCCTCTTCCTGAGGCTGCCGCAGTTCCTGCTTCCTTTCTTCTTCCTTCGTCTTTTGTTCGTCTGTTTGTTTCATTTTCTTTGTTTGTTCATTGTTCATTAACACGATAATTATAATATGATAATTCTAACATGTAAATCTTTATTATTTAATTCATCTTTTAAATTCCCGACTTAAATCCCTTATAATTCATATTTGCGGGTTTTCGTCATTAAAATCAATTCGGGTTTTTAGAGGTTCGATTCATTAATATTGAGTCTCTGGAATTAACCATTGATATATTTTCATCTGTTTATCATTGCCTCTTAATAACCTGTTTAACCTAATTAATTTGTCTTAGTTCGTTTTAATCCATTGTTGGCCTAATTAATCTTGTATATATTCGTTCTAATTAATTTTATCCGTGTTTTATCGTTTTTATGACTCAATCACATGTAAATAATCTGTTAATCACTTCTATCCGAGTCAATTATTCATAATCAAGCATTAAATTTACCTACGAATATTAACGAGATGCAGTTCCGGCTTCACAGTCAGAACTCAACCCAGAAGACGCAACAACAATCTGCCTGCACCTCTTCAAGGACGCGGCTCTCTTGCGCTTGTTCGGATTGATTTGTCCCCAATTCCGTTTCGCTTTGACCTAGTTTATTAATTACGTATTTAATTTACTATTAATCGTATTATCACCTAATCTTTTTGTTTATTTATTTATTCTTTCTTTTCCCAAATTATCCGTTTTGAATGTATTTTCGACGTAAATCAATAAACCCAATGTAATTATTGTAATTATTGTATTTTATTCTCTATTATCATATTGTTTGTATGTTCACATGTAATCAATCTAAATCCCGATTTGACCTAATTGTATGATAAACTACATGTTTACCGACTTAGTATTAATTCTCACATGCTAGGATTAATCTAATGAATGTTGCATTGCATGCATATAAATCGACAACATATCGAGTATAGACAATTTCCCTAATCATTAGTAGAGGCCGCTATCGAGGTGGGCGGGATTAGGTGTTCGATCAAAAGAGCTTCCTAATATGTACCCTCACCGCTTACTCCAGATCTCTGTGAACATCCGTGTTCATTGGCATCCACGAGAGTCATTCTAGACATAGAATGCTAAGGGTAACGAGTTCTTGGTGTTCATGTCACTATTTTGTGTCTTGACATGGCACGAGGTATTCGAACGGTTTCCAATTTTCCACAAAAAATTGGTGGCGGCTCCACAAATGCACAAGAAAAGCTTGCTCGCTTTTCGCCCCCGTGGGCCCGCGTCCACACTAAGGGCTTAAATGAATATTAAGACCCTAAGAAAAGTTGAGGAAATGCTATTCCCGAGGGAAATGAGCGGATCCTCTTGCTAGTCCTGCTTCGATCCGCTCGTCCCGTGGTAAGGCACAGGCTCTTCTGACTTGTTATCCGCTCGGATCCTGGTGAAGACGCTCGGATCATGGTGCTGCAAGCCGCTCGTCTTGGGCACAAGACGCCCGGATCTTGGTGCTTTGAGACGCCCGGATCGTGCTCGATCCGCTCGGATTCCTGGACATACTACTTTTCTTCTTTTGCTCCTTAATAATCCTCAAGGATCATGTCGGGGATGCAAGGATCCTTTCATCATTGCCCATTTCACTTTATTAACTACTTAGGCCTCTAGTGTTGGTCTTCTCTTTGATGATTAGTCATTAGATGCGATCAATTTAGCTCTATTTCGCCTCATAAATGCAAGGTTAGCAATCCTTTCCTACTAAGGAGACAAAACCTCAAAGAATATGCAAAATGGAAAACTAAAGATAGTAAATGACCCAAATAAGTGCTATAAAGCATAAGAACGAGGTTAATTCGGGGACTAAATGTGCTCAAATATGAGTCACATCAAACATCCCCAAACCGAACCTTTGTTCGCCCCGAGTAAAGAGGTGACTACAACTAGGACCTTTATTTAAACTAACCTACTAATATAGCCGATATGAGACAATTAGCGGGTCTCACTCCGCCCCTTCAACTCACAACAAGACAACCATGAGGTAAGATGCCTTCTTGCAAGGCAAGCTGGGGCTTGCCAAAAGGGCGATACATCCAAGCATTTAAGCACACAAAAGCAAGTAATGGATGCATCTACAAAAATGAATAGCCACTTTCCTCATCTGAGTGGCGGAAATTATCTAAAGAGGAAGCAATCTAAGGGTACACATTCCATCTTAGTTATGGTTTCTTCAAACTACAAAGCCTAGAAGGATACCAATAAATCACCTCCAAGTTGTGTCAAGCTAGGGTACCTTTGTCCTCAATCGTTAAAAGCTTTCGTCAACAGTAGACTCCCTATGGTGTTAGAAACACTGGAGGATCGCGGAATTCCCCTTCTTGCCTAGACAAGAAGAAGGGTCGTCCCCTCTCTACCATGCATAAAAGTGGATTCGATGGATAAAGGGATCAATGTGTTTTGAGTTTCATATGGGAGTTTGCTTTTTTTGTTGTTTTCCCCCCCAATTTCTTGTGGCATTTGACATTTGAGAACACTTTCTTTTTGCTATTTCTTTGATATTTGGCATTTCAATACTTGACAATTTTCAACTTTTTGCATTTTTCTTTTGAACATTTTCAAAGCCACCCCATTTGTAGCGAGGGTGCTTATATTTGAAGCATAGGAGTTCTTATTTTTGTACTCCTCTTTTCTTTGATGCAAATTGCAAACTTCTTGTTTTTCATTTCAATTCTTGAACTCAAATTTTGATAATTTTTTTTCCCATTCCCTTTTGTTGACAAAATGTGATAGAGGTGGAGGATGGTTGCATGGTTTCACGGGTCACCTTAGAATAAACGGTAGCCAAGGAGTTATCACACCACAAGGTACTCTTGACTAGGCCTTAATCCATGGGTCAAATGATACTAGCATGACACATCCTAGGGTGTTTTAGAAGCATTCTAATGAGCAAAGTCTTAAGAAGAAAAGTATCTACAAGGGCCTTATATACACTTGTCAAGCTTCCCAAAATGATGTTTTCACAAAAAAATTTCCTAAAATGCAACTATATGCCATAATACAACTAACATTTATACAACCTAATGCATATACTTCTACCAACTAGTATGCCACATAAGCTAAATGCAACTCCTAAAATCACATTGGTGTATACCGCATCAATCAAAATAAAGCCACATAGTCATTAACATAGAGAGGAAAAAGGAGATTGGAAAGATCATACCATGCGGTCTTCATAATCCTCATGCCTCGGATGTGGCGTAGTCGATTAATGTGATAGAAGGACAAACAAACAAACAAGTATATACAAAATATACAAAATTACATTAATAAGGAATGAACATGTTTTTGGTTTTTCAATTTTTCAATTTTTATGGTTTTGTGTTTATGAAAATAAAGGACATATTTTTGTATTTTTCAAAAATTTTCAATTTTTATCATTTTTGTTTTAAAAGTCAAGTCAAGTTAGAATTTTCCATCCCCACACTAGTATGGGCATTGTCCTCAATGGCCAATACGATAGGAAATTATGCAAGCTAAAATGAGAATGCATGATTTCTACACTACTATGCAAACTACATGTCATATATATAAGTGATGCATTCTAAGCTACACTATATGATGCATGAATTTATTGGTTGGAGAGCTAATTTAGATTAACTCCCAATGCTTGTGCTTGAACTTCCCCAAACCAAGTAAGACACTATTTCTAGTGTAAAGATGGGGGACTTCATGCACAAGTATGCAATGTATGAAACTAATTTGTCATTTTGGATTTTCACAAGTGGGAACAATATGAGACACCTCAATGAGACCTAGGTGGGAGTCCTCTAAGTGTTGCTAGGACTCAAAACCAATGATCAAGATAAAATTAAAATGATATAGAGACAAAGCTAAAAGGAGGTGTAGGAAACTCACAATGGTTTGTGGCGTCCTCCAAAAGCTTGTCAATCCTCAATTGTTGCTCATTGCGACATCCTTATCACTATCATCATCTTCCTCATCAACTTCCTCATTATCATCATCATCTACCTCCATGGACCCGGAGGCTTCACGATCTTCATCATCACCTGAACTTTGCACTTCTTCCTCTTCTTCCTCATGGCAAGAGTCACTACCTTCCCCGCTCTCAACAACAATCTCTTTCCCCTTAGCAACTTCACTATCCATGGTGGCATCTCTAGAAGCATTTGGAAAGAATACTTCCATATTCGCCTAACTAGGCAAAGCACATGTAGGATCAAGTAGTCCTTGCCTAGCTAAATGAAGGAGGGGCAAATATTGAGCTCGATAAGCATTGACCCGATCCTCATGAGCTTCCTTATGCATGTGTTGCAATAGTTGAGCCAAGTAATCGTTGCCTACCATGACATTAGTGCCAATTGGTGTGAATTCATGGCAGGCGAATGGATATGGTGGAGTCACAATAGAGGAGGAGGAGGGCTTGGCATGTGATTCCCTATGTTGCTTCATAATCATCTCGGCTTCATTGGAGACGGGTAGTAGGTAGCTTGGACTTCGGACATTGATGCGGCATATCTTGTTAGGCAAGATGAAGGACTTAGCTTCTTTAGTGAGCCACTCATACTTGTTGTCAAGATTATCATTCTTGACCCAATGGAACATGTTGATCATAGTGGCCAAATCAAGAAGGTTGCCTCCTTTAACCGGTTTATATGTCTTGTCTTTGTTGAAATCCGAGTTAAAGTGTTTGGCTAACCTTGTCACTAAGCCTCCATTCATAATAAAAGCCGCTCCATCTTTCCCATGGTCAATTTCAAGCCACCGGTCAATTAGGAGTTGAAGTATGTTGTATTCCTTGGTGAACTTTTTGTTGATGTTCATGGTGGATTCAAGGTAGATAAAGTCGAGCTCGGTAAAGTGATTGGTGCCTTTTCTTGCAATTAAAGTGTTGCCTACAAACTTATGCCATACCCTTATACCCGGATGGTGGACATATAGAACATGGCACTCATGGAAAGACTCAAATTTTCTCCCGGTGATCGCTTTCTAAAGGGGTGCGGCATCATATTGTGAAGGCTTTTTCTCATAATGATAGTGTTCTTCAAGACCGAATACTTTGCCAAATTCTTTCATAGAAATTCGCCTATCCTTGTTCTGAAGGCGGAATTCAACATTTTTCCTACCCTCTACCTTAGTCACCTTCAAGAAGTTTACAAACTCCATGGTCAATGAAGGGTAGGTTAATTCTTGCATTTCAAAGAGGGTAAGCAATTTCATGGACTCGAAGAAATTCCTAGTTCTTTCAAGCACACCCAACTTATCTAAGGCATCTTGACATATGAATTTGGTAGGCAAAATAGTCTTTCTAGTAAGGGAAACAAATGCTTTCCTATGAGAATCGTTTATGAAAGTTACCTCCGGATAATCTTGCAATTGTTCAATGACCGGAGTAGGTGTAGCTTCCACTATAGGAGTAACAACTTCTTGAATCTCCACCCTTGGTTCATGCACTACCATAGCCTTTGAAGCTAGAAGAGCTTGTTACCTTTTGGAAAAATTTGAGGTTGCGGGTGCCTTGTTTCCAGCTTTTGTTCTTGCCAAGTTGTTCTCCTTGTCAAAATTGTATCAACAAACCAATAATAAGCTTGAATGCTCCTTGTTTCCTCAAGCTTCAATCAATTCTCAATCGATTTTAGGATTTTCGAAATTGTGCTCAAACCCTAGAAAATCGACTCAATGTGTGAGGAATTTGGTGTTTGGATGGCTTCTTGTTGATAAAGGAGTAGTTTATTGTGATTTGAGGAAGTTTTGTTTTGATTTTGATGAATTTAGTTGAGGAATTTGTGTTTTGTTGATGAGGGGATTGAGGGTTTTGAGGGAGAAAGGGTGTGTGTTTGTGTTTGTATTAGATAGAAATGAATTGGGGAAGAAGGATTTGAATCCCGTATTATAGCCAAATAGCAGCAGGAGACGAGCGTCTTGGAGTGGGGACGCTCAAATCCTCCGTCAGTGAGCTCAGGAATTTTCAACCCGTGCTGGGACGCGCGAATTCTGCAGGAGACGAGCGAATTTTGCTGAGGACGCTCGTCTTCTCCTGGGGACGCTCGGATTCATAGTCAGTGTGAAACTTAAATTTTTGAAGCAGCCAGGACGCGCAGATTGCTCCCAAGACGAGTGGCTCAGGGACAAGGACGGGCGTCTTCTATGTAATCTGCTCAGATTTTGCAACAGACCCAATTTTTTCAATTTCAGCACTCCCAAGACCCACGTCCTAGAGCCAGGACGCTCGGATTATGGCCAGCTCGAGCGGATTTCCCCTGGGACGCTCAAATCTTCTCCTGCACCCACGAGTTCAGTTCCACCTGTGGGGATCTTCATTTCTCATATCATTCTTTCTTCATTCCTTTGTCCATTGTTGTGGGTGCACTATGAAGGCTCGGTTAGCCTAGGCAATTGCTATCCCCACACTAGATCAAACACTACACATCAAAACACATTAAAATACCTCCCTCACTTTCTCTCATAATGAAAATCTTGATCAAAGTATAAAAAGAATGTAAATCCAAGGGAATGACAAAAATGCAATACAAGAAGTAAAATGCAAGTTAAGGGTTAGAATATTTACAAATGGTGGTTTAGGGAGGACTCCACCAAACTCTCACTCTTGAATGAGATGTCAAGGAGGCATAGCCAAGGTGTTGTTGATGTTGCTCAACACCTTGTAGAAGTAGTCAAAGGCTTGTTCATTTTCATTGTAAAGATCTCGCATACACCTTTCCACATTGTGTTCTTCATGGTGGTGACTCGAGTCAAGATGGTCACCAAAGCCTTGGTCTATAACATTGCCGATGTAGGGATTGAATAATCCATCGAATTCGTCATCCCATAGACCACAAACTTCACTAGCTTGCTTCCCAATGGTATCATGAGTTGACAAGAGCAACTCTTCTTTCTTGTTGTCATGGCCAATGAGGCCTTCTTCTTTTCTTGTCATGGTTGAGCTATTTAAGCTCTCATTGTTGAGGAAATTTCCTTGTTCACCGGATAGAGCATTTTGAAGATTATCCAATTTCTTCTTCTATATGGGTGGTGATTCTTTACCCATAGCTTGTTCTTTGCTTTAAGATGCCAACTTCGTCCTATCACTTTCTCGGCTATAATGATCGATCATGAAACATGGCTCATGTAGTCGGGGAGCTCTCATTGTTTTGTCAAGGTTGAAAGTGATTGTCTCATCCCCTACTTCAAGTGTGAGCTCTCCATGTTTCACATCAATTACCGCTCCCGTGGTATGCAAGAAAGGTCTTCCTAAAATGATAGGAATGTTGGAGTCCTCCTCCATGTATACAATAACAAAGTCTACCGGGATGAAGAACTTGCCAATTCTCACGGGCACATCCTCCCATACCCCTAATGGTATCTCTGTTGATCGATCCGCCATTTGAAGAGTAATGTTAGTGCACTTGAGCTCTCCCATTCCTAGCCTCTTGCATACCGAGTATGGCATGACACTTACACTTGCTCCAAGGTCGTATAATGCTTTGTTGATTGTAGTGTCGCCAATGGTGCATGGAATAGAGAAACTTCCCGGATCTTTGAGTTTTGGAGGGGAACTTCCTTGAAGAATAGCACTACTCACTTTAGTAAAGGCAATAGTCTCTAGCTTCCGGATGGATTTCTTCTTGGTAAGAATGTCTGTCATGTATTTTGCATAGGCCGGAACATGATTGATTAATTCCGCGAATATGATTGAGACTTATAAGTTCTTCACAATCTCCATGAAATTTGCGAGTTGTTCATCAAACTTAGGCTTAGCTTGACGACTTGGGAATGGAAGTCTAATCACAATAGGCTCTTTCTCTTTAGCCTTCTCTTCATTCTTTTTCTTTGAAACTTCTTGGGTGGTGGGTTCTTTTTCCTATGAGTTCTCCACAACTCTTTGCTTGTCACTAGCATCCACAATATCTTCATCAATTGGCTTCTTCGGCCCTTCATACCTTGTACCACTCCTCAAATGGATGACACTAAC
The DNA here is from genome assembly GCF_048544455.1 of Silene latifolia. NCBI lineage: Eukaryota > Viridiplantae > Streptophyta > Magnoliopsida > Caryophyllales > Caryophyllaceae > Silene > Silene latifolia. Next base: position 4,880,610 of record NW_027413640.1, on the reverse strand, counting down.
CGATTCATGTCCCCGGATAACTGACCTAGTGAACCCCATCCCTAGACTTTTTAATCTTATTGAATTCACCCTTTATTATTTGCATTTAGTTATAGCTAAGCAAACCAACCTTCAAGAAAACTGTTACCTTAAGACGATTTATTACTTTAGCAAATGAATTATTAATGTCTCCCTGTGAATTCGATACCTGTCTTACCGCTAGCTATTAGTTAGTATTGAGTTAGGTTTATTTTGATATAGGTGATACGACTTTAGCCTTGTCAATGAGGATATACCAAAGACTGCATTCAGGACACGCAGACACTACGAGTTCGTGGTTATGCCATTTGGGCTGACTAATGCACCGACAATGTTTATGGACCTTATGAACCGGGTATTTAGTCCCTATTTGTACTGATTCGTAGTTGTCTTCATCGATGATATCATGGTGTATTCTATGAACAAAGATAGGCATGAAGAGCATCTGAGGATTGTACTGCAGACATTGAGAGATAATCAGTTATATGCTAAGTTGAGAAGGTGTGAATTCTGGTTAGAAAAGGTGGCATTTCTGGGGTATGTGATATCAAATAAGGGAGTGTCGGTTGATCCTAGAAAAATTAAAGCAGTGTCTAAATGGGAGCCACCGAAGAATATTGCTGAGGTAATGAGCTTTCTGGGTTGGGTTAGCAATAAAAGGAGGTTTATGAAAGACTTCTCCAAAATAGCTAAGACACTAACAGCGTTGTTGAGGAAAGAAAACAGATTCAAATTGGATGAGAGCTTTGAAACGACCTTCCTAACATTGAAATATCGCCTGACCATGGCTCCTATTGTAGCATTACCTGAAGGGAACGAGAGAATTTTGAGGTGTATACTGATTCATCTAAAATAGGATTGGGGTGTGTACTTATGTAGAATGGCATGGTGATCGTGTACGCATCGCGACAACTGAAACCTTATGAAGATAATTAACCAACTCATCACTTGGAGCTAGAAGCTGATGTTTTCGCACTAAAGCTATGGAGACATTACCTATGCTGAGCTACATTCAAGGTATTTTCTGACCATAAAAGCTTAAAGTATATTTATACACAGAAAGAGTTGAATATGAGACAGAGAATGTGGATTGAGCTGATCGGGGATTATGACATGGAAATCATTTACCATGAGGGTAAGGCAAACGTGGTAGCTGATGCACTGAGCAGGAAATCATTCCATGCTTTGTGTATGGCTATGTCACGAGTGAGACTGAGAGATGAGGTTGAGAAGATGTGTATATTTATGATCAGGAAATGAGATGCTGTTAGTGACATGACAATTGAATCTAAAATATATGCTGAAATTTGAGAAAAGCAAGGATTGGATTCCAGACTAGCCGCATGGCGCGCCAATGTAGAGGAGGGCAAGCCTTCTCAGTTTGCAATTCATACCGATGGGAGTTTGAGATTTGATGAGAGGTGGTGGTTGCCAGATGATGAGAAGCTGAAGCGAGATATTTTAACTGAAGCACACAATACCTCGTACTCAGGAGGAGATAAACTACATAGAGATCTAAATAAAACCTTATGGTGGTCAGGAATGAACAAAGAAGTAGTTGAGGTTGTGGCTCGATGCTTGGTTTGTCAAAAAGTAAAAGGTGAGCATAAAAGACCACGAGGTAAGGTACAAACTTTAGATGTACGAGAATGGAAGTGGAAGAGTATCTCCATGGATTTTATTGTGGGTTTACCTAGGACTCGGAAAGGGAATAACATGATTTGGGTGACACTATACCGTCTTACTAAGACTGCTCATTTTATTCCGATGAAAGATACATTTAGTAAGGCGGAGTTAGCTAAAATTTATTTCAGCTATGTGGTGAAGCTACACGGTGTGCCTAAAGATATCGAGTCTGATAGAGATTCGAGGTTTATCTCGAAGTTTTGGCAGGAGTTGTAGAATTCTATAGGTACTACGCTGAAAATGAGTAGTGCCTTTCATCCAGCTATTAATGAGCAGATTGAGAGAAAAATTCAGACTCTAGAAGATATGTTAAGGGCTTGTGTACTAGAATTTGGTGGGTATTCGGAGGAGAGACTGGATTTGATAGAGTTTTCATACAACAATAGTTATCATGCTAGTATTGGGATGACACTGTTTGAGGCTTTGTATGGGAACAAATGTAGGAGTTCTGTATGCTGGGATGATGTGACGGATTCGGTAGTTTTGGGACCACTGATGATTCGGGAAATGGTGGAGCAAGTGTAACACCCCCATATGCCGAGGAGCCTTAACCAGACCTTCCTTAGCATATAAGGACATTACCATCTCGGTTGCCCGAGGTAAATAATCATCAAAAGTCGATAAAAGAACAGTTATAGTTAAATTTACAAGTGTTACAACCAACTAACAAAATAAAGATACAACTCGTCGACTACGCCTTTGTCTCTATCGAACTCATGACGACTCATCCTCGCCAGGACTCACTTTCAACCACATCAACACTGCTAAGGTATTTGCTCACCATAAGGGATCACGGCAGACACATAAACAAACAAGACAACCACACAAGGTCAGCAACTGAGGCAAAACACAACACAAACCAACAACGATCGTCAACGCAATATAAACACAACCAGTCACACACAATCACACTCACTCCAATCAATCTCCGTCACCGACTGTCCACTGGACCAGCCCTGCCAGTGGAGGACCGCAGCAGTTCCCACCTAAGCCCCGCTCATCATACCGAGAGATAACCCTGTCCCATTAATGTGCACATCCCCTCCCGTGGCGGGTTCCACAGAGGGCGAAACTAGGGCGTGAAGCCACTCCCGCAAGTGACTCCACTCAGCCGAGGACGCACCTCGAGAACCAGAGACAATCAATCACAGACAGCTGCAACACAACAACAACCAACAAACTATGTACACCAACCGATTACCACATATACTCTGCCACACAAACACGACAACAACACAACAACCACAACACAACAACCACGACACAAGAACCGACACACTAGACCATCCACAGAGACTGAGTAGGCAAACCTACCTTTAAGCGGCTGCAACGATTCCATGCCCATACACGCAATACCCAGCAATCAAGCAACACCTATATACACAACACAATCATCTATCACTACCAAACTAACCCTAACTGAAAAAACAAAGATACGGATGATGACGACGACATACCTACATGAGGAAACCTCGCAAAGGACCGCTACCCGTCTCAAGCTATGCACTCCTAAGGCACAAGGACCTTCAAAGGCTCCCATGGAAGGTATATGGTGAAGGGAAGGGAAGGAGGCGACCTAAAGATATGAAGAAATGAGGCGGAAATGATTTGCGGTTTTAACAAAACGCGATTATAAACCCTCGCTGAAAAGACGCTACTCGATCGAGTGGCCCACCTACTCGATCGAGTGGCCCCTACTCGATCGAGTATCCAAGCTACTCGATCGAGTAGCCTCTACTCTATCGAGTACCACCCACAACTCAAAACACAGGATAACTTTGGTACGCACTTCTAAGGACTATTACTGCTCCCAAGGTCGGTCAAAGCTGGTCAACGGGTCTCTAAAAGGGCGGGTATTACAGTCTTCCCCCCTTAAAAAGAATTTCGTCCCCGAAGTTCAACTCACCTATCCCAAAGCACAAGGTACGGAAGCAAAACGACATCACTACTCTTCCGACATAGATCACTACTCCCCGGGAATACTATCCCCCATGTCATCATCATCAACTGTCTAACACTCCATATGGATAAACTTCTACAAGCTACTACTTGAAATACTAACCTCACCACATGGACCAACACAACCAACGACTACACGTCCACTAATCACAACCATTAACACGAAACATGTCACATTAACACAACTATGTTATCCAACGATACAGTTCTATTTCCAACACATGACATCATAACTATCTTTCTATGACCGTCTCTTCATAACACACTATTCTACCTTTACTTAAACATACAAATTACTCAACGAACAAGTGAAAACAATTATAGTTTCGTACAAGAAGTGTAACCGCAACGATAGAAAACATCATAAACAAACAACAAAAGATTGCAATACCGGCCTTTTTATTTTGCGACATTACTCTTCCCCTCTAAAAAGGAACTTCGTCCCCGAAGTTCACCACCGAATTACTACACATATTACTGAAACTTACCTCTTGACCTGTACCCAACTCATATGATTCGTTATTGACATTACGTATTACTCATACAACCATTAATTCATAAAAGCATATGCAACTTTATTCGAATAGCTAACCACAGTCACGAATGCATGTATATATCGTTTGTATATGTATATGAAAAGGCACAACTCCGGTGAAATATAATTAGTAGACATTACGAATGTAAAATGAATGCAATAAGAACCAACTACTACTTGCACTGTTCGTTATAAATACGCATCCAAAACACAAACACGACTCCCAATATATCTAAGTAACGGTTCAAACATGTTACTAATCATAAACAACCATATTAAACCTCAAAACATGTAATGATATAACCGTTAAAACAATTTTAATTAATGAAAAGTTCCTGTAACAGTGCTACTCGATCGAGTATATAGGGTACTCAATCGAGTGCCCGCTACTCGATCGAGTGTCTTGGCTACTCGATCGAGTAGCCCGAGATCAGAATACTCCCTCCTCGACACACCTGCAGCTACTCGACCGAGTGAGGGGCACTCTGTCGAGTGCCCACAAGTCAAAACCTTCGAGATTTTCCCGTTATAACAATATATATATTTAAGATGTCCGATAAACGCGAGTCGGAATGACAACCCGACTCCTCAAAATCCTGCAAACAAGTCTAACCAAGCAAATTCGGCCTTATGGCCATCCATACAAACCAAAGTAAAAGTACTAACTAACAACGAACGACTACTATCATCCAACACAACCAAACCAAAAACAAGAGAAAGAAAAAGGAGTATCACTCCTGCTGCTGCTGCTCATCCATTATCTCATCTCCACCACTATCCCCTCCCGAGGTGCCTGCTCCTGATGACCCAAGACCCGCATCGATCCCTGCTCCAGCACCTGGACTCTCATACCATGGGGTCAAACCAGGCAAAGGACTGAGGTGTCCCCCATGCCGCCATGTCCACTCCATAGGAGTGGAAAACCTCACTATAGTCCCCAACTCCGCTCCACCACACTGGATGTGGTCCCTCAGTCCTAATACCCTGAGCATACGCCATCTAATGCATGTTCCGGAGTGTCAAAGTAGATGACACTCTCTCTGCCAAGTAGCTCGAACGCGTCTCTGGGGTATCGAGGTAGGGGTAACAAGGAAAAGGGTGCTGCTATGGTCTGGTCTCAGCTGTCCTCTCCCTCACACGACGAGGTCCTCTCCCCAACCTGGGCCTATCCTCCGCCGCTCTCACGTTCTCCCCCTTCTTCGGCTCAGGCATCACCGGAAGGATTGTGTCGTCAATGAGGTATGCCTGTAACTATCGAGGTGCATCCTCATCCTCCTCATCAGAATCAACCGCATCCAAGGGCTCAGTCGGTGGAAGGTGCTCAGGAGCCGGGATCCTCATCCAGCTCATACCCCACACCCTCCACGCTAGGCTACCATCCTCCAAGGTTCTCAACCATTTCAGGTCGAGGTACTAGTCTCTGTCCATGGTAGGCACCGGTGTGGATAGGGGAACGTACTCAGAAGAAGCCTCAAAGGAGGCTAGCTTTTCAGCTAACCGGGTGGCAAGAGCACCACAACTCAAGTACCGAGTGGTAGAAGTAGCCATCAAAGCAAGGCTAGCACAGACCATGGCAGAAGCATTGAAGACCACCCTCTCAGTCCGCTCCAGGTTAAGATAAGACATCAAAAGCAACAACTCGTGATTGTTCATCTTACTCATATCCGGCCTCTCATAAAGAAGATTCGATATAGAACGAAGGAAGATCCTGAAAGTGACATGTTGAACATCGTTATTCAACATGTTACTGGAGGTGAGAGCTGACTTCCCAGACAAACAAGGCATAAGGCGGCAAACCCTACACTCAGATGGAATCTCGCTGATGGAATCCTTGAGAGGCTTAGCCAAACCAAGGTGAGAAGCAAAGAGGTCCATGGTCAACACAAAACTTGTGTTCATAAGACGGAACTCAACAGACTGTGCAGCTGGCTCGTATTTAAACGAGCTCATGAATTCCAAGGTCAGAAAAGGATAGGTATGCTTTCTCAAATGATACAACCCCGTGAACCCCAAGGTCTCAAAGATATGACGGACATCCGTCTCAATCCCCAGGTCATCAAGAAGTGTGGTATCCACACAACGGGTGGGTCTCATTTTGCGTTTCTGTAACGCTACAAATCTCTCTATCTGTTTGAAGTCCACAAAGACTACCGAAGGATACTCGGGTATAGACGGTACGACCGGTCAGCTACCCTCCCCAATTTCGGGCTGAGAAGCCCTCCCCCTCTTACTTTGACGGGTCCCCAGGTTCAGTCTCGGCATCTGTTTCAGCATACAATTTACACATACTTGCATAGGCACTTAAAACATGTAATTTACACACATTCAACATTGAATAATCATCTATGTACACAATTTCACCAACCAATTCCCAAATTATTTATATAAATTCAGTTCATAGCATTTCAGACGATCTCTATAGCTGTGAAAAATTTTAGCATGGATAGACATGATTTATTCGACTACTTCAACTGTCAAGACATGGCTCAAATACTACTCCATATATACTTGAAAACAGGTGAAACATTCATGTATGCTCATAGAAAGGCAACTAAGTACACGCCATCACTGACATTCAACATTATGAGCAACTCCTCAAGTCAAATAGTCAGACAGTCTCTACAGCTATAACAATTTGGCATATTTGACAAGAATTAATCATCACTACTACCATATCAAAGGTTTAACTCTTACACATTCATTCATATTCAACACAAAATCTCAATTATAGAAAACGAATTTCAATTTGGGCCACTTTTAAGACGGAGTTTTAAGGCAAATTTTAAGGTGGAAATCACAAAATCCAACTTCCAACATGATATATGCAACATATACTACTCAATTTTACCATCCAACATGTAAAGAATGCCCAAAAAAAATCAATTTGATTCACAAACCCTAGAAAATTCGTCCCCCAAATTTGCAATTTCTAATCTATTTTTAGCACAATAAACATCAACAATCATGAAAGGGAAGCGTGTGGATCATATTACAACAATTACAAGCAACTTTACATCCATATATATCAAAATTTCAGATTATTCTATCATTCCAATAGATCCTAAGTGATGAAAACATGAAGTTAGGAAAGAAATTCATACCTTTATCAAATAGGAAGTGAAAGAATGAATCAAAGCAAAGAAAACTACCCGAATTAATCACCACAAACACAAATTATAAGAGTTTTGAGAGGTTTAGGAGGTTAGGGTTTCAAAAGAAGAGGAAAGAATAAGAAGAATGAGGAAAAACAAGGGTTTTATGAAACCCGTAAAAGCCACTGTACTGTAGCCTACTCGATCGAGTGCCTAGGGTACTCGATCGAGTGCCCTCTACTCGATCGAGTAGATGCTATTTCGTCGAGTATCCGCAGAAAATTCCCACATCTCGACGTCATAGCTTCCTAACTAGATCGAGTGAGGTCTACTCGGTCTAGTAAGCACTCGCACTCGGTCAAGTAAGGTTGAGTACTCGGTCATAATTACAAAACTAACTGAAGATTCCTGCAAAACAATATCACGTGTCGATTTCAAACCAAGTTCGGAGATCGTCTTTGGTTATAAATACTCTCTCATATATCACCATTACTACTCAAATATATCATACCGTCTCATCAGATAAGATTCATATCACGTTACGCTACAACAAACTTCACACAACATGGTTTACCTGCTACCGAGTCATCCGTATATGCAATTATGTCATTGTATCATGTCTAAACTCGTCTTACCACATTGCTAGCAACTTATACTTACGTTAATCAAAACACATAATTAACGATAAATTCTCTATACGTTATCCAAGTGCATTACTATCATGTTCAAGCTTCAACATAAACAAATTATTCTACACAATTTAATCACTACACAGCGGAAACTTTCAATCATTAAACATTACATATACCCACTACTATCTTGATGTTTCTCATACTATATCTCAACACTTCTTTAGCTATCATTATTATAGCTACGGTAATACTTATAAACTCGTATAGGATCACCATCACTAACAACCTGAAACAAACACCAACATGACCACTTTTCATACTACAGCATACACTTCTACACTTTTCACGCACTTCTATTATATAAAACCTTTCACGTTCCTCATTATCACCACATGCACACACTGACACCCCGAAACTTCACCATTCATGACCCTGGCACAATTACTGTGCCTACATTAGCTTCAACAAAGACTCAACCACAGACAGTTCCAACATAATCAACGTACACATTAAGCACATATTTACGGACTCCACATTCCCATACCCAGTGACTGGCTTAAGCACAATGGGGCCAAGATTTTGAAATGAGGGCGCCTACTCACCCAAAATCTAGCATCAGCTGGGGCTCCCATTATACATACACCAGGTTCATTTTATTAGACTCACTACGTTCATTAGGTTCATTGGTTACAGGTTCCAAAATCGTCGCTCTGATACCACTTTGTAACACCCCCATATGCCGAGGAGCCTTAACCAGACCTTCCTTAGCATATAAGGACATTACCATCTCGGTTGTCCGAGGTAAATAATCATCAAAAGTCGATAAAAGAATAGTTATAGTTAAATTTACAAGTGTTACAACCAACTAACAAAATAAAGATACAACTCGTCAGCTACGCACTGTCTCTATCAGAACTCATGACGACTCATCCCTGCCAGGACTCCAGCTTTCAACCATATCAGCACCTGCTAAGACTGACTGCTCACCATAAGGGATCACGGCAGACACATAAACAAACAAGACAACCACACAAGGTCAGCAACTGAGGCAAAACACAACACAAACCAACAACGATCGTCAACGCAATATAAACACAACCAGTCACACACAATCACACTCACTCCAATCAATCTCGATCGACCAGGCCCATCCCTTTGGACCAGCCCGCCGCGAGTGGGGGACCGCAGCCATTCCCACCTAAGCCCCGCTCATCATACCGAGCGATAACCCTGTCCCATTAATGTGCACATCCCCTCCCGTGGCGGGTTCCACAGAGGGAGAAACTAGGACGTGAAGCCACTCCCGCAAGTGACTCCACTTAGCCGAGGACGCACCTCGAGAACCAGAGACAATCAATCACAGACAGCTGCAACACAACAACAACCAACAAACTATGTACACCAACCGATTACCACATATACTCTGTCACACAAACACGACAACAACACAACAACCACAACACAACAACCACGACACAAGAACCGACACATTAGACCATCCAAAGAGACTGAGTAGGCGAACCTACCTTTAAGCGGCTGCAACGATTCCATGCCCATACACGCAATACCCAGCAATCAAGCAACACCTATATACACAACACAATCATCTATCACTACCAAACTAACCCTAACTGAAAAGACAAAGATACGGATGATGATGACGACATACCTACATGAGGAAACCTCGCAAAGGACCGCTACCCGTCTCAAGCTATACACTCCTAAGGCACAAGGACCTTCAAAGGCTCCCATGGAAGGTATATGGTGAAGGGAAGGGAAGGAGGCGACCTAAAGATCTGAAGAAATGAGGCGGAAATGATTTGCGGTTTTAACAAAACGCGATTATAAACCCTCGCTGAAAAGACGCTACTCGATCGAGTGGCCCACCTACTCGATCGAGTGGCCCCACCTACTCGATCGAGTGGCCCCTACTCGATCGAGTATCCAAGCTACTCGATCGAGTAGCCTCTACTCTATCGAGTACCACCCACAACTCAAAACACAGGATAACTTTGGTAGGCACTTCTAAGGACTATTACTGCTCCCAAGGTCGGTCAAAGCTGGTCAACAGGTCTCTAAAAGGGCGGGTATTACAGCAAGTACATATTATCCGTCAGAAAATGAGAGCTGCACAAGACCATCATAAAAGTTATGCTGATTTGGAAAAGGAGTGGTATAGAGTTTATAGTTGGGGACAAAGTTTTGCTGAAAGTGTCGCTAATGAGAGTTGTTATGCGATTTGGAAAGAGAGGCAAGCTGAGCCAGAAATATATAGGACCGTATGAGATTCTAGATAGAGTTGGAGAAGTAGCTTATCGTTTGGCGTTACCTCCAGCTCTATATAGAGTTCATAACGTGTTTTATGTGTCACAGCTGAGGAAGTATGTAAGCGATCCTTCTCACATACTTGAGCCAGAAACAGTTGAGATGGATGAGTTACAAACTTATATGGAGGTTGCAAAAGAAATCTTGAATATGAAAGTGCACAAAACGAGAAATGGAGAGATTGTGCTAGTAAAGGTCCTATGGTCTAACCATAATGTTGAAGAAGCAACGTGGGAAGCTGAGGATTCAATGAATGAAAAATATCCGCGTTTGTTTGATCAGGTATGATGTTTGGTTACACGGACGTAACTTTCTTTTTACGGGGGTAGAATATAGCAACTATGCATTTTATATGAGTTATGACGTAGAATTTATGGGTTATATATTGTGGTTATGAATTATTTTGTGTTAACGTGCCGAGGTTATATGGTTATGGGCGTGAACTTTGGGACGAAATTCTTTTTAAGGGGGGAAGACTATAATAACCCGTAATTTTATAAGAATGAATGCGTAATTTATAATAGTGGATGATGTGTTAACTTGTACAAGTTGTACGATATTGTCTAATGGTTAAGGAGTTGTGTTTAATGGCCTTGTTTATCAAATTTCTACTAACTCTCTATCGACAAGGGTGACTGCCTATTGAAAAAAAGTGATAGTGTTGGAAATAAGGAGACTTGTGGAACGATCGACATATCTAGTGAAGCATGTCGATTGACAAGCCTTATACGTCGATCGACACTGGGCAACCGGGTTCATACATGCTTTTAATTATTTCCAAATCTTATTCTATTTTACCGAAAATTATAAATACTTACCTTAATCAAACCCTAAACACTTTTACAAAATACAAAACAACAACACACATCCTACCCTATTGTCTGTTGTGAGAGAAGAGAAGCAAAAGGAAGACGGATGGGTTTTTCCCATCTGTACCCCCGTGGTTTTCACTTTTCCCAACCGTACCCTCGCGTATCAGAGATTACTAATTGTGCCCTTAAACTTAATTAATGACTCCCATCCGTGACTAAACTTTGCTACTCCGTTTGTTTTGGCCGTTAAGTGCTACCATGGCACGCCTTATGCCAACATGGCTGCTTACATGGCATTATATCGACGGTTTTTCTAATTTATTGTCTCACTTACGTTTTATCGACTTTTAATTATTTGCAATTACCAAACTACCCTTATTATTTTCAGATTCCGAATCAAAATCGATCGAATTAAATCCAGAAAATTTCGCCCGTCCTATTACCTTATTCCGACTCATTTTGTATGCTTAGTTGTCTAATAAGCTCATTTAATTACTAATTTAAAATAATTAGTCGTAGTAGTTTATAATTAATAATTAATTGTATTTATGTATAATATTAGTATTATTATTATTATATTAATTTAATGTGCTGGCAAGACGGAAAAGTGAGGCGGAAGAGCAAGACGGGATTATGAGAAGAAATGGCGGAGGTGAAAATAGGCCAAATCATGGAAAAATAAACTAAGTAAAGGAGTAGTTTGCTAATTTGAGACGGTCTTTTTTGAGCTTTTACTACCACCTCCGGCCACCGTGGCGACCACCACCACTCACCACCCTCCACTTCCAACATCACATCCCAACTATCCACGACCACCATGGACCATCGTATGACCACCACGAACCCTTCTTCCACCCCGTCCGTAAACAATACAAACAACAACCATCTCATGCACCCATCTTTCAACCACCCACAATGACCACCTCCGACCCATCGTGGACCTCACCTACGATCACCCACGGAGGCCGACAGAGGTGAAGCGTGAGCAAGAGTAGGAGGCGGTTTGGGTTGAGGAATATGATAGAGTGAAGAGGTTGGTGAGTGTGAATAAGGCGGGACATTACAAATAATTAAAAGTCGATAAAGCGTGAGTGAGACGATAAATAAGAAAAACCGTCAATATAATGAAATTAAGGGTATGACTAGTGAATGGTAGAAGGGGTTTTAGTAATGCCATGTTGGCAGCCAAGTCATGCCTTGTTGGCGCATTAAGCGTGCCATGTTGGCAATTAACGACAACATTTGACGGAAAATTGAAGATTAGCCACGGTTGGGAAACATTAGGTAAGCTTAGGGGTACAATTAGTAATCTCTGATACGCGGGGGTACAGTTGGGAAAAGTGAAAATCACGGGGGTATAAATGGGAAAATCCCAAGACGGATTTTCGAGATTTGATCATTGTTTTCATTCCCTTAAATTCGTAAGTTAATCTACACCAATCCTAATCTAGTAATATGTTTATAATCATTCAATACCGTCTTGCCATTCGTGGATAAGCCGTGACCTAGGGTTGGGGGTTGGTTAGATTAATTAGTTCCGTTTTGCCATGAATTAACACCCCTACCATGTACCACCAGCAGGCAGCAATACCGACACCACTGCCGGCAGGCCACACATCGTCCCTTACTCCAGCGTCGGCGACGGTCGCCGTCCATCACCCCAACGCCGACGATGGTTTAAACAAATCCTAATTTAATTAGTGTAAATCAATTCCTTAATTTGATATAATATAATTAATAAAATTAAGAATTAGAATTGTTACTTGATTGATACGAGAATTAGTATTCATAATTTTGTAATTTGACGGATTTGATTAATTTTGTAAATTTGATTAATTTTGTGAGGGAAAGAATTAGAGAGAATTTTTTTTTGAAGAGAATTTTTTTTTTGCAAAGGATACTATGGAAAATAATGAAAAAAAGTCAATGATAGGGTAAAATCCGTCCATGAATAACCAATTACGTTAAAAAATAGAATATAGGGAGAATGGAGATTTAACCCCAACTTTATGTCTACAGTATAATTTTTTCTGTCTCAATTATTTATTTACTTCTTTAAATTTTTGCAAAGAATAATTTAGGGATATTCTCTCGTGTACCCCTCAACTTTTTCATTTTCTATGATATACTCCTCTTTTCATGCAAAAAAAAACTTTGACTTCAATAACTCTTGGCTATAAGTTCAGAATACGATAAACTTTTTTCCCAAATTGACCGTCTTTAAGAGGTCTTCGGTTTGAAAAGGAATTCACGGACGTCTCAACTTGTAGTCAGGAGTTATGGTCGGTCAAAGTTTATTCGTTAAAAAATGTTCGACCAACCATAACTACCGGCTACGAGTTCAAAAAGCGGTGATTTTTTTTTTCAAATTGAAGGCTTTGACGAGATAATTGGTTTGAAAATAAAAAATTATCGCTTTCTGAACTGGTAACAGAGAATTATTGTCGGTCAAAGTTTTTTGTGAAAAACGAGGGATACACCTTAGGAAACGAAAAAGTTCAGGGGGTACACGCGAGAATATCCCAATAATTTAATTAAAATAAACAAATTATTGAAATCGAAATAATTTCCATTCATAAATGCCCTTGTCACTTCTTGACCAAAAAGGAAGGGCGAAGAAGAAAAAAAAAAGGAAAAAGGGAGTAGATAATAGGTCTCTTTTTACTCCCGAAGGAAACCAACATCAAGGAAGCTAACCTTGTTGATAAAATGGCGCTCAACTTTGTTTCAATTTCTACAATTAACCCACGATTTGTTGCAGCAATTCATATGCGTTATGATTTTCGGCAGCTGGGTTTCCGAAGATTTCCTTATTCTAAAACATCTCAGGAGTTGAAGCTTCCTCTTTCTCCTTCTACGGACCATTCCTCCATGTTTTGTAGCACTGCACTTGGTTCCGTAAGATTACTCCTCTTTTTCTGTTTTTCTTTTTTCATTATATGACACGGTATCGGAGTGTCGGATATGGTTATTTTCTGCTTAGTTTCCAACTCTTTGGTCGAAAATGAAGTGTTTGAGTGTTGGATATGTATAGTGTAAATGTTTCTTTTTCTTTTGTTTTTTGTAATTTAATTTGCAAATAGTTTCAGAGTATTTTAGGATTAGCTGGCGTTGGGATTTGAGCTCCTGCTAACTCTTAAACATACTCCTTCCGTCCCGTCATTTGTTTACCTTTGGTTTTGACACAAAGACCACGGAAAGAGAAGGAGGCCAATTATTAGTTGACAAGTGGACCAAATTGAGTGTGCATTAAATTGCCCATCAAAGTCATTCCTAAAATAGAAAGATAAACAATCACCCAAAATGGAAAAGGTAAACAAATGACCGGGACGGAGGGAGTACATTGCTAATTTCAGGAAGCCGAGTTAGCAATGCAATATAGGTAAATTAACAAACAATTGAAAACTTAAACCAAAAGAAATTCATATTTTCATTGCTGGGCGAGGTGGCCCTACCTTCCCTTCACCGCACCACTGGTTATTAACACTGGTGTAGCCGGGTCTTTTACGCATTGCTTGTGTTAATGGGTGTGATACAGGCATACAGCTGAATATTGACATTAGTTGCTAAAGGTGGTGACTGTTGATAAAGCTTAGACTATGAGTCTACGATACTCTCTTATCTCTTTGCAATTTTGGCTTGAGAAACTGCTAGAGTTTTGGTTTTGTGCATTAGTGGCAGAATGAAAAATCGGGTTGTGCTCTGCAGGATGTTAGTGAGGACACTGATGACATGTTTGATGACATGTTTGAAAAGTATGGAAAAGTGGTATTTACCAGAACGGATCAAAAGTCTACGACTTCTGAAGTTGATGATGATGCCGAGAGCTTATCATGTAAGTAGAAGTACTATCCATTAGATCTATTTGTTTTGTTGATTGGGTCTCTTTCTTATGGTTGCTGATGAAAAAAATTAGCTATTTACATCTCCCCATTATCGGTGCGTTATCCAATAAAGAGACACTGAGACAGTAATACTAAAAGCAGAATCAGATTCTTTCCAGTGAGCAACCTAGATCGTTTCGTATATGCCTCCTCTGAAATCAGAATTTTAATTATAGAGGAGAGTAAGAGAGATAGGTTCTCGAGTATCAAGTTTAGGGAAGGCAAGCCATCTCTTCAGTGCATTTAGTTTCTACCTCCATTGGCTACATTCAATGTTGTCGCGTGATATTGGTCTGTATCTTAAAGATGTCTCCTAGTTGGGATGTATCTCTATGATTGTGCTCTCGAAAGTGCCTTAACACCTTAGTAGCATGCCGTGGGAGTGCTTATGCCCAGAGCTAGGTGGGGCACTAGCCAAACCACCTTGGTGCGCCTTCAAGACAAGTTGCATCTAGCATTTAGCAACACACTACTTAGCAATTTCCACATTTTTTTCCTTAAAAGTTCTGTGGTGCCCTTCTCTTTGCCCCAGTATATCCTTGCTCTTTACTCATTTACATGGTAGATATCTTTAAAATCCAAAAGGGCATTTTTGCACAAAATATCTTATCTTATAAAAAAAGAGGATTGGGGTGTGACACTACTTTTACCATGCTTCTACCCTTGGCTGACATCACTATTTACAAAAATGCCACCAAACACTTTTTTTTCCTACTCTTTCTCCAACCTTTGCTTCTCTTATTCCGTTTCATGCCCGTCTCTTTTGATCATCTCACATTGATTTACAACCGTATTTTTCAATCCGCATCGATTTGAAACAACTTGTACCCTATAATACGTCATAAATTACGGTGTTGTGACTCCGTTCTCATATCTCGTTTCTTCTTTGCCTATGCTTTTCGCTTTCTCACTATCAATTCCCTTTGCTATCTTCATTTCACTACTGTTACCATTTTTCTATCTCATGCTCGGCACTGAAGTAATATTCTACTTCATTATTCAAGCTTTTGTCTCTGAAGTGCTACCTTGCGGCGACGCAACTTCGTAGTAGAAACCGCTTTACCATCCAATTCTCATTATTACTGTAATTTGTGCGACCATTACTCTCACTTTCGAATTCTATTTCCTCTTTTAAAGTTTACTGGAAATTGGTAACGATATTAACAGGGTAACTCATATTATCTCATGCATATTAAGATGAGTTTATTGTCGTCATGATTTGGTTCTATTTGTTTGAGTATTCAGATGATCTAATTGTGGGAAAGATCCTATTCTAACAATCCGACAAATTATTAATTGTTTTTGGAATTATGGCGAATTCAATTAGTAAGCAAAATTGTTCCAATGATTACAGCCACCAAGCGTTTGAGGAATTGCCCCAACTAAAAGAGCACTGCTTTCCTTTCGTATTGTATCCTACAAACTACCCATGGTTATGGGTTTTGAAACTTGTGTAGAGATAGTCGGTAAGCAAAATTGTTGTTACGAATGATCACTAAGTGATTGAGGAATTGCCCCGACAAAAGATTTACTATTTTTCTAACGTATCGTGGCCTAAGTATTTTTTTTCTTCTATTTGAGTACGTCCTTAGCGAGACCGTAATATGTATAAGAAGGTGTGAAACTAACTTCAATGTTAAAAGAGAATATAACATGAAACTGGACGATTTTGTGCATAGAATACTCTCAAAAAAGTTTGTCCCTTTTTCTATGTGTTCATGCCACCATCTGATGCTTTGGCAATTTATCCGACCATCTATATTGTTATGGTGGAGAATAGCAAAATAGTTCGCTACTGCATATTATTTAAATTTTGAAGCAACACTTGTTTGCTGCAACGCTTAATGGGTTTGTTAGTATAAAGAGGTAAATGGGTAAAGTTGCGAACACTCGACTTCCTTTACCATGCTATTTACAAGAGCTCTTTAGTCGTTGGAGTAGGTAATATTTTGTGTGTCATAACTACAATACACTAAAGACTGAATGCTACACAACCACCAGACATGAAATAGCACCTGATAGTTCAATTTCAGATGACGACTGAACAACTACGAACATGATGGTATCAAAATAATAATGTTAATAGTACATAAAGAATACAACTATCGTATAATATCGTATAATATATCCCGTGTGTGTTTTCTATGTACTTTGAAAGAGCATTTCAGATCATTTGTGAGATATCGCGTGCTGCGCACGCGCATTTCCAGCTAGTTTCAGAAACACAAATTTGCTTGCTTAATCATGCACCTCGTTTCTATGAGCGCGCCATGCGCCTCATGACCACAGGTCCTCATCACCTGAGTGCGTCTTGCTCCTTTTAAAACTATTTTTAACATTTGCCATGAGCCCATGATGTTTTATCCCTTATTTCCCCTCTCTAAGCTTGTACTTCTGCTGGAAGATTTTCACTCCTTCCCCTTCGTCCTTTTTCTTTTGTTTCTTTTTTTTTGTTGTATAAATGAACCTCCCTTGTTGTTCACCTGCTGTTGAATCAGTTTGTCATATAGTGATTCTAAGGTAAACTGTTCATGAGTTTGATGAGTTCCTGATTAATAACTAGGCCTATAATGATTCTTTCTTAAGTGGACCATGTTCTCGAAGGAGCAAATGGTCCAGCTCTCATGATTCATGGATAACACCAATATAAGGAACAGTCATGGTTCAGCTAAGTTCTAAGTTCCTGCCATATACATAATAGCAGTCATGGTTTATGTCGTCACCCTGAGCATATGATTCTATTTTTATTTCCTTACTTTTACTGTTTGTCTGACTTTTATAATGCACCTGTTTTTGCGGTTAATTTTTATGAAGAATATACGTGGAATGTTCATTTTGGAAAAGCTCCATATCAGTGTAATGGAAACCCTTTGGGAATTATGGTACAAGAGGAATCTGAGAATTTTTCAATGTAGAATGAGGGATGAACAGGCTATTCTCATACACATCAACTTCCTAATGTCTGTAGATGTACAAATGTTTTGCTAGCCTGTGTGAGAGTTGTGCTTCCAATCTTTTAGCAAATTAGGGATACAGAATTACATACGTGTGATATTTATCTTTTAGAAGTAGGAAAGCTGTATATGTAGATATTTTTGCCGTTTATGGACAAACACAATGGCCGGACTTCGTTCAAGAAAAAAATAAAGAAAGAAATTGGTGTCTGGTCGTGAAACAGTTGTCATAATTTGCAATCTACTCTGATTATAATCAAAGTCAAGACCTAATTCTTCCAAAGAACACTATTAACCTAGCTTGTTTGAGTTAGGATTTGACCCTTTGAATCTTGAGGATTGCTTAGATTTCCAATCAATTTCATCGAGAAAGCTATTAGATGGTCTGTTGCTGTAAACCTGGTAAAGCTTTGTGCCTTCTTTTTTTTATACGCGCTTGTTAGTAAGAGTGGCTCTAACTGAACCTGATCTTCTTTCCGTTTAATAAGCCTGTTTCATCATGGCCGAGGTTGCCATCTATTTTCAAAGCTACATTCATGCTTCGCACATTTTGTTACAACATCTTGGCATGTCATTGTTAATGTTTTTTAAAAATACAACATTTTGTTTCAACATCTTGGCATGACATTGTTAATTTTCTTTTTAAAAAAAATACAAGCAAAGCCACCCACCCCTGCAAAGAAAAGGAATATAGAATCTTCAACTCTCAAAACGTAAAAAATAAGAAGGCAATCGTTCGATGCTTAATCGTATTTTAATGATTCTCTCAATTTTATTAGCTTCTCGTTTGATGAGGGTATATGTCAGCGAACTGTGTACTTAAAGCGTACCTTGACTCCTTGACTTTCCACTATTTCTTAAAAAAGAATCTCTTATGCCCTATACACTTCAGCAAATAGTTAGGCCATCAACTTTTTTTTTACCCTTTTCTGATTTTATTGATGCTTTATCTGCTACGTATTTTTTTCTCTTACCAATGTAATTAGTTACTTTATTATAGTGCCGAGTCCAGTAACTCCAGTGCACTTGTATGCACTAACTGCTTGTTAACCAGTGCAGTTGCTGTGGCGATGGCTAAGGTTGCAAATGATGTCAAGGCTGAGGATATAAAAGTTCTGTTTGTGAAGCCTCTAGTTTACTGGACTAGATTTTTCATCATTGCAACTGCATTTTCTCGTCCGCAGCTTGATGCAATAAGGTATTCAATATCCTTTAGGCTGCTTCATCCAAACCGTGTTCCATGATATACCAGATCACTATGATTCAAAATGTTCTAGCCTCCGTTATAGGTATTTCCTCCTTATTGCAGGACGAAGATGGCAGACCTTGCTGAAGAGAAGTTTGGCAAAGTTCCAAATGGCAACTCAAAACCGAACTCCTGGACACTACTAGATTTCGGTAAGTTAACCAACTATTCCACTTATGGATTTTCTCCAGGAATTGCCTAGTGATACGTATACACTTCATCACCTTGAACTGGAGTTGGCTCTTTTATGATAGTGATATTTTTTGCTGGGATGTCATAGCTTATACCCCCTCCTATTTAATAGGAAATAAATATAATTGTTGGATCTCAACCATCACCTTAAGGTTTTGGTTGAGATGGTTCATCTATCACTATTCACTATTTTCTTCCCCTTTCCTTTTTGCACAAGAAATAAGAAAGTGAATTTGGAACACACAAAACACACTACCCACATGCAATTGAATTTGGACCACACAAATCAACCCCAAAAAGGAAATAGGGAAGAAAACCCGAATAATCCGAATAAGGAAATAAGGAAGAAAATAATGAATAGGAGGGAGTATAATATTATGATGTGACATGTTTTTGTTTAATTGTCAAGGAGCCACATGGATAGTACGATAAAGGGGAGCGGTATCTAAGCCCACGATCTATCAGTGCTATGAAAACTTTGATATGATGTGATTATGATAGCATAATATAGTTATTGGATCAAGTAACCACATGTCTCTTATTTGCTTTGGACTTTCGTGTGTGCCTATTGAGAGTATTTCCTACTTGTATAGAGTATGTGATTGATTAATTATCTCCATTAACTTTGGTTAGTTTGAGGTAAGGTTACTTACATATTGACCTGCTAAATCCGCCAATTGTTGTCTTATTATTATTGCTTTAAAAGGGAACAAGATTCCGTCTTGTCATAAGTTAAAATGATCTCACATTGCTGTCAAAACCTAATTATAGGATATAAGTGATATACTCAACAAACAATCAACAATTTACATTTCAACTAATCAAATAAATCAACTTTCTCTACTCTATTTCTCCCCTTCACTACCTTATACACCAACATGCTCAAAATAACCCTTATCTTATCTAGTAATCTAATGTAACCTTGAAGTTACAAACTTGTTTACAAGATAACTTGTTCCATTACTCCCAAATAGATTCTCTCCACAGTGACAACATCTCAGTCATTTTCTTTCATTAATTCTCCTTCATATGCTCTCCTGCCTTTTGTTTTTTTAGCCTCATCCAATTTCTTATGTCATGTTTTCCCTTCATGTTAACCCTCAACCGTCTCTTGTATCATTCTTTGCCTTGTGCATATCTCTCATTCCCTATTGATCAGCGAAATCTCTAGTAGTTCCAATGACTTCATCTTTAACATGAGCTGTAGTTTTCTACTTAATTGTATTGATGTTCTTCCCAATTGTTATAAGCTACTTCAATAGCCATTCTAGGAGGACTGACGAATTTGTCAGTCTTCATCATTTTTCTAGCTCAGGGAACTTGTATGGAGGAGGTTAGAGAGTAGGGGTTTTGCCATGGTGGTGTGGATGATATGGTGGTTTGAGAGAAAGAAAGGTTGAATCTTGCTACCAAGGACCTAAATCAGTTATAAAGATGGATATATTTATACTAGAGTCAAAACATGGTGGATAATGCAGATATGGTGTTAAATTGTTACTTACAAAGTTTCAAGGACTAAGAAATGCCGATGCTGGTTGGTGGTAGAGAACTAGAGATGGTTGATTTTACCGGCGGGATCATGGTGATCACTAATTTCACTATGTTTATTGGTAGGTCTAACCGTCTAACTAGGGCTAAGACTTAAATAAGGACAAAGAAATGGAAAAAAAAAGGAAATAAAAATAGAAAGCCAAACCACTTGGTTAGTTAAAGGGTTCCTAAAGTTCCTACCAGGAACTCTTGTAATGAAAAGAAGCCCTTGCCCCCCTTGGCCATGTGGCAATTGTTTATTGCGAGTGGGAGATCAACTTAAAAACGGAGAGAAATCTTTGTCATTTGTCATTTGTTTTTTTTTTTTTTTTTTTTTTTCTAAAACGGGTTTTACTAAAAATTACACATTCAGAAAAACAATTTTACCAATGTTCATAATTTTTCATGATGTACAATTAGAGACACCCATGGACGGTTCGAAAGGATGATTCATGTCAGCCAACCCCAAATCATTTTGGGATTAAGGCTCTGATGTTGTTGTTGTTGTTGTACAATTAGAGACACATTGTCTTATTACCATTCATTTGTATAAGGAAAGAGGTATGGCTAATTCTGACAGGGAAAAAAGATGGGGAAGTTGAGTACTTGTACAATAATGTTACTTCGTATATGTTTAAACACACATGTGAATAGCAAATAGTTTAATGTTTTGTTTATGTTGGGTAGACCATAATTAAGTTATAATTGAGCAGCTAGTATTGCAGTTATATTGTGATTATTTTACGAGAAAATTTAGTACACAATTATCCTTCTGTTGGTAGACATCTGATTATATCATGCGATAACTAATATGGAGTGGTTAACTGACATAGGAATAAAATCCTTGTTCTTTTCTTTTTGTTAATTATTTTATATTTGTATCAACATCTCACTTGTCTACTTTGAACCTTGGTGCAAGGACTTAAAGAGTATCTAGTTCTAGGATTCCGGATATTTGATTGGACTGTGTAGTAGTCACTAGTCATAGTTAGCTTAAGTGTGGTTCCATACGTGTGGACCTTCTAAACCTGCCAATGCTCATCAAGATCTGCACTGGTCTATTATTGTTGCCTTATTTTTACTCCTTGGGGGAAAAAAAACTAATGTTTAGCCTTAATATGAGATATACTATATTCTTTTATCTGCTGAAGAAAGCAACTATACAATATTAGTTGCTACAGAAGAAACGAAGTTTTGAGAGTGCAGATGGAGATGAAACTGAATACGTAATGAAGACACAGAAGAAGGCAATTTGGGGGTTATGCAGGAGAAGGCTATATGAGGGACCGAATGGACGCATAATGAAAATTGCACGACCAACTCCTACGGATTTCTTCACAATAATGAAAGAAGTGAGTTGGACATAGTCTAGTTGCTAGTGAGACATGAAAGGCAAAAGACACTGAATTTTTGGCTTGACTAGAAATGGAACTAGAGATGAGGGATTCTATGATAGTGAGATGGAATATATGCAGAAACTTGGTCAAATCATAGTGAAGGATAGAGGTGTATGGCTGATGCTATTAGGCAAAAGATGGGGAGGCAGGTAGCTAGAACGGGTGATGTTCTGTTGATTGAATTTAACGGGTGTTGGGTCTAGAGAGACTTCTTGCAAAGCATTATATCATTTTCCTTCTTTAATACCTGTTGGTTTGCTTTTAAAAAGTAACTCCCTAATTGCATCCCTCCAAGGCTCCAACAGATTAAGGGCTTGTTTGATGGAGGGGTTGGGAGGAAAAAGGATTCGAGTATGACAGTTTCTCTTGTTTAACAAATGGGGTAAGAGGAAAATAGAGCGATCCATTGCTCCTCTAAGGTAAATTAGAATCCCTCCAAGTCTCCCAACATAGAAAAGATTTAGAGGAAAAAGACGTACTTTATTCCCTCTCGCCTCCCTTTCCGTTCTTATTCCACTCCCCTCTCCTCTCTTTCCCTTTTACATAGGAATGATTTGGACGAACTCACAACATCCATTCCCCCTCACCTTCCCTTTCCTTCGTTTCTCTGCCCTCTATGACAGTATGAGTCCATCCCCCTTCCCTTCCTTATTCTCCTATATTTGTATTCAAGCACACGCTGAATAAAAGGTTTTTATTAGGATTAGGAAGATACCGTTGTTAACACAATAACATTGGGGATTGACATTGTTTTGCATGAAAAACTACATGATGGAATTAATGATAATGACAATGGCAACTTACATAGTCTCAGAAATGCTTTCAAATTTGGGTATCATATATAACACTGGCAGATCTCAATGTTTGTTCTCTCAATGTTTGTTCTTTTTTTGGTCATGGATGACTTATGACTTGAAATGTTGTCGAACTTCTTTTTTTGATCACGAGTGTGGTGCTAATTATTTCCTCCTGGAAGAAGCTTTTGAATTTATTTTTTCCTTCTTTTAGCCCGAAATATAAATGGCATCTATTAATTTGTACTTCCCTCTTTACAGGTGATGTAGTTATCCACTTATTTCTTCCCCCACAAAGAGCTTTCTACAACCTAGAGGAATTCTATGGTAATGCTACTCTCATTGACTTACCTTTTGAAGATGAAAAACCATTTCGACGGTAAAATCGGCCTTCACATCATGAAGTTAAAAAGCCTGTTAGAAACGCTTGGTTGACGACCACCAATCTGCGTTGTGGTATGGTAATGAAGTCTTCCTCCGTTTTGAAAGTTGCTGAAATGTATGTTCGCAAGCTCCTATAGTGGAATATTCAGGTCGGTTTCATCATGCTGCGGGATCGTTCTGTTGGAGATAGAAGACGGCTTGAATAGTGTTGTATGATAGATTGTCCAAAGGGAGGCTGTGGGAGGTCAAACTAGTAATGAAGTGATGTCTCTTAGCTTACAATGCCATCAAACTCAAATAATTAGATCATTAGCCACAGGGTCTCTACTTCATAAGATACTGTAATTTGGTTCGAATTTTGCTTCTAACATATAAAACTTTTTTTTTTTTTTTTTGACAAGGGTGAAATAATGTTTTACATTCCAGTATTATGGTTCGCCAAACCATGATGAACTACAACATAAAACAAAACATAATAAAACATAGGACTATAGATATCGACTAAAGAACTGCGACCGTTGAGAAATCGGTATCGGGTATCAGGAACATGATGATGGGGGACAGTAGAAAGAGTCTGAGCTTCTTCAGCCAATTCGTCAGCAAAACTAACATCACCCACAGGCCATTGAACCGATCGAAATATCATGAGACGAGCACAAGGTGCACTTACGCCACAAGAACGTAGAAATTTGAAGGTGAAAACAAGCCACGAAATCCCGTCTTCGGTGGAGATCGCTCTCCTACACCACAGTGAATGTTCACAACAATCAACGAACCGACAATCACGGACGGCGAGCCAACTGATGAAAAAGTAAAGAGGGAGCCCCATAACCAATTCCCTAGCCATGAGCACCCAAGGACATTCTCGAGAGGAAACAACAAAACCCAGATAGACAACCACCACCACCACAGACAACCTACGAATAGTAATACCTAAAGTAAAACAAGTCCCATATGACGGGATTATTCGGAGAAACTGGAAAAACAGAAAATTGAAACAAAGCCACATTATGTTTGAAGAGAACCACCGCATCCGACTGATCCAACCAACATCACATACCACCCATCTCCACATAATCAAACCCACCTCTTCCATAATGCTTAATACAACAATACCAAAAAAATTAAATACAAAGAAGGGACAAACAACACCTTCCAAACCAACTATAGACAAGAATCTTTACCCATCTGCAAAACCATGTGACCATGTCTAAGATCAAGAAAACAGAAGCAAAGACCATCCGTCAAGACCAAGACCGATGCTAAGACCGATGCAAAAACAGTCCACCAAAACCGAAACAGTCAATCAAAACCAAGTAGGAAAATCGAAACAGACAGAGAAAGTACGACACAAAGGGACATGCAAAACCTCAAAGGTGTAAAACACACTAAAGCCACCTGATTCACCAACCGACTCCTCCCAGGACCACCGCAAAACATACAACTACACCAAACAAAGGAAATCAGACCAATAGGTGGGAGGAATAGGGGGATCACCATATCGAGCCCACAACACGACCTCATAGAACAACAATGAGACAGACGGATGATCTATACTCATCAACACAGATAAAACAACAACGACAAGGAAACCAACCCAGAGGTGGGGGGAATGGGGGGATCACCCCTGGGATGAAAACCAAAAAGACAGTGACAGGACAAGGAGATGGAGGAGGGGGGGGGGGGGGGCACCTAAACAAGTACATGCAAACCCAAACAGACCACCATCAAAGAGACACAAACCTACCAACACGATTGACGACTCAAGACAACATGGACCCGAAAAGCCGGACCGAAAGCAAAACACCGGGAATGGTAGCGACAGATGACAACCAGTAGTGAAGACGACATGCAGCAGCAGATTCTTGAAAATAGGAGGGAAGATGAAATCACAGTCCCTTAAAAAGAAGAGAAAGATTGGTATTAGATGAATTAATCGATTATGAATTGATGGTTCGCCGGAGATGAGCATAATCAAAGCCTCATCTCCGGCGATGATTGCGAGAAAATGGGGGGTGGAGGATGGGAGGATGTCAGTGGCGATGGTGCAAAGGAGTTTGTGTTTTAGGTTCTTGCTGTAACACCTCAAGAGATTGAGAGGAAGTTGTCCCACATCGGAAAAATATGAGGCTTGGGATATGTTTATAAAGAATCTCATCCACCACTAAGTAACAAGGCCTTGTGCTTTTGGGCTTAAGTGAGGACAAGTAATGGGCCCAAAGGTACACATCCCATCTTATTGGGGTTGTGTTACGACCGTGGTGGGTCGGGTTGTTATAAATGGTATCGGAGCAACCCTGCGACCGTGTGGTGAGCCCTTGGTCGGGAGTACCCGGGTCACACACCTAGCGGGGGAGGATTCTGGGCTTGGCTGCGGTCAGCCTCCGGGCACAACGGGGACGTTGTGTTATTTAAGTGGAGGAGTTTGTAACACCCCAAGAGATTGAGAGAAAGTTGTCCCACATCGGAAAAATATGAGGCTTGGGATATGTTTATAAAGAATCTCATCCACCACTAAGTAACAAGGCCTTGTGCTTTAGGGCTTAAGTGAGGACAAGTAATGGGCCCAAAGGTACATATTCCATCTTATTGGGGTTGTGTTACGATCGTGGTCGGTCGGGTTGTTATAAATGGTATCAGAGCAACCCTGTGACCGTGTGGTGAGCCCTTGGTCGGGAGTACCCGGGTCACACACCTAGCAGAGGAGGATTCTGGGCTTGGCTGCGGTCAGCCTCCGGGCACAACGGGGACGTTGTGTTATTTAAGTGGGGGAGTTTGTAACATCCCAAGAGATTGAGAGGAAGTTGTCCCACATCGGAAAAATATGAGGCTCGGGATATGTTTATAAAGAATCTCATCCACCACTAAGTACCAAGGCCTTGTGCTTTTGGGCTTAAGTGAGGACAAGTAATGGGCCCAAAGGTACACATCCCATCTTATTGGGGTTGTGTTACGACCGTGGTGGGTCGGGTTGTTATACTTGATTTTATGAAAAATATAGGATCGAATATGTTTGTCGTTCTATTTTGATCCCTAAGAACATGGCCTTCTGATTAGGCAGTACTTAGCTTTAGTATGCTTGTATAAAATACACAAAAATGTTCTAAAAAGTAAATATGATATTTCCTACCTGCACATTATCGGATCCTATACAAATTTTTTGACTTTTTTAGATTTTACCCCTTTCATTTATTAGACCCAAACAAAACTCGAATACTCGTGAATTACAACAACCTGTCCCATCACCGTCGCCACACACCCATTTAAAGATGGGATGTTCATCTTTGAACCGTTGTCCTCACTTAAGCTCAAAAGTACAACATCTTGATACTAAATAATAGGTAGAATATCTCATAAATATATTACAAGCGTCTTACTCCCCTGATGTGAGACAAATTTACTCTCAATCTCTTTGGGTGTTACACGAATCACCGACCAGCTCCGCAACCACCTCGACCAACCACAAATGTCGGTACGTCACCCACTAGTCGACCCGTAATGGAGAAGCCTCACAAATTTTATTAGTTTATGGGTGATTTTTATATTGTTTTGGAAATGGAAGGGAGATGAAAAAATTGGAGTTTAATTAGATTGGTGTTAGGATGCAAGAAATGTACTATAGCATATCTGATAATATGCCTCGTTTGGTTCATGCAGGTGTTGAATTTCTGTGTTAATTTGTAACTCACTGGAATCCAACTCCTGTATAAAATTCACATGAATTGACAAAAACATGTTTGGTTACCTTGAGTGAGTTTGTTTTTCCCATGAATTAAACTCCCCTATATTATTTGGTTGAAGTGTGTCAATTCACCTGATTTTAATCTCTAAACCAATATACCCCTTCGTAATATTAGTGACACATAATTTCTCTTTTTAAAAGGGCAAATGAGTAAATTTTAGTAGCAAATGATGTAGGAGTTTCCAATTACCAAGTAGGGAGTAGGTAATTAAACTCCGCCATTATGTAGGAGTTGTAATCTCCAAGGGAATTGAAAACTCCAAGGGAGTTGTAAACTTCTCCATTTTACAAGAAAATGGGCAACCAAACAAGCTTTAAAAAACACAATTCATGGGATTATGAAATTCCCATGAATTACCAAGGTAACCAAAAGAGGCCTATGTCTAATTTTGAGCTTCGTAAGTCAATTTCGAATCAATGTTCCACATAATGTAATACTACACTTTTTTGGTCCTTGCGTACTCGGTCGAGTGGGTTGTACTGGACTGAGAAAGTGTCTTGTACATTTTAAGCAGGCTACTGCCTTGGGGGTAATCGGCCGAGTTTAGGGCACACTCGGTTGAGTGCCTCTGGTACTCGGCCGAGTGCCCGCTCTGAAACAGATTAATTGCGTGGTTCTGATTAAAATGATTGAAGAGGTATTTAAAACATTTCGTCATTTTCTGATTCATTTTATAAAAACCTACACACTCCCTAAACTCTCTCTAATCATCTTCATCAATTCCTAATCAAGGATTAAGCTATTGTGGGTTCCGGATCTCTCGTTTCCATACCAATCATGTTAGTAAGTCTCTAGTCTTTAATCAGTTTATTGTTTCTGTTTGTACAAACCCTAATTTGGGCGAGTTGGGGGATTTAATAATGGGTGTATACTGGTCGATTAATGAAGGTAGTTAGTAATCATTATGTGATAATTATTTGTAGGTGACGGTTTCATGGAGGATTGCTATTGCAATTACTTGTGTGTGTGGTTGGATTGCGAAAAGGTAGGGTTTCCCTACTCAGTATGATATTGTGTGATTATTATTATGATTGTAATTATTGTGGAATATGATTGTGATAGTGTGATGGTGATATGGTGATTGGATTGTGATATTGTGATTTGATTGTGAGTCATATCGAGAGATGGTCTCACCCCTATTGTCCGCCTCTTGTGTCTCTCGACGCAAGAGGGATGTGCGCATTAATGGACTTGGGTTCGCTCGTTGCGATGAGCAACGCTTAGGCAACACGACTGCGGTCCCCACTGGCGGTGTGGGTTACCTGTTGCGATGAGTAACCTGGCAGGGCTACTCACCTTGGTGTGTAGTCGGTTACTTGTTCTTAGAGTTGGAGATAGATGCTTGATTGTATGTATGGTTACTTTGGCATAGGATTTTGATATTGGAATATCTGCTGATGTATGTTTGGTTGTGTGGTGTTTTCTTATGTGCTATGTTGTGACCCATTTGATATTGCCGGCAAATGGTGAGCAGTGAGTTTGACAGGTGTGGATATTTGAGCTAGCATGCGGGTTTGGATGGGGAACCGATGATTCATCATTTTCATAGCTTCCGTTGAGTTTAGACAGTTTTACTTTTAGATTAGTTTGTAATCGTTTTGGTTTTCGGAGACTTGTAATCAGATTAATCTTTTTATCTATTTAAATGTTTCATTATACTCTATTTGATATACTTTACCTCAGGTAACCGAGATGGTAATGCTTCCATTGCTAAGATAGGCCTTGGTAAGGCTCTATGGTAAATGGGGGTGTTACAAAGTGTTATCAGAGCGACGATTTTGGAAACTAAACCAATGAAGTAATGAACGCAGGGTGTCTAAATAAAATGAACCTGGGTAGGAGTTGTTTTGAGCTACCACAAAGGTTTGGGAGACGTCCTAAGACCGCAATACGACCCTTACAACTTCGAGCCGGTCACTATGGGGTGTGTCGAGGGGATCGTTTCGTGTGTGTGTTTATATGTGCATGAATAGAGTGGTGTATGTGTATCTTGGATTGGAAGTGTTGTGACGTGGATTGGTTGGAAGTGATGTGAAAGTTGTATAATGTGGTAGTTTATGTGCATTAATATGGGTATGTGGAGTAATGTGGTGATTTTCATGAGTAATATGATTGACATGAGTAAGTAGAGGAACTATGTGAATAGTACCGAATTGTGATATGATTGGTTTCAATTTCATTTTTGACGAGTTGTGATGCGTATTATTCGGTTGGAAAATTGTGAGAATGAAAGTGGTAAGAAAAGATGATCGTGACTTCTAGCATGTGTAGTATATGTATGTTATGTTTAATTTACATGTTGGTTTGATAAAAGCTCACCTATATACCGGTTTATTTTAGAAGTATTGAGTTCGTTGCTATTATTTGCCTTATTGATGCTTAAGTTGTTTGCTTAAGAAAATTTGATTTGTATGAAGACCGAATGTGGAAGGGTTGTCTTAAAACTGTCATAAGTATAGTTCCGGAAAAGATATTGATGTGATTCCAATTGGAGGTGATAGTTTGTTCTCTTACGATTCCCAAATGACCAAGAAACGAGTAAGATATGGCTGTTTTACGAAAACTGGACGTTGCTGAGAACTGCGTAGGGTACTCGACCGTGTACACATTGTACTCGACTTAGTACACCTTGTACTTGACCGAGTACACCTTTTCACTCGGACGAGCAGCCTGAATACCTGCTTTACGAGCTTCTGATCTCCCCCTACTCGGTCGAGTAGAGTGGGCACTCGACCTAGTACCCCTATTATGGCCGGATTCTTACCTTTTGACCCCTTGGCATGTCATATTGGTTTCAGAGGTGTTCTTTTGCATCTTAATGCATTGTTTTACATATGTATTGGTCGATGTGCATGAATTAGACGGATCTTATGATGTGGAGGGTACCACCTTATAATTGGTACGGTCTTGTGACAAAGGCGTATGGTTATATGTGATGGTGATGGGTAGTGTGAAGAGGAAGTGAAGTTGAGGAGTTTATTGAGTCAAGGAGGAAGTTGAGAATTTGACGTAAGATTGGGTAATGTAGTAATGTTTGTTTGTGGTCAAGTTGATTATGATTTTTGCAAGTTGACCTTGGATTGAGACAAAATGCTAATAAAATTCTGTTTAGACAAATTAGATTGTGACCTCGTACAATTGATTGTTTGCATTTTGAACTTAATTCCAATTCTCCCACTTCAATGACTCTCTATATTTCCTAAAAGGTATAATAGCTCAGAACGTGGTTAAGTGATTACTTGCTTGTGTTTTTTCGAAGTGGCCACATGTTTTATAGTATTTGCGGATGTGTGCTTTTATGTGTTTTATGACAAGTAAGCTTTGCATCCCGAAATCTCAAAGCCTTACTCTACAAGGAGATGGTTGAGGGGGTATGAAATATTGCATGATTTAACATGCCAAGTATGTTATAATATGGTTAGAAATATGGAGATCGTTAGGCGATTGGCGTGAGGTATGAAGTAATTGTGATCGGAAAAGGAAGATGCGGTAATGTTAAATGAGAATAGTAGGAGCATGGGTGACGATTTAATAATGTTGAGGCATGGTTATAATGTTGGTTTACTGAACATAATGCTAATTGTTAGGAAAGTGATTTGCGTAAGTATGAGATGTTGTATCATAAGAAAATATGTACGTGTGTTTCAAGTATTCTGCATAACGAGTTAATGACATTGTTGATATGTGAATTAGTGTAATTGTACCATATGTTAGGAATAAGTTGACATGGAATAATTATGTGATTTTATGAATTCAGTATGGCATGTCTCGAGGTATGGATACACTTGAATAATATCATGAATTAGTAGCCTACATGACGACATGCGTAGCTAACGGTTAATTTATAGCAACTATATTCGTGTTTCTAATGGGAAGACCAGATGTGAATGAAACGTGTACACCAATAGGTGAAAATTCATGCATATAAGTGAAAATGTTAATTTGTATGAATTAATACCGAACATGTTAGTAATTATGATGCAAATGACAATTGTGCTAAAATGTATTAAGGTGTTGTAAGCAATTGGCTTCTATGCTATACGTTTGGTATATGAGTAATGTTTAGCCTTATCAATGAGTGCAGTACATGCTTCTATGGATAATTTACGTTCAGTTTCAAGCACCTATATGGGTAATATTGGTGAACTCGATATTCTTAGACGGTATATGCATAATGTGATTTATAAATTACATGATTAGAACGGCATACCTAGCAACATGTTGAATGGTTTCTTTTTTGTAAATTGATTGGGCGTGATGATAATTGTGGCGAGAATAGCGCTTGTGTTTGAAACGGATTTGATAAGTTATTTGTGAAGTATGAGATTTACCTATAATTTGCAACTCATGTGTATTGATATGAATGAAGTTATTTTATGGATGATATTATTTGTTTATATTATGTTAAGTATAATTTATGCTGATGTAAGAACGTATATAAAGGCCAACAATGGTAAGTTTGGGTGTTGTAGAGGTTACCGTGGATATGTGATATAGTGAATTAACAATGGTATTGACATGAGAATGGTGGGACTGAATGACTATGACGTGATACATCATACATGTGTAAGTGGTTACGTGCATTTGATAAAATTCGTGGTAGTAACATGAAGCAGTGAACGTAGTAGCAAGATAAAATGGCTTACCCTGTGTAGCATTGGATTTAAGATGAAGTATGTCATGTAGAAATGTATTGGTTTTACCCTTAATTATTTCAGTTTTATTCATGAGATAGTAACTGTGTTAAACGTAGGTTTGCTGCATAACGAGTCCAATATGTATGGTTTATTCGAGTTAGTAGTAACATCGTTATGTGAATTGATGGAACTGAATGAATAAGGTATGGATATGCTTAAGAGGAGGTGATATGCTATTGTATGTAAATTCTATCTTAAGCTAAGTAAATGGTATGAGTAAATTGTGGTTAATGACGCAGTGATTAGTTTATGTGTTAGTATGAATGGTTAAGTATTCCTTAGAAAATTTCGGGATGAAGTTTGTTTTAAGGGAGTAGAGTGTGCGATTTTGGTTCTTTTACAATTTCGTTCGTTAACAAATGACTTAATATCTTTTATAGAAAATTAATATTTTCTTAGTGAATTGTTGACGTGATATCTATTCATCGTGTTTGGATGTTGATATACTACATGGTTTGATCTTGTTTACTTTTATACCTTTGTTTAAGGTGTGGTGCATTTGTTTAAGTTCTATTCTCAGATTAAAAGTTCTAATTTGTAGTTACGAAGATAGTGGCTATACTGGAGTAACTTTGACTTGTGGTGTGGTAAAGGTTCTAGTGGTATGACTGTTTGGGAGTAATCTTGCTTAGTTTGTACTTAATTGGTATCTTTCTTTGTGATGTTCTTTGCTTTCGTTGGTTCTTAACGTGGCTCTTTGGTCGTGTCGTCGGTTTTGTTACTCGTCGTCAAAAGTTACCTAGACCAAAACAATATTTATAACTTCAAAAACTACTTTACTCTTAGTAAAGAGGTAAGTAAAGGTCGGATCCCAAGGGATGGGTATTGATGTAGAATTTTCGATTGCAAATGGTTGTGTCTAAGGGTGTCACAATTTGAGTTGAGGTATGAGATCAACTAAACTAATCAACAATGGAAATAAAGTAATGAAAACAAGCAAGATGATTAAAATGAGTTGTAAACAATTGATTAAAAGCACTAGGGTGTCATGGGTTCATAGGGGATTCATGGGATTTGATCATACAAACATGTTCTCTACTAGATGCAAGCACTTATTGTATGGGATCGAGTTGGTTTATGTCTTACAATCCCTAAGAAGGTTTGGGTCCCGGAGCTGAATCGATTAGATTGTACAACACCTACAAGTCGACTTTTTCCTCCCTATCCAACTATATGCATGGTCTAATGAGACTCGAGTTGGTTTATGTCTTACAAGTCTCATTGAAAAGGTAAGTGATGGGTAAAAATACAAGGATTCATAGGCTCGCATTTCATCAAACATAACATGTGCATAAGTTGGAATCACAACAAGCAAGCAAATTAATTATGAAAACATATTAGATTAAGCATGAATCAATCCCCATGTTGGTTTCCCCTAATTCCCCATTAACCCTAGTTAAAGAAACTACTCACTCATTACCAAGTCTAACATGCTAACAAGGTTGTCAATCATACTAGCAAGGCAAAACATGATGAACAAATGAAGATGATTAACAATAATTAAAAAGGGATTAAGAGAGAATTATACCTATAAATATAATTCCAAATAATAAAGCAAAGAATAATAGAAGTACTTGATGATTGATGGAAGGTTGTCAATCCTCCAAATAAACCCAAATAATCTTCTAATTACCCAAAATAAATGATGAACAATAGAGAAATTAAGGAAAGATTAAGAAATGAGATTTGTATTAATGCTAAATTAAGAGTTGATTACAAGATTAAGAGAGTATTAAGACTTGATTAAGATAAGATTAAGATCCTATTAGGATGACATGCTAATCTAGGTAGTACAATGGGGTATTTATACTAGAGATTAGGTACAAGGATTAGGGTTACTAAGAGCTTAAATGACTATTAAGACCCTTAAGAAAAGTTGAGGAAGTGCTCCTCTCCAAGGAGATGCCCATATCCCACTAGTACAATTAATGCAATTGGCATCGGTTATAAACAGTGATTGGCATCGGTTCCCAACCGATGCCAATGCGGGCGATGCCAATGACATTTTTTTGAATTGGCATCGGTTCATAAACCGATGCCAATTTACACATATTGGCATCGGTTGTTATTCAATTGGCATCGGTTCTAACCGATGGCAATTTACACATATTAGCATCGGTTATACCATAAAAACCGATGCCAATTTTTGCATTATTGGCATCGGTTGTAACTTAAGAACCGATGTCAATCATCAATTACAACAATAAAAAAAATTTGTGCCTAGCCAATAAATAAGTTATTGGCTATTTCGACAATCATACCTGCATTATTTTATTTTTTAAACGCTATAGAAAATTCGACAATTTATAAATTGAGCAATCCAAATTTCATAAGTTCAATACCAAGAAATCCAAATAAATTACAGCCATTCAAGAAATTGTATCCGGCAACAAAATCACATACAAAAAAACCCATAACTATTCAAGTATCAAAATCAACCGTTCACTACATTGTATATTTTTGTTACAAAATAGAGCCCAAAGCTCCCGAACCTCGTTCATCTCTTCGGGTGTAATTGCTGAACCTGCACACCGTAAACAAGAACAACATAATGATTAACTAAACTACAACTTAGAAAGAGAAATAAACTACTTGAAACAATTTATAGATTAAATACAACTCAAAGGACACTACTCAAAGGATACGCACAAACAAATGAGCTTTTGCTGGCCTCACATCCAAAGTCTAGGCCACACTCACTCAGATTTCTAACCAATTCGCACGAAGAGAACAGCAAACTTAAACTGCCTACTTAAACAGTTTCCTAGGCATATAACACGTCAAGAGTTGTATCCTACCTAAGCAAATGGCTTCAACTATAAGACGGTCGGGCTGACTCACTACTAGAAAGCCACAAGAAAAAAAGGAAGAAAATTAGGTTATACCACGGTTACCTGAATAGTCCTCGTGTTTCAATCCTCTTCAGAAGATATGGATGATCACATAGAGCAAGGACCTGACAGCGTCCAGTTAAATTATTATCATTAACAATTTCTACTGACAATAACGTACAATTGATGACCACTTGATAAACAATACTAACCTCACGGAAGAAAGTAACGGGATGCTGGCCAAGAGATTGAGGATTTCCAATATTACAGTAAAGTATCTGCATGCTCAAGTTAAAAGAGAGTCAGGACTTGGCAAAGTATCTTGACAGTTTACATACAAAGAATGCAGACCATAAAAGGTAAAAATTGAATCATCATTCCACCAATCTAACCAAATCGCACGAAGAGAACATCAACATCATCAGTATAAAATCAGTTTTGAGACAACAAGAACCATAAGTACCATAGCAGGGAGCATTGACACCAGTATAACACATGAAGATTTTCTTCATAAATCTACTCCAATAAAAAGAATAGAAATTATTTAAGTTGCAGCAACTTAGGTTTAGAATTAACAGGAGAGTCTCGCTTATATTACCTCATAGGCTCACACAGTTATCCACTCTAATTCATCATTCTCCTCTTAAACGAACCTCTTCTTCCACAATTGTAGCATCATTCTCCTCTTAAACGAACCTATTCTTCCACTTTTGTTGTAGTTCGTGAAAATGTCTGAGAGAAGGCCATAGCAGGAGAGTCTCGCTTATACTACCAATTCTTCGTAATTGTTGCACGTTCTAAAAGGCCAGACAATTGAGCAATATAAGGAAACATAAAAATTTTGGAGGTTGCTAATATTACATTTCTTAAAAACCTATACGCAACACCAATGGCATACTATCATGATTAATGATAAGGATTTTGTGGATGACAACCAAATACTCAACTAAATTGAACAACAAAAACTACATTCTTACATCATCGTTGAAGAAATTGATGTTCTACACTGACCTCAATTCTTCTACCAAGCATAATGGCAACGAACTCTAACACCAGGCGGTTGTGGTACGATTCTTATTTTTTTAAATATCTTATTATTCGAGGGGTCTTTTTTTTCATAAGAACAACAAAATAAACCTTGTCGGCCAGACAAGAACAATAGTCCTTTGAAGGTTTGAAATTGTATATCATTATACAAGACCTTCTTTAGCCTATCCACATAATATAAAACTCAAGAGCAATGAGATCAAAAACTATACCCCCAGTTTCAGACAACACTATTAGTCATGTTGATTCTTGTTTGCCTATCCTCTTCAAGTATGCATTCATGCAGTAGAAGAAGTACCTGAAATGCAATAGACGAACATAAGCATCATTGCATCATAACAAGAAACATATATAAGAGACAAATAGCCGTATAAAATAAAGAGATTGTTTGCTGCCTAGAAACAACTTTGTTTTTAGTTACGGGTATTCGACTTAAGTTAATGTCTTACTGTCTTATCAGCTATCTTATAAAAAATCCTTCAATTTTAATCAAGTATCAAAATACTAAATGTGTCCAAATGTCTAGTGTTGAACATATAAATGGACTATTGGTTTATTTACATTTCAATCAGCTCCAGAATAGAAAATTCCATCATTCAGGAAATCTTTTCAGAAACCACAGGACGGATATGGCAGACAATCATTCTTCTGAATTGCTAACATGTGTCAGAAAAGAGAAGTAAGAAGTGACTGAACCTGGCCATCTGGAGTATAACAAGCAGCAGTAACCATTTCATGGAGGTCAGTCCAATCAACAACCCGTCTTCCAGACACGTTCCAAACCATGACCTTAGCATCAAGTGAGCCGCTGATGAAATAATCGTCATTTACAGGATTGAATTGTATACAAGTAACTGGAAATCAAACACAAAGGTCAGCTTCATTTTTGTGTTTGAATTGTATACAAGTAACTGGAAATGAAACACAAAGGTCAGCCTATATCAACTAATTTAGTAGTGTACAAATTAATTTAGAATTGAACAATTTTTTCCTTAAAACCCTAGTCATTTAAACTGAAATTATTCAAGTGAGATATAATACCTAGAATAGGAAAAGAGGAGGAGGAAAAGATAGAAACAAACCATAAAAATTCTGCCAAAATCAAATTCGAATCAACCCTAAATCCTAAATTCACCCCTAAATAAACATGAAACAAATAAAGGAGAGGAAAAAATACCTGAGAAATAGGGAGATTGAAAGGGAGAAGCGGCGCCGACTATGGATAGGTTCAAAGCGAGATCCAAGCAGCCGCATGGTCTCGATGAAAGGGAGAAGATGAGAGAAAGAGAAGGGAGATGTGCGTGGTGGCGGTTGTGGTGGTGGTTAATTGTAAGGGGAGTGGGTAAGGAAGGACTGTGTAGAAATAAGGGGAAGGGGACGAAATGATACGGAGTAATGTATATAACCCTAACTAAATTGACATCGGTTGTTTAAGTAACCGATGCCAGTGCCTAAGAAATGATCATACCATCGGTTGTTTAGTAATAACCGATGCCACTATTCCCTTAAAGTACATTTGGCATCGGTTATTAGTAGAACCGATGCCACTGTGCCGATGCCAATTGCCTTATTTCTACTAGTGCCATTTTGGTGGTCTCCAGGAAATCTGCTCGTCCCGAGCGTCTAGGCAGTAAGCACGGTGGGTTCTGCAAGGGAATTCGAGCTGTTCAGGGGAGAGACGCTCGGATCTGTTGGCCTCAAGACGAGCGTCTTGGCATCGGGACGCTCGGATTGGTGGGCAGGGAGACGCTCGTCCTGGGCAGGGAGACGCTCGGATCCTGGGTCAGCACTTTTCTTTTCTTCTTTCCTCAACAATCCTTGGGGATCTTGTTGGGGATGCAAGGATCTTTTCATCATTGCCCAATCTACTTTATTGTCTACTTAGGCCTTCTAGTTTCGTCTTCCCTTTGATGCTTGGTCATTGAATTTGATCAATTTAGCTCCATTTTGCCATGAAAATGTAAGGTTTGCACTCCTTTCCTACCAAGGGATCAAAACCTCAAAGAATATGCAAAACGGGAAACTAAAGATAGTAAATGACCCAATTATGCACTAAAAAGCATAGGAACGAGGCTAATTCGGGGACTAAATATGCTTAAATATGAGTCACATCAAATATCCCCAAACCGAACCTTTGCTCGTCCCGACTAAAGAGGTGACAAAAACTAGGACCCTTATTCAAACTAACCTACTAATATAGCCGATGTGAGACAATTAGCGGGTCTCACTCCTCCCCTTCAACTCACAACAAGACAACCATGAGGTAGGATGCCTTCTTGCAAGGCAAGATGGGGCTTGCCAAAATGGCGACACATCCAAACATTAAAGCACACAAAACAAGTAAATGGATGCATCTATAAAAATGAATAGCCACTTTCCTCATCTAAGTGGCGGAAATTATCTAAAGGGGAAGCAATTCAAGGGTACACACTCCTTCATAGATGCAATTTCTTCAAACTACTAAGCCTAGAAGGATACCAATAAATCACCTCCAAGTTGTGTCAAGCTAGGGTACCTTTGTCCTCAATCGTTAAATGCTTTCGTCAAGAGTAGACTCCCTATGGTGTTAGAAACACTGGAGGATCGTGGAATTCCCCTTCTTGCCTAGACAAGAAGAAGGGTCGTCCTCTCTCTACCATGCACAAAAGTAGATACGATGGAAAAGGGATTAATAGAACTTGAGTTTCATATGGGAATTTGCTTTGTTGTTGTTTCCCCCCCAATTTCTTGTGGCATTAACATTTTGAGAACATTTCTTTTGCCATTTCTTTTGATGTTTGGCGTTTTCAATACTTGACAACTTTCAACTTTTTGCATTTTCTTTTGAACATTTTCAAAGCTACACCATTTGTAGTGAGGGTGCTTATTTTTGAAGCATAGGAGTTTTCATTTTTGTTACTCCTCTTTCCTTTTGATGCAATTACAAACTTTTTGATTTTTCATTTCATTTCTTGAACTCAAATTTTGAACAATTTTTGTGCCCATTCCCTTTTTTTGATGACAAAATGTGGTAGAACATGGATGATGGTTGCATGGTTTCAAGGGTCACCTTGGAATAAACGGTAGCCAAGGAGTTATCACACCACAAGGTACTCTTGACTAGGCCTTAATCCATGGGTCAAAGGATACTAGCATGACACATCCTAGGGTGTTTTACAAGTATCCTAACAAGCAAAGTCTTAAGAAGAAAATGTATCTACAAGGACCTTATATACACTTGTCAAGCTTCCCAAATAGATGGTTTCACAAAATTTTTCCTAACATGCAACTATATGCCATGATGCAACTAACATATATACAACCTAGTGCATATGATTCTACCAACTAGTATGCCATATAAGCTAAATGAAATACTATAATCACATTGTTTATACCGCATCAATCAAAATAAAGCCACATAGTCATTAACATAGAGAGGAAAAAGGAGATTGGAAAGATCATATCATGCGGTCTTCAATATCCTCATGTCTCGGATGTGGCGTAGTCGATAAATGTGAAAAAGGATGAACAAACACAATATATACAATATATACAAGATTACACTACAAAGGAAATGAACATGTTTTTGGGTTTTTGAATTTTTCAAATTTTTATGGTTTTTATGATTTATGAAATGAAAAGACATGTTTTTGTATTTTTCAAAATTTTCAATTTTTATCATTTTTGTTTTAAAAAGTCATGTTAGAATTTCCCATCCCCGCACTAGTATGGGCATTGTCCTCAATGGCCAATACGATAGGAAATTATGCAATTTATATGAAAATGCATGATTTCTAAACTAAATGCGAACTATATGACATATAAACAAGAGTGAATGTAAACTAAGCTATGCTATATGATACATGATTTTTTTGTTTTGGTTGGAGAGCATAATTTAGATTAGCCCCCAATGCATATGCATAAACTTCCCCAAACCAAAATAGACATTATTTCTAATGTCAAAAATTGAGGGAGTTCATGCATCAGGATGATATGCATTAAACTACAATTGT
The DNA here is from genome assembly GCF_048544455.1 of Silene latifolia. NCBI lineage: Eukaryota > Viridiplantae > Streptophyta > Magnoliopsida > Caryophyllales > Caryophyllaceae > Silene > Silene latifolia. Next base: position 4,840,860 of record NW_027413640.1, on the reverse strand, counting down.
CATTTTGGATTTTGAATGTGGGAACAATAAAAGAAACACCTCAATGGGACCGAGGTGTGAGTCCTCTAGATGATGCTAGGACTCAAAAATCATGATCAAGATAAAAATTATATGAAAAACAAGAGAAATAAACAAAAACTTAAAGGAGGTGTAGGAAACTCACAAAGTAATGTGGCATCCTCCCAAGAGCTTGCTAATCCTCAATCGTCGCCCATGGCGTCATCACTATCATCTCCATCATCATCAACCTCTTCACTAGAATCAACCTCCATAGATCCGGAGTTATCATCACTTGCACTTGAACTTCCTTCTTCTTCCTCACTACCCTCTTTTTCTTCACCTTCTTCATTTTCTTCTTCATTTTCTTCGCCTTCTTTTTCACCACTCTCAACAACAACAACCTCCTCTTCACCCAAGCTAGCATCCCTAGAAGCACTAGGAAAGAAGACTTCGCTATCTGCCTAACTAGGCAAAGGACAAGATGGGTCAAGAAGTCCTTGCCTAGCTAGATGTAGGAGGGGCGGATATTGTGCTCTATAAGCATCGACTCTATCCTCATGGGCTTGCTTGTGCATTTGTTGCATCAAAAGAGTCAAGTAGTCATTCCCCGCCGTAACATTTTCTGGTTGAAACTCATGGTAGGTGAATGGGTAGGGTAGAGTGATAATAGAGGAGGAGGGCTCAGCAATGTCCTCCCTTTGATGTTGTATAATTTAATCGGCTTCCTCGGAGAGTGGGAGAAGGTAGTGTGGCCTATGAACATTTAATCGGCAAATTTTGTTCGGTAAAGTGAAGGATTTGACATCTTTTGTTAACCACCCAAATTTGTCGTCAAGAGTATCATTCTTGACCCATTTGAATTTTTGAACTATGGTGGCTAGATCAATGATATGGCCTCCCTTAACCGGTTTATAAGTTCCATCTTTTTTGAAGTCCTGGTTGAAGTATTTTGCCAAATAAGTTACCAATCCCCCATTAACAATAAAGGTCGTGCCTTCCTTTCCTTGGTCGATATTGAGCCACCTCTCGATCAAAAGTCGAAGAATATTGTACCTCTTGGTGAACGCTCTACCAACATTCAAGGTTGACTCGAGATAAATAAAATCAAGCTCAGTGAAGTGGTTTGTTCCCTTTCTAACAATCAAAGTATGCCCAACAACCTTGTGCCACACCCTTATGCCCAGATGATGGACATAAAGGGCACGACAATCATGGTAAGATGTGAAATTTCTCCTGGTAATAGCCTTCCATAAGGGAGCAGGATCATATTTTGTTGGGGGATTCTTCACATAGGTCGAGTCATTGCTAAGGCCAAAAGCTTTACCAAACTCGGCATAAGACATTTTCCTATCAACATTCTCAAGGCGGAATTCAATGTTTGTTCGAGTCTCCACCTTGGTAACTTGCAATGAGCTTAAAAACTCAAAGGTGAGGGATGAGTAGGTCAACTCTTTCATATTAAACAAAGTAAGCAATCCCATGGACTCGAAGAAATTCTTTGTTTGTTCTAAGACACCCAATTTGGTCAAAGTCTCTTGGCATATGAACTTGGTGGGTAAAATAGATTTCTTAGCAAGAGATAAAAATTTCTTCCTATGGGCATCGGATGTGAACATTACCTCCGGATAATTATGTAGTTGTTCAACAACCGGAGTAGAAGTAGTAGTTTCCACCATAGGAGGAGTAGTCTCTTGAATCTCCATACTTGCACTTTGAACCACCAAAGCCTTTAAATCTTGTAGAGCTTGTTGCCTTTTTGAGAGATTATTCTTTGGAGGTGTCTTGTTTCCACCTTTTGTCCTAGCCATCTTCTCCTTGTATGTAGTAACACCAAAGGTATGCTTGATTTCTTCAAGTTTCAATAAGACCCAAATAGATTTAGGATAGTTGAATTTTGCCTTGTATCCTAAAAATCGATTCAAACTTTGAAGATTTTGGTGTTTTAATTGCTTGTTGTTGACAAAGGAGTGATTTGTTTAAGTTTTGAGGGAGTTTGGAATTAATTTGGGTGAATTTGGTTGAGAAATTTGATTTTTGTGGATGGAGGGATTGAGGGTTTTGGAGAGGTGGTTGTGTTTTGAATGAGTAAAATGAAATGGGAAAGGTGGGGTTTTAATGCCGTTGGATTTGAATTACACAGGGGGAGACGAGCGGATTCTGGGTCGGGATGCTCGGATTCTGCTTCAGTTTGCTTCAGAAAATAAGACCGTGCCGAGATGAGCGTCTTCTGAGGAAGACGAGCGTATTTATGAGGAGACGAGTGGATTTACTTGAGGATGCTCAGATTCCTTGTCAGGAGGAAATCCCAAATTTTACCAGCAGTAAGACGAGCGGATCCTTGTCTAGACGAGCGTCTTGACTGAGACGAGCGGATTCTACATGGAGACGCTCAGATCTTCAGTCAGACCAAATTTTTTCTTTCCAGCTCTCTCAAGACGAGCGTCTTCTTCCCAGGACGCTCGGATTGTCTGTCAGGATGAGCGAATTCTTGTCGGGCCACTCGGATTGTCCCTCTACCTCACGAATTCAGTTCCATCCGTGGGTATTTCATAACCCGTGTCATTTACTCTTCATGCCTTTGGTCTTCATTGTGGGGGCACTACGAAGGCTTGGATAGCCTAGGTAATTGCTATCCCCACACTATGTCAAAACACTACACATCAATAAACATATAAGTCCCTCCCTCACTTTCTCTCGAAATGAAAATCTTGATCAAGGCATAAAAATACAAACCCAAAATTGACAAAAATGCAATACAATAAGTAAAATGCAAGTTAAGGGGTTATAATATATACAAATGGTGGTTTAGGGAGGACACCACCAAACTCTCATCTATGTATGAGATGTCAAGGGGGCATAGCCAAGGTGTTGTTGATGTTGCTCAACACCTTGAAGAAGTAGTCGAATGCTTGTTCATTGTTATGATAAAGATCCTCAATAGACCTTTACACATGTTGTTCTTCATTGTGGTCTTGGGTCATAGCATTACCAAAATAAGGATTGAATAACCCTTCAAACTCATCATTTCAAAGACCGCAAACTTCATCTACTTGTTCCCCAATAGTATCATGAGTTGATGAGAACAACTCCTCTTTCTTCTTGTCATTATGGCCAATGAGGCCTTCTTCTTCTCTTGTCATGAGTGGTGATGAGCTATTCAATCTCTCATTCTTGTTGAAATGTTCTTGCTCTTTGTATGGAGCATCTTGGAGATTACCCATTTTCTTCTCCTATATGGGTGGTGATTCTTTACCCATAGCTTGTTCTTTGCATTGAGATGCCAACTTCTTCCTATCACTTTCTCGGCTATAATGATCAATCATGAAACATGGCTCATGTAGTCGGGGAGCTCTCATTGTCTTATCAAGATTAAAAGTGATTGTTTCATCCCCCACTTCAAGGGTGAGCTCTCCATGTTTCACGTCAATCATCGCTCCCGCAGTGTGTAATAAAGGTCTTCCTAAAATGATAGGAATGTTGGAATCTTCTTCCATGTCAACAATGAAAATGTCCACCGGGATGAAGAATTTGCCAATTCTTACCGGAACATCTTCCCATACCCCTAAAGGTGTCTTCGTTGATCGATCCGCCATTTGAAGCGTGATATTAGTGCACTTAAGCTCTCCCATTCCTAGCCTCTTGCACACCGAATATGGCATGACACTCACACTTGCCCCAAGGTCACATAGAGCTTTGTTGATTGTGGTATCGCCAATGGTTCATGGAATAGAGAAGCTTCCCGGATCCTTTAGTTTTGGAGGTGAACTTCCTTGTAGGATGGCACTACTCACCTTAGTGTAAGCAATAGTCTCAAGTTTCCGGATGGATTTCTTCTTTGTAAGAATATCTTTCATGTATTTCGCATAGGCCGGAACATGATTGATTAATTCCGTAAATGAAATTGAGACTTCCAAGTTCTTCACAATCTCCATAAACATCCCAAGTTGTTCATCAAACTTAGGCTTAGCTTGACGACTTGGAAATGGAAGCCGAATAGGCTCCTTCTCCTTAGCCTTCTCTTCATTCTCCTTTGAAATGTCTTGAATGGTGGTGGGTTCTTCTTCTTTCTTAGAGTCTTCAACTCTTTCCTTGTCACTAGCATTCACAACATCTTCATTAATGGGCCTCTTCGGCCCTTCATACCTTGTACCACTCCTTAAATGGACGGCACTCACCGACTCTTGTCTTTGGGGATTACCTTGAGGTGGCAATTGCCCCTTTTGTCTTTGTGAACTTGAAGATGCTAATTGAGACATTTGGGTCTCCAACATCTTTGTGTGAGCTAGTATGTTGTTAATGGTGATGTCTTTTGCTTGGCTATCCTTTTGCATTTGAGTGAAAAATTCTTGTTGGTTCTTTTGCATTTGGAGGACCGCTTTTTGAACATCAAAACCTTGGTCAGTCGTTGGATTGTATGGAGGTTGATTTTGGTAACTTTGGTTTTGATTGTAAAAGGGTCTTTGAGCTTGGTTTCTCATTGGAGGTGGGGTGTATGTTGTTTGAGGGTTTTGAACATTTTGGCTTTTGTATGAGAGGTTGGGATGGAATTTGGTGTTTTCATTGTAATAGTTGGAATAAAAGGTACAACTCTTGTATGCTTGGAAAGCATTCACTTGTTCACTTGTTCCCGTACATTAACTTTGGTCATGTCCTAAAGTTCCACAACTCTCACATACTCCACTTGGAATTGATGAAGATGCCACCATGACATTAACATGTTGCTTAGGTGATTTGGAGGCCTCTTCAAGTTTAGCCATAGCCTTCTCAAACTTCAAATTAATGGTGTCAATATGAGCACTAAGTTGAGCACCCAATTGAGTAATAGAGTCCACTTTATGCTTTCCTCCTCTAGTAGCCTTCCGAGGTCTACTATATTATGAGTTATGGACCGCCATTTCCTCAATCTTGTTCCATGTTTGATTATCATCAACTTCGGTAAACATACCATTTGATCCCATATTGAGAATGTTTCGGGAGTCTTCATATAGACCATTCCAAAATTGTTGTACAAGGAACCACTCGCTAAGTCCATGATGTGGGCAAGATTGACAATTATTCTTGAATCTCTCTGATGCTTCATACAAAGATTTCTCATCCCTTTGTTTGAGCCCGGTGATTTGGGCTCTCAACATGTTAGTCTTTTCCGGAGGATAAATTTTTTTGTAGAAAGCAAGTGCCAATTTCTTCCAAGAGTCAATACCAAGAGTAGCCTTGTTTAGGCTCTTCAACCATTATTTCGCGGAACCAATCAAAGAGAAAGGAAATAAGACCCATCGAATTTGGTCTTGAGTAACTCCGGTTTGAGAAATCGCATCACAATAGTCACAAAAAGTCTCCATATGAGAATGAGGGTCATCACTAGGCATGCCCCCAAATTGACTTCTCTCAACCAATTGTATAAATGCGGATTTTGCAATGAAATTACCGGTTAAATGTTGTGGTGTAGGAGTACCATTTGGTAGGTTATCCTCGGTTGGTACGGAATGTGATGAAAATTTAGGCATTGTGGGTTGATTTTGTGGTTGGTTATGTGTTGGGTTATCCTCTCCTTCTCTTGCAAAAGGGTTGATAAACTCAATATTATTTGGTTGAATGTCCACAATCTCACAAATACCTCTCAAAGTATTTCTAGCAAGTCTTCTATTGTTGGTCAAAGTTCTTTCAATTTTAAGATCAATGGGTAACAAGTTACCTTGTGATCTCCTAGATATGCAAAATATCAAACAACTCGAAAACAATTAGAACAAACCTTGAGGAGTTTGACTTCCCCAAGGTAAAGAAAGACACAACTAAAAACAATCAAAGAAAATAAAATCAAGTTAACACCGTCCCCGGCAACGGCGCCCTTTTTTGTCGTGTCGTCAGTTTTGTTACTCGTCGTCAAAAGTTACCTAGACCAAAACAATATTTATAACTTCACAAACTACTCTACTCTTAGTAAAGAGGTAAGTAAAGGTCGGATCCCAAGGGACGGGTATTGATGTAGGATTTTCGATTGCAAATGGTTGTGTCTAAGAGTGTCACAATTTGGTTTGAGGTAGGAGATCAACTAAACTAATCAACAATGTAAATAAAGTAATGAAAACAAGCAAGATGATTAAAATGAGTTGTAAACAATTGATTAAAAGCACTAGGGTGTCATGGGTTCATAGGGGATTCATGAGATTTGATCATACAAACATGTTCTCTACTAGATGGAAGCACTTATTGTTGTGATGGGATCGAGTTGGTTTATGTCTTACAATCCCTAAGAAGGTTTGGGTCCCGGAGCCGAATCGATTAGATTGTACAACACCTACAAGTCGACTTAATCCGCCCTATCCAACTATATGCATGGTCTAATGAGACTCGAGTTAGTTTATGTCTTACAAGTCTCATTGAAAAGGTAAGTGATGGGTAATAAATGCAAGGATTCATAGGCTCGCATTTCATCAAACATAACATGTGCATAAGTTGGAATCACAACAAGCAAGCAAATTAATTATGAAAACATATTAGATTAAGCATGAATCAATCCCCATGTTGGTTTCCCCTAATTCCCCATTAACCCTAGTTAAGGAAACTACTCACTCATTACCAAGTTTAACATGCTAACAAGGTTGTCAATCATACTAGCAAGGCAAAACATGATTAACAAATGAAGATGATTAACAATATTTAAAAAGGGATTAAGAGAGAATTATACCTATAAAGATGATTCCAAATAATAAAGCAAAGAATAATAGAAGTACTTGATGATTGATGGAAGGTTGTCAATCCTCCAAATAAACCCAAATAATCTTCTAATTACCCAAAATAAATGATGAACAATAGAGAAATTAAGGAAAGATTAAGAAATGAGATTTGTATTAATGCTAAATTAAGAGTTGATTACAAGATTAAGAGAGTATTAAGACTTGATTAAGATAAGATTAAGATCCTACTAGGATGACATGCTAATCTAGGTAGTACAATGGGGTATTTATACTAGAGATTAGGTACAAGGATTAGGGTTACTAAGGGCTTAAATGACTATTAAGACCCTTAAGAAAAGTTGAGGAAGTGCTCCTCTCCAAGGAGATGCTCATTTCCGTTTTGGTGGTCTCCAGGAAATCTGCTCGTCCCGAGCGTCTAGGCAGTAAGCACGGTGAGTTCTGCAAGGGAATCCGAGCGGATCAGGGGAGAGACAATCGGATATGTTGGCCTCAAGACGAGCGTCTTGGCATCGGGACGCTCGGATTGGTGGGCAGGGAGACGCTTGTCCTGGGCAGGGAGACGCTCGGATCCTGGGTCAGCACTTTTCTTTTCTTCTTTCCTCAACAATCCTCGGGGATCTTGTTGGGGATGCAAGGATCCTTTCATCATTGCCCAATCTACTTTATTATCTACATAGGCCTTCTAGTATCGTCTTCCCTTTGATGCTTGGTCATTGAATTTGATCAATTTAGCTCCATTTTGCCATGAAAATGCAAGGTTTGCACTCCTTTCCTACCAAGGGAACAAAACCTCAAAGAATATGCAAAACGGAAAACTAAAGATAGTAAATGACCCAATTATGCACTAAAAAGCATAGGAATGAGGCTAATTCGGGGACTAAATATGCTTAAATATGAGTCACATCACTCTTGCAACGTTTTCCTTGTGGTGGTATGATGGGTTTAGTTGCTCAGATATGAGTTCGGTTACGAGGACGTAACCTTGTTTTTACGGGGGTAGAATGTAACAATCATGTTTTCATCTGTGTTTGTGGATCTTACATTGTGTTTAGAATGACTCGTTACCCTTAGCATTCTATGTCTAGAATGACTCTCAAGATACCAATGGATACGGATGTCCAGAGAAGGGGTGAGGGTACGTATCAGGAAGTTCTTTGATTTGAACACCTAATCCCGCCCGCCTCGATAGCGGCCTCTACTAATGATTAGGGAAGTCGTTCATATTTGATATGTCGTCGATGTAATGCATGGAATGCAACAAATATGGATTAATCTTAGCTTGTGAAATTAGACTATGTCGGTTAATACGTATTTTAGCAAACAATTTGGTCGAAGTAAATGTTGGATTCAATACATGTGAATGCCATACAATTAAATCATATATAATAATAATTATGATAAATGAATTACAATAATTAAAATTACAAAAATTACAAGCTTTATTTGATCTACATCAAAAGCACGCTCAAAGACGGAAATTCGAAGAAGAAAATAAAAGGAAAATAAAATTAGAATTAAAATATGAAAATATGTCAGATTAGTGGTGATAATATGAATAATAGTTGATTTAAACCTTAATTAGGAGCTACGTCAAAGCGAGAAAGAGTTCAGAGGTAGAAACCAACCCAGAACAGGCGCAGCATCTGTTGCGTCCTCTGGAAGAGGCGCAACACTTCATGCGTCTGTTCTCGAGCAGGGTTCTGGCTGTAAAGTCAGAATCGCAACACTGTTATTGTTCGTTGGTAGATTTAAGATGAATTATAGATATTAGACTCGAATTGAAGTGTTTTAACCGATCATATGTATCTGGACAAGTCATAAAACGAATTAAAACGAGAAATTACAGCGGTTTACATGATTATGATTATATGATGAATTCGTGTCGGAAATAAAAAAAGGCGAAACTTGAGGTTAGATTAAGACGAAACTGGACAAATAAGATTCGGAAGAAAACTTATGTATCAAATTGGGACTCCAGAACCTCGACATGAACAAGTCGAAACCCCGAAGAATCGATTTGAATTAAAACGGCGAAAACCCGCAAGTATTGAATTACTCGGGATTAAGGACGAAATAAACATTGTAATTAAAAGGGAGTTTTTAAAATATGATTTATATACTGAAATAACAAAGAGAATGAAGGAAAATGAAAGAATAAGAAAAGGAGGAAATTTGCAGGAAGTCGAGGAAGAAGAAGAGCAGGAGCAGCATGCAGCCTTTGGAAGAGGCGCAGCTGCTGCTGCGATCCTTCCTGAAGGTGCAGCTGCTGCTGCATTTCTTCTCGACAGCTGCATTTCTTCTCAACGTCTGACCTCTGCTGTTTCGTAAAAACGGCTTTATAAGGTGGATTTTAAATCAGTTTTCGAATGTGCTCTTGATATAGATTTACATTAATTGATACAAAATAAAAGTACAATAATAAAATGGGATTTACACCCTCAGACTTACATGTTTGACAAAACGAGATTGACTAAAGTTATCATTTAGTGATTGCTCGACTCGAATATGTGTGGAAAGTTCCCTCGTTAGAGGATTTAGTAGATTGATTATGTTGATTAAAGGTGGAGTTGGTCAAGTTGGTCGGTCTATGCAACGTGACTGGGACTCAGAATGATCTGAGCTTACGTGGCCAATTGATCAAGCATGTAGGCGTCGAAAGGCAATAGCATAGTCTAGAATGCAAAGAGAGAGAGAGAGAGATAGATAGAGAGAGAGAGAGAGAGAGAGAGAGAGAGAGAGAGAGAGAGAGAGAGAGAGGGGGGGGGGGGGACACTTGTGTGCCAAATATGGAGGCCGAAGGCCTCTATTTATACTAAACATATGGAAGAGTTTTGGAATGACACGGATTTAGAAACAAATCTCGATAATATTCTGGAAAATGCGAAAAGAGGACTGGAGAAGAGGCGCAGCAACTACCGCGTTTCTTCGAAGAGGCGCAACATTTGCTGCGTCTTTTCTCCAGCGGTTTCCTCCTCGGCAAGAAAGATTTTCGCGTTTTATTATAGAATTTCGGTAGATTTACACTTCCTTATTCCATGAAACACAATATTACGGTAGATATTTACTTAAAATATTAATTTTAATTAGGAATAAATATCTAGAGAATTCTAGAACATTCCGGAATATTCCGATTCGGCATTTAAACGGTTTTTTAGAAAATGAAGCGGTTTTGACCCGGACTCCAAATGGACTCTAATTACTATCAAAACGACTGTATCGGTGCGTAGATGATGACCCAGGGGTTGACTCGAGTGTTTGAGCTATCACTTGATGATGAACTTACGGACTGTCATCAATCGTTCCGCGTATCAAACATGCGGTCCAATCATCACTGGGTGGTTGGCGGGAGGTGTAGAAATGAGGTATCTACAGAGCCTCCACTTTGACTGAGGTTTGGACAAGGCGAAAGTCAAAGTAGAGCCATAAGGTCAATCGAAGATTACAACCTGACGACTATGGTGACAGAAGGCGGCTCAAGGGGTCTGAACCAAGGACCTGTCGTCGGGAACATTTTAAAGTCTGTCGACTATCGGGGAGGGTCGTTTAAAGTCCATTAGACTACGTAAGGAAGCTCGCCAGCCATAAGAATAAACCATACCCGAGACACCCCTGGGTGAAGGATTCGAAGGTACAAATACTCTTCGGAGAATTTTATCTTAAACTCCGTGGGAAAGAATCATATGTTGAGTCGACAACGGCGCGTCCTTGGCACCGCTGAGGAGAAAATAATAGATCGACAATGATGCATCCTTGGCATCGCTGAGGAAAATAAAGGTGTTTGATCGACAACGACGCGTCCTTGGCACCGCTGAGGAGAAAATCCGCTCGGTTCGTCGCAAGCGAAATTCCGATAAAGAGGAGAAGCCCATGAACTGTATCTAGTGATCATGAATTCTCGCTGGGGAACAAAATGTCATGGTTGTCTGTAGTCTGTTGAAGAGAAAATACCGATTCGGACGAAGAGAACGCCGAAAAAGGAGCCATATGTTGAAAATAAGATGTCGGGGAAGAGGCGCATGAAGCCCGAGCCCATAAATAACGAACTTATAACGAATTTTAACGAATCTCGGCTGGAAACTCGCAGAGGAAGAGGTGCAGCAAAAACTGCGACCCTTGGAAGAGGCGCAGCAAGTGTTGCAAGAGTGATGTGACTCATATGTAAGCATATTTAGTCCCCGAATTAGCCTCGTTCCTATTCTTTTTAGTGCATAATTGGGTCATTTACTATCTTTAACTTTTGGATGACACGTAATAATACGACGTCCAAAATTGCATCAATTGAATGTTACTTGATAACATAGTCATAGACTCATAGTCCCGAAAAAATGAGAACGAAACTAATGCTAGATTTAAAAGAGCAGGTAATGAACTCACATTGATGTCATTTAGGTACCTTTCCTTCTCCACCCTTACAATCTGAAAATTTCAAAATCAACCGATGAAACTTGAAAGCTTCACGAAAAGTAGAATGGCTAATTAAGTTTCAAATAAAGGAGAAGTTCATTTAGTCACTCGGTTCACTTGTATTCACTATATTTCCCTTTTAGAGATGCAAAAATTAGAATGACCAACAAAAAGGAGAAGGTAGTCCTACTATTGATAAAATAGTTTTTTTTTAACACAATATAACTTTGAATTCATCAAAGATCAATACATGGACACCCAAATAGCGAAAAATGGGAAAAGTCATTACACACTTTTGTCCAATATATCCAGATTTAGAGTCAATATTGAAGATCTATCAGTGGATGGTTATAAGAAGAAAGATGAAGGGAGATGTACCATGAAATGAGTCTCGTAATAAACTGCAGAAGGTGTCCCTGAACGATTGCGGCTTGAGGAAGAACGTCAAGAGGCAACCTGAAGGCGAAAGGTGGGTGCCGATGCATTTAGGGTTTTTAGAAATTTTTTTGTGCAAGTGAATAATCCATGATAACAATCAAACCAACATATCCAATCATGCAAAATCTTACTCAATCCTATAAAGAACAGAACACTCAAAGAAACTCAGATATAAAGGTAAAGAACAGAACACGCAAAGAAATACTGAAAGTTGGAATCATGCCCATATCAGTTATGTGTCTTGAGTTATAGCCAAACAAATAGGCTGCGCATGAGGAATGCCCTGCAGGCTAGTTTTGACCTATCATTAAAGAAGTGGCAATATCTCATAATCCAGGAATCGTTTGCGTGTGATTCAAATTGTAAATGAAAGCTAGCTCAATTAGCTTTTATTTCATGTATGGTTTTCACATTGGTTCAACATGAGCAAAGAGATATGAAGCCTCAAAGTCCCTGCTAAAACATAGCATGCTGCTGAATATTCAGTTCTGACCTGAACTTACTCTTTGTCCTATATCTCTCAATCCAGGAGCCTATTTCGTGTGATTCCAATTGAAAATGAAAGCTAACTCTTTTAGCTTTTATTTGGTACCTATGGGAAATTCTAACTCATCTTAAAGCAATATTTATAAGATCTGCAAAACGGGTCTGAATGCTGAACTGTACAGCAGAGGTTCAGCTTGACCTGTCATAACTAAAGCGATCATATCTCTCAAACTAGGCAACATCTTGGAGTAATTATTTTTGGAGATGGTAGCTAAATCTTGTAGCTACAAAATGGCATAGTTTGGGCATGCTAGTTCCAAGGGAGCATAGAGTTATGAGGGCTGCAAGTTGACACGGAAACTGGAAGTGCTGCTGAGTAAAATGTATCAGTCTATTTTGAACAAGGAACGTTCAAGGGTGTTTTTGGCCATTCATATGATATGTAAAACAGGAAAAATATTAGAAGCCATGCTATGAAAAATTAAGGCTGTAACTATTTTGTTTTGTGTTCAAGTAAGACGAACGAGGACAATCAACAAGTTGTACAAGCGCATAATATGCCACAGGTAAAATGAATTGCAGAAAAGGGAGCCTACACATATACCAAAGCATAATATGGAGTAACACATAAATTTTCACTAAAATGGTAAACCAGTTCACCAAGTTATAGCACTAATCTACAAAGGTACCATAACAATCTCAACATAATCAATACAAGTTAATCAAAAACAAACACACCAGCATTGTAAATCAAATGAAAAAACAAAATTAAATTACAAAAAGAAGCATTGGTGTTGTATTTTAGGAGAAATAATTGACATCCGCTCCTCGAAGAGCTGATGATAATGATTATATAGAGTCAAAGGAGCTCACATTAGAATTAACCATAAATGTTATAACCCATCACAATAATCACCGCTTAATTCACCTAATAAAACAACGGAATCAAGTTCACAAATGACATTACCTGCAAATTACAAAAATTAATAGAATACTAAAAAAAAATTAACAATTTAACATACCCGAATTTAGATTAAAATCAACACCTGCAAATAACAAAGTTTAATCGAACAACTGATAAAATTGGTGACTAGGAGTAAGATTTAGACTCGAGCAACACTATAAACAAACTACTGTCTGAAAAATATCGAATTAGATTAAAACAAGATTAATTAGGGTTTTTCAATTTGGGGGTTATAAATTACAGTTTTGAGTTATACCAGCGATATATTTGGGCGAAGTGGAAGCCATGGCCAAAGCACCGAGGGCAGGAGCATCAATAGAAGCAGCAAAAATGGAGATGGTAGGCGTACATGACGTTAGCGACGGTACTCCAAAGAAGGAACCCTAACCTAATTAAACTTATAAATTTAACACAAAATTTAAAATTACGATTAAAAGATTCATACAGTGTAGTGACTTACAATAGGATATTTATACTAATACAGATGCTACTTTGTATAATTCAATAATACAATAACAATCAATTTGATGAGTTGAAAAATGGGGTTACCTGAATTGAAATCGGAAGTGATGATTGAATAATAAATAATACAATAAAACGAAAATGGTGGCTTTGTATTGTTATTTGTGCGGTGTAGTCAGAAACAACCAGTAGTATAAAGAGGAGTTTGAAAAATTGAGTTACCTAAGTTGAAATCGGAATTGATGATTAAATTGAGTAGAAAAAGGTGCGGTGTAGCCGGAAACAACAAGGAGATTGACGGTTGTCGATGGCGGCGTGAGAAAAGGAAGATGACGGTTGGAGTTGATGCTTAATTAAGGGGATTGTGAGGATTAATTTTGGCTGTGTGAAAATGAAGAAGGTCGAAGAAGACGAAGGAACATTATACGAGTAGAACTTTTGGGTTTTTAATTTTCGAGGGTTTTTTTTCTCTATTAAAGTCGGCTTTAATTAAAAACCGACACAAAAACATATTATGACGGTTTTTTAGCCCAAAAAATTGTAACATAGGATTAACTTTTAGCGTCATTTTTAACGTCGGTCGTTAATATAACCGCCAAAATTGACTTATGGTAGCGTTTTATATTTGGAACCGCCATAAAAAGTCTCAGTTATCACGTCGGTTCTTACATAAACCGCCACAATAGATCTCCTATATGTATAAAAATTGGGTTCCCACCAATTTATTGGGCTTTTCACGTCGTTTTTAATAAAACCGCCACGATAACCGCGTCGTGATAGGGGTTTTTTCTACTAGTGGGTAAAACTCGACTTATGCCGTGTTTGTTTTTATTTCAAAAACACAAACCTATTTTGTTTTCTTTACAAAACTCAACTAAATCCCAACCAAATTCCGTCAAAACTTGATTAAAACTTGCCATAAATCATGACTAATCGAGGTATCTGTTTGTACTTGCTTTATTTTGCATTTGAGCTTTGATTTGGGTCGAAAAATTAGAGTGTATATACCCATTTTCGTTCGAAAATTTGGGGCTTTCGTCCCAAATGAATTTGTCTCATGAAATTGATATTAGAAATGAGTAATTGATCATGTTAGTAACATAACCATGTATCTCTTTCAAAGTTTCCTCAAGTATTAAGGATTTGAGCGCGAAATGTGACGATTTCTTGCTAAACCGTGAAACCCTTCGAAAATGGCCCTAATCTAGTCCATTTTTGATGAAGCTTGACGTTTTGGAACCCTTGAGTAATAGGTAAACTTGATGTTACGCCAAATTTTGAATTTGTGACAGTTTCTCCGGGATACTTTTGTATGGCATAATTGCTATTGTAGCGAAATGCTGCCGAATTTTCGAGTTAAACCCACAACTAGGCTTGAATTTAGACTCGTCTTGACTTAACCTACCACATGTGTGGTCGGGCTTGGAAAATATGGCCAAAGATGGCTAGAAAGGGCCGTTTTTAAATGCTTGAAACGCTTGAAAATGCTTGAAAATGTGTTTAACATCGCTTTGTTTATTTCGATTTTGCAGAGGATATTCTTTCTACGTCGGGGAGAGGCTCCATGGACACTGACTTTGACCTTTCTACCGTTCTCATAGTGCATACGGGAGCGACCCAGGAGATGGAGGAGGCTATAGAGGAGGAGGTCCCGCGGAGGGCCAATGTAGGACAAGGCGGCCGTCAGCTCGCATGAGCGAATGTGGGCCGAGAAATGGGATGGTATACATCTCATTTGGGCAGCGGAGAGCCACCTGTCATATAGGACGGCGAGTGTCATGGTAAGCCTTCAGCTTGTCATTCCCTTATTTGTTTATTTCTTACACATTTTATGATTTATTTATTTGTTACACATTTTATGCTAAAGAAAGCTTTCTTTTGAATTGACGCAGGAGTCTGGGAATGTGAGGTCCTTCTCTGGTTATACGATGATGATAGATGCCTTCGGGAAGCTGTCGGAGGAGGACAAGGCTATCATCGAGCGGGGAGCCTTTGGTGCCTTCGTACGAGGCCGGCGGAAGATCAAGGAGAGGAAGATTCGGGCTAACCTCAGCCTGATTCGAGCCTTTCTTGATTGATTCTGGGACATGACCTCGACTTTCCATATGTCTTTTGGAGAGATCGGGGTCACCTTGGAGAACTACGGCATGATCTCGGGTCTGCCGTGTGGAGAGGAGCCAATGGTGTGGCCGTCGGCGGCCATGAGAGTAGACTCGGCCGAGGCGAGGAGTCTGGTTAGCAGGAACCTGGCTGCGGGTGCGCCCCAGGTTCCTGGTTTGGTGCCGAGTACCTACGTCAAAGACTTATTCGGTGGTAGGGTTCCGACGAGAGTGAAGATGGATGGACGCATGGTGCCTCCACCACCTTGTATTGCTGAGCAGCGGGCCTGTTTGTGGTTCTGGCGGTTCTTGTCTTTGATTTAATTTGGAGATAAGGGGGAGAGGCTATCGACGAAGCTTCTTCCGTTTCTTTCTAACTTGAGTAGCCTAGGTCCCTGGGATTGGGTTACTCCTAGTTTTGCGATCCTTACGCGCTATATGAGGACCATGGCCCGTCGGAAGCTGATGGAGAAGCGGACTTCTCCTGCCACTCGGTCCTGGACTCCTCTTGGAGGTATGAACCTTTCTTGAAAATATGAAAGATCATTTTTGTAGAAAACGATTTGTAATGATTATTATTTTGCCTGCAGGTGTGGGTGTACTCTTACTTCCCTTGGTTTGCACCCACGAGGGCGGAGGACGTACCAAGAGCATAACCCGTCGTGATGGACGGGGTAGTGTGTCGTCAGAAGAGCCAGCGATCTTCTTATGATGTTTTTCGGAGGGGCGTGAATGCCCTGAAGTTAGACAGCGTAAGTGTCTTTGATCTTCATTTTATTTTTCGTTTATTTAGAGATGATCATGGAATGACCCCTCATTTTCTTGGTTTAGTGGGTGATCAGGCCCTGGGAGAGCTACTCTAGGGCTCCAGCCTTTGTGGCTGAGGTTCTCCGTCCCCGGAGTTCGAGTAGGTTGCTGTTGATGACACCCATTGGGCCTGTGTGGTACTTGGGCGAGCGTTTGACTCGGCAGTGCTCTTGTGACACTGTTACGGTTCCCATCGACCCTCCACGGATGATGTTTAGGGAGCCTTTAGAGGCTGAGAGGGCAGCTGACCTGGCTGACGCGAGTGGTGATGCCCCTTTCTCCCTGGTGAGGAGTACGCTGAGTTTGTTCACCGGAGGCTAGCGTACTAGCCGATCGTGGTAAGCATATTTACCGTTACTTGTCTTTGATAGATCTGATAAATGATTAATGATTAGCGAACAATGATCCACTTGAGTTTTGTAGGAGATCGAGGTGGCAGGGTCGAGCCCCCAGCTTTTCCAGAGACGTTGGAGTACATTGACTCGGCGGGCATGACGGTGATCTCGGAGATCCAGTCTTTTAGCGAGGCGGTGACTGATGCTGGCTTGGATGAGTGGCAGCACATTGTGAGGATGGTAAGCCCCCAGCTTTGGTTGTCCTTAGTATTTTATGCTTTATTACATAGAATTGCATTTGCTTGAACCTTCTCCGTATTTGAATGACGGTGGCACCGTCCAGGCATGTGGAGCCGTGAAGGATGGCCAACCGGCTGCGAGCTACAACCATTGAGGCCCTTTCCGATGGTTCGGGGCGGCGGGTATGAACTTTTTATACCCGTCTTTATTTTTATTACCTCCAATTTTGTGAAGTGAAGTATCACTCCATTTTCTGTGTAGAGGGAGCGTGACCTGGAGCGTGAGCTGGCGTAGTCCCAGGAGGAGACGGCCCATTTGCTGAGAGAGCTCGAGGCCAGAGATGCTGAGAGCGCTGCCCTTGAGGCGACAGTGGCTGAGCTGAGGGGTCGTCAGGACTAGTTTGTGCTGACTTATGTTTGTACATTTGTACATTTTGGATGTCATTTTGGGCAGGAGCCTGTATTTTGATGTTTATTTTTGCATTTTGGTTGTATATATGACGGCCTGCGTGCCTATGCTGCTGGGTGTTTTTTGTATCTTCAGGTTAGCTTTGAAAAATAGGTTTGGCATGTGACGGTTTGCGCCGTCATGCTGCCGAAATTCACGTAGGAAATCATAAGCAAAACATATAGCAAAAAGAATTAAGATGGCCTAAATTAGCGCGAAAAAAAAAATTTAGTGCGAAGAAAAAAAAAAAGAAAAGTGCCCGAAAATGGACAAAATGACGCGACCGGACGGTAGGGAGGGCTACCCCCTAAAAAAAGAATTTAAAAGAAACGTCTAAGTCTGTCATAAACATTTTTCAAAAGAGGGAGTGAAATGATTCCCCGAAAAAAAAAAGAAAAAATAAGAACGAGTAAGTGTGCGTATTTGGCGAAAATGCCGATTTTGCCTCGAAAAGCGAACCCGTAAAAGATTAGGAAATATAAATTTGGTAATTAATCGAAATTACCGAATTAAGTCCCTATAGGAATAGGAAACTTTAACTAAAACAGATTAGGAAAGATCCCACGACTGTCAAACGAGGAAAAGAGCATGGGGAAGAGGCGCAGCAAGAGCTGCGATCCTTCGAAGAAGCGCAACTTTTGCTGTGTCTTCTCTCCAGCTTGTCGGTTCTCGGCAGAATTTAGGAAATGTCGAATAGTATAAATAGAGGCTTCGGTTGAGCTTCTATTCCCACAATTCTCCCTTCCTTGACTTCGTCTATTACATAAAACCTCATATATCTTCTCAAATTTTACCCAAAAAATATGGATGCCTTTGAAAATCGCATTAAGGAGTGGACGAATGAATTTACAAATGTGGAGAAACACGACATGGGTGCTTTTAACTTAGGATTAATCATAAGTTTTAAGCTAGTGAAAGTAATTAGGTCCTTTTTGGATGCTTGTCTTGAATATTGGGACCCGAATTTTCATGTATTTGCCTTTCCGGGAGGCGAAATTTGTCCCTTTCCTGAAGAAATTGCTGCGATTGGAGGATGGGATGCAGAAAGTGTTCCGGCTATACCCCCTAGCTGTCAAGGCTATAAAAATATATTTAGGGATTTGCTTGGATTGACCAAGGCTGAGGTAGACCGTCTTGTGACCTCAAAAGGTGTCCGTATGATTTATAAATAGGGAGGACCCTACTATCTCTTATGCGACGAGGCACAAAGCTTATGGATTTTGCCTTCTTCATTGCTATGTCCTGCGAGGGCATGTGGACAAAGAGATGAGGGGCGACCCTCGACTTTTAGGCATAGTGAAGCAAATGGAACTGCGCAGGAGCCCAGCATGCTTAGTTCTAGGGGAGACCATTCTAGGATTGGACAATAGGAAGGCGAACCGCGAGTATCCTTATCTTGGGAGTCCTATTATTTTACAGGTAAGAACCCGTTTTCTGTCCTATTCGACCGTTTTCTTTCTTTTTTTTTTCCTCGGCCGGTTTTGGATACTAACTCCCGTCCCCTTTTTTGCAGATCTGGCTAATGGAAAGGCTGCGGTTGATCGAGCCCTCAGTTGACGTGACAGGATATCGCTCCCGATCAATTATGATGAGAACGAGGCTATACATGGTGGACTTCACTCGAGTATGCAATTATTGGGAAAATAAATTGAAGAGTAAAGGTGGGGCCCTTGATTAGGTGGATCGTGCTATGGTGGCATCTTAGATCGGTGACTGGAGTATCGTCTTTGGATCCGACACGGTCAATTCGCGTTCCCGGCTTGGAATTCATGGTCTATACTTTTCTGGAGAGATTGATGAGGCAAGTGGGCCTAAGACAAAAAATCCCGAAGCTAGACACCGTCCCTCAAACTGCCTTGGCGCATACTTCAGAGTCTTGTCGAGAGTGGGCAATTCGATGGGCCCAAAGGAATATGTGGTTCATATCTGTTCCGGTTGGCTCGTTATGGGTATCTGACTCATATCTGCAGTGGAGGAAAGCTAGCACTCCCGAGGAGCGTGAAAATCTAAGGAAGCACGAGCCCGTAGACTATAAGATCCGCGAAGTGGCGAAAAAGAACCAAAAGTACTTAACTGAGGAGGAAGAAGAGGCCGGATATCGGGTCGTCCGTCCGTCGAAGAAACCAAAGAATGCTCCTGCCGAGAAGATGGTGGTGGATCGAAATGGGAAAGCTAGACCACGAGAACGACCGTTAGTGATTAGGTCGGAAATAACGCAAGAGCGTCCCGCTCGTTGTCGAGACAAGAAATGTGACAAAGGCGACAAAGGCAAGGGGAAAATGGAAGAGTAGCCTTAGTCATTTTTAATAGTAGTATTATTTATTATTTGAGTTGTAATAAATGGCGGGGTTTTAGAATCCTAGCCTAGCATTTTAAATTTCAGCATTTTTAATTTATATGTATTTGAAGTATTACTATTATTTAAGGATTAATGAATAAATGATTTATTAGTTAAGAAACTTTTATAAATTTTATTTATTTATTCTTGTCGAATTTCGAATGCAACATACAAATGTCCTTCTGTTTATATCTTGAAATGATAGGTTGTATCCTGTAAAGGATTGCCTAAGTATTCATTAGAAAAATAGAAATCAAACCTTATACGTAGTTCGAAAAAATGTAAAAGAATAAATGTTTGAAGCAAGAGCTTGTAATAAACTTAGAAAAAAAATAAGCGTGTGCTTAACGTACTCCTAACGAAATGCAATTCAATTTATTTGATGATATTGTTGGAGTATGTGTCCTCAGCAATAGTGCGATCACATGATTTAAAATCATAATTAAATCTCATATTAAGAATACGAAAGGGATGATAAATTAAATAGTCAACTGATCAACATTAATCGGTAACGATTGGCGTGATAGAGTTTGACGTTACTGTCGTGTTGATGGTGGTGATCAGTTGATCTCTTAAGGTCACACCTAAAGGATGATGCCCTTATCAGTAAAGTTAATTATTTGTATATTGATACAAGTTAATTAATTCCTTAAATAAGAACAATTTATATTTATGATAGAAAATATGTATCTTATTGTAATGTGATGAAATAAGATTCGATTTAGTGGATTAATATGTTAATTCACTAAATTATGTTGAGGTTTTACAAATATTTCGAGGTAGAGGTAATTAGTTATTTACATTTACAAGAGGTTGTAAATTTAACTAACTAGCTATTATGGGACCCATTATATATTGATATAATGATAAAATATTACTCAATAAGTTGAGTGAATATATGTTTATTAATTTGTCACATAATTGTTGTATGATCAAATTAATATTTAATTATATAAGATAATTAAACATAAGACTTATAAGCATTTGTGGGACAAATATTATAAGACAAAAATAGACCCAAATACACTCATGTGTACCATCCATATTAGGTAGCATGCTTGATTTTTGGTTTTGTCATGTTGTTGTTGGAAAGATGCTCCAACATCTTATGACACACCTAAATCTAGCTAGCCTACAACCTATACTAAAGCATATGCATGTGATAGATTTTGGAAAAAACTAAAATGTTCTTAATAAGAGCACTTGGACGGTACAATGCAAGATAAAGGAGCATTTTTGTTCTTATTTTACTCTATCTTTCTCCAAAAAGTTCATACATGAAAAACCTCACTCATGCTTATTTTTCTTTCTCTAAAACTTAAGAAATTTTGATCCAAATTATTCATAAATACTACTAATATTATTAATATAATATATGAGTATTATTAGTCAATTTTAAGGTAGACTAC
Source organism: Silene latifolia (assembly GCF_048544455.1). Classification (NCBI taxonomy): domain Eukaryota; kingdom Viridiplantae; phylum Streptophyta; class Magnoliopsida; order Caryophyllales; family Caryophyllaceae; genus Silene; species Silene latifolia. The sequence continues at coordinate 4,819,736 of NW_027413640.1, read as the reverse complement.
TAAATAAATATCTAGCAAATATTATTTAGTAGTGATAAGGGCTAATCTTGGGTGCAATCAAAAAGAGAGCTCCTAATATAGAGTCTTGGAGGATCATCCTAATACTTATCATAGCTCAAGAACAAGTGAAGGAAGGAGACCTTACTTGTGCCCAAAAATCCGAAAATAACAATGTAAGAATCATTGTTTTCTCATTTCATACCTTATTTAGTTATGCATGCACTAGATCTAAAGAACTCTAATTAATATGTTAATTAGTTCATCATCAGAGAAGTCTAATAATAGGTATAAGAACCTAACAATTGGTATCAGAGCATAGGATGTTGCATGCATAATCGATTTATAGTTTTTTCGAGTTATTAGTAACTTAATTAAAACTAAAAATTTGTGATTTATTAGATAAATTCACGAAATATTAATGCATGTTATATATTATGGTCCTCAAATATTTTTAGGTCATTTTTATCATTTATGGTATTTTATTGCTCGCTTTAATGATTTTTAGTTATTTTATTACATTTTTATGACTAAAATGGAAATTAAAATGCTAAAAATAGTTAAACTAAGTCTCTGACCTTGAAATTTTTATATGACCTCACATGCATATTTTACTTATTGTATGTAAAATTTTGGGTTAATGTGATTAATATTGCATGATTTATGATTTTTATGAGATAAAAATGGATTAAATGGAGGTAAAATGGTTAAATATAGTTAAACTTCGAAATAGACCATGAAATTTTAATATGTTGTCACATGCATGTTTTACTCACTGATTGTAAAATTTGAAATAAACTTGATTCATTTTGCATGATTTATGAATTTCTAGTGTAAAAATGGCATAAATAGTGACTATTTTAGCATAAATATCTAAAACGAATTACATGGCATGAGAAAATTATTTTAGGTTGAATTTATATCCCACTTATCAGATATAAAGTTGTAAAATTGATTGGATTAATTTTTGTATACTTTAGATGTTTTATTTGATAACACCTATAAATTGCAACTATATTTTCTCGAAATAAAATTCGAAAATTTTAACCATGTTTTTTGACATTATGGGTGTCATGGAAATATTCCAGAATGATCAAAAATTTAAAATTCAAATTTTGAAATTATTGTAATTTAATTTGGATTTATTTCATAATAGTTATGATTTTAAGGTCAAAATGAGCATAAATTTAAATCAAGTTGAATTACTGTCAAAAATTGAGAGGTGACTAATTTTTGAGACCTAAGAGTGTTAGGATAATTAACTTGAGCTTAAATTTGATTTAAGTATTGATTTGTGATTTTAATAAGTTATTATCACGCATTTCCATAAAACCGGATTATATAATCGATGTAAGTTAAATAGGGCGATTTGGCACTTAATTTGGCATGATAGACACATATTATAATGCTGCATATTTCAGTTGTTGAATGTCTTTTTATTTATATAATTTTGAATTATGTAATTTTATCTTAGTATGACCTTAGTTTTAATCGATATTACCCGTAATGAAAGGGAATATTGATTCGGTTATAATTTAATGTGATCTCGTATCACTTTTATTTTTATTAGTTTATGATTTTACAAATGTATAATAGGAATAGCTATGTATTTTTATTATTATTTGTAATTCCGGAGTTCCTTCAAGACGGTGCCATTCGGAAAGGTGTTCCGATAAAGACGGTGTTCTTGGGAGGCGTGCCACTTGAAGATTCAAGGGACCAAAGGAGTTGGTTTCCGAATATGTAATAAATTATTTGATTTTCTATTTTAGGAAGGCCATGCTAGGAATTTATTATTATTGCTTTGCATTTCTTTTAATATGTTGCATGCATTGTCAAATTGCCATAACAACACATGCATATCATATCGAGTCCTCGACCGTGTCAATTATAATTATCAAGAATTCGTTTTTTTAGTTCACTTAAAATTGATAGATAATAAATTGACAAGACCTCTCACTAAATAATAATTGAGAATTAGTCTTACGAAATAGTAGAACCATGAATCCCAATTTCATAAGGAAGTAGGCTCGGCTTACCGGGGTGCTAAACCTGTTACGTTGGGTAAGTGGGTGGTAAATTGTTACTACATCGAAATTTGGATTGAGCTCAACGGAAGTATTCGCGACTGTAGCCGCATGTGTTCCGGGCTTAAGATAAATATTAGTGTAATTTTATCGACCGAGAGTTCTAGAAGTAGAATCGATTAAAGAGTTAATCGACCGAGTTATATTGATTAGGGATGAATCGGCTCACCGTGCCCGAATTGATATGAATTTGGATCTCGGGATCATTTATAATAGTTGGGTAGAGGTCACTATATAAATGCTAAAACATTCTTAAATGTTTTAAATATAACGATGAATGTTTGATATTCCCACTATTTCGTTGTTTTAATGTTGTTCTATTTCATTACTCCTATTCATATGCGATATCATTCGATTGTAACATGAGTCTCCGCTAAACACTATTGCTAATGACAAAGAATCTCTTTCTAAAATGAACTGTATCATAGATTGTGGACTAGCTCCATAGGAATCGTTCTATTCCATAGAACTCCATAGGAGTTGTCCTATGTCATATAAGATTAACTTCTTAAAAATTCCTAAACATACCTATGTATGATTTCTTGTGAAGAAATATGACTAGAGGTAATGATTAGTCAAAATATGTTTTGATAATATTCTTCTATGCATCCATGGTTCAAAAGTCTTATTGCTCAACCCAAACATTTTGTCATCAAGCACTTAAGTTGTTAAGAACATGACAATATTAAATTGGTAAATTAATTTGTTAGAAATTTTGATTAACCAAATACCACAATAGAGTTCATCCTTGTGAAGGATTAACTAGGAATTTATATGAAGATAAGTCTTCATCAAGTAGAAATTATTGAAGTGAGTAGGGAGCAATATGAAGTAAAGTATCTATCTTAATTGTTAAGGATAAAACTAGGCTCGAAAGAGAAAGTGTTAGACACTAAAATAGAGACAAACCCCAAATAAGTAAAGATCGAGAAAGTTGGTTATGTGACTTCAACATATTACTTCCTGAATATCTATGACATTGACATTACATTCATACCAAATACCACATCATAAGTATTTGATACAAATTTATGGATTTCATCATATTTGGCATTATCGTGTGACAATTAAATAAATTCAGAAATTTGCATGAATGGAACTAGGGTAGTTGTCATTTCATCCATGAACATATGAATGTTGTAATGTACTCATTTTAGTTTTGTATTTAGAAATGTACCTCAATAATTGTTATGATGTATAATATGTCTAAATAAGAATATAATTTGAGTTTTGCACAAAAGGTAAAGGGTTTTACCATTATGCAATTAAAACAAGTGTTGAACTCTTACATACCACGATTAAGTTTATGGTGAGACCATACAAATCAAGGTAATTATATTCAAACTAAAAATAAATGTCATATATATATATATATATATATATATATATATATATATATATATATATATATATATATATATATATATATAACTCAAGTTGGTGACCCCAATCATTTCTCAATTCTTGATTGAAAATCGCATTTAGAAACTAGTTTTAACTTGTGTCCCAAACCATTTGATTGAGAATCTTTGGTGTGTGCGAATCTTGTATTCAAAGCAAGATAATTCATGATTTTTCCTTGAAAAGGATTATGAATAGAGCAAGATATTCGCCCTAATTACACTTTGAAGTGTATGGTCAAATAAATGTTCAATCTGAGAAGGTTATTACTTCTTCTACTCTTTTACCGACGAACTAGGTAGATACTTGGTATCCATTTAATGAGGTAAGAAGAGAAATTATTTGATATGTTCAATGAATGTTTAAAAAGTATCAAAACCCACAGATTATAAAACCAAAGTATTAGTACTTTGTTAAAATGGGGAACAATAAAGCAATGACTTTGATTTACACCAAAAAGAGTGTGATATGGTATCATAAGTTCACTTTCATTAAGATAGGATTAAATCTTTACTATAAAATTGGAAGTAGTTTCTATAACAAATTGTCTAGTATTTATTTATTCCACTAAAACAAAACATAGTTGAAGCAATCAAGTATAATTCATATATGATATGATTAGGCATGGTACCTGATGTGACTCATATTTGAGCATATTTAGTCCCCGAATTAGCCTCGTTCCTATGCTTTTTAGTGCATAATTGGGTCATTTACTATCTTTAGTCTTTAGTTTTGCATATTCTTTGAGGTTTTGATCCCTTGGCAGGAAAGGAGTAAGAACCTTGCATTTTTATGGCAAAATGGAGCTAAATTGATCGAATTCAATGACCAAGCATCAAAGGGAAGACAATGCTAGAAGGCCTATGTAGATAATAAAGTAAATTGGGCAATGATGAAAGGATCCTTGCATCTCCAACAAGATCCTTGAGGATTGTTGAAGAAAGAAAAGAAGAAGAAGTGACTGCCCAGCAATCCGAGCGTCGCAGTGCTCGGGACGAGCGTCCAGCCTTGCCACAATCCGAGCGTCCCGTGACCAAGACGCTCGTCTTGGTACCTGATGAGCCGAGCGTCGCCTTCCCCAATCCGCTCGGATTCCTCTCCAGTGCAAACGGTCCCTCAGCCAAGCCGCTCGGGACGAGCGTATTTCTTGAAGACTATGAAAACGGATATGCGCATCTCCTTCGAGAGGAGCACTTCCTCAACTTTTCTTAAGGGTATTAATCGTCATTTAAGACCTTAGTAACCCTAATTTATGTACCTAATCCTTAGAATAAATATCCCATTATACTAATTGGATTATCATGTTCTTCTTATGCATTCTTAATCTCATCTTAATCTTGTAATCAACTCTTAATTTAGCATTAATACAAATCTCATTTCTTAATTTCTCTATTGTTCATCCTTTATTTTGGGTAATTATAAGATTATTTGGGTTTATTTGGAGGATTGACAACCTTCCATCAATCATCAAGTACTTCTATTATTCTTTGCTTTATTATTTGCAATCATCTTTAGGTATAATTCTCTCTTAATCCTTTTTAATTATTATAATCATCTTCATTTGTTCATCATGTTTTGCCTTGCTAGTATGATTGACAACCTTGTTAGCATGTTAAACTTGATAATGAGTGAGTAGTTTCCTTAACTAGGGTTAATGGGGAATTAGGGGAAACCAACATGTGGATTGATTCATGCTTAATCTAATATGCTTTCATAATTAATTTGCTTGCTTGTTGTGGTTTCAACTTATGCACATGTTATGTTTGATGAAATGCGAGCCTATCAATCCTTGCATTTTTTTACCCATCACTTATCTTTTCAATGAGACTTGTAAGACATAAACCAACTCGAGTCTCATTAGACCATGTATATAGTTGGATAGGGAGGATTAAGTCGACTTGTAGGTGTTGTACAATCTAATCGATTCGGCTCCGGGACCCAAACCTTCCTAGGGATTGTAAGATATACACTAACTCGATCCCATCACAATAATAATTGCTTGCATCTAGTAGAAAACATGTTTGTATGATCAAATCCCATGAATCCCCTATGAACCCATGACACCTTAGTGCTTTTAATCAATTGTTTACATCTCATTTTAATCATCTTGCTTGCTTTCATTACTTTATTTACAATGTTATTTAGTTTAGTTGATCTCCTACCTCAACCCAAATTGTGACACCCTTAGACACGACCATTTGCAATCGAAAATCCTACATCAATACCCGTCCCTTGGTTTCCGACCTTTACTTACCTCTTTACTAATAGTAGAATAGTTTTTGAAGTTATAAATAATGTTTTGGTCTAGGTAACTTTTGACGACGAGTAACAAAACCGACGAACCAAAAATGGCGCCGTTGCCGGGGATGGTGTTAACTTAATTTGATTTTCTTTGATTGTTTTTAGTTGTGTCTTTCTTTGCCTTGGGGAAGTAAAACTCCTCAAGGTACTTCTCATCTTTTTTTTCTTAGTGCATTTTGCAAGATGGATATTATAGATTATTTTGTTGAGGACCACTTGAGTATACCTTTCTTCAAAGACCCCATGCAAGCATTGGAAGGCTTAGAAGCAAGCGAGGCCAAAAATACGCATTGGGAATTAGAAGTATATCTCCTTGAGGCCGCTCTAGCCAACAAGGAACTTACTCATGAGCAATCCATATTAGTACATAACATCCTTGTAGAAGCATATCAACCCACAAAAGAAGAACAAGCAACCGAAGATGATATCATACAAGCCGAGGAGCAAGAAGAATTTGTTATGGAGTTTGAGTATGATGAGATTAGTGAGCTTGAAGAACAAGTTGAATATGCCATGAGAATGGAATGTCTAATGGAAATGGAGCAAGTCCTTAATAAATCTTCAATGGAAGAGAGTGAGGTACAAGTTCCAACTCTAAAACCCCTTCCCCCAAATTTGAAATATGCTTACCTTGATGAATCTAAGACTAAACCCGTGATTGTTAATGACAAACTTGATGAGAACCAATTAGGGAAATTGCTTGATGTGTTGAAACAACATGAAAAGGCTATAGGTTATAGTATAGATGACCTTAAGGGGATAAGTCCCAATTTTTGCATGCATAGAAATCATCTAGAAGAAGACCATAGACCTACCATCCAATCTCAAAGGAGATTAAACCCCCACATGCAAGAAGTTGTAAAAGCGGAGGTTATGAAATTACTTGATGCGGGAATCATATATCCCATATCGGATTCTTTGTGGGTTAGCCCCGTTCAAGTGGTGCCTAAGAAAGGAGGTACCACAGTGGTAACAAATGATAAGAATGAGCTAATACCCACAAGGAAGATCACCGGTTGGCGTATGTGTATTGACTATCGAAAATTGAATTCCGCAACAAGAAAGAATCATTTCCCCCTACCATTTATTGACCAAATGCTTGAGAGGTTAGCCTCCAAAAAGTTCTTTTGCTACCTTGACGGGTATTCAAAATTCTTCCAAATCCCGATACACCCAGATGACCAACATAAGACCACCTTCACATGCCCTTATGGTACTTTTGCATATAGGAGAATGCCTTTCGGCTTATGTAATGCCCCCGCCACTTTCCAGATATGCATGATGAGTGTCTTCTCCGACTATCTAGAAACCAGAATGGAAGTTTTTATGGATGATTTTAGCATTTATGGAAAATACTTTGACTCTTGCTTGCGTAATCTTTCTCCTGTATTGCAAAAATGTGAAGATGTTAGTCTCGTTTTGAATTGGGAAAAGTGTCACTTTATGGTCAATGAAGGTATTGTTTTGGGTCATTTAATCTCGGAAAAGGGCATCGAAGTCGATAAAGTTGTTGGAAATGTGTCCTCAACAATAGTGCGATCCCATGATTTAATATCATAATTAAATCTCATATAAAGAATACGTAAGGGTGATTCAATTATATAGTCAACTGATCAACATTAATCGGTAACGATTGACTTGCTAGAGTTTGACGTTACTGTCGTGGGACGGTGGTGGTCAGTTGATCCCTTAAGGTCACACCTAAAGGATGATGCCCTTATCTGTAAAGTTGATTAATTGTATGACGATACAAGTTAATGAATTCCTTAAAATTGAACAATTCATTTGTAAGAGAGAATATATTTATCTTATTGTAATGGGATTAAATAAGATTTATTTTATTAATAAAAATGAATTATTACTAAAATTGCTTATTGTTTGAGAAACGATAGTGATAAGAATGAATGGTTAATTATAATTACAAGATGTTGTGAACTATAATTATATGACCCATTTTATTTATGTGATCAAGTATCACTAGTCAATTTGTTGTATGTAATTTAATTAATTTAGAAAATGATATTTGTGTGATAAATATGCATTAAATTAATTAATAACATGTAACATACTACATGTGACATATTGTGTGACAAATGACAAATTGACAAAATAAAATGGTAGTCCATTTTATGAAGTGGACCGAAATGGAAGGAGTATTAGTGGGTTATGGTTATATTATTTTATGTGATGAAATTTAAATAATTGAACCTACACTATATAGCCTTATAAGCCTACCATATTGAGAAGTGTAAAAGGAAAAGGAGATGCCATATTTTGGAAGAGAGCCTTCCACTTTCACGACACCCCCTCCTTTCAGTGATGAGAATTTTTCTCATTTTTGTCTCTTATCATTCATTCATTATTCCACATGCAAAACCTTTTCTCTCTCTCACATTTTCTTGTTCATCTTTCTCTAAAACTAGAGAAATGATGATTAAATTTGTTCAATCACATTACCAATATTATTAGTGTAATATATGAGTATTAGTAATCAATTTTAAGGTAAACTACTAAACAAATATCTAGCAAATATTATTTAGTAGAGATAAGGGATAATCTTGGGTGCAATCAAGAGGAGTGACTTCTATACTTGAAGTCTTTGGAGGATCATCCTATTACTCATTATAGCTCAAGAACAAGTGAAGGTAGGAGACCTTACTTGTACCCACAAAACCGAAACTAACAATGTAAGGGACATTGTTTTCTTATAAATCTATTATTTTGTTATGCATGCACTAGATCTAAAGAACAAGTAATTAATGAGTTAATTAGTTCACTATTAGAGGAGTATAATAAGAGGTATATAAACCCAATAAGTGGTATCAGAGCATAAGGATGTTGCATGCATAATCGGTTATTGTTTTTCCAAGTTAAAAGGTTAACATATAAAACTAAAAATTTGTGATTTATAAGTATAAGCCACGAAATCACCATGTATGTTATATATTATGGTCCTAAAATATTTTTAGGTCACTTTTATGATTTATGGAAATTTATTGCTCATTTTAAGGATTTTTGGTCATTTTATTACATTTTTATGACTAAAATGGGAATCAAAATGCTAAAAATAGTTAAACTAAGTTTCTGACCTTGAACATTTTATATGACCTCACATGCATATTTTAAAAGTTGTGTGTAAAATCGCGTATTAATTGGATTATTATTGCATGATTTATGATTTTTATGAGATAAAAAATGGATTAAAAGAGGTAAAATGGTTAAAAATAGTTAAATTTAGACTTAGGCCATGAGATTTTAATATGTTGTCACATGCATAATTTACAGAGTGTATGTAAATTTCGAGATTAAAATATCTCTTTTAAGCATGATTTATGAATTTTTAGAGTAAAAATGGCATAAATAGTGACTATTTTAGCATAAATAGCTAAAACGATTTGCATGGCATGAGAAAATAATTTTAGGTTGCATAAATATCCCACTTATCAGATCTAAAGTTGTAAAATTAATGGGAATAATTTTTTGGATACTTTAGATGTTTTATGAGATAAAACCGATAAATTGCAACTATATTTTCTCAAAATTAATTCGAAAATTTTAACCATGATTTTTGATATTATGAGTGTCATGGAATTATTCCAGAATGTTCAAAAATTTAAAATTCAAATTTTGAAATTTTTATAATTTAATTTGGATTTATTTCCTCAATATTATGATTTTAAGGTAAAAAATGAGCATAAAATTAAATCAAGTTGAATTGTTGTCAAAAATTGAGTGATGACTAATTTTTGAGTCCTAAAAAGTGTTAGTATAATTAACTTGAGCTTAGATGTGATTGTGGGATTTATCTGCATGCATCCCTTTATATTCAAGGATTATAACGAATTTTATGAAGATGATCACTAGTCATAAAATAAAATTACATAAACAATAGTAAAGGATTAAGAAGTAACCTTCGGTCCTAGCAAAAACGGCCTATGAAAAATATCGCAATGATATTCTCCTATCAGTTGCACCCAAGATGATATGAGATATGCCCTTTGATTATGCTAGAATCGATCCAAATTATCTGTAAGAATTTAGGTTATTTTGTGTTTTTGATGAGAGGAGAGATTAGGTTAAAAGAGAATTAGGGTAGAGAAGATGATCTCCCTTCCCCTCTTATTGAAACCGAAAAATGGGAGTGAATAAGGGAGATATTATCTCCTTATTTTCGGTATTCCAAAAATGTATAAAATGTGTTAAATTGTCATCTAGTGAGGATCAAACCCATGACCTCTTGGTTTGAGTACCCTCACTATTACCACTATGACACATTCATCTTGTTGATATTAAATATAACCGATTACATTTAATTACAAATTAACAGATTAATTCGTCCAAGCTAACATTACATACATTTAATTAAATATAACTTATTATATTCAATTTACGAATTGACAGTTAATTCGTCTCAACTAATATTATTTAATCTTCATTAAATGATTGTCACATCAACACATTGACTAACTGTTTAGTCAATTAAGGCATCAATGTGATTATATTTCTATAACCACATCTCTCAAACACATCCTATAGGTGTGACCTTTAGGGACCAGTTGATCACCACCATCTGTATGATAATAACGTCAAACTTTCTAGCAAGCCAACCGTTATTAGGTAATCGTTAATCAACTGATTAAAATACGAAGTATACCCTTGTGAACCTGTAAGAGATTTACAAATGTTATCACACTAATTTGTGGAGGACACAAGCTCCAACAAACTCCCACTTGTCCTCACAAGTGTATGTGCGATAACCGATTCTCATATCCTAAAATTTCTCCCACTCAATGTAAAACAATTTGCAAATCCGTATTCACAAAGGCCGTATTTTACAAGCGATCATCATCAAGAGTGGTTTCCTCGACTAGAGAGTAACTTAACTGATAAACGAATCAACATTCGAGCATGGCCATGCATTTCAGTTACAACTCCTCGAGTGGCCCTGAGAAATAACTATACCTGATAAGGGTTGGATATTTTCCTCAACTCGAATCCTGCAGATGTAAGCACAATATGAAATGACCCAGAAAAAATCTACTTAGCCTCCAGTTACGGCAGACCGTGAGAAAGAAACCAAAGTCACCCAAAAACTGCCTTAATCTCAAGAGACAGTCGATAGTAAAAAGAATCGACTCTAGGAACACAATGGATGTCCTATCCACGACCTGGCACCGAATGTTTTTAAACATTTAGGACTCCATTACGTTGTCACAAAAAGTTGTCCTACGAGGTATCGTTATAATCTCGCATCTCGTGATCGATCATCAACCGTTTGACTTATGGCTCGTTGAACCCACCATCAATCGACTGCACAATATAATAGCCGGAGTTATCAGCTCACATTGGCGATTACGGACCAAAAACAAATATAATGTAATTCAGTTAACTTTGTGGCGTTCAATGTTGTCAGTACAATCCACATGAAAAACAAAATATTATAATAAAACGATGAAGTTATAAATAGTATATGAAAAAGATAATGTATCAAATCCATAATCAAGTACTACAACTCAGGAACACGTTTAATTCCCATGGAAATAACGTGCCCTACATGCTTATCATAATTCAACGGTTTAGTGAGAGGATACGCGATGTTATCATCCGTCGCAATCTTGTCAATCACTATCTCTTCTTGCTCCACGTAATCACGGATCAGGTGAGCTTTCCGATGTACATGTCTAGATTTGTTGCTAGACTTTGGCTCCTTAGCCTGGAAGATGGCACCTCTATTGTCACAATAGATGGTGATCGGGTCATTCGAACTAGGAACTACCGAAAGTCCTTGTAAGAATTGACGCATCCATATCGCTTCCTTTTTCGCCTCCCAAGCGGCATAGTACTCGGATTTGAGTAGAATCGCTACAACACTGTTTGGAACTCTTCCGGTGACCGCAAAGCACCATTAAGAGTGAAGACGAACCCGGACTGAGATTTTGAGTCATCTCGATCCGTTTGGAAGCTAGCATCTGCGTAACCGATTGCGCATAGCTTAGTATCGCCTCCATAAGTCAATACCCAATCCTTAGTCCTCCGTAGGTACTTGAGGATGTTTTTGACAGCTATCCAGTGTGTTTCACCTGGAGTCTTTTGGTACCGACTCGTCATACTCAATGCATATGCCACGTCTGGACGTGTGCATATCATGGCATACATGATCGATCCTATTGCAGATGCATAAGGAACACGACTCATGCGCTCAATCCCTTCAGGCGTCGTGGGTGACTGAGACTTGCTCAACTGCATCCCAGTCGTCATTGGAAGGTTCCCCTTTTTGGAGTTGGTCATGCCGAACTTCTCAAGAATCTTATCCAAATAAGACTCCTGACTAAGTGATAACGTCCGTCGTGATCTATCTCGGTAGATACGGATTCCCAAAATGCGTTGTGTCTCACCCAGATCTTTCATCTGGAAATGGTTCTTCAACCATTCTTTAACCGAAGATAGGAGAGGAATGTCATTCCCAATCAAGAGTATGTCATCGACATACAATATCAAGAATACAATCTTGCTCCCACTCGACTTGATATATAAGCAAGGTTCTTCGACCGATCGAGTGAAACCATACTCTTTTATCACCTGGTCGAAACGATGATTCCAACTCCGAGAAGCTTGCTTAAGTCCATAAATGGAACGCTTAAGCTTGCATACTTTCTTAGGATGTTCAGGATCTATGAAACCTTCGGGTTGCACCATGTACAACTCTTCCTCCAAATAACCGTTTAAGAAGGCGGTTTTCACATCCATTTGCCAAATTTCATAATCATGAAAAGCGGCAATCGCTAAGATTATCCGAATGGAATGTAGCATGACTACATGTGCAAAAATTTCATCATAATGCAATCCGTGCACTTGAGTGAAACCTTTTGCCACTAATCGTGCCTTATAGGTATCTGGTTGCGCGTCTACAAAACGCTTTGTTTTGTAAAGCCATTTGCACTGTAGAGGTTTTACCTTATTAGGTAAATCAACTAGATCCCATATGTCATTCTCATACATGGAGTCCATCTCGGATTGCATGGCTTTGAGCCATAGCTTTGAGTCGGAACAGGTCATAGCACCTTTATAGGTAACGGGTTCATTACTCTCTAGGAGTAAAACGTCATTCTCCTCGACCATACCAATGTATCTGTCCGGAGGATGAGAGACTCTACCCGACCTCCTAGGTTCCTCAGGAATGCTAACTGTATCATCAGTTGGAGGAACAACTTCCTCCATCCGTTCCTCGGTTGTTGGTTGGAATCTCCGAGCGGCTCGAAGGTTCTATTACTCGTCTTGTTCTCGAGAAATTCTTTCTCTAAGAACGTCGCACTAGCCGCAACAAAAACTCGATGTTCGGTAGGCGAATAGAAGTAATGACCAAATGTTCCTTTTGGATAACCTATAAAGTATGTCTTGACCGATCGCGGGCCGAGCTTATCCTCGTGTCTCCACTTGACATAAGCCTCGCAGCCCCAAACCCGAATAAAGGACAAGTTAGGGACCGTTCCCTTCCACATTTCATATGGAGTCTTGTCGACAGCTTTAGTCGGACTTCGGTTAAGTATAAGAGCAGCTGACAAAAGAGCATAACCCCATAATGAATCAGGCACTACCGTGTGACTCATCATGGATCGAACCATATCAAGTAAGGTTCGATTTCTCCGTTCGGACACACCATTTAATTGAGGTGTTCCAGGTGGAGTTAACTGTAGAACGATTCCACAGTCTTTAAGGTGTTGATCAAACTCATTTGAAAGATATTCGCCACCCCGATCTGAACGGAGTGCTTTAACCTTTCTTCCCAGTTGGTTCGCACTGCTCGGTATTCCTTGAATTTCTCAAAGGACTCACTTTTATGCTTCATTAAGTAGACATATCCGTATCTACTCAAATCGTCCGTGAAAGTGATAAAATATCTATAGCCATCTCTAGCGGTAATTGACATAGGTCCACAAACATCAGTATGTATGAGTCCTAATAGGTCACTAGCGCATTCCAACACCTTTGAAGGAAATTCGAGTCATTTTGCCAATGAGACATGATTCACACGTGCCATATGTAGAAAAATCGAATGCGGGAATAGTCCCATTATCGACGAGTTTCTTCACGCGTTTCTCATTTATGTGTCCCATTCGACAATGCCATAGATAGGTTTGATCTTTGTCACCAACCTTTAATTTCTTATTATTCATGTGTAATACTTCCGTGGTTTGATCTAAGATGTAAATTCCATTCATGGAAACTACTTTGCCATAAATCATTTCATTGAAAGAGAAAATACAGCTATGATCCTTTATTGAAAATGCAAAACCGTCTTTAGCAAGTACGGAAACAGAAATAATGTTCTTAGACAAACTGGGTACATAGTAACAGTTATTTAAAAATAACTCAAAACCACTAGGGAGTTGGATTACATATGTTCCCTTCGAGACAACAGCAACTCGTGCTCCATTCCCGACTCGCAGGTCCACATCACCTTTTTCGAGAGGTATGATGTTCTTTAGGCCCTGCAAATGATTACACAGATGAGAACCACAACCAGTATAAAGTACCCAAGTTCCGAAACTTGCATGGTTAATCTCAATCATATGAATATAAGATGACATACCAACAGGAACGACGCGGCCTGCTTTGATGTCCTCACGGTAGACGGGACAGTTCCTCCTCCAATGTCCAGTCTTGTGACAATGGTGGCACTCAATGTCACCGCCCTTGCTCTTTGCCTTGCCCTGTGAGCCACTAGTCTCACCAGGCGCACTCTTACCGTTTCCTGGCTTCTTAAATTTTGGCTTACCTACAGCTAGGTCGCCATGAGCCTTGCCCTTACCTTTACCCTTGTTGTAAATCGTGAGAACATCCTGCTTCATGCTCCCACTCAATTTCATATCCTTCTCGGTCTGTATGAGAAGGGAGTGTAGCTCATGAGGACTCTTTTTCAAGTCATTCATGTAGTAGTTCGCCCTGAAAAGGGCAAAACCATCGTGAAGAGAATGAAGCATTCGGTCAATGACAATGCTCTCACTGATTTTGCATTCAAGTGCCTCCAGCTTCTCGACATTCTCAATCATGTGAAGAATCTGTGGGCTAACCGGTTGGCCCTTCTGGAGTTTCGCATCAAAGAAGCGACAGGTATGCTCATATGTAACGATTCTCGGTGCTTTAGAGAACTCGTTAGTGAGCGTGGTGAAAATCTTGTTCGCACCTTGGGCAATGAAGCGTCTCTGCAAATTGGTTTCCATTGCAAAGATGAGTACGTTCTTTATCGCACCCGCTTCCATAACGAAGTCACTATAAGCGAGTGACTCGTTGACTCCTCCATTGGGGCCTGGGTTTACCGGTATTGGCTCAGTTAAGTACTTGAGCTTACCGTCAGCAATGGCAGCATTCCGTAGTCGCCTCCCGATCCCGCAAAGTTGGACCCGTCGTTTTTGAGGACGTGTGAACCGATTCATCGGTCCATGAATATTTTCAGCCAGGACTCGCGTCCAAGTGTGGCACTAGGCATTTGGATTGCGTTATTTCCAGACATTTTGTTGTAACAGTATTATCAAAATAAACGTGTTCTACACTGCGAGAAGAAGAATAAAAATAATAAGCATGTGCATCGTTTATATTTTTAAGTCTAATGAACTACTGTCATAACGCGAAGACTCAAAACATTTATACAATTGACCTCCCTCAAGAATTATATAAATGATCCCAAGACTCAATTCTCTGTAAATTGATAAGCTAACCTTTTAGCTAATTCTACCGTTAGAATTCTCGGTCGATAAATTTCTGTAAATTCTATCTTTAGTCCATCATAATCACGAGAAACTCTTCGGACTATGATGTTGAGGTAAACTAAGTCAACACAACTACTTACCCAATGTAGAAGGGGTCATATTATGCCTACCGACGAAGAAGGGATTCATAGTTGTTTGCCCTTATAAAGACTAATCTCAATTTCCGTTTTAGAGGAAGATCCCATAAACTTTTTAATTCATTTTAAGTGAACTAATATCTAGCATGCGAGAATGAATAAACTAAGGTGATGGCTTAATAAAAAGTGACATCTGTATGTCCATGAAAACTAACATACAACCTATATGTGTCAATTTTCATGCATTTTAGTAGTAGGTGGTTTGGTTTTAGGCGGAATATGATGCATAATCTATCATGTGAATGAAAAGCAATAGGAATGAAAAACGTAAAAGCAATAATAAAGTCCTAGTGTGGCCTATCCTATCAAAATGAACATTAAATACAAGTTTGGAATCCCTCTTTGGACCCGAGAAGCTTGTCTTGATGTTCCATCTTGATCCATGTAGCGGGAGTGAGCTCCAATCTCCATCTTTAGTCTTCTTTGAAAATTACAATAAATAAATTTACATAATAAACCTATTTATTACATTCTAATTTCAAAACCCAAAACTGAAGGAAAAATAAAGGAGATTCGAGATCTAATAATTACATAAAAAATCATGTTTCCTTCATTACGAAAACATAATTTGACTAAGGCCACACTAAGTATTACAAGTTACAACTGATTGCAAAAATACGTAAATAAATTCATTCAACGATTCATTCAACAAAATTAAAAAGCATCAACTAAAAATAAATTAAACATACATGACACAATTCCTTAATTATGTTGATTAATTTATCCAAACCACCTATTTAAATTAAATGAAATGACAATTCCTCAATTAATCACATTAATTTCAATCTTAATTCATATTAAACTTGTAATATGAATTTAATCCATCAATATTTTAAACTGCTTTAAAATAATTAGGCATCTATTAAATTGTGAACCGTTTCACAATAACTATTTGGCCAAAATCAAAAAAAAAATTCCCTTTTTTTTCTTTGGTCTCGGCTGAACAAAATAAACGATTTTTTTTTTTTTAAAAATTCCCAGCTGCTCACGGCTGGAATAAAAAAAAACACAGCCCTAAAATTTTTTTTCAATTCGGCAATTAGGCAAAAAAACGAAAAAAAACCTTTTTTTTTCCTTTTCCGGCATTTCAGAAAAAAACAAACATAAAAAAAACATAAATTTTTTATGGTTTCGGAAAACCCTAAAAAACGAGCCGTTTTTTTTTCTTTTGCGGCAAAAAGCCTTAATACAAAAATTCGATGAAGAAAAAGTTTATAGTTGCTATTAGAACATGATTTAGCATATGAATTAATAAGGCATGATTAATCGTATATGCTAAAAACTATATAGCACAAACAATTTTTATGTCATCAACAAAACTTGATACGATTTTCATTTACATTATGATTTAATCCTCATTAAACCTAACATCTACAAATTCTTCATATGATAATTTTAACTGATTAAACAATGATATGAAAAATAAAAATGAAAAATCGTATCACAACAAGAACAAAACCACACGGCAAATTTTTTTTTTTTTTTTTAATCGGCAAAAAAAAAGCAGCCGTGTAAATGGTATTTTTTTTCGAAACCCTAAATAGTTTACAAACAATTTTATGAGAATCATCAAAATTAAAATTCGTGGCCTTTGCTCTGATACCACTTGTGGGATTTATCTGTATTCATCTCTTTATATTCAAGGATTATAACGAATTTTATGAAGATGATCACTAGTCATAAAATAAAATTACATAAACAATAGTAAAGGATTAAGAAGTAACCTTCGGTCCTAGCAAAAATGGCCTATGAACAATATCGCAATGATATTCTCCTATCAGTTGCACCCAAGATGATATGAGATATGCCCTTTTATTATGCTAGAATCGATCCAAATTATCTGTAAAAATTTAGGTTATTTTGTGTTTTTGATGAGAGGAGAGATTAGGTTAAAAGAGAATTAGGGTAGAGAAAATGATCTCCCTTCCCCTCTTATTGAAACCGAAAAATGGGAGTGAATAAGGGAGATATTATCTTCCCTAAATTCGGCCCATATCACCGAAATAAGGAGTATGATCTCCTTATTTTCGGTTATTCCAAAAATGTATAAAATGTGTTAAATTGTCATCTAGTGAGGATCGAACCCATGACCTCTTGGTTTGAGTACCCTCACTATTACCACTATGGCACATTCATCTTGTTGATATTAAATTTAACCGATTACATTTAATTACAAATTAACAGATTAATTCGTCCAAGCTAACATTACATACATTTAATTAAATATAACTTATTATATTCAATTTACGAATTGACAGTTAATTCATCTCAACTAATATTATTTAATCTTCATTAAATAATTGTCTCATCAACACATTGACTAACTGTTTAGTCATATAAGACATCAATGTGATTATATTTCTATAACCACATCTCTCAAACACATCCTATAGGTGTGACCTTTAGGGACCAGTTGATCACCGCCATCTGTATGATAATAACGTCAAACTTTCTAGCAAGCCAACCGTTATTAGGTAATCGTTAATCAACTGATTAAAATACGAAGTATACCCTTGTGAACCTGTAAGAGATTTACAAATGTTATCACACTAATTTTTGGAGGACACAAGCTCCAACAGTGATTTAAGTGTTAATTAGTGATTTTAAAAGGTTATTATCACGCATTTCCATAAAACCGGGTTATATATACGACATAAGTTAAATAGGGCGATTTGGCACATCATTTGGCATGATAGGTACATATTATAATGCTGCATATTTCAATTGTTGAATGTTTTTTTTTATATAATTTTGAATTATGTAATTTTATCTTAGTATGGCCTTAGTTTTAATCAATATTACCCGTAATGAAAGGGAATATTGATTCGGTTGTAATTTAATGTGATCTCGCATCACTTTTATTGTTGGTAGTTTTTTCATTTTACAAATGAATAATAGGAATAGCTTTGTATTTTTATTATTATTTGTAATTATGGAGCTTCTTCAAGACGGTGCCATTCGGAAAAGGTGATCCGACAAAGACAGTGTTCTTGGGAGGCGTGCCATTTGAAGATTCAAGGGACCAAAGGAGTTGGTTTCCGAATATGTAATAGATTATTAGATTTTCTATTTTAGGAAGGTCATACTAGGAATTTACTTTATTTATTGCTTTGCATTTCTTTTAATATGTTGCATGCATTGCCAAATCGCCATAACAACACATGCATATCATATCGAGTCATCGACCGTGTCAATTATAATTATCGTAGTTCACTGCTTTAGTTCACTTAAAACGTGATAGATAATAAATTGACAAGACCTCTCACATATAATAATTGAGAATTAGCCTTGCCAAAAAGTAGAAACCCATGAAGTACCAATTTCATAAGGGAGTTGAGCCGGCTTTACCGTAATACAAACCTTGTTACATTGGCGAAGTGGGGTAGTAAAATGTTATTACATCGAAATTTGGATTGAGCTCAACGGAAGTATTCGTGACCGTAGTCGCATGTGTTCCGGGCTAAAGATGAAAATTAGAGTAATTTTTATCGACCGAGAGTTCTAAAAGTAGAATCGATTAAGAGGTTAATCCACCGAGTTATATTAATAAGAGATGGCTCGGCTTACCGTACCCGTATTAATATGAATTTGGATCTCGGAATCATTTATGTTAGTTGGGTGGAGGTCACTACATAGATGCAATACTTGTTTACAAATATATGAGTATTATTAAAAACGATAGATGTTAATTATTTCCTTCATTTCCGTTTTTGTAGTTAATTATACGCAATGAATTCATCTAATAAATCCTACACCGATCACCATTAATTCATGGCTCCAATCATTCAATGAAAAATGCTTCTCGTATATCGACGACCCGATTAGAGTATTACGCTTTAGCATTGGTGAAGATGGGAATCTTTGTTTTTCTACTACTTCTACACCTCCCACTCCCATACTCATGCCCACCTCTTAGGTAAGAGGATCATATGAGGGGAATCTCCAAAATTCCAAGATATCCTTGTTTGATGAAACAAGGAGAAATATCAAATTAAGTGGGAGTTCTAGCAAGAATGTCCTTGCAACTAAAACGAGTATTGGTATTAATAAAGGAAAGGCAAAGATGGGTGAGAAACCCAAATCCGATTATGAATTGGAAGTTGATAGTGAGACTACCACAAAACCAGAAGGGTGCCCAATCCTACCATGAATGTCATTATTTTAATGTCATGGGCCATTGGAAGCGTAATTGTCCCAAGTATTTGGAAGATATCAAAGTTGGAGTTAATACTCTAAGTGGGACTTGGAAAAGTGGAAAAGCTAAACAAGGGTGATGTGGATCGCCGACAAGGAAATAGAGCTCGGGTAGCCGCCACTTCAAGAGAGATTTATGTACTTGTTTTAGCAAACAACTTTGAGTTGTAATCTACATAATTGTTATTATGTACCCACCTTATCTAAAACATTATTTCCATTTCTATATTAGACATGAAAGGATTTATTTTGTTGAAAATAGACATGGCTGTGAGCCAGTCACTTATCTTAAGATATACTTGTTTTAGACACTTCCAACTCAAGCAAAAATATCTTCATAATACGATCCAAAAGACTCAAACAAAGTAATTCAAATGATTTATGCATTTGGCCTTTTTCGATTAGGTTACATAAATGAGAAACGCATTTAAAGGCTAGTGTCGACTAGATTTATTGAACCATTTGATTTATCAATCATATGGAATATGCAAATCTTGTCTCCTTTGCAAAATGATTTGTACTCCCTTTAGTGGTAAAGGAACACGAGCAAGTGATTTGTTACGACTAATACATGCCGATGTATGTGGTCAAATGAGCATCACCGCAAGGAGAAGTTATGACTATTTCGTCACTTTTACTGATGATTTAAGTAGATATGGGTATATTTACTTGATCAAATATTAAGTGAAACATTTGAGAAATTTAAAGAATTTCTAAATGATGTAGAGAACCAATTGAACAAAGTACTAAAGCATTACGATTCGATCGTAGTGGCAAAGATCTAAGTAATGAATTTGATTTATTAAAATATGGATTATGACCTAGTGTCACTACCCATAAAGATCAAACTAATATGAGTCAAGTTGAGTTGTTGAACTCACTTTTGGGGATTTTTATTTTAATCGGGAGGGTCAACCTGGAGATACCTAGAATAAAGAGTCTATTTAACAGTTGACATGGATAAGACTCGTATATAATGTCTGCCGTAAAACAGCTGGTCTTTTATGAGCTAATTTGTCACTCTAGAGGAACTCTTAGTACTCCACTATATATATATGTTGTTGTCTCACAAAGCTATCTCTTTAGAAGATAGAGGTATTTCTAAGAGATAGAGTGGGAGTAGATGAGATCGTCACAAACATGTCTTATAGTATTAGTTTGTGAAAGTAATGAAACTATAATCTATAAAGATAGAGTTGGAGTATAGCTAAGTGGGAGTAGCTCACATGTCTTGTTGTTAAAATATTGCTTTGTGAAAGTAATGGTATTATGACCTTATTCCAAATCGATCTTGTTACATACGAGCCATAGCATTACAATCCGAAAATTGTTACTCAAGAATAGATTCACTTAAAGGCGAGGGTCTCCTTAAAGTGAATAGAGCTTTAGAGTACTTACATGCATAGATTGAGAAGAAGATGTTAATCAAGATAAATAATGTTAGGAATTGCCGCTTTTCATTTTAATGAAGAATGGCAAATGAGATTAAAATTCGCTTTTCTAAAATGGGAATTTAGAGAAGAAAGTGTTTGAAACACAAAACCTTAGATGAAGATCTAAGAATCCTAACATATTATGCGTAGCTATTTTAAGTGATCACAAGATGGTCTTAAGCTAGCATTAAAGGATTATACTTTCCGTTCATGTGATAATAGTGGATGGGTTCATTCACATGATTGAAGAATCATGATTATACATGAAGTTAAGTGGGAGCTAGAATTGTTTCTCCATGTCTTATATGTTGATAACATATTACTTATTGAGAATAACGTACCAATGCTCTCTTCTGTGAAAGAGTCATTGGGAGACTAGGAAAGGGTGCGATATATTCTAAGATTTCTGAATCTGTGTGAGAGAATATTGGCATGGGGTTAAGAGTCTTATGAGGATAAGATCTTTTGTATCTGTTGTAACATCAACAAGGTTGAATGGCTTATTCATGATGATGAAAGTGGAATTACTATAATGGAATCATAGTCGTTCACTGAACCTATTAAGTTGTTGATTACATGACATCGATTGCTAATGTTTCCGCTATTAGAATGATCATGTATGCCAACAGACGCGCATGCCATGGGGTAATATATGATAAAAGCATAATAAGTCAATAAAAGGGATAATTCCCATGATATGGCTTGTGAAAGCCTTAAAGAGCATCCTTGAGATTCTTGAGAAGGATTAAGGATTTGTTCATATGTTTTGATGATGAACTAAGTTATGTGTTGAAGGGTTGCACAAACTTTAGTTTCCAAATCAAAAAGGATTTGTTGAAATCCTAGGATGATTTATTGACTAAGGAGTAAGAAACTAGAAAAGTGTCTTAGTTTCACGCATTGCAAATTCTACAAAAGGTATCTAAGTAAATTGTGGTAAAATGGTTAATGTAGGGATTAAGGGTGAATCCCTCTACAAATGACTTTATCACAAGTTATGCGATAACAGTGGGAGAATCTTTCAAGTTAAAGAGCCCAAGTCTAGTAAGACGACTAGACAAATGCTTAGAGAAAAATTCAAGTTATTAGAGATAGCATTGAATAGAAGGAAATAACAATTGAAAAAGTTGGAATATATGGATATAGGGTATATCCACGTGCCAAGCTTTTATTGCATTTTAACTAGTGTTATTAATACACTAAAGATTATAGGATATGAAGTAGTAATAGTGTATTGACTATTCATATGTGATAATCACATTTATCGTTAGAGTTTTATTAAACTCACCTATTACCTTGTTGTATCCGAATGGGTTGTAGAGACAAATTGAACTCCATTAAAGTGAACTGGATTGACATGGTATTCGCCCCTAGTTACTTATATTAGGTGACGTCTCAAAGTGACTAGAGTGTGATGCGATTGATGGCATGTTCAAGTGTCATAGAGTCATATGGGATGACTAGTCGATCACATAGGCAGACTGTATGGGACACTCTGTCGGGCAGTGACCGCTTATAGAGTTCTGGTAATTCAAAAGCCTGGTCGTGGCAAGAGCTACTATATTATTCTTATGAGTCAATTCTTTTGACTAAAGACTATTCGTCCAAGTTGGCACAAATTTCTGATTGGCTTTGATTTATACTCTACGATCTCGTAAATGAGGTCAAACTGGGTATATTTTGGGTTATGATGAACTGTGGCTGAACAAAGGGAATAGTGCGATAGGAATTGTCCACCCTTGTCAGGGTTGTTTGAAATCTCAAGGCCACTCGAGGAGTAGTTAACTGGAAATGCGTGGCCACGCTCGGAAGGTATCTATGGTAGATAATTCCGGTCAGACAGTTACTCTCCAGATCGAGGAAACCACTCAAGATATGATCAAATGTAAGTACGACCTGCAAGACACCTTGCATTGAGTGAGAGATTGTAATAGGACAAGAGAATTGGTGATGCACACTTATCTCGGACAAGTGGGAGATTGTTGGAAAATGTGTCCTCAACAATAGTGCGATCACATGATTTATTATCATAATTAAATCTCATATAAAGAATACGTAAGGGATGATTCAATTATATAGTCAACTGATCAACATTAATCGGTAACGATTGGCTTGCTAGAGTTTGACGTTCTTCGTCGTGGGGACGGTGGTGGTCGATTGATCCCTTAAGGTCACACCTAAAGGATGATGCCCTTATCTGTAAAGTTGATTAATTGTATGACGATACAAGTTAATCAATTCCTTAAAATTGAACAATTCATTTGTAAGAGAGAATATATTTATCTTATTGTAATGGGATTAAATAAGATTTATTTTAGTAATAAAAATGCTTTATTACTAAAATTGCTTATTGTTTGAGAAACGATAGTGATAAGAATGAATGGTTAATTATAATTACAATATGTTGTGAATTATAATTATATGACCCATTTTATTTATGTGATCAAGTATCACTAGTCAATTTGTTGTATGTAATTTAATTAATTTAGAAAATGATATTTATGTGATAAATATGCATTAAATTAATTAATAACATGTAACATACTACATGTGTCATATTGTGTGACAAATGACAAATTGACAAAATAAAATGGTAGTCTATTTTATGAAGTGGACCGAAATGGAAGGAGTATTAGTGGGTTGTGGTTATATTATTTTATGTGATGAAATTTAAATAATTGCACCTACACTACATAGCCTTATAAGCCTACCATATTGAGAAGTGTAAAAGGAAAAGGAGATGCCATATTATGGAAGAGAGCCTTCCACTTTCACGACACCCCCCTCCTTTTAGTGATGAGAATTTTTCTCATTTTTGTCTCTTATCATTCATTCATTATTCCACATGCAAAACCTTTTCTCTCTCTCACATTTTCTTGTTCATCTTTCTCTAAAACTAAAGAAATGATGATTAAATTTATTCAATCACATTACTAATATTATTAGTGTAATATATGAGTATTAGTAATCAATTTTAAGGTAAACTACTAAACAAATATCTAGCAAATATTATTTAGTAGAGATAAGGGATAATCTTGGGTGCAATCAAGAGGAGTGGCTTCTATACTTGAAGTCTTTGGAGGATCATCCTATTACTCATCATAGCTCAAGAACAAATGAAGGTAGGAGACCTTACTTGTGTCCACAAAACCGAAACTAACAATGTAAGGGACATTGTTTTCCTATAAATCTATTATTTTGTTATGCATGCACTAGATCTAAAGAACAAGTAATTAATGAGTTAATTAGTTCACTATTAGAGGAGTCTAATAAGAGGTATATAAACCCAACAAAAGCTAAGGTTGAGGTGATAGAGAAACTCCCACCTCCCGTGAATGTTAGAGGGGTGAGAAGTTTTCTCGGTCACGCGGGTTTCTATCACCGTTTTATAAAAGATTTCTCAAAAATCGCGAAACCCTTCACTCAACTATTACTTAAAGATGCCCAATTCCACTTTACTAATGAGTGTGTTGAAGCCTTTAATAGAATTAAGGAAGCACTAATCTCGGCACCGATCATTCAACCACCAAATTAGGAACTACCATTCGAGATCATGTGCGACGCGAGTTACTACGCCGTTGGAGCGGTTCTTGATCAAAGGGTAGGAAGGGCTTTGCATGCTATCTATTATATAAGCAAGACTCTTGATTCCTTCCAAGTGAATTATGATACTACCGAAAAGGAACTCCTTGCCATTATCTATGCTTTAGACAAATTCCGTTCCTATTTGCTTGGATAAAAAGTGATTGTTTTCTCGGATCACCGTGATCTTCGACATCTCTTGATAAAGAAAGAAGCAAAACCAAGATTGTTGAGATGGATTTTGCTACTCCAAGAATTTGACTTAGAAATAAGAGATAAGAAAGGGGCCGAGAATATAGTAGCGGATCACTTGTCGAGAATCCGATTTCATGATGAAGAGGAAGAGACACCGATCAATGACTCTTTCCCCGATGATATTTCGATGGCCATTCATTCACTACTTGAGAGGCATACTACTCCATGGTTTGCCGACTATGCCAATTATATTGTTGGAGGAGTTCTTCCTCAAAATTTAAGCTACAACCAAAGGAAGACATTCTTATTCGAAGTAAAGAGATATTTTTGGGATGACCCCAATCTTTACAAAGAGTGCAGTGATGGACTTTACCGGAGGTGCATACCCCAATGGGAGATTCATGGTATTTTGGAAGGATGTCACTCATCACCTTATGGTGGACACCATGAAGCACGAAGGACTATTGCTAAGATCCTTCAATCGGGTTTCTTTTGGCCTACTATGTTCCAAGATGCTAGGGAATTCATCCTCCATTGTGATGCTTGTCAAAAAACGGGAAATATTTCTTTGAGGAACGAGATGCCGCAAAGAGGGATATTAGAGGTGGAAATCTTCGATGTTTGGGGCATCGACTACCAAGGACCGTTCGTGATATATAAGGGAAACAAATACATCCTTGTGGCCGTTGACTATGTTTCCATATGGGTAAAGGCGATTGCTACCCCAACCGATGATGCAAGAACAATCACTAAACTCTTAAAGAAAATAATCTTCCCAAGATTCGGAGTCCCTAGAGCAATCATGAGTAATGGAGGGACATATTTTCATAAAAAGAACCTCACATCCCTTTTGACCAAATATGGTGTTCAACATAGAACCAGCTTGGGATATCACCCTCAAACGAGCGGTCAAGTTGAAGTCTCAAATAGAGAGATCAATCAAATTCTTGAGAAAATTGTTAACAAGACTCGTAAGGATTGGAGCATGAAGCTTGATGATGCTCTTTGGGCTTATAGGACGGCCTATAAGACTCCCATAGGAGCCTCCCCTTACAAACTTGTCTATGGGAAAGCATGTCACTTGCCAATTGAGCTTGAATACAAAGCTTTTTGGGCAATCAAAGCTCTCAACCTTGATCTCAAACTAAGTGGTCAAAAGAGAATGATGCAAATACAAGAGCTAGAGGAATTCCGACTACAATCATATGAGAATGCCAAAATCTACAAAGAAAGGACAAAGTTGCTTCATGACAAGAGGATCAAGCAAAAGGCCTTACACAAGGGAGAGAAAGTCCTTCTATTCAACTCCCGATATCGACTCTTTCCCGGGAAGTTGAACTCTAGATGGATGGGTCCCTATGTGATCACCGAAGTAGGAAAATATGGAGACTTCGAGATAAGGCCGGAAGATGGAAACAAGTTTAAAGTCAATGGTCAAAGAGTGAAACCATATTATGAAGGAGCATTCAATGGAGAAGTCGAGGTCACCTACCTCGGGCCTCCTCCTACTTGAGAAGATTGTCAAAGAGAGAGTTTGGTGGAGTCCTCTCCAAACCACCACTTGTAAATATACTAACTCTTTTAACTTGTATCTTTAACTTTATTGCATTTTTATCATAAGCATGATTCTTGCCATGAGAGTAAGTGAGGGAGGGTCACTAATCATTTTTGATGAATGAAGGATTTAGGAACTTAAGTGTGAGGAAGCACTTTCACTGAAATGGAGGAAAAGCAGGACCAACCCGAGCGACCCGCAAGGAATCCGCTCGACCTAGCAGATGGTCCGAGCGTCCTGAGTGAAACACGCTCGTCTTAAGAAAGCGGGGAAGCAGGTGTTTTGTTCTGACTGAAGCTCCAAGCGTCCTCAAAGACGATCCGCTCGTCCCAGTCCGGACGGTCATCTTACCTTGCATCCGCTCGTCCTGATTGTATCATTTTTGAGGATTCCTTCCTAACAAAGAATTCGAGCGTCCTCCCTGGGATCCGCTCGTCCTGTAGCAGTAAAACGCTCGTCCCGACGAGAATCCGCTCGACCTGGCTGCTTCAATATTTGGGATCTGTCCTGGATGAAGATCCGAGCGTCCCATGAGGAATCCGCTCGTTCCCATGGTCTACGATCCGAGCGTCTCATGCTCGAGCCGCTCGTCGCCGTGCCGTCTTTTTCCTATAATTTCTCACCAATTAAAATTTCTCCCCACCACACATTTCGTGACACCTCATCCTTCCTTCCACTTTGTATTATAAAACCCCCTCTCTTATGACCCAAATCATATCTCAAGCACTCATTTACCCCTCAAAAACAAAAACCCCCAAAATCTAGGGTTTCAAAAGAAGACTTAAATCACAAAGAACATCTCCATATCTCAACAAGCATAATTCTAGATTTATATTCAAGAATGGGGCCAAGAGGATCATTATTTAGAGAGAAAATAAGACCAAGGGTAAGGGGGAGCTCATGTACTTCTCATCTTAATACTTTGAGGAGGGAACATGAAGAAATAATTGATCTTACAAAACTTGATGAGTTTTCCAACATAGAGTTTGTCAATGATGTACAAAGGCTCATTTTCCATCGTCTTCTTGGTAAGAAAATTCTACCCACTAAATTTATGTGCCATAAGACTTTGAGGAAACTTGGAATCTTTCATCAAACCGAATCCCCCTTTGAATTGTTTGGTCTTTCAACCTTATTTCACATGCATGAGCGTACCTATCGATCTTTAGTTCTTGAATTCTTGAGCTTCTTGAAAATCACTACCTTGAACAAGACCACATGTGTGGAATTTAGATTGGAAAACACCACTAGAATGATGACCCTTGTTGAATTCGCTAATGTGCTTGGGCTAGATGTTTCGCCTACCCGAACATCAAAGCCAAGAAAGTATAGCATAGCACCCCTTTGGAGAGCAATGACGGGTCGAGATTTTTCGTACATCAAAGAATGCTTGGCTTTTCACATTCAAAATCCTATCATTAGGCTCACTTATCGATTTCTAGCTGGCACTCTTCTTGCCCGTCGGTATCCCGCAATAGTGAATGAGCTTGACCTTGTATTCATGGAGTCTTACCTCAAAATTCAAGGAAGGAGCGGTACCATTTCAATGCCCCCTTTGTTCTTCTAGAGAAATGGGCTAAATTCCGGAATGGGGACGATGATGGTGTAAAACACATTGTCAATGGGGGACTTCTCACAAGGCTTGCCAAGTTTTTCAACCCCAAATTCAATGAAAACAATGAGTATGTACCCCTTCCGGGTAACACAAGGATCAATGAAGAACTAATTCTTAGGCAACACCATTGGATGACCCATGAGGGATATGAAAAGAGGATCAAATGGCTTACTAAGGGGAACACCCCCATTTACCTACCAATAGAAGGATTAGCAATAATTTCACCAAGACGAGGCCCTCTCTCTCCAATACCATCTTATCTTATCCCAACATGTGCGAATCAAGCAAATCAAGCACCACCTCCAACACAACATCAACAACATGAACAACAAAAGAATGACAATGAAAAGATTGTGATACCACCTTACCCCTTCCAATACCAACTGTACAATCACCCGAATCCTTTCATCCTCCCTAGGGATGATTTTCTGACGGGAATCCTTCAAGATATGCATATCTAACAATTTGAAGCCAATGTGGATAATTATTATGCCTTGTATCCACAATTTCACCA
The DNA here is from genome assembly GCF_048544455.1 of Silene latifolia. Lineage (NCBI taxonomy): Eukaryota > Viridiplantae > Streptophyta > Magnoliopsida > Caryophyllales > Caryophyllaceae > Silene > Silene latifolia. The sequence continues at coordinate 4,790,958 of NW_027413640.1, read as the reverse complement.
AATGGCTCGGCAAGGAATCATTAGTGCAGAGGGAATGCTTCCTTCTTGGGATCAAATGCATATTCTTTTCCCAAATTCGGAGAAAGCTAATGAGGGAGCACATGGTCAAGGAGGTGAAGGGAGTGAAAACTCAAATGGTGGAGACACGGTGGAGCTAGATAGCGAAGAGGATGAGTTTATGGATTTCCATGGAAGCGATGGATCGAAGGAAGCTTGGGATAGTGATTTGGGAGGGAATGATGACGACCTTTGAAGAACACTTCATGAGCTAGATGGAGCGGGCGCGAAGCACCCATCAAGGCCAAAGTGAAGTTTCTTTTTCTTTTCCCTCATTTCTTTCTTTTTCATGACAAGAATTTCATGTTTTGTTTCACAATTTATTGTTCCCACCTTGTGGTGTCCTTGTAAAATTGAAGGACTATTAGCTCTTCTTGGCAACATTAAAGGTGATAATTTTATTGTTCCCACATTCAAAATCCAAAATGACAAATGTAGTTTCATGCATAGCATCCTTATGCATGAACTCCCCCAATTTTTGACATTAGAAATAGTGTCTATTTTGGTTTGGGAAAGTTTATGCATATGCATTGGCAGCTAATCTAAATTATGCTCTCCAACATAACAAAAACCATGCATCATATAGCATAGCTTAGTTTGTATTCACTCTTGGTTATATGTCAAATAGTTTGCATTTAGCTTAGAAATCATGCATTTTCATATAAACTGCATAATTTCCTATCGTATTGGCCATTGAGGACAATGCCCATACTAGTGTGGGGATGGAAAATTCTAACATGACTTTTTAAACAAAATTCATAAAATTTTGAAAAATTCAAAAATTCAAAAACATGTTCATTTCCTTTGTAGTGTAGTCTTGTATATATTGGTTTTTAATATATTGTGTTTGTTTATCCTTTTTCACATTGATCGACTACACCACATCCGAGACATGAGGATATTGAAGACCGCATGGTATGATCTTTCCAATCTCCTTTTTCCTCTTTATGTTAATGACTATGTGGCTTTATTTTGATTGATGCGGTATAAACAATGTGAATTTAGGATTGCATTTAGATTATTTGGTATACTAGTTGGTAGAAGCATATGCATTAGGATGTATAAATGATAGTTGCATCATGGCATATAGTTGCATTTAGAATTTTTTTTGTGAAACCGTCTATTTGGGAAGCTTGACAAGTGTATATAAGACCCTTGTAGATACTTTTTCTTCTTAAGACTTTGCTTGTTAGAATACTTGTAAAACACCCTAGGATGTGTCATGCTAGTATCCTTTGACCCATGGATTAAGGCCTAGTCCAGAGTACCTTGTGGTGTGATAACTCCTTGGCTACCGTTTATTCCAAGGTGACCCTTGAAACCATGCAACCATACATCATCCATGTTCTACCACATTTTTGTCATCAAAGGGAATGGGCACAAAAATTGTTCAAAATTTGAGTTCAAGAAATGAAATGAAAAGTCAAAAAGTTTGCAAGTTGCTTCAAATGAAAAGAGGAGCAAAAATAGACTCCTAAAGCTTCAAATATAAGCACACTTCCTACAAATGGGGTAGCTTTGAAAATGTTCAAAAAAAAATGCAAGAAAAAGTTGAAATTGTCAAGTGTTGAAAATGCCAAACATCAAAAGAAATGGCAAAAGAAATGTTCTCAAAATGTCAAATGCCACAAATTGGGGGGGGGGAGCATACTCCCACATGAGACTCAAATACTATTGATCCCTTTTTCCATCGTATCCACGTTTGTGCATGGTAGAGAGGGGACGACCCTTCTTCTTGTCTAGGCAAGAAGGGGAATTCCGTGATCCTCCAGTATTTCTAACACCATAGGGAGTCTATTCTTGACCAAAGCATTTAACGATTGAGGACAAAGGTACCCTAGCTTGACACAACTTGGAGGTGATTTATTGGTATCCTTCTAGGCTTAGTAGTTTGAAGAAACCGTATCTATGATGGAATGTGTACCCTTAGATTGCTTTCCTTGTAGATAATTTCCACCACTTAGATGAGGAAAGTGGCTATTCATTTTTGTAGATGCATCCATTACTTGTTTTGTGTGCTTTAATGCTTGGATGTATCGCCATTTTGGCAAGCCCCACCTTGTCTTGCAAGAAGGCATCCTACCTCATGGTTGTCTTGTTGTGAGTTGAAGGGGCGGAGTGAGACCCGCTAATTGTCTCACATCGGCTATATTAGTAGGTTAGTTTTAATAAGGGTCCTAGTTTTGTCACCTCTTTACTTGGGACGAGCAAAGGTTCGCTTTGGGGATATTTGATGTGACTCATATTTGAGCATATTTAGTCCCTGAATTAGGCTCGTTCCTATGCTTTTTAGTGCATAATTGGGTCATTTACTATCTTTAGTCTTTCGTTTTGCATATTCTTTGAGGTTTTGATCCCTTGGTAGGAAAGGAGTAAGAACCTTTCATTTTCATGGCAAAATGGAGCTAAATTGATCGAATTCAATGACCAAGCATCAAAGGAAAGACAATGCTAGAAGGCCTATGTAGATAATAAAGTAAATTGGGCAATGATGAAAGGATCCTTGCATCTCCAACAAGATCCTTGAGGATTGTTAAAGAAAGAAAAGAAGAAGAAGTGACTGCCCAGCAATTCGAGCGTCGCAGTGCTCGGGACGAGCGTCCAGCCTTGCCACAATCCGAGCGTCCCGTGACCAAGATGCTCGTCTTGGTAACTGATGAGCCAAGCGTCGCCTTCCCCAATCCGCTCGGATTCCTCTCCAGTGCAAACCGTCCCTCAGCCAAGTCGCTCGGGACGAGCGTATTTCTTGAAGACTATGAAAACGGATATGTGCATCTCCTTCGAGAGGACCACTTCCTCAATTTTTCTTAAGGGTCTTAATCGTCATTTAAGCCCTTAGTAACCCTAATTTATGTACCTAATCCTTATTATGAATACCCCATTGTACTAATTGGATTATCATGTTCTTCTTATGCATTCTTAATCTCATCTTAATCTTGTAATCAACTCTTAATTTAGCATTAATACAAATCTCATTTCTTAATCATTCCTTAATTTCTCTATTGTTCATCCTTTATTTTGGGTAATTAGAAGATTATTTGGAGGATTGACAACCTTCCATCAATCATCAAGTACTTCTATTATTCTTTGCTTTATTATTTGGAATCATCTTTAGGTATAATTCTCTCTTAATCCTTTTTAATTATTGTTAATCATTTTCATTTGTTCATCATATTTTGCCTTGCTAGTATGATTGACAACCTTGTTAGTATGTTAAACTTGATAATGAGTGAGTAGTTTCCTTAACTAGGGTTAATGGGGAATTAGGGGAAACCAACATGGGGATTGATTCATGCTTAATCTAATATGCTTTCATAATTAATTTTCTTGCTTGTTGTGGTTTCAACTTATGCACATGTTATGTTTGATGAAATGCGAGCCTATGAATCCTTGCATTTTTTTACCCATCACTTATCTTTTCAATGAGACTTGTAAAGACATAAACCAACTCGAGTCTCAGTAGATTATGCATATAGTTGGATAGGGAGGATTAAGTCGACTTATAGGTGTTGTACAATCTAATCGATTCGGCTCCGGGACCCAAACCTTCCTAGGGATTGTAAGATATACACTAACTCGATCCCATCACAACAATAATTGCTTGCATCTAGTAGAAAACTTGTTTGTATGATCAAATCCCATGAATCCCCTATGAACCCATGACACCCAAGTGCTTTTAATCAATTGTTTATATCTCATTTTAATCATCTTGCTTGCTTTTATTACTTTATTTACATTGTTATTTAGTTTAGTTGATCTCCTACCTCAACCCAAATTGTGACACCCTTAGACACGACCATTTGCAATCGAAAATCCTACATCAATACCCGTCCCTTGGGATCCGACCTTTACTTACCTCTTTACTAATAGTAGAGTAGTTTGTGAAGTTATAAATATTGTTTTGGTCTAGGTAACTTTTGACGACGAGTAACAAAACCGACGAACCAGTACCTAAGTTGTAGCTTGTTTCGAAAGAAAACATATACTCTCTCTTCCTACATGATTACAAGAACAAAGGGTTTGTGGCTCGTAATGCTGTATATTAAAGAAATGATGTAATACTCGTCTTTTTAGGGACCCGTTGACCGAAGTTGACCGACCTTAGAGGCGTGTTGTAGCCTTTGGGAATTCGTACAAGCGGTGTCTCGTGTTGTGACAGGCCTTGGGATGAGTGGTACTCGATCTAGTCGAGGCTACTCGTTCGAGTAGCTTGGGTACTTGATCGAGTAGAGGCCGCTCGATCGAGTGAGTTGGTTACTCGATCGAGTAGCGGCTTTTCAGCGAGAGTTTATAGTCTTGTTTTGATAGAATCACAAATCATTTCCGCCTCCTTCCTTCAGACCATTATGTCGCCTTACCTCATTTCCTTCACCATAATTCCTTCCATGGGAGCCTTTGAGGATGCTTGTGCCTTGGGGATAGATTGCTTGAGTCGGGTAGCGGTCTTGACGCCGATATTCTATGCGTAGGTATGTCATCATCGTCATCTTTGTCATTGTTGATTCCAATAGGGTTGTGGGGATAGTAATAGACGGTTATACTATTTTGTATAGGGGTTTTACTTGCTTGGTTGATGTTATGTGAATGGACGAGGAATCGCTGCAGTTGGCTAAAGGTAGGTTCGCCTACTCAGTTTCTGTTGGTTGTTTAGTGTGTCAGTTGTTGTGTTGATTGTTGTGTCAGTGTGGTTGATTGATTATGGTTATTGGTTGGTGTTGTGTTGTTTCGTTTGTTGTTGTTGTGGTGCAGCTGATTGTGAATGATTGTCTCTGGTTCTCGAGGTGCGTCCTCGACTTAGTGGAGTCACTTGCGGGAGTGGCTTCACGCCCTAGTTTTGCCCTCCGTGGAACCCGCCACGGGAGGTGATGTGCACAGTAATGGGACAGGGTTATCGCTCAGTATGATGAGTGGGGCTTAGTGGGAACGACTGTGGTCCCTCACTGGCAGGGCTGGTCCAGTGGACAGTCGGTGATGGTGATTGATCGGAGATGTGGTGTGTGTGTGTTTTGTGTACTTGTGTAGTGTCTGTGGTTGTTGATGTGTTGTTTTAGTTGCTGACCTTGTCTGGTTTGTCTTTGTTGTTCTATTGTGTCTGCCGTGATCCCTTATGGTGAGCAGTCAGTCTTTCAGGTGAGGTCTTGGATGATAGCTGGAGTCTTAGCTGGGATGGTTCTTTCGCAAGTTACGTCAGAGATAGTTCACATAAGGATGTTGAGTTGTATCTTTTGTTTTAGTAGTTTGGTTAGATCACTTGTAATAATTGTAAATGTTCTTTTATCGACGTTTGATGATTGCTTTCCTCGGGCAACTGAGATGGTGATGCCCTTATATGCTAGGGGAGGTCTTGTTAAGGCTCCGTGGTATATGGGGGTGTTACGAAGTGGTATCAGAGCGACAATTTTGGAACCTGTAACAAATGAGCCTAATGAACGTAGAGAGTCTAATAAAATGAACCTGGTGTATGTATATTGGGAGCCCCTGCTGATGCTAGATTTTGGATGAGTAGGCGCCCTCATTTCAAAATCATGGCCCCATTATGCTTAAGCCAGACACAGGTTAAGGGAACATTGAGCGGGAATCTTGTGCCTAGTGTGTATGATAGTGATGTAGGGATGTTTGTGGTAGAGTCCTTATGGATGCTCGTGTGTGTAGTGTGATTAGAGCTGCGAAAATCTAAAGCTGAGTGGTATGGAAGTGATGATGTGTTTGTAATACGTGACGGTGTGTATAGAAATTATGTTAAGATGTGTGTGATAGAAATGAGAATTGTGAAGGTCTATGGTTGGATAGAGGTGTTAGTGAAAGGAATAGAAGTGGTGAAATCTTTATAATGTGTGACAGTGAGTAGAATGTGGTGATGGTGGTGCTTACTTCGAATGGTTGATATTCGTAATTGATATAAAAGCTTGTGAGTCTTGTATGTGGTAGTTATAGTGGTAGTTAGTAAGTTGTAGATGTGTTGTAATGATCAACAAGATAATATGGGAACGAATGTGATAAATGAATGTTTGAATGCTTCCGCAAAATGATGTATTTGAGTTGAGTAAGCTATTTGTTAACTGTTGTGATAAAGTTAGATATTGGTAAGCTTGGATGTTAAAGAAGGGTTGAGTGTTATATGAATAATTAGAGTGATAGGATTAGAAGTTATTTGGTTGTAGTCATAATAGTATGCTTATAAATAAAAGAAACGTGTTAAGAGTATGCATGAGAAAGCTGAAAGTTTAATCATTTCATTGCGTAATGGTTGTTATAGAATGGGAATTAAAGGGTTGAATGAAGTAATACGTTTTGTTGGAATTAATACATCATAATTGTGTAGTAGTAGTATGTCGTGAGTAAGCATGATAATCTGTGATGAATTCCGAATTTACTTTGGAATCGACACGCGTTGTTGTTTTGCAGGAACCGTTACTTAATTCCGTAACTTTTGACCTCGTTCTTAACCTTGCCCGACCGAGTAGGAGTGTTTACTCCATCGAGTAGACCTCATTCGATCTAGTTGGGATGTTATAACGTCGGAAAAGTTGGATCTGCCAGCAGAAACTCGACAGAGTAGCGCCAACTCGATCGAGTAGAGGCCACTCGATCGAGTAACCTACTTACTCGATTGAGTAAGTGAACAGTACCCGGGATATCGCGTGATTCATAACCTTTCTTTCTTTCTTTACTCTTCATTCTTCATCCAACCAAACCCTAAAACCTTTATACTTCTCTCTTGTGCCTCAATCCTTATTTTTGGGTGTTTAAATCTTGGTGATTTCTCTGCTTAATTCGTTCTTTTTGCTTTCTAATTGATCAAGGTATGAATGCTCACTATATTTTGATGTTTTTAATTAGTTAGAATCATATAGGATGATGAAAAGTGTTGAAAAATCGATTTACGTGTGTTAAAATTTACTTCTAATTGTTGCAATATGATCTAGATGCTTTCCTTTGATGATTATTGTTGTTAATTATGCACAAATTGAATTAAATTGGGGAAAAAGATATCTCGAAAGTTTTAGGGTTTGAGAAATTGAATTGATTTTTGGTTGTCTATTGTATGTAAAAGGATGAAAATTGAGTAATATATGTTATATATATCATGTTTAGGGTTGATTTTCGTGATTTTCACTCAAAAATTTGTCTAAAAGCACCGTGTTAAAAGTGCCCCAAACTGAAAGTCGTCTCATGATGTTGTGAAATTGAGTTGTATGTGAAGATGTTTTGAAGTTTGGAGTCCTAAAAGTAGTAGTGGTTAAGTTAATTCATGCTAAATATGTCAAAAATTTTACAGCTGTAGAGACCATATGATTTCAAAGAATTGAGAATTTCACTCGTAATTTTGGGATTGTTGGTGATAGTGTGTACTTAGATGATTCTTTTATGATCAAACATGTATGCTTTTGTATGTTTTAGTGTATATGTGGTGGTATATTTAAATTTTATGCTGAAACAGATGCCGAGACCGACAGTAGGGACCAGACAGAGTAAGAGGGGTAGGGCTTCTGAGCCCGAAATTGGGGAGGGGAGTGGACCGGTAGTCCCGGCTGTACCCGAATACCCGTCTTTGGTATTTGTTGATTTCACAGAAAGAAAGAAGTTTATGGCTTTAAAGACTCGTAAGATGAGACCGACCCGCTGCATTGACACGACCCTTTGGAGGATCTGGGTATTGAGACCGATGTCAGACACATCTTTGAGACCTTGGGGTTGACCGGACTATATCGCCTACGAAAGCATTCATATGCCTTTTTGACCCTCGAGTTCATGAGCTCGTTTAAATACGAGCCGGTGGAACAAACGATGGACTTCCGTCTCATGAATACCAGCTTTGTCTTGACCATGGACTTGTTTGCTTCTTACCTTGGCTTGGCTAAGCCTGTCAAGGGATCCCTTTGTGACATACTGACCGAGTGTGGGGTTTGTAGTCTTATGTCTTGTATCACCGAGAAGTCAGCTCCCACTGCAAGTAACATGTTGATCAATGATGTGCAACATGTCACCTTGAAGATCTTTCTTCGTGCTTTGTCGTGTCTCCTCTACGAGAGATCGGATGTGAGCAAGTTGAACTCACATGAGTTGATGCTTCTGATGGCGTACCTTAACCCCGAGCGGACTGAGAGAGTGACCTTTAGTGCTCCCGCCATAGTGTGTGCCAGTTTAGCTTTGATGGCCTCGTCTGACACTAGGATCCTGAGTTGTGGTGCCATTGCCACACGTTTAGCTGAGAAGCTAACTTCCTTTGAGGCTTCTCCGGCCTACACCCCTTTAGCCATCCCGGCACCTACCTTGGACAGAGCTTACTTCCTTGACCTGAAATGGTTGAGAACCTTGGAGGATGGCAGTTTAGCATGGAGGGTGTGGGTCATGAGTTGGATGAAAATACGAGCTCCTGAGCACCTCCCACCGACAGAGCCTTTACCTGCGGCATTTATATCTACCGATTCTGACGAGGAGGAGGAGGAGGATGCGCGTCCTGCGAGGCAGACGTATTTCATCGACCCGGAGATCCCCCGAGTCATGCTTGAGCCGAGGAAGGGGGAGAACGTGAGGGCTGAGGAGGATCGACCTAGGATGGGGAGAGGGCCACGCCGAGTGCAAGAGAGAGTGGCTGAGACTCAACCACAACAGCCGGTACCACCACAGTATCCATTTCCTGGTTACCCTTCTTTTGATACCCCAGAGATGCGTGAGAGCTACCTTGCCGAGAGAGTATCTTCTACCTTGACTATTCGGAACCTGCTTGAGATGGTGTATGTTCAGGGTATTGGGACCTCGGGACGTCATCCGGTTTGGTGGAGGGGAGTCGGGGACAGCAGCGGGGTTTTCCACTCTTACGGGGTGGACATGTCTACTTGGGGAGAGCCGCAGGCGTACCTTTATGGTGGTTTGAGCCCTTGGTACGTGAGAACAGATGCTGGAACCGGTGGTGATGCGGGACATGGTGCGTCAGGAACAGGCACTTCAGGTTGTGGTGGTGATGAGGATGTAGTGATGGATGAGCAGCAGCAGCAGGAGTGATGACACTCCATTTCTTCCCTTTTTATATTCGTAGTTTATGATGGATATTGCCTTGTTTTGGTTGGTACTTTTTCGAACTTGGTTTGTATTGGTGGCCATAAGGCCGTACTTGCATATTTCTGGATTTGTTTCATAGGATTTCTGGGTCGGGTTAGCATCCCGACTCGTATCTAGGTGGTTATATACCTTGTGTTTGGATTTCTGGGCAATTTTTGACCTGTAGATACTCGATCGAGTGCCCCTCACTCGATCGAGTAGCTGCAGGTGTGTCTATTAGAGGGGTATTCTGATCTCGGGATACTCGATCAAGTAGCTAAGATACTCGATCGAGTAGGGCCAGCTCGATCGAGTGCCTGACCAACTCGATCGAGTGTCACTGTTATAGGCACTTTTCCAGATTTAAATTGTTTGAATGCTTTTATTTTTGGATGTTTCGATATTAGTCATGGTTGTTCATGGTTCGTAGCATGTTTTAGTCTCATTATTAGTCACGTTTTGATTTGTGCTTGAGTTATAAGTGAAATTTGTGAGATATAGGTGTGATAGGACAATGACACATATTGTTGCGGAAACTTGGCATGCGAGTGATGTTGTTTAAGTTCATATTTGCATATGTACATATCTATAGCGTATGAGTAATGGTTATGTGGTGTCGGATGTCATGGGTGGATAGGGACTTGAGCAATTCACGCAGTCTTAGTAGCATTTGTGTTACCATGTAAGCTTCATGTACGTAGCTTCTGTCGTGGTTTGGTCGAATAATACGTTTCTAATACACTCACTTCTTCCGCGTGGTTGTATGATATCAAGTTATTGAGAAGCTGCTAGTTTGTCACAAGATATATTTATATATGTATGTGTCCGTGAAGTAGTGTGAAATTCCAATGGTTTACGTTTGTATGGGTTTTGATCGCATAGTGTCCATTAGTAAAGTACCGTGTGTATATGAATCGATGTTAGTGATGGTTTATGAGTAATGTCAGTAACATGCAATAGGTGTCGGGTTAAGGGACAAGGAAGTCGTGTAATGGTGAACTTCGGGGACGAAGTTCCTTTTTAGAGAGGAAGAGTATTGTCGCAAAGGAAAATGCCGTAATTATCACAATTTTGCCGTATGTTTGTGATGTTTTATAATATCTCTGTTACATTCCAAGTACGAGTTTATAATTGTTTTAATAGTTTTGTTGTGGAAATTGTATATTTAAGTGAGAATGAGTAATTATCGAACAAGATGACATGTCGTCATACATTATTTTCAGTAATCATTCGTTATGTTATCACGAGAATATGGTGTCATGAGCAGTAGCGGGGTTGTCATCAGTAGTTTTGCGTTGTGCGGCTATGAATCATACATTGTTAGGAATCTGTGATAGGTTTTTGGATTCATTAATCTCATTTGTTTACATATTGAAAATATGAATAATTAATTTAGTCATAAAATTAATTCAAGATCTTATGCATGCAAAACAAATACAAGAGTAAGGAGAAAATCGGTTCCTTACATTTGATATTTCGGATATATGGGCACTAGTAAGGTCACCTACCTTAGCTAGTTCTTGAGCTTTCCTTATGGATGAACAAGATTCAAGTGTAGAATCTCTCCCCAAGGATTGTACCAAGATAATACCCTTAATAGTTTAAATTAATATGAGACTAGTATTAATAAAAACTACCTTAAAAATAGACACAAAATAATTTGTATTTTGCTCTTGAAAATTTCGGTCAAGAGGAGGATTTTATGAGCTCTCTTTGTTCTCTCAAAAGTGTAGAGTAAAAGGAACCACTAGTAAAAAAATATCATGTATCGTTTTACAACTTATAGAATGAATAAAAAATGTAAGAGAAAAACTCTTCTTTTTCTCTTTGGGAAACCGGGTAGCATGGGAGGAGAGGAGCCAATGCATGAGCTTATTTTATTCCCAAGAATAATAGGTTTGCATGGCTATGAAATAGGTCATCATTGTGTTTCTTTTGAATAAATAAATTAGACAACACAAACCTAATACTCCCTCTATAAAACCGGTTATTACCCATAAAAGGGGGATCCATTTTATTTTTGTCATTTGTCAATTGTGACATATGTGACATGTTACTTGACATGTTACATTATAATGTATTTTTAACATATTAAAAATCATCATATAATTAAATATGTCACATACAAAAATAATTAGTAATTCATAATTACTTGTACCAAAATGGGTCATATAATTATAAACTACAACAACTTGTATTTATAATAAATTATTCATTCTATTTTTAATTGTTTCATAAATAATAAATTAATCTAAGTAATAAAACAATTCGATTACTTAAAGCGAATCTTATTTAATCAAATTACAATAAGACACGTAATTTTACTCACAAAATCACTCGTCAATTTTAAGGAATTTAATTAACCCGTATCGTCATACGATTAATTAAATAATCAATTAAGAGCATTACCCTATAGGTATGACCTAAGGGGATTAACTGGTCACCACTGTCGTACGACAGTAATGTCAAACTCTAGTCAGCCAATCAATACCGATATGTGTGGACCAGTTGACTAAGAAGTATTACTTTCCCTCATGTATTTTTAATATGAGATTTAAATATGTGATCTCAATATGATCAACAATGTGATCGCATTATTGTCGGGGACACTCCAACAATCTCCCCCTTGTCCTCGACAAGTGTGAGTCACCAATTCTCTTGTCCTATTACTATCTCCCACTCAGTGCAAGGTGTCTTTTAGGTCGTACTTGAAAGTGATCATATCGAGAGTGGTTTCCTCGATCTGGAGAACAACTGATTGACCGGAATTATCTACCATAGATACCTTCCGAGCGTGGGCACGCATTTCCAGTTCATTACTCCTTGAGTGGCCCTGAGATATTGTTTTAACCCTGACAAGGGGGTGGACAATTCATATTGCACTATTCCCTTAGACTAGCCACAGCTCATCATAACCCAAAATAAGCCCATTTGACCCCATTTACGAAGGTCGTAGGAACATAAATCAAAGTTACTCTTAAACTGTGCCACCTTGGGCGAACAGTCTTTAGTCAAAGAATCGACTCATAAGAATACCATAGTAGCTCTCGCCACGACCAGGCTAAAAAATTGCCAGAACTCTATAAGCGGTCATAAGCCGCACAGAGTGTCCCTCACAGTCTGCCTATGTGATCGACTAGTCATCTCTTATAACTCTATGGCACTCGAACTTGCCATCAATCGCATCACACTCTACTTACTTCGAAATGTCACTTCATATAAGTAACTAGGGACGAATACTATGTTAATCCAGTTCACTTTAATGGAGTTCAATATTGTCTCAACAACCCATTTGGATGTAACAAAGTACAAGATGAGTTAATGATAACTCAAACAATAAATGTGATTATCACACATGAGTAGTCAATAACATATTACCACTTAATGTCTTATAATCATGAGTGCACTTATGCACTTGCCTAATGCAATAAAAGTTTATCTTGTGAACATATCATGTGTTCAAGTGTTCAAACTTTGTAAATTGCGATTTCCTTCAATTTCTTGTTATCCCTTATAACATGAATTTTACTAAGTACATGTCTAGACTTCAAACTAGACATAGGTTCTTTAGCTTAAAAGGAGCTCTTACAGTTATCACATAACCCGTGATGTAGGTTTCGGTGGACAACACTATTTATAGTTTTGAAGTTCACCACCTAATCACAACGTACTTAGGTCATTTCGTAGAATTTTGCAATGGATGACAATAAAATACACTTTTCTAGTCTCTTACTCCTTATGTCAATATTGTCTAGGATTTTCACAAATCCAAATGAGTTCGGAAACTTGAGTTTGTGTAACCTCTTAACACACAACTAAGTATCCTTCCAAACTCCAGAACAGACCGTTAGTTCTCGTTGAGAATTCATTACGGTTTCTTGAGGCTTACCAATGACTCTCATATGGGTTAACTTGTTATCGACTTATCATGCTCCAAGCATTTAATTCATCCAGGACATGTGCATAATGGCATTACATGACTATACCAATGGCGGAAACATTGGTTATCGAATTCATGTAGACAACAGCTCTTATGTTCTTTAAATAACCATGACCCTATCATGGTAATTCTTTATTCATCGACATGAATAACCTACTTAACTGATTGATTTCTTTAAGATGAAGAATCATAATCAACATAAGATACTTATCTAAGTGACAATCCAATATCCCATGTTTTATTAGATTCACATGATGTCCAATATCATCCAGAATTGAAAAACTAAATACTTCTTTATAAAAGACAGTATATGCTCGTCATTCCCAATGAGTAAGTGTTATGCAATTCATGAAGGATGATTTCTCCCACTAAACTTCATGTCTAAACGGGACTGTTACGGACTCCCACTCAATTCCACATGTTTCGTTTTTGACAACTCATTTGAAACATTTTATGAATTGACAAAATCATTGCTATTTAAGGTGTTAGTTAAAACCATATATGTCATTCACATATCCCTTTCAAAATACCTATTTTGGAAAGTGGTCTTAATAACTTACTTATTTCATAATGAAGTATAGCAATGATTTTGAGTCTTTAGCATAGTTAACACTTAACTTAGCTTTTGTAGACATTTACATGCCACTCTATGCAACCTTTAATTATAAATATCTATTTACCTTGGATTGGTCTCAACAATCCCAAATAAATCCATTTACTTGCATAGATATCATTTTAGTTTCATAAGGCTCTTTAAGTAAAATGTCGAATATTAAAATCTCTAGTTATATCCCTCCATCGATCAAAATCTTACAATCCAAGAACATCTTCTTTTGGTCTCCCCACGTAGTTTCCTCAAGAACATCTTCTTTTGGTCTTCTCCATGCGAAGAGTTTGTGGCTAAATTCACTCCCACTCTATCTTTATGAAAAATGCCCTTTTTCTTCAAAGATAGATAGATTTTGAGCCACAAAACAATTTAATAATGATGGAGAAGGAGGAAAACGTAGTACATATCAACTTAATAGTGATATAATCGAGAAATATTAGAAAGATAATATAGACCAGGTGATTTAAATATGATAGGTGTATCAAATAAGGCTGATGATGCGTGTCTTTTATATAAGGTTTTTACCTCATTTTTACACGCATTTCTGTGCTTTTTATGTAGCATCTGGCTACAAATACCCCCGAATATTCTACTTTGGTCCGTTTATTGTATTTTGCAGGAATTGACCGAAGAGGAGCTAAAACGAGCCTTAATTGTCCCATTTGTATGCATTCATGGGAAATATGGAGCCGGAGCTTAGGAATTTCACACCTAGAGTGCGCATGAGCGGAGCAAGGGAGAAACACAAGTCCTGACGCACTTATATAGCTCGATCGAGTGGCCTCTCTGCTCGATCGAATGCTTCATGCACCCATGCTGGTCGATCGACTGGTTGGAGGAGTCGATCGAGGAAGTTCATACAGCAGTGCTCGATCGAGTGGATGCACTAGCTCGATCGAGTGACGTGGCGTTCGATCGAGTAGTCTCGCTACTCGATCGAGGGGTTTCTCGTGTGTTTTAGTTTAATTCCGCCTAATCTTTTGTGGGCCTTTCATAATCAGTCCATGGGTTAGGTTTTAAGACATTTTACAGTATAAGACTGAGGAGAACACTACGTTACTCCGATCTCCTTTACTACGCACATTTCCACTGTTACTTTTGACAGTTCTTCGGATCTTTGTTCACTACTTTGCTGCTCGAATTTCGGTATATTCAATCCATTTAATTCTTAATCATTTTTTATTGTTCTTAATTCCTTTTCTTCTCTTTGATTTATAGTCGTTCAATCATCTTTTTATATTTGTCATCATGTTTAGTTTTGATTGTTTGGTTATTATGATTGTTACCCCCGTAATTATGAGTAGCTAATTTCCCATGCTAAGACTATAGGGGATCCATGATTTAAAGGGAGAGTAATCGAATTACTGGGTTAATGCTAGTATCGTCCATGTTGTTAAAATGCTACATATAATTGTAATTGCCTAATTGAGTCGACGCAATTAGACCCTTATTCCTAGTGGACCTTGACCTGGACCGAAAGGTTGGAAGGGGGAGACTAGTAGCGGACAATAGAATATTGCAGCGAGGACGAAAGTTAAACTGTTTACGTTTTAGGGTGAATCAAGGACCGAAAGGTGACGTTCGCTACCCCTTAGACCGCACTGCATTGACCTGGGACCTAGATTACTTGACCGGACGATTGTGGTGAACCGCTTGTCTTAGCTATTCTCTTTATCTGTTAAACTCCTTTCTTTATTCCTCTTTTCTTTGCTCTCTTTAGTCTAGAAATCGCAAATTATAAACCCCAATTTGGTTACTTAGACGAACTTGAGTTTAGCCGACAAGTTCCTACCTCTCTGTGGATTCGACCCGACTTCCCTAGCTATATTAGTTAGTTGGCCAGTTGGTTATTTTTGACAGTGTACGCGACGGACGTGTCAAATTTTGCGCGCGTTCTTGGGGGAGGTGGCGCATATTTGTTGCTTAAATTAAGTTTGTCTCTCGTCTCAAGGGATTCATTCCTTGAGATCGATCTCATTTTCGCGAAGCTTTGATTAGTTTTGCGGGATAATGATCTATTTGTCAAGATGCCTACGATTACTGAGCATACAGAGCCATGTGGTAGATGCGGCGAGGAAGGGCATGACCTTTATGAGTGCACGGCAGGTGTAGAGCGTGCCATTGCATACAAGAAGTTCAAGCAGGGAGTTCCTTTCTCCCAGTTGTATGAGGAGATAAAGAGCGTTTCAACCCCTTCTACGCCAATATCACAGCCGGGCTCTCCTTCTTCAAGAGAAGCAATTCCGAACTGAAATCCATCATGTTGCAATCGGATTCCGTTATATCTGAGTTGAGAGAGCAAGTCGCGCAGTTAACGCTCGCGGCAGATCAAGCCAAGACTCCTCCAATATGTGATCCCATCAGTGGGATGAATTTCCGAAGTGACCTCCTTCACGAAGAAAATGGGGTGTCGACAGCTGATGAAGAGGACGATTTAGATGAGTTCCTGCAGGAAATGCTTGCTGCGTGCAAGAACTACTCGATCGAGCAAAGCATATCCACTCGATCGAGCGGTTCTAATCACCTATCACTCGATCGAGTGACATTGTGATCGATCGAGAAGCACGAGTCCCAGGTTGGTCGATCGAGTAAAGAGGCTGAAGGAATCACTCGATCGAGCGCCAGGATGGGTCGATCGAATGAAATTGAGGAAGAAACTGGTCGATCGACCAGTGAAGACGTTCGATCCAGTGCTGTAAGTGGCGGGAATCCCAATTTATTTATTAATACCGCCACCGTGTCATCTCCCCCTGCTGTGGAGACGTTACGAATTGATAAGGGTAAAGGAAAGGTCGCAGGACCACTCATAGCTACCAGGGTACCTTTTCCGAGTCGTCTGAAGGATGCAAGGATCGAGCAACAGTACGGTAAGTTCGTGGACATCGTGAAGAACCTTCAGGTAACTGTCCCTTTCTCTGACCTTGTCACTCAGGTTCCTACTTACGCTAAGTTTATGAAGGATATTGTGACGCGTAAGAGGAACTTGAGCGAATTTGAGACGATTTCATTTATGGAAGAGTCTAGTAACCTACTGTTAAATAAGGCCCCTCCAAAAATGAAAGACCCGGGCAGCTTTTCTATTACTTGTGTCATAGGCAATATGATTATTGATAAGGCCCTTTGCGACTTAGGTGCCAGTGTTAGTGTCATGCCCCTTCGTGTCGCAAGAAATTGAAACCGAGTCACTTCAAAGTGACTAACATCACCCTGAGATGGTGATAGATCTGTTAGGAGACCTTTAGGTGTCTTGGAGGATGTGCCTGTGAAAATAGGCAAGCTTTACATCCCAGTAGATTTCATTGTTTTGGATATAGCCGAGGACACCCGGACCCAGATTATTTTAGGAAGACCGTTCCTTTGTACAGCTGGGGCCGTTATTGATGTTAGACAAGGTCGTCTGACCCTTGCAGTAGGAGATGATGCTATTACATTCAGTTTGCCCAGTACTCTAGCCCACCCAATGATAGAGGACACCTGCTATTCGGTCGATATCATTGATGAGTCTATTTATGACTTCTGGTCGGGTTCTTTTATGAAGGACCCACTGGAAGCTCTCATGCTTTTTGATGAGTGTACAGATAGCCCAGAGGACGATGACACTACATTGGATTTGCTTGTTGATGATTTAGATGAGCGTGAGGGAGAGCTGGTGGAACAAATGATCAGCACTCTATGCTCCATTGAGGTAAAGGTACCGGAACGTAAGCCTCTTCCTTCTCATCTTAAATATGCTTTTCTAGGTGACACAGAGCAGTATCCAGTCATTGTTAGTGCCAAACTTAGTGATGAACAGCTGACTTCTTTGTTAGCTGTACTTAAGAAAAACAGGAAAGCGATGGGCTATTCACTGGATGATATCACGGGTATTAGTCCCGATATTTGTATGCACAGGATAGAGCTGGAGGAGGATCACAAACCTTGCAGACAGGGTCAGCGCCGGCTGAACCAGAAGATGGAGGATGTTGTGGGCCGAGGTAATGAAGTCTGCTGGATGCGGGTATTATTTATTCGTCGGTAATTCTAAATGGGTAAGTCCAAAGAGGTGGTCCCGAAAAAAGGAGGGACAACTGTAGTTAAGAATGAGAAGAATGAATTAATACCTACTCGAATAGTAACTGGTTGGCGGATGTGCATAGATTACAGACAGCTAAATGCCGCCACCAAGAAGGATCACTTTCCCCTTCCTTTTATTGATCAAATGGTAGAAAGGTTAGCTTCCCACAAATTTTTCTGCTATTTAGACGGGTATTCAGGGTTCTTTCAGATCCCTATCCACCCAGATGATCAGGCCAAGACTACATTTACCTGTCCTAAGGGCGTTTTTGCGTACCGCAGAATGCCTTTTGGTTTGTGTAATGCCCCTGCCACCTTCCAAAGGTGTATGATGGGGATATTTTCAGAGTATATTGAGTCTATCATGGAAGTTTTTATGGATGACTTCAGTGTATATGGAAGTGATTTTTCTGATTGTCTGTCTAAACTTGAGAAAGTGTTGCAGCGCTGTATTGAGGTTAACCTTGTCCTTGAACGGGAGAAGTGCCACTTCATGGTCAACGAGGGAGTTGTCCTAGGGCACTTGGTTTCTGATAGGGGAATAGAAGTTGACAAAGCAAAGGTGGAAGTGATTCAGCAATTACCACCTCCTGTTAATGTTAAGGGGGTGAGGAGCTTCCTTGGTCACGCCGGTTTTTATCGCCGGTTCATCAAGGATTTCTCCAAAATTGCTAAACCACTTACACAGCTGTTGCTTAAAGATGCCCCTTTTGTATTCACTGATGCTTGTCTTTCTGCTTTTAACAGGTTAAAGCAGGCCTTAGTCTCTGCGCCGATCATACAGCCTCCCAACTGGGACTTGCCGTTCGAAATCATGTGTGACGCGAGTGACTACGCACTAGGAGCGGTGCTTGGCCAGAGGAAAGACAAGGCCTTGAGTGCTATTTACTATGCGAGCCGAACTCTGGATGAGGCTCAAGTGAAGTACACTACCACTGAGAAGGAGCTGTTAGCTGTAGTTTATGCCTTAGAAAAGTTTCGTACTTATTTAGTTGGGTCGGGAAATTCTGTTTTCACTGACCATGCAGCTCTGAGGCATCTCCTTGCTAAGAAGGAGGCAAAACCACGGCTACTGAGGTGGATACTCCTCCTTCAGGAGTTTGATTTGCAGATCAAAGATAAGAAAGGAGCTGAGAACGTTGTAGCTGATCACTTGTCGCGGCTGATGCGACAAGAAGGGGAAGATTCTCTACCCATTGATGATTCTTTTCCTGACGATAGTCTAATTGCTTTTGTGTCGTCTATTGTTGACCAGGAACCTTGGTATGCAGATATAGCTAACTTCGTTGTCAGTGGCAAGCTGCCGCCTGACCTTTCTCATCAGCAAAAGAAGCGTTTTCTTTATAACGCTAAGCAGTACTTCTGGGACGACCCTTACTTGTTTAAGGAATGTGCAGACGGTCTCTACAGACGGTGTATTCCGCAGTGGGAGACCAAAATAGTCCTGGAAGGCTGTCACTCCTCTTCATATGGTGGTCACCACGGTCCATCGCGCACCGTGGCTAAGGTACTTCAGTCTGGTTTTTACTGGCCTTCTTTGTTTGCTGACGCCAAGTCTTTTGTTTCAGCTTGTGATGCTTGCCAACGATCTGGGAACATTTCAAAGAGACATGAGATGCCACAAAACGGCATCCTAGAGGTTGAGGTCTTCGATGTCTGGGGCATTGATTTCCAAGGACCGTTCCCATCCAGTAAAGGTAACAGGTACATTTTAGTAGCTGTAGACTATGTGTCAAAGTGGGTTGAAGCGATTGCTTCACCTCATTGTGACGGTAAGACCGTGATTAAAATGTTCAAAAAGATCATATTTCCCCGTTTTGGTGTCCCTAGGGTCGTCATTAGTGATGGGGGAATGCATTTTAAAGAAAAGAAACTCACTTCCATACTGTCTAGAGTTGGTGTCCAACACCGGCGTGGTTTGGGGTATCATCCCCAAACTAGTGGTCAGGTAGAGGTCTCTAATCGTGAACTGAAGGAGATCTTATCTAAAGTAGTTTCTAAATCACGGAAAGACTGGAGTCTTAAGCTAGATGACACGTTATGGGCTTATAGAACTGCCTTTAAGACACCAATTGGTGCATCACCTTATAGGCTAGTTTATGGGAAATCGTGTCACTTACCTGTTGAGCTGGAATGTAAGGCCTGGTGGGCAATTCGTGAGCTCAATTATGATCCTAAACTGTGTGGTCAGAATCGTCTTTTGCAGCTAGATGAATTAGAAGAATTTAGGCTCAATGCCTATGACAGTTCGCGCATCTACAAGGAAAAGACGAAGAGATGGCATGACAAGAGAATCTTACCTCGGGAGTTCCATGTGGGGCAAAAGGTGTTCTTTGTTCAATGCCCGGTTGAGACTATTTCTGGCAAGTCAAGTCCAGTGTGGACCGGTCCGTACACGGTGACGGGTGTTACCAAATTCGGATCCGTAGAGCTTGAAGATTCCGAGGGCCATAGATTCAAGGTGAATGGCCAATATGTGAAGCATTACTATGAGGCGAGTGAAGCGGACAACCCCGTTGAAGTTTTGCACTTTGACGAGCTCGACGCGCCAGTAACTTGATATCAGAAAGGTCGTGCGGGACCTCTTAAACCAGCGCTCTCCGGGAGGCAGCCCGGACAGTTTTATTTGTGTTTTTTTTTGCTGAACTATTTGTTTTTTTCCGTTTATTTGCTTCCCTTTAAACTTTAAGTTAACATTTAGACGCTGCTTTGGAACAAGTTCTGTATTTTCCTTGCTTTCATGCGTCCTTTGCAGGCTAAAAGTGGTCGATCGAAGGGACTTTGTGCTCGATCGAGCACTTTCTGACGCGGCTGCTACTCGATCGAGGGATGATGTCCTCGATCGACCAGTTCCTCACTCGTGCCCGCTCGATCGAGTGGGTTGGTAGTCGATCGAGCTCTTCTAATGCATAGGCTCACTCGATCGAGCTGTTCCAGGAGGTCGATCGAGCAGTTATGACTTCCAGCCGCTGTTCTTACGTCTGCAAGGCCGCTGTTGACTTTCTTTGACCTCCCATGTTCATGGTCGGTTTGGGGAGGTCCCGCTATATGACGTCTTGTAAGTTTCCTGACTCCACTTCTCCTTTTCCTTCTAGTTTGCATTTCTTTCCCTATTTTTGGTACAATGAGGGCATTGTACGGTTTGGTTTGGGGAGGTATGCATCCATATCTGTGTCTGCATGTTTCTTGCATTTTTGCTTGCACGTTTATTTATTTCCGCATGCATTGTTGTTTAATTAATTCCAAAAATCATAAAATTTTCATGTTTTAAGTTGAGTCGGAACGTTTGAACATTGACGCTACATTGAATCCTTATTTTGAGCCTTGCATTTTCTTGACATTTAGCTGGCATGTTTGTGTGCATAATCCACGAGTTTTTGTTTCTCTCTTATCTGAACGAATAGACTTGATTCTTTATGTCGGCAAGCTACATTACATTCTGAGGTTAGGGCTTATTAAACTGGTGACATTCATGACCGGTTTCATTTAGGATGTGAGTAGTACTCTCTTTAAGACATGTAACATCAATTTGCATAAGCATGAGTCTAGTCTTCTTAATACCTGTATGCATTCGGTCTGTGGATGGTGACACGTGTTAGGAGAGGCGGTTCCCCTTATTTCATTTTGCCCATGAGCCTCACATAGCCAAATTGCCTTTTTGTCCTATCAACTACTTTCTATAATATTTCCTACCCTAGCTAAGCTAGTAACGAGTAGTTCTTGGAATGTGTTGTTGCAAGATGGCTATTTCATCTGATTTCAGAAGTTGGCGGAAGAATCAACGGGAAAGAAAGAAAAAAAAAATGTGTTGAATTGAAAAAGAAAATGAAACGAAAAAAGGAAAGAAAAGAAAGCGGAAAAAGAGACAGAAATTCAAAAGAAAAGAAGAAAAAAATTCAATTGAAGGAAAAAATGAGAATTGTGCATTGTTTCACACTCCCATGACCTATTTATATCCTATGGGGAGTTGACGATTTTTGGTATTTGTGAAGTTTAGTGCATAGTTTTGCACCGTTTCATCTTGTTGTAATGAGTACGAAGTTGGGATGCAGTCTATATTTGGATCCATTATTGCTAGCCTAGCTATTAACCCCACATATCCAAATTCCTTTTTGCCCCTTCCTACCCATTACCTCACTAACCCAAATGTAAGTCCTCGGCACGTGTTTTGGTCATTAGTATGGTTGGAATGCTTATGTACGGTTGTAGAGACTTTATTCATGTTAATTGCATGCATGTTCTTATAGGTCGAGTTAGGTGAGTGTCTTGCTTCTTCCTATCTTTCACATATATACTCACCCTATACCTGATTTTGAGTGACGAGCGACCCGTGAGAGTCCGACATCTTTGAATCTTGCAAGGTCGACGGTTCAGTAAGATTGAAACATTAATTTAACTCGTTTGCACTTTTCAGTTGCCACTTTGTCATTTTGATGCATTAAATTGGTTCTGATGGATGATTTGTAGCTGATGCGTTGGTCCCGTTCTATTGTTCACCCTTAGTTGCATTCATATTTGCTTGGGGACAAGCAAAGGTTTGGTTTGGGGAGATTTGATGCGTGTCTTTTATATAAGGTTTTTACCTCATTTTTACACGCATTTTCGTGCTTTTATGTAGCATCGGCTACAAATACCCCGAATATTCTACTTTGGTCCGTTTATTGTATTTTGCAGGAATTGACCGAAGAGGAGCTAAAACGAGCCTTAATTGTCCCATTTGTATGCATTCATGGGAAATATGGAGCCGGAGCTTAGGAATTTCACACCTAGAGTGCGCATGAGCGGAGCAAGGGAGAAACACAAGTCCTGACGCACTTATATAGCTCGATCGAGTGGCCTCTCTGCTCGATCGAATGCTTCATGCACCCATGCTGGTCGATCGACTGGTTGGAGGAGTCGATCGAGGAAGTTCATACAGCAGTGCTCGATCGAGTGGATGCACTAGCTCGATCGAGTGACGTGGCGTTCGATCGAGTAGTCTCGCTACTCGATCGAGGGGTTTCTCGTGTGTTTTAGTTTAATTCCGCCTAATCTTTTGTGGGCCTTTCATAATCAGTCCATGGGTTAGGTTTTAAGACATTTTACAGTATAAGACTGAGGAGAACACTACGTTACTCCGATCTCCTTTACTACGCACATTTCCACTGTTACTTTTGACAGTTCTTCGGATCTTTGTTCACTACTTTGCTGCTCGAATTTCGGTATATTCAATCCATTTAATTCTTAATCATTTTTTATTGTTCTTAATTCCTTTTCTTCTCTTTGATTTATAGTCGTTCAATCATCTTTTTATATTTGTCATCATGTTTAGTTTTGATTGTTTGGTTATTATGATTGTTACCCCCGTAATTATGAGTAGCTAATTTCCCATGCTAAGACTATAGGGGATCCATGATTTAAAGGGAGAGTAATCGAATTACTGGGTTAATGCTAGTATCGTCCATGTTGTTAAAATGCTACATATAATTGTAATTGCCTAATTGAGTCGACGCAATTAGACCCTTATTCCTAGTGGACCTTGACCTGGACCGAAAGGTTGGAAGGGGGAGACTAGTAGCGGACAATAGAATATTGCAGCGAGGACGAAAGTTAAACTGTTTACGTTTTAGGGTGAATCAAGGACCGAAAGGTGACGTTCGCTACCCCTTAGACCGCACTGCATTGACCTGGGACCTAGATTACTTGACCGGACGATTGTGGTGAACCGCTTGTCTTAGCTATTCTCTTTATCTGTTAAACTCCTTTCTTTATTCCTCTTTTCTTTGCTCTCTTTAGTCTAGAAATCGCAAATTATAAACCCCAATTTGGTTACTTAGACGAACTTGAGTTTAGCCGACAAGTTCCTACCTCTCTGTGGATTCGACCCGACTTCCCTAGCTATATTAGTTAGTTGGCCAGTTGGTTATTTTTGACAGGTACGCGACAGACGTGTCAGCTGACAACGTTCCTTTGTGTGATTTCATCAACTCAATCATAACTTTATAATTGATCTCATAAAAGTAAGTTGTGACTTTTGGTCACAAAGGCATAAGGAGAATTTAATTCATAGATTATGGACATATAATGACTCAATCATTATAATTGTCTATTCGATCAATTTAAGTCGATAAATCTTAATGTTTCTCGAAGCAAGTAGTGTATGATGACAAATTTTAGAGCAAATGATACGATAAAATAAGTGACTTGGGTTGCAAACCAAGTCACCAATATCCAAAATACAACCATTGTTTAAGGAAACAACCAAATTTCCAAGTCGAACGAGGAAATCAAAATAGTTCTAAAAATTTCAAAATACAACATAAAAATAAAGACAAAATAAAGCCAAGCTTCCATCGATCTAGCACCATGGGCGGCTACATCTAGCTTCCATCAAAATCTTCTAGGCTTGCTTTTCTTTGCCCTTGTCCTTGCTAGGATGCCCTAATTACAATAAAAAGGGGGTAATCATCACAACTTGTATCAAAATAGCAAAGTTGAGATCGAAACATAAAAAGAGAGGGATAGTTATTTACCTACTGGAATAACTTTTACAGCTTTGATGTCGCCTAGGTACTAAGGACAATTCCTCTTCCAATGCCCAACACCATTACAATAGTGGCATTTGTCCCCGGAGGGGGCACCCTTCTTGGGCTTTGAGGAGCTAGCTTCACAAGCCTTTCCTTTGTTCTTGTAGGGAGTTTGCTTCTTTCCCTTGTGGCCACCTTCCTTGAAATTCCCTTTGCTCTTTTGATTAATGTTGAGCACATCCTTGGTGGTGCTAGCATTTAGCCCCATGTCCCTCTCGGCTTGCACAAGCATTTTGTGCAATTCATCGAGGGACACTTTCAAGTTTTGCATATTAAAATTCACCCTAAATTGGACATATGCTTTAAACTTGTTCAAGGAATGAAGAATTCGATCAATGATGAGTTCCTCGGGAATCTCTACCTTTTGCATTTTCAAGGTCTCAACATGCTCCATCAACTTGAGCACATGAGGGCTAACTTTTTTGCCCTCCTTGATGTTGAGATCAAAGAATGCAGAAGCGGCTTCATATTGAATGATCCTCGGAGCTTGTGAAAACATGGTCACAAGCTTCGTATAGATCTCATAGGCGGTGCTAATCTTTATAGCACTCCTTTGGAGTTCGACCTCCACAGAGAAGATCAACACAGTTTTTATCGCGGCCGACTCTTTTTGGTAAGTCTCATAGGCTTGCCTAGCAGCGGGGGTAGACCTAGCGGTAGGTGCGGCGGGAGAGGCCTCGGTAAGGTAACGAAGCTTGTCGTCACCCTCCGCGGTCAAGCGAAGTTACGCGTCCCAATCGGCAAAATTTGACCCATTCTTTTCTAATTTACAACGATCCATGAAGGATCGGAGCCATGAAACATTGGTGAGAGTGTTTGAGCTAGTGGTTGCGTTTGAATTTGGAGTTGCCATTGCAATAGAGAAAACAAATTTGACTACAAAATAAAAATGAAGGAATTAATAAACATCTATTGTTTTTATAATACTTGTAAACATTTTAAACAAGTTTTAAACATTTATATAGTGACCTCCACCCAACTATTATAAATGATCCCGAGATCCAAATTCATATTAACTCGGGCACGGTGAGCCGATTCATCCCTTATCAATATAACTCGGTAGATTAACTCTTTAATCGATTCTACTTCTAGAACTCTAGGCCGATAAAATTACTCTAATATTTATCTTTAGCCCGGAACACATGCGACTATGGTTCCGAATACTTCCGTTGAGCTCAATCCAAATTTCAATGTAACAACATTTTATTACCCACTTACCCAACGTAACAAGTTTAGCACCCCGGTGAGCCGAGCCTACTTCCTTATGAAATTGGGATTCATGGTTTCTACTATTTGGTAAGGCCAATTCTCAATTATTATTTAGTGAGAGGTCTTGTCAATTTATTATCTATCACGTTTTAAGTGAACTAAAGCGGTGAACTACGATAATTATAATTGACACGGTCGATGACTCAATAAAATAAAATGCATGTTTAGTTATGGCGATTTAGCGATGCATACAAACATATAAATAAATGCTAAACATAAAACATAAAATCCTAGTATGACCTTCCTAAAAAGAAAAATTAATTAACTATTACAAATTCGGAAACCAACTCCATTGGTCCCTTGAACTTCACTTGGCACGCATTCCAAGGCAACACCATCTTGTCGGAACGCCTTTCCTAATGGCACCGTCTTCAAGGATCTCCGGAATTACAAGTAATAATTAAAAATTACATAATTTCCTATTATACATTTGTAATAAAAATTAAATCTATTAATTTACAAAACGGTGATACGAGATCACAATAATTACAACCGAATCGATATTCCCATACATTCCGGGTAATACCAATTAAAAACTATATAATTTAAAAATTATATAAATAAAAAAATATAACAATCATAAATAAAATGCAGCATTAAAATATGTATGAACATGCTTAATTTTATGCCAAATCGCCTTTAAAGAGCTAATATCGTATATTTTTCTCGGTTTTATGGATTTGAATGATTATTAACTACTCTTTAAACCCGTGTACTGCACGGGGGTAATGAAAATTATTATTAGTAAAAGTAAACCTTACACCTATTTTTTGGAGAGATTTGATAAAAATTAGTTATTACTGATTAAAAAATTTATAGGAAAGTTTTAGAACAGTTTAATTTTGTTTAACCTATATACTTTTGAAAAAATTATATTTCTCAATTTTATTCAAACTATTTATTCCGTTTTTTTGTCTTTCGACTTCCTTGAAATTTGAAAGGTGGACAGAAAAACAGGAATTTTTTTTAGTAAAATCTTTTTTTGAGAAGTTTCATACTAGAGCTGATCATGGGCCGGGCCTATGCGGGCTTGGGCCGGGCCGGGATGATAAAAATGGCCCACGTGTGCGGGTTGGGCTGGACCGGGCCAAATGAGAGGGCCTATTTAGCGAGCCCAAGCCCGGCCCTTATGGCGCCTATCGGGTTTTTGGGCCTATATGGGCTTTTCGGACTCTAAAATTTACGACTTACCGAACGAGATAAGTAGTATAATACCTTCAACTTGTACTTTAAATGTGCACTTAGTATAAAAAATCGTACAAAGTATGATGAAATACATATGAATTAATCTCCAAAAATAGAATAAAAGATAATCATCGACACATTATAATGCTTAATCATATCTAGTAGATATGATTTATGTTACGTGAACATCGCTTTTAAATCTTAATAAATATATACATGAGTTTATAAGGAATTATATATAAAATTTACGCTACTTAAACAAATTTTATAAGAAAAATATTCCTTAATTAATAAATATGGGCCGGGCCGGGCCAAAATTTGGGCCAAACGCTTGGCCCAAACCCGGCCTAAAAGTACATTGGGCTTTTTTGGGGCGGCCCATGGGCTTTTTTGGGCCAAAATAAAAGGCCCAAGCCCTTCAAAAAAGCGGGTTGGGCCATGTCGGGCCATTGGGCTTGGGCCATTTGATCACCTCTATTTCATACCCATATACTTTTGAAAAGTCTTGTTTATGTATAGACGTTAGAATTTAATTTTGCCAAAATTAATTCAATATTAGTAAAATTTGTTAAACCGCGGTAAATATGTACATTTGAGTTCTTTATAGAAGTACATAGTAGCTCCAATGAATATTTCCTAGAATAAAAGTGTCATAAATTATTTTTATTTGGTATTTACTAATCGGCATTAACATTAATTTAAGTAGCATTTGTATAAGAAAATCTAAACTTTTTTGTTACTCTTTACAGTTTCCAATTTCGTTACCACTCGTTGCATAAGTTCATTTCTCACCCCCGCTTGTACCTTTTCTAAACCATTCTCTTACGCTCATACTATCATCACTTCATACCTCTCTGTCTCCGCCGTTGCTACCCCCATCAACCCATCTCCATTAAAAATTGCCTTCAGCCTTGAGCCTTCTCCCTTCCCTTAGCTCCCTACCTTTGTGTACAAACATAAATAATGAAAATACAAAAAAAAAAAAATAACATATGTTAAGGTAAATTCGATGATCTAATGGCCTCCTTTAATATAATACTTCCTCCGTCTCAATCATTTGTTTGTCTTTTATTAAAATAAAGCAAAAATCATTGGGACAAAGGGAGTATTATAATATCTTGAATTTCGTATCGATAATGCAATAAAAACAATAAATGAATGTGAGAGCGCTCAGTCGCTATATCCTTGGGAGTATATTAAATTTATATAAAATCCATATAAGTAATTAGTAGAAGTTTTCTTAAATCGTACATCAAGTTCTTGTAATTTATTTAAGTACTAGTTTGAATGCCCGTGCGTTGCAACGGGGTAATTAACTTATTTATAATGCAAAAAAAAAAAAAATACTTATAAGGGTTTAATGCATACATTCTATGTCTAATGATTTGTTTACATATTATTAAAATATCTCTTTCAAAAAAAATCCAAGATTAATATATACGTGGGTTAACTCTTATTTATAATCATATAATCAACCCACCTTATACTAATCTTTCGATGTGGGACAATTCTACTATTTATAAGTAATATGTTCACCAAACTTGGATTATTTTTCTGATGTGGGACAATTCTACTATTTATCCGTAGTATATCATCAAACCTGCATTGTTTTTCAATGTGGGACAAATAACAAACTCATAATTACACCATCTTTTTTGCACTTAGTTCGACATTCAACCAGATCCCGAATACCGAATACGGACAATTGCTACTCATTATATCTAATAGTTATATTTAAATTTAATAATATGATCAAGTACTATCGATTAATATTTGTCGTCGTTTTTCTTCATTTTTTTATCATAGTTGAGATACGAAAATTTCCCGTCGTACCTCTTAATTTTGTTAGATTTTCCATGTTACCCCTACTTTAAGAATTTGCCTATGGTATCCTTGAGATTCCATATTTTTGCCCATGGTACCCCCTAATGTAAAAGCTGTTAAATAGACGCTAAGTTTGATGGCGTGGCAATAAAATAACAATTAAAAAATAATACCCTCTTTATTGTTTTATTGGTACGGATATTTCTCTCTTTTAAATGAAAATTTAATTAACTATATCATTATAATATTGAAAATTTCTCATGGTAACCTTAAATTTTGATAGATTACACATGGTACCCCTAATTTTAAGTTTCTACAAATGGTACCCATGTGTTCACCTTTTTCTTTCCCTGAATACCATTTGACAACTTCTATCATAACGTCATTACTCCTATGACTTTTGACTCCTTTTTCTTTTGTTATCTATTACACAAACACTTCATAATCTAATTCTTAAATCCATATTTTATTTAATAAACTAACATTTAATACCTAAATAACAAAACACAAATAGCATGGCATGCTCAATTACTCCTCTAGTTACTCATAGAAGTAACGGCGTTATGAAAAAAGTAAACACAAGGTATTATATGTACAAACTTAAAATTAGGGGTATGATGTGTAATCTAACAAAATTCGAGGATACCATGAAAAATTTCCGTTATAATATTAACCATTTTATCGATCTTTCTCACACCTAAAACAATGTTACAACTTTAAAAATTTAACATTTAAATCAAGATTATGTTTAAAGTCTCTTATATAATAAGTATACTTTGAGAGATTCAATATATTTGGGGTGATACCTAAGTTCCAAGGATAAATCATATTTATAATCGTGGGATCACCCCACAGGCCCACCTTATGATAATCTTATGACATGGGACAATTGAACTATTTATACGTAATGTATATTTATCACATCTACATTATTTTTAAATGTGAGACGAATAACATATTTAAAAGTACACCATATTTTTTGAACCTAATTCGACATCCAACCCGATTTAATAATAAGCAAATACTATATTATCTATTAATATTCATACGTTTGTTTTTTATTTATTTTTTCATAATTAAAATATGTTATAATATTGACCATTTTATCGATCTTTCTCACACCCAAAAAAATGTTACAACTTTAAAAATTTAACATTTAATTCAAGATTATGTTTAAAGTCTCTTATATACTAAGTATACTTTGAGAGATTCAATATATTTGGGGTGATACCTAAGTTCCAAGGATAAATCCTATTTATAATTATGGGATCACCCCACCTTATGATAATCTTATGATGTGGGATCAACTATTTATACGTAGTGTATATTTATCACATCTACATTATTTTTCAATGTGAGACGAATAACATATTTAAAAGTACACCATATTTTTTGAACATAATTCGACATCCAACCCGATTTAATAATAAGTAAATACTATATTATCTATTAATATTCATATGTTTATTTTTATTTTTTTATCATAATTAAAATATTTGCAAATGATATGAACCTATACTCTAATGATAGATTTTTTTTAACACAATTCTAATTATATTATTTAAACGTAGTATATTTACCACACCTACATTATTTTTCAATGTGGGACATATAAAATCCATAGGTAGAAAATATAATGATATAAACTTTTAAGAGCTCTCCAAGACAATACTTAAGAGACTCAAAAGGTTTTGGGTTGATGCCTAAGTTCCAAGTATGCCTCCTATTTATAATTATAGAATCACCCACCTTATACTAATCTTTCGATGTGGGACAATTCTACTATTTTTTATGTAGTATGTTCACCACACCTACTTATTTTCCAATGTGGGACAAAACATACTAAAAAGTACACAATTTTATATATTAAGAACTATACCTTCTTTAATATGTCCAAATAATATGAAATTTATACTCTAATGATAGCATTTTTTACCACAAAGCTAACTATATTATTTTCATAATTTTTTTAACGATATTTTTTTGACAAATGAAATGTAAAAGTTTGATATAAAAATTGGAAATATCACTTGAATATAATTTAGGAAATATACATATTATAATAATTAAAAGATTCTCCACTTTATTTTTTACATCAAAAATTATACTTTCCTAAATCTATTTTTGATGATGTGGACGCTCTCAGATCGCTCGAAAAAACTCTCTTTTATATATATATATATAGATTTAAATTTAGTTTCAAATGTTGATAATGGCTTTCAAAGCCACTCCTACCCTCAACATTCGACCACAGAAAAGTCGATTTCATCCGTAACTCATTTCCTATGCCAAAAAACGGACTTATCCTCCCACCCTTCAATGGATAGTCATGAGTCATGACCTCATTTTACATTCAACTATTCCTCAAATTATTTCCCAATCACACAGAACCGTTCAGAAAACCCCTTTTCATAATCTCATTTTTAAGATTGGACTTACTCTACCATTATCCCCTGCACATGTTAGCGATTAAAACATTTCCATGAAATGTTGCTCCCGAGTACTATCTATTAGTTAGTTAGTACAATATATTACTGTTGGATATATTCAGGGTGGTTGACACTCCGTCGACCGTCAATAGGAAATGATAAACGTGGATAACGATAGAATCACGAATCGTTTTCCTTAAAGAGTATTTCGACCCTTACATTTGCCTTGGGTTGCACGAAATCTCTTGTAGGATAAGAATATCGATTCCCTCTCGTTCTAGGCAAATAGAATCGAGAGAATAATACAAATAAAGTTTTGTAATTTGTTTGTTCTTTCAAAGTCGAAAAGTTTATGAATTTTCTCTTCTCTTTCAAGCATCCATCAACATGTATTTATAGATGTTCTGTATGCAACCCTAAAGGAAATAATCGGTTATTTCCAAGAGGTACCATTTGGGACAAGTATGAATATAACTTATCCAAAAACCACAAAAACTCGAGAGTCGCTTATGTGAGCGTGTACTCCACACTCCCTTACCCATAATATAGCGATACGAGTCTACTTAACTTTGACCAAATCCCGACTACACTTAAATAAAACCGGTGATTCACTTAAACCACCAACAATTACATGAATTATACCTTCCCTTGTAATAACAGATAGATGTAATTAAGGTATTTTTATGTATGCAATTCCTTCATCTATCTATAAAATCATCAATAATACATAGGACAAAATTCATACAATTGTCCAAATCAAAGAAACAGATATCCCAGAGAGGGATCAATAAAAATATGCAAGATTTCTAGTGAACAGAAATCCTTTTAAGACGACCTGAAGACGTGAATTCACAAACTGCAGTAGAACTTATACAATGTGCTTAAATATAAGAGAACAAATGACATATATACAAAAAAATTTATGTTAG
The DNA here is from genome assembly GCF_048544455.1 of Silene latifolia. NCBI lineage: Eukaryota > Viridiplantae > Streptophyta > Magnoliopsida > Caryophyllales > Caryophyllaceae > Silene > Silene latifolia. The sequence goes on along the minus strand of NW_027413640.1, from coordinate 4,759,054 downwards.
AAATATCAGATAACAAATGACTAATAGAGTAATATGAGTAATATATACAAAACATTCATGTAACTTCCATTTAACGTAACAAATTCGATGATGCTAGTAATTAAGTGGATCATTTACCTTTAGGCTCACAAAGGCTTTCATTAAACAAATTGAGAAGTTTTTTCATAATCCATCTTATATACATTGTGCTTATATAATTCCATCCTATATACGGATTATATAGCAAATATATTTCTATAAATCAAGAAAATTAAGTTATGAATATAAAATAACCTGCACAACTTGAGTCAATGATCTAAAAGTTGGTATGAAGACTTTAATGCATATTATTTATTCCAAATATATGCTCATTGATATAGTTCAGGAATAGATTGAACTTTGAGTTGTGATTTATATCAACAATTGCAAAGGTATTAGGCATTGACAAATTTCTTCTCATAGTTTTGTGTTAGATCACATATATGACAATTTTTTTCTTCCCGAAACAACTAATTTTTTAGGGAAACTTTATTAAATATACACTATATAATTACCATAAATTTAATTGATTCCAGGAATGGAAATATCTCCAGTGAATCATTTAAGGAGATGATTAAATATTTAAGGAGATATCATTGTTTGACTTTTTAAAGCAAATATTCAAGGAGATATGCCATTGAAAACGGAAAGCATATCAATTTTGAATTCAAAATGGTATCTAAATCAGTTTGCCAAAATTATAATTATTGCATAACCAATCAATTATCAATTAATTAGTTAATTACTTACACTAAATCCATAATTCGGAAAGTCAATGAATCAATTGCTATAAACATGGACTATATTGACTGAAATGACGTGATATTTTTTACCGGTTCGAGCATATATTTATATATGTTTTAAAAAAAAATAGAGAATGACACATGGCGTTTGAAGGAGTAGTGACACGTGGCGATCAACGGGGCTGACGATTATTGCTTTAATATAATATATGACTATTAAAATCATGAAACATTTCATATATCACATTTATTTTCAAGTTAATTACCCTAACCTTTTAGGACTCAAAATTTAGTTTTGACCAAAATTTCGACAATAATTCAACTTGAATTTCTAATATTGTTCATTTGGACTCAAAGTATATATAAAAACTCCAAATTTAAATTAAAATAATTTCAAAATTTGAAATTTAAACTCTTGAACATTCTGGAATAATTCCATGAAATTCATAATATTCAAAACTTAGGTTAAAAATTTCGAAAATCTTCTGAGAAAAACATCGTTGCGGTTTACCGAATTTGACAAATGAAATCATTAAAGCATAAGAAAAATAATTTAATCAACTTTTCACTTTTAGATATGATAAGTGGGATAAATAAGCGATATTGGATATTTTTCTTAAGTCATGAAATATGTTTTAGCATTATAGGCTAATTTAAGTCACTATTTATTGAATTTTTACTCAAAAATTCATAAATCATGCAAAAGGAGTTCAATCCATCTAAACCTTTTACACACACTGAGTAAAAATGCATGTGACAACATATTAAATTTTCATGACCAGATTCAAAATTTAACTCATATTAACCTAATAACCCTTTTAAATTCAACTTTAACTTATAAAATTCATATTTTATGAAAAATGACTTTATTACACACGAAATTTAACATGAAATTAGTATATTATATTTCTGAAATCATATCCAAAAATCACTGAAAAATTCAAAGTTTAACTATTTTTCGTCCAAAATTGACATTTTTTCTCATAAAAAATCACATTTTAATGCCAATAATATATATAATGAACAATAAAATCCATAAATCATCCCATATGACCTAAAATCCATTTAAGATCAGAAACTTTTAACATGAAAAATTATTTCGTGATTTATCTTCATAAATCCTAAACAACAAGTTTTATTTGTTAACTAATTAACTCGGAAAAACAAACCGATTTTGCATGCAACAACCTTGTGCTCTGATACCACTTGTTGGGATTCATTAATCTCATTTGTTTACATATTGAAAATGTGAATAATTAATTTAGTCATGAAATTAATTCAAGATCTTATGCATGCAAAACAAATACAAGAGTAAGTAGAAAATCGGTTCCTTACATTTGATATTTCGGATATATGGGCACTAGTAAGGTCACCTACCTTAGCTAGTTCTTGATCTTTCCTTATGGATGAATAAGATTCAAGTGTAGAATCTCTCCCCAAGGATGGTACCAAGATAATACCCTTAATAGTTTAAATTAATATGAGACTAGTATTAATAAAAATTACCTTAAAAATAGACACAAAATAATTTGTATTTTGCTCTTGAAAATTTCGGTCAAGAGGAGGATTTTATGAGCTCTCTTTGTTCTCTCAAAAGTGTAGAATAAAAGGAACCACTAGTAAAAAAATATCATGTATCTTTTTACAACTTATAGAATGAATAAAAAATATAAGAGAAAAACTCTTCTTTTTCTCTTTGGGAAACCGGGTAGCATGGGAGGAGAGGAGCCAATGCATGAGCTTATTTTATTCCCAAGAATAATAGGTTTGCATGGCTATGAAATAGGTCATCATTGTGTTTCTTTTGAATAAATAAATTAGACAACACAAACCTAATACTCCCTCTATAAAACCGGTTATTACCCATAAAAGGGAGGTCTATTTTATTTTTTTCATTTGTCAGTTGTGACATATGTGACATGTTACTTGACATGTTACATTATAATGTATTTTTAACATATTAAAAATCATCATATAATTAAATATGTCACATACAAAAATAATTAGTTATTCATAATTACTTGTACCAAAATAGGTCATATAATTCTAAACTACAACAACTTGTATTTATTATAAATTATTCATTCTATTTTTAATTGTTTCATAAACAATAAATTAATCTAAGTAATAAAACAATTCGATTACTTAGACCGAATCTTATTTAATCAAATTACAATAAGACACGTAATTTTACTCACAAAATCACTCGTCAATTTTAAGGAATTTAATTAACCCGTATCGTCATACGATTAATTAAATAATCAATTAAGAGCATTACCCTATAGGTATGACCTTAGGGGATTAACTGGTCACCACTGTCGTACGACAGTAATGTCAAACTCTAGTCAGCCAATCAATACCGATATGTGTGGACCAGTTGACTAAGAAGTATTACTTTCCCTCATGTATTCTTAATATGAGATTTAAATATGTGATCTCAATATGATCAACAATGTGATCGCATTATTGTCGGGAACACTCCAACAATAGGACCGTTGTGTTGCATGTTGTGTGTTCGGTAATTCAAGTAGTGGTTCTTCGAGACTTGAGTGTGTGGTGTGTGTCGAACAATTGATGATGATGATGTTTGATTGACATACGTAGTGGGATAATACTTCTAAAGAGTGGTTGACCTGTGTCGGGTAAACGGTGGTGTCGACCTTAGTTTATTGTCGTGTGGTTTGGGGAAGGATGGGTCGAACTTCGGGGACGACGTTCTTTTTAAGGGGGGAAGACTGTAATACCCATCCTTTTAAGGACCCGTTAACCGACGTTGACCGACCTTAGAGGCGTGTTGTTGCCTTTGGAAATTCGTACAAGTGGTGTCTCTTGTTGTGATAGGCCTTGGGATGAGTGGTACTCGATCTAGTCGAGGCTACTCAATCGAGTAGCTTAGGTACTCGATTGAGTAGAGGCCGCTCGATCGAGTGAGTTGGTTACTCGATCGAGTAGCGTCTTTTTAGCGAGGGTTTATAACCGTGTTTTGATAGAATCATAAATCATTTCCGCCTCCTTCCTTCAGACCTAGATGTCGCCTTACCTCATTTCCTTCACCATAATTCCTTCCATGGGAGCCTTTGAGGATGCTTGTGCCTTGGGGATAGATTGCTTGAGTCAGGTAGCGGTCTTAACGCCGATATTCTATGCGTAGGTATGTCATCATCGTCATCTTTATCATTGTTGATTCTTATAGGGTTGTGGTGATAGTAATAGACGGTTATACTGTTTTGTATAGGGGTTTTACTTGCTTGGTCGATGTTATGTGAATGAACGAGGAATCGTTGCGGTTGGCTAAAGGTAGATTCGCCTACTCAGTTTCTGTTGGTTGTTTAGTGTGTCGGTTGTTATGTTGATTGTTGTGTCAGTGTGGTTGATTAATTATGGTTAGTGGTTGGTGTTATGTTGTTTCGTTTGTTGTTATTGTTGTGGTGCAGCTGCTTGTGAATGATTGTCTCTGGTTCTCGAGGTGCGTCCTCGGCTGAGTGGAGTCACTTGCGGGAGTGGCTTCACGCCCTAGTTTCGCCCTCCGTGGAACCCGCCACGGGAGAGGATGTGCACATTAATGGGACAGGGTTATCGCTCAGTATGATGAGCGGGGCTTAGGTGGGAACGGCTACAGTCCCCCACTGGCAGGGCTGGTCTAGTGGACAGTCGGTGATGGTGCTTGATCGGAGATGTGGTGTGTGTGTGTGTTTTGTGTACTTGTGTAGTGTCTGTGGTTGTTGATGTGTTGTCTCAGTTGCTGATCCGGTTGATGTCGTCACTCATCCAATCAAACACATTTATAATACTCAACAAACAACTAGTTAGCGGTAAGTCGAGGTCGATCCATGGGACGGTGTGCTTTGGGTTCTAAGTCTATCTATCTCAATTTATGCTAGTGTCACAATTTGTTCGGGTTTGTAGTTGTGTTCTAGACTAATAAAAGCAATAAGGTAAAACAAACAATGAAATAAAGGATGTAAACAAATGATTAAAAGTGCTAGGATATCATGGGGTCATAGGGGATTCATGGTGTTGATCATACAAACATGTTTACAAAGTTGCAAGCAATTAATGTTGTGGAGGAACCGAGTTGGTTTATGTCTTACGGTTCTTAGGAAGAGTTGGGTCGCGGAGCCGAATCGATTAGATTGTACAACACCTACAAGTCGACTTACTTTCCTCCTAATCAACTTCTATGCATGGTCTAACAAGACTCGAGTTGGTTTATATCTTACAAGTCAAGTTGAGTAGATAAGAGATGGTTGTAAATGCAAGGATTCATAGGCTTAGCATTTCATCAAACATAACATGTGCATAAAGTTGACATCACAACAAGCAAGCAATTTAATCATGTGAATAAATTAGATTAAGCATGAATCAATCCCATGTTTACTTCCCCTAATTACCCACTAATCCTAGCTAAAGGACTACTCACTCATGATTAAGTTTAACATGTTAATAAGGTTGTCAATCATACTAACAAAGCCAAACATGATAAACAAGTAAGAAAGATTAACAATAATTAAAACAAGGATTAAGAGATTTATACCTATGGAGATTCCAAAATAATAATGCAAAGAATAATAGAAGAAACTTGATGATTGATGGAAGGTTGTCAATCTCCCAATAATAACCCAATAATCTTCAATTACCCAATAATAAACTTGAACAATAATTAAGGAGAGATTAATGTGTAATTTGTGGAAAGATTAAAGAGTAATCTATTCTAATCTACTCCTAATCTAATCTAAAGAAGGATTTTTCTAGCTAAAAAGATGTCTCTAATAAAACTTGATGATTTGATTATTACAAATGGGGTATTTATAGTGGAAATTAGGTGGATGCATTAGGGTTAACTAAGGGCTAAACTAGTAATTACACTTTTGAGATTTGAGCAGGGAGACTCCGGTATTTTTCGAAGGAAGGGCGTCTTTCTCGGAGCTTGAAGAACACGAAAATTGCTGTAAAGGAATCCGGGCGGATTGGTGTCGGGACGAGCGGATTGTAGCAGGGGAAGACGAGCGGATTTGGAGCAAGACGCTCGGATTGTAGCAAGGGAATCCGAGCGGATTTAAAGGGTGGACGAGCGGATTCCTTAGAAGACGAGCGGATTGGTCTCGGGACGAGCGGATTGGCGGACAGCTTCTTTGTTTGACCTCGGATTGTAAAACGGGCGTCATTTTCTCATCCGGACCCCTATTGGAGTGATTCAAAAGCCTAGATCACTTGTTTTTTCGACGCCGTTCCAACTAGCATACTTTCAGAGCCAAAGGAGCAGCCCTTGATTTGCGTTCCGAGCAATTTTCTTCATGAATGGCTTCCTTGCTTTTCCTCCTTGCTTTAAACCTTATAACCTTTCTATATACTCTTTATTCTTACATCATTGGTCATCATTCTTGCCTCCTCTTCATACTAGTCCATTTAATATCATCAATAAGCTTCCAAATATGCACGAAAGACGGGAATTTCCGCCTTATTATCTCCTTTTCTACAAAACATATGAAATGCGATAGAAAAGCAAATAGGAAGGTTTTGACGGATAAAATGGCCATGAAATGTTATAAAAGTATGCAAAATAGGTTCAATTAGGGGACTAAATGTGTGCAAATAATGTTCACATCAAATATCCCCAAACCGAACCTTTACTCGTCCCGAGTAAAGAGGTGACAAAAACTAGACCTTTATTTAAACTATCCTAATAATATAGCCGATATGAGACAATTAGCGGGTCTCACTCCGCCCCTTCAACTCACAACAAGACAACCATGAGGTAGGATGCCTTCTTGCAAGGCAAGGTGGGTCTTGCCAAAATGGCGACACATCCAATCATTAAGCACACAAAATCAAGTAGTGGATGCATCTACAAAAGAATAGCCACTTTCCTCATCTAAGTGGCGGAAATTATCTACAAGGGAAGCAATTCAAGGGTACACATTCCTTCATAGATGGAATTTCTTCAAACTACTAAGCCTAGAAGGATACCAATAAATCACTTCCAAGTTGTGTCAAGCTAGGGTACCTTTGTCCTCAATCGTTAAATGCTTTTGTCAAGAGTAGACTCCCTATGGTGTTAGAAACACTGGAGGATCGCGGAATTCCTCCTCTTGCCTAGACAAGAAGAAGGGTCGTCCCCTCTCTACCATGCACAAAAATGGATACGATGGATAAAGGGATCGATAGATATTTGAGTTTCATTTTGGGAGTTTGCTTTTGTTGTTTTTCCTCCCAATTTCTTGTGGCATATAACATTTGAGAACACTTTCTTGCCATTTCTTTTTGATTTTTGGCATTTCAATACTTGAAAACTTTTCAACTTTTTGCATTTTTCTTTTTGAACATTTTCAAAGTCACCCCATATGTAGTGTGGGTGGCTTATATTTGAAGCTTTAGGAGTTCTATCTTTGCTCCTCTTTTCATTTGATGCATTTTTTGCAAACTTTCTTTCACTTTTCATTTCATTGAACTCAAATTGATTTCTTTTTGTGCCCATTCCCTTTGATGACAAAAATGTGGTAGAACATGGATGAATGATGGATGGATGCATGGTTTCAAGGGTCACCTTGGAATAAACGGTAGCCAAGGAGTTATCACACCACAAGGTACTCTTGACTAGGCCTTAATCCATGGGTCAAAGGATACTAGCATGACACATCCTAGGATGTTTTACAAGTATTCTAACAATTAAAGTCTTAAGAATAAAAAGCATCTACTAGGGCCTATATACACTTGTCAAGCTTCCCAAGTAGACGGTTTCGCAAAATTTTCTAACATGCAACTACAAGCCATGATGCAATTAACATATATACATCCTAATGCAAATGGTTCTACCAACTAATATGACATATAAACTAAATGCAAGTCCTAAGTTCACATTGTTATACCGTGTCAATCAAAATAAAGCCACATAGTCATTAACATAAAGAGGAAAAAGGAGATTGGAAAGATCATACCATGCGGTCTTCAATATCCTCATGTCTCGGATGTGGCGTAGTCAATCAATGTGGACAAGGATAGAACAAACACAATATATACACGACTACACTACAAGGGAAATGAACTTGTTTTTGGATTTTTAAATTTTTCAAATTTTTATGGGTTTTGTTTTTATGAAATTAAAAGACATATTTTTGGGATTTTTTCAAAATTTTTCAATTTTTATCATTTTTGGAATATAAATTCTCATCCCCCACTTTATTTTGGACATTGTCCTCAATGTACATGTAGGAGTAGGAATAAAAAGGAAATACATGTTTTTGGGTTTTTGATTTTATGGAAATTGAAGTGCAAATGCAATGATATGATATGAATGAATGCATGCTCTAACTAAATGCAATTCTATATGACATATATAACAAATGAATGCAATCTAAACTATACTATATGATGCATGTTTTCTAGTAGACTATGGTCACCTATGATCAAACCTCCCCAAACCGATTTAAACACTATTTCTAGTGTAGAAATGAATAGGTTTGGCCATTAGTAACTATGCATGAATTCTAATCTATATGTAACTATACTATATGAATTATATTACAATGCAAATTATACTATATGGACTAACTAATGCAAATGAGGTATGATACAAATGCATGCTAAATTTATATGTATATAACTAAATGCAAGTGTAAATGTAATGCAAAGTCAAAGGAAAGAGTATCTTACAAATGGTGGTTTGAGGTAGAACTCCACCAAACTAGTTCAAATTGTAGAAATTCTTGTCCATAGAGCTCAAGGCTCTCAATAGAAGATCAAAAGCTTGTGAACAAGCTCCAAATAAGCACAAGTATGGTTTGCTTAACCTCAAGACGAAGCTTGGCCAAAGGAATTTGTCATTCATTGTTGTTTTCTTCCTCTTCTTGGCACTTGGATATTCACGATGTTTCAAACCAATTAGCCCATGATTCCTTTCATCACTAGGTATGAGGTATGGTTTATTTTCGTCCGGAGACTTCCACTTACCACCTTCTCTTTCACTTTCGGTGATGATGATAACATTTGAATTTATCAATCCTTCATGAGTAGAAGGAGAATCCTTATGACCTTGATGACCGAGTTCCTTGGAAGTGGACATTGTGGGTGCCAAATTTCCACAAGTAGCTTCACGTGCAAGTTTCTCTTTGAGCTTTGCCACCAAGTAGCTTTTGTATGATGCCTTGACCTTTTGAAGAAGGTCCACCATATCCTCTCCAACAATCATTGGCTCCATGGTAGGGGCCAAGTAGTCTTCATGGGAAATGGGGAAAAGGAATTCATCTTCTTCATGGAAGCATACCTCAAACTTCTCAAGGATGGGCTCCTCAAGTAAGGCAATCTCACAACTCCATTCCTCTTCTTCATTGCAAGACACATATCCCGCATAAGCTTCATCCATAGGCACGTCATCATCGCTATCTCCATAAGAATCATAAATGGGAGCTTCACTCTTCTTCATTAACACTTTCTCCAACACCTCAATGTTCATATCAAATGATACACCCTCATATTCACAAAGGTTGAGAGTATTTGGCTTACTCAACCTCATATCTTCATCATCAAATACCACACTTTCATACTCACAAGAGCTCAAGGAGATTGGCTCTTCCCACTTCTCATCAAAGGTAACTCCTTCAAACTCACATTCGTGGTCAATGTCTAAAGAGTGGTGAGGGGTAGTTAGTTGGGTTTCTTTTATTTTGGCAATTTGAATTTCAAACTCCTCACCTTGAGTAACAATGCCTTGAAGAACAATGTCCCTCCTTTGGCTCTCTTCTAGCATTTGTTTGAAGAAGTTTTGTTGATCTCCCATCATTTGGAGAATCACATTTTGAATGGGTTCATCTTCTTGTTGTGGGTAGGTGTGAAAGTGGTTGTATTGTGGCATTTGGATTTGGTTGTAAAGTGAGTTTTGGGTGGTTGGTTGTTGTGGGTATTGGATATGGTGATTTTGGTGGGGAAAGTTGGGGTAGTAGTTATGATTTTCATTGTATGAGTTGTAAGGTAGGTTTGTGTTGACTTGCTCCTCAAACTCCCCATACCCATAGTCATACTCAAAAGATCCACCACATACTCCATATGTCAAGTCTTGAGCCATCATAGCTAAGACAAGGAAACAACTACAAGCATGGAAACTACAATAAAATGGTAAGAACAATCCTTGAGGAACAAGTTCCTCAAGGTGAAAGCAAAATCAAAATAGACAAACAAGTAAGAACTTAATCACATAGCACCATCCCCGGCAACGGCGCCATTTTGATGGGGTGATTGTGGGATTGAGCAGGGAGACTACACTTTTGAGATTTGAGCAGGGAGACTCCGGTATTTTTCGAAGGAAGGGCGTCTTTCTCGGAGCTTGAAGAACACGAAAATTGCTGTAAAGGAATCCGGGCGGATTGGTGTCGGGACGAGCGGATTGTAGCAGGGGAAGACGAGCGAATTTGGAGCAAGACGCTCGGATTGTAGCAAGGGAATCCGAGCGGATTTAAAGGGTGGACGAGCGGATTCCTTAGAAGACGAGCGGATTGGTCTCGGGACGAGCGGATTGGCGGACAGCTTCTTTGTTTGACCTCGGATTGTAAAACGGGCGTCATTTTCTCATCCGGACCCCTATTGGAGTGATTCAAAAGCCTAGATCACTTGTTTTTTCGACGCCGTTCCAACTAGAATACTTTCAGAGCAAAGGAGCAGCCCTTGATTTGCGTTCCGAGCAATTTTCTTCATGAATGGCTTCCTTGCTTTTCCTCCTTGCTTTAAACCTTATGACCTTTCTATATACTCTTTATTCTTACATCATTGGTCATCATTCTTGCCTCCTCTTCATACTAGTCCATCTAATATCATCAATAAGCTTCCAAATATGCACGAAAGACGGGAATTTCCGCATTATTATCTCCTTTTCTACAAAACATATGAAATGCGATAGAAAAGCAAATAGGAAGGTTTTGACGGATAAAATGGCCATGAAATGTTATAAAGTTTGTAAAATAGGTTCAATTAGGGGACTAAATGTGCGCAAATAATGTTCACATCAGTTGCTGACCTTGTGTGGTTTGTCTTTGTTGTTCTGTTGTGTCTGCCGTGATCCCTTATGGTGAGCAGTCGGTCTTTCAGGTGAGGTCTTGGATGATAGCTGGAATCTTGGCTGGGATGGGTCTTTTGGAAGTTACGTTAGAGATAGTTCACATAAGGATGTTGAGTTGTATCTTTTGTTTTAGTAGTTTGGTTAGATCACTTGTAATAATTGTAAATGTTCTTTTATCGATGTTTGATGATTGATTTCCTCGGGCAACCGAGATGGTGATGCCCTTGTATGCTCGGGGAGGTCTTGTTAAGGCTCCGTGGTATATGGGGGTGTTAAAAATGAGGAGTATTTCTTAAAGACAGAGTGGGATAAAATGTTCAAGAGCCACAAACTGGGGATAAGACGTAGAAAGATGTTCCTTCTTGGTCAAAATCAGTAATTATTTCTTCGAAATAATAAGTGGACAGGAGTTTTGTTATAACAAACCTGTAACATAGAAAGATGCTTTATCTAGTCTCAACTCCACAAGGGTCCGAAATGAACATAAACATGAGGATGTTTACTTAGCTTGGTTGATTTGTAGGAAAGGGTTTTACACGCAACAACAACGCTTCATTGAATTCGGATATGATTTGACAGTTGGATTTCAAAATCATCTTGCATGAGTTTTGATAATCACAACTATCCTAAAGTAGGATGCAAACTTAAAAGAAATTTTAAGTAAAAGTCAAGGAGTTGAATTGTAGGTTTTGATCATGTGATAAACTTTTCTCGAATCATCGAGTAGTTCCGTTTATACATGAAGTTTAGTGGGAGTAATGTGGTGTTGCTAGTCTTATATGTAAGAGACATATTGATCATTGTGAATGATGGAAGACTTAGGAGAAGAATAATACATCTCTAAGGTATCTAGACCTATAAAGATAGTTCTAAGAGGATATTAGCGTTAAAATAAATATTCTTATGTTGATAAGAGTCTAGTCAAGTTCAAAGGTATTGAACATGTAAAAATTGAATCCACATGCTTCCGTTGCGGGATTAATTCATTACGCTAAGATGTATCACCATTCTTAAACTTCGTATACTTGGAGTATGACGAATAGTTAAAAATTGAATTCTTGAGAGAAGTCTCTATATAGCCACATAGTTCATCAATTAGTACTCAGGAAGTACTAAAGACATGAAGCTAAGCATTTAGAATTGAGATGGATTCATGTGCAAGGAGTTACACAAAAACCATATTCTAAACACATAAGGATGGTTAGAGAATCATCTTGGCTAAATTAACTAAGGAGGATATCTGCTAGGAACATCCTAGGCAGTTGAACAGTGAGACATACACAACGGAAATTGAGTACACTTGCAATAATGAGATATGCAAGAAGGAGCGGATAATATTATGATTCACTTTTATGAATTGGAGGAATTATGGTAGTTTGTTCCAATAACCAAAGATCCTATCCCTACACACTGTGAGGACAGTGGGAGATATTCAAAGGCAAGAGAGCCTATGTCCAGATTGGATCTAGACACGTACTCAAAGAAGTTCATATAATACAAGATTATTCACAAGAATGGGAAATAGTATATAGTAAGGTTAGGGAAAGTGCAAAGTATTGCTGAAACTTGCTAACCAAGGCCTTTTCATAGGCCATGCATGATGAGTCATGCCATTTCAATTGAGTTGAGATGCATAGTTATATACAATAATAAGTATGGATTATAGATTATATAGTAATTGATATGGTATCAATTTTACATATGTGATAATGCATTCATCATTTGAGTTTTATATTAAACTCTATTATTACTTTGTTACATCCAAATGGGTTGTTGAGACAATTTTGAACCCCATTAAATTGAACTGGATTGACATAGTATGCGCCCCTGGTTACTTGAAGGAGGTGACGTCTCGAAGTGACTAGAGTGTGATGCGATTGATGGCAAGTTCAAGTGCCATAGGGTCATACAGGATGACTATTCGATCACATAGACAGACTGTATGAGACACTCTGTCAGGCAGTGACCGCTTATAGAGTTCTGGTAATTCATAAAGCCTGGTCATGGCAAGAGCTACTATAGTATTCTTATGAGTCAATTCTTTTGACTAGAGACTATTCTCCCAAGTTGGCACAAATTTCTAATTGGCTTTGATTTATACTCTGCGACTGTCGTAACTGAAGTCAAATGAGTATATTTTGGGTTATGATGAACTGTGGCTATTGTGGACATGGGCCCACCCGCGGGTCCGGTTCGATCTGCAGACGCGCATCGATCTTTTGAAAGCCACGCTCGGCAGCGTAAAAAGTGCTTTCCACCGGATCGTTTTGGATCGGTCGGTTTCGTCTAGGTAAGGGTCTCGAAATGATTAGAGATGTTTGGAGTCGCCACCAAGCATTTGTGGGATGCTTGGAACCCGTTTGAAATCCACTTTATACCTCGGTCAAATCGAAGCACAAAGCAGCGTTTGACATAGGTACTAAAGATAAGGAAATTGTCCCTCTTTAGCATCCTATCTCTAGAATGACTCTCGTACGCCCTGGATAAGATTGTCCACTATCCAAAGTTTCTGAGTAAGAGGTGAAGGTACGTATTGGGAAGCCCTTTAATCAGACACCCAATCCCGCCCGCGGTAGCGGCCTCTACTGATCGATCTTGGTTGGTTGAATGCAAAAGTTGATAAAACGGTTTAAATGCATGAATGCGCATCCAATAATTTAAACCTAACATGTGAGAGCTTTCTAAGTCGGTTGATTTAATCGACGTATCAAGTATAAGATGTCGAGTTGGATTAATGATTTGATTTGCATACAAGACGGAAATTAAACATCCATTTACCGTATTAGGTTTATGGTGCATAACGTGATCCATTTGTCTTGGTGAAGCATTTTGCAAATATGATTTTGAATGAGCAAATAGTCATCTGATCCGTTCTATATCCGGACTAACCGGAGTCGGGATCGTCCTAGACTAATGCTGGAAAGGGAACAGACCCTGCACCAGGCGGCCACATGAGGCGCGAGCCTGTTGGCAGTGCAAGGGGGTCTCCCCTGGTTTTGGAAATAAGAAAGAAGGGGCCTGTTTAGGCGCGGGTCAACTAACGGTTGTATGCCGTGTTCTGACCTTTTGAAAAACGTTTATAAAACGTATTGAGAAATGGGTATTTAACCCGATTTGGTTTGAAAGAGTCGTTTAGACCGCATTTGTTGAATTGAGGAACGAGACTCGAATAATCATCATTATTTTGATGATATTCGGTGTCGGGTTCGACTTTGACAAACTTGACATGAATAGTTTTGAAAATAATTATGAACTAATTGTTTTAAGTTCATTTGAATATCATTAGTCGATACTCATCATCGTACCCGGGTTAAAATCCGGCATGGTATGTAGAACCAAGGATGACTTTGTATTGGTGACTAATATGCTTGTTTTGAAAATGTAAAGAAATGATGAAAGTCTTTAAAATACCTCCCAAAAATGAAATAAAAGGCTTTAAAATACCTTTTAAATGTTATTAACCAAATATTATCACCGAAACACGGATTTAACCGTCATGGTATGAGGAACCAAGGGTGAAAAATGTTTTATGGTTAAAACAAATGAAATAAAATAAAAAAGGGTTTGAAAATATTTGAAATGGTAAAAACCGATTACAAATATAAAAATGAATTAAAGGGGAAAGACGAGAACAAACACGGTTGAGTTCTGACCTGGGCACCCCATTGAGGCGTGAGCCTTTGTGCACGATAAGGGGCTTCTGTCTCAGGCCAAAACTCAGTTTTGGCTCATTTATCCCATGTTTTGGATCATGTTATGCATGTTTTAGCATGTTATTGTCATGAAACAAATGATGACATGATAAAAGAAGGATTTTTACACCCTCATAGTTACATGTTTGGTTATGGCGAGAAACCGACGTAAGTGTAACAACTCGTTTTGTCGAAAAAGACTCGGTTTAAAACCATTTTGGTAAGTAAAAAGAGTGTTTTATTAAGATTAGTGATGGTGTAGTGGTCGAAATGGTCGGTCAAGTGATTTAATGCACGATGACGGTACCAAACAATGTGTAAGGCTTCTATTTACGATCGGTAGGTCGTAAATAGGCGTCAGATTGTGACTTATGAAGTCGAGTCGAGAATTTTAAGGGAGAAAAGAGGGGGCGGACACTCGCGTAAGTTCTCAAATGGGGGCATTTGAGGGGTATTTATAGGAAAATGAGTGGTTGTGTGAGTTTTGAGGGACGTGGCCACCTGGGCTGCTCAAAGAGGCGCGAACCACGTCGCGGGTCTTCGAGTTGTCCTGTCACTTTCACACAAGTGCAATCATGATTTGTTCTATCCTAGATTTTGGATGAACATGTTTGGTACTTGACTATGTAAGATTCCGGGAAACCTTAACATAGAAGATTTGAAAAGGTTTGTTTTCTGTGTTTGACTCGGTTTGACTCGTTGTTGGAGTCGGGATTTGAATTTTTGAGTCGGTTTTTGGTCCGGTGTCGGTTTTGACTCTAGTTAGTGTCATTGCGACCCCGTCGTCGTGCATTAAACATTCCAGGTACTTTTGAAAAGTTTTGAAATGTTTTATTTTCGAAATCGTTTTAAGTTTTCCGACTTAAAGTTGTACACAAACTGTCGATTAAACGCCGCGATTCCAAAACATGTTGTAGTCCGATAATCATCGGGTGTTTGTTGGAGTCTTAGCAGATACTGGGTATCTACAGAGCCCCCACTTTGACTGAGGCTTGGACAGGGCGAAAGTCAAAGTAGAGCCCCCAGGTCAATCGAAGACTACAACCTGGAGACCCAAGCGACGTCGAGGCGGCTCGAAAGGATTTGGGCCAAGAACCTGCCGTCGGGAAGGGCGACGCCAAGGCGACTCGAGGGTACGAGCCAAGGACCTGTTGTCGGGAATAGTTTAGAGTCTGTCGACTATCCGTGTGGGTTGTTTAAAGTCCGTTAGACTACGTACAAAGGCTCGCCAGTCATAAGAAGGAGTCATACCTGAGGCATCTTCGGATACGTCCTTGCCTGTTTGCGGATAAAGGCTCGCCAGCTGTGGTGCGTATATGAGGAGGGCTCGCCAGCCGCGATGCATTGTAAGGCACGCCAGCCATGGTACGTACCTGAGGAGGGCTCGCTTGCCGCGATGCGTAGTAAGGCTCGCCAGCCATGGTGCGTATATGAGAAGGGCTCGCAAGCCGCGATGCGTTGTAAGGCTCGCCAGCCATGGTGCGTACTTGAGGAGGGCTCGCCAGCCGCGATGCGTTATAAGGCCCACCAGCCATGGTGCGTATATGAGGAGGGCTCGCCGCCCGTGATGGGTAGTAAGGCTCGCCAGCCATGGAGGGTCGGTTAATTGACCGTGAGAATAGCCGCGTCGGATGGGCTTATTTTGAAAGTAGCGGACTCATGATGCCGCCGTGAAAATAGTGAATTTTGAATTTCACTATCAATGTTGTTGAAATAAGCGGGTTCCGCGAGGAAGCCCCCTGTTGATATTTGAAGGAATAGTGAATTTGAACTTCTACTACTCGTTTGCTTGAATTTTTGAAGGAAATAGCAAATTTTTAAATTTTGCTATTACGAATGAGGTGACGGTTTATGTGCCGTCGTTGACATGTGAAGGAAATAGTGAATTTGGAATCTTCACTATTATGTTTGAAGTGACGGTTTATGTGCCGCCGTTGACATGTGAAGGAAATAGTGAATTGGAATCTTCACTATGATTTTTGAAGTGACGGTTTATGTGCCGTCGTTGACGTGTGTGGAAAATAGTGAATTTGGAATCTTCACTATTACGTTTGAAGTGACGGTTTATGTGCCGTAGTTTGAATTTTGACGAAATAGTGAATTCTTGAATTTTTCACTATTATTTTGAAGGGAAAATGGCTGTTTTGATCGCCGTTTGTTTGAAATTTGAAGAAATAGTGAACTTTGAATTCACTATTATTTTTGAAATTATGGTTTTAATTGCCGTCGTTGAATTTTGAAGAATTTGCGTAGGAAATTGGGCTAAAGCCCAAATTTCGCTGAATAAAGAAAAGGGGAGCCTCATTGAGGCCCGAGCCCTTTGGCGATAGAAGGGGGCTCCCCTATTTTTCTGTAAAAGACGCGAGGCTTGGCTGCTCGTCATTCATCATTCATTGCCTTCAACCTTTCGCAAAAATCCGCCATTGAAGGACCTTTGTTTGCTTCCATTCATGCTATCAACAATAATGTCATCTCAAGGTATGTATTTCTTCTTAAATCCATTTGAATTTGTTGGTTTTTTTAGCTGAATTGAATTAAGGCGAGATGTTTACCCTAGAAAATCGATTTGGGCGTTTTTGATTGGGCCCATTTCGAGTGAAATTGATGATTGCATTAGGTTAGAAACCCGTTTAGGAGTATAGGGGTGCTTTTAGTTTGCATTTTAGTCCCCGTTCTCGCTCAATATGCTCGAAAAACGCGAGTGAGGTGGAGAAACCGTCTCATCTACAATGCCAAGTTTATTTTCTTGGGTAATGGGTCCCACTAGGTTGCATTGTAGTCGGGAAAGACCGTATTTGCCATTGTGGACCTTTGTTGGGTGTTGTGGGCAAAATTGGAATTTTTGCCTTTTGTGACGGTCTTATATCTGACAAAATGAGCGCTTGTTTGAGCTTGAATTGAGTCAGTTTGCCTTGAAATGGACCTTATTGGTAGTTTAGGTCGCCTTGGGGTGTGATAAAATCACGTTTGCCTTTTTGCGGTCGTTTTTGAATTTTTGACTGGTTTGTGCTCAAATTGGCGTATAAATCGCCTTTTTGAGCCGTAGAAAAATTCCCCATTGCATTGGGAATGCACTTTGGTTTGTTGGCGGACCTTGTGTGGGTCTTGGGGTGCCTTTTTTTTGTTGTGGTTGTTTTGACTCGTCTTTTGCTTGAAAAGAATGGCGAGTCGTTTTTTTTGTGCATTTTTTGTGAACTATTTTTTTTGTTCGGTTGGATTTGGGCGGGGCTGCCCTTGCTTTGCTTTGCAGGTTGTTTGTTTGTTCTGGGTTTGTCCGATTTACGGCGTCATAATGCCGAAATTTCGGTTGACGTTTTTTGTTTGAAGGAGAGTGTTCGGGACAGGCTGGTTCCCTTGCAGCGACTTTTGAGGAGTTGTTCAGGACGGGGCCGGTCAGCACTCCGGTTAGTGTACCCGCCACGGTAGTGCAGGACGCTTCCGAGAAGGAGGGACCCCCTGCGGAGACTGCTGGGGCCGAGAGGGCCGTTGAGGAGCGTGAGGAGCCCGTTGTTGGAGCTACCGGCGCTGGGAGAGCTCAGACTGGGTCTGAGGCTGGTACCTTCGGGAGGAGGGTTTCTACGAGGAGACGGACTCCTCGGCCGACCAGACGGACGTTACAGAACGTCGTTAGGGTCGTTGAGAGGCCTTCCATCCGTCACGTTGAGTCTCGTGGTCAGAAGAGACGGAGGGCGGAGACAGTTGAGGACGACGCTGACGTCGCGAGTTGGGATGCTAGACGGGTTACAGCCCCGCGGGGGCTGAACCTGCGGGCGACGCATGCTTGGGCCGAGGGTTTCGACGGTAGCCAGTTGCTACTTCGACTGGACAGGCACATCTCCTACCGTGCTCACGAGGGTTTGGTGAGTCGTGTCCCTTGATTGAACTTTCGTCACTTTTGAAGTGTCAGACCTGAATAGGTGTTCTGACGTTGTTTGTTTTTTATTTCAGGAGATCGGCACCATGATGACTTTCTCGGGCTTTACTACCTGTTTGGGCCTTTACGACGTTCTCCAAGCCGGGACGAGGGCGTTGATAGAGAGGTCGGCTTTTGGGCCGTTGGTGGCCGCTTGGCGGGATATTCACAGGTCTTCGATTAGGTTGAACCTGTGCCTGATCCGTGCCATGTTGGATCGGTACCGGGATACGACATCGTCGTTCCACATGGAGTTCGGGGAGGTCGGTGTGACCTTAGAGGATTTCGCCATGATATCTGGCCTCCCTTGTGGCGAGACGCCTGTTGAGTTTACCGAGACACCGGAGAGAGTGTCTTCTCCTGCGGTTACTCATCTGATCGGTACTGCTTTGCCGGAGCCTTCCGACATTACTCCGTACCTGATCGCGAGTTCGTATGTGAGAGACCACTTCAGAGAGAGAGAGTGGCGGATGCAGCTCCGGCGCCGTTGGAGAGTCCGGAGGCAGAGGCTAGGGCTGACGCGCAGGAGGCGCGGTTGTGGTTGTGTTACTTCTTGGGTGCCACGTACTTTGGTGACAAGGGTGAGCGCTTGTCGACCAAAGTGCTTTCCCTCCTTGCTGACCTCGACACTCTGGGTCAGTTTGACTGGGTTTTGCCGGCCTTAGCGAGTTTCACCCGGTACATGCACGCAGCGGTGCGTCCGGAGGTAGTTGGGGATGGTAGTGCCCCTGCTTTGGTTGGTCCTGGCCTCATCTTGGAGGTACGAGCATTTTTTTGTAGTTTGAGTTTGATTTGAATTTGATTTTGGCAATTTTTGATAAATTGGCTGATTTGTGTTTGCTGTGTTTGATTACAGGCTTGGTTGTACGCTTACTTCACCCCTCTGCGCCCGGGGACTGCAGGCGGTGTCCCCTTGACCTACCCCGCTGTGAGGGGTTGGACGGTGGCTCGGAAGAAGTCGACTAAGTCGACTTATGAGGACTGCAGGCGTCACGTGAACAGAATTCGAGTTCCTGACGTGAGTCATTGTTCCTTACTCCTTCTTCTTTGTAGAATTAGATAGAGGTAGGAGGACTAGGTAGCTTAGGAAGCCCCCAGTTGGTTTGAGTAGCCTTGTTCTGAATGCAGTTTGTAGGGTGGCCTTGGGAGCACTACACGGACGTGCCGACCGCCGTTAGGGAGCGTCTGCGGCCCCGCAGCTCCCGGCGTTTATACTTGGAGACGGCGATCGAGCCGGTTTGGTACCTGGGCGAGCGTTTAGCTCGTCAGTGCCTTACTGAGATCTTCGTGGTACAGGTCGACCCGCCTAGGGTGTTGTTCCAGGAGTCGACCCCCGACGAGGTTGAGGAGCACCTTCACGGTCGGGGGGAGGTGAGGGCGTATTCTTGTGTGGGACGTCGACTACGACACCTTTCGGTTGTCAAGGCTTGCCTGGTACCCGATCGAGGTATATCTTCCTCTGTTCTTTTGTTTTCACTGCTTCTTTTGGGTAGGAGGATTTGTTATTTTTGATGCGGATCCAAATTGCAGGGAGTCGACCTACTGATGAGGACTCAGCCCCCAGTTTTCCCGGCGAAGACCACCTTTCAGGGTCCGGGTGGTGAGGAGCTACAACTGCGCTTACAGAGCCCGCGGTTGCCGAGTTGACCGACGTTGGCATGGAGTGGAGGCTGATCTTCCTGAGGGTGAGTTCCTGACTTGGACATTTTTCCTCACTTGTGTTTTGCCTTGCATTATATTGAAGGACATTTTTGAATGTAGGTGACGACCGTTAGTCATCAGGCTTTGTAGCGGATGGCTAACCGCTGGAGGGCGCTTGCTGGTGACCTGGCTGCGAGGGAGGCTCGGCTTTCTCAGGTATATTTTTTTGTGTGCTGTTTTTGTGTATTTTGTGTTGTGTTTCACGTTTTTAGATCTTGATGATCTGTATTGTGTTTTGTAGGGTACTGCGGATCCAGCGGATCTTGCCCGGGTTCGCGCTGAGTTGGATGCAGCTAGGTCGATGATCGAGGTCCAAGGGTTGGGGATCACTCGTCGGGACCAGGAGTTGAGGCGTCGTGAGGACGAGTTACGGAGCCGAGATGCGGAGATTGCTTCTCTGAGGGTTCAGTTGGCTGCAGCGGAGGAGCTTCACGTCGAGATGGAGCGTGAGATGTTGGAGAGTTCCCCAGAGAGGGAGTCTGAGCAGGTGGTAGTGTATGTGTTGGCGACGAATCCTCGCGAGACCGGGACTGGTCCGACAGGAGGCGCTGAGTAGTTGTAGTAGCTTGCCCGTGTCTTGGACTCTTGTTTGTACATATTTACATTTTGCGTGAGGCGGTTTGTATATATGTGTTTTTGGATTGTAGCTCATTTTGTGATTTTGGCTTTTTTGTGTTGTGTTTCGGAGGAGCGTTGTCGGCTGTCAATTCTCCTTTTGCTTTGCACTGGTTCCTGCATCGTTAGTGTAGAAACAGGCAACAGGTAGCACATATGCATAAACGTAAACACGTAAAATCATTTCATTGAAAACAAAAT
The DNA here is from genome assembly GCF_048544455.1 of Silene latifolia. NCBI lineage: Eukaryota > Viridiplantae > Streptophyta > Magnoliopsida > Caryophyllales > Caryophyllaceae > Silene > Silene latifolia. Next base: position 4,738,126 of record NW_027413640.1, on the reverse strand, counting down.
TAAGCAAGATGACTTGAAGTTAAAATTGAATTTTGAAAATTGAAATGAATTTTGAAAAGTTTCGCGACAAGTCGTCACGTTTGGAATTTAAAAGGAAATAATTTGAAAATTGAGCAATTAACTCGTGTCTTGAATTAAATTGCGTTTAAATTGCTGAAATTGATTTGTGACTCGAAAAATTTCAAACTCAATCCGTTAGGGAAGAATTTTAGAAAAGATTTTTTTACGAGTATATTTGATTTGATTTTTTGAGGTCAAAACTCGAATTTGTGAGTGCTTGAATTTTGGAGGAAAACTGATGTTGTGTTATCAATTTTCGTTTTTTATTTTGATGGAAAATTGTGAAAAGGCGAAAAATTTTCGGAGAAAAAGCGAAAAAAAGTCGGATTTTTGATTGACATGGAAATGATCCGTCGCGGATCGGGGCGACTAGCCCTTCCCCCTTTAAAAAAAGAAAGAAAAATCCGTATGTTTAAAGCTGCGTCATGGAAACCGTGTCGGATTTCGTAAAACGCGAAAACAAGGAAATGTGAGTGTGAGAAAACACAAAATGTCCCGGATCATCCCAAAGAGGCACGAGCGTTATGGCGGGAGGTTTGAGGTGTCAGGAGAAAACACAAGTTGAAAGAAACAAGTCAAAGCGGGAATCCTGGGGGAGGGCCTAAAGAGGCACGAGCAGCCTGGCGATGGGAGCCAGCTCTCCCCTTTTTATGAAAAACGCGCTGATTGTTTTTGTATAAATAGTGATGTTTGCGCTTCATTGTTTCATCATCCAAAACAAAAAAACATCTCTATAAAATTTCTTCTTCTTCTTCCACAAAAATATTTCATGGATGCCTTTTAGAATGCGTTGCGACAATGGTGCCGGGATTTGTCACCTCCCAAAAAGTATCAACTCATTTGTATGGGAGTTGGTCAATTGTTGGTTCTCCGTCAAGTCAAGGTGCAATCCTCATTTCTCGAAGCATGTTCTCGGTTTTGGGATTCGAAACACCATGTTTTTGTTTTCCCGAAAGGTGAAATTTGTCCTCTTGCCGAAGAAGTTGGAGCCATTGGTGGGTGGCCGGGTTGTGTTCCGGTGCTTCCTCCGACTCGGTTGTGCTACAAAGAGAAATTCCGTTCCATGTTGGGTTTGTCGACAAGTCAAGTCAACTTCTTTCTTGCTCCACATGGTGTGGATATGTTGGCTCTTATCAACATCTTTTCCAATCGATTAGATGCCAATGTTTCGGAGGTGGCTAGGAGAAGGGCTCTTGCCTTTTGCCTTATCCATGTGTACCTCTTTGTTGATGTTTTGAAGAAGGAGGGGCCGAAATGCTATGGTAGCATGACCCTTGTTCATGTGGTCGAGCAAATGGAGCATGGTAGAGATCCATCATGGTTGGTGCTTGGAGAGATCATCCAAGCTTTGGACAAGGAAGACTCTTGTGGAGAAGCTCCCTCATTCGGATCCCCAAGGATCCTCCAAGTGTGGTTATTGGAGAGGCTAAGGTATGTAGAGCCTCCGGTTGATTTTTCTTCTTATTCCTTCCGTCACCTTACCATGAGGAAGAAGTTGTACTCGGATAGTTTTGCTTCTACTGAGGCTTATTGGGCCGCAAGATTGGCGGAGGAGGGTGGTCCTCACATCCGTTGGGTGGTGCCATGGTGGCACTTGAGGTCCTTCACGGGGTTGCCCGCTTCGGGTGCTAGTCCTCGTTCTTTGATGGTGGTGGGTTTGAAGGTTGCTTCCTTTATTTATCCCGAAGGCTCATGAGGCGAATGGGGCATCAGCAAAAGGTGCCCGCTCAAGATACCCTTGTCCAAGAGAATGTTTTCCGGAACTCCGAGCTTGTGGAGGTCTTCGAAAGGTGGTGGGCCACTCGGCCGCTTGGGAGGTACCAAATCCCGTTGCCACAACATGGGTTACTCCCGCTTATGTCAAGTGGTCACGTGCTACGTCCTTGGAAGAGAGGTGCAAATTCCGTAAGGACGAGGTCGTCGACTTAAAGTATCGAGAGGTTGGCAAGGCCAACCGTGCCTTCTTCGAGGAGTATGTTTATGGAGCTAGCCCGGATGTGATGAGACCACCAAAGAGGATAAGAACGGGTCCCAAGAACATGGTGGGTCGTGCATTGACTCGTTTCAGGTCAAACATGGGGTCGTGTGCTAGACCGGAGGCCGTCGCCATCTTAGATCCGTTGAGGATCCATTCCGAGGAGGAAATCCATGCTAGGCGGGCCAACAAGAAGAACAAGGGGAAGATGTACCCCGAGGGAAAAGGCAAGGGTAGAATGGAAGAGTGAAGACCTCCATTACCCACTTTATTATTATGTTGTATTAGTGTTGTGAGTTGTTATTATGTTGTACTAGGTAGTTATTGTGTGTTTTGTGCTAGTTTTATTATGTGAGGTGTTTTAGTCGACACCTTAGCTTTGACAAGTTGTAGACTCGTCGAGCTTTATTTGTTGTTGAAATTGTAATCCCTCCCATTATTAATTAAATAAGAGGATTACTTGTGTCAAAAATTGTGAATGCTCGTTTCTTCCATCCATTTTGTAAAGGCAATTCGAATTGAATCGTCCTAAACGTTTGCACTTGGGAAAGTGGGATTTTTGGGAAGGAAGAAAGGCTCTTTTTGTATTTTGTGGAGAAAGGGAATGGTTTTCCCTTTTCTTTTTTGAAAGTTGATGTGGGTGATGTTTTTTTTATTATGGGGATGGTTGTATCCTTCATGTGTAAGAAAGGACTGCCTACGTATCCACCTGGAGAGGTGAAATCAAACCATGATCGTAGTTCGAAATGCTTTGTAAATTTTATTGGGTTTTGTGGTTGTATCCCTCATGTATAAGAGGGACTGCCTACGTATCCACCTGAAGAGGTGAAATCAAACCATGCTCGTAGTTCAGGGGTTTCTTTTTGTTTTAGTGCAAATGGACATTGCCTTTGACAGATCAAAGGACATTCGAAACGGGCAAGGTGCCGCAACTTAGACTCGATAAAACATGCAATTTCAAATCAGAACGCGTTTGAGGAACTTGACTTGAAAAGGGTTAAGGTGGACGCTAGTTGTAAAACTAGGCTTGGATCGTTGGTTGCTATGGTTCAAGGGTAGTATTTCTTGAGTTGGTCCAAGTTGGTCGGGTTTGTAAAATCCTCCCCATCTAGGTCACTCAGTCTCACTGCGCCCCCCGTAAGTATCTTCTTGACCAGGTATGGCCCGGCCCAGTTGGGTTTGAATTTTCCCCTCGGATCGACGGGTAACGGTGCTCGGACGGACTTGCGGACCAAGTCGCCTTCCTTAATGTTCCTGGGTTTGACCCTCTTGTTGAATGCCTGTTGTATACGTCTTTGGTATAGCTGGACGTTGTGCAAGGCGTTGAGCCGCCGTTCGTCTAGAAAAGTGAGTTGTTCGTACCTTCGACGGGTCCATTCCGCCTCGGGGACTTGACTCTCCAGTAGGATGCGTAGAGAAGGGACCTCTAACTCTACCGGTTGAACCGCCTCCATGCCGTATACTAGGTAGAAGGGTGTGGTGCCTGTCGGTGTTCGAATGGAGGTTCGGTATCCCCAAAGTGCGAATGGGAGCATGCTCGGCCATTCGCGGTAGTTGTCTTGCATTTTCTTGATAATGGTGACAAGAGTTTTGTTCTCTGCCTCCACTGCTCCGTTAGTTTGGGGATGGTAGGGGGATGATCGATGTCGTTTGATGTTGTATTTGTCCAGCAAGGTCTGAGCTTCCGCCCGGAAGTGAGAGCCTTGATCGCTGATGATTTCATGGGGTACCCCATATCTGCAGATGATGTTGTTCTGGATGAACTTGGCAACTTGTTTGGCGGTCAAGACCGCATATGATTGCGCTTCCACCCATTTGGTGAAATAGTCGATGGCGACGAGGACGAAGCAATGCCCCTTAGTGCCTATCGGGTTGACTTTCCCAATGATGTCGATGCCGCAGGTTGAGAAAGGCCAGAGTGACGTCATAGTGTATAAAAGGGATGGTGGTATATGTTTTATGTTGGCGAAGATTTGACAATTGTGGCAATGTTTGACGTAGTTACGGCAATCGGCTTCCATGGTGGTCCAGTAGTAACCTAGCCGCATGATTTTTTGGGTAAGCATCATTACGCTCATGTGAGGGCCGCATTCTCCGTCGTGGACCTCTCCCATGACTTTTTTGGCTTTGTGATGGTCGATGCAAAGGAGGAGAATTCCTTGGGGTGTTCTTTTGTATAGTTGATTTTGGTTTATCACGAATTGGGATGCAAGTAAACGGATGGCTCTTTGTCCTCTTGGGTCAGAGGTAGGAGGGAATTCGTTTTTGGTTTTGTAGTTGAGGATGGCTTGGTACCAGGGTTCATCATGGTTTTCCTCGTCGTTGTTGATGGCACAAATGTGAGCTGGCTCGCTCCTTCTCTCGACACATAGGAGCATCGACGTCATGTCGTCCGGTATGTTGACGAGTGCGTCAAGTTTTGCCAGGGCATCAGCCAATTGATTTTCCTCTCGTGGCAAGTGGAAGTAGTCGACTTGGTCGAAGAACTCGGCCTCTTGATTGATTCTCACTCGGTAGGGAACTAAACTGTCACTTCGGATTTTCCATGATCTGGACACCTGATTGATGATGAGCGAGGAATCGCCGTGGACCCTCATTCTTTTGATGCCAAGTGTGATGGCTGCTTGCAGGCCGATGAGACATGCCTCATATTCAGCGGCATTGTTGGTGACGGCGAAGTCTAGTTTGACCGAGATCGGAACATGTTCTCCCTCTGGCGAAATTAGGAGGATTCCTACCACCAAAGCCTCTCAGATTAGATGCACCATCGAAGTATAGGTCCCATGCGTCGGAATCGGCACAAAGGATGTCTTCGTCAGGAAGTGACCAGGTGTCGGTCGTTAGATCCTCGTTGACGATATTCTCTGCCAGGAAATCGGCGACTGCTCTTCTCTTGATAACCTTGAGGGGTAAAAACTTGAGATCGAACTCGAACAACATGAGTGTTCACCTAGACAGCCTTCCGTTTAGTACAGGTTTTTCGAAGATGTATTTGACCGGGTCCATCTTTGAGTAGATGTGGACAGACGGCTGAGCATGTAATGCCACAGCTTCTTTGTTGACCATACTAGGGCAAGGCATGTCTTTTCCAGTTGGGTGTACCTTGTCTCGTATTCGATGATCTTTTTGCTGATTTAGTAGATGGCCCGTTCCTCGCCGTCGACTGTTTGTACTAGCATTGCTCCCATGGCTGTGTCGGTAACAGTCAGGTATAGGGATAAAGGAATCCCCGGTTGAGGTGGCATGAGGACAAGAGGTTTGGATATGATTTCCTTTATCCTGTCGAAGGCTTTTTTGCAGTCGTCGTCCAAATCGGTGTGATCGGAGGCGCGAAGCTTCTTGAATATTGGTTCACAAATCTTGGTGAGCTTGGCAATGAAGCGGCTGATGTATTGGACCTGACCGAGAAATCCCCGAATCTCCTTCTCGTTCCAAGGCCGTGGCATTTGTTGAAGGGCTTTGATTTTGGTTGGATCAATCTTAATGCCTGTTTTGCTGACGACATGTCCCAAGAGTTTTCCGGAGGTGACCCCGAATGCACACTTTAGAGGATTTAGTCTCATGTTATATTTCCGCAGACGAGCAAAGAATTTTCGAAGGGCATTGATGTGGCCGTCCCGTTCTCTTGACTTCACAATCATGTCATCGACATACACCTCTACCTCCTTGTGCATCATGTCATGTAGGAGAGTGGTAGCGGTTCTCTGATAGGTAGCCCCGGCGTTGATGAGACCGAAAGGCATGACTGTGTAGCAATATGTACCCCACTGTGTAGTGAAAGCAGTCTTGTGCATGTCTTCCTCAGCCATTTTAATCTGGTTGTATCCGGCATACCCGTCCATGAATGATAGGAGAGCAGGTTCAGCAGTGTTATCTACCAGAATGTCAACATGTGGCAAAGGGAAGTCGTCCTTTGGACTCGCCTTGTTCAGATCCCTGAAGTCGACGCAAACCCGAATTCTCCCGTATTTCTTCGGTACAGGAACAATGTTGGCCACCCAGTAAGAGTATTCAGACACTTTGGTGAAACCAGCCTTGAATTGTTTGTCTACTTCTTCCTTGATTTTTAGGGCCCATTCAGGACGCATCCGGCGTAACTTCTGCTTCACAGGTTTAGCTCCGGGCTTAATGGGTATCCGGTGCTCTGCAATTTCCCTGTCAATCCCAGGCATGTCTCTGTAGGACCAGTCGAATACATCTTTGTATTCGTGGAGGAGGTCAATGAACTGTTGTCTTTTCGAGGGGTCCAAGGTTGTCCCTATCCTAAGTTCTTGAGGTGTGTTGTCGGTCCCTACGTTAATAGGTTCGGTCTCCTCAATGATGGAGGTTCTGGTTTCCCGTTTGTCAAGTTATTTGGCTAGGTGAGGTGGGTAGTCACTCAAGTCAAATTCCTCATAGTCATTCAGAATTGTATTGCAGTTAAATTGAGATGAGTCATAAGCAAACTTAGCGTTCATTAAGTTGACACGAGCGAAAAGCTCGGAGAGGACAGACATCTCATGGTCTGTCATAGGCGACGCAGCAGAGGAGGTGGCCCCTGGAACAAGCTCCAGGTTGTCACCTTTCATGGGAGTGGGGGTGACCCTAGTAGATTCAGCCTCTGAATCAGCCACGACCTAGTGATAAAATAGCGGGAATGGGACCTTGACTGGGACATCGGGAGTGTTAAGAGCTATGACAGACTCTGACTCCGACTTAGACTCAGATTCAAATTCTTCTCCACTTTCTTCTTTGAACATAAGGCTTTCTCCAGTTGTGATCTTGAGAATGCGGCCTCGGCAATCGGTCCAATTGACGGTTTTCCTCCAGCCTTGCGTAGCTTTCTCCGGGTCAGTGTCGGAGATCAGAGCAGTTGGGTCAAATTGATTGTCCTTCAGGGCGATGTTTATAATGTCCTCATAGTCGAGGTGCTTGATGTTATCCTCTCCAAAGAGGAGGGTGACAGCTTGTCCATCGAGGCATGACGACGGCTTAGACTCAGTTGATGCAGCTTCGGTGTTGTCGGGGATGAAGTAGCAATCCTGGAAGACTTCCACACCCGGGTACCTGGCCTTGGCTACAGAGTCATAGATCAGCTCTGGGAAGCCATGGTAGAGCTCTGATTCTCCCTCGGGGACAAAGTATTTGTTGAGGGTCAGATGATAGGGACGGAGGATAACTCCGTGCTTCTTGCGTTTTCGAACTAGGAGGTTCATCTCCTGGATATCTTAATCGGTAGGCTCATATTCCAGTCCGAAGGGAATGTTGGGGAACTTAGCCTGTTTCAAGGGAGGTAAGGTGCTCTTCAGTGGATTGAGGGGCAAACCCGGGAAGTAACCCTGACGCATCATGATGCGGTTGACCGTGAGGTTGGCGAACGGGTCACAATCAAAGGGTGTTGATTCATCAGTTATGGCATTCACAGCTTGGAATCCCCACATTTCATTATCATCTTCCTAAATGGTCCGGGAGGCTATTCCCTTCCTCATGACAGCTTTGATCAGGGAAGCAGGAATTGTGATCGTTTTCCCGTTGAAGGGGAGCCTGATCTTCTGGTGGAGAGTTGAGGTAACTGCCTTGACGGCGTGAATCCAGGGACATCCCAGGAGCATATTAAAGGAGGCGTCGATGTCGACCACCTGAAAACTGGTTTGCCTTTCCATTGGTCCGGTTGCGACAGTTAGAGTGATGAACCCCGCGACCTTGCAACGAGTGCCGTCGTAGGCGCGTACTCCTTGATTTGTTGGGACCAAATCAGCTTCCTTAATACCCAGCTTGTAAGCAGTCTTGAGGGGAATGACATTTACAGCGGATCCGTCATCTACAAGGACCATGGGCCATTCTTCTTGAGACATTGCACGGTAATGTACATGGCAAGGTTATGATTAGCTCCAAAGGGAGGGATGTCTTCGTCAGAGAAAACGACTGGGTTGTTCAAGTCAGGGGCGTCCCTTGTCATATGTGCCACTATTTCTTCAGGGGAAGAGGTTGAGGGCACAGTTAATTTTCCCAAGGCCTGTAGCAAAGCCTGTCGATGCTCAAAGGATGTCGCGATCAGTTGCCAGATCGAGATCTCTGCTTTTGCCTTCTAAAGCTGCTTGAGGATCGAATTCTCAGGAGCTCTTGGTTGAGTGTCTACTTCCGAGACGACTTGGTCGTTTAGAGCGACCGCTGAATTGTTCGGGTTCTGATAGGGGCGTCCGGACCGGGTAAGGTGACCGATCTCTTTCGCTCGTTTCTCATTTCTTGGGATAATATAGACATCTTCAACATCATCTCTCCAGTTGCCATTGATTTCAGGATCTCGAAGGCGCCTTGGAGGGGTATTCTTTGGTAGGCAATTTTTGTGAGGGATATTTCTGTGAGGGTAGTTTTTGTGGGGTTGATTATTGTGAGGGTGATTATTGTGAGGATAATTATTGTGAGGATGATTATTGTGAGTGCATTCCAGAATGGTCGCGGGAGCAATCCGTCCTGATGAGGGTAGTTTTGGGCGCTCAGGGGACTCTCCCTCGGGCGTGGTGGTGGAGGATTGAAGATAAGTCGGCAGTAGGCATCGTCAAGTCGGGTAATCCTCTCGGAGAGGCTGGTTATGGCTTCCTCAACCTGTTGGAATATGGTGAGCATAGTGCGGCACTAAACACAAATACCCCATCCGAGGGATCTTTCTCCAAGGTTTTCACCTCGTCATCAATTGTTAGGATGAGGTGAGAGAAGTCCAGAGTTGGTTCATCATTGGAGATAGCGTGAATTCCGAGAGGATTTATTTTGTTATTCGGCTTAGTTGGTGGAGGTAAAGGCAATTCCCCTTTCTCAATCATGTCTTGGATGATGTGTTTGAGTTTGAAGCGGGTTTCTGTATCATGCCCTTTCCCTTGATGGTACTGACAGTAGGCATTGGGGTTCCAGAAGCGGGATTTCATAGCATCGGTCGGATCCGGGGTGGGTCCGATTGGTTGTAACTTTCCCTGGTCCATGAGCCTCTTCAGGGCACTTGCATAAGTTGACCCTATATTAGTGAACACTCTCTGGGGACGCTCAGCTCTCTTAGCAGATGGTTCAACGAGGTTGACCTCATCGATCTTATTCGTTTGACCATAAGGGCGATATCCGGTTGAGGTGGATCCCTAGTAGCCTCTACCGGTGGTTTTGGCTAGGACACCCTTTCGAAGGTCGTCTTCAATGCGTGTCCCCAGAATTTGCAGATCCTGGAAGGTCTTAATATTTTGATACCTCAGTAAGTTGGCATACACTGGGCGAAGATTGTTGACGAACTTTTCCACCAAATTTGATTCACTCGGCTTGCTGACCAGTTGAGTATTTACCCTCCTCCAACGGGTTAAGAACTCGGTGAATCCCTCCTTGTCGTTCTGGGTTAGGACCTCAAGGGTACGGGTATTGGCTTGGATTTCAACATTGTCAGCGTATTGCTTAGCAAATTCAACCGCGACTTCATCCCAAGTAGTGAGGTTCTTCTGGTCAAGGGAGTAGTACCATTGGCGAGGGATCGGTTCCAAGGATGATGGGAAGATCCGGGTGAAGAGCTCCTGTTTGACCCCTTTTATGGCCATGTAGTCTTTGAAGGCTCGAATATGATTAAGCGGGTCCTCCACTCCTTTGAATTTAGGTACATTAGTCAGGGTAAAGTTGTCGGGTAATTGATCCCCAACAGGTTCAAACCTTCGGTTGTTCTCAAGATGGATATTGTTACCCCGGGCTAAGAGCTGTTCTTCCAAGAGCTTTAGCCTCTTCTCAGTTTCAGTCAGAGGTAGAGTATTATGTTCTCCAGCTTCCTTGTTTTATAGGGTGTCGATACGGGTCTCGACACGATCCAGGGTGACCTTAAGAGCGGTGAGCAGGCTGGCTAGCTGATCAGTCGTGACATCTCTGTTGTTATCATTGTTGTTGTTGTTGACAGACGAAGTTGAAGACGGGGCCATGGCTCTGAGGCAGAAAAATGGCTCACATTACAACTCAATCCGACACGGTTCGAAGACTGAACGCAGACAACATAAAGGACGAGACAAAGATCAGACTCAACAAGACGAGGATGACCGTGTGTGGTTCCTCGGTGCTGACCCGATTTATGACGTGACGGTGTTGACCGAACCTTTAACACGTGCCTAATGTAACGGCGTGACGCCATTGGACAAGTCTCATGGCGAGACGACTCATAAGTAAAGACCCATAAGTACGTTTGCTTCGACTCGATAGACACGAGGCGGAATTGGAATGGTGGACTGAAGTTTTCGAAAATAGAAATTTTCAAAAATATTCATTCGTTGCTTTGTGGACGGCTTCCGAAGATAGAGATATCCGCAAGTCGGTCAGTTGAAAGGTCTGTCTTAAGTTTATTTGCAAAAGACGGTTTGAGTTTGAATCGGCTCGGAAAACAAGGCACTGCCTCCCAAGACGCTTTTTTGAAACTCAAAATTGTATGTTTTGAAAATCGAGTTTGAAATGTTTGAAGAGGTCTCGGGGACGGTGCATGGTCCTCGGGATCTCAAAAGTGTCTCAAGAAAAGGGTGTGTTCTTTTCTCGGGTTTTGAAAGAGCCATTGTCGGCGCGAAACGGGTTAAAATTCGTGTCTAGACGCGGCGATTATAACGGCGTAAAAAGGTGATTTGAAATGGTTGTAAAAAACCGAGTTTGAAAATCGTCGTTACGACGGCCTAGAAAGGCGGGTTGAAATGGTTATAAAAACCGGGTTTGAAAATCGTCATTACGACGGCCTAGAAAGGCGTGTTGAAATGGTTATAAAAACCGAGTTTGAAAATCGTCATTACGACGGCCTAGAAAGGTGTGCAACGGTCGGCAAAAGACCGAGGTTTGAAACAGCCATTATAACGGCGCAAAAAGGTGATTTTGGAAGTTTTAAAATGACACGGAAGGACTTATGATCAAGTAGCACATAAGCACTCACAGTTCATTATATTATGCATTATGCTGACACGGGTTTTGGCTTAGGAGGGTGAGTTACACATCAAGCAATCAAACCCCGATTTGCGAGAGGGATACCAATCCAAACAAAATGTGTAAGGAGGGTGCCCTAGCCTCGTGCTCGAAAGTGATGAAAGCTCTTTAACGAAACAGAAATGTGTGACGTCAATGGTATGCTTGACTCAATCGGGATTCGAAACGCGGGGATGAGAAAACTCACGCCGACGAGACGAGCCAATTGGCCGATGAAGGTTAGGTTGTGGGCCCGGACAAGGAACCCGACCGTGACCGTAATATCAATTAATGCATTCCAACCAAGACCTCGTTCGAGTATCACCATCTAGGGATCACAAAGACGTAAGTGTCCTAGTTTTCCCCAGCGGAGTCGCCAATCTGTGGACGTGGCCCACATGCGGGTCCGGTTCGATCCGCGGACGCGCAGCGGTATTTTGAAAGCCACGCTCGGCGGCGTTAAAAATGCTTTCGACCGGATCGTTTTGGGTCGGTCGATTTCGTCTCGGTAAGGGTCTCGAAACGATTAGAGATGTTCGGAGTCGCCACCAAGCATTTGTCGGATGCTTGGAACCCGTTCGAAATCCACTTTATACCTCGGTCAAATCGAAGAACAAAGCAGCGTTTGACATAGGTACTAAACATGAGGAAATCGTCCCTCTTTAGCATCCTATCTCTAGAATAACTCTCGTACGCCCTAGATAAGGTCGTCCACTATCCAAAGATTCTGAGTAAGAGGTGAAGGTACATATTGGGAAGCCCTTTAATCAGACACCCAATCCCGCCCGCGGTAGCGGCCTCTACTGATCGATCTTGGTTGGTTGAATGAAAAAGTTGATAAAACGGTTTAAATGCATGAATGCGCATCCAATAATTTAAACCTAACATGTGAGAGCTTTCTAAGTCGGTTGATTTAATCCAAGTATCAAGTATAAGATGTCGAGTTAGATTATTGATTTGATTTGCATGTAAGACGGAAATTAAACATCCATTTACCGTATTAGGTTTATGGTGCATAACGTGATCCATTTCTCTTGGTGAAGCATTTTGCAAATATGATTTTGAATGAGCAAATAGTCATCTGATCCGTCCTATATCCAGGCTAACCGGAGTCGGGATCGTCCTAGACTGATGCTGGAAAGGGAACAGACCCTGCACCAGGCCGCCACATGAGGCGCGAGCCTGTTGGCAGTGCAAGGGGGTCTCCCCTGGTTTTGGAAATAAGAAAGAAGGGGCCTGTTTAGGCGCGTGTCAACTAACGGTTGAATTCTGTGTTCTGGCCTATTGAAAAACGTTTATAAAACGTATTGAGAAATGGGTATTTGACCCGATTTGGTTTGAAAGAGTCGTTTAGACCACATTTGTTGATTTGAGGAACGAGACTCGAATAATCATCATTATTTTAATGATTTTCGGTGTCGGGTTCGACTTTGACAAACTTGACATGAATAGTTTTGAAAATAATTATGAACTAATTGTTTTAAGTTCATTTGAATATCATTAGTTGATACTCATCATCGTACCCAGGTTAAAATCCGGCATGGTATGTAGAACCAAGGATGACTTTGTGTTGGTGACTAATATGCTTGTTTTGAAAATGTAAAGAAATGATGAAAGACTTTAAAATACCTCCCAAAAATGAAATAAAAGGCTTTAAAATACCTTTTAAATGTTATTAACCAAATATTATTACCGAAACACGGATTTAACCGTCATGGTATGAGGAACCAAGGGTAAAAAATGTTTTATGGTTAAAACAAATGAAATAAAATTAAAAAGGGTTTGAAAATATTTGAAATGGTAAAAACCGATTACAAATATAAAAATGAATTAAAGGGGAAAGACGAGAACAAACACGGTTGAGTTCTGACCTGGGCACTCCATTGAGGCGCGAGCCTTTGTGCACGATAAGGGGCTTCTGCCTCAGGCCAAAACTCAGTTTTGGCTCGTTTATCCCATGTTTTGGATCATGTTATGCATGTTTTAGCATGTTATAATCATGAATCAAATGAAGACATGATAAAAGAAGGATTTTTACACCCTCATACTTACATGTTTGGTCATGGAGAGAAACCGACGTAAGTGTAACAACTCGTTTGGTCGAAAAAGACTCGGTTTAAAACCATTTTGGTAAGTAAAAAGAGTGTTTTATTAAGATTAGTGACGGTGTAGTGGTCGAAGTGGTCGGTCAAGTGATTTAATGCACGATGATGGTACCAAACAATGTGTAAGGCTTGTATTTACGATCGGTAGGTCGTAAATACGCGTCGGATTGTGACTTAAGAAGTCGAGTCGAGAATTTTAAGGGAGAAAAGAGGAGACGGACACTCGCGTAAGTTCTCAAATGGGGGCATTTGAGGGGTATTTATAGGAAAATGAGTGGTTGTGTGAGTTTTGAGCGACGTGGCCACCTGGGCTGCTCAAAGAGGCGCGAGCCACGTCGCGAGTCTTCGAGTTGTCCTGTCACTTTCACACAAGTGCAATCATGATTTGTTCTATCCTATATTTTGGATGAACATGTTTGGTACTTGACTATGTAAGATTCCGGGAAACCTTAACATAGAATATTTGAAAAGGTTTGTTTTTTGTGTTTGACTCGGTTTGACTCATTGTTGGAGTCGGGATTTGAATTTTTGAGTCGTTTTTGGTCCGGTGTCGGTTTTGACTCTAGTTAGTGTCATTGCGACCCCGTCGTCGTGCATTAAACACTCCAGGTACTTTTGAAAAGTTTTGAAATGTTTTATTTTCGAAATCGTTTTAAGTTTTCCGACTTAAAGTTGTACACAAACTGTCGATCAAACGCCGCGATTCCAAATCATGTTGTAGTCCGATAATCATCGGGTGTTTGTTGGAGACTCAGCAGATACTGGCTATCTACAGCTATACGAAGGGAATAGTGCGATATAAATTGTCCACCCCCTTGTCAGGGTTGTTTGAAATCTCAAGGCCACTCGAGGAGTAGTGAACTGAAAATGCGTGGCCACGCTCGACAGGTATCTAGAGTAGATAATTCCGGTCAGAAAGTTACTCTCCAGATCGAGGAAACCATTCAAGATATGATCAAATGCAAGTACGACCTGCGAGACACCTTGCATTGAGTGGGAGATTGTAATAGGACAAGAGAATTGGTGACGCACACTTGTCTCGGATAAGTGGGAGATTGTTGGAGTATGTGTCCTCAACAATAGTGCGATCAGATGATTTAAAATCATAATTAAATCTCATATTAAGAATACGAAAGGGATGATTAATTAAATAGTCAACTGATCAACATTAATCGGTAACGATTGGCTTGCTAAAGTTTGACGTTACTGTCGTGTTGACGGTGGTGATCAGTTGATCCCTTAAGGTCACACCTAAAAGATGATGCCCTTATCAGTAAAGTTAATTAGTTGTATATTGATACAAGTTAATTAATTCCTTAAATAAGAACAATTTATATTTATGAGAGGAAATATGTATCTTATCATAATGTGATTAAATAACATTCGATTTAGTGGATTAATATATTAATTCACTAAATTATGTTGAGGTTTTATAAATATTTCGAGATAGAGGTAATTAGTTATTTACATTTACAAGAGGTTGTAAATTTAACTAACTAGCTATTATGAGACCCATTATATGTTGATATAATGATAAAATATTACTCAATAAGTTGAGTGAATATATGTTTATTAATTTGTCACATAATTTTTGTATGATCAAATTAATATTTAATTATATAAGATAATTAAACATAAGACTTATAAGTATTTGTGGGACAAATATTATAAGACAAAAATAGACCCAAATACACTCATGTGTACCGTCCATATTAGGTAGCAAGCTTGATTTTTGGTTTTGTCATGTTGTTGTTGGAAAGATGCTCCAACATCTTATGACACACCTAAATCTAGCTAGCCTACAACCTATACTAAAGCATATGCATATGATAGATTTTGGAGAAGACCAAAATTCTCTTAATAAGAGCACTTGGACGGTACAATGCAAGATAGAGGAGAATTTTTATTCTTCTTATTTTACTCTATCTTTCTCCAAAAAGTTCATACATGAAAAACCTCACTCATGCTTATTTTTTTCCTCTAAAACTTAAGAAGTTTTGATCCAAATTGTTCACAAATACTACTAATATTATTAATGTAATATATGAGTATTAGTAGTCAATTTTAAGGTAGACTACTAAATAAATATCTAGTAAATATTATTTCGTAGTGATAAGGGCTAATCTCGGGTGCAATCAAAAGGAGGGCTCCTAATATAGAGTCTTGGAGGATCATCCTAATACTTATCATAGCTCAATAACAAGTGAAGGAAGGAGACCTCACTTGTGCCCAAAAATCCGAAAATAACAATGTAAGAATCATTGTTTTCTCATTTCATACCTTATTTAGTTATGCATGCACTAGATCTAAAGAGCTCTAATTAATATGTTAATTAGTTCATCATTAGAGGAGTCTAATAATAGGTATATGAACCTAACAATGAGAATGTCAAAATGTCAAAACGCAAGAGCGAAATGTCATAAGCTTTTTAGCGGGCCAGAGGCCGTTTTTATTTCGTGTCGCAAGAGCGGCACGTGTGTCACGCGAGGCGCGTTTTATCCTACTCTAAGGGTAGTACCGTTTCAATTAGTCTAGGTTAGTCGGATTAGAAAACTCATTCTCGTCTAGGTCTGTGATCTTAACCGCACCCCCTGAAAGTATGGACTTGACTAAAAATGGTCCTGCCCAATTAGGTTTAAATTTTCCCCGTGGATCGACATGTAAGAGATCTCTGACTGACTTGAGTACTAAATCCCCTTTCTTGATATTTCTGTGTTTGACCCATTTATTAAAGGCTCGTTTGATACGTACCTGATATGTCTGCACATTATGTAATGCGCGTAGCCTCCGTTCGTCTAAGAGGACGAGTTCATCATACCTATCCCTATTCCATTCAGCTTCTGGAATTTGACTTTCAAGTAACATGCGTAGGGATGGGATGTCTAGCTCTACTAGTTGTACAACTTTCATGCCGTAAGTCAAATAGAAGGAGTAGTCCCATTGGGCGTCCTAACTGACGTGCGATATCCCCATAACGCGAAGGGTATTTTGCTAGGCCAATCGCGATAATTGTCAATCATTTTCTTGAGGATCATGACGACATTTTTGTTAGCTGCCTCTACCGCGCCATTAATTTGAGGTCTATATGGCGAGGAATAGTGATGCTTGATCTTATATTTGGCTAGCAACTGTTCAGCTTCGGCCTGAAAATGTGACCCGTTGTCACTGATGATTTCATATGAGCAACCATATCGACAAATGATATTGGTTTGTTTGAACTTTGCCACATGTTTGGCTGTAAGGCTAACGTAAGATATTGCCTCGGCCCATTTAGTAAAATAGTCGATAGCTACTAAAATGTAACAATGACCTCTTGTCCCAGCTGGAGTGATTTTCCCGATGATGTATATTCCCCAAGCAGAAAATGGCCAAGGATATGTCATGGTATATACCATTGAGGCAGGAACATGTTCCACATTCCCGAAGATCTGGCAATTATGACAATGCCTGACGTATTTGATGCAATCTGACTCCATTGTTGTCCAGTAATACCCTAGACGCGTAATTTTCTTTGCCATCATAGGTCCACTCATGTGAGGACCGCATTCTCCATCATGAACTTCTTCCATTACATTCTGTGCCTGTGAATGATCAAGGCAACGCAAGATGACACCATGTGGTGTTCTTTTGTATAACTCTCCCTGCATCAGGAGGTATTGAGAGGCAAGTAGACGTATGGCGCGTTTTCCCCTCTTATCCATATCTGTTGGATATGTACCATTAAGTTTGAAATTTAGAATGGCCTGGAACCAAGGTTCCCCTGGGTTTTCCCCTTCATCTGTAAGGAAGTGTATATAAGCTGGCTCTGACCGTCGTTCGATGCACAAAAGCATTTCAACCATGTTGTCTGGCATATTAATCAAGGATGCGAGTTTTGCAAGAGCGTCTGCAAAGTTATTTTCTTCGCGAGGCAGGCGTAAATAAGTAACCTGATCGAAGAATTGAGCAATATGATCTATCCTAACCTGATAGGGTGCTAGACTTTCACTTCAGATTTTCCAGGATCCAGTGATTTGGTTAATGATTAAAGATGAGTCCCCGTGAACTCGAAGGTTCTTGATGCCTAAACTCACTGCTGCTTGTAGACTAATGAGCCAAACTTCATACTCTGCTGCATTATTTGTTACCTCGAAGTCGAGTTTGACAGAAAGTGGTGTATGCTCGCCTTCAGGAGAAATGAGCAACACTACTATTCCAAATCCTCTCAAATTGGATGCCCCATCAAAGTAAAGATCCCAAGAATCCGTACTGGTTTGTATAATATCCTCTTCTGGAAACGACCACGTGTCTATTGCTTGCGTATCATTGATAGAATTATCTGCGAAGAATTCAGCCACGACGCGTCCATTTTTGACTTTCAAAGGTACGTATTTGAGATCAAACTCTGAGAGCATTAAGGTCCATCTTGCCAAGCGTCCATTGAGGACGGGTTTCTCGAAGAGGTATTTGACGGGATACATTTTAGAATGCACTTTGACCGAGTAGCTAAGCATGTTATGGAGTAGCTTCTTTATTGCCCACACAAGAGCGAGGCATGTCTTCTCGAGAGGTGTATATTTACTTTCGTACTCCATGAACTTCTTACTAAGATAGTAGATAGCTCTTTCTTCTTTTCTAACAGTCTATGCGAGCATAGCCCCCATAGCTGTTTCGGTAACTGTGAGATATAAACCAAGAGGTTGATCTTGTTAGGGAGGCATTAACTGGTGGCTTGGCCAATATCTCCTTTCTCCTGTCAAATGCCTTTTGACAGTCATCGTCCCACACGGTATGGTCCGTTTTCTTGAGCTTTTTTAAGATAGGTTCGCAGATCATAGTGAGTTTCGATATGAATCGACTTATGTACTGCACTTTGCCTAGGAATCCTCTAACCTTTTTTTCTGTTTGGGGTTGTGGCATCTAGATTAAGGCCTTAATCTTGTATGGATCAATTTCTATCCCCCTCTGGCTGACAACGTATCCCAGAAGCTTGCCTGACGTTACTCCGAATGCACATTTACGAGGACTGAGCCTCATGTTGTATTTGCGCAATCGGAGGAAGAATTTGTGAAGGTTAGCGATGTGCCCTTTTCTATCCTTAGATTTGACCATCATATCGTCCACGTACACCTCCACCTCTTTATGCATCATGTCATGTAGCAAAGTAGTCACAGTGCGTTGGTACGTAGCCCGAGCATTGATTAGCCTGAATGCCATAACAGTATAGCAGTATGTGCCCTACTGAGTGATGAAGGCTATCTTGTGCATATCTTCTTCGGCCTTTTTGATTTGGTTATACCATGCATACTCATCCATGAAGGATAACAACGCGTGATCTGCTGTATTATCTACCAATATATCGATATATGGTAGAGGGAAGTCGTCTTTAGGACTCGCTTTGTTCAAGTCTCTGAAATCAACACAAACCCGGATTCGCCCATCCTTTTTGGGTACGGGGACTATATTAGCCACCCAGTCTGAATACTCGGAAACTTTGATGAATCCGACTTTGAATTGTTTATCGACTTCTTCTTTAATCTTAAGAGCCCACTCTGTCCTCATCCGACGAAGCTTCTGTTTTACAGGTTTGAAACCTGGCTTAATTGGAATGCGATGTTCTGCAATATCCCTGTCGATTCCTGATAATTCCTTGTAAGACCAAGCGAAGACGTCTTTGAACTCGTGTAGGATGACGATGAAACTGGCTCTTTCAGTTGGGTCTAGGGTCATCCCTATCTTAAGTTCATGGGGTTCTAATTCCATTCCTACGTTGATAGGTTCGGTATTTTCTATAACTAGTGCCCCTTCCCTCTCTTCTGGTATTTCTTTAATTATATAGGGAGGTAATTCGATTGAGTCTGGGTCAGGATCATCCTCATTATCATCGTAAACAGAATAACACAAGGAGTAAGCACAATTAGATTTATTCATATTAATGTTTGAAAATAGCAGAAACAAAGAAGCCATCTGCGCAGTTGTTAGTGGAGGTAAAGGGACAGTTGCTGAGATATTATCCAAGCTACTGTTACTAGGCGATACTATGCTAGGAGAAACAAAAGGGTGGGGAGTGACGATAGGAGGAGACTCTCTAGCGACTTCTCTAGACTTAGATTCCGACTCCAACTATGACTCGAATTCATCATCTTCGGATTCTCCTTTGAACATCTCTCCTTTTCCAGTAGTGACCTTGAAGAGTTTTCCTTGATTGTTGGTCCACTTGATCGACTTTCTCCATCATTTCTGCTTTTTTGAGCTGGTGTCAGTGATCAGTGCTGTATGGTTGAAATGGTCGGCTTGAAGTATCATGGTAATGATCTCATCCTGCGCTGCCTTGACGAATCAATCCTCTCCAAATAGAAGACTAACTGCCTGTTTGTCGAGACAAGGTGCCTGGCGAGTTTTGACGGTAGGAACCGTTTCTGGAGGAATGATGTAGAAATCTTGGAAGACCTTGATTCCAGCTAGTTGATTTCCTCTGTACCACCAAGGTTCGGGAAATCCATGAAAATATTCACATTCCCCTTCCCTGACGAAGTACCCATTTAGTGTAGGGAGATAGGGTTGTATTTGGACTCCCTTACTTTTGCGATTCTGAACTTGAGTAAGCATTTTGAAGGTTTCGGCCTTTGTGGGCTTGTACCCCAAGCCTAGTGGTATCTTTTGGGAGTTACCTTCCTTAAAAGGTGTAAAGGTACTCTCTCTGATAGGGTTTAGTGGCATTCCTGGGAAGTATCCCTGGGATTTGAGTATGTGGTTGACCACTAAGTTGGAGTATGAGTTGAAGTACAAGGGAGCCAACTCGCTCTCTACAAGGTTTATGATTTGAAATCCTCCAAGCTCGTGCACTGGATTTGTAACTACTTGGTTTCTTGTCATTTTCTCTATTACGGCCTTGATAGGTGACGAAGTTATCATCGCTACCTTGCCATCTAGAGGGATCTTGATCTTTTGGTGTAAGGTGGATGTCACTGCTTTGGAAGCGTGAATCCATGGCCTACCTAGAAGTATATTGAAAGATGCCTCGATGTCCACTATCTGAAAATTAACCTTTCACTCGATTGACCTAGTGGCCACAGTAAGGTTAATTAGCCCCACTACTTTACGTCGAATTCCATCGTATGCCCGAATGCCTTGGTTAGTAGGAGTCCAGTCTGATCCTTTCATGCCTAACTTATATGCTGTCTTTAGTGGTATGACATTGACTGCGGAGCCATCATCCACCAAAGTCATTGGTACATTTTTCTTCAAGTATGTGACTGTGATGTATTGAGCGAGGTTATGAGTGACGCCAAAGGGAGGCAAGTCCTTATCTGAGAAAGTAACTGGGTTACTTAGCTTGACTGAGTCTTGTAAGACTAGGTTAACGACGTCATTGGGTGTAGAGTCGTGTGCTACATTCAATTTAGCCAATGCTTGCAGTAAAGCCTGGCGATGAGGAAATGAACTTGCAACTTGTTGCCAGACTGAAAGGTCAGCCTTTGTCTTTTGAAGTTGCTTCAATAAATGGTCAGCAGATGTGTCTTCGCCATCATTTTGGTGTGATGACATTGGTGTTAGTAGTTGGACCATTAGCAACTGGACCACTCGTTTGTCCTTGAGTGACATTTTGATATGGACGTCCCGAGCGAGTAAGGTGGTGTACATCTTGTCCTTCACTAGCCTTGACTAGAGGATGTTCTTTGAGGTAAACATCTTCATCGTCATCCGCCTATATTCCATTGACGATACTGAGCTCTCTCAAGCTTGTGATTTCAGCCTCTAGGCTGATTATTTGCTCGACTAGATTGTCGGTCACTGCGATCACTTCTTGCATTGTGGATCCTTGAGATAAGATTGGAACTGGCATGTCTCCCCTAGGTATAGTGCTTGGATTGCGTAGGGATGCCACTATAGCTTCTAGCTCTGAAACTTGTCTACTTACACCCTTTGCCCATGCGACAAAATCAACGATAGTAGGGGAGATGGTGGAATAACGCTCCTCATTTTCTAGTGCATTGACCTCCTCTTCAGCTGGAGAAATGAGGTGTGAATAATCCAAGGTGGATTCCTTATCTGTGATCATCAGAATTCCAAGAGGATTCCGAGTATTGCTAGGCTTGCTTGCGTGAGGTATAGGCAAGTGCCCATCTTCAATCATATCCTGAATGGCATGCTTCAATTTGAAGCAATTCTCTGTATCATGTCCTTTGCCTCTATGGTACTCGCAGTAGGAATTCTCATCCCAGAACCTCGACTTCTTCTCTGGGTCAAGTGTAGGTCCTATGGGTTTGAGTTTGCCTTGTTTCATCAATCTTTTTAGAGCATTGGAGTACGAGTCACCAACGTTGGTGAACTTCCTCTGCGGGTTATTCTTCTTAGTAGACGCTTCGACAAGGTTGACCTCATCGGTCTTGCTAGTGGAGCTATAAGAATGACTCGTTGTGCCTTGATATCCACGACCTACCGTTTTGGACAAGAGTCCTTTACGGATGTCCTCTTCAATTCTTGTTCCTAGCATAGTTAAGTCTTTGAAAGACTTTATGTTTTGGTACCTTAGATGGTTCGCATAGATTGACCTTAAATTGTCCACGAACTTTTCAACAAGAGTAGCTTTGTCTGGGCGTTCGACGAGTTGCGTGCTAGTCTTTCTCCACCTACTTAGGAAGTGAGTGAAACCTTCTTTCTCATTTTGGGTTAGAACCTTTAGAGTGCGCATATTGACTTGAATATCAGCATTATATGCGTACTGTTTGTTGAACTCAATTGCAGCATTGTCTCAAGTAGCAATTTTCTTGTGATCCAAGGAGTAGAACCATTGCTTAGGAATAGTATCAAGAGATGAAGGAAAGATCCTTAAGTACATCTCAGGCTTAATGCCTTTGATAGACATATAATTTTTGAATGCACGAATATGGTTCAAAGGGTTTTTATACCCCTTAAACTTCGGGATGTCAGTCATGTTGAAGTTAATTGGCAGCTGAGCATTTACGGCCTCATATTTGCGACTATTGACCCTATAGATGTCATTTCCCTTGAGATACATTAGTTGTTCCTCCAAATACTGGAGTCGCTTTTTAGCTTCAGTAGGACCCGGTGGAAGATAGGAATTTGGACCGTCGCACTAGTAGAAAAAAACCCTATAGTGGCGGTTGTAAATGACCTTTTTGTGGCGGTTTTTACAGATTTTGGGTGCGCCGTATATCACGGGGCTGTATAGCGTTTGTGGCGGTTGTACCACCGCCACTATATCTTACCTACAGTGGCGGTTTTAAACAAAACCGCCATAATAGGCTTATTTAAAACGACGGTTGTTAGACAAGAACCGCCACTATAACTCGACTATAACGACGGTTTTTAGACAAGAATCGCCACTTTAACTCGTATATAATGGCGGTTATTAGCCAAGAACCGCCGCTATAACTAATCTACAATAGCGGTTATTGTTTGAAAACCGCTACAATAAGATGAACAAGAGAAATTGAGGGATACATTTTCATTCTCAAAAAACAAATTAAAACCTTTTCAAGTTCAGGTACGGGAGTGTTTGGAAGTAAAACACAATGTTCTATTTTCCCTCGTTTCCTACTTTCGACAAAAAGTAACCCTCAAGGAGAATTAAGGAAAATGCAAAGTACAAGGGATCAAAAATACTAACCAGCGACCAACTGCGGCACAAATGCATTGGACACAGTGACTAGCTGATATAGCATAACTTCCATTTGGCACAATCAAGCCATAATCAGAAGCGTATCGTGGAAAATTTGAGGCATAGGCTGCAAATCAAAGTCATAAACTCACACAACATGCACACCATCCATAATTTCACTTACTAGTTATCATTATGTAAATAATTAATGAAATTTAAATTTGGGGATAATGAAATAATGATAATTAAAATTAAGCAAAACAAAGTACAGTGAAGCCAAAACAAGCATAATTAAAAGAACCAAGCAAAGCGTTAGATTATTTTTGAAAACTGAAGTAAAAGAACTTTAGCAATCAATAAGTAAACTGAAGTAAAAAAACATTTTTCAGGACCACTATTGACTAGAAAGGCTAAAATTAAAAAAATGTGACATTGGCATATAATCAAACAAATGGTGGGCATTCAGCGTTGAAAAGAGTATCCGTATTAAGAGAGGAAGAAGCTCACAACAGCATGAAAAAGAGTGGATTTGCTGACGCTAGGAAGACAGAGAATGCCATTCTAAAAAATATGCAAAAACAAAAGATCAATTCAAACAAGGCTACAACAATAATCTACTGCCATTTGGAATGGGTGGGCATAACCAAGGAACTCTTTCCTGACCTGGTTGACACTGCAGAATGGGTTACGTGAATTCAGAAAAGGCTACGGCAATAGGCTACAATAAGCTGAAATACAACAACATCTATTTTTAAGTTGATGCTATAGTTACAAAGTCATTGAACTGGTGGAACAATGGTGTCAAATAAAGCTTAATAGCCAGGATGCTATTCAAAAAATCAGGGGGAAAAAGGAAGCATCGCCCAATTTATAATTCGAAAAATCAATGAATTATACACAGTGAATGAAACATTGACAACATTGAAAGAGAAAGTTGTCGACAAAACTATACCTGACACTATGAGTGCAATACTAAGAAGTATAATAGACAATGTTTACCATACAGAAGTCTTTCGCTTTTGCTTATGATGAGCATCATCACCAGTAGGAAAATGAATTCGCCAACATCAGACTTGAAGGGGCATTGAATTAGGGTCTGAATTAGATTAAGAATATATTATTAATTTAGTGTTTTGAATCATACCGGCGGTGTGTTTGGAAGCAGTTGTAGCCTCGGAGCGTTGAATGAAAGCAGCAATGATGGGGATGATGAGAGGCACGACGTTAGCGAGGGTGGCATGGTGGGCGAGCGTGCAGATCTGAAAGGTGTTGAGGGGAGTGAGGGTTATGGTGGCGGTAGAGGGAGTGGAGCATGGGAGTTTCAAGAGAGAAACAATAATGGAGTCTGAGAAGTTGAAGAAGACGATGAAACGGGTTTAAGAGGAAATTAATCGTATAATGCTAAGGCGTTTTTGGAGGTTTTAATTTTTTAATTTTTTCTATTAAAGTCGGTTTTAACTAGAAACCGATACAAAAACATATTATGGCGGTTTTCTAGCCCAAAAGATTATAACTATGTATTAACTTTTAGCGTCATTCTTAACGTCGGTTCTTAATAGAACCGCCACAATTGACCTATAGTGGCGTTTCCTATTTAGAACCGCCATAAAAAGTTTATGTTATCACGTCGGTTCTTACTTAAACCGCCACTATAGACCTCCTACATACATAAAAATTTCATTCCCGCCAATTTTTTGAGCTTTTCACGTCGTTTCTATTAGAACCGCCACGATAACTGCGTCGTGATAGGGTTTTTTTTTCTACTAGTGGTCCGAACGGGACGATTGGTCGAATGGGTTGGTTTAGGGCCTAGGAAGACCAAATGAAACGACCAAAGAAGGTCGAGTAATAAAAATCGACAACTGTCTCGTATAAAATATCCCCTAACCTTGTTCAAGTTTCACCCTGGGTAACACGTAAGTGTATCATTCTCAGCGGAGTCGCCAAACTATGGACAGGGCCACCTGCGCAGCACGCACCCGCGCGTTGTGGTTTTGAGGCGGCGGCACTTCTCCCACGGAACCTTGGTCTGCCAAAGCATGTCATGGGCCGTTACCGATTTGTGACTCATTGAAACCGGTGAAAGGTTGAATAAGCCCCATTTGTGGAGTCGCCACCAATTTATTGTGGAAAATTGGAAACCGTTCGAATATCTCCTGTCATGTCAAGACACAAAGTAATTGCATGAACACTAAAAACTCGTTACCCTTAGCATTCTATGTTTTGAATGACTCTCGAGATACCAATGGACACGGATGTCCAGAGATAACTGGAGTAAGGGGTGAGGTTACGTATCATGAATATCTTTGATTCGAAGACCTAATCCCGCCTGCCTCGATAGCAGCCTCTACTAATAATTAGCGAAGTCATTCATATTTGATATGTCGTCGATGTAATGCATTCAATGCAAAAAACATGGATTAATCCTAGCATGTGAAATTAGACTATGTCGGTTAACACGTCTTTTAGCAAACAATTTGGTCGAAGTAAATGTTAGATTCAATACATGTGAATGCCATACAATTAAATCATACATAATAATAATTACGATAAATGAATTACAATAATTAAAATTACAAAAAAATACAAGCTTTATTTGATCTACGTCAAAAGCATGCTCAAAGACGGGATTTCGAAGAAGAAAATAAAAGGAAAATAAAATTAGAATTAAAATATGAAAATATGTCTGATTAGAGGTGATAATATGAATAATAGCTGATTTAAACCGTAATTAGGAGCTACGTCAAAGCAAGAAAGAGTTCAGAGGCAGAAACCAACCCAGAACAGGTGCAACATCTGTTGCGTCCTCTGGAAGAGGCGCAACACTTCATGCGTCTGTTCTCGAGCAGGGTTCTGGCTGTGAAGTCAGAATTGCAACACTGTTAATGTTCGTTGGTAGATTTAAGATGGATTATAGGTATTAGACTTGAATTGAAGTGTTTTAACCGATCATATATATCTGGGCAAGTCATAAAACGAATTAAAATGAGAAATTACAGCGGTTTACATGATTATGATTATACGATGAACTCGTGTCGGAAATACAAAAAGGCGAAACTTGAGGTTAGATTAAGACGAAACTGGACAAATAAGATTCGGAAGAAAACTTATGTATCAAATTGGGACTCGAGAACCTCGACACGAACAAGTCGAAACCCCAAAGAATCGATTTGAATTAAAACGGCGAAACCCCGCAAGTATTGAATTACTCGGGATTAATGGACAAATTAAGCATTGTAATTAAAAGGGAGTTGTGAAATATGATTTATATACTGAAATAACAAAGAGAATGAAGGAAAATGAAAGAATAACAAAAGGAGGAAATTTGTAGGAAGTCGAGGAAGAAGAAGAAGAGCAGGACCAGCAGGCAGCCTCTGGAAGAGGCGCAGCAAGGCTGTGATCCTTCCTGAAGGTGCAACTGCTGTTGTGTTTCTTCTTAATATCTGACCACTGCTGTTTCGTAAAAACGGCTTGAAAAGGGTGGATTTTAAATCGGTTTTCGAACGTGCTCTTGATATAGATTTACATTAATTGATACAAAATAAAAGTACAATAATAAAATGGGATTTACACTCTCAGACTTACATGTTTGACAAAACGAGATTGACTAAAGTTATGGTTTAGTGATTGTTCGACTCGATTTTGCGTGGAAAGTGCCCTCGTTAGAGGATTTAGTAGATTGATTAGGTTGATTAAAGGTGGAGTTGGTCAAGTTGGTCGGTCTATGCAACGTGACTGGAACTCAGAATGACATGGATTTAGAAACAAATCTCGAACATATTTTTGAAAATGCGAAAAGAGGACTGAAGAAGAGGTGCAGCAACTACTGCGTTTCTTCGAAGAGGCGCAACATTTGCAACGTCTCTTCTATAGCGGTTTCCTCCTCGACAAGAAAGATTTCCGCATTTTATTATAGAATTTCGGTAGATTTACACTTCCTTATTCCATGAAACACAATATTTGGGTAGATATTTACTTAAAACATTAATTTTAATTAAGAATAAATATCTAGAGAATTCTAGAATATTTCGACTGGGCGTTTAAATGGTTTTTTAAAAAATGAAGCGGTTTTTGACCCGAACTCCAAATGAACTCTAATTAGTGTCAAAAAGAACGTATCGGTGCGTAGATTACGACCCATGGGTTGACTCGAGTGTTTGAGCTATCACTTGACGATGAACTTACGGACTGTCATAAATCATTTCGCGTATCAAACATGCGGCCCAATCATCACTGGGTGGTTGATGGGAGATGTAGAAATTAGGTATCTACAGAGCCCCCACTTTGACTGAGGCTTCGACAAGGCGAAAGTCAAAGTATAGCCATTAGGTCAATCGAAGATTACAACCTTACGATTATGGCGACGCAAGGCGGCTCAAGGGGTCTGAACCAAGGACCTGTCGTCGGGAACATTTTAGAGTTTGTCGACTATCGGGGAGGGTCATTTAAAGTCCATTAGACTACATAAGGAAGCTCGCCAACCATAAGAAGAAACCATACCTGAGACACCCCTGGGTGAAGGATTCGAAGGTACAAATACTCTTTGGAGAATTTTATCTTAAACTCCGTGGGGAAGAATCATAAGTTGAGTCGACAATGGCACGTCCTTGGCACCGCTGAGGATAAAATAAAGGTGTTTGATCGACAACGGCGTGTCCTTGGCACCGCTGAGGAGAAAATCCGCTCGGGTCGTCGCAAGCGAAATTCCGATAAAGAGGAGAAGCCCATGAACTGTATTTAGTGATCATGAATTCTCGCTGGAAAACAAAATATCGTGGTTGTTTGTAGTCTGTTGAAGAGAAAATGCTGATTCGGACGAAGAGAACGCCCAAAAAGGAGCCTTATGTTGAAGATAAGATGTCGGGGAAGAGGCGCATAAAGCCCGGGCCCACAAATAACGAACTTATAACGAATTTTAACGAATCTCGGCTGGAAACTCGCTGAGGAAGAGGTGCAGCAAAACCTGCGACCCTTGGAAGAGGCGCAGCATGTGCTGCGTCTTCTCCCGAGCTCACCCCTGTCTGGGTAAAACTCGACTTATGCCGTGTTTGTTTTTATTTCAAAAACACAAACCTATTTTGTTTTGTTTGCAAAACTCAACCAAATTCCAACCAAATTCCGTCAAAACTTGATCAAAACTTACCATAAATCATGACTAATTGAGGTATGTGTTTGTACTTGCTTTATTTTGCATTTGAGGTTTGATTTGGGTCGAAAAATTAGGGTTTATATACCCATTTTCGTTCGAAAATTTGGGGCTTTCATCCCAAATGAATTTGTCGCATGAAATTGATATTAGAAATGAGTAATTGATCATGTTGGGAACATAACCATGTATCTCTTTCCAATTTTTGTCAAGTATTATGGATTTGAGCGCGAAATGTGACGGTTTCTGGCTAAATCGCGAAACCCTTCGAAAATGGCCCTATACTAGTCCATATTGGATGAAGCTTGACATTTTGGAACCCTTGAGTAATGGGTAAACTTGATGTTATGCCGGATTTTGATTTGTGACAGCTTCTCCGGGACACTTTGTGGACATGGTCCACGTCTCGGTCTGTGGATTTGGGGGTCCACCTACCGGTACGTAGTCACGGGCCACCTGCACGCCAGGCCAATCTATGGACATGCAGCGGTCTATTGAAAGCCACGCTCGGCGGCGTAAAAATGCTTTCGACCGGATCGTTTTAGATCGGTCGGTTTCGTCTCGGTAAGGGTCTCAAAACGATTAGAGATGTTCGGAGTCACCACCAAGCATGTGTGGGATGCTTGGAACCCGTTCGAATTCCACTTTATACCTCGGTCAAATCGAAGCACAAAGCAGCGTTTGACATAGTTACTAAAGATAAAGAAATCGTCCCTCTTTAGCATCCTATCTCTAGGATGACCCTCGTACGCCCTGGATAAGGTCGTCCACTATCCAAAGTTTCTGATTAAGTGGTGAAGGTACGTATTGGGAAGCCCTTTAAACAGACACCCAATACCGCCCGAGGTAGCGGCCTCTACTGATTGATCTTGGTTGGTTGAATGCAAAAGTTGATAAAACGGTTTAAATGCATGAATGCGCATCCAATAATTTAAACCTAACATGTGAGAGCTTTCTAAGTCGGTTGATTTAATCCAAGTATCAAGTATAAGATGTCGAGTTGGATTAATGATTGATTTGCATGCGAGACAGAAATTAAACATCCATTTATCGTATTAGGTTTATGGTGCATAACATGATCCATTTGTCTTAGCAAGGCATTTTGCAAATGTAGTTTTGAATGAACCGATAGTCATTTGATCCGTCCTATATCCGAGTTAACCGGAGTCGGGATCGTCCTAGACTCATGCTGGAAAAGGGAACAGGTCCTATACCAGACGGCTACATGAGGCGCGAGTCAGCCGGCGGTATAAGGGGCCTCTTCCTGGTTCTGAAAATGAGAAATGGAGGGCCTATTTAGGCACGGGTTAGCCCACGGTTTATGTGCCATGTTCTGACTTTTTAGAAAACGTTATAAAACGTGTTAAAATATGGGTATTTGAACCCGGTTTGATTTGAAAGGGTCGTTTAGACCGCATTTGTTGATTTGAAGAACTAGACTCGAATAATCATCATTATTTTGATAATATTCGGTGTCGGGTTCGATTTGACAAACTTGACATGAATAGTTTTGAAAATAATTATGAACTAATTGTTTTAAGTTCATCTGAATATAATTAGTCGATACTCATCATCGTACCCGGGTTAAAATCCGGCATGGTATGTAGAACCAAGGATGACCTTGTGTTGGGGACTAATAATATGTTTATTTTTAGAAATGTAAAGAAATGAAATAAAAGGTTTTAAGATACCTTTTAAATGTCATTAACCAAATATTATCACCGAAACACGGATTTAACCGTCATGGTATGAGGAACCAAGGGTGAAAAATGTTTTATGGTTAAAACAAATAACATGAAATAGATTCGAAAATATTCGAAATAGTAAAGACCGATTACAAATATGAGAATGAATTAAAGGGGAAAGACGAGACAAACACGGTTGAGTTCTGGTCTGGACACCACATTTAGGCGCGGGTAAGCCTGCAACCTAAGGGGCTTCTGTCTCAGACCAAAACTCAGTTTTGGCTCATTTATCCCGTGTTTTGGTTCATGTTAGGCGAGTGACCGACGTAAGTGCAACAACTCGTTTGGTCGGAAAAAACTCGGTTTAAAACCGTTTTGATAAGTAAAAGAGTGTTTTAAGATTAGTGATGGTGTAGTGGTCGAAGTGGTCGGTCAAGTGATTTAATGCACGATGACGGTACCAAACAATGTGTAAGGCTTGTATTTACGATCGGTAGGTCGTAAATACGCGTCGGATTGTGACTTAAGAAGTCGAGTCGAGAATTTTAAGGGAGAAAAGAGGGGGCGGACACTCGCGTAAGTCTCAAATGGGGGGCATTTGAGGGGTATTTATAGGGAAATAAGTGGTTGTGTGAGTTTTGAGCGACGTGGCCACTTGGGCTGCTCAAAGAGGCGCGAGCCACGTCGCGGTTCTTCGAGTTGTCTTGTCACTTTCACAACAAACGCAATCATGATTTGTTCTATCCTAGGTTTTATAGTCACATGTTTGGTACTTGACCATTCATGAATCCAGGAAAACTTAAGGTAGAAGGTTTGAAATGTTTTGTTTTTGGTGGTTGACTCGGTTTGACTTGTTGTTGGAGTCGGGATTTGAATTTTTGAGTTGGTTTTTGGTCCGGTGTCGGTTTTGACTCTAGTTAGTGTCATTGCGACCCCGTCATCATGCATTAAACACTCCAGGTATTTTTGAAATGTTTGGAGATATTTTATTTTCGAAATCGTTTTAAGTTTTCCGACGTAAAGTTGTACACAAACTGTCGATCAAACGCCGCGATTCCAAAACATGTTATAATCCGATAATCATCGGGTGTTTGTTGAAGTCTAAGCAGATACTAGGTATCTACAGAGCCCCCACTTTGACTGAGGCTTAGACAGGGCGAAAGTCAAAGTAGAGCCCCAAGGTCAATCGAAGATTACAACCTGGAGACCCAAGCGACGTCGAGGCGGCTCGAAAGGATTCGGGCCAAGGACCTGCCGTCGGGAAGGGCGACGCCAAGGCGACTCGAGGGTACGAGCCAAGGACCTGTCGTCGGGAACAGTTTAGAGTCTGTCGACTTCCTGTGTGGGTCATTTAAAGTCCATTAGACTACGTACAAAGGCTCGCCAGCCATAAGAAGGAGTCATACCTGAGGCATCTTCGGATATGTCCTTGCGCGTTTGCGGACAAAGGCTCGCCAACTGTGACAAGGAAATGTACCCGAGGCATCTTCGGGATGTGTCCTTGAGTGTTTGCGGACAAAGGCTCGCCAGCTGTGGTAAGGAAAGTACCCGAGGCATCTTCGGGATGTGTCCTTGAGTGTTTGCGGACAAAGGCTCGCCAGCGGTGGTAAGGAAATGTACCCGAGGCATCTTCGGGATGTGTCCTTGAGTGTTTGCGGACAAAGGCTCGCCAGCCGTGGTAAGGAAATGTACCCGAGGCATCTTCGGGATGTGTCCTTGAGTGTTTGCGGACAAAGGCTCGCCAACCATGATGGTTGGTTAACAGACCGTGAGCATAGCCGCGTCAAATGGGCTTGTTTTGAAAGTAGCGAACTCATGATGCCGCTTTGGAAATAGTGAAGTCGAATTTTCACTATCACTGTTTTTGAAATGAGCGGGTTCCACGAGGAAGCCCCCTGATGCAGGTATTTGAAGGAATAGTGAATTTGGAATCTTCAGCATTCGTCGTTCTTTTTTGAATTTGAAGTGGCGGTTTCGATCGCCGTTGAATTCGAATTTTGAAGGAAATAGCAAATTTTAAATTTTGCTATTACGTTTGAAGTGTCGGTTTATGTGCCGCCGTTGGCATTTGATGAAATAGTGAATTTGGAATCTTCACTATTAATTGAAGTGACGGTTTATGTGCCGCCGTTGACATTTGATGGAAATAGTGAATTTGGAATCTTCACTATTAATTGAAGTGACGGTTTATGTGCCGCCATTTGAAAATTTGAAAAAATAGCGAATTTTGAATTTTCACTATTATTTTTGAAAATTGAAGACAATAGCGAATCTTGGATTTTCACTATTAGTTTTTGTCTTTGAGAAAATGACGACCTTTAATATCGTCAAAGAAAATTCGAAGTTTAATAAGGGAAATTGGGCCAAAGCCCAAATTTCGGTGAAAAAGCAAAGGGACGCCTGATTGAGGCGCGAGCCCTCTTGCGAATCAAAGCGGCTTCCTTTTTTTTCTGTAAAAGACGCGAGTCCAGGCTGCATTTCATTCCCACTCGTCTTCTACCTTTCGACATAAAATAAACCTCAAGAACGCCATTGTTGGTCCTTAAGCTTGCTCCCATTCGTGCCATTAACAACAATGTCATCTCAAGGTATGTATTTCCTCTTGAATCCATTTAAATTTGTTGATCTTTTAGCTTAATTGAATTAGGGCGGAATTTTACCCTAGAAAATCGAATTGGGCGTTTTTGATTGAGCCCATTTTGAGTGAAATTGATGCTTGCATTAGGTTAGAAACCTGTTTAGGAGTATAGGGGTGCTTTTAGTTTGCATTTTGGTCCCCGTTCCCGCTCCCTATGCTCGAAAAACGTGAGTGAGTTGAGAAACCGTCTCATTTCGCAATGCCAAGTTTATTTGCTTGGATAGTGGGTCCCACTAGGTTGCATTGTAGTCAGGAAAACCCGTGTTTGCCATTTATGGACCTTTGTTGGGTATTGTGGGCAAAAATTGGATTTTTGCCTTTTGTGACGGTCTTATGTCTGACAAAATAAGCGTCTGTTTGAGCTTGAATTGAGTCAGTTTGCCTTGAAATGAACCCTATTGGTAGTTTAGGTCGCCTTGAGGTATGATAAAATCACGTTTTCCTTTTTCCGGTCGTTTTTGAATTTTTGACCAATTTGGGCTCAAATTAGCGTATGAATTGCCTTTTTGAGCCGTAGGAAAATACCCCATTGTGTCGGGAATGTATTTTGGTTTGTTGGCGGACCCTGTAGGTGTCTCGGAATGCCATTTTTTTTTGTGGTTGTTTGGACTCGTCTTTTGCTTGAAAAGAGGGGCGAGTCGTTTTGTGTTTGTTTGTTTTTTTTTTGTGAATTGTTTTGTTGCTGTTTTGTTTAGCTGGGTTTGGGCGGGATTGCCCTTGTTTTGTTTTGCAGGTTGTTTTTTTTGGATTTGTCCATTTCATGCCGTCACAATGCCGAAATTTCGGCTGACGTTTTTTGTTTGTTTTTTTTCTTTTTATTGGAGGGTATCATTTGGGACCTATGGGGTTTGCCGTGGAGGCTTTGGAGGAGGAAGACGATCCTGGAGGGGGGAAGACGACTGTTTTTTGTTACAGACTTGGTTGTGTTTCTGCCTGGCGGCCTTTGCCCGGCCAATGATCGGGTATCGATCGTTGGTCGTTGCCTGCGGATATCCGGATGTCCGATGAGTGAGGTTCTATACGAGTGTGTTATCCCATGTTGCTGCTTTCGATTGCTGTTGAATTCAGCTGAGTGGGGTTCAACATCGGGGTAACATGCTAAGTTAAGGTCCTCGGTTGTCGTGTCGTCCAAAATCTGCCAGGCACCATTTTTCTTTTTGCCGTGGAGCAGGAACGAGGTATTACCGTCATGGTAACCACCTCTGCTTCCGCTGTCGCTCCTCTGTTGCTCCCTTTCTTTTCTGATTGGAAGGATAGGGAGTGCTTAGTTCGGTAGGTGGCAGATAGCCCCCAGTTCGTTGTCTTAGGCCAGTGTCTGTATGATAGACGGTTGTCTTAGGCCAGTGTCTGATAGATGTCTGTTTTAGGCCAGTGTCTGTATGATAGATGTCTGTACTAGATCCTGTTTTTACGGGCAGTTGCCCGTATCAAACGCGTGTCGATGTATTTTGCGTGAGGCGGTTTGTATATATGTGTTTTTGGATTGTGGTTTATTTTGTGATTTTTGGCTTTTTTTGTGTTGTGTTTCGGAGGAGCGCTGTCGGCTGTTGATTCTCCTTTTTGCCTCGCACCAGTTCCTCCATTGTTATTGTAGAAAAACAGGCAACAGGTAGCATGTATGCATAAACGTAAACACGTAAAAGCATTTGAACAAAATTCAACCAAGATGACTCGAAGTTAAAAATTGAAGTTTGAAATGAATTTTGAAAATTTGCGACGAGTCGTCACGTTCGGAATTTCAAGAGGAATTGATTTGAAAATTTGAGCAATTAACTCGTGTCGTGAATTAAATTGCATCGAAATTATTGAAATTGATTTGCGACTCGAAAAAAAATTAAACTGAAACCGTCAGGATGAATTTTAGAAATAGATTTTTACGAGTATATTTGATTTTTGATTTTTTTTGAGGTCAAGACTCGAATTTGTGAGTGCTTGAATTTTGAGGAAAATTGACGTCGTGTTATCAATTTTCGATTTTGATTTTTGATGAAAAATTGCGAAAAAGCGAAAAAATTTCGGAATTTCGACTTACATGGAAACGATCCGTCGCGGATTGGGGCGACTAGCCCTTCCCCCCTTAAAAAAAAAGAAAGAAAAATCCGTATGTTTAAAGCTGCGTCATGGAAACCGTGTCGGATTTCGTAAAACGCAAAAACAAGGAAATGTGAGTGTGAGGAAACACAAAAATGTCCTGGACCATCCCGAAGAGGCGCGAGCTTCCTGGAGGGAGGTTTGAGGTGTCAGGAGAAAACACAAGTTGAAAGAGACAAGTCAACAGCGGGAATCCTGGGGAAGCCTCAAAGAGGCGCGAGCCTCCTGGCGATGTAAGCCAGCTTTCCTCCTTTTCTGAAAAATGCGCTGATCATTTTGTACAAATAGGGACGTTTGCGCTTCATTGTTTCATCATCCGAAACACAAAAATCATCTCTACAAAACCTCTTCTTCTTCCACAAAAATATTTCATGGATGCTTTTGAGAACGCGTTGCGACAATGGTGCCGGGATTTGTCGCCTCCCGAAAAGTATCAACTCGTTTGCATGGGAGTTGGTCAATTGTTGGTGCTCCGTCAAGTCAAGGTGCAACCTTCATTTCTTGAAGCATGTTCTCGGTTTTGGGATTCGAAACATCATGTCTTCGTTTTCCCGAAGGGTGAGCTTTGTCCTCTTGCCGAAGAAGTTGGAGCCATTGGTGGGTGGCCGGATTGTGTTCCGCTGCTTCCTCCGACTCGGTTGTGCTACAAGGAGAAATTCCGTTCCATGTTGGGCTTGTCAACAAGCCAAATTAACTTCCTTCTTGCTCCTCATGGTGTGGATATGTTGGCTCTTATCAACATCTTTTCAAACCGACTAGATGCTAATGTCTCGGAGGTGGCTAGCAGAAGGGCTCTTGCCTTTTGTCTTGTCCATGTGTACCTCTTTGTTGACGTTTTGAAGAAGGAGGGCCCGAAATGCTATGGTAGCATGACCCTTATTCATGTGATTGAGCAAATGGAGCATGGTAGAGATCCATCATGGTTGATGCTTGGCGAGATCATCCAAGCTTTGGACAAGGAAGGCTCTTGTTGAGAAGCTCCCTCTTTCGGATCCCCAAGGGTCCTCCAAGTGTGGCTACTGGAGAGGCTAAGGTATGTAGAGCCTCGGGTTGATTCTTCTTCTTATTCCTTCTGATACCGTCGTTTTGTATCAAAATTAAATTTATAAATCCAAACTAAAACTATAGCTAGTGATAGTAAGGGTCGAACCACAGAGAGACAAGGTTGATTTTGTTTGCTATTTTTCAGTCTATAAAAGTAACAATTAATTGGGGGGTTTTGAGATTGGTTGACTAAGTTGACTAAATGCTAAATGAAATTTCTCAACAAGATAAAAAGGGGATCGGGAAATTCGGTTCACCACGGCAATGGCCAGGACAATAAGGTAACAGAAATCCTATAAAACGGTCTCAGGGGGTATAAGCAAGCCTTTCGAACGATGCTCAAATTAACCTTGCGGTCTTCTAATTCTCCGCAAGAGAAATTCCAATCTAATGATAGTTCTAATTACTAATCTTTCAATCTAGTAAAAGACATATCAACAGATGACAAAACCGAAACGGAAGAATTCATGCTAACAAACAATCCTAATCTATGCCATGGTTCACCTCATTCCCAATCAAAACAATTAGCTACGCATGACTAAAACTAAAACAATTGCTAAATTGATAACAAAGAACAAGATTGACATGATTGAATTTAAATAAAAGGCAAAGGACAAGAGATAAATTTCTGGAATTAAATTGATAAAACAAGAATTGAAATAACAAGAATTAAAGGAATAAAGGAATTGCATAAAAACTTACTAATTGAATTTAAGAACAAAGTATCGAAATCGAAGGTTTCCGTCAGCAAAGCTAGATCTAAAAACTGAGTT
Organism: Silene latifolia; assembly: GCF_048544455.1. Classification (NCBI taxonomy): domain Eukaryota; kingdom Viridiplantae; phylum Streptophyta; class Magnoliopsida; order Caryophyllales; family Caryophyllaceae; genus Silene; species Silene latifolia. The sequence goes on along the minus strand of NW_027413640.1, from coordinate 4,702,074 downwards.
CTTCAATAATGAAAAGCATAACCTAAAAGTTGCTGCGTTCTACTGATAAAAAGATACCAAAAGTTAATTACAAGTTGGGCTTTTAAAAGTCTAACACGAAGAAATAAGTATCACTGAATCGGTCGATCGGCCAGGTCGGCGTGGTCGATCGGCTAGTTGTAGCAGTCCAGTAGCTTCTGATTGATTTCAACGGTCGATCGACTTGTGGGAGAGGTCGATTGACTGTTGATGCTGTGCAGTGGCTCTTTTGTTCCTTCAAATCAGCTCTTCACTCCTTTGCACGCATCCCAAGGTGGGTGAATCTGAATCTCCTTCTTATGGGCTTCCTTGAAGTTGCCTCCGGAGGACGAATTAGGCTTGATTTAGCTTACTTCCACTCATTCCTACAATAAATCAAAGAAAATGCAAAGTAAACCGTTTTGGGAGAAATAGTAGCCTTAAGCTAACAATTATGCATGGAAGTACGTGCCAAAACCGCAGATAAAGTGTATAGAATATGCACGTATCAAATCTCCCCAAACTAAACCTTGCTTGTCCCCAAGCAAGCACTATGACCCGTATAAAAACTAAATGGAAAGGAGTATATTTCAGAGCTAACTACAAGTCAATGCCAAACCCTTTAATGCACATAGTCAACTACTGCAAAGCTTAAATCAAGTGAACAAATTTATGCATATCATGGAATTAAATCGGGCGTTCGACCTTGCAAAACTCATACATTCGGACTCTCCCGGGTCACTCTTCCCTCAGCAAAGCAAATGGTAAGATTATATGTAAAAGAGAGGAAAGAGAAATACAGTCTCTCACCTAGACTGCGACCGACAAAACATGTATGCTTGACTAGCATGAGTAGTGATTCTAGCTACCGTACATACGCATAACCACCGTCAAAGACTACTACATGCCGAACTATTGCAAGATTTGGATATGTGAGGTTAAGTGGGGAAAAAGAAGGGCAAAACAATTATGGAAAAAGTGAAGGTAAGAGCCAAGCTAGTACCTATACAACCATCAGAAACCGTATCCCTTCCTCCAACTCAACATATAAACCATGCCTTTAAAAGACTAGGCATCACAAAATCCCAAGACAAACGCCTCCAATTCATGAAATAAGCATATGAGGCGCGTTCTTATTCAACCAAAACCTTATTATTTTCAAAACTCTTTTTTTTTTTCTTTCTGTCTGTTTCTTTTTCTTTTCTTTCATTTTCATTTTTTTTTTCATCTTCTGAACTGGTGGTCGATCGACCAGTGATGGCAGTCGATCGACCACCCTTACACAACCAGAGCTCTCTGCCCAGGTAAGTCCTCTTTTTTTTTCATTTTTTTCTGAAATTTTTTTCTTACTTTCCAGCTGAAACATTAATATCCCCTTCACTTCTCATCAATACTCACTCCATCAGTACAAAACGAACCAAAACCGCTTCTAATCCGACAAAAATTCCTCTACTACTTCCTAGCTTGGCACAATGGTAGGCTAAGTATGGGATGTAGTTGAGGGCAACTGGCAGTTATAGCTTATAGTGGAGTTAATGGGGTAAAATGAGAAAGGGGAGGATGCAAAAGTTCTCAAAACATGCAATACCGACCACAAACCAATGCGTATAGGCAATAAGCAATCAAAACTCATACACGTGCAAAACATGAAATGAAGGGAGTACTACTCTCAATCCTAAATTAACCGGTCATGAATGTCACCAGTTATAGGCTCTATATCTCAGAAAGTATAAGTAGTTTGCCAAAAGTAATGAGTCAAGTCTAATTACCCGAAATGAATTCCATAACAAAATTTGAGAAATCACTTATAATTCTCGCTAAACAGCTGTGAAAAGGGCATGGAATGGCATATTTGACTAATAGTGCAAAATCATCATTAATAACTCCAATCCGACTCAACTATATGCAAAAGTAAACGTGATATTTTTTGATTTTTTTTTTTTGAATGAATGAAAAAAAAACAAATGCAAACAGAAATGCACTAAACATGTGACTGAAATGCAATAAAAACAAATGCAGATGCAAAACAAAAGGCATATGCAAATACCCTCTCCAAACCAAAACGCACAATGCCCTCATTGTGCTCAGCAGCAAATCACCAGCAGAAAAATGGGAGAATAAAAGCATAATAAAATAAAAGGAAGCTAATAAAGAAAGGAAGGAACTCACAAAATACGACCTCCCCAAACCAGCCAAAAACGGGGAGGTCACCAGCATCTAATCTCCACCATCGTAATCAGAATCTCTGTCCTCGTCGGACCCCGAGTCGCTCTCCTCCTCCTCCGCCTCAGCAGCAGCGGCAGTGGCTCTCCTGGAAGTGGAGGCACCAGTATTAGTAGTGGGAGGGGGTCTCCTGGCAGGCTGAGGGTAGCCGCCCACAGGGGGAACAAAGTAGGAAGGGTGAGTCCAAGCACCCTGTGGGAGCATCCCTCCTCGGGCTAACTCCTCGTAAACTGGGTAGAGGGCTAGACCCGTGTCTAGCCTGTGCTGGTCAAAGCTCCTGCACAAGTCACCTAACACACGTGACATTGCCCTCTGGTCTATGACCGGAGGGACAACCAAAGGAGTAGGAGGTCGAAAAGTGTCCGGGTAGCCAGTGGGAGCAGGAGTGGAGGAAGAGGGTGCCTGTGAAGTGGAGGCACGAGCTCTCCTCGATGTGCTAGCAGTAGCAGTGGCCGCCACCAGAGGAAGCCTGTAACTAGGCAAGGGCGGTCGAGCTGCCCCCTGAATAGTGGTAAGGGGCAGGACAGGAGGGTAGCCAGTGACAGGGATGCGGTCACAGATGAAAGAATCTATCTTCCACCGCATCTGTCTATCGACCCAATAAACAGCCCTCGCGTAAGGAAGGTCCATGAAACGTAGGCCAGGGTCGATGGGGTCCTCCTGTCGAGGGAAAAGTAAAACAAGACGGTTGGCGAGATGCGTCACCAACCCACCACAAGCAATAGTGGTCAAAGTGCCCTTACTTACAGTCTGAAAGTGAGCGGCAGTCAAGTAGGCAATGTTATAAATACGGGCTATCCGGCTTTCAACGTTCAGATAGCCCGCCAAGATAGAAAGTTCAATATTATTCACATTGTTAGACTCTTTACGGCCAAAAATGGTATTACCCATTTGCCGTATAAAATAACGAAGAGGGGGCAAATGGACGGAAGTGCCCGTCCTTTTAGGCCCCTGAAAGTCACTGATGCAAGACCACATGACTCGATGAATATCAGAGGTATCCGAGGTTCTACCCTCGAAATAAAGACCCAGAAAACTGGCAAAATCAGCTAATGTCAGAGAGTAGTTGACATTGAAAAGCCGAAAGGAAATACAAGGGTTAGTCTTATTTTCCTTAAAAGCAGCGGAATTAAAAGCATAAGACGAAAAGAATTCAAGGGTCAGAACCTAGTATGTGAACTCAGCCATGTCCACAAGACCCATCATACCTGTCCCGTTTAGCAGGGACACACCCGACTCATAACAGCCTAGTTTCTCCAAAGTATCTTTATGGAGAAACCGGGTAGCTGTGACCTTACAAAGAGGGAAAACTTAGCACGTTGAGTAGAATTAGCAAAGATAACCTGCGGATAGTCAGGTAGACTATCCGTGGTAGCCTCTATCATCAGTGGCGGTCCTCGTGGCCGCTTGGCAGGGCCTTGCTCGACTGTCCCTCGTGCATGGGCTCCTTTCCTTTCGTCATCTTTGTTACCTGCAAACAACCTATTAGCAACAAGAATCCCCTAACAATGTGAATTTAAGAAAACCCGAATCACAATCAAAACTGAAATGCAAATTAGGGTTTCTAGATTTTGGGGAAAACGGCTTTAATCGCCTCCTCGTTGCTTATTTGCTTTGAAAATCAAGGGGGAAAGGGTAGATTAAGCAATTAAAGTATAAAGATGACGAGAAATCAAACCCTAGAATCGATTTCCCCAAATCGAATTTTCCGTCTCAAGGGCACATTACTCGAAAATTTCGCATGAAACTTCAGCAAAACTCGAATAAAAAGCATATAGATAGGATTAGAAACATACCTTGAGGATTTACTTGGAGATTAAAGCTAGAAAAGAAGAGATTAAGACGGAGTTGGCAGGAAAATCGCGAGGTAGAGGAAGGGGAAAGGGGTTTCTTTTGATTTTTCAATTGACTGAAGGTGAATGAAAGAATAAAAGAATAAGAGTGAAGATTTCCCTTATTAGTTGTATTCTGATCCCGCGGAATGGTCGATCGACCACTCTACTCGGTCGATCGACCGCTCTTTCATTTAACAGCTTCTGGAGTCTCGTGTATTGGTCGATCGACTCATTGACCCAGTCGATCGACTAATATCCCTGCACAGTAGCTTCTACTTTCTCCGCTTCAGTCGATCGACTGAACCACTTAGTCGATCGACTGCTAGAGCTGGCAATTGAACCTTAATTCGTCAAAATTCATTTTGCCATCATAACTTCCTGTCTTCCTCTCACAAAAATCCAGCATTCCACCTACGCACTTTGCATAAAATAAATTCCTGCAAGATTTATCAAAGGCGCGCATATTCCCAAACCAAGAAATTGCAAATTAAAAGGAATTAAAGAAAATAAAAGAACTCAAAAAATGCAAATTAAAGGAAATAACAAAATAAAATTCCTAAATTACAATTAATTACAACCTCGGTTGCCTCCCAGTTAGCGCTGGTTTAAAAGGTCCCGCTCGACCTTTTTACCTCACTTTGCATCATCCGATAACGGGTCGAAGTATAATACCTCGACTTTCCCAACATATGCATCTGATCCGTGATAATGCTTCACATATTGGCCATTAACCTTGAACCTTTCTCCAGCTGAGGTCTCCAATTCAACTGATCCGAACTTTGTGACTGCTGTGACCGTATAGGGGCCGGTCCACCTGGATTTCAGCTTACCAGGAAATAGAGGGATACGTGCATTAAAAAGGAGTACCTTATCGCCAATATGGAATTCGCGCTTGATGATTCTCTTGTCGTGCCAGCGCTTTGTTTTCTCTTTGTAGATCCTTGCATTGTCATAGGCCGACCTAAATTCCTCTAGCTCATTCAATTTGTGTCATGCGTTTCTCACGAGAGAGGTTAGGATCCAAATTCAAATCACATATAGCCCACCAAGACTTACGCTCTAACTCAACAGGTAAATGACATGTCTTACCATAAATCAATCGGTATGGTGACACCCCGATTGGCGTCTTAAACACAGTTCTATAAGCCCATAAGACATCATCTAACTTAAGACTCCAATCTTTCCGTGATTTAGAAACAACTTTAGCTAAGACTTCTTTCAATTCTCTATTAGAAACCTCAACCTGACCACTAGTTTGGGGATGATACCCCAAACCTCTACGATGTTGGACACCGAATTTAGTCAGTAAAGCACTAAGTTGTTTCTCTTTAAAATGCATTCCCCCATCGCTAATGACAACCCGAAGGACACCAAAGCGAGGGAAAATAATCTTTTTAAACAGTTTGATCACGGCCTTTGCATCGCAATGGGGAGTGGCAATAGCTTCTACCCATTTGGATACATAATCTACAGCTACGAGGATATATTTATTACCTTGACTGCTCGGAAAAGGTCCTTGATAATCAATGCCCCAGACATCGAAAATCTCAACCTCAAGAATGCCTACCTGTGGCATCTCATGTCTCTTGGAAATATTCCCCGATCTTTGACAAGCATCGCACTCAGCAACAAAATTGCGACAATCTGCATGCAAAGTTGGCCAATAGAAACCAGATTGGAGTACCTTAGCTACGGTCCTGGACGGACCGTGATGACCACCATAAGCAGAAGAGTGGCAAGCCTCTAGGATATCCTTCACCTCCCATTGAGGTACGCATCTCTGGATGAGACCGTCTGCGCATTCCTTGAAAACATAAGGATCATCCCAAAAATATTGTCTAGCATCATAAGCAAACCGCTTTTCTCGCACGCCATGAAAGCTCGAGTGGTATCCGCACATCAAACAAAGTTAGCAAAATCAAGCAAACCACGGAGGTGGATAAGACCCTGAAGTAGTAATAGCTAACGAGACTCTCATCGGAAAAGAATCATTAATAGGTAACGAATCCTCCTTTTCGTCACCAAACGAGATAGGTGGTCACCACCACATTCTCGGCTCCTTTCTTGTCTTTGATCTCCAAATCAAACTCCTGTAAAAGGAGTATCCACCTCAAAAGCCTCGGCTTCGCATCTTTCTTAATAAAGAGAGTCTTCAACGCTGCATGGTCAGTATAAACAATAACCTTAGAACCTAACAAATAAGAACGAAATTTGTCTAAGGCAAAAACTACAGCTAGAAACTCCTTCTCAGTGGTAAAATAATTAATTTGAGCCTCATCCGAGTTACGCTCGCATAATATATGGCATTCAAAGCTTTATTCTTCCGTTGTCCCAAACCGCACCGACCGCATAATCGCTGGCATCACACATGATCTCAAATGGGAGGTCCCAATCAGGCGGCTGAATGATTGGCGCAGAAACTAGGGCCTCCTTTAACCTGTTAAAAGCGGCAAGACACTCATCAGTAAATTCAAAGACAGCATCCTTAAGAAGCAAATGTGTAAGTGGCATAGCAATTTTTGAAAAATCCTTAATGAAACGCCGGTAAAAACCAGCGTGACCAAGGAAACTCCTCACTCCTTTAACATTCACGGGAGGAGGTAATTGCTCAATCACCTACACCTTTGCCTTATCAACATGTATACCTTTATCAGAAATCAGATGCCCTAACACAACTCCCTCATTGACCATAAACTGACACTTTTCCCACTTTAAAACAAGATTAACATCTATACAACGTTGCATGACTTTATCAAGGTTAGCTAACCAACGATCAAAGTCACTACCATAAACTGAGAAATCATCCATGAATACTTCCATAATATTCTCTATATAATCAGAAAAAATCTTCATCATGCACCTCTGAAAGGTAGCAGGGGCGTTACACAATCCGAAAGGCATTCTACGATATGCAAAAACACCCTGTGGACAGGTAAAAGTGGTCTTACTCTGATCGTCCGGATGAATAGGGATCTGAAAGAACCCTGAATATCTGTCTAGAAAACAGAAAAATTTGTTAGAAGCAAGTCTTTCAGTCATCTGGTCAACAAAAGGGAGGGGGAAGTGGTCTTTCTTGGTGGCGGCATTCAACTGTCTATAATCAATGCACATCCGCCACCCTGTCACTACTCGAGTTGGTATTAATTCATTTTTATCATTTTTAACCACGGTAGTCCCTCCTTTCTTCGGGACTACCTGAACTGGGCTAACCCACTTGGAGTTGCCAACTGTATAAATAATACCTGCATCGAGTAGTTTCATCACCTCAGCCATAACAACTTCGTGCATCTTCGGGTTCAACTTGCGTTGACCACTGTCAGTAAGGCTTGTGGCCTTATTCCAACTCTATCTGTGCATACAAACATCGGGCTGATGCCCTTAATGTCATCCAAAGAGTAACCCAAAGCCTTCCTGTTTTTCTTAAGCACACACATCAAAGCGCATACTGTGGTCATCATTAAGCTTAGAGCTAACAATAGTGGTATCGCTCCGTATCATCTAGAAAAACATACTTAAGATTAGGAGGAAGTGGCTTATGCTCCAAGCACCTTTACCTCTGACAAAGATAGAGAATCAGCTTCAATGGTGTAGCAAGTGTTGACCAAGTTCTCGTTGGCCAAGCTCAAGAGCATCTCCTCTTCTTCCTCATTGAGCTCGTAGCTCTCCATTGAGGCTACCAAAGCATTTGGCTCCTCAGCATTCTCCACTATATTACATGCACACTCATCTAAACGGGTTAGATCAGCTAATGGATCCTTGGCTAAGGATTCCCTCCAATTACAAGTAATGACCACATCAATAATATCAATGGAATAACACGTATCCTCGTGAGTTCGGTCGCCTTGTGAGCAATCATCGAACTCAATGGTGTCATCCCCTACCTCTAAGGTGATGGTTCCGCGTTTGACATCTATTACGCCCCATTTTGTATGTAAAAACGGTCTACCTAAAATAATAGGTATCGACTATCCTCTGCAATGTCCAAAACAACGAAATCGACAGTAATAAAAAACTTACCCACTCGAACGGGCACATCCTCTAGAACTCCTATAGGTCTCTGAGTCGATCTATTTGCCATTTGAACGGTAATATCGGTCACCTTAAGTCTACCAATATTTAACCTTTCGCAAATAGAATACGGCATGATTCGACAACGGCCCCTAAGTCACAAAGGGCCTTTCCAATTACGTGGTTACCTATAGTGCAAGGAATCGAAAAACTACCCGGGTCCTTTAATTTAGGTGGCACATTAATTTGCGAAAGAGCATTACACTCTTCCACAAAAGCAACATTACCATCATCACGAAAATTTCTCTTACGATTTAAAATATCTTTCATAAATTTAGCGTAAGAGGGTACATGGGTAATTAGATCAGTGAAAGGAACCGTTACCTCGAGATTCGGACCATCTCCGAAACTTACCAAACTTACGCTCCGACTTAGTAGCCTTCAAACGCTCCGGATACGGGGATCGCAACACGGCCGTAGGATCAGTAACCTTGGCTTCCGTAAGTTTAAAATCCCCGTCAAATCATCAATGAGTGAAGAATCATGCAAACTAGTTGTCGGATTTGCATCCTGCTCTGGAATTCCAGTCGATCGACTGATATGATTGGTCGATCGACCAACTTGGCTGGGCGTGAATAGTTCCTGTTCAGAATTGATTTCGTCAGGTGATCCAGTCGATCGACTGACAATGTTGGTCGATCGACTGACTGTGCTGGGTGTGAATAGTTTCTGATCAGAAACTATTTTATCTGACGCTTCAGTCGATCGACTGATAATGTTGGTCGATCGACCGGAAATCTTAGCAATTGAGCTCGTTTTTGCACAGATTTTAAACGAGCTTCTTCATCATTTCCCGAGTCTTCCTTTGGCTTGTCGGGACTTTCATAAGAGAGGCCACTTCTGAGATTAATGGCATTAATCGTTTCCATCGGCCCTTCACATTTGCTTGAAGAATTAGGAACTTGCTTAGCCTCTATATTCTCCAATTGCTTCACAAAATTCCTTGAGGACTCAATCCCGGCCGCTTCCATATTCGCCACTTGAACTAAAAGGAGTTGGACCATTTCTCTCAACTTCTCGATCTCATCTGAGTTTTGAACAGGTATTTCAACTTTCTCCTTGGAAGCTTCAGAGATCTCGAGCTTCTCGAGACGGGCAGTAATAGAAGTTATAAGTGTAACAACGGCACTCATTTCATCACTTTGCTTTCGTGACTTTCCACGTGAACTTCCAAACTCAGCTCTATGGACTGCCATCTCCTCAATAGTGTTCCAACCTTTACTTTGACCGGTATTGTTTTGGAACCTACCATTAGCAGCTGCATCCAGGATGACCTTGTAATCATCATAAAGAGCATTATAAAATAGGTTGCAAAGATACCATTGCTGGAAACCATGGTGAGGGACAGCTCGGACCAAACTTTTGAAACGTCCCCATGTCTCACAAAAATCCTCATCAGCTCCTTGCTGGAAACTTGTGATTTTACTTCTCAAGGCGTCAGTCTTTGAAAGTGGGAAGTACTTCTTGTAGAAGGCTAATTCTAGAGATGTCCAGTCCGTGACTCCAGTTGCTACCCTATCAAGGTAGCGGTACCAATCTCGCGCTGAATCCTTCAAGGAGTATAAGAACATCAACCCCTTTACTTCATCCCGAGTCACCCCGGTGGTATAGGTATAGAACGTGATGAGTCCGTGAAAATCTCCATATGCTTCAAGGGGTCCTCATCTGGTAGACCAGCAAACTGATTTCGCTCCACTAAATCGATATAAGAGGAACGAAACTCGAAGTTACCCGTAGTAGGGGTAGGTAACTGGTGCCCCTTTGGAAGATGGTGTTCCTTTGGCAGTAGATTATCATATATTGTAGCCATAATTGCCAGAATGAGAGTACTCAAGTCTTCCTCTCAAAAACCTGTCTTCTAACTGTGCAAAAGCAAAACTAGAAGCAAAGGTAAGCAACGGTCTCAAGGAACAAAAGTTCCTTGAGACAAGAAAAATAAACTAAAATAAAGAAAACAGAATTACACCGTCTCCCCGGCAACGGCGCCAAAATTTGATACCGTCGTTTTGTATCAAAATTAAATTTATAAATCCAAACTAAAACTATAGCTAGTGATAGTAAGGGTCGAACCACAGAGAGACAAGGTTGATTTTGTTTGCTATTTTTCAGTCTATAAAAGTAACAATTAATTGGGGGGTTTTGAGATTGGTTGACTAAGTTGACTAAATGCTAAATGAAATTTCTCAAAGCTTTCACTCAAGAGAAATTCCAATCTAATGATAGTTCTAATTACTAATCTTTCAATCTAGTAAAAGACATATCAACAGATGACAAAACCGAAACGGAAGAATTCATGCTAACAAACAATCCTAATCTATGCCATGGTTCACCTCATTCCCAATCAAAACAATTAGCTACGCATGACTAAAACTAAAACAATTGCTAAATTGATAACAAAGAACAAGATTGACATGATTGAATTTAAATAAAAAGCAAAGGACAAGAGATAAATTTCTGGAATTAAATTGATAAAACAAGAATTGAAATAACAAGAATTAAAGGAAGAAAGGAATTGCATAAAAACTTACTAATTGAATTTAAGAACAAAGTATCGAAATCGAAGGTTTTCAAAACAAAGCTAGATCTAAAAGCGAGTTCTTCAATAATGAAAAGCATAACCTAAAAGTTCTTTGCGTTTCTACGATAAAAAGATACCAAAAGTTAATTACAAGTTGGGCTTTTAAAAGTCTAACACGAAGAAATAAGTATCGGCTGAATCGGTCGATCGACCTGTCAGCGTGGTCGATCGACTAGTTGTAGCAGTCCAGTAGCTTCTGCTTGATTTCAACGGTCGATCGACTGGTGGGAGAGGTCGATTGACTGTTGATGCTGTGTAGTGGCTCTTTTGTTCCTTCAAATCAGCTCTTCACTCCTTTGCACGCTTCCCAAGGTGGGTGAATCTGAATCTCCTTCTTATGGGCTTCCTTGAAGTTGCCTCCGGAGGACGAATTAGGCTTGATTTATCTTACTTCCACTCATTCCTACAATAAATCAAAGAAAATGCAAAGTAAACCATTTCGGGAGAAATAGTAGCCTTAAGCTAACAATTACGCATGGAAGTACGTGCCAAAACCGCAGATAAAGTGTATAGAATATGCACGTATCACCTTCCGTCACCTTACCATGAGGAAGAAGTTGTACTCGGATAGTTTTGCTTCTACCGACGCTTATTGGGCCGCAAGATTGGCGGAGGAAGGTGGTCCTCACATCTGTTGGGTGGTTGCCGTGGTGGCACTTGAGGTCTTTCACGGGGTTGCCCGCTTCGGGTGCTAGTCCTCGTTCTTTGATGGTGGTGGGTTTGAAGGTTGTTTCCTTCATTTATCCCGAAAGGCTCATGAGGCAAATGGGGCGTCAACAAAAGGTGCCCGCTCAAGATACTCTTGTCCAAGAGAATGTTTTCCGGAACTCCGAGCTTGTGGAGGTCTTGGAAAGGTGGTGGGCCACTCGGCCGCTTTGGGAGGTACCAAACCCCGTTGCCACGACATGGGTGACTCCTGCTTATGTCAAGTGGTTACGCGCTCCGTCCTTGGAAGAGAGATCCAAATTTCGTAAGGACGAGGTTGTTGACTTGAAGTACCGAGAGGTGGGCAAGGCCAACCGTGCCTTCTTTGAGGAGTATGTTGATGGAGCTAGCCCCGATGTGATGAGGCCACCGAAGAGGAGAAGCTCGGGTCCCAAGAGTATGGTGAGACGTGCATTGGCTCATTTCGGATCGAACATGGGGTCTTGTGCTAGACCGGAGGCCGTCGCCGTCTTAGATCCGTTGAGAATCTGTTCCGAGGAGGAAGTCCATGCTAGGCGGGCCAACAAGAAGAACAAGGGGAAGATGTACCCCAAGGGAAAAGGCAAGGGTAGAATGGAAGAGTGAAGACCTCCATTACCTACTTTATTATTATGTCGTATTATTGTTGTGAGTTTTAATTTTGTTGTACTAGCTAGTTATTGTGTGTGTTGTGCTAGTTTTATTATGTGAGGTGTTTTAGTTGACACCTTAGCTTTGACAAGTTCTAGACTCGTTGAGCTTTATTTGCTGTTGGAATTGTAATCCCTCCCATTATTAATTAAATAAGAGGATTGCCCGTGTTGAAAATTGGGAACGCTTATTTCTTTCACCCATTTTGTGAAGGCAATTCGATTCGAATTATCCTAAATATTTGCACTTGGGAAAGTGGAGTTTTGTGGGAAGGGAGAAAGGCTTATTTTGTATTTTTGTGGGAATGGGGAATGTTTTTCCCTTTATCTTTCCTTTGATGGGGATGTTTTGTATGTGGGTGATGCTTTTTTTTTATTATGGGGATGGTTGTTTTTTATTGTGGGAATGGTTGTATCCTTCTTGTGTAAGAAAGGACTGCCTACGTATTCACCTGAAGAGGTGAAATCAAACTGTGATCGTAGTTCGAAATGTTTTGTAAATTTGATTGGGTTTTGTGGTTGTATCCCTCATGCATAAGAGGGACTGCCTACGTATCCACCTGAAGAGGTGAAATCAAACCATGCTCGTAGTTCAGGGGGTTTTTTGTTTTAGTGCAAATGGATGTTGCCTTTGACAGATCAAAGGGCATTTGAAACGGGCAAGGTGCCGCAGCTTAGACTCGATAAAACATGCAATTTCAAATCAGAACACGTTGAGGAACTTGACTTGAGAAGGGGTCGAGGTGGTTGCTAGTTGTAAAACTAGGCTTAGGTCGTCGGTTGCTATGGTTCAAGGGTAGTATTTCTTGAGTTGGTCTAGGTTGGTCGGGTTTGTAAAGTCCTCCCCTTCTAGGTCACTCAGTCTCACTGCACCCCCGAAAGTATTTTCTTCACCAGGTATGGCCCGACCCAGTTGGGTTTGAATTTCCCCCTCGGATCGACGGGTAACGGTGCTCGAAATGACTTGAGGACCAAATCACCCTCTTGGATGTTCCTAGGTTTAACCTTCTTATTGAATGCCGGTTGTATACATCGTTTGTATAGCTGGACGTTGTGCAAGGCGTTGAGTCGCCGTTCGTCTAGAAGAGTGAGTTGCTCGTACCTTCGACGGGTCCATTCCGCCTCGGGGACTTGACTCTCCAGTAGGATGCGTAGAGAAGGGACCTCTAACTCTACCAGTTGAACTGCCTCCATACCATATGCTAGGTAGAAGGGTGTTGCGCCTGTCCGTGTTCGGATGGAGGTTCGGTATCCTCAGAGTGCGAATGGCAGTTTGCTCGGCCAATCGCGGTAGTTGTCTTGCATTTTCTTGATAATGGTGACAAGAGTCTTGTTCGCCGCCTCCACCGCTCCGTTGGTTTGGGGATGGTAGGGGGATAATCGATGTCACTTAATCTTGTATTTGTTCAGCAAAGCTTGAGTTTCCGCCCGGAAGTGAGAGCCTTGATCGCTGATGATTTCATGGGGTACCCCATATCTGTAGATGATGTTGTTTTGAATGAACTTGGCCACTTGTTTGGCGGTCAAGACTGCATATGACTGTGCTTCCACTCATTTGGTGAAGTAGTCGATGGCGACGAGGACGAAGCAATAACCCTTGGCGCCTATTGGGTTGACTTTCCCGATGATGTCGATGCCCCAGGTTGAGAAATGCCAGGGTGACATCATGGTGTATAAAAGGGATGGTGGTATGTGTTGTATGTTGGCGAAGATCTGGCAATTGTGGCAATGTTTGACGTAGTTACGGCAATCGGCTTCCATGGTGGTCCAATAGTAACCTAGCCGTGTGATTTTCCGGGTAAGCATCATTGCGCTCATGTGAGGGCCACATTCTCCGTCGTGGACCTCTCCCATGAATTTTTTGGCTTTGTGATGGTCAATGCAAAGGAGGAGAATTCGTTGGGGTGTTCTTTTGTATAGTTGATCTTGGTTTATCATGAATTGTCATGCAAGTAAACGGATGGCTCTTTGTCCTCTTTGATCAGAGTTGGGAGGGTATTCATTTTTGGTTTTGTAGTTGAGGATGGCTTGGTACCAAGGTTCATCATGGCTTTCCTCGTCCTCGATGATGGCACAAATATGAGCTGGCTCGCTCCTTCTCTCGACACATAGGGGCATCGATGTCATGTCGTCAGGTATGTTGACGAGCGCGGCAAGTTTTGTCAGGGCATCAGCAAATTGGTTTTCCTCTCGTGGCAAGTGGAAGTAGTCAATTTGGTCGAAGAATTCGGCCTCTTGATTGATCTTTGATCAGTAAGGAGCTAAGCTGTCGCTTTGGATTTTCCATGATCCAGACACCTGATTGATGATGAGCGAGGAATCGCCATGGACCCTCAGTCTCTTGATGCCAAGTGTGATGGCTGCTTGTAGACCGATAAGACATGCTTCATATTCAGCGGTATTGTTGGTGACGGCAAAGTCTAACTTGACCGAGATCGGAACATGTTCTCCTTCTGGTGATATTAGAAGGATTCCTACCCCGAAGCCACTCAGATTAGATGCACCGTCGAAGTATAGGTCCCATGCGTCGGAATCGGCACAAAGGATGTCCTCGTCAGGAAGTGACCATGTGTCGGTCGTCGGATCCTCGTTGACGGGATTTTCCGCTAGGAAATCGGCAACTGCTCTTCCGTTGATAACCTTGAGGGGTACAAACTTGAGATCAAACTCGGACATCATGAGTGTCCACCTAGACAGCCTTCCGTTTAGTACGGGTTTTTCGAAGATGTATTTAACCGGGTCCATCTTGGAATAGATGTGGACCGTGTAGCTGAGCATGTAATGCCGCAGCTTCTTTGTTGACCATACTAGGGCAAGGCATGTCTTCTCCAATTGGGTATACCTCGTCTCGTACTCAATGAACTTTTTGCTGCTGTAATAGATGGCTCGTTCTTCGCCGCTGATTGTTTGTGCTAGCATTGCTCCCATGGCTGTGTTGGTAATAGTCAGGTATAGGGATAAAGGAATCCCCGGTTGAGGTGGCATGAGGACAGGAGGCTTGGATAGGATTTCCTTTATCCTGTCGAAGGCCTTTTGATAATCGTCGTCCCAATCGGTGTGATCGGAGGCGCGAAGTTTCTTGAATATCGGTTCACAAATCATGGTGAGCTTGGCAATGAAGCGGCTGATGTATTAGACCTGACCGAGAAATCCCCGAATCTCCTTCTCGTTCCTAGGCCGAGGCATTTATTGAAGGGCTTTGATTTTAGTTGGATCAATCTCAATGCCTATTTTGCTGACGACATGTCCCAAGAGTTTTACGGAGGTGACCCCGAATGCACACTTCTGAGGATTTAGTCTCATGTTATATTTCCGCATACGAGCGAAGAATTTCCGAAGGGCGCTGATGTGGCCGTCCCGTTCTCTGGTTTGACAATCATGTCGTCGACATACACCTCTACCTCCTTGTGCATCATATCATGTAGGATAGTGGTAGCGGTTCTTTGATAGGTTGCTTCGGCGTTGATGAGACCGAAGGGCATGACCGTGTAGCAATATGTACCCCACTGTGTAGTGAATGCTGTCTTGTGCATGTCTTCCTCAGCCATTTTAATCTGGTTGTACCCAGCATACCCGTCCATGAATGATAGGAGAGCATGTTCAGCGGTGTTGTCTACCAGTACGTCAACATGTGGCAAAGGGAACTCGTCCTTTGGACTCGCCTTGTTCAGATCCCTGAAGTCGACGCAAACCCGAATTCTTCCGTCTTTCTTTGGTACGGGCACAATATTGGCCACCCAATCAGAGTATTCAGACACTTTGATGAAACCGGCCTTGAACTGTTTATCCACTTCTTCCTTGATTTTTGGGCCCATTCAGGACGCATCCGGCGTAGCTTCTATGTCACGGGTTTATCTCCGGGTTTAATGGGTATCCGGTGCTCTGCAATCTCCCTATCAATCCCAGGCATATCTCTGTAGGACCAGGCGAATACGTCCTTGTATTCGTGGAGGAGGTCAATGAACTGTTGCCTTTTCGAGGGGTCCAGGGTTATCCCTATCCTAAGTTCTTGAGGTGTGTTATCGGTTCCTACGTTAATAGGTTCGGTCTCCTCAATGATGGGGGTTCTGGTTTCCCGTTTTACAAGTTCTTTGGCTAGGTGAGGTGGGTAGTCACTTAAGTCAAATTCCTCATAGTCATTCAGAATTGCATTGCAGTTAAATTGAGACGAGTTATAAGCAAACTTAGCGTTCATTAAGTTGACACGAGCGAAAAGCTCGGAAAGGATAGACATTTCGTGGTCAGTCATAGGCGACACAACAGAGGAGGTGGCCCCTGGAACAGGCTCCAGGTTGTCACCTTTCATGGGAGTGGGGGTGACCCTAGTAGACTCAGCCTCTGAATCAGCCACGACTTTGTGATAAAACAGTGGGAAGGGGACCTTGACTGGGACATCAGGAGGGTTAGGAGCTATGACAGACTCTGAATCCGACTCAGACTCAGACTCAGATCCTTCTTCACTTCCCTCCTTGAACATAGGGCCTTCTCCAGTTGTGATCTTGAGAATGCGGCCTTGGCGATCGGTCCACTTGACGGTCTTCCTCCAGCCTTGGGTAGCTTTCTCCGGGTCAGTGTCGAAGATCAAGGCGGTGGGATCAAATTGGTTGTCCTTCAGGGCGATGTTGATAAGGTCCTCACAGTCGAGGTGCTTGATGTTATCTTCCCCAAAGAGGAGTGTGACAGCTTGTCCGTCGAGGCATGGTGACGGCTTAGACTCAGTTGATGCAGCTTCGGTGTTGTCGGGGATGAAGTAGCAGTCCTGGAAGACTTCCACTTTCGGGTACCTAGCCCTGGCCACAGAGTCATAGATTGGCTCCGGAAAGCCATGGTAGAGCTCGGACTCTCCCTCGGGGACAAAGTATCCGTTCAGGGTTGGATGATAGGGACGGAGAATAACTCCGTGCTTCTTGCGCTTTCGAACTAGGAGGTACATCTCCTGGATATCTTCATCGGTAGGTTCATATCCCAGTCCAAAGGGGATGTTGGGGACCTTAGCCTGATTCAAGGGAGGCAAGGTATCTTTCAGTGGATTGAGCGGCAAACCCGGGAAGTAACCCTGGCGCATCATGATACGGTTGACTGTGAGGTTGGCGAATGGGTCACAATCAAAGGGTCTTGATTTATTGGTTATGGCATTCACAGCTTGGAATCCCCAGATTTCAATTTCATCCTCCTCAATGGCTTGGGAGGCTATTCCCTTTCTCATGACAGCATTGATCGGGAAAGCAGGAATTGTGATTGTATTCCCGTTGAAGGGGACCCTGATTTTCTGGTGGAGAGTCGAGGTAATTGCCTTGACGGCATGAATCCAGGGACGTCCCAAGAGCATATTGAAAGAGGCGTCGATGTTGACCACCTGAAAACTGGTTTGCCTTTCTAGTGGTCCGGTTGCGACGGTCAGAGTGATGAGCCCCGCGACCTTGAGACGAGTGCCGTCATAGGCGCGTACTCCTTGATTTGTCGGGACCAAATCAGCTTACTTAATACCCAGCTTGTGAGCAGTCTTGAGAGGAATGACATTCACCGCGGATCCGTCATCTACGAGGACCATGGGTACATTTTTCTTGAGGCATTGTACGGTGATATACAGAGCCAGGTTATGATTGGCTCCAAAGGGAGGGATATCCTCGTCAGAGAAGATGACTGGGTTGTTCAGATCAGGGGCGTCCCTCGTCATATGTGCCACTATTTCTTCTGGGGAAGAGGTGGAGGGCACGGCTAATTTTCCCAGGGCTTGTAGCAAAGCCTGCCGATGTTCAAAGGATGTTGCGATCAGCTGCCAGATTGAGATTTCGGCTTTTGCCTTCTGAAGCTGCTTGAGGATCAAATTCTCAGGAGCCCTTGGTTGAGTGTCTACCTCTGGGACGACTTTGTCATTCGTTGTTGGAACGACCATTGGATTGTTAGGGTTCTGATAGGGGCGTCCGGATCGGGTAAGGTGTCCGATTTATTTCGCCCGTTTCTCTTTCCCTGGGATGATATAGACATCCTCAACATCGTCTCTCCAGATGCCATTAATTTCAGGATCTCGAAGGCACCTTGGAAGGGTTCTTCGGTGGGTAATTTTTGTGAGGAATATTTTTGTGGGGGTGATTTTTGTGAGGGTGATTTTTATGAGGGTAGTTATTGTGAGGGTATTTTTTGTGAGGTGCATGCCAGAATGGTCGTGGGAGCAATCCATCCTGGTGTGGGTAGTTTTGAACGCTTGGGGAATTCTCCCTTGGGCGCGGTGGTGGAGGATTGAAGATAAGTCGACGGTAGGCATCGTCAAATCGGGTGATCCTCTCGGAGAGGCGGGCTATGGCTTCCTAAACCTGTTGGAACATAGTGAGTATAGTGGCAGCACTGAACACAAACACTCCGTCTGAGGGATATTTCTCCAAGGCATTCACCTTGTCATCATCAACTGGCAAGATGAGGTGTGAACAGTCCAGAGTTGGCTCATCGTCGGAGATGGCGTGGATTCCCAGGGGGTTCGTTTTGTTGTTCGGCTTAGTTGGCGGGGGTAGAAGCAAATCCCCTTTTTCAATCATGTCTTGGATGATGTGTTTGAGTTTGAAGCACGTTTCGGTATCATGCCCTTTCCCTTGATGGTATTGACAATAAGCATTGGGGTTCCAGAAGCGGGATTTCTTAGCATCGGCCGGATCCGGGGTGGGTCCGATCTGTTGTAACTTCCCCTGGTCCATGAGCCTCTTTAGAGCGCTTGCATAACCCAATATTATTGAACACTCTCTGGGGGCGCTCGACTCTCTTAGCAGATGGTTCAACGAGGTTGACTTCATCAATTTTGTTCATTTCGCCGTAAGGGCGAGATCCGGTTAATATGGATCCCTGGTAGCCTCTGCAGGTAGTCTTGGCCAAGACACCCTTCCGGAGGTCATCTTCAATACGTGTCCCCAGAATTTGCAGGTATTGGAAGGTCTTAATATTTTGATACCCTAGTAAGTTGGCATACACTGGGCGGAGATTGTTGACGAACTTTTCCACCAAAGTTGATTCACTCGGCTTGCTGACCAATTGAGTACTCACTCTCCTCCAACGGGTTAAGAACTCGGTGAACCCTTCCTTATCGTTCTAGGTTAGAACTTCGAGAGTACGGTTATTGGCTTGGATTTCAACATTGTCAGCATATTGTTTGGCAAATTTAACTGCGACCTCATCCCAAGTAGTAAGGTTTTTCGGATCAAGGGAGTAGTACCATTGGCGAGGGATCGGTTCCAAGGAGGATGGGAAGATCCGGGTAAAAAGTTCATGTTTGACCCCTTTAATGGCCATGTAATCTTTGAAAGCACAGATATGATTGAGCGGGTCCTCCACTCCTTTGAACTTAGGCACATCGTTTAGGGTAAAGTTGTCAGGTAATTGATCACCAACTGGTTCGAACCTTCGGTTGTTCTCAAGATGGATATTGTTGCCCCGGGTTAGGAGCTGTTCTTCCAAGAGTTTTAGCCTCTTCTCAGTTTCAGTAGGAGGTGGGGTATTATGTTCTCCAGTTTCCTTGTTCTCCAGGGCGTCAATGCGGGTCTCGACGCGATCTAGGGTGACCTTAAGAGCGGTAAGCAGGCTGGCTAGCTGATCAGTCGTGACATCTCTGTTGTTATCATTGTTGTTGTGGTTGACAGACGAAGTGGAAGAAGGGGCCATGGCTCTGAGGCAGAAAAACGGCTCATACTACAACTCAATCCGACACGGTTCCAAGACTGAACGCAGACAGTACAAAAGACGAGACAAAGATCAGACTCAACAAGACGAGGGTGACCGTGTGTGGCTCCTCGGTGCTGACTCGATTTATGACGTGACGGTGTTTGACCGAACCTTTGACATGAGTCCAACATAACGGCGCGACGCCATTGGACGGGTCTCGTGGTGAGACGACTCATAAGTAAAGACCCATAAGTACGTTTGCTTTTACTCGATAGACACGAGGCGGAATTGGAATGGTGGACTGAAGTTTTCGAAAATAGAAATTTTGAAAAAGATTCATTTGTCGCTTTAATGGACGGCTTCCGAAGATAGAGATCTCCGTAAGTCGATCAGTTGAAAGGGTTATCTTAAGTTTATTTGCAGAAGATGGTTTTGAGTTTGAGTCGGCTCGGGAAACAGTGCATTGTTTCCCACGAAGGTTTTGAAATTCAAAATTGTATGTTTTGAAAACCGGGTTTGAAATGTTTGAAGAGGTCTCGGGGACGGTGTATGGTCCTCGGGATCTCGAAAGTGTCTCGAGAAAAGGGTGTGTGCTTTTCTCGGGTTTTGAAAGAGCCATTTTTGGCGCGAAATGGGTTAAAATCCGTGTCTAGACGCGGCGATTATAACGGCGTAAAAAAAAGTGATTTTAAAATGGTTGTAGAAAACCGAGTTTGAAAATTGCCATTACGACGGCCTGGAAAGGCGTGTTGAAATGGTTATAAAAACCGGGTCTAAAAATTGTCATTACGACGGCCTAGAAAGGCGTGTTGAAATGGTTATAAAAACCGGGTTTGAAAATCGTCATTACGACGGCCTAGAAAGGCGTGCAACGGTCGGCAAAAGACCGAGGTTTGAGACGGCCATTATAACGGCGTAAAAAGGTGATTTTGAAAGTTTTGAAAATGACACGGAAGGACTTATGATCAAGTAGCACATAAGAACTCCCAGTTCATCATATTATGCATTATGCTGACACGGGTTTTGGCTTAAAAGGGTGGGTTTCACACCAAGCAATCAAACCCTGATTTGCGAGAGGGATACCAATCCAAACAAAATGTGTAAGGAGGGTGCCCTAGCCTCGTGCTCGAAGGTGATGAAAGCTCTTTGACGAAACACAAATGTGTAACGTCAATGGTATGCTTGACTCAACCGGGATTCGAAACGCGGGGATGAGAAAACTCATGCCGACGAGACGAGCCAATTGGTCGAAAGGGGTTAGGTTATGGGCCCGGACAAGGAACCCGACCGTGACTGTAATATCAATTAATGCATTCCAACCAAGACCTCGTTCGAGTCTCACCATCTAGGGATCACGAAGACATAAGTGTCCTAGTATTCCCCAGCAGAGTCTCCAATCTGTAGACATAGGTTACGTCTCGGTCCGTGGATTTGGGGGTCCACCTACCGGTCCGTAGTCACGGACCACCTGCACGCCAGGCCAATCTGTGGACATGTAGCGGTCTATTCAAAGCCACGCTCGGCGGCGTAAAAATACTTTCGACCGGATCGTTTTAGATTGGTCGGTTTCGTCTCGATAAGGGTCTCGAAATGATTAGTGATGTTCGAAGTCGCCACCAAGAATTTGTGGGATGTTTGGAACCCGTTCAAATTCCACTTTATACCTCGGTCAAATCGAAGCACAAAGCAGGTTTTGACATAGGTACTAAAGATAAGAAAATCGTCCCTCTTTAGCATCCTATCTCTAGGATGACTCTCGTACGCCCTGGATAAGGTCGTCCACTATCCAAAGTTTCAGAGTAAGAGTTGAAGGTACGTATTGGGAAGCCCTTTAATCAGACACCCAATCCCGCCCGCGGTAGCGGCCTCTACTGATCGATCTTGGTTGGTTGAATGCAAAAGTTGATAAAACGGTTTAAATGCATGAATGCGCATCCAATAATTTAAACCTAACATGTGAGAGCTTTCTAAGTCGGTTGATTTAATCCAAGTATCAAGTATAAGATGTCGAGTTGGATTAATGATTGATTTGCATGCGAGACGGAAATTAAATTAAACAACCATTTACTGTATTAGGTTTATGGTGCATAACATGATCCATTTGTCTTTTTTTTTTTGGGGAAATGTAAGTGATTATATTAATGCCCAAACAACCAAAATTGCCAGAGATCAATCTCTAGCTCAATACAAGACTCATGCTAGTCGTGTTATCCAGTCTTGCACACTCCTAATACTGGACCCAACACAACTAGCTCTCAATTGCAGAATAAAAATCTTCTTCACCTGCTTTATAACAACAGCAGGCAAAGTCAATACATTTTCAAGCCGACACCTATTCTTCACCTGCCATATGCTATACATTACATGTGCCAAACAAGCTGCTACAATTTGCTTTCGCAACAAAGACCTATCCCTATGCCCTAGCCACCAAGAGATCACATTCCGATCAGGGATATGGGACCCCAACCAGTCTGTAATCTGCTGCCTGCAACGCTGACTGAAAGGACATAGGAAAAAAAGATGATCTATGTTTTCCTCAGCTGCTCCACATAGAAAACAACAGTTTCCAGGAATAATCTTCATCTTCCTCAGTATGTCCTGAGTGAGCAATCTGTTCTGCGCAACCAACCAGATAAAGAACTCATGCTTGGGGAGCATTATCCTATTTCTGATCCAAGGGTACCATGGAACATCAACAACATCCTCTGCCAGCCAAGAATAACCCAGCTGTACAGTGTACTCCTGATCATTCCTCCTCCAATCATCATCAAACATGTGATGCTTTAGCTGGTGTTTAACTGCACAAATGCGTTTCCATGCCCAACTAGAACTTGTAGAAGGCTCATAGTCCTGCCATTTGTCATGATCCATTTGTCTTAGTAAGGCATTTTGCAAATGTAGTTTTGAATGAACCGATAGTCATCTGATCCGTCTTATATCCGAGTTAACCGGAGTCGGGATCGTCCTAGACTCATGCTGGAAAAAGGAACAGGTCCTGTACCAGACGGCTACATGAGGCGCCAGCCAGCCGGCGTTATAAGGGGCCTCTTCCTGGTTCTGAAAATGAGAAATGAAGGGCCTGTTTAGGCGCGGGTTAGCCCACGGTTTATGTGTCGTGTTATGACTTTTTAGAAAACGTTATAAAACGTGTTAAAAGATGGGTATTTGAACCCGGTTTGATTTGAAAGGGTCGTTTAGACCGCATTTGTTGATTTGAAGAACTAGACTCGAATAATAATCATTATTTTGATAATATTCGGTGTCGGGTTCGATTTGACAAACTTGACATGAATAGTTTTGAAAATAATTATGAACTAATTGTTTTAAGTTCATTTGAATGTAATTAGTCGATACTCATCATCGTACCCGGGTTAAAATCCGGCATGGTATGTAGAACCAAGGATGACCTTGTGTTGGGGACTAATATGTTTATTTTTAGAAATGTAAAGAAATGAAATAAAAGGTTTTAAAATACCTTTTAAATGTCATTAACCAAATATTATCACTGAAACACGGATTTAACCGTCATGGTATGAGGAACCAAGGGTGAAAAATGTTTTATGGTTAAAACAAATAACATGAAATAGATTCGAAAATATTCGAAATAGTAAAGACCGATTATAAATATGAGAATGAATTAAAGGGGAAAGACGAGACAAACACGGTTGAGTTCTGGTCTGGACACCCCATTTAGGCGCGGGGAAGCCTGCAACCTAAAGGGCTTCTGTCTCAGACCAAAACTCAGTTTTGGCTCGTTTATCCCGTGTTTTGATTCATGTTATGCATGTTTTAGCATGTTATAGTCATGAATCAAATGGAAATATAATAAAAAAGGATTTTTACACCCTCATACTTACATGTTTGGTTATGGCGAGTCACTGACGTAAGTGCAACAACTCGTTTGGTCGGAAGAAACTCGGTTGAAAACCGTTTTGATAAGTAAAAGAGTGTTTTAAGATTAGTGATGGTGTAGTGGTCGAAGTGGTCGGTCAAGTGATTTAATGCACGATGACGGTACCAAACAATGTGTAAGGCTTTTATTTACGATCGGTAGGTCGTAAATACGCGTCGGATTGTGACTTAAGAAGTCGAGTCGAGAATTTTAGGGGAGAAAAGAGGGGGCGGACACTCGCGTAAGTCTCAAATGGGGGGCATTTGAGGGGTATTTATAGGGAAATGAGTGGTTGTGTGAGTTTTGAGAGACGTGGCCACTTGGGCTGCTCAAAGAGGCGCGAGCCACGTCGCGGTTCTTCGAGTTTTCTTGTCACTTTCACAACAAACGCAATCATGATTTGTTCTATCCTAGGTTTTGTTTTCACATGTTTGGTACTTGACCATTCATGAATCCGGGAAAACTTAAGGTAGAAGGTTTGAAATGTTTTTTTTTTGGTGGTTGACTCGGTTTGACTCGTTGTTGGAGTCGAGATTTGAATTTTTGAGTCGGTTTTTGGTCCGGTGTCGGTTTTGACTCTAGTTAGTGTCATTGCGACCCCGTCGTCGTGCATTAAACACTCCATGTAATTTTGAAATGTTTTGAGATATTTTATTTTCGAAATCGTTTTAAGTTTTCCGACGTAAAGTTGTACACAAACTGTCGATCAAACGCCGCGATTCCAAAACATGTTATAGTCCGAGAATCATCGGGTGTTTTTTGGAGTCTCAGCAGATACTGGGTATCTACACACTTTTGTATGGCATAATTGCTATTGTAGCGAATGCTGCCGAATTTTCAACTCAAACCCGCAACTAGGCTTTAATTTAGACTCGTCTTGACTTAACCTACCACATGTGTGGTCGGGTTTGGAAAATATGGCCAAAGATGGCTAGAAAGGGCCGTTTTTAAATGCTTGAAACGCTTGAAAATGCTTGAAAATGTGTTTAACATCGCTTTGTTTACTTCGATTTTGCAGAGGATATTCTTTCTAAGTCGGGGAGAGTCTCCATGGACACTGACTTTGACCCTTCTACCGTTCTTATAGCGCATACGGGAGCGACCCAGGAGATGAAGAAGGTTATAGAGGAGGTGGTCCCGCGTAGGGCCAATGTAGGACGAGGCGGCCGTCAGCTCGCAGGAGCGCTTGAGCGGGCCGAGAAATGGGATGGTAGACATTTCATTTAAGCGGCGGAGAGCCACCTGTCGTATAGGACGGCGAGGAGCATGGTAAGCCTTCATCTTGTCATTCCCTTATTTATTTATTTCTTACACATTTTATGATTTATTTATTTCTTACACATTTTATGCTAAAGAAAGATTTCTTTTGAATTGACGCAGGAGGCTGGGAAAATGAGGTCCTTCTCTGGTTTTACGACGATGATAGACGCCTTTAGAAGGCTTTCGGAGGAGAAGAAGGCTATCATCGAGCGGGGAGCCTTTGGTGCCTTCGTACGAGGCTATAGGGAGATCAAGGAGAGGAAGATTCGGGCTAACCTTAGCCGGAATCGAGCCTTTCTTGATCGGTTCTGGGACACGGCCTTGACTTTCCATATGTCTTTTGGAGAGATCGGGGTCACCTTGGAGGACTACAGCAAGATCTCGGGTCTGCCAAGTGGAGAGGAGCCGTTGGTGTGGCCGTCGACGGCCATGAGAGTAGACTTGGCCGAGGCAAGAAGTCTAGTTGGCTGGAACCTGGCTACGGGTGTGGCCCATGTTCCTGGTTTGGTGCCGAGTACCTACGCCAGAGACAATTTCGGTGGTAGCGTTCTAGCGAGAGTGAAGATGGATGGACGCATGGTGCCTCCACCACCTTGTACTGTTGAGCAGCGGACTCGTTTATGGTTGTGGTGGTTCTTGTCTTTGATTTACTTCGGAGACAAGGGGGAGAGGCTATCGATTAAGCTTCTTTCGTTTCATTCTGACTTGAGTAGCCTAGGTCGCTGGGACTGGGTTACTCCTAGTTTTGCAGTCCTCACGCGCTATATGAGGGCCATGGTCCATCCGGAGCTGATGGAGAAGGGGTCTTCTCCTGCCACTGTCGGTCCTGGACCCCTCTTGATGGTATGAACCTTTCTTGAAAATATGAAAGATCATTTTTGTAGAAAATGATTTGTAATCATTATTATTTTGCCTGCAGGCGTGGGTGTACTCTTACTTCCCTGGCTTTAAGCCACGAGGGCGGAGGACGTACCAAGAGCATACCCCGTCGTGAGGGACTGGGTAGTGTGTCGTCAGAAGAGCCAGCGGTCTTCTTATGATGTTTGTCGGAGGGGCGTGAATGCCATGAAGTTAGACAGCGTAAGTGTCTTTGATCTTCATTATATTTTTCCTTTATTTAGAGATGATCATAGGAATGACCCCTCGTTTTCTTGCTTTAGTGGGTGTCCAGGCCCTGGGAGAGCTACTCTGGGGTTCCAGCCTTTGTGGCTGAGGTTCTCCGTCCCCAGAGTTCGAGTAGGTTGTTGTTGACAATACCCATGGGGCCTCTGTGGTACTTGGGTGAGCGTTTAACTCGGCAGTGCTCTCGTGACACTTTTACGGTTCTCATCGACCCTCTACGAACGATGTTTAAGGAGCCTTCAGAGGATGAGAGGCCGACTGATCTGGCTGACGCGAGTGGTGACGCCCTCCTTCTCCCGGTGAGGAGTACGCTGAGTTTGTTCATCTAAGGCTAGCGTACTGGCCGATCGTGGAAAGCATATTTACCGTTTACTTGTCTTTGATAGATCTGATAAATGATAAATGATTAGCGAACAATGATCCACTTGAGTTTTGTTGGAGATCGAGGTGGCGGGCGACGAGCCCTCAGCTTTTTCAGAGACGTTAAAGTACATTGAATCGGCGGGCATGACGGTGATCTCGGAGATCCAGTCTTTCAGCGAGGCGGTGACTGACGCTGGCTTGGATGAGTAGCAGTATGTTGTGAGGAGGGTAAGCCCCCAGCTTTGGCTGTCTTAAGTATTTTATGTTTTATTACATAGGAATGCATTTGCTTGAACTTCTCTGTATTTGAATGAAGGTGGTACCGTCCAGGCATGTGGAGCTGTGGAGGATGGCCAACCGGCTGCGAGCTACAGCCATTGAGGCCCTTACAGATGGCTTGGGGCGGCAGGTATGAACCTTTTGTACCCGTCTTTATTTTTATTAACTCCAATTTTGTTAAGTGAAGTATCACTCCATTTTATGTGTAGAGGTAGCGTGACCTGGAGCGTGAGCTGGCGCAGTCCCAAAAGGAGACGACCCGTTTGCTGAGAGAGCTCGAGACCAGAGATGCTGAGATCGCTGCCCTTGAGGCGATAGTGGCTGAGCTGAGGGGTCGTCAGGACTAGTTTGTGTTGACTTATGTGTGTACATTTGTACATTTTGGATGTCATTTTGGGCAGGAGCCCGTATTTTGATATATATTTTTGCATTTTTGTTGTATATATGACGGCCTGCGTGCCTTTAGTGCTGGGTGTTTGTTGTATCTGCAGGTTAGCTTTGAAAAACAGGTTTGGCATGTGACGGTTTGCGCCGTCATGCTGCCGAAATTCACGTAGGAAATCACAAGCAAAACATATAGCAAAAGGAATTAAGATGGCCTAAATTAGCGCGAAGAAAAAGAATTTAGCGCGGAGAAAAAAAAAAGTGCCCAAAAATGGACAAAATGACGTGACCGGACGGTAGGGAGAGCTACCTCTTAAAAAAAGAATTTAAAAGAAACGTCTAAGTGTGTCATAAACATTTTTGAAAAGAGGGAGTGAAATGATTCCCCATAAAAAAAAAAATTATGAACGAGTAAGTGTGCGTTTTTGGCGAAAATGCCGATTTTGCCTCGAAAAGTGAACCCATAAAAGATTAGGAAACATAAATTTGGTAATTAATCGAAATTACCGAATTAAGTCCCTATAGGAATAGGAAACGTTAACTAAAACAGATTAGGAAAGATCCCACGACTGTTAAACGAGGAAAAGAGCATGAGGAAGAGGCGCAGCAAGAGCTGCGATCCTTCGAAGAAGCGCAGCTTTTGCTGCGTCTTCTCTCCAGCCATTTGGTTCTCGGCAGAATTTAGGAAATGTCGAATAGTATAAATAGAGGCTGTCAAGGCTATAAAAATAAATTTAGGGATTTGCTTGGATTGACCAAGGCTGAGGTAGACCGTCTTGTGACCTCAAAAGGTGTCCGTATGATTTATAAATAGGGAGGACCCTACTATCTTTTATGCGGCGAGGCGCAAAGCTTATGAATTTTGCCTTTTTCATTGCTATGTCCTGCGAGGGCATGTGGACAAAGAGATGAGGGGTGACCCTCGATTTTTAGGCATAGTGGAGCAAATGGAACTGCGCAGGAGCCCATCATGCTTAGTTCTAGGGGAGACCATTCTATGAGTGGACAATAGGAAGGCAAACCGCGAGTATCCTCATCTTGGGAGTCCTATTATTTTACAGGTAAGAACCCGTTTTCTGTCCTATTCGGCCGTTTTTTTTTTTTTTTTTTTGTTTGTTTTTTTTTTGTTTGTTTTTTTTCTCGGCCGGCTTCGGATACTAACTCCCATCCCCTTTTTGCAGATCTGGCTAATGGAAAGGCTGCGGTTGATCAAGCCCCTAGTTGACGTGATAGGATATCGCTCCCGATCAATTATGATAAGAATGAGGCTATACATGGTGGACTTCACTCGAGTATGCAATTATTGGGAAAATAAATTGAAGAGTGAAGATGGGCCCTTGATTAGGTGGATCGTGCTGTGGTGGTATCTTAGATCGGTTAT
This sequence comes from Silene latifolia, assembly GCF_048544455.1. Classification (NCBI taxonomy): domain Eukaryota; kingdom Viridiplantae; phylum Streptophyta; class Magnoliopsida; order Caryophyllales; family Caryophyllaceae; genus Silene; species Silene latifolia. The sequence continues at coordinate 4,673,711 of NW_027413640.1, read as the reverse complement.
TTGGAGTATCGTCTTCGGATCCGACACGGTCAATTCGCGTTCCCGGCTTGGAATTCATGGTTTATACTTTTCCGGAGAGATTGATGAGGCAAGTGGGCCTAAAACAGAAAAATCCCGAAGCTAGACCCCGTCCCTCAAACTACCTTAGCGCATACTTCAGAGTCTTGTCGAGAGTGGGCAATTCGATGGGCCCGAAGGAATATGTGGTTCATATCCGTTCCGGTTGGCTCGTTATGGGTATCTGACTCATATCTGCAGTGGAGGAAAGCTAGCACTCCCGAGGAGCGTGAAAAGCTAAGGAAGCACGAGCCCGTAGACTATAAGATCCGCGAAGTGGCGAAGGAGAACTAAAAGTACTTAACTGAGGAGGAAGAAGAGGCCGGATATCGGGTCGTCCGTCTGTCAGAAACCAAAGACTGCTCCTGCCGTGAAGATGGTGGTGGATCGAAATAGAAAAGCTGGACCGCGAGAACGACCGTTAGTGATTAGGTCGGAAATAACGCAAGAGCGTCCCGCTCATGGTCGAGACAAGAAATGTGACAACGGTGACAAAGTCAAGGGGAAAATGAAAGAGTAGCCTTAGTCATTTTTAATAGTATTATTTATTATTTGAGTTGTAATAAATGGCGGGGTTTTTAGAATCCTAGCCTAGCATTTTAATTTTCAGCATTTTTAATTTATATGTATTTGACGTATTACTATTATTTAAGGAGTAATGAATAAATGATTTATTAGTTAAGAAACTTTTATAAATTTTCTTTATTTATTCTTGTAGTATTTCAAATGCAACATACAAATGTCCTTCTATTTACATCTTGAAATGACGGGTTGTATCCTGTAAAGGATTGCCTACGTATTCATTAGAAAAAATGAAATCAAACCCTGTATGTAGTTCGAAAAAATGTAAAAAAATAAATGTTGGAAGTAAGAGATTGTACTGAACTTAGAAAAAAAAATAAGCGTGTGCTTTACTTACTCCTAAGGAAATGCAATTTAGTTTATTTGATGATATGAGGATGTCAAAATGTCAAAACTCAAGACCGAAATGTCATAAGCTTTTTAGCGGGCCAGGGGCCGTTTTATTTCTTGTCGCAAGAGCAGCACGTGTGTCACGCGAGGGGCGTTTTATCCTATTCTGAGGGTATTACCGTTTCAATTGGTCTAGGTTAGTCGGATTCGAAAACTCATTGTCGTCTAAGTCTGTGATCTTAACCGCACCTCCTGAAATTATGGACTTGACTAAAAATGGTCCTGCCCAATTAGTTTTAAATGTTCCCTGTGGATCGACAGGTAAGAGAGCTCTGACTGACTTGAGTACTAAATCCCCTTCCTTGATATTTCTGGGTTTGACCTGTTTATTAAGGCCCGTTTGATACATGCCTGATATGTCTGCACATTATGTAATGCGCGTAGCCTTTGTTCGTCCAAGAGGACGAGTTCATCATACCTATCCCTATTCCATTTAGCTTCTGGAATTTGACTTTCGAGTAAAATGCGTAGGGATGGGATCTCTTGTTGGGAAAGGTGTCCTCGACAATAGTGCGATCACATGATTTAATATCATAATTAAATCTCATACTAAGAATACGTGAGGGATGATTTATTATATAATCAACTGATCGTCATTAATCGGTAATGATTGGCTGACTAGAGTATGACATTACTGTCGTGTGACGGTGGTGGTTAGTTGATCCCTTAAGGTCACACCTAAAGGACAATTCCCTTAATGGATAAATTGGTTAATTGTATGACGATACGAGGTAATCAATTCCTTAAAAGTGAAAAATTTACTTGTGAGAGAGAATATTGATATCTTATTGTAATGGGTTTAAATAAGATTTATTTTGGTTATAAAAATGCTTTGTTACTAAAATTGATTATTGTTTGAGAAACAATAGAGATAAGAATGAATGGTTAATTATAATTACAAAATGTTGTGAATTATAATTGTATGACCCATTTTATTTATATGATCAAGTATCATTAGTCAATTTGTTATATGTAATTTAATTAATTTGTAAAAATGATATTTATGTGATAAATATGCATTAAAATTAATTAATAACATGTAACATACTACATGAGACATATTGTGTGAGAAATGACAAATTGACAAAATAAAATGGTAGTCCATATTAAGGAGGTTGGACCGAAATGGAGGGTGTGTTAATGGGTTTTTGGTTGTTTTATTTTATTTAATAAAATGGTATGAAGATACCTATCTACAACTAGCTATAGACCTATTCTTACACATCCTATACTACTTATTCTTGTGAAGATAAAAAGAGAAAAGGGAGATGCCCTTTTGGCACCTACCGCAACCGGTCACACGTCTTGATAAGAGGACTTTTGTCCTCATTTTTCCATCATCTAATTCATTCAAATCTCCTACATGCAAATAGGCTTCTTCTCTCTAGTTTTTCTCCAACAAGTTTTTGGTGATTCACAAGCATTTGTTCATCCATTCTAATATCAAAAACAACATTACTAGTGTAGTAATAATAATAATATTAGAATCATTTTAAGGGTACTAGTATAATAATCTAGTTAATTAGTATACTAGTTTAAGGGTAAGTCTTGGGTGCAATCTAAGGAGGATTTCTATACTTGGGATCTTGGAAGATCATCCATCATATTAAGCTCAAGAACAAGTGAAGGAAGGTGACCTTACTTGTGTCCTATATTTTGAACCATATAGCAATGTAAGGGACATTGTTTTTCTTATAAATCATTCATATTGTTATGCATGCAGTAGAGCTAAAGAACAAATAATTAACAAGTTAATTATTTCACTATTAGAGGAGTCTAATAATAGGTATACGAACCTAACAAGTGGTATCAGAGCATAAGGATGTTGCATGCATAATCGGTTATAGTTTTTCCGAGTTAAAAGGTTAACATATAAAACTAAAAATTTGTGATTTATAGGTATAAGCCACGAAATCACTATGCATGTTATATATTCTGGTCCTAAATTGTATTTAGGTCATTTTTATGATTTATGGAAATTTATTGCTCATTTTAATGATTTTTAGTGATTTTATTACATTTTTATGACTAAAATGGGAATTAAAATGCTAAAAATAGTTAAACTAAGTTTCTGACCTTGGAAATTTTATAAGACCTCACATGCATATTTTACAAGTTGTATGTAAAAACTCGTATTAATTGGATTAATATTGCATGATTTATGATTTTTATGAGATAAAAATGGATTAAAAGAGGTAAAATGGTTAAATATAGTTAAATTTTGAATTAAGTCATGATTTTTTAATATGATGTCACATGCATAATTTACAGAGAGCATGTAAATTTCGAGATTAAAATTTATCTTTTAGAACGATTTATGGATTTTTAGAGTAAAAATGGCATAAATAGTGACTATTTTAGCAAAATTAGCTAAAACGTATTGCATGTCTTGAGAAAGTTACGTATTGCATATCTTGAGAAAGTTATTTTAAGTTGCATTAATATCCCACTAATCAAATCTAAAGTTGTAAAAATTTTTGGAGTAATTTTTGGATACTTTAAATATTTTATGAGATAAAACCGATTAAATACAACTATATTTTCTCAAAATTAATTCGAAAATTTTAACCATGATTTTTGACATTATGAGTGTCATGGAATTATTCCAGAATGTTCAAAAATTTAAAATTTGAAATTTGAAATTTTTATAAATTAATTCGGATTTATTTGATAAATATTATGATTTTAAGGTAAAAAATGAGCATAAAATTAAATCAAGTTGAATTATTGTCAAAAATTGAGTGATGACTAATTTTTGAGTCCTAAAAAGTGTTAGGATAATTAACTTGAGCTTAGATGTGATTTAAGTATTAATTAGTGATTTTAAAAGGTTATTATCACGCATTTCCATAAAACCGGGTTATATATGTACGACATAAGTTGAATAGGGCGATTTGGCACATCATTTGGCATGATAGGTACATATTATAATGCTGCATATTTCAATTGTTGAATGTCTTTTTTTTATATAATTTTGAATTATGTAATTTTATCTTAGTATGACCTTAGTTTAATGAATATTACCCGTAATGAAAGGGAATATTGATTCGGTTGTAATTTAATGTGATCTCGTATCACGTTTATTTTTATTTTATTAGTTTTTCCATTTTACAAATGTATAATAGGAATAGCTTTGTATTTTTATTATTATTTGTAATTATGGAGCATCTTCAAAGACGGTGCCATTCGGAAAAGTGATCCGACGAAGACGGTGTCTTGAGAGGCGTGCCACTTGAAGATTCAAGGGACCAAAGGAGTTGGTTTCCGAATATGTAATAGATTATTTGATTTTCTATTTTAGAAAGGCCATACTAGGAATTTTATTTATTGCTTTGCATTTCTTTTAATATGTTGCATGCATTGCCAAATCACCATAACAACACATGCATATCATATCGAGTCATCGACCGTGTCAATTATAATTATCGTAGTTCACTTAAAACGTGATAGATAATAAATTGACAAGACCTCTCACATATAAAAATTGAGAATTAGCCTTGCCAAAATGTAGAAACCCATGAAGTACCAATTTCATAAGGGAGTTGAGCCGGCTTTACCGTAATACAAACTTTGTTACGTTGGCGAAGTGGGGTAGTAAAATGTTATTACATCGAAATTTGGATTGAGCTCAACGGAAGTATTCGTGACCGTAGTCGCATGTGTTCCGGGCTAAAGATGAGAATTAGATTAATTTTTATCGACCGAGAGTTCTAAATGTAGAATCGATTAAAGAGTTAATCCACCGAGTTATATTAATAAAGGATGAATCGGCTCACCGTGTCCGTATTAATATGAATTTGGATCTCGGAATCATTTATATAGTTGGGTGGAGGTCACTATATAAATGCAATACTTGTAGTTAAATTTACGAGTATTATTAAAACGATAGATGATAATTAATTCCTTCATTTCCTATTTTGTAGTCAAATTTTTTTTATCAACCGCAATGGCAACTCCAATCACGTCCGCATCCACTAGTTCCACCACACTTACCAATGTGTCATGGCTCCGATCCTTCATGGATCGATGTAAGTTAGAAAAGAGTGGGTCTAATTTCGCCGATTGGGACACTCAACTTCGCTTGGCCGCGCAAGGTGACGACAAGCTTCGTTACCTTACCGAGGCATCTCCCTCCGAACCTAATACTAGGTCCACCCCCGCCGCTAGGCAAACCTATGAGGTTTACCAAAAGGAGTCGGCCGTGATAAAAAATGTGTTGATCTTTGCTATGGAGGCCGAACTCCAACGAAGTGCTATAAAGATTAGCACCGCTCATGAGATCTACATGAAGCTTGTGAACATGTTTTCACGAGCTCCTAGGGTCATTCAATATGAGGCGGCTTCCGCATTCTTTGATCTTAACATCAAAGAGGGCCAAAAGGTGAGCCCTCATGTGCTCAAGTTGATGGAGCATGTTGAGACCTTGAAAATGCATAAGGTGGAAATTCCCAATGAACTCTTAATTGATCGAATTCTTCATTCCCTCAACAAAATCAAAGCATATGTTCAATTCCGGGTGAATTTTAATATGTAAGATAAGAAAGTTTCCCTTGATGAGTTGCACAAAATGCTTGTGCAAGTCGAAAGGGACATGGGGCTAAGTGTTAGCACCACCAAAGATGTGCTCAATGTCAATCATAAGAGCAAGGGACCTTCAAGAAAGGTGGGAAGAAGGGGAAGAAGCGAACTCCCAACAGGAATATAGCTAAAGCTTGTGAAGCTAGTACCTCCAAGCCCAAGTACAGTGCCCCCACCGGGGACAAGTGCCACTATTGTTGTGGTGTTGGGCATTGGAAGAGAAACTGTTCCAAATACCTTGGCGACAGCAAAGCTGGAAAGGTTATTCCAGTAGGTATATAACCATCCCTATCTTTTATGTTTCAATCTCAACTTTGGTATGTTGATACAAGTTGTGACGATTACCCTTTTTTATTGTAAATAGGGCCTCCTAACAAGGACAAAGGCAAGGAGAAGCAAGCCTAGAGGATCATATGGGAAGCTATAGTAGCCGACCGTGGTGATGGATCAATGGAAGCTTGGCTTTTATTTGCTTTGTTTTTAATTTTATGATGTATTTGAAGTTTTTAGAACTATTTTGATTTCCTTGTGTGACTTGAAAATTGGCTTGTATCCTTTAAACACGGGTTGTATTTTGGATATTGGTGACTTGGTTTGCAACCCAAGTCACTTGTTTTATTATGTTGTTTGTTCTAAAATCATCATCATTAATTACTTGCGTAGAGAAACATTAGAAAGACAACTTAAATTGATCAAATAGACGATTATGATGATGGGATCATTATATGTCCATAAGCTATGAATTTGATTCTCCTTATGTCATTATTACTAAAAGTAACAACTTACTTATGTAAGATCAATTAAAGTTATAAAGAGTTTTTGAACTCATCAAGTAGGGAATTTACGATACCATATGGACACATTATTCTAAACGGATGGTCAACCATGAGATACCTAGAATAGAGAGTCTATTAAACCATATGACATGAATCAGACTGCCATAATACATGAATTAAGCTGCCATGGAAGGGATGGCCTTTTGAAAGCTAATACATAGTCTAGATAAACTCCTAACACTCCGTTAAATATATATGTTTGTGACTCACAAAGCTATCTCTCAAGAAGATAGATGTATTTCTGAGAGATAGAGTGGGAGTAGATTGAATAGTCACAAACATCTCTTATAGTTGAAATGTTACTTTGTGAAAGTAATAGAATTATAGAGTGGGAGTTAGTATTGAACTATAATCTATGAAAATAGAATGAGAGCATAGTTCAGTGGGAATTTATCGCACATGTCTTATTGTTAAAATATTACTTTGTGAAAGTTATAGTATCATGACCTTGTTACATACGAGCCGAAGCATTACAATCCGAAAATTGTTACTCAAGAGTAGATTTACTTTGAGGCGAGGGTCTCCTCAAATGTAAATAGATCTTTAGAGTACATAAAATGCATAAGGTTTACATGAAGATGTTGATCAAGATAAATTGTGTTAGAATTGCCGCATTTCTTTTTAATGAAAAAATGGCAAATAAAAATTCGCTTTTCTAAAATGGGAATTTAGAGAAGGAAGTGTTTGAAACACAAAATCTTAGATGAAGATCTAAGAATCCAAACATATTATGCGTAGCTTTCTTAAGTGAACCTAGGATGGTCTTAAGCAAGTGTTATAGGATTATACTTTTCATGTGATAATAGTGAATGTCTTCATTCACATGGTTGAAGAATCATGATTATACATGAAGTTAAGTGGGAGCCATTATCATGTTTCCATGTCTTATATATTGAAGAAATATTACTTATTGAGAATAATGTACCAATGCTCTCTTCTGGCAAAAGTGATTGGGAGACTTGGAAAGGAATGCAAAGTATTCTAGATTTTGAATCTATGTGAGAGAATATTGGCATAGAGTTGAGAGTCTTATGAGGATAAGATAATTCACATCTGTTGTAAAACAACAAGGTCAAATACACTATTCATGTTGATGGAAGTAGAATTACTATGATGGAGTCATAATCATTCACTGAACCTATTAAGTTGTTGATCACATGAAATCAAATTCTAATGTTTCCACCATTAGAATGATCATGTATGCCAATAGACGCACGTGCCATGATGTGATATATGCTGAGAGCACAATAAGTCAATTAAAGGGATAATTCCCACATTATGGCTTGTGAAAGCCTTAAAGAACATCCTTGAGATTCTTGAGAAGAATTAAGGATTCGTTCACATATTTGGATGACAAACTAAGTTACGTGTTGAAGTGTTGCACAAACTGTAGTTTCTAAACTTAAAGGGATTTGTTGAAATCCTAGGACGTCTTATTGACCAAGGAGTAAGAAACTAATAAAAGTGTTTTAGTTTCGTGCATTGCAAATTTTACAAAAGGGATCAAAGTAAATTGTGATAAAATCGTCAATGAAGGGATTAAGGGTGAATCCCTCTACAAATGACTCTATCACAAGTTATGTGATAACAGTGGGAGCATCTTTCAAGTTAAAGAGCTCAAGTCTAGTAAGTAGTCTAGACAAATATTTAGATAAAATTCATGTCATTGGAGATGACATTCAATAGAAGGAAATAGCGATTGAAAAAGTTGGAATACATGGATATCGGGTATGTCTACTTTCCAAGCTTTTATTGCATCTAAACTAGTGTTTATAATACACTAAAGATTATAAGATATGAAGAAGTAATAGTGTATTGACTATTCATATGTGATAATCGCATTTATCGTTTGAGTTTCATTAAACTCACCCGCTACCTTGTCGTATCCGAATGGGTTGTAGAGACAAATTGAACCCCATTAAAGTGAACTGGATTGACATGGTATTCGCCCCTAGTTACTTATATGAGGTGACGTCTCGAAGTGACTAGAGTGTGATGCGATTGATGGCAAGTTCAAGTGCCATAGAGTCATATGGGATGACTAGTCGATCACATAGGCAGACTGTATGGGACACTCTGTCAGGCTGTGACCGCTTATAGAGTTCTGGTAATTCATAAAGCCTGGTCGTGGCATGACTCAATTCTTTTGACTAGAGACTATTCGCCCAAGTTAGCACAACTTCTTATTAGCTTTGATTTATACTCTACGATTTCGTAAATGAGGTCAAACTAGGTATATTTTGGGTTATGATGGACTGTGGTAGAACGAAGGGAATAGGGTGATAGGAATTGTCCACCCCTTGTCAGGGTTGTTTGAAATCTCAAGGCCACTCGAGGAGTAGTTAACTGGAAATGCGTGGCCACGCTCGGAAGGCATCTATGATAGATAATTCCGGTCAGTCAGTTAATCTCCAGATCGAGAAAACCACTCAAGATATGATCAAGTGTAAGTACGACCTGCAAGACACCTTGCATTGAGTGGGAGGTTGTAATAGGACAAGAGAAATGGTGACGCACACTTGTCTAGGACAAGTGGGAGATTGTTGGGAAATGTGTCCTCGACAATAGTGAGATCACATGATTTAATATCATAATTAAATCTCATACTAAGAATACGTGAGGGATGATTTATTATATAATCAACTGATGGTCATTAATCGGTAATGATTGGCTGACTAGAGTTTGACATTACTGTCGTGTGACGGTGGTGGTCAGTTGATCCCTTAAGGTCACACCTAAAGGACAATTCCCTTAATGTATAAATTGGTTAATTGTATGACGATACGAGGTAATCAATTCTTAAAAGTGAACAATTTACTTGTGAGAGAGAATATTGATAACTTATTATAATGGGATTAAATAAGATTTATTTTGGTAATAAAAATGCTTTGTTACTAAAATTGATTATTGTTTGAGAAACAATAGAGATAAGAATGAATGGTTAATTATAATTACAAGATGTTGTGAATTATAATTGTATGACCCATTTTATTTATATGACCAAGTATCATTAGTCAATTTGTTGTATGTAATTTAATTAATTTGTAAAAATGATATTTATGTGATAAATATGCATTAAAATTAATTAATAACATGTAACATACTACATGAGACATATTGTGTGACAAATGACAAATTGAAAAAATAAAATGGTAGTCCATATTAAAGAGGTTGGACCGAAATGGAGGGTGTGTTAATGGGTTTTTGGTTGTTTTATTTTATTTAATAAAATGGTATGAAGATACCTATCTACAACTTGCTATAGACCTATTCTTACACATCCTATACTACTTATTCTTGTGAAGATAAAAAGAGAAAAGGAAGATGCCCTTTTGGCACCTACCCCAACCGGTCACACCTCTTGATAAGAGGACTTTTGTCCTCATTTTTCCATCATTTAATTCATTCAAATCTCCTACATGCAAATAGGCTTCTTCTCTCTAGTTTTTCTCCAACAAGTTTTTGGTGATTCACAAGCATTTGTTCATCCATTCTAATATCAAAAACAACATTACTAGTGTAGTAATAATAATAATATTAGAATCATTTTAAGGGTACTAGTATAATAATCTAGTTAATTAGTATACTAGTTTAAAGGTAAGTCTTGGGTGCAATCTAAGGAGGATTTCTATACTTGGGATCTTGGAAGATCATCCATCATATTAAGCTCAAGAACAAGTGAAGGAAGGTGACCTTACTTGTTCCCTATATTTCGAACCATATAGCAATGTAAGGGACATTGTTTTTCTTATAAATCTTTCATATTGTTATGCATGCACTAGATCTAAAGAACAAATAATTAACAAGTTAATTAATTCTCTATTAGAGGAGTCTAATATTAGGTATATGAACCTAACATCTCTAGCTCTACTGGTTGTACAACTTCCATGCCGTAAGTCAAATAGAAAGGAGTAGCCCCAGTGGGCGTCCTAACTGACGTGCGATATCCCCATAACGCAAAGGGTATTTTGCTTGGCCAATCACGATAATTGTCGATCATTTTCTTGAGGATCGTGATGACATTTTTGTTAGCTGCCTCTACCGCACCATTAGTTTGAGGTCTATACGGCGAGGAATGGTGATGCTTGATCTTATATTTGGCTAGCAACTGTTCAGCTTCGGCCTGAAAATGTGACCCGTTTTCACTGATGATTTCATGTGGGCAACCATATCGACAAATGATATTGGTTTGTATGAACTTTGCCACATGTTTGGCTGTAAGGCTAACGTAAGATGCTGCCTCGACCCATTTAGTAAAATAGTTGATAGCTACTAAAATGTAACAATGACCTCCTGTCCCAGCTAGAGTGATTTTCCCGATGATGTCTATTCCCCAAGTAGAAAATGGCCAAGGAAATGTCATGTTATATAGCATTGAGGGAGGAACTGTTAGGTTCATATACCTATTATTAGACTCTTCTAATTGTGAACTAATTGACTTCTTAATTATATGTTCTTTAGATCTAGTGCATGCATAACAAAATAAGAGATTAATAAGAAAACAATGTCCCTTACATTGTAATTTTCGGATTTATGGGCACAAGTAAGGTCTCCTACCTTTACTTGTTCTTGAGCTATGATGAGTATTAGGATGATCCTCCAAAATCCCAATGTAGAGATCCTCCTCTTGATTGCACCCAAGATTAGCCCATATCACTACTAAATAATATTAACTAGATATTTATTTAGTAGTCTACCTTAAAATTGAATACTAATACTCATATATTACACTAATAATATTAGTAATCTTATTGAACAATTTGAATCAAAATTTCTCAAGTTTTGGTGAAAGAGAAATGAATATATTTGAGAGAGTTTGCATGTGAATATGAATGAATGAATTAGAGTAAAAAAAAAATGAGAAAAAATTCTCATTATATGAGAGAGGTGGCCGGCTAGGGTAGTGCCAAAGAGAGCATCTTCTCTTTTTTCTTTTTACCTTCTCAAAAATATAGGTGTTTAAGAAAGTAGTGTAGGTTTGTAAGGCTAGTAAACAATAGTAGATACCCAGTATCTGCTGAGACTCCAACAAACACCCGATGATTATCGGACTACAACATGTTTTGGAATCGCGGCGTTTGATCGACAGTTTGTGTACAACTTTACGTCGGAAAACATAAAACGATTTCGAAAATAAAACATTTCAAAACATTTCAAAAATACCTGGAGTGTTTAATGCACGGCGACGGGGTCACAATGACTCTAACTAGAGTCAAAACCGACACCGGACCAAAAACCGACTCAAAAATTCAAATCCCGACTCCAACAACGAGTCAAACCGAGTCAACCACAAAAAACCAAACATTTCAAACCTTCTACCTTAAGTTTTCCCGGATTCATGTTGGTCAAGTACCAAACATGTGACTACAAAACCTAGGATAGAACAAATCATGATTGCGTTTGTTGTGAAAGTGACAACACAGCTCGAAGACCCGCGACGTGGCTCGCGCCTCTTTGAGCAGCCCAGGTGGCCACATCGCTCAAAACTCACACAACCACTCATTCTCCTATAAATACCCCTCAAATGCCACCCATTTGAGAGTTACGCGAGTGCCCGCCCCTTCTTTTCTTCCTTAAAATTCTCGACTCGACTTCTAAAGTCACAATCCGACGCGTATTTACGACCTACCGATCGTAAACACGAGCCTTACACATTGTTTGGTACCGTCATCGTGCATTAAATCACTTGACCGACCACTTCGACCACTACACCATCACTAAACTTTTAAAACACTCTTTTACTTACCAAAACGGTTTTAAACCGAGTTTTTTCCGATCAAACGAGTTGTTACACTTACGTCGGTCACTCGCCATAACCAAACATGTAAGTATGAGGGTGTAAAAATCCTCTTTTGTTATGTTTTCATTTGTTTCATGACTCTAACATGCTAAAACATGCATAACATGAACCAAAACATGGAATAAACGAGCCAAAACTGATTTTTGGTCTGAGGCAGAAGCCCCTTAGGTCGCCAACTAGCTTGCGTCTAAATGGGGTATTCAGACCAGAAATCAACCGTGTTTGTTCTCGTCATTTCCCTTAACCCATTTTTCATATTTATAATCGGTTTTTACCATTTCAAGTATTTTCGAACCTTTGTTGTTTTATTTCACATGTTTTAACCATAAAGCATTTTTCACCCTTGGTTCTTCATACCATGACGGTTAAATCCGTGTTTCGGTGATAATATTTGGTTAATGACATTTAGAATGTATTTTAAAGCCTTTTATTTCATTTCTTTACATTTTCAAACAAACATATTAGTCACCAACACAAAGTCATCCTTGGTTCTACATACCATGCCGGATTTCAACCCGGGTACGATGATGACCGACTAATAACATTCAAATGAACTTAAAACAATTAGTCCATAATCATTTTCAAAACTATTCATGTCAAGTTTGTCAAACCGAAGCCGACATCGAATATTATCAAATAATGATGATTATTCGAGTCTAGTTCTTCAAATCAACAAATACGGTCTAAACGACCCCTTCAAATCAAACCGGGTTCAAATACCCATTTTCAACACGTTTTATAACGTTTTCTAAAAGGTTAGAACACGGCACATAAACCGTGGGCTAACCCGCGCCTAAACAGGCTCTCCATTTCGCATTTTCAAAACCAGAGGGAGGCCCCTTACACTGCCGGCTGGCTCGCGCCTCATATAGCCGCCTGGTACAAGGCTTGTTCCCTTCCAGCATTAGTCTAGGACGATATAGACTCCGGTTAACCCGGATATAAGACGGATCAGACGACTATTCAAACCATATTTGCAAAATGCCTTACTAAGACAAATGGATCATGTTATGCACCCTAAACCTAATACGGTAAATGGATGTTTAATTTCCATCTTGCATGTAAATCAATCATTAATCCAACTCGACATCTTATACTTGATACTTGGATTAAATCAACCAACTTAGAAAGCTCTCACATGTTAGGTTTAAATTATTGGATGCGCATTCATGCATTTAAACCGTTCTATGAACTTTTGCATTCAACCAACCAAGATCGATCAGTAGAGGCCGCTAAACGCGGGCGGGATTAGGTGTCTGATTAAAGGGCTTCCCAATACGTACCTTCACCTCTTACTCAGAAACTTTGGATAGTGGACGACCTTATCCAGGGCGTACAAGAGTCATTCTAGAGATAGGATGCTAAAGAGGAACAATTTCCTTATCTTTAGTACCTATGTCAAACGCTGCTTTGTGCTTCGATTTGACTGAGATATAAAGTGGAATTCGAACGGGTTCCAGGCATCCCACAAATGCTTGGTGGCGACTCCGAACATATCTAATCGTTTCGAGACCCTTACCGAGACGAAACCGACAGATCTAAAACGATCCGGTCGAAAGCATTTTTACGCCGCCGAGCGTGGCTTTCAAAAAGACCGTTGTATGTCCACAGATCGAAGTGGGCTTGCTGGTGGGCCATTTCTACAGATTGGCGACTCCGCTGGGGAGAACTAGGACACTTACGTCTTTGTGATCCCAAGATGGTGAGACTCGAACGAGGTCTTGGTTGGAATGCACTATTTGATATTACGGTCACGGTCGGGTTCCTTGTCCGGGCCCACAACCTAACCCTTTTCGACCAATTGGCTCGTTTCGTCGGCGTGAGTTTTCTCATCCCCGCGTTTCGGATCCCGATTGAGTCAAGCATACCGTTGACGTCACACATTTCTGTTTCGTCAAAGATCTTTCACCACTTTCGAGCACGAGGCTAGGGCACCCTCCTTACACATTTTGTTTGGATTGGTAGCCCTCTCGCAAATTGGGGTTTGATTGCTTGGTGTGTAACCCACCCTTCTAAGCCAAAACCCGTGTCAGCATAATGCATAATATAATGAAACTGTGAGTGCTTATGTGCTACTTGATCATAAGTCCTTCCGTGTCATTTTCAAAATCACCCTTTTCGCGCCGTTATAATGGCCATTTCAAACCTCGGTCTTTCGCCGACCGTTGCACGCCTTTCTAGGCTGTCGTAATGACGATTTTCAAACCCGGTTTTGTATAACCATTTCAACACGCCTTTCTAGGCCGTCGTAATGACGATTTTCAAACCCGGTTTTGTATAACCATTTCAAACACGCCTTTTTAGGCCGTCGTAATGACGATTTTCAAACCCGGTTTTGTATAACCATTTCAACACGCCTTTCTAGGCCGTCGTAATGGCGATTTTCAAACTCGGTTTGTATAACCATTTCAACACGCCTTTCTAGGCCGTCGTAATGACAATTTTCAAACCTGGTTTTGTATAACCATTTCAAAATCACCTTTTTACGCCGTTATAATCGCCGCGTCTAGACACGGATTTTAACCCGTTTCGCGCCGACAATGGTTTTCTTTCAAAACCCGAGAAAAGCACACACCCTCTTCTCGAGACACTTTCGGGATCCCGAGGACCATGCACCGTCCCCGAGACCTCTTCAAACATTTCAAACTCGATTTTCAAAACGTACAATTTTGAATTTCAAAACCGTCTTGGGAAACGATGCACTGTTTTCCGAGCCGACTCAAACTCAAACCGTCTTTTGCAAATAAACTTAAGACAACCCTTTCAACTGATCGACTTGCGGAGGTCTCTATCTTCGGAAGCCGCCCATTAAAGCAACAAATGAATCTTTTGAAAATTTCTATTTTCGAAAACTTCAGTCCACCATTCCAATTCCGCCTCGTGTCTATCGAGTCAAAGCAAACGTACTTATGGGTCTTTACTTATGAGTCGTCTCACCACGAGACCTGTCCAATGACGTCACGCGGTCATGTTGGACTCGTGTCAAAGGTTCGGTCAAACACCGTCACGTCATAAATCGAGTCAGCACCGACGGACCACACACGGTTGCCCCGTCTTGTTGGGTCTGATCTCCGTCTCGTCCTTTGTGTTGTCTGCATTCAGTCTTAGAACCGTGTCGGATTGAGTTGTAATGTGAGCCATTTTTCTGCCTCAGAGCCATGGCCCCATCTTCAGCTTCATCCAACAACAACAATGATAACAACAGAGATGTCAACCGATCGCCTAGCGACACCCCTTTACCGCTCTTAAGGTCACCTTGGATCGCGTCGAGACCCTTATCGACGCCCTGGAGAACAAGGAAACTGGGGAACATAATACCCCACCTCTGACTGAAACTGAGAAGAGACTGAAACTCTTGGAAGAACAGCTCCTAGCCCGGGGTAACAATATCCATCTTGAGAACAACCGAAGGAAGGTTTCGGCCGTCGGGGACCGGTTCGACAACTTCACCATGACTGATGTGCCTAAGTTCAAGGGAGTGGAGGACCCGCTCAACCATATCCGTGCTTTCAAGGACTACATGGCCATTAAGGGGGTCAAACAGGAGCTCTTTACCCGGATCTTCCCATCCTCTTTGGAGCCGATTCCTCGCCAATGGTACTACTCCTTGGACCCGAAAAACCTTACTACTTGGGGTGAGATCGCAGTTGAGTTTGCCAAGCAGTATGCCGACAACGTCGAAATCCAGGCCAACACCCGCACTCTCGAGGTGTTAACCCAAAACGACAAGGAAGGGTTCTTTGAGTTCCTAACATTTGGAGGAGGGTGAGTACTCAATTGGTCGATAAGACAAGTGAATCAACTCGGTGGAAAAAGTTGTCAACAATCTCGCCCGGTTTATGCCAACCTACTAAGGTATCAAAATATCAAAACTTTTCAAGATCTGCAGATTAAGGGACACGTATTGAGGACGACCTCGAAAGGGTGTCCTAGAAAAGACCACAACGCGGGGTTACCAGGGGATCCACCTCAACCGGATCTCGCCCTTACGGTCAGACAAACAAGATTGATGAGGTCAACCTCGTCGAACCATCTGCCAAGAAAACTGAGCGCCCCTAGAGAGTGTTCACCAACATAGGGTCGACTTATGCAAGTGCCCTGAAAAGGCTCATGGACCAAGGGAAGCTACAACCGTCGGACCCACCGGATCCGACCGATGCCAAGAAGTCCCGGTTTTGGAACCCCAATGCCTACTGCCAGTATCATCGAGGGAAGGGGCATGATACCGAAAATTGTTTCAAACTCAAGCACCTCATTCAAGACACGATTGAGAAGGGAGATTTGCCTATACCCCCACCAACTAAGCCAAATAACAAGACGTATCCTTTGGGAATTCACGCCATCTCTGACGATGAGCCGACCTAGACTGCTCTCACCTCATCCTGCCGATTGACGACGAGGTGAATGTTCTGGAAAAGGATCCTTCAGATGGAGTGTTTGTGTTTAGTGCCGCCACCATGCTCACTATGTTTCAACAAGTTGAAGAGGCCATAGCCAACCTCTCTGAAAGAATCACCCGACTCGACGACGCCTACCGTCGACTCATCTTCAATCCCCCAACACCGCGCCCAAGGGAGAATTCCCCAAGCATTCAAAACTACCCACCCCAGGATGGATTGCTCCCGCGACCATTCTGGCATACACCTCACGAAAATCACCTTCAAAATAACTACCCTCAAAATAACTACCCCCATAAAAATCGCCCTCACAAAAATATTCCCCACAAGAACTACCCACCGAGGAATACCCCTCCAAGGTATCCTCGAGACTCCGAAATTAACGGCATATGGAGGGACGATGTTGAGGATGTCTATATCCTCCCAGGGAAGGAGAAGCGGACGAAAGAAATCGGAAATCTCACCCGGTCCGGACGTCCCTATCAAAATCCGAACAATTCAACGGTCGTTCCGACAACGAATGACCAAGTCGTCCCAGAGGCGGACACTCAACCAAAGGCCCCCGAGAACTCAATCCTGAAACAGCGCCAGAAATCAAAAACCGAAATCTCAATTTGGCAACTAATCGCAACGTCTTTTGAGCATCGACAGGCCTTGCTGCAGACCTTGGGAAAATTAACCGTGCCCTCCACCTCTTCCCCAGAAGAAATAGTGGCAGACATGACGAGAGACGCCCCTGATCTGAGTAACCCGGTCGTCTTCTCCGACGAGGATATCCTTCCGTTCGGAGCCAATCATAACCTGGCCCTGTACATCACCGTACAATGCCTCCAGAAAAATATACCAATGGTCCTCGTGGATGAGGGTTCCGCCGTGAATGTCATTCGTCTCAAAAGCGCCCCAGGTGGGTGTCAAGGAATCGACTTGATCCCAACGAATCAAGGAGTACGTGCCTACGACGGCACTCGTCGCAAGGTCATTTGGGCTAGTCACTTTGACCGTCGCAACCGGACCCTTAGAAAGACAAACCAGTTTTCAAGTGGTCGACATCGACGCGTCCTTCAACATGCTCCTGGGACGTCCCTGGATTCACGCCGTCAAGGCGGTCACATCAACGCTCCACCAGAAGATCAGGGCCCCCTTCAACGGGAAAACGATCACGATTCCCGCTTCCCCAATCAAAGCAGTTATGAGAAGGGGGATAGCCTCCCAAGCCATTGAGGAGGAAGACAATGAAATGTGGGGTTTCCAAGCCGTAAACGCCATAACTAATGAATCAGCGACCTCTGAGTGTGACCCGTTCACCAACCTCACAGTCAACCGTATTATGATGCGCCAGGGTTACTTCCCGGGTTTGCCGCTCAATCCACTAAAGGACCCATTGCCTCCATTGAAACAGGCTAAGGTCCCCAACATTCCCTTTGGGCTGGGGTACGAACCTACTGATCAAGATATCCGGGAGATGAACCTCCTAATCCGAAAACGCAAGAAGCACGGGGTTATCCTCCGTCCCTACCATTTGACTCTCAACGGATACGTTGTCCCCGAGGGAGAGTCCGAGCTCTACCACGGCTTTCCGGAACCGATCAATGACTCTGTGGCGAAGGCTAGGTACCCGGGAGTGGAAGTCTTCCAGGACTGCTACTTTATCCCCGACAACATCGAAGCTGCATCAACTGAGTCCAAACCGCCACTCTGCCTTGACGGAAAAGCTGTCACACTCCTCTTTGGGGAAGATAACGTCAAACACCTCGACTATCAGGACATCATCAACATCGCCCTGAAGGACAATCAATTTGATCCAACCGCCTTGATCTCCGATACTGACCCGGAGAAAACTACCTAAGGCTGGAACCTCCCGTCAAGTGGACCGATCGCCAAGGCCGCATTCTCAAGATAACAACTGGAGAAGACCCTATGTTTAAGGAGGGAAGTGAGAA
This sequence comes from Silene latifolia, assembly GCF_048544455.1. Lineage (NCBI taxonomy): Eukaryota > Viridiplantae > Streptophyta > Magnoliopsida > Caryophyllales > Caryophyllaceae > Silene > Silene latifolia. The sequence goes on along the minus strand of NW_027413640.1, from coordinate 4,655,131 downwards.
AGGATCTGAGTCTGAGTCTGAGTCGGAGTCAGAGTCCGTCGTAGCTCCTTATACTCCTGATGTCCCAGTCAAGGTCCCCTTCCCACTATTCTATCACAAAGTCGTGGCTGATTCAGAGGCTGAGTCTACTAGGGTCACTCCCACTCCCATGAATGGTGACAACCTGGAGCCTGTTCCAAGGGCCACTTCCTCTGTTGTGTCGCCTCTGACTGACCACGAGATGTATGTCCTTTCCGAGCTTTTCGCTCGTGTCAACTTAATGAACTCTAAGTTTGCTTATGACTCGTCTCAATTAAACTGCAATGCAATTCTGAATGACTATGAGGAATTTCACTTGAGTGACTACCCACCTCACTTAGCCAAAGAACTTGACAAACGAGAAACCAGAACCCTCATCATTGAGGAAACCGAACCTATTAACGTAGGAACCGACAATACACTTCAAGAGCCTAATATAGGGACAACCCTGGACCCCTCGGAAAGACAACAGTTCATTGACCTCCTCCACGAATACAAGGACGTCTTCGCCTGGTCTTACAAAGACATGCCTGGGATTGACAGAGAAATTGCAGAGCATCGGATACCCATTAAACCCGGAGCTAAACCTGTGAAACAGAAGCTACGCCGGATGCGTCCTGAGTGGGCCCTAAAAATCAAGGAAGAAGTGGACAAACAATTCAAGGCTGGGTTCATCAAAGTGTCGGAATACTCTGACTGGGTGGCAAACATTGTGCCCGGACTAAAGAAAGACGGAAGAATTCGGGTTTGCGTCGACTTTAGGGATCTGAACAAGGCAAGTCCAAAAGACGACTTCCCTTTGCCCCATGTTGACGTTCTGGTGGACAACACTGCCGAACATGCTCTCCTATCATTCATGGACGGGTATGCTTGGTACAACCAGATTAAGATGGCTGAGGAAGACATGCACAAGACTGCGTTCACTACACAGTGGGGTACATATTGCTACACGGTCATGCCTTTCGGCCTCATCAACGCCGGAGCAACCTACCAGAGAACCGCTACCACTCTCCTACATGATATGATGCACAAGGAGGTAGAGGTATATGTCGACGACATGATTGTCAAATCGAAAGAACGAGACGGCCACATCAGTGCCCTCCGGAAATTCTTTGCTCGTCTGCGGAAATATAACATGAGACTAAATCCTCAGAAGTGTGCATTCGGGGTCACCTCCGGAAAACTCTTGGGACATGTCGTCAGTAAAAGAGGCATCGAGATTTATCCAACCAAAATCAAAGCCCTTCAACAAATGCCTCGGCCTAGGAACGAGAAGGAGATTCGGGGATTTCTCGGTCAGGTCCAATACATCAGCCGGTTCATTGCCAATCTCACTATGATTTGTGAACCGATATTCAAAAAGCTTCGTGCCTCCGATCACAACGATTGGGACGACGATTATCAAAAGGCCTTCGACAGGATAAAGGAAATCCTATCCAAGCCTCCTGTCCTCATGCCACCTCAACCGGGGATTCCTTTATCCCTATACCTGACTGTTACCAACACAGCCATGGGAGCAATGCTAGCACAAACAGACGAGGTATACCCAACTGGAAAAGACATGCCTTGCCCTAGTATGGTCGATAAAGAAGCTGCGGTTAAGTACATCTTCGAAAAACCCGTACTAAACGGAAGGCTGTCTAGATGGACACTCATGCTGTCCGAGTTTGACCTCAAGTTTGTACCTCTCAAGGTTATCAAGGGAAGAGCAGTTGCCGATTTCCTAGCAGAAAATCCCGTTAACGAGGATCCAACGACCGACACATGGTCACTTCCTGACGAAGACGTCCTTTGTGCCGACTCCGACGCATGGGACCTATACTTTGATGGTGCATCTAATCTGAGAGGCTTCGGGGTAGGAAACCTTCTAATTTCACCAGAGGGAGAACATGTTCCAATCTCGATCAAGCTGGACTTCGCCGTCACCAACAATGCCGCTGAATATGAAGCATGCCTCATCGGCCTACAAGCAGCCATCACACTTGGCATCAAGAGATTGAGGGTCTACGGCGATTCCTCACTCATCATCAATCAGGTGTCCGGATCATGGAAAATCCGATCGGACAGCTTAGCTCCCTACCAAGCGAAGATCGGTCGAGAAGCCGAGTTATTTGACCAAATCGACTACTTCCACTTGCCACGAGAGGAAAATCAATTTGTTGATGCCCTGGCAAAACTTGTCGCGCTCGTCAACATACCTGACGACATGACGTCAATGCCCCTCTGTGTCGAAAGGCGCAGCGAGCCAGCCCACATTTGTGCCATTATCGACGACGAGGAAAGCCATGATGAACCTTGGTACCAAGCCATCCTCAATTACAAAACCGAAAACGAATTCCCTCCCAACTCTGATCAAAGAGGACAAAGAGCCATCCGTTTACTTGCATCACAATTCGTGATAAACAAAAATCAACTCTACAAAAGAACACCCCAAGGAATTCTCCTCCTTTGCATTGACCATCACAAAGCCAAGAAAGTCATGGGAGAGGTTCACGACGGAGAATGTGGCCCTCACATGAGTGCAATGATTCTTACATGGAAAATCACGCGACTAGGTTACTACTGGACCACCATGGAAGCTGATTGCCGTAACTACGTCAAACATTGCCACAATTGCCAAATCTTCGCCAACATACAACACATACCACCATCCCTTTTATACACCATGACATAACCCTGGCCTTTCTCAACCTGGGGCATCGACATCATCGGGAAAGTCAACCCGATAGGCACCAAGGGGCATTGCTTCGTCCTCGTCGCCATCGACTACTTCACCAAATGGGTGGAAGCACAGTCATATGCAGTCTTGACCGCCAAACAAGTGGCTAAGTTCATTCAAAACAACATCATCTGCCGATATGGGGTACCCCATGAAATCATCAGCGATCAAGGCTCTCACTTCCGGGCGGAAACTCAAGCTTTGCTGGACAAATACAAGATCAAGCGACATCGATCATTCCCCCTACCGTCCCCAAACCAACGGAGCGGTTGATGCAGCGAACAAAACTCTTGTCACCATTATCAAGAAAATGCAAGACAACTACCGCGATTGGCCGAGCAAACTCCCATTCGCACTCTGGGGATACCGAACCTCAATTCGAACACCGACAGGCGCCACACCCTTCTACCTAGCATACGGTATGGAGGCGATTAAACCGGTGGAGTTAGAGGTCCCATCTCTACGCATCCTACTGGAGAGTCAAGTCCCTGAGGCGGAATGGACCCGTCGAAGGTACGAACAACTCACTCTTCTTGACGAACGGCGACTCAACGCCTTGCACAACGTCCAGCTATACTAACGACGTATACAACGGGCATTCAACAAGAAGGTTAAACCCAGAAACATCCAGAAGAGCGACTTGGTCCTCAAGTCAGTTCGAGCACCATTACCTATCGATCCGAGGGGAAAATTCAAACCCAACTGGGCCGGGCCATACCTGGTCAAGAAAATACTTTCGGGGGGGCGCAGTGAGACTGAGTGACCTAGATGGGGAGGACTTTACAAACCCGACCAACCTAGACCAACTCAAGAAGTACTACCTTTGAACCCTAGCAACCAACAACCGAGCCTAGTTTTACAACTAGCAACGACCCCAACCCTTTTCAAGTCAAGTTCCTCAATGTGTTCTGATTTGAAATTGCATGTTTTATCGAGTCTAAGCTGCGGCACCTTGCCCGTTTCAAAGGTCCTTTGATCTGTCAAAGGCAACGTCCATTTGCACTAAAACAAAAAACCCCTGAACTACGAGCATGGTTTGATTTCACCTCTCCCGGTGAATACGTAGGCAGTCCTTTCTTACGCAAGAAGGATACAACCATCCCCACAATAAAAAAAAACCATCCCCACAATAAAAAAAAAACCATCCCCATACAAAAAACATTACCCACATACAAAAACATCCCCATCGAAAAAGAGGAAGGGAAACCATTCCCTTTTCCCACAAAAATACAAAATGAGCCTTTTTCCCTTTCCACAAAATTCCACTTTCCCAAGTGCAAATGTTTAGGACGATTCAAATAGAATTGCCTTCACCAAACGGATGGAAGAAACAAGCGTTCAGATTTTTCGACACGAGCAATCCTCTTATTTAATTAATAATGGGAGGGATTACATTTCAACAACAAATAAAGCTCGACGAGTCTACAACTTGTCAAAGCTAAGGTGTCAACTAACACACCCCACATAATAAAACTAGCACAAAACACACAATAACTAGCTAGTACAACATAATAAAAACTCACAACAATAATACAACATAATAATAAAGCCGGTAATGGAGGTCTTCTCTCTTCCATTCTACCCTTGCCTTTTCCCTCGGGGTACATCTTCCCCTTGTTCTTCTTGTTGGCCCACCTAGCATGGACTTCTTCCTCGGAATGGATCCTAAACGGATCTAAGACGGCGACGACCTCCGGTCTAGCACAAGACCCCATGTTCGACACAAGACGAACCAATGCACAACCCACCATATTCTTAGGGCCGGAACTCCTCCTCTTCGGTGGTCTCATCACATCGGGAGTAGCTCCATCAACATACTCCTCAAAGAAGGCACGGTTGGCCTTGCCAACCTCTCGATACTTCAAGTCGACAACCTCGTCCTTACGGAATTTGGACCTCTCTTCCAAGGATGAAGCATGTGACCACTTGACATAAGCGGGAGTCACCCATGTCGTAGCAACGGGGTTTGGCACCTCCTAAAGCGGCCGAGTGGCCCACCACCTTTCAAAGAACTCCACAAGCTCGGAGTTCCGGAAAACATTCTCTTGGACAAGAGTATCTTGAGCGGGCACCTTTTGTTGACGCCCCATTTGCCTCATGAGCCATTCGGGATAAATGAAGGAAACAACCTTCAAACCCACCACCATCAAAGAACGAGGACTAGAACCCGAAGCGGGCAACCCCGTGAAGGACCTCAAGTGCCACCACGGCACCACCCAACGGATATGAGGACCACCCTCCTCCGCCAATCTTGCGGCCCAATAGGCCTCGGTGGAAGCGAAACTATTCGGGTACAACTTCTTCCTCATGGTAAGGTGACGGAAGGAATAAGAAGAAGAATCAACCGGAGGCTCTACATACCTTAGCCTCTCCAACAGCCACACTTGAAGGATCCTTGGGGATCCGAAAGAGGGAGCTTCTCCACAAGAGCCTTCCTTGTCCAAGGCTTGGATAATCTCTCCAAGCACCAACCATGATGGATCTCTACCATGCTCCATTTGCTCAATCACATGGCTAAGGGTCATGCTACCATGGCATCTTGGCCCCTCCTTCTTCAAGACATCAACAAAGAGGTACACATGGACAAGGCAAAATGCAAGAGCCCTTCTCCTAGCCACCTCCGAGACATTAGCATCTAATTGGTTTGAAAAGATGTTGATAAGAGCTAGCATATCCACACCATGTGGAGCAAGAAGAAAGTTGATTTGGCTTGTTGATAAGCCCAACATGGAATGGAATTTCGCCTTGTAGCACAACCGAGTCGGAGGAAGCACCGGAGCACAACCCGGCCACCCACCAATGGCTCCAACTTCTTCGGCAAGAGGACAAAGCTCGCCCTTCGGGAAAACGAAAACATGATGTTTCGAATCCCAAAACCGAGAACATGCTTCAAGAAACGAAGGTTGCACCTTGACTTGACGAAGCACCAACAATTGACCAACTCCCATGCTAACGAGTTGATGCTTTTCGGGAGGCGACAAATCCCGGCACCATTGTCGCAAGGCGTTCTCAAAAGCATCCATGAAATATTTTTGTGGTAGAAGAAGAGGTTTTGTAGAGATGATTTTGTGTTTCGGATGATGAAACAATGAAGCGCAAACGTCCCTATTTATACAAAATGATCAGCGCATTTTTCAGAAAAAGAGGAGAGCCGGCTTCCATCGCCAGGCTGCTCGCGCCTCTTTGGACCTTCTCCAGGATTCCCGTTGTTGACTTGTCTCTTTCAACTTGTGCTTTCTCCTGACACCTCAAACCTCCCGCCAGGAACCTCGCGCCTCTTCGGGATAATCCGGAACATTTTGTGTTTCCTCACACTCATATTTCCTTATTTTCGCGTTTTACGAAATCCGACACGGTTTCCATGACGCAGCTTTAAACATACGGATTTTTCTTTCTTTTTTTAAAGGGGGGAAGGGCTAGTCGCCCCGATCCGCGATGGATCGTTTCCAAATCAGTCGAAATGCCAAAATTTTTTTGCTTTTTCACAATTTTCCATCAATGATCAAAATCGAAGATTGATAACACGACATCAATTTTCCTCAAAAATTCAAGCACTCACAAATTCGAGTCTTGACCTCAAAAATCAAATATACTCGCAAAAATCCTTTTTTAAAATTCTTTCCTGACGGTTTGAGTTTGAATTTTTCGAGTCAACTTCGATAATTTCGACGCAATTTAATTCATGACACGAGTTAATTGCTCAAATTTTCAAATCAATTCCTTTTGAATTTCGAACGTGACGATTTGTCATGCAATTTTCAAAAGTCATTTCAAAATTTCAAATTTTAACTTCAAGTCATCATGGTTAATTTTTGTTTTCAATCAAAATGCTTCTACGTGTTTGCGTTTATGCGTATATGCTATCTGTCGCCTGTTTTCTACACTAACGATGCAGGAACTGGTGCAAACATCAAAAGGAGAATCGATAGCCGACAACGCTCCTCCGAAACACAACACAAAAAAGCCAGAAATCACAAAATAAACCACAATCCAAAAACACATATATACAAACCGCCTCACGCAAAATGTAAATATGTACAGACAAGAGTCCAAGACACGGACAAACTACAACAACTACTCGACGTCTCCCGCTGGACCAGTCCTGGTCTCACTAGGAGTCGCTGCCAACGCGGACACCACCACCTGCTCAGACTCCCTCTCCGGAGAACTCTCCAGCGTCTCCTCCTCCATCACGACGCGAACCTCCTCCACCGCAGCCAACTGAGCCCTGAGGGAGGCAATCTCCGCGTCTTGGCTCCGCAGCTCATCCTCATGACGCCTCAACTCCTGGTCCCGACGAGTGATTCCGAACTCCTGGGCCTCGACCATCGACCTAGCTGCCTCCAACTCAGCAGGGACGCGAGCAAGCTCCGCCGGATCCGCAACGCTCTGCAAAACACAATAACAGATCCTCAAGATCTAAAAAACATGAAATACAACACCAAATACACAAAAACAGCACACAAAACGTACCTGAGAAAGCCGAGCCTCCCTCGTAGCCAGGTCACCAGTAAGCGCCCTCCAGCGGTTAGCCATCCGCCACAAGCTCAGTGACTAACGGTCGTCACCTACAAAACAAAAATGTCCTTCAATACAATGTAAGGCAAAGTATAATTGGAGAAAGTGTTCAAGTCGGGAACTCACCCTCGTAACGATCAACCACCACTCCATGCCGGCATCGGTCACCTCGGCCGCGGGCTCCCGTAAGCGCAATCAAGCTCCTCGCCACCCGGCCCCGAAAAGTGGTCTCCGTCGGAAAGCCGGGGACCGAGTCCTCATCGGTCGACTCCCTACCATTTGGATCCACATCAAAGATGACAAACCCTCCCTATCAAGGGAGGTAATGAAAATAAAAGAAAAGAGGAAAACATACCTCAATCGGGTACCAAGCAAGCCTCGACAACCGGAAGGTGTCGTAGTCGGCGTCCGCAAAGAATGACTCCTCACCTCCCCGACCGTGAAGGTGCTCCTCAACCTCATCGAGTCGACTCGACGGAACAACACCCTAGGCGGGTCAACCGGCACGACGAAAGTCTCGGTAAGGCACTGGCGAACTAAACGCTCACCCAAGTACCAGACCGGCTCAATCGCCGTCTCCAAGTACGACGCAGAGAGCTACGAGGCCGCAAACGCTCCATGATGGCAGCCGGTACACCCGTGTTGTGCTCCCAAGGCCGCCCAACAAACTGCATTTAAAACAAAGCTATTCAGCTAACTGGGGGCTTCATAAGCTACCTAGTTACCCTATCTCTATCTATCTCTATAAGGGAGAAGGGGGAAGAGAACAAGAACTTACATCAGCAACCCGAAGCTTGTTCACGCGACACCTGCAGTCCTCGTAAGTCGACTTAGTCGACTTCTTCCGAGCCACCGTCCAACCCCTCACAGCAGGGTAAGCCGAGGGAACACCGTCTGTAGTCCCCAGACGCAGAGGAGTGAAGTAAGCATACAACCAAGCCTGTAATCAAACACAGCAAACACAAATCAGCCAATTTCTCAAAAATTGCCAAAATCAAAATCAAAATCAAACAAAAAAAAACTACCACAGAAAAAAAAAACTCGTACCTCAAAGATGAGGCCGGGACCAACCAAAGCAGGAGCACTACCCGCTCCCACTGTCTCCGGACGCACCGCCGCGTGCAAGTACCGGGTGAAACTCGCCAAAGCCGGCGTAACCCAGTCAAACCGACCCAAAGTGTCAAGGTCGGTGAGGAGAGGAAGCACCTTGGTCGACAAGCGCTCGCCCTTGTCGCCAAAATACGTGGCACCCAAGAAGTACCACAACCACAGTCGCGCCTCCTTCGCGTCTGCCTCAACCTTTGCCTCCTGGCTCGCCAACGGCGCCAGAGCAACACCTGCCACCCTCTCAGTGAAGTGGTCCTTCACGTACGAACTCGCAATCAGGTACGGAGTGACGTCGGAAGGCTCCGGCAAAGCAGTACCAATCAAAGCAGTAACCGCATGAGAGGACACTCTCTCCGGCGTCGCAGTAAACTCAATGGGCAGCTCGCCGCAGGGAAGGCCGGATACCATGGCGAAGTCCTCTAAAGTCACGCCGACCTCCCCAAACTCCATGTGGAACGACGACGTCGTATCCCAATACCGATCCAACATAGCGCGGATCAAACACAGGTTCGCCCTAATCGAAGACCTGTGAATGTCTCGCCAAGCGGCCACCAACGGCCCAAAAGCCGACCTCTCTATCAACGCCCTCGACCCGGCTCGGAGAACGTCGTAGAGACCCAAGCAGTTAAAAAAGCCCGAGAAAGTCCTCATGGTGCCAATCTCCTGAAATCAAAGACAGACAACGTCAGAATGCCTATTTTGACCCGACACTTCAAAAAATGACAAAATTCAACCAGAGAATATGACTCACCATGCCCTCGTGAGCACGGTAGGAAAGATGTCGGTCCAGTCGAAGCAACAACTGGCTACCGTCAAAACCCACGGCCCACTCAGGCGCCGCCCGTAAAAGCAAACCCCGCGGGGCCGTAACTCGCCTGGCTCTCCAGCTCGCAACGTCAGCATCGTCCTCGGCTGTCTCCACTCTCCGTCTCTTATGGCCACGAGACTCGACATGGTGGGTAGGGCCCAACTCAACGACCCTGTTGACGTCCAGCAACGACCGCCTAGTCGCCCGAGGACGTCGCTCCCTCGAAGAAACCCTCATCCCGGAGGTACTCGCCTCAGCCCCAGTCTGAGCTCTCCCAGTGCTAACAGCCCCAACAACGGGCTCCTCACGCTCGTCGACGGCCCCTGAGGCCCCAACAGTCTGCTCAGGAGGTCTCTCCTCCTTAGTGACGTCCTCCACACCCCCGGCGGACGCGCTAACCGGAGTGCTAACCGGGCCCGACCCGAACAACTCCTCAAGAGTCGCAGCCATGAACTCGGCCTGCTACGAACACCCTCCTACAAACAAAAAACGTCAGCCGGAATTTCGGCATTACGACGGCATGAAATGGGTAAATCCAAAAAACAAAAAACGTCCTGCAATGAAAAAACAAGGGCAATCCCCCCCGAAATCCAACCAAACCATTCACAAAAAAAACAAACAAAAATGACTCGCCCATCTTTTCAAGCAAAAGACGAGTCAAACCACAAAAATGGCATTTCAAGACCCCTATAGGGTCCGCCAACAACCCAAAATACATTCCCGACACAATGGGGATTTTTCTACGGTTCGAAAAGGCAATTCATACACTAATTTGAGCCCAAACCGGTCAAAATTCGAAAACGACCGCAAAAAGGCAAACGTGAATTTATCACGCCTCAAGGTGACCTAAATTACCAATGAGGTCCATTTTAAGGCAAACTGACTCAATTCAAGCCCAAACAGGCGCTTATTTTGTCAGACATAAGACCGTCGCAAAAGGCAAAATTCCAATTTTGCCCACAAGCATCCAACGAAGGTCCTTAAATGGCAAATACGGGTTTTCCCAACTACAATGCAATCTAGTGGGACCCACTACCCAAGCAAATAAACTTGGCATTGTGAAATGAGACGGTTTCTCGCCTCACTCACTTTTTTCGAGCATAGGGAGCGGGAATGGGGACCAAAATGCAAACTAAAGGCACCCCTATACTCCTAACTAGGTTTCTAACCTAATGCAAGCATCAATTTCACTAGAATGGGCTCAATCAAAAACGCCCAATTCGATTTTTAGGGCAAAATTCGCCCTAATTCAATCAAGCTAAAGATCAACAAAATTGAATGGATTCAAGAGGAAATACATACCTTGAGAAGACATTGTTGATGATGGCACGAGTGGAAGCTAGCAAAGGTCCTTCAAATGGCGATTTTTGCGGGTTTTTGTGTCGAAAATGAAGAAGACGAAGTGAATGATATGCGGCCTGAACTCGCGTCTTTTACAGAAAATAGGGAAGCCCCCTGGTTCGCCAGGTGGCTCGCGCCTAAACCAGGCCTACCCTTTGCTCTTTCAGCGGATTTTGGGCTTTAGCCCAATTTCCCGTGACAAACGTCAAACTTTCATTTGACGATATTAAAGGTCGTCATTTTTCTCAAAAACAAATAGTGAAAATTCAAATTCACTATTTTCGAATGCTCTAAACGACGGCACATAAACCGTCCCTCCAATCGAATAGTGAAAATTTAAATTCACTATTTTCGAGACTTTTCAAGCAAACGGCGATCAAAACCGCCAATTTCAAAAATAATGGCGAAAATTCAAAAACCGCTATTTCTCCAAATTTTAAGCGACGGCAATTAAAACCGTCATTTTCAAGATAATAGCTGGAAAATTGGATTCCACTATTTTCACCACATATGTCAATGGCGGCACATAAACCATCACTTCAATTAATAGTGAAGATTCCAAATTCACTATTTCCATCAAATGTCAACGGCGGCACATAAACCGTCACTTCAATTAACAGTGAAGATTCCAAATTCACTATTTCCACACCTGTCAACGGCGGCATATAAACCGTCACTTCAAAACGTAATAGCAAACTCAAAATTGCTATTTTCCTTCAAAATTCAAACAAACGACGATCAAAACCACCACTTCAAGTTCAAAGAAGGACGACGAATGGTGAAGATGCCAAATTCACTATTCTTTCAAATACCAGCAGGGGGCTTCCTCGCGGAACCCGCTCATTCCAAAAACAGTGATAGTGAAAATCCATACTCACTATTCCCACAGCGGCATCACGAGTTCGCTACTTTCAAAACAAGCCCATTCGACGCGGCTACTCCCATGGTCCATTAACCGACCTTACCTTGGCTGGCGATCCTTTGTCCGCAAGCATTCAAGGACAGATCCCGAAGATGCCTCGGGTACATTTCCTTATCATTGGCTGGCGAGCCTTTGTCCGCAAGCATTCAAGGACAGATCCCGAAGATGCCTCGGGTACATTTTCTTGTCGTGGCTGGCGAGCCTTTGTCCGCAAACATCCAAGGACAGATCTCGAAGATGCCTCGGGTACATTTCCTAACAATGGCTGGCGAGCCTTTGTCCGTAAGCACATCAATGACACATCCCAAAGATGCCTCGGGTAGATTTCCTTACCATGGCTGGCGAGCCTTTGTCCGCAACCTTTCAAGGACAGATCCGGAAGATGCCTCGGGTACATTTCCTTACAATGGCTGGCGAGCCTTTGTCCGCAAGCACATCAAGGACATATCCCGAAGATGCCTCGGGTACATTTCCTTACAATGGCTGGCGAGCCTTTGTCCGCAACCTTTCAAGAACAGATCCCGAAGATGCCTCGGGTACATTTCCTTATCACAGCTGGCGAGCCTTTATCCGCAAACGTGCAAGGACATATCCGAAGATGCCTCAGGTATGACTCCTTTCTATGGCTGGCGAGCCTTTGTACGTAGTCTAACAGACTTTAAACGACCCGCACGGACAGTCGATAGACTCTAAACTGTTCCCGACGACAGGTCCTTGACTCGTACCCTCGAGTCGCCTTGGCGTCGCCCTTCCCGACGGCAGGTCCTTGGCCCGAATCCTTTTGCGCCGCCTCGACGTCGCTTGTGTCTCCAGGTTGTAATCTTCGATTGACCTGGGGGCTCTACTTTGACTTTCGCCCTGTCCAAGCCTCAGTCAAAGTGGGGGCTCTGGAGATACCCAGTATCTGCTGAGACTCCAACAAACACCCGATGATTATCGGACTACAACATGTTTTGGAATCGCGGCGTTTGATCGACAGTTTGTGCACAACTTTACGTCGGAAGACTTAAAACAATTTCGAAAATAAAACATTTCAAAACATTTTAAAAATTCCTGGAGTGTTTAATGCACGACGACGGGGTCACAATGACACTAACTAGAGTCAAAACCGACACCGGACAAAAAACCGACTCAAAAATTCATATCCCGACTCCAACAACGAATCAGACCGAGTCAAACACAAAAAACAAAACATTTCAAACCTTCTACCTTAAGTTTTCCCGGATTCATGTTGGTCAAGTACCAAACATGTGACTACAAAACCTAGGATAGAACAAATCATGATTGCGTTTATTGTGAAAGTGACAACACAGCTCGAAGACCCGCGAAGTGGCTCGCGCCTCTTTGAGCAGCCCAGGTGGCCACGTCGCTCAAAACTCACACAACCACTCATTCTCCTATAAATACCCCTCAAATGCCACCCATTTGAGAGTTACGCGAGTGTCCGCCCCCTCTTTTCTCCCTTAAAATTCTCGACTCGACTTCTAAAGTCACAATCCGACGCGTATTTACGACCTACCGATCGTAAACACGAGCCTTACACATTGTTTGGTACCGTCATCGTGCATTAAATCACTTGACCGACCACTTCGACCACTACACCATCACTAAACTTTTAAAACACTCTTTTACTTACCAAAACGGTTTTAAACCGAGGTTTTTCCGATCAAACCAGTTGTTACACTTACGTCGGTCACTCGCCATAACCAAACATGTAAGTATGAGGGTGTAAAAATCCTCTTTTGTTATGTTTTCATTTGTTTCATGACTCTAACATGATAAAACATGCATAACATGAACCAAAACATGGAATAAACGAGCCAAAACTGATTTTTGGTCTGAGGCAGAAGCCCCTTAGGTCGCCAACTAGCTCGTGCCTAAATGGGGTATTCAGACCAGAAATCAACCGTGTTTGTTCTCGTCATTTCCCTTAACCCATTTTTCATATTTGTAATCGGTTTTCACCATTTCAAGTATTTTCGAACCTTTGTTGTTTTAGTTCACATGTTTTAACCATAAAGCATTTTTCACCCTTGGTTCTTCATACCATGACGGTTAAATTCGTGTTTCGGTGATAATATTTGGTTAATGACATTTAGAAGGTATTTTAAAGCCTTTTATTTCATTTCTTTACATTTTCAAACAAACATATTAGTCACCAACACAAATTCATCCTTGATTCTACATACCATGCCGGATTTTAACCTGGGTACGATGATGAGTACCGACTAATAACATTCAAATGAACTTAAAACAATTAGTCCATAATAATTTTCAAAACTATTCATGTCAAGTTTGTCAAACCGAACCCGACATCGAATATTATCAAATAATGATGATTATTCGAGTCTAGTTCTTCAAATCAACAAATACGGTCTAAACGACCCCTTCAAATCAAACCGGGTTCAAATACCCATTTTCAACACGTTTTATAACGTTTTCTAAAAGGTCAGAACATGGCACATAAACCGTGGGCTAACCCGCGCCTAAACAGGCTCTCCATTTCTCATTTTCAAAACCAGAGGGAGGCCCCTTACACCGCCGGCTGGCTCGCGCCTCATATAGCCGTCTGGTACAAGGCCTGTTCCCTTCCAGCATTAGTCTAGGACGATCCAGACTCCGGTTAACCCGGATATAGGACGGATCAGACGACTATTCAAACCATATTTTCAAAATGCCTTACTAAGACAAATGGATCATGTTATGCACCCTAAACCTAATACGATAAATGGATGTTTAATTTCCGTCTTGCATGTAAATCAATCATTAATCCAACTCGACATCTTATACTTGATCCTTGGATTAAATCAAATGACTTACAAAGCTCTCACATGTTAGGTTTAAATTATTGGATGCGCATTCATGCATTTAAACCGTTCTATCAACTTTTGCATTCAACCAACCAAGATCGATCAGTAGAGGCCGCTAAACGCAGGGGGGATTGGGTGTCTGATTAAAGGGCTTCCCAATACGTACCTTCACCTCTTACTCAGAAACTTTGGATAGTGGACGACCTTATCCAGGGCGTACGAGAGTCATTCTAGAGATAGGATGCTAAAGAGGGACGATTTCCTTATCTTTAGTACCTATGTCAAACGCTGCTTTGTGCTTCGATTTGACCGAGGTATAAAGTGGAATTCGAACGGGTTCTAGGCATCCCACAAATGCTTTGTGGCGACTCCGAACATCCCTGGATCGCGTCTAGACCCTTACCGAGACGAAACCGACCGATCTAAAACGATCCGGTCGAAAGCATTTTTACGCCGCCGAGCGTGGCTTTCAAAAAGACCGTTGTATATCCATAGATCGAAGTGGGCTTGCAGGTGGGCCATGTCCACAAATAGCCATGATTAAATATCTTTTATCACATAAAATAATATAACCAAAACCCACTACTACCTCCTCCAATTCGGTCCATGTCACATAAAATGGACTACCATTTTATTTTGTCAATTTGTCATTTGTCACACAATATGTCACATGTAGTATGTTACATGTTATTAATTAATTTAATGCATATTTATCAAATAAATATCATTTTATAAATTAATTAATTTACATACAACGAATTGACTAGTGATTCTTGATCACATAAATAAAATGGGTCATATAATTATAATTCACAACATATTGTAATTATAATTAACCATTCATTCTTTTCACAATTGTTTCACAAACAATAATCAATTTTAGTAATAAAGTATTTCAAATACTAAAATAAATCTTATTTAATCCCATTACAATAAGATATTAATATTCTCTCTCACAATTGAATTGTTCAATTTTAAGGAATTGATTAACTTGTATCGTCATACAATTAATCAACTTTACTGATAAGGGCATCATCCTTTAGGTGTGACCTTAAGAGATCAACTGACCACCACCGTCCTACGACAGTAACGTCAAACTCAAGCAAGCCAATCGTTACCGATTAATGTTGATCAGTTGACTATTTAATTTATCATCCCTTTCGTATTCTTAATATGAGATTTGATTATGATATTTAAATCATGTGATCTCACTATTGTTGAGGACACATATTCCAACAATCTCCCACTTGTTCGAGACAAGTGTGCGTCACCAATTCTCTTGTCCTATAATAATCTCCCACTCAATGCAAGGTGTCTCGCAGGTCGTACTTCCATTTGATCATATCTTGAATGATTTCCTCGATCTGGAGAGTAACTGTCTGACCGGAATTATCTACCATAGATACTTTCCGAGCGTGGCCATGCATTTCATTTTCACTACTCCTCGAGTGGCCTTGAGATTTCAAACAACCCTGACAAGGGGGTGGACAATTCCTATCGCACTATTCCCTTTGTTTAGCCACAGTTCATCATAACCCAAAATATACCCATTTGACCTCAATTACGACAGTCGTAGAGCATAAATCAAAGTCAATCAGAAATTTGTGCCAACTTGGGCGAATAGTCTCTAGTCAAAAGAATTGACTCATAAGAATACTATAGTAGCTCTTGCCACTAGTCATCCCGTATGACTCTATGTCACTTGAACTTGCCATCAATCGCATCACACTCTAGTCACTTCGAGACGTCACCTCATATAAGTAACTAGGGGCGAATACTATGTCAATCCAGTTCACTTTAATGGGGTTCAATTTGTCTCTACAACCCATTTGGATATAACAAGGTAACGGGTGAGTTTAATAAAACTCAAACGATAAATGCGATTATCATATATGAATAGTCAATACGCTATTACTACTTCATATCTTATAATCGTTAGTGTACCTTTTACACTAGTCGAAATGCAATAAAAGCTTGGCAAGTGGATATACCATATATCCATATATTCCAACTTTATCAATTGTTATTTCTTTCTATTCAATGTTATTTCTAATAACTTGAATTTATCTCCAAGTATTTGTCTAGTCTTCTTACTAGACTTGGGCTCTTTAACTTGAAAGATGCTCCCACTGTTATCGCATAACTTGTGATAAAGTCATTTATAGAGGGATTCACCCTTAATCCCTATCTTAACCAACTTATCACAATTTACTTAGATTCTGTTTGTAGAATTTGCAATGTACGAAACCAAAACACTTTTCTAGTCTTTACCTCTTAAGTCAATAAAATCAAGCCAGGATTTCGACAAATCCTTTTCAGTTTGGAAACTAAAGTTAGTGCAACCCTTCAACACATAACTTGTTCTTTAAGGCTTTCACAAGACCATCTTATGAATTAACCTGTTATTGACTTATTATGCTCCTAGCATATACTTCATCACGGCGTGTGCGTCTGTTGGCATACATGATCATTCTAATGGCGAAAATATTAGCAAATCATTTCATGTGATCAACAACTTAATAGGTTTAGTGAATGACCATGACTCCATCATAGTAATTCCACTTTCATCACCCTGAATAACCTATTCAATCTTGTTGATTTTAAACAGATTTGAAGGATCTTATCATCATAAGATACCAAACTCTATGCCAATATTATCTCACATAGATTCAGAAATTTTAGAATATATCGTACCTTTTCCTAGTCTCCCAATCACTCTTTCACAGAAGAGAGCATTAGTACATTATTCTCAATAAGTAATATGTCTTCAACATTTAAGACATGGAAAAATAATTCTTGCTCCCACTTAACTTCATGTATAATAATGATTCTTCAATCATGTGAATGATACCATTCTCTATTATCACATGAACGAAAAGTATAATCCTTTTATGCTTGCTTAAGACCATTCTGGGATCACTTAAGAAATCTACGCATAATATGTTAAGATTCTTAGATCTTTATCTAAGATTTTGTGTTCTAAACACATTCCTTTTCTAAATTCCCATTTTAGAAAAATGAATCTTTATTATCATTTGCCATTCTTCATTAAAATGAATTGTAGCAATTCCTAACATTATTTATCTTGATCAACATCTTCATGTCGATCTATGCTTTTAAGTACTCTAAAGCTCTATTCACTTTAAGGAGACCCCCGCCTTTAAGTAAATCTACTCTTTGAGTAACAATCTTTGGATTGTAATGCTATGGCTCGTATGTAACAAAGTCGATTTAGGACAATATCATTACTTTCGCAAAGCAATATTTTAACAACAAGACATGTGTGCTAAACTTCCCCTGAACTATACTCCCACTCTATCTTTATAGATTATAGTTTCATTACTTTCACAAAGTAACACATTAACTATAAGACATGTTTGTGACGATCTAATCTACTCCCACTCTATCTCTTAGAAATACCTCTATCTTCTTAAGAGATAGCTTTGTGAGTTACAAACATATGTGATGAATTAATTTGGATGTTTGTCTAGACTAACATATTAGCACATAAAAATACCATCTCTATCATGGCAGTTTGATTCATGTCATATGCATGTCTGATCCATGTGATTTGTTAAATAGACTCTCTATTTCAGGTAGCTCATAGTTGACCATCCGTTTTAGAATTACGTATCCATTTTGGATTGAAAATTCCCAAAATTGAGTTCGACAACTCAAACCGACTCATATTAGTTTGATCTTATGGGTAGTGACACTAAGTCATAATCCATTTTTTGAATAAATCAAATTCATTACTTAGATCTTTGCCACCACGATCGGATCGTAATGCTTTAGTAATTTGTTTAATTGGTTCTCTACGTCATTTAGAAATACCTTTAAATTTCTCAAATACTTCACTTTATATTTGATTAAGTAAATATACTCATATCTATTTAAATCATCGGTAAAAGTGACGAAGTAGTCATAAATTCCCCTTGCGGTGATGCTCATTAGAACACATACATCGGCATGTATTAGTCTCAACAAATCACTTGCTTGTGTCCCTTTACCACCAAAGGAAGTACAAATCATATTGCGAAGTAGACAAGATTCGCATATTCCATATGATTGAAAATCAAATGGTTCATTAAATCAAGTCGACACTAGCTTTCAATGCGTTTCTCATTTATGTAACCTAATCGAAAAAGCCAAATGTGCAAATCACTTGGATTATTAATTATGAGTCTTTTGGTTTGTATGTTATAGATATCTTTAGTTGAGTTGGAAGTGTCTAAAACATGAATACCATTAAGAGAATTGACTTGGCTCCTAGCCATGTCAATTTTCAAACAAAATACAACGATTGTTTTTTATGGCAAAATATGAATCCTTCCGTGTCTAACATGAAATAATGTTTTAGATAAAATGGGTACATAATCACCATTATGTAGATTACAACTCAAAGCTAATAACTAAAACAAGTACATAAGTCCCTCTTTAAGTGGCGGCTACCCTAGCTCAATTTCCTTGTTTGAGATTTATATCACTCTTGTTTAGCTTTTCCACATTTCCAAGCCCCTGTATACAATTACAAAAGTGAAAACCACAACCGGTATCCCAACCCATGTTGAGGTGGATGTATAATTTATATTAATAACAACGATTTGATATCTCCCAAATACTTTGGGCAATTTCGTTTCCAATGGCCCATGACATTACAATAATGACATTCTTCATAAGATTGGGCACCCTTCTTGGTCTTGGTTGTGGTAGTCTCAATATCTATTTCCAATTCATTATCAGGTTTAGGTTTCTCACCCATCTTTGCCTTTCCTTTATTAATACCATTACTCCTTTTAGTTGTGTGGAGTCTATTGATCGAAAATACGAAAGAGGGGGGGGGGGGGGAGGGGGGGGGGATTGAGTATTAAAAATCTAACCCTACTTTTTCGAAATATATGATAAATAATTAATTACTTGATTTTATGAGTTAAAATCAACTAAATAATTATTTCAAGCAATATAAAAATAACGAAAACAATAAAAAGAGAGAGACACAAGATTTTGAAGTGGTTCAGTTTCACAAGTCGAAACCTACGTCCACTATTCTCGATTAATAATTTTTAGTACCTTTCTACAGATTATAAAAATTATCAATCCACTCGTATAATCAACACTATGATTATAACTCAGATTGAGTATCGCTAAATACTATAGTTTTGTTTCTTACGTTAATAAGAAAAGTACAACGATAAATACTAATCTCACGTTAATGAGTGAGTATAATAACCTTGTGTACTTAGTAGCCTATAACGATTTTTCTTTGAGTGATTGACAAATTTGATGCGCAACTTTTGTTTAAGCAATAGATAATGAAAATGAAAGTACAAGAATATTTTTGCTTAAAAATATTTTTCCAAAAGTCTCTTTAAATGTTGAATGAGGAAAAGTATTTATAGGTTAGAGATCTAGGGTTTCTAGGTGTGAAAACCCTAGACGACTTGTGCAACAAGTCGACGGCATTCTAGATCCTTCTTGGTTGTGATAGGATGAACACGGTTCTCTAGAACCTTCCGTGTGCTTTGGCCGAACCCTGGGGTTTCCTTGGGTCCAATTCGGCCTCCACTAGCCCACAACAAATCGAGATAGAATTTAAATTTAACCCTTGGTTGCATGACGACATACATATCGTATTACAAACCAATAGTTCATTCAATTTAAATTCTAATTAAATAATTCCAATTATATAAATACTCAATCATTTTTATAAAACATTCAAAAATATATTTTCCAAAAATCAACGCACCATTTTTGTCTAGCAGTAAAGTTATAGTTGTGAGGTCATAACTTTACTAACATTTATCAAACAAAGTAAAACCATTACCGGATGACGACCTATACTATCTAATCTTCGGAAGATCTTCAGTACACGAATCGTCTCTTCAGAAGTCTCTCATCTTGAGTCTCGTGATTGGTTTCTGATCTTGATCTTGCTTGAATACAACGATCAAGTGTTCTTTGAAGTTGTACCTTCTTGGTCCTAACTTCAAGCTTGCATCTTCGAAGTTGTACCTCCTTGGTCCAAACTTCAAGCTTGCGTCTTTGTAATTGTTCCTTTCTATAATAAGACTTGAGCACACAATTACACGCATATATTTATAATATTAAGTCCACATACAAATCATTATTGTCATTATAAAAACAATTAATTAGGAATAAAGGTCCAACAAATTCCCCCTTTTTGATGATGAAAAGTCTCCTATGATTTGTGTCTAAGTCTAGTTCCCCCTCAACACAATACTTCCTAAATTATAGAACAGTTGAGCACAGAAACTAAGAATCTTTTCAAAGTTATAAATATTGAACGCCTTGAGAGAATCAACTTGAGACGGTCGCAAATCATAAGAACAATTCCCCTCTTGGCATCATTGAAAAGACGAGAACAGACATAAAACAACTAGAATAATATATCATGAGACAAGAAATAATCATGAAAAACATATTATATTAAACGGAATCTAGTTCTTAATTAGCATAACAATATCCAAAACCTGCAATCACACAAGAAATAAAATGCGGAATTGAAAAAGCTAATGTCCATAAGTGTGGACTTTTATTGTGAGCAAAGGAATTGGAAAACTAAGGCTAGGTTGGAAATTGTGGCGGGTTTGGGGCGAGGTAATCACGGGCTATGTGGACTCGGTGGACGAGGCATCGAACGGGTCTGATATTCCAAGTCCTCAAGTCGAGCATGACAGTGATCAAGGACCGCGGCTTGAGCAGCTAAGCGAGCATCAAAATTAATAATCTTTAAAGTCATAGCTTTGACTGCTTCATATATTATATGCATCTCAAACCTCATTTCCTTTCCTGATTGCAATAGCTCATCCCCATACTTTACCATACTATCCATTCCTTCCCTCATACGAGTAGATTCGGAGTGTACTGTGTGCGCACGGCCGCCTTTTGAGCGTGGTCGACTTGCGTGTCTAACCGCGACAACATGGTGTATAATCGCGCCGGGCTAACACTACTCGGTCCACTAGAATCAACTCTCCTCTCCTTTGCAATGAGATCAAACAACTCACATAATTTCTTGTCTTGCTCATTAATTCTTCCAAGAACAGAAGTAAAATTTGATTCCATCTTAGAATCCAACATCTCTAAATTCATATTACTTTTACCTCCTTTTTCTCCTTCTTTAGAGTCAAAACACAATTCCGAGCCATGAATAGCAAGCTTCATATATTTTAAATAAAGATCATTCATCTCATCACTTCCAATAACTCCATAACTATGCTTCCCAATAACTTCTTTCTTCTCTAAGAAATCCAATTTCCATAAGGCAACCTCAAAGTAGAAGCTAGATCATCCATCTTAGCCGTTACACTAGCTTGTATAATTTCGATTCCCTCTCTAGGAACTCGACCCAAGTCGCAAAAATCACCAATTGAGACATGTATAGACGTCTCATTAACCACAGCAAGTAAATTTCCTTCCTTAAATTGAACAGTAGCATAAAATTTATATACCTCAATAGGAAAAGATGGACCGATTCACAACAATATTCTCCCAACCTTGATCTTTGAGAAAATTCCTAAAGAACCCAAGTGCTTTATATTGCTTTAACCAATCAACCGAATATACTCATCCTGCGTGAATGCGATATTGAGCAACTTGATTGATATTCCTTCGTTCTACTTGAGTTAATCGAAGATTATTCAGTCCAGTGTTAGTGTAATCATCCATATGCTGTGCGTAAAGAACATGTGAAGAACCATCTTGAAGTATATAGCTCTCAGTTTTCGAGCTTACCTCAGTTTCCGAAACCAATTTTCCCTTACCTTTAATCAACCTTCTCTTCTTGCTAATTATAGGTAATGTAATCCCCCTATAAATCTAGTGCAAAACAGTGGCGGAATCACTGTCGAACGGGATTAATAACACAATGATAAAAGTCTAACTGATAAAAATTGAGAATATAAAATTCTCAATTATGAAGTTTTGCAAAGCTCGGTCAAATACAAATGCCACTTTCCTAGAAAAAGGGCTAAAACAAAAATCCTCAAAGTGTTCAACTGAAAACATAAAGAAGAACAGGGTAGGATCTTGAGGACTACTCGCTAGCTCTCACACCGATATCCCATCCATAAGAATACCTGTCATGTTATAAACATACCCATAGATCGATGGGGAGTAACTAGACGTTCTCCCAGCCATGTTACACAATATAAATGGTATAGAAGAAATAATATATCAAAATAGATTGAAGTATTATAACAAACGTAATTAAAATATGATATCAAAATTACGATCGGAACAAAAATCGTCTTTGCATGCTTAACAAAGAAAATTCCTCAAACAAAGAATGGAAATAATATAGTTCAGACTTAGATTTTAACATGCTGGCAATCGCTAAAAACCGTAGACCCCTGCTCAGCCTACCATGTGCTAATTGTTGGGGACCCCGCTCGGTCAACCCACTAGTCACAAACCATAACGGAACCCTGCTCAGCCCCGGTCTAAGTACATGTACATGACTCTACGACAATCTGTACCAACGGAACCCTGCTCAGCCCCGGGGTAACAAATCAAATGGTGGTAAGAAAATAGTATACCTCAGTTTATTATTCCTTGCCTTCCCTCCAAATATTCCAAACTCAAAAATACCCAAAAGGTAGTATCTTATTTCAAGGTTTGTAAGTAAACTACTCTTTTATTATCTCGAGTGAAAACTTTTAACTGTATAATTATAAGGTATAAAATGATTTCGAAGTTTACATATGATAAAGCTACTGCTTTATACTTTAAATCAAGTCTAAATGAAAGTACTTTATGAAGATATGTATTATTTAGGCCTTTATTGAGACTTAGTCATAAAAACAGTTTTACAAAACAGAACAGCCTTACAGTAAAATTCATAATTAAATATATAAAAATAGAAATGATGCAAGGTCAATTTTCATGGTTTCCAGAAGGTTTTAGCTACAACTTTTATTCTTTGATAAACTTGTAATGACGAAAGTAGTAGGGGTATATAAATTGATTTGCAGAATCAGTCATAAAATGATAACCAGAATGTCTTAATTTATAAATCGACTTTTAGAATATATTTTGAGGTAAATTAAAATTTTACAGGATACTAGACATCCTAAAGTTTATTCATGAAATATATAAGCTTATGTTTCGAAGGATAAATATGTTTTTCAAATTAAACTTTGAGCTAAAGACAGAATTGTTGTATTCTGGATAGATGTTCACAAATATTTTCTTCTGATCAAACCACACGTCCAAATGTTATGAAATTTTTTGTGTAGATCCTAGTCTTGAAAATAACAGGACTTTATTCACAACATTTTTAATTATTCGAAATATAAACAGGGGATATAAATTTTACAAACAGACTGTCAGAATCGTTTATCAACAAATTTCGGTTTTGACTAAAACTTCCAATTTACTTTAAATTACGAAATGAAGGTTTCGAGGGCTAAAAATTTAACACAACCGTAATATATAATGTCTCAGCCTTATATTAAAATTTCATAAATTGTTAATTTAGTATAAGTATTTTAAAACTAATTAAAACAGCCCAAGTATACTATATTTGCAAGAATTGCAACAATAATGTAAAATACGAAATAAATACTTTAAATGCAAAACAATTACTATAAAAATTCATGGTGACTTATAATATGTCAAATGTTCCAGAAAAGTAATTTATAGCCATTTTACTCATAATTTCGAAATTAGTTATTATCAATTTATAGTCCAAATTATTAGTAAGTCCTCTAAATGTCAAAGTTCTTAATACAAGCAACTACAACAAATATATGGTAACACCGAGTAACGTCCTTTGTTACCTTAGTTGTCAAGGTCCGAGTCGATTAAATACTCGTCTTCTTCAGAGTCTTCTTGATAACCTATAAAATAAAAACACATATGGTATATTGCACCATATGTCACGATTAAGTATATGAAATAAAACTATGATGACTATAAAACTACCTTGACTATTATTATTACTATTCTTACCAAAGAAGAAGAGATTACCAATAACAATTAGAGTTTTGAAGGAAAGGAATAGGATGAATTCTCTTGATATGTTTCTCCTAAATTATGGTGGAAAACAAGCTTGTAAACTAGTAAAAAGAGTAGGAGAATTGATTCAAATTGCAAGAGCTTTGAAGTATGAATTGTAGTAGTTTGTAGTAAGAAATGAAGAGGAAAATGGAGTCCTTAAATAGAGCAAGTGACCAGCCAAAGCAAGGCACAATTATTGGTAAATTCCACCCAAAAATAAAATAAGGAAGCTATGAAGAAAAGGGGCCGAACTATGGTATAGATTAGGGTTGTTTTTGCAATAAAATAAAATGTAGGAGGCAAGCTAGATGGCCTCTAAAATCTGGTGGGTGTATTATGTAGGGGTCACTTTGATCTTATAATATATGTATAAGACAATTACAAAATATTACGGGTTTGACGGAATTAAATTCCGAGTCAAAATGGATAAATTACGCATCAAGAGCGAACACCGATTATAAAACGAATTTAATTAAATCAAATCCGTACTTGAAGGATTAAAATTACATCTCATAATTTAAAAGTGAATAAATGAGATTAGAAAATTTGCGGGTGTTACAACCTCCCCCACTAAGAAAAAGTTTCGTCCCCGAAACTTGAAAGGAGTTAAAGAGTGTTGATAGGGAAACGAGATTACCTTAATCGAAGAGGTGAGGGTGCTTAATGCGCATAGAAGATTCGGTCTCCCAAGTCTCCTCCTCGAAGCGGTTGCAACGCTGAGAGAACCTTCACTAAAGGCACCACTTTATTCCTAAGGCGTTTTCCTTCCTATCGGTTATCCGGATCGGTCTCTCCTCATAGGTCGGGTGTCTGGTTCGATCTCTAAAACTTCGGTTCGATCACATGCGCGGGGTCACTTACGTACTTCCTCAGCTGGGATACATGGAACACGTCGTGAGTCTTACCCATCGAAGCGGGTAGCTTGAGCTTGTAAGCCACTTCGCCAACTCTCTCAACGATCGGATATGGTCCTATGAACTTAGGACTAAGCTTGCCTTTAATTCCAAACCGTTTCACTCCTTTCATTGGAGACACCCTCAGGAAAACCAAATCACTAACCTCGAACTCCAAAGGTCGACGGCGAACATCGGCATAAGACTTCTGACGATCCTGGGCAGCTTTCATACGGGACTGGATCAACTGAACTCGATCGATAGTGGCAGCAATCACATCTGGTCCAAGGGCCAACACATCTCCAGGTTCATCCCAACACACAGGGCTACGGCAACGACGTCCGTAAAGAGCCTCAAAAGGAGCCATCTTGATTGAAGCGTGATAACTGTTGTTATATGAAAACTCAACCAAAGGTAGATGTCTCTCCCAGTTTCCCTGAAAATCCAAAGCGCAGGCACGGAGCATATCCTCCAAGGTTTGGATTGTTCTCTCGGATTGACCATCAGTAGCAGCATGAAAAGCAGTGCTCATCAGCAACCGGGTACCTAAAGCCTTCTGCAGAGCCTTCCAGAACTTAGAACAAAACCTCGGATCACGATCGGATACTATCTCCAAGGGAACACCATGATGTCGTACCACCTCGGCAACGTAGGTCTCAGCAAGCCGCTCCAAACTCCAAGTATCGCGAATCGGGATGAAGCGAGCACTCTTGGTTAAACGATCCACCACAACCCAAATACCATTCCTACCAGATACAGTCCTCGGTAGGGCCATTACGAAATCCATAGCCACACACTGCCATTTCCATTCGGGAATTGGTAGTGGTTGCAACAAACCTCCAGGTCTCTTATGCTCAAACTTGACACGTTGACAAGTCATGCATCTACTCACATAAGCAGCAGTCTCATCTCTCATATGCGGCCACCAGAAGTGAAGCCTTAGGTCCTTGTACATCTTGTCGCCACCAGGATGCACTGAGAAAGGAGTTTTATGAGCCTCATCGAAAATCTTCTTTCTCAAATCATCATCCTTGGGTACAACCCAACGACCCTTAAACTTCAAAGCTCCACTGGAGTCATTAGCAAAGTCGATGACTTTCCCAAGACCCATCTTCACACGGATCTCAAAGAACAAAAGAGTCAACCAACCGCTTCTCACGGATTTCTGAAAGAGGTCGGTTCACCACCAAGGAGTTAACACAAACGGCGGGATCATTGAGGACCACGCCAATGGACATTTTCTCGAACTCGCGAACCAGAGCTTCGGGTAAAGCAGAGCAAGGGATAAGGGAATGAACATTCTTAGGCTCAAAGCATCAAGCAACAACATTAGCTCTTCCTTCATAGTACAACGACTCCGGATCGTAGTCATTCACCAACTCAATCCAGCGTCTCGCCTTGCGTTCAAATCCTTTTGCGTGAAAATATGACGCAGCTCTTGTGATCGGTGTGAACCTTACACTTCACACCATACAAGTAATGACGCCAAATCTTAAGAGCATGAACCACAGCAGCTAACTCCAAGTCGTGGGTAGGGTAGTTTACTTCGTGAACCTTCAACTGCCTAGATGCATAGGCGATCACCTTACCTTCTTGCATTAGCACACAGCCTAACCCATGCTTAGAAGCATCACAGAACACATTGAAGCCAACACCGTCTTCAGGCAAAGTTAGCACAGGTGCAGAAGTAAGACGCTTCTTGAGCTCTTGGAACGCCTTTTCGCAAGCCTCGGACCATAGAAACTTGGATTCTTTTTTTAGAAGTTGAGTCATCGGACGGGCTAACTTGGAAAAATCCTTAACAAACCTTCTATAATAGCCTGCAAGACCCAAGAAACTACGAATCTCACCAACATTAGATGGACTAGACCAATCAGAGATAGCAGAAATCTTTGCAGGATCCACCTTAATTCCTTCCTTCGAGATAACATGGCCAAGAAAAGCTACCTCGGAGAGCCAAAACTCACATTTCGAATACTTTGCATACCACTTCTGCTTCTGCAGGATGCCCAGAACAATCCTCAGATGTTCAACATGTTCGGCTTCAGACTTAGAGTAGACCAGAATATCATCGATGAAGACCACCACACACTTGTCAAGGAATTCTTGGAAGGTACGATTCATCTGATCCATAAACACCGCAGGGGCGTTGGTTAAACCGAAAGGCATAACCTTGAACTCATAGTGACCATACCTTGAGCAAAAGGCGGTCTTATGAATATCGGACTCTCGTACAGGGATCTGATGGTAGCCAGATCTCAGATCGATCTTAGAGAAGACGGAAGCGCCCTTCAACTGATCAAAAAGGTCATCGATACGGGGTAGAGGGTACTTGTTCTTTACTGTAACACGGTTAAGCTCTCGGTAGTCGATGCACAACCGCATAGAACCATCCTTCTTCTTCACAAAGAGGACAGGGGCACCCCAAGCCGAGGAGCTAGGGCGGATAAAGTCCTTCTCGATCATCTCATCCAACTGCTTCCGTAGTTCCTGTAACTCAGCAGGGGCCATACGATACGGGGCTTTAGCAATCGGACCAGTACCAGGCACCAGATCGATAGAGAACTCAACATCTCGCTCGGGAGGAATACCAGGTAAGTCTTCGGGAAAAACATCGGGGTACTCGTTCACGATACGAACCTCCTTAAGCTCAGGTAACTCAGCAGATGAGGAAACAGAGCATAGAAACACTTGACAACCCTTCCTTTGTAGACTCATCGGTTTTGGCGTAAACGATCTTTATACCCTCCCCGACGTCTACCACCATGGTGGGTAACTCGGCTACCGCAGGGACTCTTCAAGGAAATCTTCGATCTCAAAGACGGAAACGAGCGTCATAAAGGGCCACCAATCTATACCAAGGATCACATCGAACTCACCCGGAGGGAAGTCCAAAAGAGTGGTGGGAAAGACCTCACCGGCGATGAGAATAGGCACGTCAACATATGCCTTAACACAAGATATAGCTTCACCAGAAGGTAAAGATATGGGAACGGGCTCAGCAGGAATGGATACCAGGGATGCTTTTTCAGCGAATTTAGAGGATATGACGGATATAGATGCACCGGTGTCAAAAAGAATAAAAGCATGACGTCCGAAACAAGGTACGTACCGGTAATCACATCCGGGTTAGCCTCGGCATCAGCTCGGCTCAAAGACAAATATACGACCTTTACGGCGAGCAAGCACCTCCGTCTTTGCAGTTGTGGCAAAGCAGTTGCAGTCTTAACAATTGATGTACCAAGTATCATTCTTCGGGCATCTGTTAGCTTTATGACCGGTTCATTGCACTTTGCGCATAACAATAGGGTCACCACCACAAGTAAGCCCAGGATGATAAGGGTCACCGCAAGAATAGCAAACGGCATCCTTCTTCACGAAGTCTTTCTTTTCATCAGTCTTCTTCCAAAGGTCGGGAGGTAAAGTGAGGTTTCTTAGGTCCGAGAACCTCCAGGAGATTTATTCCTCTTGGGAGCGAGAATAAGTAGGAGAAGAAAAAGGCCTCTTTCGAGATGGTACATTAACAGGGGCGCCTCCTCCTTGATTCGAGCTAAGGATCTCTCATTTAGCAAGGCGACATTGTAGATCTTCTCTACGGTATCCAGGTCTTTAGGCATCAAATGAGTGACCTCGGCTTTCGACTTCCTGCGATAATAGAAAACCCTTCGGGCCTCATCGGGAGCAGCGACTCCTCGCCAAAGTGCGCAAGACTGTTGAAAAGGTCGGTGAAGTCTTGGGTGATAGGTTTCCTGCTTGCATTCCATGAACTCTTCGATCTTCCGGTGTTTTAGTTCTTCAGGGTAAAATCTTCTCTCAAGCATGGTGACGAATTCGGTCCATCCGAACCCAGGTGCTAGTGCGGCTGCGGAACCAACAATCCTCCACCAATGGTCGGCTTCACCTTGCAGATAATGGACGGCCAGGTTCACCATGTGCTGGTTTGGGACCTCGCAGATTTCAAACTGTCGCTCCATCTGTCTGATCCACAGCCTCAGAGCCTCAGGGTCAATGACACCCTTGAAGAAGGTCAATCTGCTCTTCGCCATCTGTCCGGCAGCTCGGGAAAAACTGAACTCTCGCTGTCCACCGTTTCCTCTACCGCGAGGGGCCAAGTCTTCGATCCTGTTGGTCAGATGATTAAGCGAGTTGACGATCGCTTGGTTGATTCTTTGTCGATCCGGAATCTCTTCCTGTTGACATCCACGTCCACGTCCACGTCCGCGTCCGGCCATCTTAAAAGAACGTTAACACTTAGTCAATGCTAAGCACTGATTTGCAAAAACAGATAAACTAGCATCCAAGTCCTTATTGGTTTCTACCCATCTCTCACTAAATTATTTATTAGGCATAATCCTACAGATCAATGTGTGAGCGTTGGGAGCAGCGATGCTCTGATACCAACTGTAATCCCCCTATAAATCTAGTGCAAAACAGTGGCGGAATCACTGTCGAACGGGATTAATAACACAATGATAAAAGTCTAACTGATAAAAATTGAGAATATAAAATTCTCAATTATGAAGTTTTGCAAAGCTCGGTCAAATACAAATGCCACTTTCCTAGAAAAAGGGCTAAAACAAAAATCCTCAAAGTGTTCAACTGAAAACATAAAGAAGAACAGGGTAGGATCTTCAGACTACTCGCTAGCTCTCACACTGATATCCCATCCATAAGAATACCTGTCATGTTATAAACATAACAGCCACAGTCAGTGGGGAGTAACTAGACGTTCTCCCAGCCATGTTACACAATATAAATGGTATAGAAGAAATAATATATCAAAATAGATTGAAGTATTATAACAAACGTAATTAAAATATGATATCAAAATTACGATCGGAACAAATCGTACTGCATGCTTAACAGCAAAATTCCTCAAACAACAGAATGGAAATAATATAGTTCAGACTTAGATTTTAACATGCTGGCAATACTGCTAAAAACCGTAGACCCTGCTCAGCCTACCATGTGCTAATTGTTGGGGACCCTGCTCAGTCAACCCACTAGTCACAAACCATAACGGAACCCCCTCGCCCCGGTCTAAGTACATGTACATGACTCTACGACAATCTGTACCAACGGAACCCTGCTCAGCCCCGGGGTAACAAATCAAATGGTGGTAAGAAAATAGTATACCTCAGTTTATTATTCCTTGCCTTCCCTCCAAATATTCCAAACTCAAAAATACCCAAAAGGTAGTATCTTATTTCAAGGTTTGTAAGTAAACTACTCTTTTATTATCTCGAGTGAAAACTTTTAACTGTATAATTATAAGGTATAAAATGATTTCGAAGTTTACATATGATAAAGCTACTGCTTTATACTTTAAATCAAGTCTAAATGAAAGTACTTTATGAAGATATGTATTATTTAGGCCTTTATTGAGACTTAGTCATAAAAACAGTTTTACAAAAACAAACTGACCTTACAAGTAAAATTCATAATTAAATATATAAAAATAGAAATGATGCAAGGTCAATTTTCATGGTTTCCAGAAGGTTTTAGCTACAACTTTTATTCTTTGATAAACTTGTAATGACGAAAGTAGTAGGGGTATATAAATTGATTTGCAGAATCAGTCATAAAATGATAACCAGAATGTCTTAATTTATAAATCGACTTTTAGAATATATTTTGAGGTAAATTAAAATTTTACAGGATACTAGACATCCTAAAGTTTATTCATGAAATATATAAGCTTATGTTTCGAAGGATAAATATGTTTTTCAAATTAAACTTTGAGCTAAAGACAGAATTGTTGTATTCTGGATAGATGTTCACAAATATTTTCTTCTGATCAAACCACACGTCCAAATGTTATGAAATTTTTTGTGTAGATCCTAGTCTTGAAAATAACAGGACTTTATTCACAACATTTTTAATTATTCGAAATATAAACAGGGGATATAAATTTTACAAACAGACTGTCAGAATCGTTTATCAACAGCTCGGTTTTGACTAAAACTTCCAATTTACTTTAAATTACGAAATGAAGGTTTCGAGGGCTAAAAATTTAACACAACCGTAATATATAATGTCTCAGCCTTATATTAAAATTTCATAAATTGTTAATTTAGTATAAGTATTTTAAAACTAATTAAAAATGACCCAAGTATACTATATTTGCAAGAATTGCAACAATAATGTAAAATACGAAATAAATACTTTAAATGCAAAACAATTACTATAAAAATTCATGGTGACTTATAATATGTCAAATGTTCCAGAAAAGTAATTTATAGCCATTTTACTCATAATTTCGAAATTAGTTATTATCAATTTATAGTCCAAATTATTAGTAAGTCCTCTAAATGTCAAAGTTCTTAATACAAGCAACTACAACAAATATATGGTAACACCGAGTAACGTCCTTTGTTACCTTAGTTGTCAAGGTCCGAGTCGATTAAATACTCGTCTTCTTCGGAGTCTTCTTGATAACCTATAAAATAAAAACACATATGGTATATTGCACCATATGTCACGATTAAGTATATGAAATAAAACTATGATGACTATAAAACTACCTTGACTATTATTATTACTATTCTTACCAAAGAAGAAGAGATTACCAATAACAATTAGAGTTTTGAAGGAAAGGAATAGGATGAATTCTCTTGATATGTTTCTCCTAAATTATGGTGGAAAACAAGCTTGTAAACTAGTAAAAAGAGTAGGAGAATTGATTCAAATTGCAAGAGCTTTGAAGTATGAATTGTAGTAGTTTGTAGTAAGAAATGAAGAGGAAAATGGAGTCCTTAAATAGAGCAAGTGACCAGCCAAAGCAAGGCACAATTATTGGTAAATTCCACCCAAAAATAAAATAAGGAAGCTATGAAGAAAAGGGGCCGAACTATGGTATAGATTAGGGTTGTTTTTGCAATAAAATAAAATGTAGGAGGCAAGCTAGATGGCCTCTAAAATCTGGTGGGTGTATTATGTAGGGGTCACTTTGATCTTATAATATATGTATAAGACAATTACAAAATATTACGGGTTTGACGGAATTAAATTCCGAGTCAAAATGGATAAATTACGCATCAAGAGCGAACACCGATTATAAAACGAATTTAATTAAATCAAATCCGTACTTGAAGGATTAAAATTACATCTCATAATTTAAAAGTGAATAAATGAGATTAGAAAATTTGCGGGTGTTACAGGTAAAGTGGAGGTGTCGGTTTGGGTGTCCCTCGGTGGTGACCGCGGTGTCGGCCTTGATGGCGTGACGGAGCGAGCGGCTCGCGTTGGTGATCGGGTTATTTTCTTTCCAATGTCAACAGGTTTCATGGATTGAACACGGGTTGTATGGCGATGTGCCATGGTTGATGTTGAAGATTTTGTAGAAGTATTTAGAGTTTAGAGAAGATGTATAAAGTGATGGTTAGTTTTGAGAAGGTAATATGGTTTAATAGTGTAAAGAGTTTGTGTTTTCGTAAATATGGAGAATTAGGGTTTAGGTAAATATGCTATTCTTTCCTTTCTTTTTTCCGCACCTTCCTTTTTTTTTGGTAATATTTTATTTTTTAATTTTTTTTTCATTCCCTTTTTTTTCGTTTTTTTTGGTTCCTTTTTTTTGGCACCTTCTCTTTTTGCTTTTTTTTTTTTTTATATAGATAAGGAAAGAATCTTTTGTGTTGGTGTTGAGGCAGGATTGTGAAGAGTTTGTTGCACGGATATGGCATGGATATATTTGTGAAAGAATATAATAAGATAGAAAATATCTTTATTATATTTAGGCCATATATTGTAGATTTTGTCGATTTTGTTTTGGGAATATGTGATTTTACAAGATATAAAATATTATCATACACATAAGCAAGATATAACACATAAAATAAATATTATTTAACATAATTAAACTTGCAACAAAATATACGGACACAATCGTACAATCTCATCTTTCCTAGCCAGTCATTCAGGTTCCTAGACATAATTATGACAGATTTAATTATTGCTAATTAAACCAATCTCTAATCTCAATAACTCAAAGCATTTTCTAGCTAACGGCTTAGTCAAGATGTCAGCCCATTGCCTTTCTGTACTACAAAATTCAAGTGAAATGTTGCCCTTTTCTACATGATCTCGTAGAAAATGGTGTCGAATATCTATGTGTTCGGTCCTCGAATGCTGAGCAGGGTTTTTAGAAATTACTATAACACTCTTATTATCACACATAATAGGCATACGGCCAACATTTACACCATAATCACGTAGTAGTTGCTTTAACCAAAGTAATTGAGAACATACCAGTCCAGCAGATACATATTCAGCTTCAGCGGTAGACATTGCAACATAATTTTGCTTCTTTGAACCCTAAGTAATAATGCATGGTCCAACAAACGTAGCAAATCCAGAAGTACTTTTTCTATCTAATGAGCATCCTGCATAATCTGCATCTGAATACCCTACTAGATCGAAATTACACTCAAGTGGATACCATAAGTATAAATTCGATGTACCAATTAAATATCTCAAGATATGTTTAACTGCAATCATATGTGACTCTTTAGGACACGATTGAAATCACGCACAGACACATACACTAAACATTATATCTAGACGACTTGCAGTTAAATATAAAAGTGAACCAATCATACCTCGATATGTAGTCTCATCGACACACTTACCATGTTCATCTATAGTTAACTTCTTATCAGGTACCATAGGTGTATCGTAAGATTTTGCATTTTCCATACCAAATTTTCGAATTAGTTCGTTGATATATTTCTGTTCGTGAATCATTATACCTTCCTTTGTTTGTTGAATCTGCAACCCTAGGAAGAATTTCAATTCTCCCATCATGCTCATTTCAAATTCAGAAGTCATTAGATCTGAAAAATACTTGCACAATTTTTCATTTGTAGAGCCGAATATTATATCGCTTACATAAATTTGCACAACAAGTAAATTAGAACCTTCGGAGTTTAGGAACATGGTCTTATCAACAGATCCTCTTTTAAAATCATTTTGTAATAAAAACATGGATAACCTATCATACCATGCCCTGGGAGCTTGTTTCAAACCATATAAAGCTTTATCTAATTTATAAACATGGTTTTGAAATTTGCTATTTAAAAATCCGGGAGGTTGTTCAACAAAAACTTCTTCTTCCAAATAGCCATTAAGAAGCGCGGTCTTAACATCCATTTGGAACAATTTTATCCCTTTATGAGCGGCAAAGGCGATAATGAGACGAATAGCCTAAAGTCTTGCTACGGGTGCAAAGATCTCGTCATAGTCGATCCCTTCTTGTTGATTGTAGCCTTGGACAACTATTCGTTCCTTGCTTCTTATAATAATTCCTTCATCGTCCAGTTTATTTCTAAACACCCATCTCGTACCAATAACGGTTCGATCACTAGGTCGTGGCACTAAATGCCATACCTTATTGCGTTCGAATTGTTGAAGCTCATCTTGCATAGCTAATATCCAATCGGGTTCAGCAAGAGCTTCTTTGATATTGGTAGGTTCAATGGTTGACAGAAAAGAAAAGAACGAGCAGAAGTTATTCAAGGACCTTCTAGTTTTAACACCCTGTTCTAGGTTTCCTAGGATTTTGTCCAAAGGATGGGAACTTTGATGTTTCCACTTTTTGAGAACTCTAGGTTCATTATCATTTGATGAACTCGCACCTTCTACAGAAGAAGAATCATGATTTGTTCCCCCTGAGTTTGACTCGGAGTTTTCTTCAAAAGTATCATTAACTTTATCAGAATTATCATGATTTGGATCTAAAGTTATAACATCATTAGTTATAACTTCAAGATCTTTTTCCTTATTTAGAGAAGGGTCGATAGTATCATTAACTATGGACTTATCACTTCTCTTAGGATCGTTTGCAGAGTTATCTAGGTCATCATCAATGCCTTCTATATTCTCATTATCATTTAATGGTTCATCTCTGGCTAAAAAGAAATCGGCTCATCTGGATCCTCTTCTTCTTGTTCAACTTTATCAAACACATTATCTTCATCAAAGTGAACATGAACACTTTCTTCTATGCGCAAGGTTCTCTTATTGAAAACTTTGTAAGCTTTACTATGATCCGAATATCCCAGAGAAACAGCTTCGTCACTTCGGGGGTCAAATTTTCCTAAATTGTCTTTTCCATTATTGTGAACAACGCATTTGCTACCGAAGCAACGGAGATGTGATATATTGGGTTTTATCCCTCTTAAAAGTTCATAGGGAGTCTTTTTCAAAATTGGACGGATCATAGCTCTATTGTGCACATAGCATGCGGTACTAACAGCTTCTGCCCAAAAACTTCTAGGAAGGTCACTACACAAAAGCATAGTACGAGCCATATCCTTTAGGGTTCGATTCATACATTCCACGACACCATTTTGTTGTGGGGTACATGGTGCGGAGAAGTTATGTCCCACACCATTTTCCCTACAAAATTCTATAAACGATTGATTATCAAATTCCGTGTCGTGATCCGTCTGAATCGAAATAAGCTTTTTATCATATTTATTTTGGGCAAGCTTCATTAATACCACAAATTCATTGAAAGTTTCATCTTTAGAGGAAAGAAAGATTGGCCAGACATACCTTGAGTAATCATTGACTAGAACAAATACGTACTTTGATCCACCACGGCTTGTAACGTTAATATATAGGTCCATATAAATCCATGTGTACTAACTCAAGTGGTCGTTTAGTACTAACTACTCTCTTAGGTTTGAATGAGGATTTAACATGTTTGCAACGGGCACCTGAGTCACGCACTTTCTTTTGCTCGAATTTAATTGATGGCAAGCCTTCAACTAAATCCATAGACTTAAGTTTCTTTAAAATATTTGGACTAATGTGTGCAAACCTCTTGTGCCACAAGCAAGACTCATCTAGGGTTACTTTCATACACGAGAAGGAATTTGTATTGACAGCATTTAAGTTAATCATATACACATTCCTCCTACGGTGACCCTCAAGCAGAACATTACTAGTACCTTCAATTATGATACGATAAACATTGGCATGGAAAACAACTTTGTTACTTTTGTCACATAATTGAGAAATACTAAGTAAGTTATGTTTAAGACCACATACCAGATAGACATTCTCGATCGAATGAGAGGTTGAAATTCCAATTTTTCCTACTCCAATTATCCTGCCCTTCTTGTTATCTCCAAAGGTGACCTTGCCACCAAAAAAAGGCTCTAGTGAAAGAAAAAGATTTCTGTCTCCTGTCATATGTCTCGAACATCCACTGTCGAGATACCATAGATTATTTTCTTTCACCACTTCCTGCATATGAATCAAATAAGGCTTTTAGGTACCCAAGCTAAGTTGGGTCCTTTATGGTTAGTGACTCTGTAAATTTGATCCTTTCTAACCCATACTTGTCTTTTTATTCTTTTGGCTTTAACATAGGGTTGTCTTGGTCTTTGTTTAGGAAATGGAACATGAGATACTCTAGGCTTTGTCCTAGTGTTATGAACTTTAGACTTAAATGTATGTTTTTGATTCTCATTCATTTTGTTTGATTTTGGAGGAAGAGATGAGTAATCGAAAGCCATATCATAAGTCCACCTAAACTCATTATTACGTTCTTCATTGTTGTCAGATTCATCTAGTCGAGACATCATCTTCAACTATGAAATCACAAGATTCAACAGATTCTACATTCTTTTGCTTATCCAAAGCAAGTTTGACACAATTGACTTGAATATGTCCAGTAGAACCACAGTAATTGCAAATCAAATATTCTGGAAGGTTGACATATTTTCTTTTTCTGAAATCACGATCAGAAGGATTGGATTTGCATTTATCATGGTCTCTACGGCTATAGCATTCATAACCAAGTCCCATCTTCATGTTATTATCAGATTGTTCGGTGAGGAAGTTTAAAACTTTTGTGCTTCCTTCCCACTTATCATGAACTTTTCGTGCATGTAAAAGTAATTCTTTCAAGGACTAGATTTCTTTTTCACATTTCGAATGATCTACACTCGAATCCTTGGAAGAGTTACCTTTCTTAATATCTTCACGATATTTATCAAAACGTTCATTCAAGACACGTTTCTCATTTCATGTTGCTCTCTAAGTTTAGACATGCTGTCTTTGGCTTCTTCTAATTGTTTAGAAAGAAATGTAATTTCTTTCTTGTGTTCGGAAACCACACTATCTTTGCCATCTAATTCAGATTTTAAAATCTCATTGACTTTCTTCAGCTCAGAAGTTCTAGCATCACTAGCTATAACTTTAGCTTGAAGGTTCTTAATGTTGAGTTTTATCTCCGAAGTTATAGCATCACTAGCCTTAACTTTAGATTCGAGAGCGTTTTTCTCAGCATTTGTCATGTCCGAAGTTATAGCTGAAGTAGCTGTAACTTTAGATTTGAGCTTTTTGGCTTTAGCTTTCAGAAGTTGGTTTTCCTCAGCAATGTCTAGGATTTGTTCCTTAAGGTCACTTAACTCTAGACTTTGTTCATGACAATGATCAAGGATTTGTTCAAAATACTTAATTAAAACACTCTTAGAATGTTTCATAACTTGCTTTTTGAGTTCAAGAAAACTTACCTCTTCATCTTCATCTGAGTCTGAATCTCCAACAAGACACATCTCAGCATTAGAACTATCACTTTCATTGTCGCTGTCGGAGATTAGGTCAAGACTAACGTTGCTTAGGCAAATATTGGCAACTTCTTCTTCTTCTTCGGACTCGTCATCTTCAGCGTCCAAGTCTCCCCAACAATAAGCCATCATGACTTGCTTGAACTCCTTCTTTGTTTTGTCACGTTGATTTTTGTCTTTAATTTTCTTCCATGTAGGGCAATCTTTGATCATGTGATCATTATCACCACACTTGAAGCATCCACGGTTAGAGAAAGACCCTTTTGACTCAGAAGTTTTCTTTGGAGTTTGCTTTATTTTGTTGTTTGTTTATTTTGATTTTGATTGAAGAAATTTTTCCTAATTCGTTTGACAAACAACACGGTTTCATCTTCAATATCTGAAGAATCATTCTTTTTGCTAGACTCAGCTTGTAAGGCCATTTTCTTGCTTGTACCAGCATCCTCCTCATCCTGATTCAGAGTAATCTCGTGAGCCATTAAGGTTCCGAGTAGCTCCTGATAGGATAACGAAGTTAGGTCCTTACATTCCTATATAACAGACTCTTTATGTCTCCATCAGCGAGACATACTTCTAAGAATTTTCCTAGCAATTTCCTCGGAGTCGAATGTTCTTCCTAAATTCTTTAACTCATTAATGATACTAGAAAAGCGAGAGGACATGCTGTCAACTGACTCGTTTTGCTCCATGGCAAACAGCTCGTATTTTCGCATTAGTAATGCCATACGTTGCTTTTTGACAACACCGGTTCCCTCATAGGCTAATTCTAGACCATCCCATATTTCCCTGGCAGATGAGCTGGTTGAGAAATGATCGAATTCAGTTGGAATCATACCGTTTTGCAACAAACTTATTGCTTTTGAATTCTTCTCAGCCTTTTTATAATCCGCCTCAATATAATCCTCTTCCTTCTTTTCGACGGTAGTGCCATTAGTGGTTGCAAGTAAGATCTTATTCGGACCATACTTGATAATCAACCAGCACTCCCAATCATTACCCTTAATAAAATGGGTCATCATATTCTTCCATAAACCATAGTTCGTGCCATTGAATATAGGACACTTAAGGTGTTTGGAATCCATTTGATAAAAATTAAATGCATCGGAAAAACGATAAATAGACTAAAAAAAGAATCAGACTCTAGCGGTTAGGCTATCAAGAGCACGAGGCTCTGACACCAATTGTGGAGTCTATTGATCGAATACGAAAGAGGGGGGTGAATTGAGTATTAAAAATCTAACCCTACTTTTTCGAAATATATGATAGATAATTAATTACTTGATTTTATGAGTAAAAATCAACTAAATAATTATTTCAAGCAATATAAGAATAACGAAAACAATAAAAAGAGAGAGACACAGGATTTTGAAGTGGTTCAGTTTCACAAGTCGAAACCTACGTCCACTATTCTCGATTAATAATTTTTAGTACCTTTCTACGGATTACAAAAATTATCAATCCACTCGTATAATCAACACTATGATTATAACTCAGATTGAGTATCGCTAAATACTCTAGTTTTGCTTCTTACGTTAATAAGAAAAGTACAACGATAAATACTAATCTCACGTTAATGAGTGAGTATAATATCCTTGTGTACTTAATATCCTATAACGATTTTTGATCGAGTGATTGACAAATTTGATGCGCAACTTTTGTTTAAGCAATAGATAATGAAAATGAAAGCACAAGAGTATTTTTGCTTAAAAATAATTTTTCCAAAAGTCTCTTTAAATGTTGAATGAGGAAGAGTATTTATAGGTTCGAGATCTAGGGTTTCTAGGTGATAAAACCCTAGACGACTTGTGCAACAAGTCGACGGCATTCTAGATCCTTCTTGGTTGTGATAGTATGGACACGGTTCTCTAGAACCTTCCGTGTGCTTTGGCCGAACCCTAGGGTTTCCTTGGGTCCAATTCGGCCTCCTCTAGCCCACAACAAATCAAGATAGAATTTAAATGAAACTCTAGGTTGCATTACGACATACATATCGTATTACAAACCAATAGTTCATTCAATTTAAATTCTAATTAAATAATTCCAATTATATAAATACTCTTTCATTTTTATAAAACATTCAAAAATATATTTTTCAAAGATTAACGCATCATTTTTGTCTAGCAGTAAAGTTATAGTTGTGAGGTCATAACTTTACTAACATTTATCAAACAAAGTAAAACCATTACCGGATGACGACCTATACTACGTAATCTTCGGAAGATCTTTAGTACACGAATCGTCTCTTCACAAGTCTCTCATCTTGAGTCTCGTGATTGGTTTTGTTGGGAATGTGTCCTCAACAATAGTGCGATCACATGATTTAAATATCATTATTAAATCTCATTTTAAGAATACATGTGGGATGTAATATTTTACAAGTCAACTGGTCCACACATATCGGTAATGATTGGCTGACTAGAGTTTGACATTACTGTCGTGCGACGGTGGTGATCAGTTGATCCCCTTAGGTCATACCTATAGGGAAATACTCTTAATTGATTATTTAATTAATCGTATACCGATACGAGTTAATTAAATTGCTTAAAATTGACGGATAATTTTGTGAGTATAATTTACGTATCTTATTGTAAATATGATTAAATAAGACACGGTCTAAGTAATCGAATTGTTTTATTACTTAGATGAAATTATTGTTTACAGAAACAATTGAAACGA
Source organism: Silene latifolia (assembly GCF_048544455.1). Classification (NCBI taxonomy): domain Eukaryota; kingdom Viridiplantae; phylum Streptophyta; class Magnoliopsida; order Caryophyllales; family Caryophyllaceae; genus Silene; species Silene latifolia. The sequence goes on along the minus strand of NW_027413640.1, from coordinate 4,614,721 downwards.
AATGAATAAATTATTATAAATACAGAATGTTGTAGTTTATAATTTGGAAACTTTTGGTACAAGTAATTACGAATTACTAGTCGATTTTGTAAATGACATATTTTATGAGTATGTTGATTTTTAATATGTTAAAAATACATTACAATTTCATATGTCAAGTAACATGTCACATATGTTACAATTGACAAATGACAAAATAAAATGGAGCATCCATTTTATGTTGTATATGCCGAAATAATGGAGGGAGTATATGATATACATTGTGTTTTTATCTTGAGTGGAAAACACAATAATTATACCTAAAGGAGTAGCCATGCACACCTATGCTTTTGAGAAGAGCAAAAATAAAAGGTATTGGGCTACCTACCCAAGGCCCCCTCTCTCTTCTCTTTTTCGGCCCTATCAAAAGAAAGAGAGCAATTTTTCCTCTCTAATTATTCATTCATTTTTGTGATACAAAATACAATTTTCTAGTGTAAGAAAATGGATAATCTCTACAATATATGATTTTTCTAGAGAAATAAACTCACAAAAATTACTCCTCTCTTGACCGAAATATTCAAGAGTAAAACTACAATTTATATTGTGTCAATTTTATAGTAAAACTAATATTATTACTAGATCTAAATAATATTAGTTATTATGAGTATTCCTTGGGTATATGCTTTTGGGAGGGATTCTATACTTGAATCCTTGTTCTTCCATTTGGAGAGCTCAAGAACAAGTGAGTACGAGACCTCACTTGTGCCCATAAGAACCGAAATTACAATGTAAGGGTGATTTCTTCTTTATTTTGCTACCTTGTTTGCATGCATAAGACCTTTATTTATTTTTATGACAAATTAATTTATAACATATATGAGTATGTTTATGTATATAGATCTACTTTTCCTTCAATTGGTATCAGAGCCACGGTTGTTTGCATGCAAATCGGTTAAAAGTTTTTCCGAGTTATAAGAATAACATATAAAACTTGTAAAATTTGTGTTATTATGAGATATCACGAAATTAATACATGCATGTTAATATTTCTGGTCCTAAAATGTTTTAGGATATTTTGGTTAATTTTACGGATTTTTATTGTTCATATTATACAATAATGGCATTTAAATATTATTTTATGAGTAAAAATGTCATTTTTGGTCTAAAATTAGGTATACTTCGAATTTTCTATTGATTTTTGGATATGTTGTCACATATTTTATTTTGAGATAACCTGTAAAGTTTCATAATTTTTGGACTTGTTATGCTCGAAAAATGGATTTTTCATTATTAAATTCGGATTTAGGTGAAAAATAGGTTAATATGAGTTAAATTTCGAATCTGGTCATAGAAAATTAATATGTTGTCACATGAAATTTTACAAGATGTGTGTAAAATAATTGGCTATAAATAAGTCTTTTTGCATGATTTATGGATTTTTGAAGAAAAATAGCATAATAGTGACATTATTAGTGGAAAATTAATAAAACATAATCTATGACTTAGGAAAAACGTCTAATGTTGCTTTTTATTATATTTTTCAGATCTAAAATTGAAAAGTTAATGAATATAATTTTTCCATGTTTTTATGATTATTTTATTAAAAATCGATAAACCGCAACATTGTTTTTCCGGAAAATTTTCGAAATTTTTAACCTAAGATTTTGAACATTATGAGTGTCATGGTAATTTTCCAGAATGTTCATGAGTTTAAATTTCAAATTTCGAATTTATTTGAAATTTTGTGATTTATTTGAAGTTTATAGCTTATTTTTGTAATTTTTGGTCCATTTATGAACAATTTTATAAAATATGGGTTAATTATGGTCAAATTATTAGTGAAGACTAAATTTTGAGTCCTAAGAGGTTAGGGTAATTAACTTATGCATAAATATGAGTTTATGTATTTTTGTGATTATAAAAATGTTAAAATCACGCAAATCCGTAAAAACCGAGTAATATACGATATTGGCTAATTAAAGGCGATTTAGCATAAAATTGAGCATGTTCATACATATTATAATGCTGCATTTTTCTTTATGATTGTCATAATTTTAATTTATGTAATTCTGAATTATGTAATTTTTACTTAGTATGGCCTTAGATTTTAATTGATATTGCCCGAAATGTATGGGAATATCGATTCGGTTGTAATTTTATTGTGATCTCGTATCACCGTTTTGTAATTTAATAGATTTATTTTATTTTAGTTACAAATGTATAATAGGAAATTATGTAATTTATTATGTAATTTTATTCATTCCGGAGTTCCCAAAGACGGATTTCTTCAAGAATGGCGATACATAAAGACGGTGTTACCTCGAGATGCGTGCCACAACTGAAGTTCAAGGGACCAATGGAGTTGGTTTCCGAATATGTAATAGTTAAATAGTTTTCCTATTTTAGGAAAGGCCATACTAGGATTTATTTATTTTTATGCTTGCATTTTATTTTATGTCGCATGCATCGCTAAATCGCCATAACTAAAACATGCATCCTATTTTATCGAGTTCATCGACCGTGTCAATTATAATTATCGTTGTTCACCGCTTTAGTTCACTTAAAACGTGATAGATAATAAATTGACATGACCTCTCGCTAAAATAAACAATTGAGACTTAGCCTTACCAAATAGTAGAAACCATGAAAACCTATTTCGCGAGGGAGTGCGCTCGGCCCCACCGGGGTACAAACCTTGTTACGTAGGGGAAGTGGGTGATAAATTTCTATCCACCGAATTCATGTTGATAAGGGATGTATCGGCCACACCGTGCCCAAGTTAATGTGGGTTTGGATCATGGACACATTTATTCGAAATTTGGATTAAACTCAACAAAAGTGTTTGATAAGGGATGTATCCGCCCCACCGTGCCCTTGTCGGATGTGTTTTGGGCTAAAGATAAATGTTAATGTAATATTATCGACCAAGAGTTCTAAAAGTAGAATCGATTAAACGTTAATCCACCGAGTTATATTGATAAAGGATGTATCGGCCCCACCGTGCCTAAGTCAATATGAATTTGGGTCTTGGAATCATTTATCATAGTTGGGTAGAGGTCACTATGTAAATGCTTTACTTGTTATTTACAAGTATTATTATAACGATAAATGTTAAGTTTTCCACTATTCCGTTTTTTTATATTGTTCTATTTCTTTACCACAATTCATATACGATATCATTTCGATTTTGATAACGAATCTCCATTAAAACATCGTAACTAAAGACAAAATTTGAATTTGCTTCTAAAACCTCAAACGAACCATTGCTAAGGATCTCTTGTAAAGAGTATAGATTAAAGTTATTCATTATCAAATAGGTTTTTGATTCATGACTAACACTTCTACTTACAATGGATTATGTTTCATATACTTAATTGAATTAACTACCTTGAAGCGATAAATTGTTTTGGCAATTAGTTTTGTCATAATTCGTAATTGACCAAAATAACGCAACCACTTCAATGAAAGTTTTAAGACTAAAACGAACAAATGAAGAGTAATCTTCATGAATTCAATTTTGCTTCTCAAAGCAAAGACTCATTGAAATGAGTGGGAGCATTCTCTTAAACCGTTAAGATGAGGACGAGGTTCAAGAAGTAAAGATAATAATGGAATTGATACAAGGTAATGTTAAAAGTAAAGTCATTGAGGAATGACGATACTAAACCTATCAATCCCGACCAATAAAGTTTCCATTGTCTTAAATGTTGGACACAAAAAGGCGCCCCAAATTATTGAAGAATCAACAAGTTAGTTGTGGGACATCTAATGGGACCTTCTTCTTTAAATGTTTATTTGATTAAACATAAATTTTGCTAGTACCACTTCGTCAATATTAGAAACCAGTGGAGGTTTTCATCATTGTACTTGATACATAGGATGATTAGAATATGACGACTAGCAACAATAATGTCGAGAGATAGAGTAATTGTGTACTCAATCTAGTTTTTGGATTTAAAGTTGTACTTAATTGTGACTATTAAGTGCATAAACTCTAAATAAGAATATAAACTTGTTAAGATACAAAAAGGGTTTTCACTTTTGTGACCCTATACACCACGATTTGATGTATTGCTAGCCCATTATCAAGGTGATTATATTCTAAAACAAACTAGAATGATATATCATGTAGATGATGTAAGATTCAAATTGGTACCCAAGATTAAACCTTAAATTTTGGAATGATGAACGTAAAGAGTTATCGAGTACTCTTGAAACCATTAGATTGTTAATGGTATATGCGTATCTTGTATTCAAAGCAAGATGTCTCATGCCTTTTGGTTGAAAAGGAGATCGAGGTTGTAAATCATCTATCCAAAATAGGTTGATCATTATCTTTTACCAACGATTTAAGTTGACACTAATATGTTCACTTAATAAGGTAAATAGAGAAATCTTTGAAGAATTTCAAAGAGTTCAAGGAATCACGATTTAGTCGTGATGGGATTATCAAAGTGAAGACTTTGATATAAGCCAAATGAATTGTGATATAGTATCACAAATTAATCTCTCTTAGCACGCATTATGAAATAATGTGTGATTGGATAAGAAATCAAACGCTATTCGATATGGTTTGAACTTCAATCAAGTTACTTTGAGTTACTTGATCCTTTTGGGATTTTATCATTTTTGTCTAAATTTATTTTTCCACTAAATCGAATCATATGAGATATGAAATGGTAAGGGTACCATGGTTGTAAGTTTTTCACAAGAAACAAATGCTCATTTTTCCCTTGCAATTATCACGAGCACGACGGGTTTGCGGCTCATGAAGCTGTCTTTCTAAAATACAAGTTTATTTTTAGAAGACAGAGTGGGAGAAATTATTCAAGAGCCACAAAGAATGCCACAGAGAATGTTATGTCGCAAGAAACTGGTCTTTCTTGGATACATGAGACGTTTTGTGTAAAATATTGTTTCTTTAAAACCTAGGAGGTTAAATTCGTCACTTGTTAAAAATGATGAATTCATACTACTTTTAAGAAAGTAAAGAGCTTATAACTTACAAAGAAATTGTTTGATTCAAGTTGATTACTTCTGGAAAGTAATAAACATATGACTTACATGAGAGTATTTAAGTCACAACTCAATATAAGGCTTAGAGCCATGAAAATCCGAAATAAAAAGGGCTTGATTGGTGGCAAAGTGTTTTGCACTAGTTGAAATGCTTAAGTCTATTTGGATCTTCTTAGGGATTGTGTTTCATTATTATGAAATACATAGCAAGTGAAATCTAAAACCCACTTCTTCAATTAGAAGGAATGTATTCAATACATGTCTTGAGTTTTGTAGATTCTTGCAATCCTAAGATTATGTGAAACTTAAGAGAGAATCTTAAGTAGGACATCAATGAGTTGGAATCAATGATTTGATCATGTTATAAAACGTTTCTCGATAAGTCGAGAAGTTGTGTTTATACATGAAGTTTAGTGGGAGTTACGGAAATTTTAATTAGTCTTATATGTGAATGACATATTGATCATCGAGAATGATTTAAGACTTATGGAGTATTATAATACATCTTTAATATCCGGATTTATGAAGATAAATCCACATGATATTAGCGTCAGTAAGAAGTCTTATGTTGATAAGATTCATGACTAGTTCAATTAAATTGAACATATTTGATTGATTTCAATTGCTTCTGCTGCCGAATCAATTAAAAAGAAATGATGTATAACACTTCATATGCTTTGAGTATGATGAATTGTTTTCAAAATCGAATTTAAATAATCTTTACCAAGTAAGCCATAAAGATTACTCTTAAGTGCTTGCAGAAGCATTAAGGCTATGATGCAAAGTGTTTATGATGCAATATTGTGTAAGGGTGTTACACAAGTGACAATTGACAATTGAGGTTGCGCATGGTTTCCGACAAAAACCATAATCAAAACACATTAGGATGGTTAAGATACCATTGTGGTTATGTTATTTAAGAAATAGATTTTCTAGAATCGTTCTAAGCAATAAAGAACAATAAGAGATATTTATAACGGAAATTGAGTACACTTGCAATCATGAGATGTGCAAGAAGGATGAGTCCCGCACACTATGAAAACAGTGGGAGCTATTCTTAGGCTAGAGGGCCTATGTCTTGATTGGATCTCGACACGTACTCAGAAAGTTTTGTAATGCAAATGTATACATTACAAAGGAAAACGACTATGTAGTGAGGTTGAGTAAGGTACAAGAAATTGAAAAAACCTACTAACCAAAGCCTTCTCAAAGGCTAAACATGATGAGTCATGTCATTTCAATTGAATTGAAATGAACAACTACGTACAAGACCAAATTAGATTATAGAACATGAAATAGTAATCAGGCATTGGCTATTCGTGTGTGATGATCGCATTTGTCGTTCGAGTTTTACTTTAAAACTCTTTTATTATACTTTGTTACATCCAAACGGGTTGTGGAGACAATTGAACCCCGTTAAAGTGAACACGGATTAGCATTGTATTCGCCCATAGTCACTTGTATGAGGTGACGTCTCGAAGTGACTAGAGTGTGATGCGATTGATGGCAAGTTCAAGTGCCATACGGTCATGTGAGATGACTAGTCGATCACATAAGCGGTGTTAGGAACACTTTGTCGGGCCTTATGACCGCTTATAGAGTTCTGGCAAATTTATATAGCATAGTCGTGGCGAGAGCTGTTATAGTATTCTAATGAGTCGATTCTTTTGACTAAAGACTATTCACCTAAGATGGCACGATTTCAGATTAACTTTGATTTGTGTTACTACGACCTTCGTAAATGGGGTCAAATGGGCATATTTTGGGTTATGATGGTGTGGCTAGTCGAAGGGAATGAGTGCGATGGGAATTGTCCATCCCCTTGTCAGGGTTAAAACAATATCTCAGGGCCACTCGAGGAGTAATGAACTGGAAATGCGTGGCCACGCTCGGAAGGTATCTATGATAGATAAATCCGGTCAAACAGTTATTCTCCAGATCGAGGAAACCACTCTCGATATGATCACTTGCAAGTACGACACGAAAGACACCTTGCATTGAGTGGGAGATAGTAATAGGACAAGAGAATTGGTGACGCACACTTGTCGAGGACAAGTGGGAGATTGTTGGGAAATGTGTCCTCAACAATAGTGCGATCACATGATTTAAATATCATTATTAAATCTCATTTTAAGAATACATGTGGGATGTAATATTTTACAAGTCAACTGGTCCACACATATCGGTAATGATTGGTTGACTAGAGTTTGACATTCTTTGTCGTGCGGACGGTGGTGATCGATTGATCCCCTTAGGTCATACCTATAGGGAAATACTCTTAGTTGATTATTTAATTAATCGTATACCGATTCGAGTTAATTAAATTGCTTAAAATTGACGGATAATTTTGTGAGTATAATTTACGTATCTTATTGTAAATATGATTAAATAAGACACGGTCTAAGTAATCGAATTGTTTTATTACTTAGATGAAATTATTGTTCTAGAAACAATTGAAACGAAATGAATAAATTATTATATATACAGAATGTTGTAGTTTATAATTTGGAAACTTTTGGTACAAGTAATTACGAATTACTAGTCGATTTTGTAAATGACATATTTTATGAGTATGTTGATTTTTAATATGTTAAAAATACATTACAATTTCATATGTCAAGTAACATGTCACATATGTTACAATTGACAAATGACAAAATAAAATGGAGCATCCATTTTATGTTGTATATGCCGAAATAATGGAGGAAGTATATGATATACATTGTGTTTTTATCTTGAGTGGAAAACACAATAATTATACCTAAAGGAGTAGCCATGCACACCTATGCTTTTGAGAAGAGCAAAAATAAAAGGTATTGGGCTACCTACCCAAGGCCCCCTCTCTCTTCTCTTTTTCGGCCCTATCAAAAGAAAGAGAGCAATTTTTCCTCTCTAATTATTTATTCATTTTTGTGATACAAAATACAATTTTCTAGTGTAAGAAAATGGATAATCTCTACAATATATGATTTTTCTAGAGAAATAAACTCACAAAAATTACTCCTCTCTTGACCGAAATATTCAAGAGTAAAACTACAATTTATATTGTGTCAATTTTATAGTAAAACTAATATTATTACTAGATCTAAATAATATTAGTTATTATGAGTATTCCTTGGGTATATGCTTTTGGGAGGGATTCTATACTTGAATCCTTGTTCTTCCATTTGGAGAGCTCAAGAACAAGTGAGTAGGAGAACTCACTTGTGCCCATAAGAACCGAAATTACAATGTAAGGGTGATTTCTTCTTTATTTTGCTACCTTGTTTGCATGCATAAGACCTTTATTTATTTTTATGACAAATTAATTTATAACATATATGAGTATGTTTACGTATATAGATCTACTTTTCCTTCAGGTTTCTGATCTTTATCTTGCTTGAATACAACGATCAAGTGTTCTTTGAAGTTGTACCTTCTTGGTCCAAACTTCAAGCTTGCATCTTCGAAGTTGTACCTCCTTGGTCCAAACTTCAAGCTTGCGTCTTTGTAATTGTTCCTTTCTATATTAAGACTTGAGCACACAATTACACGCATATGTTTATAATATTAAGTCCAAATACAAATCATTACTGTCATTATCAAAACAATTAATTAGGACTAAAGGTCCAACAAGTTGCAAGAACATTCTTGCTAGAACTCCCACTGAAATTTATATTTCTCCTTGTTTCTTCAAACAAGGATGCCTTGGATTTAGTGAGATTTTCTTCACAAGGTTTTCTTACCAAAGAAGTAGGCATAAATATTGGAGTGGGAGGTGTGGAAGTGGTAAAGTAGCAAAGATTTCCATCCTGACCAATGCCAATGCGTATTTCTCTAATCGTATCATTGTCATACTCGGAGCACTTTTCATCGAATGATTGGAGCCTTGAATTAATGGTGATTGATGTAAGAGTATTAGATGAATCCATTGCGAATAAATAACTACAAGAACGGAAATGAAGGAAATAATTAACATCTATCGTTTTAATAATACTTGTAAACAAGTATTGCATTTATATAGTGACCTCTACCCAACTATTATAAATGATTCGAGATCCAAATTCATATTAACTCGGGCACGGTGAGCCGATTCATCCCTTATTAATATAACTCGGTGGATTAACTCTTTAATCGATTCTACCTCTAGAATTCTCGGTCGATACAAATTACTTTAATATTTATCTTTAGCCCGGAACACATGCGACTACGGTCACGAATACTTCCGTTGAGCTCAATCCAAATTTCGATTTAGTAACATTTTATTACCCACTTACCCAACGTAACAAGTTTAGTATCCTGGTGAGCCGAGCCTACTTCCTCATGAAATTGGGACTCATGGTTTCTACTATTTGGTAAGGCTAGTTCTCAATTATTATTTAGTGAGAGGTCTTGTCAATTTATTATCTTTCACGTTTTAAGTGAACTAAAGCAGTAAACTACGATAATTATAATTGACACGGTCAATGACTCGATATGATATGCATGTGTTGTTATGACGATTTGGCAATGCATGCAACATATTAGAAGAAATGCAAAGCAATAATAAAAATTCCTAGTATGGCCTTCCTAAAAATAGAAAATCAAATAATCTATTACATATTCAAAAACCAACTCCATTGGTCACTTGAATCTTCAAATGGCACGCCTCCCAAGAACACCGTCTTCATCGGAACGCCTCTCCGAATGGCACCGTCTTGAAGAAACTCCATGATTACAAATAATAATAAAAATACAAAGTTATTCCTATTATACATTTGTAATATGAAAAGCTAGTAAAAATAAAAGTGATACGAGATCACATTAAACTACAACTGAATCAATATTCCCTTTCATTACGTGTAATATCGATTAAAACTAAGGCCATACTAAGATAAAATTATATAATTCAAAATTGTATAAATAAAAGACATTCAACAATTGAAATATGCAGCATTATAATATGTATCTATCATGCCAAATTATGTGCCAAATCGCCCTATTTAACTTGTATCGTTTATATAACCCGGTTTTATGGAAATGCGTGATCATAACTTCCTAAAATAACAAATTAACACTTAAATCACTGTAATACTCAGGATATTTTAGGACTTTGTTGACCGACCCTTTTGACCAAGAAAGACCTTAGGGAGGAATGGGTGAGGGACTAAGTTTGGAACATGAACCTTATAGGATTGATTACTCGACCTAGCAGAGGCTACTCGGCCGAGTATCGCCTATACTCGACCGAGTAGAGCCTACTCGGCTGAGTACTCCAGTACTCGACCGAGTATGGTTGCTGTTGACGTGTTAATATAAAACGCAAGTTCGCGAGATTCATTTCATTTTCTCATTTTCTTGACAGTTCCTCTTTCTCTAACCCTAACCTGCCCCTCTCTCCTATTACCCCTACCTCCATACACTCTCATATATATAGCCTACATCTCCACCATGGGAAAGACGATATTAGCTTAGGAAGGTTGCGTGCGTGGTCGTCGTCCGTGTCATCGTTGATTCGCATCATTAGGTAAGTCTCTGCCTTGTGTCTTCTAGTAGGTTATTGAGGATAGTTGTATAATAGGGGATGGCTATCGTTGTAGGATGCATATTGGAGTCTTGCTTGGTTGTGTGTGGATGCCTTTCATGGCTTGCGACGAGGTAGGGTTTCCCTACTCGGTTACTGTTAATTGATTTAAGATTGTGTTTGTTTGTAATTATTGTTATCTACTGATCATCGGAGTATGAGTGTTGTGGTGACGGGGGTGATGTGGTTGTGTTGTGACGGTTGTGGTGTTGTGACAGCTGTGTTGCTGTGGCGTGTGTCACATGCATTTTTACTCAGTGTGTGTAAAACTCTTAGACGAATTGAACTTCTTATGCATGATTTATGAATTTTTGAGTAAAAATTCAATAAATAGTGACTTAAATTAGCCTATAATGCTAAATCATATTTCATGACTAAAGAAAAACGTCATATGTTTCACTGTATCCCACATTTCATATCTAAAAGTGAAAAGTTGATTAAAATTAATTTTCTCATATTTTAATGGTCATATTTGATAAAACCGATAAGCCGCAACGATGTTTTTCTTGAAAATTTTTCGAAATTTTTAACCTAAGTTTTGAACATTATGAGTGTCATGGTATTTTTCCAGAATGTTCATGAGTTTTAATTTCAAATTTTGAAATTATTTGAAATTTTTATAATTTAAATTTGGAGTTTATAGTACAATATTGTATTTTGGGTCCATAATGAATAATATTAAGAAATCAAGTTGAATTATTGTCAAAATGTTAGTGAAGACTAAGTTTTGAGTCCTAATATGGTTAAGGTAATTAACTTGAACATAAATATGAATTTTTGTAATTTTGTGATTTTAACAAGTTTATAATCACGCAAATCCATAAAAACCGATAAAATATACGATATTGGCTCTTAAAAGGCGATTTAGCATAAAATTAAGCATGTTCATACATATTATTATGCTTCATTTTATTTATGATTGTCATATTTTGATTTATATAATTTTTGAATTATGTAATTTTTTTTTTTTTTTGGGTAAAGGTAAGCTTCTCATTAGAATCAATGGTTTCCCATACAATTACAAAGTATTCATTTCATACAACCTCATAAAAATTAATGCTGCCTAATGTACTCAATCCAACTTAGAGCCCTAGCATTTCTACTTTTGATCTGTAACTGCCCTAGTCTCATTTTCACCTCATTCTTGACCCGTTGCAAAATGCAACTAGGCCTACTGACATATCCATCCACCCTGTTGATATTCCGTGCATTCCAAATGTTGTACATTAAGCTTGCTAAGATTACAGCAATGATTTTCTTCCTGCAAGCACTATGCTCACGTAAATGAACCCACCACTGAATCACTCCCAGACATGGAAGCTCAATCAAACACCAACTGGCAACCAAATCTCTGCATCTTTGACTGAAAATACAGGAAAAGAAGAGATGCTCATGGGACTCTTCCTGTAATCCACACAGGAAACACCTATTATTCTGAATGATGTGCATCCTAATCAGCCTATCCTGAGTTGTTAATCTCTGATGAGCAATCAACCAACATAAGAAGTTTTGTTTAGGGATGATCCACTGATTTAGCACCCTTAGATACCAGGTTACCTTGTCCATCTCTGGTTTCAGCACCTGATAACCTATCTGACTGTTATAATGCTCTACATCCGCTTTGAAAATGTGATCTTTAAGTAAATGCTTAACCTGGCATATTTTACGCCAAGCCCAGCTGCTGTCACTCCCAGGTTCATAATCATTCCAGCAGGTATTCTTTATGTAGATGGCATGCACCCATTTTACCCAAAGATGGTCAGTCTTTTTGGCCACCCACCAAGCATATTTTCCTATGGCAGCAAGATTCCAAGCATGAAAGTCTCTCAGTCCTAGACCCCCCTGATTTCTTGCTCTACAGACTGTCTCCCATGAAACCAACATTGGACTCTCCTTGTTATCATTGCCATACCATAAGAAAGATCTGAAAATACCCTCCAGTTTGCTAATAACAGTTTTGGGAAGGATAAAGATCCTAGCCCAATAACTGTGCAAGGAATTAAGCACAACTTTGATCAAGACAAGTCGTCCAGCATAAGAAAGCTTCCTAGACCCTAGACTCCTTATCCTGTCAACAATCTTATCCACCAAGACATTGCAATCCATAACTGACAACCGTTTTTGGGAAACTGTAACCCCCAAATATTTGAATGGAACAGTACCTCTTTTTATACCAGTGGCTCTCTCAATTTCAGTCACCAACTGAGCATCAATACCATTATAATAGAAGCTTGACTTGCTGCAATTCATGGATAGCCCAGAGGAATTTGAGAACAGCTTGAAAGCTTGTAGCATCAGGCCTACAGAGGCTCTATCCCCTTTACAAAAGAGGATGAGATCATCAGCAAAACACAAATGGGACAAATTAATTCTGTTACAAAGTGGATGGAATTTGAACTTGCTATGTTTTTGAGTCACTAAGAGAATTCTACTGAGATATTCTAGACAAAGAGTGAAAAGCAGGGGGGAAAGGGGATCCCCCTATCTAAGTCCTCTTTTGCCTCTAAAATATCCAAAACTTTCTCCATTTACTGACCAGAGTGAAAGAGGAGTGGTGAAGCACCTGAACCGGGAGCTTGGTAAAGCGATCAGGGAAACCAGTGGCTCTCAACATATCTTCTACAAACGCCCATTCCACAGAGTCATAAGCCTTTTGTAGGTCCAATTTCATCAAAATTCTGGGAGAACAACTCTTTCTCTTGTAGAATCTAACCAAGTCATGACAAATCAGAATATTCCCTACAATATCCCTTCCCTTCACAAAAGCACTTTGAGAGGGATTGATAATATGAGGTAAAACCTTGCCCAATCTGTTACAAATCACTTTAGAGAGGCATTTATACATCGTGTTACAGCATGCTATGGGCCTAAATTGCATAACATTCTCAGGTATAGGAACCTTTGGGATTAGAGTAATGATAGTGGCATTGCACTGATTCAAAACTTTCCCAGACTGGAAGGCACTCTGAACAGCAGATATAACATCAGCTCCAACAACACTCCAGTTGTCCTTGAAGAACTGACTACTATACCCATCAGGGCCTGGGGCTTTTGTTCCTGGGATGCTAAACATAACAAGCCTGACTTCTTCCCCAGTAACAGGAGTAGTCAGGAAAGAACAGTGTTCAGGAGTTAAACAATTCCCAAACTTGACAATCCTCTTATTGAGAGGCTTTACAGTTTTTGAGGAACCTAACATAACCATATAATACTCTTCAAAAGCTTTCTGGATGGTCTCAGGGGTGGAACATAAATGGTTGTTAATATCCCTCACCTGGTACACTCTATTTTTAGCCCTTCTATGCTTAATGCTAGCATGGAAGTAGGCCGTGTTATCATCTCCATACTGCATCCAGTCTCCCTTAGCTTTCTGTTTCAAATATTGATCTCTGGCCTTCAGTAGATCCTCTAAATCCCTAGCACAAACTCGTTCAGAGTTACAATTATCCTCATTTAGTGGGTCATCAATCAACAATTGTTGGAAATGATTTAGGGACAACTCAGCTACATGAGTGAGGTTTTCAATGTCAGCAAAATGCTCCCTGTTCAACATTCTTAACCCAGCTTTTAATCCTCTCAACTTCTGGACTACTCTAAACATAGGAGTGCCCTGCACAGGTTGTTGCCAAGCAGTCCTAACAATATCATTGTAACTAGAGGCCAATGACCACATATTGTAATACTTAAACGCACTCCCTTTCTTTTGTCTTTCTTCTTCAAGGTAAATGAGACCTGGGCAGTGGTCAAACATTCCCTCGGGTAGAAAATGAACATAGCTATCAGAGAAGATGTCCATCCAGTCAGCATTGATGAAAACTCTATCCAATCTACTATAAACTTTTGAATGATGCTCATGCTTGTTGTTCCAGGTGAAGAAAGCCCCCTTTGCACTAAGATCAGACAACTGACAGTCCTGAATAGTCTGCAGCATAAGCCTTATCTCAGCATGAGAAATAGGAGCCCCACCTATCCTTTCATTACTTGCCATTACAGAATTAAAATCCCCAGCAACAATCCAGGGACCCTTAACCATATTATGATAAGTTCTTAAGCTCTCCCATAAAGGAATCCTTTCAGCAGCTTTGTTCAATCCATACACAACAGTCATCCAAAACTTTTGCCTTCTAATTTTATCAATCACCTGATAATGAATACTCTGAATCTGGACATCCAGAATATCAATATCATATGCAGTAGGCTCCCAAAGAAGCCAAATGCGTCCCCCTCTATGTAAATTGTTATTAGTGCAAATAGCCCAATGATCTCCTAAGCTATTCCTTACTTTATTGCCATTACTACTTCTTACTTTAGTTTCTAACAAACCACATAACCCCACTTTATTTAATAATAAGCTTCTCTTTATTTCTTGTTGTTTTGTAGGGTTATTCATTCCTCTAACATTCCATATGCAACACCTATCCATTGTCCACATACGACTTGCTAGAACCACCTTTTTCAAACAATCTATTCTCAATTATCCCCAATCTTGTTTTCTGCAAAGACTGTGATAATGATTCCATTATAGACACTCCTCCTGGTGTGAGAACACCTGATGGAACTGTCCTCTTTTCACCCCTATCATTCCTCATCAGCCTGGTTAAGAATCTCCTAGGGAGGGATCTCTCCGGCGTGTGGGATTGCAGTACCACAACTGGAGTCATAGCCACCTCGGTGGCCTTGGGAGTCCTAGGAATAGGGTCCTGTGCAGGGACCTGTACAGGTGCTTTCTGTACCGGCTTAGGAGCAGCTTTCTGCTGCTTATGCACAGGTGCTACCTTGGTTTCCAGACTTTCCTAGCCACAGGTTTTGTCATTCCCCTTCTTACAGTTAGGATCGGATGTCCTAAACCCTTACAAGCAAAGTGCACTAAAAGGGAGGCAGTCATACACTACCTTAAGCTGTTTAGACACTCCATGTTCATTAAGAAAGGTAATAACCTCAGGGAACTCTTGCCCAATATCCACCTCAATCATTATTCTAGCAAACCCTAAGAAATTCCTGTGGAAGGTAGCATCATCACATTTGATGAACCTGCCTACCACTCCACTTAACTTCTTCAGGCATTCTAATCCCCAATACTTAACATCCAAGCCATATAATTTCATCCAAATTGGAATTCGTTTGACATCATGCTTAATTAACTCAGTATCCTGTGTCCATTCCTTAATAATAACAGGCTTGTTATCGAAAAGTAAATGTCCATTGTTTAACACAAATTGTTGTTGCTCTTTAGTTTTAAATCTGACCAGAAAAATACCATTAGGCATAAAAGAAATCTTATCAATACCCTGAGCTTTCCATACGCGGTTGATAAAACCAGTGAGTACTGAACTCGGAGGATTCGCACCAAGCACGTAACAGAAAACAGAGGATGACCAGAACTTTATCTCCCCCGCAACATCCTCCTTAGTAACCTGGATCGTTTGTTGGACGCTCGTTGTTGCTGGAATTTCCAGGACTGGTTCATCATGATCAGTTTCTTCCTCCTCTAGTATCATCTCTAAATCATCTTCAAGTTCCTGTGAAGAAAATTGCAACTGTCTATGGTGTGATTTTCCTTTCTTAGATGATGAATTCAAGTTGAAATCATCTGCTTTTTGTGAATTATGTAATTTTACTTAGTATGGCCTTAGTTTTTAATTGGTATTACCCGAAATGTATGGGAATATCGATTCGGTTGTAATTATTGTGATCTCGTATCACCGTTTTGTAATTTAATAGATTTTAATTTTTATTACAAATGTATAATAGGAAATTATGTAATTCTATTTATTATTTTGTAATTTTCCGGAGTTTCAATGAAGACGGTGTTACCTCGAGATGCGTGCCAAGACCGAAGTTCAAAGGACCAAAGGAGTTGGTTTCCGAATTTGTAATAGTTTATTAGATTTATTATATAAGGAAGGCCATACTAGGACTTTATATTTATGTTTTGCATTTTATTTATATGTTTGCATGCATCGCTAAATCGCCATAACTAAACATGCATTTTATTTAATCGAGTCATCGACCGTGTCAATTATAATTATCGTAGTTCACCGCGTTAGTTCACTTAAAACGTGATAGATATTAAAGTGACATGACCTCTCACTAAATTAATAATTGAGAAATAGCCTTACCAAATAGTAGAACCCATGAAGTACCAATTTCATAAGGGAGTTGAGCCGGCTTTACCGTAATACAAACCTTGTTACATTGGCGAAGTGGGGTAGTAAAATGTTATTACATCGAAATTTGGATTGAGCTCAACGGAAGTATTCGTGACCGTAGTCGCATGCGTTCCGGGCTAAAGATAAATATTAGAGTAATTTTATTGACCGAGAGTTCTAAAAGTAGAATCGATTAAAGAGTTAATCCACCGAGTTATATTAACAAGGGATGAATCGGCTCATCATGCCCGAATTGATATGAATTTGGATCTCGGGATCATTTATAATATTTGAGTAGAGGTCACTATATAAATGTTTGAAAATTTGTTTAAAATGTTTGCAAATTTAATCAAATGACAAATGTTAACATTTCCTTTACCTCCATATTTGTAGTTTATATATCGCAATGGGTCCTTCTAAAGCAACTACACCTATTACCATTGAGTCTTGTCATAACGTTTTTGACGATATTTGCTCCAACCACAATCTCGATACTACTAGAGAGCTTCATTTTGGGATCGGTTCCGATGGAAACCTTAATTTCATTACTTCCACCATACCTCCTACTAAGACTAGATCTTTTGTGAATGTGTCTCGGGAAGACCATCTCGCTAAATCTATGAAATCCTTATCTTTGGAAGAAAGGGATGCCAAATCTAGTGGGAGTCCTAGCAAGAAAGCTCTTGCAACTAAAGGAAAATTATTCAAAAGGAAGGGAAAGAAAGGTAGAAGATTCAACAATGGGAACAAGATGGCTAGTGGGACTACCAAAGGAGCCAAAGTTGATGATGAATGCCATTATTGTCATGGAATGGGACATTGGATGAGGAATTGCCGCATATATTTAGGAAATATTAGGGATGATTTGTTATTCCACTCGGTAAAATTCCTTCTGAAATTTATGTTATTGATGTAAATTTTACTTCCACCACAACGTGGGTATTAGATACCGGTTGCGGCTCATACCTTTGTAATCATTTACAGGGGCTAAGAAACGTGGAAAGGCTAAGAAAGGGCGATGTTGATCTCCGTCTTGGGAATGGAGCTAGGGTAGAGGCTATATCCAAGGGAACTTATGTGCTTGCTTTGGCAAATGGATTTGAGTTGTATTTTCATAATTGTTTTTATGTACCTTCTCTTTCTAAGAACATTATTTCAATTGCTATGTTAGACATAGAGGGTTTTAATTTTGCCATTAAAAACAATTGTTGTATTATTTCAAGAAATGACTTGGTCATAGGCCGAGGCTCTTCTATTAATGGCATTTATGTTCTAGAAACTTCTAATCCAAGTAAAGACATCTATAATATACAATCAAAGAAAATCAAATCAAGTGATCCAAATAAATCGTACATTTGGCATTGTCGATTGGGACATATCAATGAGAATCGCATTAAAAGATTAGTTTCCACTAATGTTATTAAACCATTCGATTTTCAATCATATGGTATATGCGAATATTGTCTCCTAGGAAAAATGACTCGTAATCCTTTTAGTAGTAAAGGGACTCGAGCTAGTGAACTATTGGGACTTATACACACCGATGTATGTGGACCAATGACCATCACCGCTAGGGGAAACTATGACTACTTCATAACCTTGACCGATGATTTAAGTAGATATGGGTATATCTACTTAATGAAGTATAAGAGTGAAGCTTTTGAGAAAATTAAAGGATTTCAAAATGAAGTAGAAAACCAATTGAACAAAAAGATAAAAGCACTACGATCCGATCGTGGTGGAGAGTATCTTAGTAATGAATTTGATTCACACTTGAAAGGTTGTGGCATTGTGTCACAGCTCACTCCACCCGGTACACCAGAAATAAATGGTGTTGCCGAAAGGAGAAATCGAACCCTACTAGATATGGTTCGATCTATGATGAGTCAAACCGAGTTACCCGACTCGTTTTGGGGATTTGCAATCCAAACCACAATCAAATCATTGAATAAAAGTCCAACAAAGGCAACCGAAAAGACTCCATATGAGATGTGGACGGGGAAGGATTCCTAATATATCCTATATGAAGATTTGGGGATGTAATGCTTACTTCAAGGCAAAGACCGACAACAAGCTTGCCCTACGATCCGAAAAATGCATCTTTGTTGGTTACCCCATTACCTCCCGAGGATATTACTTCTACAAATCTCAAGAAAACAAAGTGTTTGTGTCTAGTAAGGCTGTCTTCTTAGAAAGAGAGTTTATTTCTAAGAGACAGAGTGGGAGAAATTTTGAACTTGATGAAGTTCAAGAGCCACAAACCGAAGAAGAGACGCAAGAAGACGTTCCTTTGTCGTCTAATCCTGTTGTTATTACTCAACCGAGGAGGTCGGGTCGAGTTTCTCGCCATCCTGATAGATATGTTGGATTTATTGAAGAGGATGGGCCACCCGATGTGTTACTTTTAGAAAGTGACAAACCCACCACCTACAAAGCTGCAATCTCTAGTCCCAATTCAGCTTTATGGCTTGAGGCCATGAAATCCGAAATGAGTTCTATGCATGAAAATCAAGTCTGGAACTTGGTGGATTTTCCTGAAGGGGCAAGACCTCTTAAGTGCAAATGGATCTTCAAAATAAAGAATGGCATAGAAGGACATGATGATGTCTACAAGGCTAGGTTAGTGGCAAAAGGTTTTACTCAAGTTCATGGTCTTCACTATGACGAAACCTTTGCCCCCGTGGCTATGCTAAGATCAATTCGGATATTGTAAGCGATCGCCGCATTTCATGATTATGAAATATGGCAATGGATGTCAAGACCGCTTTTCTAAATGGGCATTTAGAAGAAGAGGTGTACATGATACAACCTGAAGGTTTTGTGGATCCTAAAAATCCTAACAAAGTATGCAAGCTTAAGAGATCCATTTATGGTCTTAAGCAAGCATCGAGAAGTTGGAACCATCGATTTAATCATGTTATAAAATAAATGGTTTTACTCGAAGCATTGAGGAACCATGCTTATACATGAAGTTTAGTGGGAGCAATGTTGGGTTCCTAATATTGTATGTGGATGACATACTACTCATTGGAAATGACATTCCGATGTTGTCTTCTGTTTAGGAGTGGTTAGGTAACCACTTCCAAATGAAGGATTTAGGAGAATCATAATGCATATTAGGTATCCGGATCTATAGAGATAGACCCAAAAGGATATTGGCATTAAGTCAAGAATCTTATGTTGATAAGATTCTTCGACGCTTCAGCATGGACCAATCCAAAAGAGGCTTGGTTCCTATGGTTAGTGGGACCATATTGATCAAGTATCAATCACCCACCGAACCCAAAGATGTTGAACGCATGAAGTTTATCCCTTATGCTTCCGCCATTGGATCAATCATGTATGCCATGATATGCACTCGTCTAGATGTCTCGTATGCTTTGAGCATGACGAGTAGATATCAAGGAAATCCTAGTGAGAGTCACTGGATTGCCGTCAAGAATATTCTTAAATACTTGCGAAGGACTAAGGATTATGTCTTAATGTTTGGAGGTGACTCCGAGCTCTGTGTTAAGGGTTACACGGACTCCAGTTTTCAAACAGACAGAGATGACATGAAATCACAAGCTGGATTTTTTTTCATGCTCAATGGTGGTGCCGTTAGCTGGAGAAGCTTCAAGGAAGGCTGTGTGATCATGATTCTACAATGGAGGCTGAGTACATAGCAGCATCAGAAGCTGCAAAGGAAGCTATGTGGATCAAGCAATTCTTGGAAGGGCTAAAAGTAGTGCCTACCACCAATGATCCCATCACTCTCTATTGTGACAACAATGGGACTATCTTCCAAGCTAAAGAGCCCAAGTCTAGTAATAGATCTAGACATGAACTTAGAAAATTCCATATAATTAGAGATTTCATTGAAAGGAAGGAAATTGCGATTGTTAAGGTAGGGACGGATGATAACATTGCTGATCCGCTCACCAAGCCTTTATCGCAGGCTAAGCATGATGGACATGTTGCGTCCATGGGACTTAAACGCATGCCAGTTTTATGTTGGATTGTGATATGAAATAAAAGGAGTTGTTTTATTAGTTCATATGCATAATCACATTTATCTTTTATTTTTCCATTACTTTGTCTTATTCAAATGAGTTGTGGAGACAAGATTGAACCCCATTAAAGTGAACTAAATTGACATAGTAATCGCCCATAGTCACTTGTATGAGGTGACGTCTCGAAGTGACTAGAGTGTGATGCGATTGATGGCAAGTTCAAGTGCCATAGAGTCATATGAGATGACTAGTCGATCACATAGGCAGACTATTAGGAACACTTTGTCGGGCCTAATGACCGCTTATAGAGTTCTGGCAAATTTATATAGCTTGGTCGTGGCAAGAGCTACTATAGTATTCTAATGAGTCGATTCTTTTGACTAAAGACTGTTCGCCCAAGGTGGCACAGTTTCAGAGTAACTTTGATTTATGTTCCTACGACCTTCGTAAATGGGGTTAAAGGGCTTATTTTGGGTTACAATGGGCTGTGGCTAGTCGAGGGAATAGTGCGATAGGAATTGTCCACCCCTTTGTCAGGGTTAAAACAATATCTCAGAGCCACTCGAGGAGTAATGAACTGGAAATGCGTGGCCACGCTCGGAAGGTATCTATGGTAGATAATTCCGGTCAATCAGTTATTCTCAAGATCGAGGAAACCACTCTCGATATGATCACTTACAAGTACGACCTGAAAGACATCTTGCATTGAGTGGGAGAGAGTAATAGGACAAGAGAATTGGTGACGCACACTTGTCGAGGACAAGTAGGAGATTGTTGGAGTTAGTGTCCCTGACAATAATGCGATCACAATTGTCGATAATGATGATCACATGTTTAAATCTCATATTTAAGAATGCATGAGGGAAAATAATATTTTACAGTCAACTGGTCCACACATATCGGTAATGATTGGCTGACTAGAGTTTGACATTACTGTCATGCGACGGTGGTGATCAGTTGATACCCTGAGGTCATACCTAAAGGGTAATACTCTTAATTGATCATTTAATTAATCGTATGCCGATACGAGTTAATTAAATTGCTTAAAATTGACGGATGATTTTATGAGTAAAATTAACGTGTCTCATTGTAATTCGATTAGATGAGATACGGTCTAAGTAATCGAATTGTTTTATTACTTAGATTGAATTATTGTTACGAAACAATTGAAACAGAATGAATAATATATTATAAATATAAGTTGTTGTAAATTTATAATTTGATAAACCATTTTGGTACATTTAATTAAGAATTACTAGTTAATTTTGTGTGTGACATATTTTATTAATATGTTGATTTTTAATATGTTAAAAATACATTACATTGTAACATGTCATGTAACATGTAACATGTAACATGTGACAAAAATTAACAAATGACAAAATAAAATGGACTACCCATTTTATCCAAGTGTACCGAAATATTGGAGGGGTTTATGGTTTATATTGTGCTTTATTTTAAATAAGAACATAATGATTAAACCTAATACCTAGCCTTGCATATCTAGTCTATTCTTGAGAAGAACAAGACCAGCATTGGCCAAAAAAGCCACCCCTTACCACCCGTTTTTTTTGAAGAGAAAACAAAAGGGTTTTCTCTTATTTTTACACTAGATACATTGATATTCTAGTAGGGTATTATTCATTCAACTACTCTCTACTTTTTGTGAAACATTTTAGAGAAAGAAAACTCATAAAAATCCTCTCCTCTTAACCGAAATAAGAGAGAACAAAATTAATATTTTGTGTCAAGTTTATGTAAGATTTTAATTAATACTAGTTCATATTAATTATAATTATTAAGGGTATTACCTTGGGTATAATTCCTTAGGAGATATTCTCAACTTGAATCTTATTCTTCCATTTTGGAAAGCTCAAGAACTAGTACGAAGGTGAACTTACTAGTGCCCATTTATCCGAAATTATCAATGTAAGAATTGATTTTTCTCCTTATACTTGTAATCGTTTTGCATGCATAAGATCCGTTTTAATTTTATGACTAAATTAAATTATCATACTATGAATATGTAAACATATGAGATTATTGAATCCCAACAGGGTAAGTGGGGTAATAAAAGGTTATTACATTTCGAAATTTGGTTGATCTTAACGGAAGTATTAGAGGGACCGTTGTCTCAATAGGTCCGGGCTAAAGATGAACTTAATGTAATTTCATCGATCGAGAGTTCTAAGTGTAGAATCGGTTAAATGAGTTAACCTACCAAATTATATCAGTAAGGGTGTAGAGGGCCCGTTGGCTCACAACCGAGTTAATATGAATTTGGGTTTTGGAATTGTTTATATAATTGGGTGGAGGTCATTATATAAATGCTAAAACTTGCTAAACGTTTTCATATATTACGATGAATGTTAGTTTTCCCACTATTTCGTTGTTTAAATCTGTTCTATATCTTTGCTTCTAGACGTATACGATGTTATTTCGATTTTAACTTATGTCTCCATTAAACCACTATAGCTAAAGACAAATAGAATCTCCTTTCTAAAAGCCTCAATTGAACCGTTTAAATAGGGCATGGGCTAGCTCCATAGGAATCATTCTATTCCATAGAACTCCATAGGAATTGTCCTATGTCATATAAGATTAGCATCTTAAATTCCTAACATACATATGTATGATTTCTTATGAAGAAGTATGAATAGAAGTAATGATTAGTCAAAATATGTTTTGATAATATCTTCTATGCATCCACGGTTCAAATGTCTTATTGCTCAACCTAAACACTTGTCATCAAGAACTTATATAGTTAAGAACATGACAATATTAAATTGGTAAATTGATTTGTTAGAAATTTTGATTAACCAAATACCACAATAGAGTTAACCCTTGTGAAGGATTAACTAGGAATTTAAATGAAGATAAGTCTTTATCAAGTAGAAATTCTTGAAGTCAGTGGGAGCGATAAGAAGTAACTACCTATCTTAAATTGTTAAGGATAGAACTAGGCTCAAAAGAGAAAGTGTTAGACACTAAAATGGATACAACCCCAAATAAGTAAAGATCAAGGAAGTTGGTTGTGTGACCCCAACATATTTCTTCTTGAATATCTATGACATTGAGATTGTATTCTTGCTAGATACCACATACATCATGAGTATTTGATATAAATTCGTGGATTTCATCATAATATTTGGCATTATCGTGTGACGACTAGCAACAATGAATTCAGAAATTTACATGAATGGAACTAAGGTAGTTGCCATTTCATCCATAAACATATAAATGTTATAGTGTACTCATTTTAGTTTTGTATTTAGAAATGTACCTCAAATAATTGTTATGATGTACACCAACTCTAAATAAGAATATAATTCAAGTTTTGTATAAAACGCAAAGGGTTTTACTATTGTAAAATTAAAATAAGCGTTGTGCCCTTACATACCACGATTAGATTTATGGTTAGACCATACAAATCAAGGTAATTATATTCTAATTCAAACTAAAAATAAATGTCATATATATGTAAGACTCAAATTAGTGACCCCTATCATTTCTCAATTCTAGATTGAAAATCGCATTTAGAAACTAGTGTTGACTAGTGTTCCAAACCATTTCATTATGAATCTCTTAGTGTGTGCGAATCTTGTACTCAAAGCAAGATAATTCATGATCTTCTTCTTGAATAGGATTATGAATAGAGCAAGATATTCGCCCTATTTACACTTTGAAGTGTATGGTCGAATACTATTTCAATCAGAAAAGGTTATTACTTCTTCATCTCTTTTACCAACGAACTAGGTAGATACTTGGTATCCACTTAATGAGGTAAGAAGAGAAATTCTTTGAATAAGTTCAATGAAGTTTAAAAGTATCAAAACCTAGAGATTATAAAACCAAAGTATTAGTACTTTGTTAAGGAAGGGAACAATAAAGTAATGACTTTGATTTGCACTAAAAGAAGTGTGATATGGTATCACAAGTTCACTTTCATAAGCACATAATATTAGATAGAGTGTGTTAGGAAGTAACAAAGAATCCTATATGATATGATTGAATCTTTACAATAAAGTTGGAGGTAGTTTCTGTTATAAAATTTGTCTGGCATTTATATTTTCCACTAAAACATAACATAGTTAAAGCAATCATCTGCATTGTAACGCCCCGTAATTTCGGACCGTTAATATATTTCGAAAATAATTTATTAATCAAATAAAATTTGATATTTAAGTATTTAAAGTAAAAATAATTCAAAGAAATATAATTTTATTATATTTTGAAGAAAAGTATTTATTTTGATAGTTTCGAAATGTTTAAAAATAGTTTAAACCGTGTAAAACTTTTTATTTCGAAATAAGGGCGTATCGGGGGGAAAATGACAATTCTTTTGAACGTTGGGTAAACGAAATTGGAAATGGGTCGTATGACTACTCAATTTTCTTGTAAGCTCGTGTTTAAAAACTTTGGTCTTGACGGAATTTGCGTTTGACTTACGGATTTAATTATTTTTGAAACGAGTCAAAACCGACTCGTAAAAATCCCGACTAAAAATCCCGCACCTCCTTTCCTCCTTTCCTTTCTCCCTTACACGGCACCCCTTCCCTTACCTTTCTTTTTTTTCTGATTTCTTGTTCATCATCATCTTCAACATCCTAACATTTCCCAAAACACATTTCATATACATTTCAAGTTGTTTTGGCCATAATTCCTTCGTTTCTTATCGGATTTTCACGAAATTTACCTTTAGGAATCCTCTCGTCGCGATCTACAACTTGGTATAATTTAATTTCAGTTTTCTTGAAGTTGTTTTATGACCAAAATTCGGTAATTTCGGTTTTTGTGTTTAATTATTGTGTTTTTATTGTTTAATTAGGTGAAGAATTGGAAGACGAGTTTGGGGACTCGTATATTATCGAAGAAAGCGGATAGTTGCTAGTTAGGGTTTGGGTTTGAGGTGCTAATTGCTCTTTTTCTAGCTTAAGGTAACATATTTCGAGTTACTCGACGAAAGATCGTCACATGTTTTTGTTGTTTTTGTATGTTTGGTGATTTTTGTTTGAATAGTAGTTTTCACATGTAAAATTTGTTGCATGCATGCTTAAATTATGCCTTTTGTTAGTTTAAATTACCAAAGTTGAATTGGGAACGATTAATTAATGTTCAGACGGTCTTTTACTAAATAAAAATGGAAAAAAATGGTGGTGTAGGGGACGGGCAGCAGGTGAGCAGAGCCGTGGCAGCCCACGGGCTAGCCACGGTTGGCCCGGTCGGTCCGTTGCTTGTTTCGCGGTTTTCCATGCAAAATTTGTCATTTAAGGTTTATTAATGACATAGTTAGTATGAGTACACTTTAGGAATTGAATCATACTAGTAACAAAAATTATGTTAATGGTAAAATTGTGCTTATATTAATAGTTATCACATGTTAGGATAGTTTACAAAATGAAATTGTAACTAATAGGCTCAAAATGAATTTTATAGCGATAATTGTAATGTTTTGTTGATTGTGCCGAAAAGCGAGCCTTAGTCCCTTTGATCGATGCGATGTCGATTAATTGAGTGATTGGTCACCGCAATTTGACCCGCACTGTCCGCAGTGGGGTTGCGGGTAAAAATTCGGTTGAATGAATTAGATAATCGGCCTTTTTCTTGTTTTAGGCCATTTATTATATCTCTATTTCACATGTGTAGTTAGTTGAATTTAAATAGCTTCTTATTTAGTTAGTTGAATTTAAATAGCTTCTTATTTTGTAGTAACGGCCCTAGATTCCCTGAAGCCTTTAATTTGGTTAATATTGTTAGAATTGGAAATTTGTATTGAGGATTCTGTTGGTTTATCTGCTGAATAGACATTTATATAGCCTTTCACATGATAGAATATTAGAATTTATGTTGGTAAGTAGGACTTTTTGCCCTCTTATGGTTAAGTGGGTGTCTTACTTGACTTGTGTGGTGAGTCTTGTGTGGTGTGGGCTAAAGTATTCAAGCTGGGACTAGCTGGGACTAGGTCCTAGGTGAGTATTTCGGCCTTCATCATAGATAGGTCTTTATAGTCTCTGAGGAGTATATGTTCACTGCTTGATAGCCTTTGTGTTCCTGACTAGTGGATTTATATCCAAGTTGGGGCATGACCTCAGGTACTTATTTTGATAGTATGGGGTCAGCTTAAGTACTAGCCAACCCTTTGGTGGACTCCTTAGGGGACTCACTTTGTTTTTAGAAAAATTGTGGGTCTTGGGTGCGGTGGTGTGTATCCGCATGTCTAGGTCTGCGCAGATTTTAGGCTAGGGTTGTGTTGTGTCTTGGCCATGTTTTATTAATATTAACCGCTGAGCCAAGATACCGGTTCGATTACCTTCCCTACCTCGTGGTATAGACTCGAGTTACAAAGTGACTATTGACCGTGCTAAGAACTTATGCCTGTCTTTGATATATTGCCCTTTCTTGTATGGTGATTTTATGAACATTAATAGGCGAGATGTAAGCCGGTTACAGTTGATAAAGTTTGGATTACTATTTGAATTATATGATTCACATGATAGTTAGTTTGGTCAGTTTAGGGGTCATAGGTTGGATTACATGATAATTACATTGTTTATCATATTGTTTACATGTTTTACTACATGTTACATTAATTTTGACGATTCGTGGCTGGGAGGACTCGAAGTTACTCCCCACTGAATTGTGGCTTTCGTGTTTGTATAAAATGCGATTGACAGGTTGTTGATGCTTGTTGGGGTCACAGACGAGCTAGTGAGCAAGGAACCTTGGACCTAGTTTTGGCTATTCTATTAGTAAACCTTTTACCTTTTGTTTTTGTATATTATTTGAAGGGACATATGTCTCCTTTTTCTATTTTGGGTTTGTATCGTTATATTTTCATATAGTTTAGCTATGGCATGTATATCGGTTCGTTAGCAATGCAGGTTTTGGCACCCGACTCATGGGAAGGTTGGATATGTTGTGATTGGTTTAGAAAATTTTTTGAAATTACAGGTTTTTATATAGTTGGACCAATTACAAACATATCCTACCAGTTTTTCCGTAGAATTTTCGTATTTAATTAAGGCTAGATTTAAGGGTGTCACAGTTGGTATCAGAGCTTATTGCTCCCGACGCACGTTTGTGCACCCCACTTAAAAATCACTTGACCTTTAAATAATAAACTTGAGAGAAGGGTAGGATGGGTAGATTTAGGATTTTATGTGGTAGTCTGTTTGTGATTGCTAATTGTTAGGTACTAATTGATTTTCTCATTTGTAAGATGGCTCTCCAATAGATGTAGATATTGCAATCTTATCTTAGTCTTCCAATCTCGTTGTTTATTCGTCTTTCAATTCCTTTTCTCTCGCCTTGGTAACTACCTTTCAATTCCTTTTCCCGATTCATCTTAGGTTCGTTTTCTTCTTATAATAAAGCCCATGTGGACATCTTCCTTTTATTCCGTAGGATAGTTCCCTTATTCAAGAGAACCCGGTTTTGAGAGAATGTATCATTGGAGGGCGTGAAGGAGTTGAGAAATTGATTGTTTAAGGTTTGAGTTGTATAGGAAAATATAACTTGGGATCCTTTGGTTAATCTTGTTAGTTGTGCTTAATGTGAGAGTTTAGTGAGTTGAGAAACACCTTGGGATTTATGTCTTTTGAGAGCTTGTTTGTTATAGGTGATTGAGCGTGGGTACTACCTTAGCACATAAGTTGAAATGAACCTAAGCTACTTCATTTGAGAGTCTTGATGTTTCTTATGGAGAATTAAAGGAATGTTAGTTAGCCCCAATCTTGGTAGGCCTTGACAGGAATACAATAGGACAGGGACGTTGCTTAATGGATTGGTATCATACTTTGGAAATAGTTAGTTTGTTAAACCTTTTGAGTTAACCAAATCTAGTATAGAGTAGCCTTATTGACCTTATTAATCATATCTGAATTTTGGAATTTTGGTGGAATGTTGTTCGATGTAGTTCGTGAGTTCAAAGCTGCGATTCTAATTTATGGTATCAGAGACTAGAAGTATTAAGTTGTGAGATGATGGAGTAAACAAGCCATGGTACTTGGGGATGACATAGTAAGTGAAGTTCAATGACGAGAATTGTAAAGGAGATACTTTGTGACATGGGAGGTAACAAATGAATTTGTGTGGTGAATTGATTTTGGCTCTTAGAACCAATTGAGTTGAGGAATACCTACCATTGTGGAGTCCTAGTTAGTCTTATAATTTGGTAGACTTTTGGGGCTTGGTTGTATACCTTAGTGATGTAACCTTATCATATCGATCATAAGCTTTGATGGGTGTTTGGTAAGCGGTAACCCTTTCATTGTGCCGCTTCTATTCTCCTTTCCTTCTCTTTAACGTTCGTTGAACCTTGTTTTTATGCCAAAGTTTACGTACCTTCTTCTTGCCCGAGATATCTTCTTAACTCGAATACCTCTTATTTTCGTCAACCGTTATCTTTACAGTTCGACTCCTTATTTCCTAACATGTCATTTGTTCCTTGCTTATCCTTCCTTAACGTCTTTTTATAATACTATTTCTCTTGAGAAATGTTGGCCTTGGCTGGACATCATGACCTTTGAAGGGATTGTTGTGTTTGACCCTTTCCTGGTTTTGAGAGGATTTGACATTGGAAAGACTTAGGTAGTGTGATGAGACATGCTTGATGGTTCTTATACATATAGATCCTTGATAAAGTGAGTACGTTGGATTGGTGGTTTTGGTGTGTCAAATGTGAGTGATATTGATTACTACTTGAGCTATGGTATGAGAGTGAGAGTAAGCAACATTATTGGGAAGTTTTAGCACTTGTTTTAATAACTAGAAAGGGTAATGGTATGGTTGACACCAATTGATAGGCTAAGGAACATAATTTCAATTTGATGATGAGACTAATGAGATTAGTTTACTTGGGTGGAGTATTTCTATGGTTATTTTAGATTTGTTTTGGGCATTGTCGTTCGGGGATTGTCGTTTGTCATTTGATTCTTACTTTACGGAATTGGGGATTGATAGTTAAATCTGTGGATTGTTATTGTAAATTTGGACCTTATATTTAATCCTTTGAGGAATCTTTCTATTGGAATTGGAATATTGTTGGGAAGTAGGATAGTGAACCTTGAGTAAACCGATCAGATGATTTGTGTGATGAACCCATTTATCTTATAGTTAGTGCTAATTATGGATTGGATAGTGCAACTTGTTTCTTGTAGTTTGGTTTCAAGCATGAATGCGTTTTGGGAATATTGAATCTTGGTAAGGGTATAATGTTGTTACTAGTTTCGGCTTTGGATTTTGATTTTGTTCGGTGGAGGATATTGGTGGAAACATTTTGATTGGGAACTGGTTAAGTTAATTGTAGAGGATAGGATTGTCTCAAGGATTAACTTATGTGTAGACTTGTCGATGAGTGGTTTAGGTGGCTCTTTGGATTAGTATGGCCTCTGGTTGTTGCCCTGTTGATGTTCGGAGGACCTAGTAGGATGACTCTGTGGTTGGAAAATTGAGTGAACCTTTCTCGATGTACCGATCTTCCTAATTCCGATCTCCGACAATTGTCATTCTTGCTATTCTGGCTTGTTTCGTTGTGTTCACCTTTATGGAACTCATTTGACCTCTTGAGTAAAGCGTCTTGTTCGTTGACATCTTTATTGACTTCATCCAAAAATTCCACCTTTAAAAGTTCAATTCCTTCTTGTCTGTTGGGTGTGAGTTCCCTATCGCGACTTGCACTTCTCGTTCCCGAGTTGTTTTCCATCTTGCATAGGTTCTATATAGTATGAGTAAACTTTTGGTTCATTTACTTGGAGTAAATTTACAAATTGACCTTTTTCTATAACATTTGAAAATGATTTCTCACTCTCTTTCAACCCTAGTGTTCGATTGGATATCTAAGCTATTTCTCGTTTTGTGTAATGATTCCTTTTCTTACTCTTTTTCCGAGTTACTAAGCCTTATTTAATCATAATTAGTAAAGATAGTATTCTTACTATAGAACTTTAAACTGAAATCTTGAAAATACTTTTATGATTTTTAATGGTTTTATCATTAATGAGTGTTAAATCTCGTTGTTGGTGACGTCCCAATAATGGGTTTTCTCATTTATTGATGTAGAAATATTTTTATATCTTGATAAGAATATGGATGTTCTTGTCTGATCAACAAGAGTATCACCGTTTCATTGAAAAGATACCTATATTTTCTTATAACTATAATTTCTCCTTCTAAGTTTCGAGGGCGAAACTTTTTAAAAGGAGGGGTGATTGTAACGCCCCGTAATTTCGGACCGTTAATATATTTCGAAAATAATTTATTAATCAAATCAAATTTGATATTTAAGTATTTAAAGTAAAAATAATTCAAAGAAATATAATTTTATTATATTTTGAAGAAAAGTATTTATTTTGATAGTTTCGAAATGTTTAAAAATAGTTTAAACCGTGTAAAACTTTTTATTTCGAAATAAGGGCGTATCGGGGGGAAAATGACAATTCTTTTGAACGTTGGGTAAACGAAATTGGAAATGGGTCGTATGACTACTCAATTTTCTTGTAAGCTCGTGTTTAAAAACTTTGGTCATGACGGAATTTGCGTTTGACTTACGGATTTAATTATTTTTGAAACGAGTCAAAACCGACTCGTAAAAATCCCGACTAAAAATCCCGCACCTCCTTTCCTCCTTTCCTTTCTCCCTTACACGGCACCCCCTTCCCCTTACCTTTCTTTTTTTCTGATTTCTTGTTCATCATCATCTTCAACATCCTAACATTTCCCAAAACACATTTCATATACATTTCAAGCTGTTTTGGCCATAATTCCTTCGTTTCTTATCGGTTTTTCACGAAATTTACCTTTCCGGAATCCTCTCGTCGCGATCTACAACTTGGTATAATTTAATTTCAGTTTTCTTGAAGTTGTTTTAAGACCAAAATTCGGTAATTTCGGTTTTTGTGTTTAATTATTGTGTTTTTATTGTTTAATTAGGTGAAGAATTGGAAGACGAGTTTGGGGACTCGTATATTATCGAAGAAAGCGGATAGTTGCTAGTTAGGGTTTGGGTTTGAGGTGCTAATTGCTCTTTTTCTAGCTTAAGGTAACATATTTCGAGTTACTCGACGAAAGATCGTCACATGTTTTTGTTGTTTTTGTATGTTTGGTGATTTTTGTTTGAATAGTAGTTTTCACATGTAAAATTTGTTGCATGCATGCTTAAATTATGCCTTTTGTTAGTTTAAATTAACAAAGTTGAATTGGAAACGATTAATTAATGTTCAGACGGTCTTTTACTAAATAAAAATGGAAAAAAATGGTGGTGTAGGGGGACGGGCAGCAGGCCGGCAGGCCCGTGGCAGGCCCACGGCTAGCCCACGGTTGGCCCGGGTCGGTCCGTTGCTTGTTTCGCGGTTTTCCATGCAAAATTTGTCATTTAAGGTTTATTAATGACATAGTTAGTATGAGTACACTTTAGGAATTGAATCATACTAGTAACAAAAATTATGTTAATGGTAAAATTGTGCTTATATTAATAGTTATCACATGTTAGGATAGTTTACAAAATGAAATTGTAACTAATAGGCTCAAAATGAATTTTATAGCGATAATTGTAATGTTTTGTTGATTGTCAAAACCGAGCCTTAGTCCCTTTGGATCGATGCGATGTCGATTAATTGAGTGATTGGTCACCGCAATTTGACCCGCACTGTCGCAGGGCTGGGGTTGCGGGTAAAAATTCGGTTGAATGAATTAGATAATCGGCCTTTTTCTTGTTTTAGGCCATTTATTATATCTCTATTTCACATGTGTAGTTAGTTGAATTTAAATAGCTTCTTATTTAGTTAGTTGAATTTAAATAGCTTCTTATTTTGTAATGTGACCCTAGATTCCCGAAGCCTTTAATTTGGTTAATATTGTTAGAATTGGAAATTTGTATTGAGGATTCTGTTGGTTTATCTGCTGAATAGACATTTATATAGCCTTTCACATGATAGAATATTAGAATTTATGTTGGTAAGTAGGACTTTTTGCCCTCTTATGGTTAAGTGGGTGTCTTACTTGACTTGTGTGGTGAGTCTTGTGTGGTGTGGGCTAAAGTATTCAAGCTGGGACTAGCTGGGACTAGGTCCTAGGTGAGTATTTCGGCCTTCATCATAGATAGGTCTTTATAGTCTCTGACGAGTATATGTTCTTTGCTTGATAGCCTTTGTGTTCTGACTAGTGGATTTATATCCAAGTTGGGGCATGACCTCGGTACTTATTTTGATAGTATGGGGTCACTTAAGTACTAGCCAACCCTTTGGTGGACTCCTTAGGGGACTCACTTTGTTTTTAGAAAAATTGTGGGTCTTGGGTGCGGTGGTGTGTATCCGCATGTCTAGGTCTGCAGTGATTTTAGGCTAGGGTTGTGTTGTGTCTTGGCCATGTTTTATTAATATTAACCGCTGAGCCAAGATACCGGTTCGATTACCTTCCCTACCTCGTGGTATAGACTCGAGTTACAAAGTGACTATTGACCGTGCTAAGAACTTATGCCTGTCTTTGATATATTGCCCTTTCTTGTATGGTGATTTTATGAATCGTAATAGGTGAGATGTAAGCGGTTACTGATTGATAAAGTTTGGATTACTATTTGAATTATATGATTCACATGATAGTTAGTTTGGTCAGTTTAGGGGTCATAGGTTGAATTACATGATAATTACATTGTTTATCATATTGTTTACATGTTTTACTACATGTTACATTAATTTTGACGATTCGTGGCTAGGAGGACTCGAAGTTACTCCCCACTGAATTGTGGCTTTCGTGTTTGTATAAAATGCGATTGACAGGTTGTTGATGCTAGTTGGGGTCACAGACGAGCTAGTGAGCAAGGAACCTTGGACCTAGTTTTGGCTATTCTATTAGTAAACCTTTTACCTTTTGTTTTTGTATATTATTTGAAGGGACATATGTCTCCCTTTTCTATTTTGGGTTTGTATCGTTATATTTTCATATAGTTTAGCTATGGCATGTATATCGGTTCGTTAGCAATGCAGGTTTTGGCACCCGACTCATGGGAAGGTTGGATATGTTGTGATTGGTTTAGAAAATTTTTTGAAATTACAGGTTTTTATATAGTTGGACCAATTACAAACATATCCTACCAGTTTTTCCGTAGAATTTTCGTATTTAATTAAGGCTAGATTTAAGGGTGTCACATGCATTACATATGAGATATGGTTAGGCATGGTACCTAAATTATAGCTTATTTCGACAGTTAACATGTGCTCATTTTTCCTACATGATCACGAGAACGAAGGGTTTGTGGCTCGTGATGCTGTCCATTAAGAAAAGAGGATTATTTCTTAAAGACAGAGTGGGATAAAATGTTCAAGAGCCACAGACTGATCATAAGACGTAAGAAAATGTTCCTTCTTGGTCAAAATCAGTAAAATATTTCTTCGAAACCTAGTTAAGTGGACAAGAGTCATATTATTTTGGAAAGTGACAAACCTGTAACTTATTAAGATGTTTTATCTAGTTTCAACTCCACAAAAGTCCGAAATGAACATAAACATTAAGATGTTTCCTTAACTTGGTTGATTGGTGGTAACAGGTTTGCACCAATTGCAACGCTTCGTTAAATTCGGTTTTCATAATATTATTTGACTGTTGGATTTTAAAATCATCTTGCATGAGTTTTGTAAATCGCAACTATCCTAATGTAGGATGCGAACTTAAGAAGAAATCTTAAGTTGATGTCGAGGAGTTGAATGGTATGTTTTAATCATGTGATACACCTTTCTCGAATTGTCGAGTAGTTTTGTTTATACATGAAATTTAGTGGGAGTAGGGTGGTATTATTAGTCTTATATGTAAATAACATATTGATCACTATGAGTGATGAAAGACTTAGGAGAAGAATAATACATATCTAAGATATCCAATTCGATGGATATTAGCATAAAGTTCAAAAGTTTTGAACATGTAGAAATTGAATCCATTTGCTTCCGCTGCTAGATTAACTCATTATACTAAGATGTATCTCTATTCTTATACTTCGTATACTTAGAGTATGACGAGAAATTAAAATCGAATCTTTGTGAAAGTCACTATATAACCATATAGTTCATCCGTTAGTACTCAAGAAGGACTAAAGATATGAAGCTAAATGTTTGGAAATAATTGTGGGATTTATGTGCAATAAATTACACAAAAACCATATTCTAAACACATACGGATGGTTAGAGAACCATTTTGGCTATGATTATTTGAGGATTAAATATACGAGAAACGTTCTAGGCAGTTGAACAATGAGAAATATACAATGGAAATTATATTGTCAATTGATCAACATTTATCGGTAACGATTGGCTCACTAGAGTTTGACGTTACTGTCGTTTGACGGTGGTGATCGGTTGATCCCTTGAGTACACTTGCAACTATGAGATTTGCAAGAAGGATGAATCCCACACACTGTGAGGATAGTGGGAGCTATCCTAAGGCAAGAGAGCCTATGTCTAGATTGGATCTAAACACGTGCTCAAAAGGTTTTATAATACAAGATTATAGATAACAAAGGGAAATAGTATATAATGAGGTTAAGTAAGGTTCAAGATGTTGCTAAAAATTTTTAACCAAGGCCTTCTCATAGGCTTAACATGATAAGTCATGCCATTTCAATTGAATTGAGATGTACGATTATATATAAAATTAAATATGGATTATAGATTATGTAGTAATTGATATTGTATTAATTTTATATATGTGATAATGCATTCATCGTTTGAGTTTTATTCTAAACTCTTTTAATTTGTTATATCCAAATAGGTTGTAAAGACAACCTTGAACCCTATTAACGTGAACTGGATTAAAATAGTATTGACCCCTAGTCACTTATATGAGGTGACGTCTCCTAATGACTAGAGTGTGCGTCGATTAATGGCAAGTTCAAGTGACATAGGGTCATGATAGATGACTAGTCGATCACATAGGCAGATTGTATGGGACACTCTGTCGGGCAGTGACCGCTTATAGAGTTCTTGAAATTCATATAGCCTGGTCGTGGCGAGAGCTACTATAGTATTCTTTTTTAGTCGATTCTTTGACTAGATACTGTTCGCCCAAGTTGGCACAATTTCTGATTGGCTTTGATTTTTGATCTACAACTTCCGAATATGGAGTGCAAATGGGTATCTTTTGGGTCATCATGAACTGTGGCTGAACAAAGGGAACAATGCGATAGGAATTGTCCACCCCCTTGTCAGGGTTATCGAAATCAGGGCCACTGGAGGAGTAGTGAACTGAAAATGCGTGGCCACGCTCGGAAGGTATCTATGGTAGATAACTCCGGTCAAAACAGTTACTCTACAGATCGAGGAAACCACTCTAGATATGATCAAATGATAGTACGACCTGCAAGACACCTTGCATTGAGTGGGAGATGTAATAAGACATGAGAATTGGTGACGCACACTTGTATCGGACAAGTGGGAGATTGTTGGAGTATGTGTCCTCAACAATAGTGTAATCACATATTTAAATCTCATATTAAGAAAACACAAGGGATGGTTCAATATATTGTCAACTGATCAACATTAATCGGTACCGATTGGCTGACTAGAGTTTGACGTTACTGTCGTTTGACGGTGGTGATCAGTTGATCCCTTAAGGTCACACCTATAAGACAATTCCCTTAACTGATAAGTTAATTGATTGTATATCGATACAGATTAATTAAATCCTTAAATCGAACAAATTTAATCAGTGAGTGAGAGTTATATATTTTATTATAATGTGATTAAATAAGATTCAATTTATTAATTAATATGTTACATTACTAAAATTGATTAATGTTTATGAAACATTTGAGATAAGGGTAATTAGTTAGTTATAATTATAAAATGTTGTAGATTATATTAACTAAATTCAAAATGACCTATTTTATATACATGTAATTGTGAATTACTTGTTAATTTGTTAAATGTAATTTACTTGATATTTAATGATATTTAATTAGTTAAATATGCATTTATATTACTAATGACATATTAAATGTCACATGTCACACATTACAATTGACAAAATACAAGTTATAAAATGGAAATCCATTTTAGTGTAGTGGGAGCCAGGTTTTTCAATGGGTAGTTTGAGGGTGTGTGTAGTTGATTATTTTATGGATTAAACATAATCATCACACCTAAATACACCTAAGCTAGCCTATTGTTTTGGTAAGACAAAAAGGCAAAAGGGAATTCCCTTCCCCATGCTCCATAATCGGCCACCCCCTCTCCAATATATGTGAGAATAGTTCTCTTATTTAATTTACTCAATACTCATGCAAAACTCTTGATGCGTGTCTAAAATATGATGTTTACACCCTCTTTTACACGCATTTCAGAGATCATTTGTGTAGTTTATTCTACTATATTCCCTTTTTCCGTCTACTTTCGTGTTTTTGTGTAAAATTGCAGAAATGTGAAGAATTCAGCGAAAATCAAGACGAATCCATCCCCGAGTGCTTGACATAAGATTTGACTCGGGAAATGAACTTGGTGCACGTAGCAAGGCCTGAAAGATATATTTGCGAGAGTTTTAGAAGCGGATTACCAGCTACAGCAGTCTATAGACTGAGCTACATGGTCTATAGACTGTTAGAATGCTGAACAGTTTACTACAGGCTGCTTAAAATGGCTATATCTTAAGTTCTAGATCTGATAATCGAGTGATTCTAATTGGTGGTGAAAGCTTATCCTCTTAGCTTTCCAACGCCGCGTAGAACGCCTGATTTGGCCAAGTAACGAAGAAATGGCAGCTGTTTTAAGATAGGTGCGCGCTGCAGAATTCGTCAGAATGTGTTACTGTACAGCACCCTTGGTCGATCGACTGGTACTAGTGGTCGATCGACCACCCCACGATCTGACGCGCAATTTAAGAACGAGAATTAGAAAGCCCAATGTAATTAGGGTTTAGGAAAGAAGTCACGTTACTTTTCCTTTATAACGTAACTTCAGATTGGCATCCAGGATATCTAGTATTCTTTATTATTCAGTTCCTTCTAGTATTTAGCAGTTTTAATTAATTCGATACTTTTCATAGTTTAGTTTTCTTAATAAAGTTCATTGCTTCCGGATCCTAATCTTCGGTAATTCTGTTCTTCGATTTACAGTTTATCTTTATTCGCCTTTCTTAGTTCAGAAATTGCTAGTTAGATCCCGAAACCTTAATTAATTTATTGCGTTTTTATTGCTTAATAATTTTAATCATGTTTTCCTTTATAGTTTTTGTTAATTTTACTGTTGTTATTATCACCATCATGAGTAGCTAAGTACCTTTGCTAAGATGTGAGGGGAGCTATAACGTAGATGACGTAGAATAGGTGACCCCGAATTAGGGCATGGTCGATCGACTGGCTTAACTGGTCGACCGACTATGTCGTGTGGTCGGCCGACCGAGGTAGTTGGTCGATCGACGGACCGTGTTTTATTAGCATCGTTTGATTCGTTAAGTGCAATATTTAACAATGAGACCGAGAGGAGACTTGTTAGATGCTTAGTTTTGACCAACCCGTAGATCGAGAGATAGGGAAGGGCATTAATTAATGAATTAAGATGACTAAATTGCTAAGATCGAAAGATAAGTAATTTAGGCTTTAGGAATCACTTTTCAGGGCGAGAGCTAGTATTAGTGAAACCTAGGGACTAGTAGCATAGGCCGAAAGGAGCTGCTAGTTAACTTGGACCGAGAGGACATGTTTTACCCATCCTACACATTTGTATTTCAAACTTACCTAGGATTATGTGCCATCATGACTATAGTGAACCGACCGTCTTAGCTCCTTTTTATCATTTGCTTACTCTTATTTTTATTATTTGCTTATCTATTTTCGCATTTAGATTTAGATTAAAC
This sequence comes from Silene latifolia, assembly GCF_048544455.1. NCBI lineage: Eukaryota > Viridiplantae > Streptophyta > Magnoliopsida > Caryophyllales > Caryophyllaceae > Silene > Silene latifolia. The sequence goes on along the minus strand of NW_027413640.1, from coordinate 4,576,208 downwards.
TCAAATCAAACCCCTTAAATTCATAGAGATGAAATAAAAACAACTTGACTCCCTACCTCCCGCGGATCGACCCTTACTACCGCTTGCTAGTTGTAGTTTGGAATTTATAAATATTATTTTTGGTACTTACTTCAACTGGTATCAAATTTTGGCGCCGTTCGGGGAGGGCGCTAGTTTTAGTTGTTCCTTTTTATTTTAGTCTATTCTCTAAGTTTAAGGGACTTTCGTTCCTTAAACTTTTCTCATATTCTACTTGTAGTTTCTTCTTATGCGCAGGTCACCGGGTGGTGAGTTACTACCGTTAAATCCTGAGATCGAGAAGACCTTGCGTGAGTTGAGACGATCATCTAGAGTATTGCCGACAGAGGAAGAGCTGAGTACCCTGTCCAGTTATTATGAGAACGCATTATTTGAGGAGGATCCACCTTCATCTCCTATTTCCGCCTCATCAGCTGAGACCGTCACATCTCCAGATATGGCTGAAGAAGCTAGTATAGCCAGTCACTCTGAGCCAAAAGCTGAGAATCTCTATAAGGGATTCGCGTTGCCACTGGGACGGATAGGAAATTCAAGCTTAAACCGTTCTATATTAACTTGGTTGAGAGAAACCAATTTGGGGGAGCTGCAAATGAAGATGCAGCTAAATATATATAGATATTCATTGACTACTGTTGTACCATACCCCCACCAACAGGTGTGACCCAAGACCAGATGAAAGAGACGATGTTCATATTCTCACTCCGTGATGCTGCTAGGGAGTGGTACCGAGATCTGGATCGAGCTGCTAATGGGATTACTGATTGGAACTCGCTGGCCCTAGCATTTTATAAAAGATATTTTTCTGCATCGAAGACCAATGCGATTAGAGCTCAGATCACAAGTTTTAAGCAAGGGCAAAATGAAGATTTTCATGAGGCATGGGTCCGTTTTAAGAGGCTGGTGCGATCTATTCCGCACCATGGGTTTGAGCAATGGAGCCTGTGCAATCAATTCTACAATGGGCTTTATGATGATTAGAGGGCTATCTTGGATGCTGCAGCTAATGGTAGATTCCAGAAAAATGTTGGAGAAACTAAGGGGTGAAAATTATTGAAGATATGGCCACCCATAAAGCTGAGCATGGAAATTCTAGGGGAAATCAAAGGAGAGCTGCTGAATCTCCTTCCATAGCTGCATTAGAGGCTCTTACGGCGAGATTTGACAAGTATGAGTTAGGAGAAGCTTCAAAGGGTGGTATTTATCAGGTAAATGCTGTGTCAGACGATCCTTTTTCATGCAAGAGGTGTGGAGGAGAAGGACACGTTGCGAGTCAGATCGTCCCAATGAGGTTTGTCTTTGCTTTTCAACAGTATAGGCAGACCAACACTTATTTTGAGCCGAATGTTCATCCAAATTTGAGGTGGAGTAGCCAGAATGTCCAAAATCCGACTCCACCTCCGCAACAGCAGAATTATGTGCCCCCTCATAAGCAGCAGCAACCGTACCAGAAACCACCCTATGTACCTCAAAGAACAAAGCAGCAGTCTCGAGGTTCGAGGCTTCGAGCTCAAAAACATGTTTGAGCTTGACGGGAATCTTTGTAGAAGGAATCTCGGGCTAGAGACGCTAGTACAAAGATGTTGGAAACTCAGATTGCCTTGACTAGCGAGGTAAATTTGCTACTAGAGCTCCGGGCATTTACCGTCGCAATGGATCGAAAGAGACCCCGAATGCAATCATATTAAGGAGAGGGTCTACCCTTGCTGGACCCGTTACTATAGAGGATGAACCCGAAGGAGTTATGGTTGAAAAAGGTGGAAAAGTCACTGGAAAAGCAAAGAAGAAAAAGAGCGAGAAAAAGACAAACAAAGAAGCGATCACGGTCGATCGACCGCCATACCCGATCGATCGACCACCCCTAATTTCTCGACACTTTCGAACTTTCTGTTCATTTCTGGAAAAAGGAGGTCGGTCGATCGACCGACCCCACTGGTCGATCGACTGATGATGCTGCTGATGTCGAACCGTTTCGTCCTCCAATGCCAGATAACTTGAGGGATTTCTTGTTTCGGGGTGAGACGACTCCGAAATTATCGAGGCAAGATCCAAATGTTGATGGGTCATTTCCGGTTCCAAAGTATGACCCTATGACGGTTAATGGTTCATTTCTAAAACGGTCTGAAGAAGGTTCGAGCTACAACAAGGACAAAGTAGTGGATTTTCAGCCTAAGTCCACTGATGCCGGTATGAGAGACCTAGAGGAGAGGGCTAAGTTGCTTCTTACAGCTCCTTATCCAGAGAGAGTGAGAGACTAGTGCCAACCAAAGATGAGGTAACATTCGGTAAATTCAAAGATTTAGTGCGTAGTCTTAATGTGCAAATACCTTTCTTAGAGCTAGTTAATCAAATACCTGCATATATGAAGTTTATGAGACAATTTCTAGCTAAGAAAAGGTCTTTGAATGCTGTCGAGTCTGTGCAATTAACTGAGGAGTCTAGTTCACACTTAACTCACACTGCTGCTCGTAAACTGTCTGACCCAGGTAGTTTCTCTGTCCCCTGTAATATTGGAACCTTCTCAATTCAGAAGGCATTATGTGATTTAGGGGCTAGTGTCAGTGTTATGCCTTTGAGTCTGGCTAAGAAATTGGGATTGACTAGATTTGCTATTACTGACATGACTGTGCGAATGGCTGACCGGTCTGAGATGCGACCGATAGGTGTTTTAGAGAATTTGCCCGTGCAAATTGGGAAGTTTTTCTTTCCCGTTGACTTTGTTGTTTTGGACATTCCTGAAGATGTCAACATCCCAATTATTTTAGGAAGACCGTTTCTGCACACTGCTGGTGCAGTAATTGATGTGGGGGAAAGAACTTTGACCTTTAAGGTAGGGAAGCACTCTATTATGTTTGCCTAGTCCCCTAGGAAGAAAGACCCTATGTGGCCAATTACTTGTAATGTGATTTCTGAAAAGAAATCTTATTTTGTGCTTTATGATATGCCTACTTTAGTACCTGTACCTATTCCTGTTGTGACACCTCCGCCCCAGATTGGGAGCAAATTGGAGGACAATTCTTTTGTTTTGGATATTGCAGGAAATGGTTTGGGAAACGAAGAGCCGTTCATTGCTCCAGCTGTGAAGGAGCCAATCGTTCAAAGAGGCGGTCTATGATGTCTTAGCTATGGCACGGATGAGGAGCCAGATGAGGAGCCCAAGAAGGAGCCAGATGTTGACCCGTCGGACGATGTGGTGGATTGGAGTGCTAAGAGGTTGAACACCGCGGAGGGTACTTCATATAGCCAGAAGCCATGGTCGGAGATTTTCCGCATTTTTCGCGGATGAACACTTTTTATTTCACAAGTTTTAGACATTTTATTGCTTTTGTTATACTATTTATTGCTTTGGTTTGTGTGAGACTTCGCTTTTATAAGTTTGCTTAGGATTTAAAGACTTTAGACTGTTACTTTGGGTTTAGCACAATTTTGGGCGCGTTATTATGTGTATTTGCAGGTTCATAGACCATATTAGCTCAATTTATTGAGTTAATTCGAAGAAATCGGAAACTTACAGCAGGTATCCCAGTTGATCGACTGGCTGGTATGGTCGATCGACCGCTTCCCGCCGCTGTACCTGTTCACGACCATTCCCCTGCTGTGTTTGGTCGATTTGCGGAGTTGAGGGAGTCTTTTGTCCACTTTATTCTCCGATTCGTTTCTGTTTTCTTCTGTTTTCTTATTTTGCACATAATTTTGCGTTTCGTAAATTGCTCTCTCAGAATTACGCGTGGTACTTTTGTTTCTTTTCAGGTACCTATGGTAGCACTGCTAGAGTGCTGGCTACTGAAACCTCCTAGCTCACACTGGTTTGGGGAGGTTTCCTTTTGCTGCGCTTAAAGTCTTGTGAGTTTCCCATGTCTCATTCATGTCTTATCTAGTTATTTATCGCAGATTCCCATTTCCCTTTTGTTTCTTTTATATGATTTTGCACAATGGGGACATTGTGTGATTTGGTTTGGGGAAGGGTTTTGCGTTGCATTTATTATGTTTTGCATTCACGTTTACATTTTTGTCTTGCATTGCTTATTTCATTTCCTCCTATATATGCAAAAATCAAAAAAATTGAAAAATTTCAAAAATTCAAAAAAATTGCACGTTTATTTTAGCATATAGGTTGAGTCGGAACGGTAGTATTTCAATGATGACATTGCATTTTCAGCTGTTTACGCCTAAGCCGTGCTAAATTGACATGTTATTAGTAGAATCATTTGCATAGTCTACGAGTTTTCGTTAATTTATTCGCTGAATCCTTAGACTTGACTTAGATTTTTGGCAAACTATATCATTTTCTGAGTTGGTGACATTCATGACCAGTTCATTTAGGAATGTGAGTAGTTACTCCTTATAATACATGTTATATCAATATGCATAAATATGAACTTGGTCTATTTAATACCTGTATGCATTCGGTTTGTGGTTTGTTGACACATGTGGTAGAGGTCCCCTTTTCTCATTTTACCCATAAACCTCACATAACCAAATTGCCTTCTTGTCCCAGAAGCTACATACATTATTTAGCCTACCCTATTCAAGCTAGTATTGGTAGTTGTGGGAATGTATTTATTACATTTTGGTTATATTGCTCTTTATGAGAAGTATGGTGGGATGTTGGAAAGGAGGAAAGAAAGAAAGAAAAATGTAATTGAAAAAGAGAAAAAAAAAAGAGAAATAATGAAAAGCAAGTTCGTCCTTTAGTCGACCGACTGGATTCATGGGTCGATTGACCGTGCACTACAGGAAAGAAAAAAAATCAAAATCGCATAATTCAAAGTCTTTATTAGATGGCGATTTTTGCTCCCATGTTGTATTTGTATCTTATGGGGAGTTGACTAATTTGAGATTGTGAGATTAGTGCTAATCATTAGCACCGGTTTTATTGTTGAATTTTGAGCAAGAAGTTGGGATGTTGTTATAATTTGGTTTTCAGTAATTACTAGCTTGGCTATAACTCTGCTTTCCCAAATTCATTTTAGCCCCTTCTTACCCATACCTCACATATCCAGAATTGCCTCGGCATGTGTCATGGTCTTTTATGGTTGGAATGCATATGTAAGGTTGTAGAGGTCATTTTAATATTAGATTGCAGGCATGTTCTTCTAGGTCGTAGTTAGGTGAGAGTCTTTACAAAATTACTTCTTTCTATCCTTCACATATATTCACCTGTGCTTATGTGTGATTCGACCCGTAAGAGTCCGAATTGATAAGTCTCTATAGTTGACGGTTCAGCAGTTTTTAACGACTACATAACTCGTTTGCATGATTAATAATGCTAATTGATTGTTGATTTGTAGCATTAAACTGGTTTAGGCTTTACGATTTGCATTTGATCGAGATTGAACTCGTTCCATTAGGTCCTAGGATCGAGTCTAGTTCTTGCTTAGGGACAAGCAAGGGTTTGGTTTGGGGAAGTTTGATGCGTGTCTAAAATATGATGTTTTACACCCTCTTTTACACGCATTTCAGAGCTCATTTGTGTAGTTTATTCTACTATATTCCCTTTTTCCGTCTACTTTAGTGTTTTTGTGTAAAATTGCAGAAATGTGAAGAATTCAGCGGAAATCGAGCCGAATCCGTCCCCGAGTGCTTGGCATAGGATTTGACATGAAGATTTCACTCGGGAAACGAACTTGGTGCGCGTAGCAAGGCCTGAAAGATATATTTGAGGGAGTTTTAGAAGCGGATTACCAGCTACAGCAGTCTATAGACTGACCTACATGGTCTATAGCGTCGAGGAATCTTGAACAGTTTACTGCAGGCTGCTTAAAATGGCTATATCTCGAGTTCTAGATCTGATAATCGAGTGATTCCAATTGGTGGTGAAAGGTTATCCTCTTAGCTTTTCAACGCCGCGTAGAACGCCTGATTTGGCCAAGTAACGAAGAAATGGCAGCTGTTTTAAGATCGGTGCGCGCTGCAGAATTCGTCAGAATGCGTTACTGTACAACACCCTTGGTCGATCGACTGGTACCAGTGGTCGATCGACCACCCCACGATCTGACGCGCAATTTAAGAACGAGAATTAGAAAGCCCAATGTAATTAGGGTTTAGGAAATAAGTCACGTTATTTTTCCTTTATAACGTAACTTCAGATTGGCATCCAGGATATCTAGTATTCTTTATTATTTAGTTCCTTCTAGTATTTAGCAGTTGTAATTAATTCGATACTTTTCATAGTTTAATTTTCTTAATAAAGTTCATTGCTTCAGGATCCTAATCTTCGGTAATTCTGTTCTTCAATTTACAGTTTATCTTTATTCGCCTTTCTTAGTTCAGAAATGCTAGTTAGATCCCGAAACCTTAATTACTTTATTGCGTTTTTATTGCTTAATAATTTTAATCATGTTTTCCTTTATAGTTTTTGTTAATTTTACTGTTGTTATTATCACCATCATGAGTAGCTAAGTACCTTTGCTAAGATGTGAGGGGAGCTATAGCGTAGATGGCATAGAATAGGTGACCCCGAATTAAGGCATGGTCGATCGACAGGCTTAACTGGTCGACTAACTATGCCGTGTGGTCGGTCGACTGAGGTAGTTGGTCGATCGACCAGACCCGTGTTTGATTAGCATCGTTTGATTCGTTAAGTGCAATATTTAACAATGAGACCGAGAGGAGACTTGTTAGATGCTTAGTTTTGACCAACCCGTAGATCGATAGATAGGGAAGGGCATTAATTAATGAATTAAGACGACTAAATTGCTAAGATCGAAAGATAAGTAATTTAGGGTTTAGGAATCACTTTTCGGGCATGAGAGCTAGTATTAGTGAAACCTAGGGACTAGTAGCATAGGCCGAAAGGAGCTGCTAGTTAACTTGGACCGAGAGGACATGTTTTACCCATCCTACACGACTGTGTTTCGGACTTACCTAGGATTATGTGCCATCGCAGCTATAGTGAACCGACCGTCTTAGCTCCTTTTTATCATTTGCTTACTCTTATTTTTATTATTTGCTTATCTATTTTCGCATTTAGATTTAGATTAAACTCAAATCAAACCCCCCGGAAATTCATAGACTGAAATAAAAACAACTTGACTCCCTACCTCCCTGCGGATCGACCTTCACTACCGCTTGCTAGTTGTAGTTTGGAATTTATAAATATTATTTTTGGTACTCACTTCGACTGGTATCAATTCTCTTTCTCTCACACATAAAAATAGTTTTATGCTTGAATTTGTTCAAAAAATTCTAATATCATAAAAATATTACTAGTGTAGTAATAATGATATTATTAGAATAGATTTAAGGTTACTAGTAATATTATCTAGTTAATAATATTATTAGTGTTATGGGTAATGTCTTGGGTGCAACTAAGAGGAGTGTTTCTATACTTGAAACTTGAAGATCTTGGAGGATCATCCTAAAATACTTTTAGTTCAAGAACAAGGCTAGGAAGGTGTCCTACCTTGTGCCTAATATTCCATCCCACACATGTGTAAGGAATAATTGTTTTCTCCTTATTTCTTTTTAATTCATATTGCATGCACTAGATCTATTATTCTAAATTAGTGAGTAATTTAGAAACTAATTAGAAGAGTCTAATTAGGGGTTAATGAACCTAACAGTATCCCTGGAATTTGAGTATGTGGTTGACCACTAAGTTGGAGTATGGGTTGAAGTACAAGGGAGCCAACTCGCTCTCTATAAGGTTTATAATTTGAAATCCTCCAAGCTTGTGCACTGGATTTGTAACTACTTGGTTGCTTGACATTTTCTCTATTACGGCCTTGATAGGTGACGAAGTGATCATCGCTACCTTGCCATCTAGAGGGATCTTGATCTTTTGGTGTAAGGTAGATGTCACTGCTTTGTAAGCCTGAATCCAGGGCCTACCTAGAAGTATATTGAAAGATGCCTCGATGTCCACTATCTGAAAATTAACCTTTCGCTCGATTGGCCCAGTGGCCACAGTAAGGTTAATTAGCCTCATTACTTTACGTCGCGTTCTATCGTATGCCTGAACGCCTTAGTTAGTAGGAGTCCAGTCTGATCTTTTTATACCTAACTTGTATGGTGTCTTTAGGGGTATGACATTGACTGCAGATCCATCATCCACCAAAGTCATTGGTATGTTTTTCTTCAAGCATGTGAATGTGATGTATAGAGCGAGGTTATGAGTGATACCAAAGGGAGGCAAGTCCTCATCTGAGAAAGTAACTGGGTTACTTAGCTTGACTGAGTCTTCGAAGACTAGGTTGACGACGTCATTGGGTGTAGAATTATTCAATTTAGCCAATGCTTGTGTTAGAATTATTTAATTCCATTACATAACATATTCATATATGTGACATTTTAATTTAGTCATAAAATTAAAACTAGATCTTATGCATGCAAACTTGAATAAGAGTAGAGAAGAAATCGTCACTTCTTACTATTGAGGTTTCGGATTTTGGGCACCAACAAGATCTCCTACTTGTTAGTTCTAGAGCTTTCCAACAATGGATGAACAAGATTCAAGAGTAGAATCTCTCCTCAAGGATTTATATCAAGGAACCAATCTTAATGCTAATACCAATTTTGTTACTAGAAATTATGTATTAGCTCCTTAAAAATCACTAAAATAGATATTACTACAACTAGTAATATATAAGAAATATTAGTATGGAAAGGAATTTTTTTGAACATTATTTCTCTAGAAAACTAGTAGAGAAAAAAAAGTAGAGAGATAAGTTGTTGCATATATCATGAATGATCAAAAATGAGAAAACTATTTCTCATTAGTGGAGTGGAGGGGGGCGGTCAAGGAGTGGGTTAGAGTGCCCACTCCTTGCTCATCTTTTGCTACAATTTGTCTTCACAATATATGTAGCATGCTAGAATAGGGTATTAATAGGTTTTCTTAATCATGACCTATTTTCTCTTAAAAAGAACATCCATTATCTATGGTACCCTCCATTTTCGGTCCAAATGGATAAAATGGTTTCCATTTTATCTTTGTCATTTGTAATATTGTCATATGTCACATATTACATGACCCATTATGTAATTATGCAATTTTAACTCCTTCAAATTCATAATACACAAAAATGAAACAATTAAATAATTTCACTATTAATTCTCAATTACTATCTTAAAAATTGTCACTTTAATATAAATTACAACGTCTTGTAATTTAGATGGACCGTTCATTCCCGTCTCAATTGTTTCATAAACAATAAACAATTCTAAGTAAATAAAACAATTCGATTACTTAGACGGAGTCTTATTTAATCCAATTACAATAAGACCGTCAACTTAATCATAAAAATTATTTCCAATTTTAAGGTAGTAATTAACTCGTATCTACATACGATTAATTAAATAATCAATTAAGACCGTATTCCCTAAAGATATGACCTTAAAGGATCAACTGGTCACCACCGTCGCACGACAGTAATGTCAAACTCTAGTCAGCCAATCATTACCGATATGTGTGGACCAGTTGACTGTAAAATATTACATCCCACATGTATTCTTAAAATGAGGTTTAAACATGTGATCATCATGATCGACAGTTGTGATCGCATTATTGTCGGAGGACACTTATTCCAACAATCTCCCACTTGTCCTCGACAAGTGTGCGTTACCAATTCTCTTGTCCTATTACTATCTCCCACTCAATGCAAGGTGTCTTTCGGGTTGTACTTGCAAGTGATCATATCGAGAGTGGTTTCCTCGATCTGGAGAATAACTGATTTGACCGGAATTATCTACCATAGATACCTTCCGAGCGTGGCCACGCATTTCCAGTTCATTACTCCTCGAGTGGGCCTGAGATATTGTTTTAACCCTGACAAGGGGGTGGACAATTCCTATCGCACTATTCCCTTCGACTAGCCACAGCCATCATAACCCAAAATATGCCCATTTGACCCCATTTACGAAGGTCGTAGTAACATAAATCAAAGTTAATCTGAAACTGTGCCACTTTAGGCGAACAGTCTTTAGTCAAAAAAATCGACTCATTAGAATACTATAGTAGCTCTTGCCACGACCAGGCTTTATAAATTTGCCAGAACTCTATAAGCGGTCATAAGGCCCGACAAAGTGTTCCTAACAGTCTGCCTATATGATCGACTAGTCATCTCACATGACTCTATGGCACTTGAACTTGCCATCAATCGCATCATACTCTAGTCACTTCGAGACGTCACCTCATACAAGTGACTACGGGCGAATACCATGTTAATCCGGGTTCACTTTAACGGGGTTCAATATTGTCTATATAACCCGTTTGGATGTAACAAAGTATAAAAGTAGTTTTTAGATTTAAAAACTCGTACGACAAATGTGGTTATCACATATGAATAGTCAATACCTGATTACTACTTCATATTTTTATAATCCATTTTAATCTTATATGTAGTTGTTCATCTCAATGCAATTGAAACGACATATGACATGACTCATCATGTTAAGCCTATGAAAAGGCTTTGGTTAGTAGGTTTTGTCAACTTCTTGTACCTTACTCAACCTAACTACATACTCGTTTTCCTATGTAATGTATACATTTGCATTACAAAACTTCCTGAGTACGTGTCTAGATCCATTCTAGGCATAAGCTCTCTAGCCTTAGAACAGCTCCCACTTTGTTTTCACGGTGTGTGGGATCCATCCTCTTGCACATCTCATGATTGCAAGTGTACTCAATTTCCGTTGTAAATATTTCTCATTGTTCTTTATTGCCTAGAACGATTCTAGATAATCTATTTCTTAAATAACATAGCCACAATGGTATCTTAACCATCCTAATGTGTTTATATTATGGTTTTGTCGGAAACCATGCACAATCTCAATTGTCAATTGTCATTTGTGTAACACCCTTACACAAAATAGCATTAAAAACACTTTGCTTTACATTCTTAATGCTTCTGCAAGCACTTAAGGGTAATCTTTATGGCTTACTTGGTAACTATTACTTAAATTCGATTTGAAACAATTCATCATACTCAAAGTATATGAAGTGTTATACATCATTTCCTATTTAATTGATTAAATGAAGCAAATGGAATCAATCAAATATGTTCAACTCGATTGAACTAGTCATGAATCTTATCAACATAAGACTCCTTATTTGACATTAATATCTTGTATATTTATCTCCATAAATCCGGATATTAAAGATGCACTATATTTCTCCAAAGTCTTAAATCATTCCCAATGATCAATATGTCATCCACATATAAGACTAATTAAAATTTCCGTAACTCCCACTAAACTCCATGTATAAACACAACTTCTCACCCTATTGAGAAAAGTTTTATAATATGATCAAAACATTGATTCCAACTCATTGATGTCCTACTCAAGACCATCTCTTAAGTTGCACATTATCTTAGGATTGCAAAAATCTACAAAACTCAAGACATGTATTGAATACATTCCTTCTAATTGAAGAAGTGGGTTTTAGATTCACTTGCTATATGTATATCATCATAATGAAACACAATCCCTAAGAAGATCCAAATAAACTTAAGCATTTCAACTAGTGCAAAGCCCTTTGCCACCAATCAAGCTTTGATATCTAACAATTCACTTGGAATTTATTTCGGATTTTCATGGCTCTAAGCCTTGTATTGAGTTGTGACTTAAACACTCTCATGTAAGTCATATGTTCATTACTTTCCAGAAGTAATCAACTTGAATCAAACAATTTCTTTGTAAGTTGCAAGCTCTTTACTTTCTAAAAGTAACACTAATTCATCATCTTCAACAAGTGATGACTTTAACCTTCTAGGTTTTGAAGAAACAGCGTCTTACACAAAACGTCTCATGTAGCCAAGAAAGACCAGTTTCTTGCGACATAACATTCTTTGCGGCTCTTGAAAAATTTCTCCCACTCTGTCTTCTGGAAATAAACTTGTATTCTAGAAAGACAGCTTCACGAGCCACAAACCCATTGTACTCGTGATTATAGTAAGGAAAAATGAGCATTTGTTTCTTTTGAAAACTTACAAACATGGTACCCTACCATTTCATATCTTATATGATTCGTTTAGATTTAGTGGAAAACCACCTTAGACAAAATGATAATATCCCCAAAATAAGATTAAGTAAATCAAAGTAACTTGATTGAAGTCCAAACCATATCGAATAGCGTTTGAATTCTTTATCCAACCACACATTATCCCATAATGCATGCTAAGAGAGATTAATTTGGGATACCATATCACATTTCCTTTGGCTTATATCAAAGTCTTCACTTTGATAATCCCATCACGACTAAATCGTGATTCTTTGAACTCTTTGAACTTCTTCAAAGATTTCTCCATTTACCTTATTAAGTGAACACATTAGTGTCAACTTAAAACGTTGGTAAAAGAAAATGATCAACCTATTTTGGATCAATGATTTACAACCTCGATCTCCTTTTCAACCAAAAGGCACCAGACATCTTGCTTTGAATACAAGATACGCATATACCATAAGATTAACAACCTAATGGTTCCAAGAGTACTCGATAACTCTTTGTGTTCGTCATTTCAGAATTTAAGGTTTACTCTTTGGTTACCAATTTGAGCCTTGTATCATCTACATGATATGTCATTCTAGTTTGGTTTAGAATATAATCACCTTGATAATGGGCTAGCCATACATCAAATCATGGTGTATAGGATCACAAAAGTGAAATCTCTTTTGTATCTTAACAAGTTTATATTCTTATTTAGAGTTTATGCACTTAATAGTCACAATTAAGTACAACTTTAAACCCAAAAACTAGATTGAGTACACAATGACTCTAACTCTCAACATCATTGTTGCTAGTCGTCATATTCTAATCATCCTATGTATCAAATACAATGATGAAAACCTCCACTGGTTTCTAATATTGACGAAGTAGTACTAGCAAAATTTATGTTAATCAAATAAACATTTAAAGAAGAAGGTCCCATTAGATGTCCCACAACTAACTTGTTGATTCTTCAATAATTTGGGGTAGTTTCCTTTCTAGCGTCCAACAATTAAGACAATGGAAACTTTATCGGTCGGGATTGATAGGTTTAGTATTGTTATTCTCAATAACGTTACTTTTAACATTACCTTGTATCAATTCCATTCTAATTTTTCTTCTTTGAACCTCACGCTTTTCTTAACGGTTTAAGAGAATGCTCCCACTCATTTCAATGAGTCTTTGCTAAGAGAAGCAAAATTGAAATTCATGAAGACTACTCTTCATTCGTTTGTTTTAGTCTTAAAACTTTCATTGAAGTGGTTGTGGTATTTTGGTCAATTTTGATTTCCAACAAATCTAGTTACAAAATGATGTAACGTTTCAAAGTACTTAACTCAATTAAGCATATGAGAAACAATTCATTGTAAGTAGATATGTTAGTCAAGAATCAAAAACCCTTTTGATCACGAATAACTTTTATCTATACTTTACAATGGATAATACGAGATTTTTAGAAGAAAAATTCAAATTTTGTTTTTAGTTACGATGTTTTAATGGAGATTTGAATCAAAAATCGAAATGATATCGTATATGAATTGTGGTAAAGAAATAGAACAATATGATAACGGAATAGTGTAAAACTTAACATTTATCGTTTTATTAATACTTGTAAATAACAAGTAAGGCATTTACATAGTGACCTCTACCCAACTATGATAAATGATTCCAAGATCCAAATTCATATTAACTTGGGGCTCGGTGTGCCGAAATACCCTTTATTAACATGACTCGGTGGATTAACTCTTTAATCGATTCTACTTTTAGAACTCTTGATCGATAAAATTACATTAATATTTATCTCTAGCCCGAAACACATCCGGAAATCGTCGTGAATACTTTCGTTGAGTTCAATCCAAATTTCGAATAAATGTGTCCATGATCCAAATTCATATTAACTTAGGGCACGGTGTGCCGAAATACCCTTTATTAACATAAATTCGGTGGATAGACATTTATCACCCACTTCCCCTACGTAACAAGGTTTGTACCCCGGTAGGGCCGAGTGCACTCCCTCTTGAAATAGGTTTTCATGGTTTCTACTTTTTGGTAAGGCTATGTCTCAATTGTTTATTTTAGCGAGAGGTCATGTCAATTTATTATCTATCACGTTTTAAGTGAACTAAAGCGGTGAACTACGATAATTGTAATTGACACGGTCGATAAACTCGATTTAAAATGCATGTTTAGTTATGGCGATTTAGCGATGCATGCAACATATAAATAAAATGCAAAGCATAAAAAATAAAATCCTAGTATGGCCTTCCTAAAATAGTAAATCTAATAAACTATTACAAATTCGGAAATCAACTCCTTTTGGTCCTTTGAACATCGTTTTTGGCACGCATTTCAAGGCAACACTTTCTTTGATGGATCGCCTTCTCTAATGGCACCGTCTTCAAGGAACTCCGGAATAATTAAATTACAAAATGAATTACATAATTTCCTATTATACATTTGTAATAAAATAAAAATAAATCTATTAAATTACAAAACGGTGATACGAGATCACAAAATTACAACCAAATCGATATTCCCATACATTTCAGGTAATAACGATTAAAAACTAAGGCCATACTAAGTACAATTACATAATTCAAAAATTACATAAAATTAAAATATGACAATCATAAATAAAATGCAGCATTATAATATGTATGAACACGCTAGATTTTATGCTATATCGCCTTTAAGAGCCAATATCATATATTAATCGGTTTTACGGATTTGCGTGATTTAACTTGTTGAAATCACAATAATTACATAAATTCATATTTATGTACAAGTTAATTACCCTAAGCATCTTAGGACTCAAAATTAGTGTCCACTAACATTTTGACAATAATTAAACTTGATTTCTTAATTGTTCATAAATGGACCTAAAAATACAAAATTATGCTATAAACTTCAAATTAAATTATAAAAATTTTAAATAATTTCGAAATTTTAAATTTAAACTCATGAACATTCTGGAAAAAATACCATCACACTCATAATGTTCAAAACTTAGGTTAAAAATTTCGAAAATTTATCGAGAAAAACAATATTGCGGTTTATCGATTTTAACAATTATGATCATAAAAATATGAGAAAAATTATTTTCATCAACTTTTCACTTTTAGATCTGAAATAAGTGATAAAATGCAACACGTGACGTTTTTCATTTAGTCATGAAGTATGTTTTAGCATTATTACTAATTATAGTCACTATTTATGTGATTTTTCATCAAAAATTCATAAATCATGCATAAAGACTTCATTATAGCCAAATATTTTAGACACATCTTGTAAAATTGCATGTGACAACATACTAAATTTCCATGGCCATATTCGAAATATAACTCATATTAACCTATTTACCCATTTAAATACGATTTTAACTTAAAAATCCATATTTCGAGCAAAACAACTCATTTTAACATGAACATTTACAGGCCATCAGTAGATAATATATGTAAAAACATATCCAAAACCCACTGAAAAATTCGAAGTTTAGCTATTTTTCGTCCAAAAATGACATTTTTATCATAAAAATCACATTTTAATGCCAATATTATATAAAATGAACAATAAAATCCATAAATAAACCAAAATGTCCTAAAAATCACTTAGGACCAGAAACTTTTAACATGCAAGGTTATTTTTAGGTTTATCTTCATAAAACCAAATTAATTAGTTTTGTATGTTAATCATATAACTCGGAAAAACTATAAACCGATTTGCATGCAAACAACCTAAGGCTCTTGATACCGCTTGTTATTATTTAATTCCATTACATAACATATTCATATATGTGACATTTTAATTTAGTCATAAAATTAAAACTAGATCTTATGCATGCAAACTTGAATAAGAGTAGAGAAGAAATCGTCACTTCTTACTATTGAGATTTCGGATTTTGGGCACCAACAAGATCTCCTACTTGTTAGTTCTTGAACTTTCCAACAATGGATGAACAAGATTCAAGAGTAGAATCTCTCCTCAAGGATTTATATCAAGGAACCAATCTTAATGCTAATACCAATTTTGTTACTAGAAATTATGTATTAGCTCCTTAAAAATCACTAACATAGATATTACTACAACTAGTAATATATAAGAAATATTAGTATGGAAAGGAATTTTTATGAACTTTATTTCTCTAGAAAACTAGTGGAGAAAAAAAAGTAGAGAGATAAGTTGTTGCATATATCATGAATGATCAAAAATGAGAAAACTATTTCTCATTAGTGGAGAGAAGGGGGCCGGTCAAGGAGTGGGTTAGAGTGCCCACTCCTTGCTCATCTTTTGCTACAATTTGTCTTCACAATATATGTAGCATGCTAGACTAGGGTATTAATAGGTTGTCTTAATCATAACCTATTTTCTCTTAAAAAGAACACCCATTATCTATGGTACCCTCCATTTTCGGTCCAAATGGATAAAATGGTTTCCATTTTATCTTTGTCATTTGTAATATTGTCACATGTCACATATTACATGAGCCATTATGTAATTATGCAATTTTAACTCCTTAAAATTCATAATACACAAAAATGAAACAATTAAATAATTTCACTAGTAATTCTCAATTACTATCTTAAAAATTGTCACTTTAATATAAATTACAACGTCTTGTAATTTATATGGACCGTTCATTCCCGTCTCAATTGTTTCCTAAACAATAAACAATTCTAAGCAAATAAAACAATTCGATTACTTAGACGGAGTCTTATTTAATCCAATTACAATACGACCGTCAACTTACTCATAAAAATCATTTCCAATTTTAAGGTAGTAATTAACTCGTATCTACATACGATTAATTAAATAATCAATTAAGACCGTATTCCCTAAAGATATGACCTTAAGGGATCAACTGGTCACCACCGTCGCACGACAAGAATGTCAAACTCTAGTCAGCCAATCATTACCGATATGTGTGGACCAGGTTGACTGTAAAATATTATATCCCACATGTATTCTTAAAATGAGATTTAAACATGTGATCATCATGATCTGATTGTGATCGCATTATTGTCGGAGGACACTTATTCCAACAATGACTTATAAGTAAAGCCTGGCGATGAGGAAATGAACTTGCAACTAGTTGCCTGACTGAAAGATCAGCCTTTGTCTTTTGCAGTTGCTTCAATAAATGGTCAGCAGATATATCTTCGCCATCATTTGGTGTGATGACATTGGTGTTAGTAGTTGGACCATTAGCAACTGGACCACTCGTTTGTCCTTGAGTGACATTTTTATATGGACGTCCCGAGCGAGTAAGGTGGTCTACATCTTGATTTTCACTAGCCTTGACTAGAGGATGTTATTTGAGGTAAACATCTTCATCGTCATCTGCCCATATTCCATTGACGATACTGAGCTCTCTCAAGCTTATGATTTCAGCCTCTAGGCTGATTATTTGCTCGACTAGATTGTCGGTCACTACGATCACTTCTTGCATTGTGGATCCTTGAGATAAGATTGGAAACACTGGCATATATCCCCTAGGTATAGTGCTTGGATTACGTAGGGATGCCGCTGTAGCTTCTAGCTCTGAAACTTGTCTACTTACACCCTTTGCCCATGCGACAAAATCAGCGATAGTAGGGGAGTTGGTGGAATAACTCTCCTCATTTTCTAGTGCATTGACCTCATCTTCAGCTGGAGAAATGAGGTGTGAACAATCCAAGGTGGATTCCTCAACTGTGATCATCAGAATTCCAAGAGGATTCTGAGTTTTCCTAGGCTTTCTTGCAGGAGGTATAGGCAAGAGCCCATCTTCAATCATATCATGAATGGCATGCTTCAATTTGAAGCAATTCTCTATATCATGCCCTTTGCCTTTATGGTACTCGTAGTAGGCATTCTCATCCCAGAACCTAGACTTCCTCTCTGGGTCAAGTGTAGGTCTTATGGGATGGATTTTGCCTTGTTTCATCAATCTTTTTAGAGCATTGGAGTACGAGTCACCAATGTTGGTGAACTTCCTCTGCAGGTTATTCTTCTTAGTAGACGATTCGACAAGGTTGATCTCGTCGGTCTTGCTAGTGGAGCCATAAGAACGACTCGTTGTGCCTTGATATCCGCGACCTACCTTTTTTATAAGAGTCCTTTACAGATGTTGTCTTCAATTCTTGCTCCTAGCACAGTTAAGTCTTTGAAAGACTTTATGTTTTGGTACCTTAGATGGTTCACATAGAATGGTCTTAAATTGTCCACGAACTTTTCAACAAGAGTAGCTTCATCTGGGCATTCGACGAGTTGTGTGCTAGTCTTTCTCCACCTACTTAGGAAGTCGGTGAAACCTTCTTTCTCATTTTGGGTAAGAACCTCTAGCTAGAGTGAGCATATTGACTTGAATTTCAGCATTATCTGCGTACTGTTTGGTGAACTCAATTGCAGCATCGTCCCAAGTAGCAATTTTCTTGTGATCCAAGGAGTAGAACTATTGCTTAGGAATAGTATCAAAAGATGAAGGACAGATCCTTAAGAACATCTCTGGCTTAATGCCTTTGATAGACATATAATCTTGGAATGCACGAAAATGGGTCAAAGGGTTTTCATGCCCTTTAAACTTCGGGATGTCAGTCATATTGAATTTAATTGGCAGTGGAGCATTTACTGCCTCATATTTGCGACTGTTTTCCCTATAGATGTCATCTCCCTCGAGATACATTAGTTGCTCCTCCAAATACTGGAGTCGCTTTTCAGCTTCAGTAGGACCTGGTGGAAGATTGACTTCTAGTTATTCAAAGGGTGGAGGATTATTGTGTATGAGCGCGTCGGGAATGTGACCTTCTACAGGAGGAAGTCTAGCTTCTACAGCAACAGTACGGCCTTCGATAGCGTAAAGGCGAACATAAAATTGGTCTTGGCTTGTCTGGAGACGAAGGAGTGCACCTAGGATTTGATCATTACCATTTGCGGGCTGTTCGGGTTGACCAATAACGCTTCCATGACTAGTTCGCACCATTTTGGACTGAGGATAAGAAATCGACGACGAATCAAAACACGATCGACCATTATTTCACACTTACTCAAAAAAAGGACTCGACTCGTGAAGTGGGTGTGTGCCACTGTGTCAAGTGGGATTTGAATATGACAAATTTTGAAATGTTTGTCCTAGACAATTGTAGTGTAGTTGTAGGAGTCCTGACTCGAAGTGAGTTTTGAAATGGGTTTGAGGCCCGAAGTTTGACCCGACATTTGGACAGAGTTTCGGCTTATTTTGCGCTGTTTTAGGCCATTTTTGAAAATGTTTATATTTTGAAATGGATTTTATTTTACAAAATTTCGTCATGGTTTTGTTTATAAATGGTGATCACGTATATGATACAAACATACATATGGGCATTATAACGGTATGTTGAGTGCATTTAAAGAGTTTTGGCTTAAAAAGGTGGGTTGCCATACCAAGCAATCAAACCCTGGTCTGTGGAGAGGTCCGTGCCAAACATGAGAAAGGTCGGTTCCTAGTCCATTTCCTCGAGTAGTGAAAGCTCTCGATACAAACATGAGTATGTACCGCAGTATGGTTAACGTCAATCGCTATCCATCTTTAGGCCCAGATAGGAATTTGGACCGTCCGGACGGAACGATTGGTCGAATGGGTTAGTTTAGGGCCTAGGAAGACCAAATGAAACGACCTAAGAAGGTCAAGTAATGAAAATCGACAACTGTCTCGTATAAACTATTCCCTAACCTTGTTCAAGTTTCACCCTGGGTAATACGTTAGTGTATCATCCCCAGCGGAGTCGCCAAACTATGGACAGGGCCATCCGCGCCGCGCGCACCCGCGCGTTGTGGTTTTGAGGCGGCGGCACTTCAACCACGGAACCTTGGTTTGCCAAAGCACATCATGGGCCGTTACCGATTTATGAGGTATTGAAACCGGTGAAAGGTTGAATAAGCCTGCATTTGTGGAGTCGCCACCAATTTATTGTGGAAAATTGGAAACCGTTCGAATACCTCGTGCCATGTCAAGACACAAAGTAATGACATGAATACTAAGAACTCATTACCCTTAGCATTCTATGTCTAGAGTGACTCTGGAGATGCCAATGGAAATGGATGTCCAGAGATAACTAGAGTAAGGGGTGAGGGTACGTATCCGGAAGTTCTTTGATTCGAACACCTAGTCCCGCCCGCCTCGATAGCGACCTCTACTAATGGTTAGAGAAGCCGTTCATATTTGATATGTCGTTGATGTAATTTATGCAATGCAACAAACATTGATTAATCCTAGCATGTGAAATTAGACTATGTCGGTTAACACGTATTTTAGCAAACAATTTGGTCGAAGTAAATGTTAGATTCAATACATGTGTGTTGAGTTTATCGATTAGGTACTTAAGATGGGGAGGGGTTCAATTAAGTACCCTTTTTAAAATTAAAGCGAAATTAAAGCTAAAGATCGTTCACGATTTTCCTTCTGAAACAATACACAGGAAAATTGAACAGTTTTGGTGACTGTACAAACAATCAGAGTTGTGCTGTATTGTTTGTTTGATCAAATGCGTGAACCAAAAAAAGAAAACAAATAAAATCGAAGGCAAACGAAATAAAAGAAAGCAAGAGACACACCATTTTTAACGTGGTTCGACCTACTCTCTAAAGGTCTACGTCAACACTCTCTCTTATTTATATTCACTTTATAACTAAACCCGATTACAAAGCAAATCCCCACGATCAACCCCGATCGTGCAACTCGAGTACAATCCCGTACCCCAATAAAACTCTCTCTCTCACAAATTGAAAATTACAATACGATATGTCTCCTTATATGGTTCAACAATTAGAACAATGGAGAACAAAAATTAGCCTTATGAATATACGACTTGCGTACTCAGACTCAATCCACAAACACGGCTTTCACAAATGTTTTGCAAACTGAAAGTTGTACACTAAAGAACAAATTTGCAAACACTTCTTTTAAGAACAAATAAGACGAAATGATTTTCTGGAAACTTTGTAAAACACTTTGCTCTCAAAATGTTCCCGTGAAAAGTTACAAGTGAAGGGATTTGTATAAATATAAAAGTTGTTGGTTGACCAAATCAAATCCCACTTTGTTAGGTAACAAAATTTTTCCAAAATAAAATCTTTCATTCCTTCTTTTACGTAAAAGATAGTTGTCTATCAAAAGCCAATTACCAAATTTGGAAAATATTATTTAGCATAAAATTTAGGAAGTTTCTAACAGAATATTTCCAATCAAATTATTTTGCCAAGAAAATATTTTACATCGAAATCATTTTATCAAACGTGATAAGCCGTGATTTATTGGATCGAATGAGAGAGTAAGCACAAGTTGTATACTCTTACAGTTTTTCTAGACACGATTCAAGACTCATCCAACGCTCCATCCGTCTTCTCTTCCGAGCAAATGTATTTGTGGGCCTGTCATACATACATCTAGCATATATCATTAATTTAGCGGGGATATGAAAATGAAGGACTTGTCATCATCAATATAATAGGTGCAATAAATTCCCCCTTTGATGATGGCAAGTTCCTTTGAAAAGTTTCCCCCTCAATATCAGAATACTCCTATAAACATTCAAGAAAAATCCAAGACAATAGCAGAAATAGGAAATAACATGATCAGTAAAATAACTAAACCAAAGTTCATGGAACACACACGAGATTATAATAGGCATAGGTCAAATATCAGCAGCTACTAAGTGCACTAGAGTCCCTAAATCTTTCCCCCTCTTGACATCATCAAAAGGAGAAAGATGGTCAAAATGTGTCAACGCATCGCCCCATGGTCATTTAAGTGTCAGTGCACCTACCAGACACAGTCAAAAAGACATCATCGAAATAAGTACAGACCACTAATAAGAGTACGAATAATACATAATCAGCAATAATAAGAGGCATGCAAAAGAAGGGTAGGGGAGGAGAGGTCTATTTGGGAAAGCGGGCTAAGAGCTATTTGAGGAGGTCAGGAATAACAGTAAGCTGGGCAAGGAGTTCTCTGATGGCCACCAACTCTTGTAAGATCGTTCCCAAACCACCAGCCGTGGTATCTGAGAGGTCATCCAACTTCAATCCAAGAGCCCCATAACCACTTGTACTAGACCCAGCAGAAGCCTGACTGCGCAACCCAAGCAACTGATCATCAACAACCCGAATATGCATCTGCCCCATCAGCCCATCTCCCATACGATCATCCAAAGCAACACAAAAGCTATCGTCCGACAAAAGTTTCAACTGCCAAAATACATGACTCAACCACATCCCATAGGGCAAATCCCGTTTCTTCTTGCTATTTGCTTTCTGAACGTCGGCTGCAACTTCACGGATATAATGACACATAATAACAGCCAGATTTACAGGTTTTTTTTATCATAAGATGATACATGAGCAGCAAATCAGAAATATGGCAATAACCACGAGAATGAGGACGGGGAGTACTGGTCCATCGAATAACATTATACAAAAACTGATGAGGGGCATCAAGAATACGGGGGCTAATTTGACCATTGATATTAGCATCAGGATCAAACTATTGAAGAACCATGAGAGGTCCAAGTTAACCAACCTCGGCCAACTATTTTGAGCAAGAATATCAAAGCCAGCAAATGGGATTTTAAACATTTGGGCAAACTCAGCGGCTCGTAAGACAAAGGGCTTACCATTAATTTTAGCAGATAGCAAAGTTCCCTGATTGTTCACCGTAACCGACTGATAAAATTGAAAAATTTCCCGGATGAATACCACAGAATGAGCGGTAAACATAGAGGTCCACTTTTGAGCAGTAAGAAGATCAAGGAAAAAAGAGAAGGCGGGTTTAGATTCTAACCATGAAAACGGGTAGTAACGGCCTGGGAGAATAGAGTGAGCAAGTAATCGTTGACAAAGACTGAAGTCCGTGTCAGTCATATCCATAGACCGAAGAAAGTCGAGAACTTTATCGCTATCCTTGGAAGACAGTAGTGTAGCTTTCATGACTGGAGCACCATCCACCGTAGCAGCATCGACGTACACCGGAGAATCTGGGCGCTTTCTTTTAAGAGACACTCCCTTTCCTTTTTTCAACAACTCCAAATGTTTCAAACAGTCATAAAGACTGGCAGTCCACTCTTCATTCCCAGATCCTCTATCATCCTCATACACCATCTTTCCTTTACCTTTCCCTGACACATGAGCTGGAACAACCCAATTTCCATCCTCGGGTTCACTTATCCTAATCCCTGACACATGACACTAATATGTTCACTTAATAAGGTAAATAGAGAAATCTTTGAAGAATTTCAAAGAGTTCAAGGAATCACGATTTAGTCGTGATGGGATTATCAAAGTGAAGACTTTGATATAAGCCAAATGAATTGTGATATAGTATCACAAATTAATCTCTCTTAGCACGCATTATGAAATAATGTGTGATTGGATAAGAAATCAAACACTATTCGATATGGTTTGAACTTCAATCAAGTTACTTTGAGTTACTTGATCCTTTTGGGGATTTTATCATTTTGTCTAAAATTATTTTTCCACTAAATCGAATCATATGAGATATGAAATGGTAAGGGTACCATGGTTGTAAGTTTTTCACAAGAAACAAATGCTCATTTTTCCCTTGCAATTATCACGAGCACGACGGGTTTGCGGCTCATGAAGCTGTCTTTCTAAAATACAAGTTTATTTTTAGAAGACAGAGTGGGAGAAATTATTCAAGAGCCACAAAGAATGCCACAGAGAATGTTATGTCGCAAGAAACTGGTCTTTCTTGGATACATGAGACGTTTTGTGTAAAATATTGTTTCTTTAAAACCTAGGAGGTTAAATTCGTCACTTGTTAAAAATGATGAATTCATACTACTTTTAAGAAAGTAAAGAGCTTATAACTTACAAAGAAATTGTTTGATTCAAGTTGATTACTTCTGGAAAGTAATAAACATATGACTTACATGAGAGTATTTAAGTCACAACTCAATATAAGGCTTAGAGCCATGAAAATCCGAAATAAAAAGGGCTTGATTGGTGGCAAAGTGTTTTGCACTAGTTGAAATGCTTAAGTCTATTTGGATCTTCTTAGGGATTGTGTTTCATTATTATGAAATACATAGCAAGTGAAATCTAAAACCCACTTCTTTAATTAGAAGGAATGTATTCAATACATGTCTTGAGTTTTGTAGATTCTTGCAATCCTAAGATTATGTGAAACTTAAGAGAGAATCTTAAGTAGGACATCAATGAGTTGGAATCAATGATTTGATCATGTTATAAAACGTTTCTCGATAAGTCGAGAAGTTGTGTTTATACATGAAGTTTAGTGGGAGTTACGGAAATTTTAATTAGTCTTATATGTGAATGACATATTGATCATCGAGAATGATTTAAGACTTATGGAGTATTATAATACATCTTTAATATCCGGATTTATGAAGATAAATCCACATGATATTAGCGTCAAGAAGAAGTCTTATGTTGATAAGATTCATGACTAGTTCAATTAAATTGAACATATTTGATTGATTTCAATTGCTTCGCCGCCGAATCAATTAAAAAGAAATGATGTATAACACTTCATATGCTTTGAGTATGATGAATTGTTTTCAAAATCGAATTTAAATAATCTTTACCAAGTAAGCCATAAAGATTACTCTTAAGTGCTTGCAGAAGCATTAAGGCTATGATGCAAAGTGTTTATGATGCAATATTGTGTAAGGGTGTTACACAAGTGACAATTGACAATTGAGGTTGCGCATGGTTTCCGACAAAAACCATAATCAAAACACATTAGGATAGTTAAGATACCATTGTGGTTATGTTATTTAAGAAATAGATTTTCTAGAATCGTTCTAAGCAATAAAGAACAATAAGAGATATTTATAACGGAAATTGAGTACACTTGCAATCATGAGATGTGCAAGAAGGATGAGTCCCGCACACTATGAAAAAAGTGGGAGCTATTCTAAGGCTAGAGGGCCTATGTCTTGATTGGATCTCGACACGTACTCGAAAAGTTTTGTAATGCAAATGTATACATTACAAAGGAAAACGACTATGTAGTGAGGTTGAGTAAGGTACAAGAAATTGAAAAAACCTACTAACCAAAGCCTTCTCAAAGGCTAAACATGATGAGTCATGTCATTTCAATTGAATTGAAATGAACAACTACGTACAAGACCAAATTAGATTATAGAACATGAAATAGTAATCAGGCATTGGCTATTCGTGTGTGATGATCGCATTTGTCGTTCGAGTTTTACTTTAAAACTCTTTTATTATACTTTGTTACATCCAAACGGGTTGTGGAGACAATTGAACCCCGTTAAAGTGAACACGGATTAGCATTGTATTCGCCCATAGTCACTTGTATGAGGTGACGTCTCGAAGTGACTAGAGTGTGATGCGATTGATGGCAAGTTCAAGTGCCATACAGTCATGTGAGATGACTAGTCGATCACATAGGCGGATCGTTAGGAACACTTTGTCGGGCCTTATGACCGCTTATAGAGTTCTGGCAAATTTATATAGCCTGGTCGTGGCGAGAGCTGCTATAGTATTCTAATGAGTCGATTCTTTTGACTAAAGACTGTTCGCCTAAGATGACACAGTTTCAGATTAACTTTGATTTGTGTTACTACGACCTTCGTAAATGGGGTCAAATGGGCATATTTTGGGTTATGATGGCTGTGGCTAGTCGAAGGGAATGAGTGCGATGGGAATTGTCCATCCCCTTGTAAGGGTTAAAACAATATCTCAGGGCCACTCGAGGAGTAATGAACTGGAAATGCGTGGCCACGCTCGGAAGGTATCTATGATAGATAAATCCGGTCAAACAGTTATTCTCCAGATCGAGGAAACCACTCTCGATATGATCACTTGCAAGTACGACCTGAAAGACACCTTGCATTGAGTGGGAGATAGTAATAGGACAAGAGAATTGGTGACGCACACTTGTCGAGGACAAGTGGGAGATTGTTGGGAAATGTGTCCTCAACAATAGTGCGATCACATGATTTAAATATCATTATTAAATCTCATTTTAAGAATACATGTGGGATGTAATATTTTACAAGTCAACTGGTCCACACATATCGGTAATGATTGGCTGACTAGAGTTTGACATTACTGTCGTGCGACGGTGGTGATCAGTTGATCCCCTTAGGTCATACCTATAGGGAAATACTCTTAATTGATTATTTAATTAATCGTATACCGATACGAGTTAATTAAATTGCTTAAAATTGACGGATAATTTTGTGAGTATAATTTACGTATCTTATTGTAAATATGATTAAATAAGACACGGTCTAAGTAATCGAATTGTTTTATTACTTAGATGAAATTATTGTTTACAGAAGCAATTGAAACGAAATGAATAAATTATTATATATACAGAATGTTGTAGTTTATAATTTGGAAACTTTTGGTACAAGTAATTACGAATTACTAGTCGATTTTGTAAATGACATATTTTATGAGTATGTTGATTTTTAATATGTTAAAAATACATTACAATTTCATATGTCAAGTAACATGTCACATATGTTACAATTGACAAATGACAAAATAAAATGGAGCATCCATTTTATGTCGTATATGCCGAAATAATGGAGGGAGTATATGATATACATTGTGTTTTTATCTTGAGTGGAAAACACAATAATTATACCTAAAGGAGTAGTCATGCACACCTATGCTTTTGAGAAGAGCAAAAATAAAAGGTATTGGGCTACCTACCCAAGGCCCCCTCTCTCTTCTCTTTTTCGGCCCTATCAAAAGAAAGAGAGCAATTTTTCCTCTCTAATTATTCATTCATTTTTGTGATACAAAATACAATTTTCTAGTGTAAGAAAATGGATAATCTCTACAATAGATGATTTTTCTAGAGAAATAAACTCACAAAAATTACTCCTCTCTTGACCGAAATATTCAAGAGTAAAACTACAATTTATATTGTGTCAATTTTATAGTAAAACTAATATTATTACTAGATCTAAATAATATTAGTTATTATGAGTATTCCTTGGGTATATGCTTTTGGGAGGGATTCTATACTTGAATCCTTGTTCTTCCATTTGGAGAGCTCAAGAACAAGTGAGTAGGAGAACTCACTTGTGCCCATAAGAACCGAAATTACAATGTAAGGGTGATTTCTTCTTTATTTTGCTACCTTGTTTGCATGCATAAGACCTTTATTTATTTTTATGACAAATTAATTTATAACATATATGAGTATGTTTATGTATATAGATCTACTTTTCCTTCAGGTTTCTGATCTTGATCTTGCTTGAATACAACGATCAAGTGTTCTTTGAAGTTGTACCTTCTTGGTCCAAACTTCAAGCTTGCATCTTCGAAGTTGTACCTCCTTGGTCCAAACTTCAAGCTTGAGTCTTTGTAATTGTTCCTTTCTATATTAAGAATTGAGCACACAATTACACGCATATGTTTATAATATTAAGTCCAAATACAAATCATTACTGTCATTATCAAAACAATTAATTAGGACTAAAGGTCCAACAAGTTGCAAGAACATTCTTGCTAGAACTCCCACTGAAATTTATATTTCTCCTTGTTTCTTCAAACAAGGATGCCTTGGATTTAGTGAGATTTTCTTCACAAGGTTTTCTTACCAAAGAAGTAGGCATAAATATTGGAGTGGGAGGTGTGGAAGTGGTAAAGTAGCAAAGATTTCCATCCTGACCAATGCCAATGCGTATTTCTCTAATCGTATCATTGTCATACTCGGAGCACTTTTCATCGAATGATTGGAGCCTTGAATTAATGGTGATTGATGTAAGAGTATTAGATGAATCCATTACGAATAAATAACTACAAGAACGGAAATGAAGGAAATAATTAACATCTATCGTTTTAATAATACTTGTAAACAAGTATTGCATTTATATAGTGACCTCTACCCAACTATTATAAATGATTCCGAGGTCCAAATTCATATTAACTCGGGCACGGTGAGCCGATTCATCCCTTATTAATATAACTCGGTGGATTAACTCTTTAATCGATTCTACCTCTAGAACTCTCGGTCGATACAAATTACTTTAATATTTATCTTTAGCCCGGAACACATGCGACTACGGTCACGAATACTTCCGTTGAGCTCAATCCAAATTTCGATTTAGTAACATTTTATTACCCACTTACCCAACGTAACAAGTTTAGTATCCTGGTGAGCCGAGCCTACTTCCTCATGAAATTGGGACTCATGGTTTCTACTATTTGGTAAGGGTAGTTCTCAATTATTATTTAGTGAGAGGTCTTGTCAATTTATTATCTTTCACGTTTTAAGTGAACTAAAGCAAGAACTACGATAATTATAATTGACACGGTCAATGACTCGATATGATATGCATGTGTTGTTATGACGATTTGGCAATGCATGCAACATATTAGAAGAAATGCAAAGCAATAATAAAAATTCCTAGTATGGCCTTCCTAAAAATAGAAAATCAAATAATCTATTACATATTCAAAAACCAACTCCATTGGTCACTTGAATCTTCAAATGGCACGCCTCCCAAGAACACCGTCTTCATCGGAACGCCTCTCCGAATGGCACCGTCTTGAAGAAACTCCATGATTACAAATAATAATAAAAATACAAAGTTATTCCTATTATACATTTGTAATATGAAAAACTAGTAAAAATAAAAGTGATACGAGATCACATTAAATTACAACTGAATCAATATTCCCTTTCATTACGTGTAATATCGATTAAAACTAAGGCCATACTAAGATAAAATTATATAATTCGAAATTGTATAAATAAAAGACATTCAACAATTGAAATATGCAGCATTATAATATGTATCTATCATGCCAAATTATGTGCCAAATCGCCCTATTTAACTTGTATCGTTTATATAACCCGGTTTTATGGAAATGCGTGATCATAACTTCTTAAAATAACAAATTAACACTTAAATCACTGTAATACTCAGGATATTTTAGGACTTTGTTGACCGACCCTTTTGACCAAGAAAGACCTTAGGGAGGAATGGGTGAGGGACTAAGTTTGGAACATGAACCTTATAGGATTGATTACTCGACCTAGCAGAGGCTACTCGGCCGAGTATCGCCTATACTCGACCGAGTAGAGCCTACTCGGCTGAGTACTCCAGTACTCGACCGAGTATGGTTGCTGTTGACGTGTTAATATAAAACGCAAGTTCGCGAGATTCATTTCATTTTCTCATTTTCTCGACAGTTCCTCTTTCTCTAACCCTAACCTGCCCCTCTCTCCTATTACCCCTACCTCCATACACTCTCATATATATAGCCTACATCTCCACCATGGGAAAGACGATATTCGCTTAGGAAGGTTGCGTGCATGGTTGTTGTCCGTGTCATCGTTGATTCGCATCATTAGGTAAGTCTCTGCCTTGTGTCTTCTAGTAGGTTATTGAGGATAGTTGTATAATAGGGGATGGCTATCGTTGTAGGATGCATATTGGAGTCTTGCTTGGTTGTGTGTGGATGCCTTTTATGGCTTGCGACGAGGTAGGGTTTCCCTACTCGGTTACTGTTAATTGATTTAAGATTGTGTTTGTTTGTAATTATTGTTATCTACTGATCATCGGAGTATGAGTGTTGTGGTGACGGGGGTGATGTGGTTGTGTTGTGACGGTTGTGGTGTTGTGACAGCTGTGTTGCTGTGGCGTGTGTCACATGCATTTTTACTCAGTGTGTGTAAAACTCTTAGACGAATTGAACTTCTTATGCATGATTTATGAATTTTTGAGTAAAAATTAAATAAATAGTGACTTAAATTAGCCTATAATGCTTAAACATATTTCATGACTAAAGAAAAATGTCATATGTTGCATTGTATCCCACATTTCATATCTAAAAGTGAAAAGTTGATTAAAATTAATTTTCTCATATTTTAATGGTCATATTTGATAAAACCGATAAGCCGCAACGATGTTTTTCTTGAAACATTTTCGAAATTTTTACCCTAAGTTTTGAACATTATGAGTGTCATGGTATTTTTCCAGAATGTTCATGAGTTTTAATTTCAAATTTTGAAATTATTTGAAATTTTTATAATTTAAATTTGGAGTTTATAGTACAATATTGTATTTTTGGGTCCATAATGAACAATATTAAGAAATCAAGTTGAATTATTGTCAAAATGTTAGTGAAGACTAAGTTTTGAGTCCTAATATGGTTAAGGTAATTAACTTGAACATAAATATGAATTTATGTAATTTTGTGATTTTAACTAGTTTATAATCACGCAAATCCATAAAAACCGATAAAATATACGATATTGGCTCTTAAAAGGCGATTTAGCATAAAATTAAGCATGTTCATACATATTATTATGCTTCATTTTATTTATGATTGTCATATTTTGATTTATATAATTTTTGAATTATGTAATTTTTATTTTTTTTTTGGGTAAAGGTAAGCTTCTCATTAGAATCAATGGTTTCCCATACAATTACAAAGTATTCATTTCATACAACCTCATAAAAATTAATGCTGCCTAATGTACTCAATCCAACTTAGAGCCCTAGCATTTCTACTTTTGATCTGTAACTGCCCTAGTCTCATTTTCACCTCATTCTTGACCCGTTGCAAAATGCAACCAGGCCTACTGACATATCCATCC
The DNA here is from genome assembly GCF_048544455.1 of Silene latifolia. Lineage (NCBI taxonomy): Eukaryota > Viridiplantae > Streptophyta > Magnoliopsida > Caryophyllales > Caryophyllaceae > Silene > Silene latifolia. The sequence continues at coordinate 4,545,657 of NW_027413640.1, read as the reverse complement.
ACCCTGCTGATATTCCGTGCATTCCAAATGTTGTACATTAAGCTTGCTAAGATTACAGCAATGATTTTCTTCCTGCAAGCACTATGCTTACGTAAATGAACCCACCACTGAATCACTCCCAGACATGGAAGCTCAATCAAACACCAACTGGCAACCAAATCTCTGCATCTTTGACTGAAAATACAGGAAAAGAAGAGATGCTCATGGGACTCTTCCTGTAATCCACACAGGAAACACCTATTATTCTGAATGATGTGCATCCTAATCAGCCTATCCTGAGTTGTTAATCTCTGATGAGCAATCAACCAACATAAGAAGTTTTGTTTAGGGATGATCCACTGATTTAGCACCCTTAGATACCAGGCTACCTTGTCCATCTCTGGTTTCAGCACCTGATAACCTATCTGACTGTTATAATGCTCTACATCCGCTTTGAAAATGTGATCTTTAAGTAAATGCTTAACCTGGCATATTTTACGCCAAGCCCAGCTGCTGTCACTCCCAGGTTCATAATCATTCCAGCAGGTATTCTTTATGTAGATGGCATGCACCCATTTTACCCAAAGATGGTCAGTCTTTTTGGCCACCCACCAAGCATATTTTCCTATGGCAGCAAGATTCCAAGCATGAAAGTCTCTCAGTCCTAGACCCCCCTGATTTCTTGCTCTGCAGACTGTCTCCCATGAAACCAACATTGGACTCTCCTTGTTATCATTGCCATACCATAAGAAAGATCTGCAAATAGCCTCCAGTTTGCTAATAACAGTTTTGGGAAGGATAAAGATCCTAGCCCAATAACTGTGCAAGGAATTAAGCACAACTTTGATCAAGACAAGCCGTCCAGCATAAGAAAGCTTCCTAGACCCTAGACTCCTTATCCTGTCAACAATCTTATCCACCAAGACATTGCAATCCATAACTGACAACCGTTTTTGGGAAACTGTAACCCCCAAATATTTGAATGGAACAGTACCTCTTTTTATACCAGTGGCTCTCTCAATTTCAGTCACCAACTGAGCATCAATACCATTATAATAGAAGCTTGACTTGCTGCAATTCATGGATAGCCAGAGGAATTTGAGAACAGCTTGAAAGCTTGTAGCATCAGGCCTACAGAGGCTCTATCCTCTTTACAAAAGAGGATGAGATCATCAGCAAAACACAAATGGGACAAATTAATTCTGTTACAAAGTGGATGGAATTTGAACTTGCTATGTTTTTGAGTCACTAAGAGAATTCTACTGAGATATTCTAGACAAAGAGTGAAAAGCAGGGGGGAAAGGGGATCCCCCTGTCTAAGTCCTCTTTTGCCTCTAAAATATCCAAAACTTTCTCCATTTACAGCCAGAGAGAAAGAGGGAGTGGTGAAGCACTGAACCAGGAGCTTGGTAAACTGATCAGGGAAACCAGTGGCTCTCAACATATCTTCTACAAACGCCCATTCCACAGAGTCATAAGCCTTTTGTAGGTCCAATTTCATCAAAATTCTGGGAGAACAACTCTTTCTCTTGTAGAATCTAATCAAGTCCTGACAAATCAGAATATTCCCTACAATATCCCTTCCCTTCACAAAAGCACTTTGAGAGGGATTGATAATATGAGGTAAAACCTTGCCCAATCTGTTACAAATCACTTTAGAGAGGCATTTATACATCGTGTTACAGCATGCTATGGGCCTAAATTGCATAACATTCTCAGGTATAGGAACCTTTGGGATTAGAGTAATGATAGTGGCATTGCACTGATTCAAAACTTTCCCAGACTGGAAGGCACTCTGAACAGCAGATATAACATCAGCTCCAACAACACTCCAGTTGTCCTTGAAAAACTGACTACTATACCCATCAGGGCCTGGGGCTTTTGTTCCTGGGATGCTAAACATAGCAAGCCTGGCTTCTTCCCCAGTAACAGGAGTAGTCAGGAAAGAACAGTGTTCAGGAGTTAAACAATTCCCAAACTTGACAATCCTCTTATTGAGAGGCTTTACAGTTTTTGAGGAACCTAACATAACCATATAATACTCTTCCAAAGCTTTCTGGATGGTCTCAGGGGTGGAACATAAATGGTTGTTAATATCCCTCACCTGGTACACTCTATTTTTAGCCCTTCTATGCTTAATGCTAGCATGGAAGTAGGCCGTGTTATCATCTCCATACTGCATTCAGTCTCCCTTAGCTTTCTGTTTCAAATATTGATCTCTGGCCTTCAGTAGATCCTCTAAATCCCTAGCATAAACTCGTTCAGAGTTACAATTATCCTCATTTAGTGGGTCATCAATCAGCAATTGTTGGAAATGATTCAAGGACAACTCAGCTACATGAGTGAGGTTTTCAATGTCAGCAAAATGCTCCCTGTTCAACATTCTTAACCCAGCTTTTAATCCTCTCAACTTCTGGACTACTCTAAACATAGGAGTGCCTTGCACAGGTTGTTGCCAAGCAGTCCTAACAATATCATTGTAACTAGGGGCCAATGACCACATATTGTAATACTTAAACGCACTCCCTTTATTTTGTCTTTCTTCTTCAAGGTAAATGAGACCTGGGCAGTGGTCAAACATTCCCTCAGGTAGAAAATGAACATAGCTATCAGAGAAGATGTCCATCCAGTCAGCATTGATGAAAACTCTATCCAATCTACTATAAACTTTTGAATGATGCTCATGCTTGTTGTTCCAGGTGAAGAAAGCCCCCTTTGCACTAAGATCAGACAACTGACAGTCCTGAATAGTCTGCAGCATAGGCCTTATCTCAGCATGAGAAATAGGAGCCCCACCTATCCTTTCATTACTTGCCATTACAGAATTAAAATCCCCAGCAACAATCCAGGGACCCTTAACCATATTATGATAAGTTCTTAAGCTCTCCCATAAAGGAATCCTTTCAGCAGCTTTGTTCAATCCATACACAACAGTCATCCAAAACTTTTGCCTTCTAATTTTATCAATCACCTGAAAATGAATACTCTGAATCTGGACATCCAGAATATCAATATCATATGCAGTAGGCTCCCAAAGAAGCCAAATGCGTCCCCCTCTATGTAAATTTTTATTAGTGCAAATAGCTCAATCATCTCCTAAGCTATTCCTTACTTTATTGCCATTACTACTTCTTATTTTAGTTTCTAACAAACCACATAACCCCACTTTATTTAATAATAAGCTTCTCTTTATTTCTTGTTGTTTTGTAGGGTTATTCATTCCTCTAACATTCCATATGCAACACCTATCCATTGTCCACATACGACTTGCTAGAACCACCTTTTTCAAACAATCTATTCTCAATTATCCCCAATCTTGTTTTCTGCAAAGACTGTGATAATGATTCCATTATAGACACTCCTCCTGGTGTGAGAACACCTGATGGAACTGTCCTCTTTTCACCCCTATCATTCCTCATCAGCCTGGTTAAGAATCTCCTAGGGAGGGATCTCTCCACCAGTGGGATTGCAGGTACCACAACTGGAGTCATAGCCACCTCAGTGGCCTTGGGAGTCCTAGGAATAGGGTCCTGCGCAGGGACCTGTACAGGTGCTTTCTGTACTGGCTTAGGAGCAGCTTTCTGCTACTTATGCACAGGTGCTACCTTGGTTTCCAGACTTTCCTAGCCACAGGTTTTGTCATTCCCTTCCTACAGTTAGCAGTCAGATGTCCTAAACCCTTACAAGCAGTGCACTACAAAGGGAGCCAGTCATACACTACCTTAAGCTGTTTAGACACTCCATGTTCATTAAGAAAGGTAATAACCTCAGGGAACTCTTGCCCAATATCCACCTCAATCATTATTCTAGCAAACCCTAAGAAATTCCTGTGGAAGGTAGCATCATCACATTTGATGAACCTGCCTACCACTCCACTTAACTTCTTCAGGCATTCTAATCCCCAATACTTAACATCCAAGCCATATAATTTCATCCAAACTGGAATTCGTTTGACATCATGCTTAATTAACTCAGTATCCTGTGTCCATTCCTTAATAATAACAGGCTTGTTATCGAAAAGTAAATGTCCATTGTTTAACACAAATTGTTGTTGCTCTTTAGTTTTAAATCTGACCAGAAAAATACCATTAGGCATAAAAGAAATCTTATCAATACCCTGAGCTTTCCATACGCGGTTGATACCAGTGAGTACTGAACTCGGAGGATTCGCACCAAGCACGTAACAGAAAACAGAGGATGACCAGAACTTTATCTCCCCCGCAACATCCTCCTTAGTAATCTGGATCGTTGGTTGGACGCTCGTTGTTGCTGGAATTTCCAGGACTGGTTTATCATGATCAGTTTCTTCCTCCTCTAGTATCATCTCTAAATCATCTTCAAGTTCCTGTGAAGAAAATTGCAACTGTCTATGGTGTGATTTTCCTTTCTTAGATGATGAATTCAAGTTGAAATCATCTGTTTTTTGTGAATTATGTAATTTTACTTAGTATGGCCTTACCAAATAGTAGAACCCATGAAGTACCAATTTCATAAGGGAGTTGAGCCGGCTTTACCGTAATACAAACCTTGTTACATTGGCGAAGTGGGGTAGTAAAATGTTATTACATCGAAATTTGGATTGAGCTCAACGGAAGTATTCGTGACCGTAGTCGCATGCGTTCCGGGCTAAAGATAAATATTAGAGTAATTTTATTGACCGAGAGTTCTAAAAGTAGAATCGATTAAAGAGTTAATCCACCGAGTTATATTAACAAGGGATGAATCGGCTCATCATGCCCGAATTGATATGAATTTGGATCTCGGGATCATTTATAATATTTGAGTAGAGGTCACTATATAAATGTTTAAATATTTGTTTAAAATGTTTGCAAATTTAATCAAATGACAAATGTTAACATTTCCTTTACCTCCATATTTGTAGTTTATATATCGCAATGGATCCTTCTAAAGCAACTACACCTATTACCATTGAGTCTTGTCATAACGTTTTTGACGATATTTGCTCCAACCACAATCTCGATACTACTAGAGAGCTTCATTTTGGGATCGGTTCCGATGGAAACCTTAATTTCATTACTTCCACCATACCTCCTACTAAGACTAGATCTTTTGTGAATGTGTCTCGGGAAGACCATCTCGCTAAATCTATGAAATCCTTATCTTTGGAAGAAAGGGATGCCAAATCTAGTGGGAGTCCTAGCAAGAAAGCTCTTGCAACTAAAGGAAACTTATTCAAAAGGAAGGGAAAGAAAGGTAGAAGATTCAACAATGGGAACAAGATGGCTAGTGGGACTACCAAAGGAGCCAAAGTTGATGATGAATGCCATTATTGTCATGGAATGGGACATTGGATGAGGAATTGCCCCATATATTTAGGAAATATTAGGGACAGATTTGTTATTCCACTCGGTAAAATTCCTTCTGAAATTTATGTTATTGATGTAAATTTTACTTCCACCACAACGTGGGTATTAGATACCGGTTGCGGCTCATACCTTTGTAATCATTTACAGGGGCTAAGAAACGTGGAAAGGCTAAGAAAGGGCGATGTTGATCTCCGTCTTGGGAATGGAGCTAGGGTAGAGGCTATATCCAAGGGAACTTATGTGCTTGCTTTGGCAAATGGATTTGAGTTGTATTTTCATAATTGTTTTTATGTACCTTCTCTTTCTAAGAACATTATTTCAATTGCTATGTTAGACATAGAGGGTTTTAATTTTGCCATTAAAAACAATTGTTGTATTATTTCAAGAAATGACTTGGTCATAGGCCGAGGCTCTTCTATTAATGGCATTTATGTTCTAGAAACTTCTAATCCAAGTAAAGACATCTATAATATACAATCAAAGAAAATCAAATCAAGTGATCCAAATAAATCGTACATTTGGCATTGTCGATTGGGACATATCAATGAGAATCGCATTAAAAGATTAGTTTCCACTAATGTTATTAAACCATTCGATTTTCAATCATATGGTATATGCGAATATTGTCTCCTAGGAAAAATGACTCGTAATCCTTTTAGTAGTAAAGGGACTCGAGCTAGTGAACTATTGGGACTTATACACACCGATGTATGTGGACCAATGACCATCACCGCTAGGGGAAACTATGACTACTTCATAACCTTGACCGATGATTTAAGTAGATATGGGTATATCTACTTAATGAAGTATAAGAGTGAAGCTTTTGAGAAATTTAAAGGATTTCAAAATGAAGTAGAAAACCAATTGAACAAAAAGATAAAAGCACTACGATCCGATCGTGGTGGAGAGTATCTTAGTAATGAATTTGATTCACACTTGAAAGGTTGTGGCATTGTGTCACGACTCACTCCACCCAGTACACCGAGAAATAAATGGTGTTGCCGAAAGGAGAAATCGAACCCTACTAGATATGGTTCGATCTATGATGAGTCAAACCGAGTTACCCGACTCGTTTTGGGGATTTGCAATCCAAACCGCAATCAAATCATTGAATAAAAGTCCAACAAAGGCAACCGAAAAGACTCCATATGAGATGTGGACAGGAAGGATTCCTAATATATCCTATATGAAGATTTGGGGATGTAATGCTTACTTCAAGGCAAAGACCGACAACAAGCTTGCCCTACGATCCGAAAAATGCATCTTTGTTGGTTACCCCATTACCTCCCGAGGATATTACTTCTACAAATCTCAAGAAAACAAAGTGTTTGTGTCTAGTAAAGCTGTCTTCTTAGAAAGAGAGTTTATTTCTAAGAGACAGAGTGGGAGAAATTTTGAACTTGATGAAGTTCAAGAGCCACAAACCGAAGAAGAGACGCAAGAAGACGTTCCTTTGTCGTCTAATCCTGTTGTTATTACTCAACCGAGGAGGTCGGGTCGAGTTTCTCGCCATCCTGATAGATATGTTGGATTTATTGAAGAGGATGGGCCACCCGATGTGTTACTTTTAGAAAGTGACAAACCCGCCACCTACAAAGCTGCAATCTCTAGTCCCAATTCAGCTTTATGGCTTGAGGCCATGAAATCCGAAATGAGTTCTATGCATGAAAATCAAGTCTGGAACTTGGTGGATTTTCCTGAAGGGGCAAGACCTCTTCAGTGCAAATGGATCTTCAAAATAAAGAATGGCATAGAAGGACATGATGATGTCTACAAGGCTAGGTTAGTGGCAAAAGGTTTTACTCAAGTTCATGGTCTTCACTATGACGAAACCTTTGCCCCCGTGGCTATGCTAAGATCAATTCGGATATTGTAGCGATCGCCGCATTTCATGATTATGAAATATGGCAATGGATGTCAAGACCGCTTTTCTAAATGGGCATTTAGAAGAAGAGGTGTACATGATACAACCTGAAGGTTTTGTGGATCCTAAAAATCCTAACAAAGTATGCAAGCTTAAGAGATCCATTTATGGTCTTAAGCAAGCATCGAGAAGTTGGAACCATCGATTTAATCATGTTATAAAATAAATGGTTTTACTCGAAGCATTGAGGAACCATGCTTATACATGAAGTTCAGTGGGAGCAATGTTGGGTTCCTAATATTGTATGTGGATGACATACTACTCATTGGAAATGACATTCCGATGTTGTCTTCTGTTTAGGAGTGGTTAGGTAACCACTTCCAAATGAAGGATTTAGGAGAATCATAATGCATATTAGGTATCCGGATCTATAGAGATAGACCCAAAAGGATATTGGCATTAAGTCAAGAATCTTATGTTGATAAGATTCTTCGACGCTTCAGCATGGACCAATCCAAAAGAGGCTTGGTTCCTATGGTTAGTGGGACCATATTGATCAAGTATCAATCACCCACCGAACCCAAAGATGTTGAACGCATGAAGTTTATCCCTTATGCTTCCGCCATTGGATCAATCATGTATGCCATGATATGCACTTGTCTAGATGTCTCGTATGCTTTGAGCATGACGAGTAGATATCAAGGAAATCCTAGTGAGAGTCACTGGATTGCCGTCAAGAATATTCTTAAATACTTGCGAAGGACTAAGGATTCTGTCTTAATGTTTGGAGGTGACTCCGAGCTCTGTGTTAAGGGTTACACGGACTCCAGTTTTCAAACAGACAGAGATGACATGAAATCACAAGCTGGATTTTTTTTCATGCTCAATGGTGGTGCCGTTAGCTGGAGAAGCTTCAAGGAAGCTGTGACTGCGGATTCTACAGTGGAGGCTGAGTACATAGCAGCATCAGAAGCTGCAAAGGAAGCTATGTGGATCAAGCAATTCTTGGAAGGGCTAAAAGTAGTGCCTACCACCAATGATCCCATCACTCTCTATTGTGACAACAATGGGACTATCTTCCAAGCTAAAGAGCCCAAGTCTAGTAATAGATCTAGACATGAACTTAGAAAATTCCATGTAATTAGAGATTTCATTGAAAGGAAGGAAATTGCGATTGTTAAGGTAGGGACGGATGATAACATTGCTGATCCGCTCACCAAGCCTTTATCGCAGGCTAAGCATGATGGACATGTTGCGTCCATGGGACTTAAACGCATGCCAGTTTTATGTTGGATTTTGATATGAAATAAAAGGAGTTGTTTTATTTGTTCATATGCATAATCACATTTATCTTTTATTTTTCCATTACTTTGTCTTATTCAAATGGGTTGTGGAGACAAGATTGAACCCCATTAAAGTGAACTAAATTGACATAGTAATCGCCCATAGTCACTTGTATGAGGTGACGTCTCGAAGTGACTAGAGTATGATGCGATTGATGGCAAGTTCAAGTGCCATAGACTTCTTATAGAGTTCTGGCAAATTTATATAGCTTGGTCGTGGCAAGAGCTACTATAGTATTCTAATGAGTCGATTCTTTTGACTAAAGACTGTTCGCCCAAGGTGGCACAGTTTCAGAGTAACTTTGATTTATGTTCCTACGACCTTCGTAAATGGGGTTAAAGGGCTTATTTTGGGTTACAATGGGCTGTGGCTAGTCGAGGGAATAGTGCGATAGGAATTGTCCACCCCTTTGTCAGGGTTAAAACAATATCTCAGGGCCACTCGAGGAGTAATGAACTGGAAATGCGTGGCCACGCTCGGAAGGTATCTATGGTAGATAATTCCGGTCAATCAGTTATTCTCAAGATCGAGGAAACCACTCTCGATATGATCACTTACAAGTACGACCTGAAAGACATCTTGCATTGAGTGGGAGAGAGTAATAGGACAAGAGAATTGGTGATGCACACTTGTCGAGGACAAGTGGGAGATTGTTGGAGTTAGTGTCCCTGACAATAATGCGATCACAATTGTCGATCATGATGATCACATGTTTAAATCTCATATTTAAGAATGCATGAGGGAAAATAATATTTTACAGTCAACTGGTCCACACATATCGGTAATGATTGGCTGACTAGAGTTTGACATGACTGCCATGCGACGGTGGTGATCAGTTGATACCCTGAGGTCATACCTAAAGGTAAATACTCTTAATTGATCATTTAATTAATCGTATGCCGATACGAGTTAATTAAATTGCCTAAAATTGACGGATGATTTTATGAGTAAAATTAACGTGTCTCATTGTAATTCGATTAGATGAGATACGGTCTAAGTAATCGAATTGTTTTATTACTTAGATTGAATTATTGTTACGAAACAATTGAAACAGAATGAATAATATATTGTAAATATAAGTTGTTGTAAATTTATAATTTGATAAACCATTTTGGTACATTTAATTTAGAATTACTAGTTAATTTTGTGTGTGACATATTTTATTAATATGTTGATTTTTAATATGTTAAAAATACATTACATTGTAACATGTCATGTAACATGTAACATGTAACATGTGACAAAAATTAACAAATGACAAAATAAAATGGACTACCCATTTTATCCAAGTGTACCGAAATATTGGAGGGGTTTATGGTTTATATTGTGCTTTATTTTAAATAAGAACATAATGATTAAACCTAATACCTAGCCTTGCATATCTAGTCTATTCTTGAGAAGAACAAGACCATGCATTGGCCAAAAAAACCACCCCTTACCACCCGTTTTTTTGAAGAGAAAACAAAAGGGTTTTCTCTTATTTTTACACTAGATACATTGATATTCTAGTAGGGTATTATTCATTCAACTACTCTCTACTTTTGTGAAACATTTTAGAGAAAGAAAACTCATAAAAATCCTCTCCTCTTAACCGAAATAAGAGAGAACAAAATTAATATTTTGTGTCAAGTTTATGTAAGATTTTAATTAATACTAGTTCATATTAATTATAATTATTAAGGGTATTACCTTGGGTATAATTCCTTAGGAGATATTCTCAACTTGAATCTTATTCTTCCATTTTGGAAAGCTCAAGAACTAGTACGAAGGTGAACTTACTAGTGCCCATTTATCCGAAATTATCAATGTAAGAATTGATTTTTCTCCTTATACTTGTAATCGTTTTGCATGCATAAGATCCGTTTTAATTTTATGACTAAATTAAATTATCATACTATGAATATGTAAACATATGAGATTATTGAATCCCAACAGGGTAAGTGGGGTAATAAAAGGTTATTACATTTCGAAATTTGGTTGATCTTAACGGAAGTATTAGAGGGACCGTTGTCTCAATAGGTCCGGGCTAAAGATGAACTTAATGTAATTTCATCGATCGAGAGTTCTAAGTGTAGAATCGGTTAAATGAGTTAACCTACCAAATTATATCAGTAAGGGTGTAGAGGGCCCGTTGGCTCACAACCGAGTTAATATGAATTTGGGTTTTGGAATTGTTTATATAATTGGGTGGAGGTCATTATATAAATGCTAAAACTTGCTAAACGTTTTCATATATTACGATGAATGTTAGTTTTCCCACTATTTCGTTGTTTAAATCTGTTCTATATCTTTGCTTCTAGACGTATACGATGTTATTTCGATTTTAACTTATGTCTCCATTAAACCACTATAGCTAAAGACAAATAGAATCTCCTTTCTAAAAGCCTCAATTGAACCGTTTAAATAGGGCATGGACTAGCTCCATAGGAATCATTCTATTCCATAGAACTCCATAGGAATTGTCCTATGTCATATAAGATTAGCATCTTAAATTCCTAACATACATATGTATGATTTCTTATGAAGAAGTATGAATAGAAGTAATGATTAGTCAAAATATGTTTTGATAATATCTTCTATGCATCCACGGTTCAAATGTCTTATTGCTCAACCTAAACACTTGTCATCAAGCACTTATATAGTTAAGAACATGACAATATTAAATTGGTAAATTGATTTGTTAGAAATTTTGATTAACCAAATACCACAATAGAGTTAACCCTTGTGAAGGATTAACTAGGAATTTAAATGAAGATAAGTCTTTATCAAGTAGAAATTCTTGAAGTCAGTGGGAGCGATAAGAAGTAACTACCTATCTTAAATTGTTAAGGATAGAACTAGGCTCAAAAGAGAAAGTGTTAGACACTAAAATAGATACAACCCCAAATAAGTAAAGATCAAGGAAGTTGGTTGTGTGACCCCAACATATTCCTTCTTGAATATCTATGACATTGAGATTGTATTCTTGCTAGATACCACATACATCATGAGTATTTGATATAAATTCGTGGATTTCATCATAATATTTGGCATTATCGTGTGACGACTAGCAACAATGAATTCAGAAATTTACATGAATGGAACTAAGGTAGTTGCCATTTCATCCATAAACATATAAATGTTATAGTGTACTCATTTTAGTTTTGTATTTAGAAATGTACCTCAAATAATTGTTATGATGTACACCAACTCTAAATAAGAATATAATTCAAGTTTTGTATAAAACGCAAAGGGTTTTACTATTGTAAAATTAAAATAAGCGTTGTGCCCTTACATACCACGATTAGATTTATGGTTAGATCATACAAATCAAGGTAATTATATTCTAATTCAAACTAAAAATAAATGTCATATATATGTAAGACTCAAATTAGTGACCCCTATCATTTCTCAATTCTAGATTGAAAATCGCATTTAGAAACTAGTGTTGACTAGTGTTCCAAACCATTTCATTAGGAATCTCTTAGTGTGTGCGAATCTTGTACTCAAAGCAAGATAATTCATGATCTTCTTCTTGAATAGGATTATGAATAGAGCAAGATATTCGCCCTATTTACACTTTGAAGTGTATGGTCGAATACTATTTCAATCAGAAAAGGTTATTACTTTTTCATCTCTTTTACCAACGAACTAGGTAGATACTTGGTATCCACTTAATGAGGTAAGAAGAGAAATTCTTTGAATAAGTTCAATGAAGTTTAAAAGTATCAAAACCTAGAGATTATAAAACCAAAGTATTAGTACTTTGTTAAGGAAGGGAACAATAAAGTAATGACTTTGATTTGCACTAAAAGAAGTGTGATATGGTATCACAAGTTCACTTTCATAAGCACATAATATTAGATAGAGTGTGTTAGGAAGTAACAAAGAATCCTATATGATATGATTGAATCTTTACAATAAAGTTGGAGGTAGTTTCTGTTATAAAATTTGTCTGGCATTTATATTTTCCACTAAAACATAACATAGTTAAAGCAATCATCTGCATTACATATGAGATATGGTTAGGCATGGTACCTAAACTATAGCTTATTTCGACAGTTAACATGTGCTCATTTTTCCTACATGATCACGAGAACGAAGGGTTTGTGGCTCGTGAATGCTGTCCATTAAGAAAAGAGGATTATTTCTTAAAGATAGAGTGGGATAAAATGTTCAAGAGCCACAGACTGATCATAAGACGTAAGAAAATGTTCCTTCTTGGTCAAAATCAGTAAAATATTTCTTCGAAACCTAGTTAAGTGGACAAGAGTCATATTATTTTGGAAAGTGACAAACCTGTAACTTATTAAGATGTTTTATCTAGTTTCAACTCCACAAAAGTCCGAAATGAACATAAACATTAAGATGTTTCCTTAACTTGGTTGATTGGTGGTAACAGGTTTGCACCAATTGCAACGCTTCGTTAAATTCGGTTTTCATAATATTATTTGACTGTTGGATTTTAAAATCATCTTGCATGAGTTTTGTAAATCGCAACTATCCTAATGTAGGATGCGAACTTAAGAAGAAATCTTAAGTTGATGTCGAGGAGTTGAATGGTATGTTTTAATCATGTGATACACCTTTCTCGAATTGTCGAGTAGTTTTGTTTATACATGAAATTTAGTGGGAGTAGGGTTGTATTATTAGTCTTATATGTAAATAACATATTGATCACTATGAGTGATGAAAGACTTAGGAGAAGAATAATACATATCTAAGATATCCAATTCGATGGATATTAGCATAAAGTTCAAAAGTATTGAACATGTAGAAATTGAATCCATTTGCTTCCGCTGCTAGATTAACTCATTATACTAAGATGTATCTCTATTCTTATACTTCGTATACTTAGTATGACGAGAAATTAAAATCGAATCTTTGTGAAAGTCACTATATAACCATATAGTTCATCCGTTAGTACTCAAGAAGGACTAAAGATATGAAGCTAAATGTTTGGAAATAATTGTTGGATTTATGTGCAATAAATTACACAAAAACCATATTCTAAACACATACGGATGGTTAGAGAACCATTTTGGCTATGATTATTTGAGGATTAAATATACGAGAAACGTTCTAGGCAGTTGAACAATGAGAAATATACAACGGAAATTATATTGTCAACTGATCAACATTTATCGGTAACGATTGGCTCACTAGAGTTTGACGTTACTGTCGTTTGACGGTGGTGATCGGTTGATCCCTTGAGTACACTTGCAACTATGAGATTTGCAAGAAGGATGAATCCCACACACTGTGAGGATAGTGGGAGCTATCCTAAGGCAAGAGAGCCTATGTCTAGATTGGATCTAAACACGTGCTCAAAAGGTTTTATAATACAAGATTATAGATAACAAAGGGAAATAGTATATAATGAGGTTAAGTAAGGTGCAAGATGTTGCTAAAAATTTTTAACCAAGGCCTTCTCATAGGCTTAACATGATAAGTCATGCCATTTCAATTGAATTGAGATGTACGATTATATATAAAATTAAATATGGATTATAGATTATGTAGTAATTGATATTGTATTAATTTTATATATGTGATAATGCATTCATCGTTTGAGTTTTATTCTAAACTCTTTTAATTTGTTATATCCAAATAGGTTGTAAAGACAACCTTGAACCCTATTAACGTGAACTGGATTAACATAGTATTGACCCCTAGTCACTTATATGAGGTGACGTCTCCTAATGACTAGAGTGTGCGTCGATTAATGGCAAGTTCAAGTGACATAGGGTCATGATAGATGACTAGTCGATCACATAGGCAGATTGTATGGGACACTCTGTCGGGCAGTGACCGCTTATAGAGTTCTTGAAATTCATATAGCCTGGTCGTGGCGAGAGCTACTATAGTATTCTTTTTTAGTCGATTCTTTGACTAGATACTGTTCGCCCAAGTTGGCACAGTTTCTGATTGGCTTTGATTTTTGATCTACAACTTCCGAATATGGAGTGCAAATGGGTATCTTTTGGGTCATCATGAACTGTGGCTGAACAAAGGGAACAATGCGATAGGAATTGTCCACCCCCTTGTCAGGGTTATCGAAATCTCAGGGCCACTGGAGGAGTAGTGAACTGAAAATGCATGGCCACGCTCGGAAGGTATCTATGGTAGATAACTCCGGTCAAAACAGTTACTCTACAGATCGAGGAAACCACTCTAGATATGATCAAATGCAAGTACGACCTGCAAGACACCTTGCATTGAGTGGGAGATGTAATAAGACATGAGAATTGGTGACGCACACTTGTATCGGACAAGTGGGAGATTGTTGGAGTATGTGTCCTCAACAATAGTGCAATCACATATTTAAATCTCATATTAAGAATACACAAGGGATGGTTCAATATATTGTCAACTGATCAACATTAATCGGTACCGATTGGCTGACTAGAGTTTGACGTTACTGTCGTTTGACGGTGGTGATCAGTTGATCCCTTAAGGTCACACCTATAAGACGATTCCCTTAACTGATAAGTTAATTGATTGTATATCGATACAGATTAATTAAATCCTTAAATCGAACAAATTTTATCAGTGAGTGAGAGTTATATATTTTATTATAATGTGATTAAATAAGATTCAATTTATTAATTAATATGTTACATTACTAAAATTGATTAATGTTTATGAAACATTTGAGATAAGGGTAATTAGTTAGTTATAATTATAAAATGTTGTAGATTATATTAACTAAATTCAAAATGACCTATTTTATATACATGTAATTGTGAATTACTTGTTAATTTGTTAAATGTAATTTACTTGATATTTAATGATATTTAATTAGTTAAATATGCATTTATATTACTAATGACATATTAAATGTCACATGTCACACATTACAATTGACAAAATACAAGTTATAAAATGGAAATCCATTTTAGTGTAGTGGGAGCCGGTTTTCAATGGGTAGTTTGAGGGTGTGTGTAGTTGATTATTTTATGGATTAAACATAATCATCACACCTAAATACACCTAAGCTAGCCTATTGTTTTGGTAAGACAAAAAGGCAAAAGGGAATTCCCTTCCCCATGCTCCATAATCGGCCACCCCCTCTCCAATATATGTGAGAATAGTTCTCTTATTTAATTTACTCAATACTCATGCAAAACTCTTGATGCGTGTCTAAAATATGATGTTTACACCCTCTTTTACACGCATTTCAGAGATCATTTGTGTAGTTTATTCTACTATATTCCCTTTTTCCGTCTACTTTCGTGTTTTTGTGTAAAATTGCAGAAATGTGAAGAATTCAGCGAAAATCAAGACGAATCCATCCCCGAGTGCTTGACATAAGATTTGACTCGGGAAATGAACTTGGTGCACGTAGCAAGGCCTGAAAGATATATTTGCGAGAGTTTTAGAAGCGGATTACCAGCTACAGCAGTCTATAGACTGAGCTACATGGTCTATAGACTGTCAGAATGCTGAACAGTTTACTACAGGCTGCTTAAAATGGCTATATCTTAAGTTCTAGATCTGATAATCGAGTGATTCTAATTGGTGGTGAAAGGTTATCCTCTTAGCTTTCCAACGCCGCGTAGAACGCCTGATTTGGCCAAGTAACGAAGAAATGGCAGCTGTTTTAAGATAGGTGCGCGCTGCAGAATTCGTCAGAATGTGTTACTGTACAGCACCCTTGGTCGATCGACTGGTACTAGTGGTCGATCGACCACCCCACGATCTGACGCGCAATTTAAGAACGAGAATTAGAAAGCCCAATGTAATTAGGGTTTAGGAAAGAAGTCACGTTACTTTTCCTTTATAACGTAACTTCAGATTGGCATCCAGGATATCTAGTATTCTTTATTATTCAGTTCCTTCTAGTATTTAGCAGTTTTAATTAATTCGATAATTTTCATAGTTTAGTTTTCTTAATAAAGTTCATTGTTTCCGGATCCTAATCTTCGGTAATTCTGTTCTTCGATTTACAGTTTATCTTTATTCGCCTTTCTTAGTTCAAAAATTGCTTGTTAGATCCCGAAACCTTAATTACTTTATTGCGTTTTTATTGCTTAATAATTTTAATCATGTTTTCCTTTATAGTTTTTGTTAATTTTACTGTTGTTATTATCACCATCATGAGTAGCTAAGTACCTTTGCTAAGATGTGAGGGGAGCTATAGCGTAGATGACGTAGAATAGGTGACCCCGAATTAGGGCATGGTCGATCGACTGGCTTAACTGGTCGACCGACTATGTCGTGTGGTCGGTCGACTGAGGTAGTTGGTCGATCGACCAGACCCGTGTTTTATTAGCATCGTTTGATTCGTTAAGTGCAATATTTAACAATGAGACCGAGAGGAGACTTGTTAGATGCTTAGTTTTGACCAACCCGTAGATCGAGAGATAGGGAAGGGCATTAATTAATGAATTAAGACGACTAAATTGCTAAGATCGAAAGATAAGTAATTTAGGCTTTAGGAATCACTTTTCAGGGCGAGAGCTAGTATTAGTGAAACCTAGGGACTAGTAGCATAGGCCGAAAGGAGCTGCTAGTTAACTTGGACCGAGAGGACATGTTTTACCCATCCTACACGACTGTATTTCAAACTTACCTAGGATTATGTGCCATCGCAGCTATAGTGAACCGACCGTCTTAGCTCCTTTTTATCATTTGCTTACTCTTATTTTTATTATTTGCTTATCTATTTTCGCATTTAGATTTAGATTAAACTCAAATCAAACCCCCCAGAAATTCATAGACTGAAATAAAAACAACTTGACTCCCTACCTCCCTGCGGATCGACCCTTACTACCGCTTGCTAGTTGTAGTTTGGAATTTATAAATATTATTTTTGGTACTTACTTCAACTGGTATCAAATTTTGGCGCCGTTGTCGTGGAGGCAGCGCTAGTTTTAGTTGTTCCTTTTTATTTTAGTCTATTCTCTAAGTTTAAGGGACTACTGTTCCTTAAACTTTTCTAATATTCTACTTGTAGTTTCTTCTTATGCGCAGGTCACCGGGTGGTGAGTTACTACCGTTAAATCCTGAGATCGAGAAGACCTTGCGTGAGTTGAGACGATCATCTAAAGTATTGCCGACAGAGGAAGAGCTGAGTACCCTGTCCAGTTATTATGAGAACGCATTATTTGAGGAGGATCCACCTTCATCTCCTATTTCCGCCTCATCAGCTGAGACCGTCACATCTCCAGATATGGTTGAAGAAGCTAGTATAGCCAGTCACTCTGAGCCAAAAGCTGAGAATCTCTATAAGGGATTCGCGTTGCCAGCTGGGACGGATAGGAAATTCGAAGCGAAACCGTTCTATATTATCTTGGTTGAGAGAAACCAATTTGGGGGAGCTGCAAATGAAGATGCAGCTAAATATATAGAGATATTCATTGACTACTGTTGTACCATACCCCCACCAACAGGTGTGACCCAAGACCAGATGAAAGAGACGATGTTCATATTCTCACTCCGTGATGCTGCTAGGGAGTGGTACCGAGATCTGGATCGAGCTGCTAATGGGATTACTGATTGGAACTCGCTGGCCCTAGCATTTTATAAAAGATATTTTTCTGCATCGAAGACCAATGCGATTAGAGCTCAGATCACAAGTTTTAAGCAAGGGCAAAATGAAGATTTTCATGAGGCATGGGTCCGTTTTAAGAGGCTGGTGCGATCTATTCCGCACCATGGGTTTGAGCAATGGAGCCTGTGCAATCAATTCTACAATGGGCTTTATGATGATTAGAGGGCTATCTTGGATGCTGCAGCTAATAGTAGATTTCAGAAAAATGTTGGAGAAACTAAGGGGTGAAAATTATTGAAGATATGGCCACCCATAAAGCTGAGCATGGAAATTCTAGGGGAAATCAAAGGAGAGCTGCTGAATCTCCTTCCGTAGCTGCATTAGAGGCTCTTACGGCGAGATTTGACAAGTATGAGTTAGGAGAAGCTTCAAAGGGTGGTATTTATCAGGTAAATGCTGTGTCAGACGATCCTTTTTCATGCAAGAGGTGTGGAGGAGAAGGACACGTTGCAGATTTCTGTATCAGTCCCAATGAGGTTTGTGCTGCTTTTCAACATTATAGGCAGACCGACACTTATTTTGAGCCGAATGTTCATCCAAATTTGAGGTGGAGTAGCCAGAATGTCCAAAATCCGACTCCACCTCCGCAACAGCAGAATTATGTGCCCCCTCATAAGCAAAGCAAAGAACCGTACTTAAACCACCCTATGTACCTCAAAGAATAAAGCCCCAGCTAGTCTCAAGGTTCTCGAGGCTTCGAGCTCAAAAACATGTTTCAGAGCTTGACGGGAATGCTGCAGAAGGAATCTCAGGCTAGAGAGGCTAGTACAAAGATGTTGGAAACTCAGATTGCCCAGCTAGCAGGTATATTTGCTACTAAAGCTCCGGGGCATTTACCGTCGCAGCCGGATCAGAAAGAGACCCTGAATGCAATCATATTAAGGAGAGGGTCTACCCTTGCTAGACCCGTTACTATAGAGGATGAACCCGAAGGAGTTATGGTTGAAAAAGGTGGAAAAGCTGCTGGAAAAGCAAAGAAGAAAAAGAGCGAGAAAAAGACGAACAGCAGCGATCACGGTCGATCGACCGCCATACCCAGTCGATCGACCACCCCTAATTTCTCAGCGACACTTTCTTAACTTTCTGTTCATTTTGGAAAAAAGGAGGTCAGTCGATCGACCGACCCCACTGGTCGATCGACTGATGATGATGCTGATGTCGAACCGTTTCGTCCTCCAATGCCAGATAACTTGAGGGATTTCTTGTTTCGGGGTGAGACGACTCCGAAATTATCGAGGCAAGATCCAAATGTTGATGGGTCATTTCCGGTTCGAAAGTATGACCCTATGACGGTTAATGGTTCATTTCTAAAACGGTCTGAAGAAGGTTCGAGCTACAACAAGGACAAAGTAGTGGATTTTCAGCCTAAGTCCACTGATGCCGGTATGAGAGACCTAAAGGAGAGGGCTAAGTTGCTTCTTACAGCTCCTTGTCCAGAGAGAGTGAGAGACTAGTGCCAACCAAAGATGAGGTAACATTCGGTAAATTCAAAGATTTAGTGCGTAGTCTTAATGTGCAAATACCTTTCTTAGAGCTAGTTAATCAAATACCTGCATATATGAAGTTTATGAGACAATTGCTAGCTAAGAAAAGGTCTTTGAATGCTGTCGAGTCTGTGCAATTAACTGAGGAGTCTAGTTCATACTTAACTCACATCTTTGCTCGTAAACCGTATGTCCGACCGGGTAGTTTCTCTGTCCCCTAATATTGCAACCTTCTCAATGAGAAGGCATTATGTGATTTAGGGGCTAGTGTCGGTGTTATGCCTTTGAGTCTGGCTAAGAAGTTGGGATTGACTAGATTTGCTATTCCGACATGACCGTGCGAATGGTGACCAGTCTGAGATGCGACCGATAGGTGTTTTAGAGAATTTGCCCGTGCAAATTGGGAAGTTTTTCTTTCCCGTTGACTTTGTTGTTTTGGACATTCCTGAAGATGTCAACATCCCAATTATTTTAGGAAGACCGTTTCTGCACACTGCTGGTGCAGTAATTGATGTGGGGTAAAGAACTTTGACCTTTAAGGTAGGGAAGCACTCTATTATGTTTGCCCAGTCCCCTAGGAAGAAAAACCCTATGTGGCCAATTACTTGTAAGGTGATTTCTGAAAAGAAATCTTATTTTGTGCTTTATGATATGCCTACTTTAGTACCTGTACCTATTCCTGTTGTGACACCTCCGCCCCATTGGGAGCAAATTCGAGGACAATTCTTTTGTTTTGGATATTGCGGCAGAAATGGTTTGGGGAACGAAGAGCCGTTCATTGCTCCAGCTGTGAAGGAGCCAATCGTTCAAAGAGGCGGTCTATGATGTCTTAGCTATGGCACGGATGAGGAGCCAGATGAGGAGCCCAAGAAGGAGCCAGATGTTGACCCGTCGGACGATGTGGTGGATTGGAGTGCTAAGAGGTTGAACACCGCGGAGGGTACTTCATATAGCCAGAAGCCATGGTCGGAGATTTTCCGCATTTTTCGCGGATGAACACTTTTTATTTCACAAGTTTTAGACATTTTATTGCTTTTGTTATACTATTTATTGCTTTGGTTTGTGTGAGACTTCGCTTTTATAAGTTTGCTTAGGATTTAAAGACTTTAGACTGTTACTTTGGGTTTAGCACAATTTTGGGCGCGTTATTATGTGTATTTGCAGGTTCATAGACCATATTAGCTCAATTTATTGAGTTAATTCGAAGAAATTGGAAACTTACAGCAGGTATCCCAGTTGATCGACTGGCTGGTATGGTCGATCGACCGCTTCCCGCCGCTGTACCTGTTCACGACCATTCCCCTGCTGTGTTTGGTCGATTTGCGGAGTTGAGGGAGTCTTTTGTCCACTTTATTCTCCGATTCGTTTCTGTTTTCTTCTGTTTTCTTATTTTGCACATAATTTTGCGTTTCGTAAATTGCTCTCTCAGAATTACGCGTGGTACTTTTGTTTCTTTTCAGGTACCTATGGTAGCACTGCTAGACTGCTGGCTACTGAAACCTCCTAGCTCACACTGGTTTGGGGAGGTTTCCTTTTGCTGCGCTTAAAGTCTTGTGAGTTTCCCATGTCTCATTCATGTCTTATCTAGTTATTTATCGCAGATTCCCATTTCCCTTTTGTTTCTTTTATATGATTTTGCACAATGGGGACATTGTGTGATTTGGTTTGGGGAAGGGTTTTGCGTTGCATTCATTCTGTTTTGCATTCACGTTTACATTTTTGTCTTGCATTGCTTATTTCATTTCCTCCTATATATACAAAAATTGAAAAAATTGAAAAATTTCAAAAATTCAAAAAAATTGCACGTTTATTTTAGCATATAGGTTGAGTCGGAACGGTAGTATTTCAATGATGACATTGCATTTTCAGCTGTTTACGCCTAAGCCGTGCTAAATTGACATGTTATTAGTAGAATCATTTGCATAGTCTACGAGTTTTCGTTAATTTATTCGCTGAATCCTTAGACTTGACTTAGATTTTTAGCAAACTATATCATTTTCTGAGTTGGTGACATTCATGACCAGTTCATTTAGGAATGTGAGTAGTTACTCCTTATAAGACATGTTATATCAATATGCATAAATATGAACTTGGTCTATTTAATACCTGTATGCATTCGGTTTGTGGTTTGTTGACACATGTGGTAGAGGTCCCCTTTTCTCATTTTACCCATAAACCTCACATAACCAAATTGCCTTCTTGTCCCAGAAGCTACATACATTATTTAGCCTACCCTATTCAAGCTAGTATTGGTAGTTGTGGGAATGTATTTATTACATTTTGGTTATATTGTTCTTTATGAGAAGTATGGTGGGATGTTGGAAAGGAGGAAAGAAAGAAAGAAAAAACAGAATTGAAAAAGAGAAAAAAAAAGAGAAATAATGAAAAGCAAGTTCGTCCTTTAGTCGACCGACTGGATTCATGGGTCGATCGACCGTGCACTACAGGAAAGAAAAAAAATCAAAATCGCATAATTCAAAGTCTTTATTAGATGGCGATTTTTGCTCCCATGTTGTATTTGTATCTTATGGGGAGTTGACTAATTTGAGATTGTGAGATTAGTGCTAATCATTAGCACCGGTTTTATTGTTGAATTTTGAGCAAGAAGTTGGGATGTTGTTATAATTTGGTTTTCAGTAATTACTAGCTTGGCTATAACTCTGCTTTCCCAAATTCATTTTAGCCCCTTCTTACCCATACCTCACATATCCAGAATTGCCTCGGCATGTGTCATGGTCTTTTATGGTTGGAATGCATATGTAAGGTTGTAGAGGTCATTTTAATATTAGATTGCAGGCATGTTCTTCTAGGTCGTAGTTAGGTGAGAGTCTTTACAAAATTACTTCTTTCTATCCTTCACATATATTCACCTGTGCTTATGTGTGATTCGACCCGTAAGAGTCCGAATTGATAAGTCTCTATAGTTGACGGTTCAGCAGTTTTTAACGACTACATAACTCGTTTGCATGATTCATAATGCTAATTGATTGTTGATTTGTAGCATTAAACTGGTTTAGGCTTTACAGTTTGCATTTCGGTCTGAGATTGAACTCGTTCCATTAGGTCCTAGGATCGAGTCTAGTTCTTGCTTGGGGACAAGCAAGGGTTTGGTTTGGGGAAGTTTGATGCGTGTCTAAAATATGATGTTTTACACCCTCTTTTACACGCATTTCAGAGCTCATTTGTGTAGTTTATTCTACTATATTCCCTTTTTCCGTCTACTTTAGTGTTTTTGTGTAAAATTGCAGAAATGTGAAGAATTCAGCGGAAATCGAGCCGAATCCGTCCCCGAGTGCTTGGCATAGGATTTGACATGAAGATTTCACTCGGGAAATGAACTTGGTGCGCGTAGCAAGGCCTGAAATATATATTTGAGAGAGTTTTAGAAGCGGATTACCAGCTACAGCAGTCTATAGACTGACCTACATGGTCTATAGACTGTCAGAATGCTGAACAGTTTACTGCAGGCTGCTTAAAATGGCTATATCTCGAGTTCTAGATCTGATAATCGAGTGATTCCAATTGGTGGTGAAAGGTTATCCTCTTAGCTTTCCAACGCCGCGTAGAACGCCTGATTTGGCCAAGTAACGAAGAAATGGCAGCTGTTTTAAGATCGGTGCGCGCTGCAGAATTCGTCAGAATGCGTTACTGTACAACACCCTTGGTCGATCGACTGGTACCAGTGGTCGATCGACCACCCCACGATCTGACGCGCAATTTAAGAACGAGAATTAGAAAGCCCAATGTAATTAGGGTTTAGGAAATAAGTCACGTTATTTTTCCTTTATAACGTAACTTCAGATTGGCATCCAGGATATCTAGTATTCTTTATTATTTAGTTCCTTCTAGTATTTAGCAGTTGTAATTAATTCGATACTTTTCATAGTTTAATTTTCTTAATAAAGTTCATTGCTTCCGGATCCTAATCTTCGGTAATTCTGTTCTTCAATTTACAGTTTATCTTTATTCGCCTTTCTTAGTTCAGAAATTGCTAGTTAGATCCCGAAACCTTAATTACTTTATTGCGTTTTTATTGCTTAATAATTTTAATCATGTTTTCCTTTATAGTTTTTGTTAATTTTACTGTTGTTATTATCACCATCATGAGTAGCTAAGTACCTTTGCTAAGATGTGAGGGGAGCTATAGCGTAGATGGCATAGAATAGGTGACCCCGAATTAAGGCATGGTCGATCGACTGGCTTAACTGGTCGACTAACTATGCCGTGTGGTGATCGGCCGAGGTAGTTGGTCGATCGACCTGGACCCGTGTTTGATTAGCATCGTTTGATTCGTTAAGTGCAATATTTAACAATGAGACCGAGAGGAGACTTGTTAGATGCTTAGTTTTGACCAACCCGTAGATCGATAGATAGGGAAGGGCATTAATTAATGAATTAAGACGACTAAATTGCTAAGATCGAAAGATAAGTAATTTAGGGTTTAGGAATCACTTTTCAGGGCGAGAGCTAGTAGTAGTGAAACCTAGGGACTAGTAGCATAGGCCGAAAGGAGCTGCTAGTTAACTTGGACCGAGAGGACATGTTTTACCCATCCTACACGATCGTGTTTTCGGACTTACCTAGGATTATGTGCCATCGCATGACTATAGTGAACCGACCGTCTTAGCTCCTTTTTATCATTTGCTTACTCTTATTTTTATTATTTGCTTATCTATTTTCGCATTTAGATTTAGATTAAACTCAAATCAAACCCCCCGGAAATTCATAGACTGAAATAAAAACAACTTGACTCCCTACCTCCCAGCGGATCGACCTTCACTACCGCTTGCTAGTTGTAGTTTGGATTTTATAAATATTATTTTTGGTACTCACTTCGACTGGTATCAATTCTCTTTCTCTCACACATAAAAATAGTTTTATGCTTGAATTTGTTCAAAAAATTCTAATATCATAAAAATATTACTAGTGTAGTAATAATGATATTATTAGAATAGATTTAAGGTTACTAGTAATATTATCTAGTTAATAATATTATTAGTGTTATGGGTAATGTCTTGGGTGCAACTAAGAGGAGTGTTTCTATACTTGAAACTTGAAGATCTTGGAGGATCATCCTAAAATACTTTTAGCTCAAGAACAAGGCTAGGAAGGTGTCCTACCTTGTGCCTAATATTCCGTCCCACACATGTGTAAGGAATAATTGTTTTCTCCTTATTTCCTTTTAATTCATATTGCATGCACTAGATCTATTATTCTAAATTAGTGAGTAATTTAGAAACTAATTAGAAGAGTCTAATTAGGGGTTAATGAACCTAACAGTATCCCTAGGATTTGAGTATGTGGTTGACCACTAAGTTGGAGTATGGGTTGAAGTACAAGGGAGCCAACTCACTCTCTATAAGGTTTATAATTTGAAATCCTCCAAGCTTGTGCACTGGATTTGTAACTACTTGGTTGCTTGACATTTTCTCTATTACGGCCTTGATAGGTGACGAAGTGATCATCGCTACCTTGCCATCTAGAGGGATCTTGATCTTTTGGTGTAAGGTAGATGTCACTGCTTTGTAAGCCTGAATCCAGGGCCTACCTAGAAGTATATTGAAAGATGCCTCGATGTCCACTATCTGAAAATTAACCTTTCGCTCAATTGGCCCAGTGGCCACAGTAAGGTTAATTAGCCTATTTACTTTACGTCGCGTTCTATCGTATGCCTGAACGCCTTAGTTAGTAGGAGTCCAGTCTGATCTTTTTATACCTAACTTGTATGGTGTCTTTAGGGGTATGACATTGACTGCAGATCCATCATCCACCAAAGTCATTGGTACGTTTTTCTTCAAGCATGTGAATGTGATGTATAGAGCGAGGTTATGAGTGATACCAAAGGGAGGCAAGTCCTCATCTGAGAAAGTAACTAGGTTACTTAGCTTGACTGAGTCTTCGAAGACTAGGTTGACGACGTCATTGGGTGTAGAGTCGTGTGCTATGTTCAATTTAGCCAATGCTTGTGTTAGAATTATTTAATTCCATTACATAACATATTCATATATGTGACATTTTAATTTAGTCATAAAATTAAAACTAGATCTTATGCATGCAAACTTGAATAAGAGTAGAGAAGAAATCGTCACTTCTTACTATTGAGGTTTCGGATTTTGGGCACCAACAAGATCTCCTACTTGTTAGTTCTAGAGCTTTCCAACAATGGATGAACAAGATTCAAGAGTAGAATCTCTCCTCAAGGATTTATATCAAGGAACCAATCTTAATGCTAATACCAATTTTGTTACTAGAAATTATATATTAGCTCCTTAAAAATCACTAACATAGATATTACTACAACTAGTAATATATAAGCAATATTAGTATGGAAAGGAATTTTTTTGAACTTTATTTCTCTAGAATACTAGTAGAGAAAAAAAAGTAGAGAGATAAGTTGTTGCATATATCATGAATGATAAAAAATGAGAAAACTATTTCTCATTAGTGGAGTGGAGGGGGGCGGTCAAGGAGTGGGTTAGAGTGCCCACTCCTTGCTCATCTTTTGCTACAATTTGTCTTCACAATATATGTAGCATGCTAGAATAGGGTATTAATAGGTTTTCTTAATCATGACCTATTTTCTCTTAAAAAGAACATCCATTATCTATGGTACCCTCCATTTTCGGTCCAAATGGATAAAATGGTTTCCATTTTATCTTTGTCATTTGTAATATTGTCATATGTCACATATTACATGACCCATTATGTAATTATGCAATTTTAACTCCTTAAAATTCATAATACACAAAAATGAAACAATTAAATAATTTCACTATTAATTCTCAATTACTATCTTAAAAATTGTCACTTTAATATAAATTACAACGTCTTGTAATTTAGATGGACCGTTCATTCCCGTCTCAATTGTTTCATAAACAATAAACAATTCTAAGTAAATAAAACAATTCGATTACTTAGACGGAGTCTTATTTAATCCAATTACAATAAGACCGTCAACTTAATCATAAAAATTATTTCCAATTTTAAGGTAGTAATTAACTCGTATCTACATACGATTAATTAAATAATCAATTAAGACCGTATTCCCTAAAGATATGACCTTAAAGGATCAACTGGTCACCACCGTCGTATGACAGTGATGTCAAACTCTAGTCAGCCAATCATTACCGATATGTGTGGACCAGTTGACTGTAAAATATTACATCCCACATGTATTCTTAAAATGAGGTTTAAACATGTGATCATCATGATCGACAGTTGTGATCGCATTATTGTCGGAGGACACTTATTCCAACAATCTCCCACTTGTCCTCGACAAGTGTGCGTTACCAATTCTCTTGTCCTATTACTATCTCCCACTCAATGCAAGGTGTCTTTCGGGTTGTACTTGCATGTGATCATATCGAGAGTGGTTTCCTCGATCTGGAGAATAACTGATTTGACCGGAATTATCTACCATAGATACATTCCGAGCGTGGCCACGCATTTCCAGTTCATTACTCCTCGAGTGGGCCTGAGATATTGTTTTAACCCTGACAAGGGGGTGGATAATTCCTATCGCACTATTCCCTTCGACTAGCCATAGCCATCATAACCCAAAATATGCCCATTTGACCCCATTTACGAAGGTCGTAGTAACATAAATCAAAGTTAATCTGAAACTGTGCCACTTTAGGCGAACAGTCTTTAGTCAAAAAAATCGACTCATTAGAATACTATAGTAGCTCTTGCCACGACCAGGCTTTATAAATTTGCCAGAACTCTATAAGCGGTCATAAGGCCCGACAAAGTGTTCCTAACAGTCTGCCTATATGATCGACTAGTCATCTCACATGACTCTATGGCACTTGAACTTGCCATCAATCGCATCACACTCTAGTCACTTCGAGACGTCACCTCATACAAGTGACTACGGGCGAATACCATGTTAATCCGGGTTCACTTTAACGGGGTTCAATATTGTCTATATAACCCGTTTGGATGTAACAAAGCATAAAAGTAGTTTTTAGATTTAAAAACTCGTACGACAAATGTGGTTATCACATATGAATAGTCAATACCTGATTACAACTTCATATTTTTATAATCCATTTTAATCTTATATGTAGTTGTTCATCTCAATGCAATTGAAACGACATATGACATGACTCATCATGTTAAGCCTATGAAAAGGCTTTGGTTAGTAGGTTTTGTCAACTTCTTGTACCTTACTCAACCTAACTACATACTCGTTTTCCTATGTAATGTATACATTTGCATTACAAAACTTCCTGAGTACGTGTCTAGATCCATTCTAGGCATAAGCTCTCTAGCCTTAGAACAGCTCCCACTGTTTTCACAGTGTGCGGGATCCATCCTCTTGCACATCTCATGATTGCAAGTGTACTCAATTTCCGTTGTAAATATTTCTCATTGTTCTTTATAACCTAGAACGATTCTAGAAAATCTATTTCTTAAATAACATAGCCACAATGGTATCTTAACCATCCTAATGTGTTTATATTATGGTTTTGTCGGAAACCATGCGCAATCTCAATTGTCAATTGTCATTTGTGTAACACCCTTACACAAAATAGCATTAAAAACACTTTGCTTTACATTCTTAATGCTTCTGCAAGCACTTAAGGGTAATCTTTATGGCTTACTTGGTAACTATTACTTAAATTCGATTTGAAACAATTCATTATACTCAAAGTATATGAAGTGTTATACATCATTTCCTATTTAATTGATTCGGCAGCGGAAGCAAATGGAATCAATCAAATATGTTCAACTCGATTGAACTAGTCATGAATCTTATCAACATAAGACTCCTTATTTGACATTAATATCTTGTATATTTATCTCCATAAATCCGGATATTAAAGATGCACTATATTTCTCCAAAGTCTTAAATCATTCCCAATGATCAATATGTCATCCACATATAAGACTAATTAAAATTTCCGTAACTCCCACTAAACTCTGTGTATAAACACAACTTCTCAACCTATTGAGAAAAGTTTTATAATATGATCAAAACATTGATTCCAACTCATTGATGTCCTACTCAAGACCATCTCTTAAGTTGCACATTATCTTAGGATTGCAAAAATCTACAAAACTCAAGACATGTATTGAATACATTCCTTCTAATTGAAGAAGTGGGTTTTAGATTCACTTGCTATATGTATATCATCATAATGAAACACAATCCCTAAGAAGATCCAAATAAACTTAAGCATTTCAACTAGTTCAAAGCCCTTTGATATCTAACAATTCACTTGGAATTTATTTCGGATTTTCATGGCTCTAAGCCTTGTATTGAGTTGTGACTTAAACACTCTCATGTAAGTCATATGTTCATTACTTTCCAGAAGTAATCAACTTGAATCAAACAATTTCTTTGTAAGTTGCAAGCTCTTTACTTTCTAAAAGTAACACTAATTCATCATCTTCAACAAGTGATGACTTTAACCTTCTAGGTTTTGAAGAAACAACGTCTTACACAAAACGTCTCATGTAGCCAAGAAAGACCAGTTTCTTGCGACATAACATTCTTTGTGGCTCTTGAAAAATTTCTCCCACTCTGTCTTCTGGAAATAAACTTGTATTCTAGAATGACAGCTTCACGAGCCACAAACCCATTGTACTCGTGATTATAGTAAGGAAAAATGAGCATTTGTTTCTTTTGAAAACTTACAAACATGGTACCCTACCATTTCATATCTTATATGATTCGTTTAGATTTAGTGGAAAACCACCTTAGACAAAATGATAATATCCCCAAAATAAGATTAAGTAAGTCAAAGTAACTTGATTGAAGTCCAAACCATATCGAATAGCGTTTGAATTCTTTATCCAACCACACATTATTCCATAATGCATGCTAAGAGAGATTAATTTGGGATACCATATCACATTTCCTTTGGCTTATATCAAAGTCTTCACTTTGATAATCCCATCACGACTAAATCGTGATTCTTTGAACTCTTTGAACTTCTTCAAAGATTTCTCCATTTACCTTATTAAGTGAACACATTAGTGTCAATTTAAAACGTTGGTAAAAGAAAATGATCAACCTATTTTGGATCAATGATTTACAACCTCGATCTCCTTTTCAACCAATAGGCACCAGACATCTTGCTTTGAATACAAGATACGCATATACCATAAGATTAACAACCTAATGGTTCCAAGAGTACTCGATAACTCTTTGTGTTCATCATTTCAGAATTTAAGGTTTACTCTTTGGTTACCAATTTGAGCCTTGTATCATCTACATGATATGTCATTCTAGTTTGGTTTAGAATATAATCACCTTGATAATGGGCTAGCCATACATCAAATCATGGTGTATAGGATCACAAAAGTGAAATCTCTTTTGTATCTTAACAAGTTTATATTCTTATTTAGAGTTTATGCACTTAATAGTCACAATTAAGTACAACTTTAAACCCAAAAACTAGATTGAGTACACAATGACTCTAACGCTCAACATCATTGTTGCTAGTCGTCATATTCTAATCATCCTATGTATCAAATACAATGATGAAAACCTCCACTGGTTTCTAATATTGACGAAGTAGTACTAGCAAAATTTATGTTAATCAAATAAACATTTAAAGAAGAAGGTCCCATTAGATGTCCCACAACTAACTTGTTGATTCTTCAATAATTTGGGGTAGTTTCCTTTCTAGCGTCCAACAATTAAGACAATGGAAACTTTATCGGTCGGGATTGATAGGTTTAGTATTGTTATTCTCAATAACGTTACTTTTAACATTACCTTGTATCAATTCCATTCTAATTTTTCTTCTTTGAACCTCACGCTTTTCTTAACGGTTTAAGAGAATGCTCCCACTCATTTCAATGAGTCTTTGCTAAGAGAAGCAAAATTGAAATTCATGAAGACTACTCTTCATTCGTTTGTTTTAGTCTTAAAACTTTCATTGAAGTGGTTGTGGTATTTTGGTCAATTTTGATTTCCAACAAATCTAGTTACAAAATGATGTAACGTTTCAAAGTACTTAACTCAATTAAGCATATGAGAAACAATTCATTGTAAGTAGATATGTTAGTCAAGAATCAAAAACCCTTTTGATCACGAATAACTTTTATCTATACTCTTTACAATGGATAATACGAGATTTTTAGAAGAAAAATTCAAATTTTGTTTTTAGTTACGATGTTTTAATGGAGATTTGAATCAAAAATCGAAATGATATCGTATATGAATTGTGGTAAAGAAATAGAACAATATGATAACGGAATAGTGGAAAACTTAACATTTATCGTTTTATTAATACTTGTAAATAACAAGTAAGGCATTTACATAGTGACCTCTACCCAACTATGATAAATGATTCCAAGATCCAAATTCATATTAACTTGGGGCTCGGTGTGCCGAAATACCCTTTATTAACATGACTCGGTGGATTAACTCTTTAATCGATTCTACTTTTAGAACTCTTGATCGATAAAATTACATTAATATTTATCTCTAGCCCGAAACACATCCGGAAATCATCGTGAATACTTTCGTTGAGTTCAATCCAAATTTCGAATAAATGTGTCCATGATCCAAATTCATATTAACTTAGGGCACGGTGTGCCGAAATACCCTTTATTAACATAAATTCGGTGGATAGTCATTTATCACCCACTTCCCCTACGTAACAAGGTTTGTACCCCGGTAGGGCCGAGTGCACTCCCTCATGAAATAGGTTTTCATGGTTTCTACTTTTTGGTAAGGCTATGTCTCAATTGTTTATTTTAGCGAGAGGTCGTGTCAATTTATTATCTATCACGTTTTAAGTGAACTAAAGCGGTGAACTACGATAATTGTAATTGACACGGTCAATAAACTCGATTTAAAATGCATGTTTAGTTATGGCGATTTAGCGATGCATGCAACATATAAATAAAATGCAAAGCATAAAAAATAAAATCCTAGTATGGCCTTCCTAAAATAGTAAATCTAATAAACTATTACAAATTCGGAAACCAACTCCTTTTGGTCCTTTGAACATCGTTTTTGGCACGCATTTCAAGGCAAGACTTTCTTTGATGGATCGCCTTCTCTAATGGCACCGTCTTCAAGGAACTCCGGAATAATTAAATTACAAAATGAATTACATAATTTCTTATTATACATTTGTAATAAAATAAAAATAAATCTATTAAATTACAAAACGGTGATACGAGATCACAAAATTACAACCAAATCGATATTCCCATACATTTCAGGTAATAACGATTAAAAACTAAGGCCATACTAAGTACAATTACATAATTCAAAAATTACATAAAATTAAAATATGACAATCATAAATAAAATGCAGCATTATAATATGTATGAATATGCTAGATTTTATGCTATATCGCCTTTAAGAGCCAATATCATATATTAATCGGTTTTACGGATTTGCGTGATTTAACTTGTTGAAATCACAATAATTACATAAATTTATATTTATGTACAAGTTAGTTACCCTAAGCATCTTAGGACTCAAAATTAGTCTCCACTAACATTTTGACAATAATTAAACTTGATTTCTTAATTGTTCATAAATGGACCTAAAAATACAAAATTATGCTATAAACTTCAAATTAAATTATAAAAATTTTAAATAATTTCGAAATTTTAAATTTAAACTCATGAACATTCTGGAAAAAATACCATGACACTCATAATGTTCAAAACTTAGGTTAAAAATTTCGAAAATTTATCGAGAAAAACAATGTTGCGGTTTATCGATTTTAACAATTATGATCATAAAAATATGAGAAAAATTATTTTCATCAACTTTTCACTTTTAGATCTGAAATAAGTGATAAAATGCAACACGTGACGTTTTTCATTTAGTCATGAAGTATGTTTTAGCATTATTACTAATTATAGTCACTATTTATGTGATTTTTCATCAAAAATTCATAAATCATGCATAAAGACTTCATTATAGCCAAATATTTTAGACACATCTTATAAAATTGCATGTGACAACATACTAAATTTCCATGGCCATATTCGAAATATAACTCATATTAACCTATTTACCCATTTAAATACGATTTTAACTTAAAAATCCATATTTCGAGCAAAACAACTCATTTTAACATGAAAATTTACAGGTCATCAGTAGATAATATATATAAAAACATATCCAAAACCCACTGAAAAATTCGAAGTTTAGCTATTTTTCGTCCAAAAATGACATTTTTATCATAAAAATCACATTTTAATGCCAATATTATATAAAATGAACAATAAAATCCATAAATAAACCAAAATGTCCTAAAAATCACTTAGGACCAGAAACTTTTAACATGCAAGGTTATTTTTAGGTTTATCTTCATAAAACCAAATTAATTAGTTTTGTATGTTAATCATATAACTCGGAAAAACTATAAACCGATTTGCATGCAAACAACCTAAGGCTCTTGATACCGCTTGTTAGAATTATTTAATTCCATTACATAACATATTCATATATGTGACATTTTAATTTAGTCATAAAATTAAAACTAGATCTTATGCATGCAAACTTGAATAAGAGTAGAGAAGAAATCGTCACTTCTTACTATTGAGATTTCGGATTTTGGGCACCAACAAGATCTCCTACTTGTTAGTTCTTGAACTTTCCAACAATGGATGAACAAGATTCAAGAGTAGAATCTCTCCTCAAGGATTTATATCAAGGAACCAATCTTAATGCTAATACCAATTTTGTTACTAGAAATTATGTATTAGCTCCTTAAAAATCACTAACATAGATATTACTACAACTAGTAATATATAAGAAATATTAGTATGGAAAGGAATTTTTTTTAACTTTATTTCTCTAGAAAACTAGTGGAGAAAAAAAAGAAGAGAGATAAGTTGTTGCATATATCATGAATGATCAAAAATGAGAAAACTATTTCTCATTAGTGGAGAGAAGGGGGCCGGTCAAGGAGTGGGTTAGAGTGCCCACTCCTTGCTCATCTTTTGCTACAATTTGTCTTCACAATATATGTAGCATGCTAGACTAGAGTATTAATAGGTTGTCTTAATCATAACCTATTTTCTCTTAAAAAGAACACCCATTATCTATTGTACCCTCCATTTTCGGTCCAAATGGATAAAATGGTTTCCATTTTATCTTTGTCATTTGTAATATTGTCATATGTCACATATTACATGAGCCATTATGTAATTATGCAATTTTAACTCCTTAAAATTCATAATACACAAAAATGAAACAATTAAATAATTTCACTAGTAATTCTCAATTACTATCTTAAAAATTGTCACTTTAATATAAATTACAACGTCTTGTAATTTATATGGACCGTTCATTCCCGTCTCAATTGTTTCCTAAACAATAAACAATTCTAAGCAAATAAAACAATTCGATTACTTAGACGGAGTCTTATTTAATCCAATTACAATAAGACCGTCAACTTACTCATAAAAATCATTTCCAATTTTAAGGTAGTAATTAACTCCTATCTACATACGATTAATTAAATAATCAATTAAGACCGTATTCCCTAAAGATATGACCTTAAGGGATCAACTGGTCACCACCGTCGCACGACAGTAATGTCAAACTCTAGTCAGCCAATCATTACCGATATGTGTGGACCAGTTGACTGGAAAATATTATATCCCACATGTATTCTTAAAATGAGATTTAAACATGTGATCATTATGATCGATAGTTGTGATCGCATTATTATCGGAGGACACTTATTCCAACAGCTTGCAGTAAAGCCTGGCGATGAGGAAATGAACTTGCAACTAGTTGCCTGACTGAAAGATCAGCCTTTGTCTTTTGCAGTTGCTTCAATAAATGGTCAGCAGATATATCTTCGCCATCATTTGGTGTGATGACATTGGTGTTAGTAGTTGGACCATTAGCAACTGGACCACTCGTTTGTCCTTGAGTGACATTTTTATATGGACGTCCCGAGCGAGTAAGGTGGTCTACATCTTGATTTTCACTAGCCTTGACTAGAGGATGTTATTTGAGGTAAACATCTTCATCGTCATCTGCCCATATTC
The DNA here is from genome assembly GCF_048544455.1 of Silene latifolia. Taxonomy (NCBI): domain Eukaryota; kingdom Viridiplantae; phylum Streptophyta; class Magnoliopsida; order Caryophyllales; family Caryophyllaceae; genus Silene; species Silene latifolia. Next base: position 4,511,135 of record NW_027413640.1, on the reverse strand, counting down.
CATTGACGATCCGAGCTCTCTCAAGCTTATGATTTCGGCCTCTAGGGCCGATTATTTGCTCGACTAGATTGTCGGTCACTACGATCACTTCTTGCATTGTGGATCCTTGAGATAAGATTGGAAACACTGGCATATCTCCCCTAGGTATAGTGCTTGGATTGCGTAGGGATGCCGCTGTAGCTTCTAGCTCTGAAACTTGTCTACTTACACCCTTTGCCCATGCGACAAAATCAGCGATAGTAGGGGAGATGGTGGAATAACTCTCCTCATTTTCTAGTGCATTGACCTCATCTTCAGCTGGAGAAATGAGGTGTGAACAATCCAAGGTGGATTCCTCATCTGTGATCATCAGAATTCCAAGAGGATTCTGAGTTTTCCTAGGCTTTCTTGCAGGAGGTATAGGCAAGAGCCCATCTTCAATCATATCATGAATGGCATGCTTCAATTTGAAGCAATTCTCTATATCATGCCCTTTGCCTTTATGGTACTCGTAGTAGGCATTCTCATCCCAGAACCTAGACTTCCTCTCTGGGTCAAGTGTAGGTCTTATGGGATGGATTTTGCCTTGTTTCATCAATCTTTTTAGAGCATTGGAGTACGAGTCACCAATGTTGGTGAACTTCCTCTGCAGGTTATTCTTCTTAGTAGACGATTCGACAAGGTTGATCTCGTCGGTCTTGCTAGTGGAGCCATAAGAACGACTCGTTGTGCCTTGATATCCGCGACCTACCGTTTTTTATAAGAGTCCTTTACAGATGTCGTCTTCCATTCTTGCTCCTAGCACAGTTAAGTCTTTGAAAGACTTTATGTTTTGGTACCTTAGATGGTTCGCATAGAATGGTCTTAAATTGTCCATGAACTTTTCAACAAGAGTAGCTTCATCTGGGCATTCGACGAGTTGTGTGCTAGTCTTTCTCCACCTACTTAGGAAGTCGGTGAAACCTTCTTTCTCATTTTGGGTAAGAACCTCTAGCTAGAGTGAGCATATTGACTTCAATTTCAGCATTATCTGCGTATTGTTTGGTGAACTCAATTGCAGCATCGTCCCAAGTAGCAATTTTCTTGTGATCCAAGGAGTAGAACTATTGCTTAGGAATAGTATCAAGAGATGAAGGACAGATCCTTAAGAACATCTCTGGCTTAATGCCTTTGATAGACATATAATCTTGGAATGCACGAAAATGGGTCAAAGGGTTTTCATGCCCTTTAAACTTCGGGATGTCAGTCATATTGAATTTAATTGGCAGTGGAGCATTTACTGCCTCATATTTGCGACCGTTTTCCCTATAGATGTCATCTCCCTCGAGATACATTAGTTGCTCCTCCAAATACTGGAGTCGCTTTTCAGCTTCAGTAGGACCTGGTGGAAGATTGACAACTAGTTATTCAAAGGGTGGAGGATTATTGTGTATGAGCGCGTCGGGAATGGAACCCTCTACAGGAGGAAGTCTAGCTTCTACAGCAACAGTACGGCCTTCGATAGCGTAAAGGCGAACATAAACTTGGTCTTGGCTTGTCTGGAGACGAAGGAGTGCACCTAGGATTTGATCATTACCATTTGCGGGCTGTTCGGGTTGACCAATAACGCTTCCATGACTAGTTCGCACCATTTTGGACTGAGGATAAGAAATCGACGACGAGTCAAAACATGATCGACCATTATTTCACACTTACTCAAAAAAAGGACTCGACTCGTGAAGTGGGTGTGTGCCACTGTGTCAAGTGGGATTTGAATATGACAAATTTTGAAATGTTTGTCCTAGACAATTGTAGTGTAGTTGTAGGAGTCCTGACTCGAAGTGAGTTTTGAAATGGGTTTGAGGCCCGAAGTTTGACCCGACATTTGGACAGAGTTTCGGCTTATATTGCGCTGTTTTAGGCCATTTTTGAAAATGTTTATATTTTGAAATGGATTTTATTTTACAAAATTTCGTCATGGTTTTGTTTATAAATGGTGATCACGTATATGATACAAACATACATATGGGCATTATAACGGTATGTTGAGTGCATTTAAAGAGTTTTGGCTTAAAAAGGTGGGTTGCCATACCAAGCAATCAAACCCTGGTCTGTGGAGAGGTCCGTGCCAAACATGAGAAAGGTCGGTTCCTAGTCCATTTCCTCGAGTAGTGAAAGCTCTCGATACAAACATGAGTATGTACCGCAGTATGGTTAACCTCAATCGCTATCCATCTTTAGGCCCAGATAGGAATTTGGACCGTCCGGACGGAACGATTGGTCGAATGGGTTAGTTTAGGGCCTAGGAAGACCAAATGAAACGACCTAAGAAGGTCAAGTAATGAAAATCGACAACTGTCTCGTATAAACTATTCCCTAACCTTGTTCAAGTTTCACCCTGGGTAATACGTTAGTGTATCATCCCCAGCGGAGTCGCCAAACTATGGACAGGGCCATCCGCGCCGCGCGCACCCGCGCGTTGTGGTTTTGAGGCGGCGGCACTTCAACCACGGAACCTTGGTTTGCCAAAGCACATCATGGGCCGTTACCGATTTATGAGGTATTGAAACCGGTGAAAGGTTGAATAAGCCTGCATTTGTGGAGTCGCCACCAATTTATTGTGGAAAATTGGAAACCGTTCGAATACCTCGTGCCATGTCAAGACACAAAGTAATGACATGAATACTAAGAACTCATTACCCTTAGCATTCTATGTCTAGAGTGACTCTGGAGATGCCAATAGAAATGGATGTCCAGAGATAACTGGAGTAAGGGGTGAGGGTACGTATCCGGAAGTTCTTTGATTCGAACACCTAGTCCCGCCCGCCTCGATAGCGGCCTCTACTAATGGTTAGAGAAGCCGTTCATATTTGATATGTCGTTGATGTAATGTATGCAATGCAACTAGACCTGTTATCGGGCCGGTTTCGGGCTTGGCCGGGCTTGGCCGGGGGCGGGCCGGGCTCACCAGGCTAGACCCTGAACAGGCCAGGGGGGGGCACGGGCTTGGCCGGGTTTGGCCGGGTCAGAGGCGAAGTCCCGACCGGGCCGAGGGGGGGCGGGCTGGAGGCGGGCTGGGGACGGGCTAGAGGCGGGCTGGGCCTGTTTTATTCTTTTTTTTTTTTATTAAAAAAAATAGTGACGATGGAATTTCATACGTAATCGAAAATTTTTATATTATTCCTTAATAGAAACGACATACATTCGATATTCGATAACTCCATAACTAAATTACATAATTATTTGACTTGCATAATAACGACGGAATAGATAATTGAAATTGAAATGACTCGATTTTAATATCACGGGTATAATTCACGAATCACGAGTAATGCCATGGGCCACCTTCAAATGACGATACATGACGCCGTATCCTTCACGGGTTCTCCATTTGTAGGATTTGGTAATATTATTATCTTCACAAACCTTGCAAATACACTTGAATTCATTAGACATATTTGGATCGGACATTTTGTGGAAGTACCTCCATACGAATAGTTCCCGAACCATGTTTTTTTTTTGAGATGTTAAATAACTTGAATTTATAAAAATATAGAATAGAATAGTTGAGAAAGTGAGAGGACTAAATGTGGGAATTGAGGGGTTATTTATAGGATTAGAATTAGGAAAATTAAAATAAAAAAAATAAAAAAACAAAAAAAATTGACGTTTGAATTCTGGGAAATTGCCAACTTTAAAGTTGGTAGAGATTCCAAAAATTTCAACTTTAAACGTTGGTTTTCAAAAATTGACGTTGGAAATTTGGAAATATTTGGTGATTTGAGAGATTTGGTGGGGCCTGCCAACTTTAAACGTTGGTTTTCCTTTTTTTTTTTTTTTTTTTTTTTTTTTTTTTTTAGTTATTATTATTATTAAATTGAAGTGATTAATTATCATTTTAGGGGGGAAAAGGAGAAAAAAATAAAGGGCTTGAACTTTACTATTATAAATTTTTGAAAAAATTTCAAAATTTATAATAATTAAGTTGCCTACGTATCTTCGTCGGAAATCGGAAGAATCAAAGCCCACGTAGTTCTTTACTTACCCGACTTACTTAATTTTTTTGAATTGGAGGCGGGTGGATGACTTTGAGCTTTCTAGGTTGGAGAGCTCGTCTCGGATGACCCATCGTCTTCCTCTAATGGGTCGTACTCCGTTGCCCCTTGACGTCTTATTTTGGCTTGATCCCAATCTTTTTTGCATACACACATCTTTACGGTCGAGGGTGCTAGGCTAGATCTTCTGTCATCTAAAACTCTTCCACCTGCACTAAAAGCGGACTCCGACGCAACCGTAGAAGCAGGAACAACAAGCACGTCTCTAGCTATTTTTGATAGTAAGGAGAATTGTATGGAACGAGATTTCCACCAAAGAAGGATGTTGAAATCCTTATCATTTTGTTCAACTTGATATGATAAATAATCGTCCAATTCTTTTGTGGCGCAAATAGTAGTGGAGGATTGTGTTGACGATGCCCGGAATAAAATTGAATGAAGTTCGTTGTCAAACCGAGCGCTCTTTTGAGCCGGAGGGTTATCACTACTAGACTCGTCATTAACCGTAGCATAAATTTTAGACAACTCACGTAAAACATTAATACAATCATCAACATAATTTTGAGCATTATATTCAACAAGACCAAGCAATTTATAATAACACTCTATGCTATTTCTTAAACCAATATGTTTAACACACGGATCTAATATGCAAGCAACACCATATATAAGTGGAAAAGTTTTAAAATATTTCAACCATTTTTGTTTCATATCAATTATCACAGGTATTAAACATGGTTCGGCCTTTTCAATCTTAGAAAATGCAAGAACGATTTTTAAACATTCAAGTATAACTAAATGCACATTAGGTTCATACACAAGAGAGAAAATGTTGGTGGCTTTGTAAAACGGTTCAAATAGTTTACAAACATTTTCGGCAATTACCCACATACTATTATCAAGCATTTCTTGGTCGTAACGTTGGTGACTATTATATAACTCATTTAAAACGACTTTATATTTTAGAGCTTGGTTAAGCAATTTATATGTCGAATTCCACCTAGTAGGGCAATCGGTGGACCATTGTTTTGGTTTTAACCCATGTTGTTTGCACAATGTTTTGTATTGTGTTTTCCTCGATCTAGCATTTCTAATCCAATTAATGCAAGTTTTGATTGGTTTTATAAGTGGTGCAAGAAAAGTAACTCCTTCTTGAGCCGCCAAGTTTATAATATGGGCACAACACCTAATATGCACAAGTTCGCCATTTAGCAATAAATTATCCATTCCAAGAACATGTTCAATACATTTAGTGTTAGCCGATGCATTGTCAAATGAGATGGAGAAAACGTTCTTAGACAAATTAAACTTTTCTAAACATTTTTTAAGACGCAAAAAGAGATTATAACCGGTGTGTATTTCTTCCATGATATCAAAAGCAATAATACGTTTTTGTAAAAAATAATCATGATCAATCCAATGAACGGTAACACACAAAAACGGATCATTTTGTTTTGTAGTCCATGTGTCGCTAGTTAATGCTACTCGGCCATCATATTTAGCAAAATATTCAATTAATTCTTTTTTTTGTTCTTTATATTGTTCCATAGTAGTTCGTTTTAAAGTGTGACGGTTAACACGAGTAAAAGCGGGTTGTAATGCTCGCTTATTAAAATTTTCCAAATTAATACTTTCACCATAAGTAAAAGGCAACTCTTCAAGATTAACGAAAGTAGCCATATGACCAATCATAGCCTTTTGGTTATAAAAAAAGGTTTACCTCCACCGGCTTCTTTACTCATGAAACCGCTAAGTTGAGTTTGAGTTTGGCTAGCAACACCACTTAGGTTATACCATGCTCACTATTCAAGTGACGACTCATGCTTCCAAGTCCACTTCCAACTTTCCAAGCAAAATCTTTGTGTACTTTCTTCACATCACGGCAAACGGTGCATACACAACGACAACTCCTCGGATCATTTGCGTCTTGCACCTTCACGAAATAGTTCCATACAAATGATACTTTCTTATTTCCTTTTTTACTTTGAGTCGCTTCTTCTTCAATATGTGCATCATGGGTAGAACCTACAAAAATTCAAATAAATTAGATGATTATATTACTAAAATGCAAGATTAAAACAAAAACTAACACTAATTAAAAAATAAAAGTAACAATAATTAAAAAAGCGAAATTAACAATAATTAAAAAACGGAAATAAAATATATTACCCTCTTGAGACGCAAACATCGCATCAACTTCTTCCGGAGTATAATCTCTTCCCTCTTCCATTTTTATATCACTAATTTAAAATTTTAATAATAACAATAATTAATATTTATTATAAATTTATAATAATTAATTAATAAGATAATTCTATTATACTAGTAATCTATTATATTCTAACTTAAAATTAATTAATAAAAACTTGATAATTTGAATTTAGAGAAATATAGAATAGATTAAGATAGAGAGTTGAGAAAGTGTGAGGATTAATGTGGGAATTAATGGGTATTTATAGAATTAGAATTAGGAAAAAAAAAAAAAAAAAAAAAAATCCTACCGTTGGAAAGCCAAAGAATGGCAACAAATATTATGGGAATTGGGAAATTGTAATTAGCCGTTAGAAAGAGCTGTTGGCAGCCAACAGCTATTTTTTGAGCGGGCCGGGCCGGGCCGGGTAAGGAGGCGGGTCAGGGGGCGGGCCAGGAGGCGGGCCGGGCTGTGCTTTCATGACCCGGGCCAGGCCAGGATATGCAGGCGGGTTTGGCGGGCTTGGCCGGGCGTGGCCGGGAAGCCGTGTCTTCGAATCGACCGAAGGGCGGGAGGTCGGGCGGGGGCGGGCGGCTGACCGTGCGATTGGCCACCTCTAAATGCAACAAACATTGATTAATCCTAGCATGTGAAATTAGACTATGTCGGTTAACACGTATTTTAGCAAACAATTTGGTCGAAGTAAATGTTAGATTCAATACATGTGTGTTGAGTTTATCGATTAGGTACTTAAGATGGGGAGGGGTTCAATTAAGTACCCTTTTTAAAATTAAAGCGAAATTAAAGCTAAAGATCGTTCACGATTTTCCTTCTGAAACAATACACAGGAAAATTGAACAGTTTCGGTGACTGTACAAACAATCAGAGTTGTGCTGTATTGTTTGTTTGATCAAATGCGTGAACCAAAAAAAGAAAACAAATAAAATCGAAGGCAAACGAAATAAAAGAAAGCAAGAGACACACCATTTTTAACGTGGTTCGACCTACTCTCTAAAGGTCTACGTCAACACTCTCTCTTATTTATATTCACTTTATAACTAAACCCGATTACAAAGCAAATCCCCACGATCAACCCCGATCGTGCAACTCGAATACAATCCCATACCCCAATAAAACTCTCTCTCACAAATTGAAAATTACAATACGATATGTCTCCTTATATGGTTCAACAATTAGAACAATGGAGAACAAAAATTAGCCTTATGAATATACGACTTGCGTACTCAGACTCAATCCACAAACACGGCTTTCACAAATGTTTTGCAAACTGAAAGTTGTACACTAAAGAACAAATTTGCAAACACTTCTTTTAAGAACAAATAAGACGAAATGATTTTCTGGAAACTTTTTAAAACACTTTGCTCTCAAAATATTCCCGTGAAAAGTTACAAGTGAAGGGAGTTGTATAAATATAAAAGTTGTTGGTTGACCAAATCAAATCCCACTTTGTTAGGTAACAAAATTTTTCCAAAATAAAATCTTTCATTCCTTCTTTTACGTAAAAGATAGTTGTTTATCAAAAGCCAATTACCAAATTTGGAAAATATTATTTAGCATAAAATTTAGGAAGTTTCTAACAGAATATTTCCAATCAAATTATTTTGCCAAGAAAATATTTTACATCGAAATCATTTTATCAAACGTGATAAGCCGTGATTTATTGGATCGAATGAGAGAGTAAGCACAAGTTGTATACTCTTACAGTTTTTCTAGACACGATTCAAGACTCATCCAACGCTCCATCCGTCTTCTCTTCCGAGCAAATGTATTTGTGGGCCTGTCATACATACATCTAGCATATATCATTAATTTAGCGGGGATATGAAAATGAAGGACTTGTCATCATCAATATAATAGGTGCAATAAATTCCCCCTTTGATGATGGCAAGTTCCTTTGAAAAGTTTCCCCCTCAATATCAGAATACTCCTATAAACATTCAAGAAAAATCCAAGACAATAGCAGAAATAGGAAATAACATGATCAGTAAAATAACTAAACCAAAGTTCATGGAACACACACGAGATTATCATAGGCATAGGTCAAATATCAGCAGCTACTAAGTGCACTAGAGTCCCTAAATCTTTCCCCCTCTTGACATCATCAAAAGGAGAAAGATGGTCAAAATGTGTCAACGCATCGCCCCATGGTCATTTAAGTGTCAGTGCACCTACCAGACACAGTCAAAAAGACATCATCGAAATAAGTACAGACCACTAATAAGAGTACGAATAATACATAATCAGCAATAATAAGAGGCATGCAAAAGAAGGGTAGGGGAGGAGAGGTCTATTTGGGAAAGCGGGCTAAGAGCTATTTGAGGAGGTCAGGAATAACAGTAAGCTGGGCAAGGAGTTCTCTGATGGCCACCAACTCTTGTAAGATCGTTCCCAAACCACCAGCCGTGGTATCTGAGAGGTCATCCAACTTCAATCCAAGAGCCCCATAACCACTTGTACTAGACCCAGCAGAAGCCTGACTGCGCAACCCAAGCAACTGATCATCAACAACCCGAATATGCATCTGCCCCATCAGCCCATCTCCCATACGATCATCCAAAGCAACACAAAAGCTATCATCCGACAAAAGTTTCAACTGCCAAAATACATGACTCAACCACATCCCATAGGGCAAATCCCGTTTCTTCTTGCTATTTGCTTTCTGAACGTCGGCTGCAACTTCACGGATATAATGAAACATAATAACAGCCAGATTTACAGGTTTTTTTTATCATAAGATGATACATGAGCAGCAAATCAGAAATATGCCAATAACCACGAGAATGAGGACGGGGAGTAATGGTCCATCGAATAACATTATACAAAAAACTGATGAGGGGCATCAAGAATACGGGGGCTAATTTGACCATTGATATTAGCATCAGGATCAAAATATTGAAGAACCATGAGAGGTCCAAGTTAACCAACCTCGGCCAACTATTTTGAGCAAGAATATCAAAGCCAGCAAATGGGATTTTAAACATTTGGGCAAACTCAGCGGCTCGTAAGACAAAGGGCTTACCATTAATTTTAGCAGATAGCAAAGTTCCGTGATTGTTCACCGTAAACGACTGATAAAATTGAAAAATTTCCCGGATGAATACCACAGAATGAGCGGTAAACATAGAGGTCCACTTTTGAGCAGTAAGAAGATCAAGGAAAAAAGAGAAGGCGGGTTTAGATTCTAACCATGAAAACGGGTAGTAACGGCCTGGGAGAATAGAGTGAGCAAGTAATCGTTGACAAAGACTGAAGTCCGTGTCAGTCATATCCATAGACCGAAGAAAGTCGAGAACTTTATCGCTATCCTTGGAAGACAGTAGTGTAGCTTTCATGACTGGAGCACCATCCACCGTAGCAGCATCGACGTACACCGAAAAATCTGGGCGCTTTCTTTTAAGAGACACTCCCTTTCCTTTTTTCAACAACTCCAAATGTTTCAAACTGTCATAAAGACTGGCAGTCCACTCTTCATTCCCAGATCCTCTATCATCCTCATACACCATCTTCCCTTTACCTTTCCCTGACACATGAGCCGGAACAACCCAATTTCCATCCTCGGGTTCACTTATCCTAATCCCTGACACATGACACTAATATGTTCACTTAATAAGGTAAATAGAGAAATCTTTGAAGAATTTCAAAGAGTTCAAGGAATCACGATTTAGTCGTGATGGGATTATCAAAGTGAAGACTTTGATATAAGCCAAATGAATTGTGATATAGTATCACAAATTAATCTCTCTTAGCACGCATTATGAAATAATGTGTGATTGGATAAGAAATCAAACGCTATTCGATATGGTTTGAACTTCAATCAAGTTACTTTGAGTTACTTGATCCTTTTGGGGATTTTATCATTTTGTCTAAAATTATTTTTCCACTAAATCGAATCATATGAGATATGAAATGGTAAGGGTACCATGGTTGTAAGTTTTTCACAAGAAACAAATGCTCATTTTTCCCTTGCAATTATCACGAGCACGACGGGTTTGCGGCTCATGAAGCTGTCTTTCTAAATACAAGTTTATTTTTAGAAGACAGAGTGAGAGAAATTATTCAAGAGCCACAAAGAATGCCACAGAGAATGTTATCTCGCAAGAAACTGGTCTTTCTTGGATACATGAGACGTTTTGTGTAAAATATTGTTTCTTTAAAACCTAGGAGGTTAAATTCGTCACTTGTTAAAAATGATGAATTCATACTACTTTTAAGAAAGTAAAGAGCTTATAACTTACAAAGAAATTGTTTGATTCAAGTTGATTACTTCTGGAAAGTAATAAACATATGACTTACATGAGAGTATTTAAGTCACAACTCAATATAAGGCTTAGAGCCATGAAAATCCGAAATAAAAAGGGCTTGATTGGTGGCAAAGTGTTTTGCACTAGTTGAAATGCTTAAGTCTATTTGAATCTTCTTAGGGATTGTGTTTCATTATTATGAAATACATAGCAAGTGAAATCTAAAACCCACTTCTTCAATTAGAAGGAATGTATTCAATACATGTCTTGAGTTTTGTAGATTCTTGCAATCCTAAGATTATGTGAAACTTAAGAGAGAATCTTAAGTAGGACATCAATGAGTTGGAATCAATGATTTGATCATGTTATAAAACGTTTCTCGATAAGTCGAGAAGTTGTGTTTATACATGAAGTTTAGTGGGAGTTACGGAAATTTTAATTAGTCTTATATGTGAATGACATATTGATCATCGAGAATGATTTAAGACTTATGGAGTATTATAATACATCTTTAATATCCGGATTTATGAAGATAAATCCACATGATATTAGCGTCAGTAAGAAGTCTTATGTTGATAAGATTCATGACTAGTTCAATTAAATTGAACATATTTGATTGATTTCAATTGCTTTGCTTGCCGAATCAATTAAAAAGAAATGATGTATAACACTTCATATGCTTTGAGTATGATGAATTGTTTTCAAAATCGAATTTAAATAATCTTTACCAAGTAAGCCATAAAGATTACTCTTAAGTGCTTGCAGAAGCATTAAGGCTATAATGCAAATTGTTTATGATGCAATATTGTGTAAGGGTGTTACACAAGTGACAATTGACAATTGAGGTTGCGCATGGTTTCCGACAAAAAGCATAATCAAAACACATTAGGATGGTTAAGATACCATTGTGGTTATGTTATTTAAGAAATAGATTTTCTAGAATCGTTCTAAACAATAAAGAACAATAAGAGATATTTATAACGGAAATTGAGTAGACTTGCAATCATGAGATGTGCAAGAAGGATGAGTCCCGCACACTATGAAAACAGTGGGAGCTATTCTTAGGCTAGAGGGCCTATGTCTTGATTGGATCTCGACACGTACTCATAAAGTTTTGTAATGCAAATGTATACATTACAAAGGAAAACGACTATGTAGTGAGGTTGAGTAAGGTACAAGAAATTGAAAAAACCTACTAACCAAAGCCTTCTCAAAGGCTAAACATGATGAGTCATGTCATTTCAATTGAATTGAAATGAACAACTACGTACAAGACCAAATTAGATTATAGAACATGAAATAGTAATCAGGCATTGGCTATTCGTGTGTGATGATCGCATTTGTCGTTCGAGTTTTACTTTAAAACTCTTTTATTATACTTTGTTACATCCAAACGGGTTGTGGAGACAATTGAACCCCGTTAATGTGAACACGGATTAGCATTGTATTCGCCCATAGTCACTTGTATGAGGTGACGTCTCGAAGTGACTAGAGTGTGATGCGATTGATGGCAAGTTCAAGTGCCATACAGTCATGTGAGATGACTAGTCGATCACATAGGCAGACTGTTAGGAACACTTTGTCGGGCCTTATGACCGCTTATAGAGTTCTGGCAAATTTATATAGCCTGGTTGTGGCGAGAGCTGCTATAGTATTCTAATGAGTCGATTCTTTTGACTAAAGACTGTTCGCCTAAGTTGGCACAGTTTCAGATTAACTTTGATTTGTGTTACTACGACCTTCGTAAATGGGGTCAAATGGGCATATTTTGGGTTATGATGGCTGTGGCTAGTCGAAGGGAATGAGTGCGATGGGAATTGTCCATCCCCTTGTAAGGGTTAAAACAATATCTCAGGGCCACTTGAGAAGTAATGAACTGGAAATGCGTGGCCACGCTCGGAAGGTATCTATGATAGATAAATCTGGTCAAACAGTTATTCTCCAGATCGAGGAAACCACTCTCGATATGATCACTTGCAAGTACGACCTGAAAGACACCTTGCATTGAGTGGGAGATAGTAATAGGACAAGAGAATTGGTGACGCACACTTGTCGAGGACAAGTGGGAGATTGTTGGGAAATGTGTCCTCAACAATAGTGCGATCACATGATTTAAATATCATTATTAAATCTCATTTTAAGAATACATGTGGGATGTAATATTTTACAAGTCAACTGGTCCACACATATCGGTAATGATTGGCTGACTAGAGTTTGACATTACTGTCATGCGACGGTGGTGATCAGTTGATCCCCTTAGGTCATACCTATAGGGAAATACTCTTAATTGATTATTTAATTAATCGTATACCGATACGAGTTAATTAAATTGCTTAAAATTGACGGATAATTTTGTGAGTATAATTTACGTATCTTATTGTAAATATGATTAAATAAGACACGGTCTAAGTAATCGAATTGTTTTATTACTTAGATGAAATTATTGTTTACAGAAACAATTGAAACGAAATGAATAAATTATTATATATACAGAATGTTGTAGTTTATAATTTGGAAACTTTTGGTACAAGTAATTACGAATTACTAGTCGATTTTGTAAATGACATATTTTATGAGTATGTTGATTTTTAATATGTTAAAAATACATTACAATTTCATATGTCAAGTAACATGTCACATATGTTACAATTGACAAATGACAAAATAAAATGGAGCATCCATTTTATGTTGTATATGCCGAAATAATGGAGGGAGTATATGATATACATTGTGTTTTTATCTTGAGTGGAAAACACAATAATTATACCTAAAGGAGTAGCCATGCACACCTATGCTTTTGAGAAGAGCAAAATAAAAGGTATTGGGCTACCTACCCAAGGCCCCCTCTCTCTTCTCTTTTTCGGCCCTATCAAAAAAAAGAGAGCAATTTTTCCTCTCTAATTATTCATTCATTTTTGTGATACAAAATACAATTTTCTAGTGTAAGAAAATGGATAATCTCTACAATATATGATTTTTCTAGAGAAATAAACTCACAAAAATTACTCCTCTCTTGACCGAAATATTCAAGAGTAAAACTACAATTTATATTGTGTCAATTTTATAGTAAAACTAATATTATTACTAGATCTAAATAATATTAGTTATTATGAGTATTCCTTGGGTATATGCTTTTGGGAGGGATTCTATACTTGAATCCTTGTTCTTCCATTTGGAGAGCTCAAGAACAAGTGAGTAGGAGAACTCACTTGTGCCCATAAGAACCGAAATTACAATGTAAGGGTGATTTCTTCTTTATTTTGCTACCTTGTTTGCATGCATAAGACCTTTATTTATTTTTATGACAAATTAATTTATAACATATATGAGTATGTTTATGTATATAGATCTACTTTTCCTTCAGGTTTCTGATCTTGATCTTGCTTGAATACAACGATCAAGTGTTCTTTGAAGTTGTACCTTCTTGGTCCAAACTTCAAGCTTGCATCTTCGAAGTTGTACCTCCTTGGTCCAAACTTCAAGCTTGCGTCTTTGTAATTGTTCCTTTCTATATTAAGACTTGAGCACACAATTACACGCATATGTTTATAATATTAAGTCCAAATACAAATCATTACTGTCATTATCAAAACAATTAATTAGGACTAAAGGTCCAACAAGTTGCAAGAACATTCTTGCTAGAACTCCCACTGAAATTTATATTTCTCCTTGTTTCTTCAAACAAGGATGCCTTGGATTTAGTGAGATTTTCTTCACAAGGTTTTCTTACCAAAGAAGTAGGCATAAATATTGGAGTGGGAGGTGTGGAAGTGGTAAAGTAGCAAAGATTTCCATCCTGACCAATGCCAATGCGTATTTATCTAATCGTATCATTGTCATACTCGGAGCACTTTTCATCGAATGATTGGAGCCTTGAATTAATGGTGATTGATGTAAGAGTATTAGATCAATCCATTGCGAATAAATAACTACAAGAACGGAAATGAAGGAAATAATTAACATCTATCGTTTTAATAATACTTGTAAACAAGTATTGCATTTATATAGTGACCTCTACCCAACTATTATAAATGATTCCGAGGTCCAAATTCATATTAACTCGGGCACGGTGAGCCGATTCATCCCTTATTAATATAACTCGGTGGATTAACTCTTTAATCGATTCTACCTCTAGAACTCTCGGTCGATACAAATTACTTTAATATTTATCTTTAGCCCGGAACACATGCGACTACGGTCACGAATACTTCCGTTGAGCTCAATCCAAATTTCGATTTAGTAACATTTTATTACCCACTTACCCAACGTAACAAGTTTAGTATCCTGGTGAGACGAGCCTACTTCCTCATGAAATTGGGACTCATGGTTTCTACTATTTGGTAAGGCTAGTTCTCAATTATTATTTAGTGAGAGGTCTTGTCAATTTATTATCTTTCACGTTTTAAGTGAACTAAAGCAGTAAACTACGATAATTATAATTTACACGGTCAATGACTCGATATGATATGCATGTGTTGTTATGACGATTTGGCAATGCATGCAACATATTAGAAGAAATGCAAAGCAATAATAAAAATTCCTAGTATGGCCTTCCTAAAAATAGAAAATCAAATAATCTATTACATATTCAAAAACCAACTCCATTGGTCACTTGAATCTTCAAATGGCACGCCTCCCAAGAACACCGTCTTCATCGGAACGCCTCTCCGAATGGCACCGTCTTGAAGAAACTCCATGATTACAAATAATAATAAAAATACAAATTTATTCCTATTATACATTTGTAATATGAAAAACTAGTAAAAATAAAAGTGATACGAGATCACATTAAATTACAACTGAATCAATATTCCTTTTCATTACGTGTAATATCGATTAAAACTAAGGCCATACTAAGATAAAATTATATAATTCAAAATTGTATAAATAAAAGACATTCAACAATTGAAATATGCAGCATTATAATATGTATCTATCATGCCAAATTATGTGCCAAATCGCCCTATTTAACTTGTATCGTTTATATAACCCGGTTTTATGGAAATGCGTGATCATAACTTCTTAAAATAACAAATTAACACTTAAATCACTGTAATACTCAGGATATTTTAGGACTTTGTTGACCGACCCTTTTGACCAAGAAAGACCTTAGGGAGGAATGGGTGAGGGACTAAGTTTGGAACATGAACCTTATAGGATTGATTACTCGACCTAGCAGAGGCTACTCGGCCGAGTATCGCCTATACTCGACCGAGTAGAGCCTACTCGGCTGAGTACTCCAGTACTCGACCGAGTATGGTTGCTGTTGACGTGTTATTATAAAACGCAAGTTCGCGAGATTCATTTCATTTTCTCATTTTCTCGACAGTTCCACTTTCTCTAACCCTAACCTGCCTCTCTCTCCTATTACCCCTACCTCCATACACTCTCATATATATAGCCTACATCTCCACCATGGGAAAGACGATATTCGCTTAGGAAGGTTGCGTGCGTGGTCGTCGTCCATGTCATCGTTGATTCGCATCATTAGGTAAGTCTCTGCCTTGTGTCTTCTAGTAGGTTATTGAGGATAGTTGTATAATAGGGGATGGCTATCGTTGTAGGATGCATATTGGAGTCTTGCTTGGTTGTGTGTGGATGCCTTTCATGGCTTGCGACGAGGTAGGGTTTCCCTACTCGGTTACTGTTAATTGATTTAAGATTGTGTTTGTTTGTAATTATTTTTATCTACTGATCATCGGAGTATGAGTGTTGTGGTGACGGGGGTGATGTGGTTGTGTTGTGACGGTTGTGGTGTTGTGACAGCTGTGTTGCTGTGGCGTGTGTCACATGCATTTTTACTCAGTGCGTGTAAAACTCTTAGACGAATTGAACTTCTTATGCATGATTTATGAATTTTTGAGTAAAAATTCAATAAATAGTGACTTAAATTAGCCTATAATGCTAAAACATATTTCATGACTAAAGAAAAACGTCATATGTTGCATTGTATCCCACATTTCATATCTAAAAGTGAAAAGTTGATTAAAATTAATTTTCTCATATTTTAATGGTCATATTTGATAAAACCGATAAGCCGCAACGATGTTTTTCTTGAAAAATTTTCGAAATTTTTAACCTAAGTTTTGAACATTATGAGTGTCATGGTATTTTTCCAGAATGTTCATGAGTTTTAATTTCAAATTTTGAAATTATTTGAAATTTTTATAATTTAAATTTGGAGTTTATAGTACAATATTGTATTTTTGGGTCCATAATGAACAATATTAAGAAATCAAGTTGAATTATTGTCAAAATGTTAGTGAAGACTAAGTTTTGAGTCCTAATATGGTTAAGGTAATTAACTTGAACATAAATATGAATTTATGTAATTTTGTGATTTTAACAAGTTTATAATCACGCAAATCCATAAAAACCGATAAAATATACGATATTGGCTCTTAAAAGGCGATTTAGCATAAAATTAAGCATGTTCATACATATTATTATGCTTCATTTTATTTATGATTGTCATATTTTGATTTATATAATTTTTGAATTATGTAATTTTTTTTTTTTTTGGGTAAAGGTAAGCTTCTCATTAGAATCAATGGTTTCCCATACAATTACAAAGTATTCATTTCATACAACCTCATAAAAATTAATGCTGCCTAATGTACTCAATCCAACTTAGAGCCCTAGCATTTCTACTTTTGATCTGTAACTGCCCTAGTCTCATTTTCACCTCATTCTTGACCCGTTGCAAAATGCAACCAGGCCTACTGACATATCCATCCACCCTGCTGATATTCCGTGCATTCCAAATGTTGTACATTAAGCTTGCTAAGATTACAGCAATGATTTTCTTCCTGCAAGCACTATGCTCACGTAAATGAACCCACCACTGAATCACTCCCAGACATGGAAGCTCAATCAAACACCAACCGGCAACCAAATCTCGCATCTTTGATCGAAAATACGGGAAAAGAAGAGATGCTCATGGGACTCTTCCTGTAATCCACACAGGAAACACCTATTATTCTGAATGATGTGCATCCTAATCAGCCTATCCTGAGTTGTTAATCTCTGATGAGCAATCAACCAACATAAGAAGTTTTGTTTAGGGATGATCCACTGATTTAGCACCCTTAGATACCAGGTTACCTTGTCCATCTCTGGTTTCAGCACCTGATAACCTATCTGACTGTTATAATGCTCTACATCCGCTTTGAAAATGTGATCTTTAAGTAAATGCTTAACCTGGCATATTTTACGCCAAGCCCAGCTGCTGTCACTCCCAGGTTCATAATCATTCCAGCAGGTATTCTTTATGTAGATGGCATGCACCCATTTTACCCAAAGATGGTCAGTCTTTTTGGCCACCCACCAAGCATATTTTCCTATGGCAGCAAGATTCCAAGCATGAAAGTCTCTCAGTCCTAGACCCCCCTGATTTCTTGCTCTGCAGACTGTCTCCCATGAAACCAACATTGGTCTCTCCTTGTTATCATTGCCATACCATAAGAAAGATCTGCAAATAGCTTCCAGTTTGCTAATAACAGTTTTGGGAAGGATAAAGATCCTAGCCCAATAATTGTGCAAGGAATTAAGCACAACTTTGATCAAGACAAGCCGTCCAGCATAAGAAAGCTTCCTAGACCCTAGACTCCTTATCCTATCAACAATCTTATCCACCAAGACATTGCAATCCATAACTGACAACCGTTTTTGGGAAACTGTAACCCCCAAATATTTGAATGGAACAGTACCTCTTTTTATACTAGTGGCTCTCTCAATTTCAGTCACCAACTGAGCATCAATACCATTATAATAGAAGCTTGACTTGCTGCAATTCATGGATAGCCCA
The DNA here is from genome assembly GCF_048544455.1 of Silene latifolia. Classification (NCBI taxonomy): domain Eukaryota; kingdom Viridiplantae; phylum Streptophyta; class Magnoliopsida; order Caryophyllales; family Caryophyllaceae; genus Silene; species Silene latifolia. Next base: position 4,492,862 of record NW_027413640.1, on the reverse strand, counting down.
GAGGAATTTGAGAACAGCTTGAAAGCTTGTAGCATCAGGCCTACAGAGGCTCTATCCCCTTTACAAAAGAGGATGAGATCATCAGCAAAACACAAATGGGACAAATTAATTCTGTTACAAAGTGGATGGAATTTGAACTTGCTATGTTTTTGAGTCACTAAGAGAATTCTACTGAGATATTCTAGACAAAGAGTGAAAAGCAGGGGGGAAAGGGGATCCCCCTGTCTAAGTCCTCTTTTGCCTCTAAAATATCCAAAACTTTCTCCATTTACAGCCAGAGAGAGAGGGAGTGGTGAAGCACTGAACCAGGAGCTTGGTAAACTGATCAGGGAAACCAGTGGCTCTCAACATATCTTCTACAAACGCCCATTCCACAGAGTCATAAGCCTTTTGTAGGTCCAATTTCATCAAAATTCTGGGAGAACAACTCTTTCTCTTGTAGAATCTAACCAAGTCCTGACAAATCAGAATATTCCCTACAATATCCCTTCCCTTCACAAAAGCACTTTGAGAGGGATTGATAATATGAGGTAAAACCTTGCCCAATCTGTTACAAATCACTTTAGAGAGGCATTTATACATCGTGTTACAGCATGCTATGGGCCTAAATTGCATAACATTCTCAGGTATAGGAACCTTTGGGATTAGAGTAATGATGTTGGCATTGCACTGATTCAAAACTTTCCCAGACTGGAAGGCACTCTGAACAGCAGATATAACATCAGCTCCAACAACACTCCAGTTGTCCTTGAAGAACTGACTACTATACCCATCAGGGCCTGGGGCTTTTGTTCCTGGGATGCTAAACATAGCAAGCCTGACTTCTTCCCCAGTAACAGGAGTAGTCAGGAAAGAACAGTGTTCAGGAGTTAAACAATTCCCAAACTTGACAATCCTCTTATTGAGAGGCTTTACAGTTTTTGAGGAACCTAACATAACCATATAATACTCTTCAAAAGCTTTCTGGATGGTCTCAGGGGTGGAACATAAATGGTTGTTAATATCCCTCACCTGGTACACTCTATTTTTATCCCTTCTATGCTTAATGCTAGCATGGAAGTAGGCCGTGTTATCATCTCCATACTGCATCCAGTCTCCCTTAGCTTTCTGTTTCAAATATTGATCTCTGGCCTTCAGTAGATCCTCTAAATCCCTAGCACAAACTCGTTCAGAGTTACAATTATCCTCATTTAGTGGGTCATCAATCAGCAATTGTTGGAAATGATTCAGGGACAACTCAGCTACATGAGTGAGGTTTTCAATGTCAGCAAAATGCTCCCTGTTCAACATTCTTAACCCAGCTTTTAATCCTCTCAACTTCTGGACTACTCTAAACATAGGAGTGCCCTGCACAGGTTGTTGCCAAGCAGTCCTAACAATATCATTGTAACTAGGGGCCAATGACCACATATTGTAATACTTAAACGCACTCCCTTTCTTTTGTCTTTCTTCTTCAAGGTAAATGAGACCTGGGCAGTGGTCAAACATTCCCTCAGGTAGAAAATGAACATAGCTATCAGAGAAGATGTCCATCCAGTCAGCATTGATGAAAACTCTATCCAATCTACTATAAACTTTTGAATGATGCTCATGCTTGTTGTTCCAGGTGAAGAAAGCCCCCTTTGCACTAAGATCAGACAACTGACAGTCCTGAATAGTCTGCAGCATAGGCCTTATCTCAGCATGAGAAATAGGAGCCCCACCTATCCTTTCATTACTTGCCATTACAGAATTAAAATCCCCAGCAACAATCCAGGGACCCTTAACCATATTATGATAAGTTCTTAAGCTCTCCCATAAAGGAATCCTTTGTGACTTTGTTCAATCCATACACACACAGATCATCCAAAACTTTTGCCTTCTAATTTTATCAATCACCTGAAAATGAATACTCTGAATCTGGACATCCAGAATATCAATATCATATGCAGTAGGCTCCCAAAGAAGCCAAATGCGTCCCCCTCTATGTAAATTGTTATTAGTGCAAATAGCCCAATGATCTCCTAAGCTATTCCTTACTTTATTGCCATTACTACTTCTTATTTTAGTTTCTAACAAACCACATAACCCCACTTTATTTAATAATAAGCTTCTCTTTATTTCTTGTTGTTTTGTAGGGTTATTCATTCCTCTAACATTCCATATGCAACACCTATCCATTGTCCACATACGACTTGCTAGAACCACCTTTTTCAAACAATCTATTCTTAATTATCCCCAATCTTGTTTTTCTGCAAAGACCGTGATAATGATTCCATTATAGACACTCCTCCTGGTGTGAGAACACCTGATGGAACTGTCCTCTTTTCACCCCTATCATTCCTCATCAGCCTGGTTAAGAATCTCCTAGGGAGGGATCTCTCCACCAGTGGGATTGCGGGTACCACAACCGGAGTCATAGCCACCTCGGTGGCCTTGGGAGTCCTAGGAATAGGGTCTGCGCAGGACCTGTACACAGTGCTTTTCAGACGGCTTAGGAGCAGCTTTCTGCTACTTATGCACAGGTGCTACCTTGGTTTCCAGACTTTCCTAGCCACAGGTTTTGTCATTCCCTTCCTACAGTTAGCAGTCAGATGTCCTAAACCCTTACAAGCAGTGCACTACAAAGGGAGCCAGTCATACACTACCTTAAGCTGTTTAGACACTCCATGTTCATTAAGAAAGGTAATAACCTCAGGGAACTCTTGCCCAATATCCACCTCAATCATTATTCTAGCAATCCCTAAGAAATTCCTGTGGAAGGTAGCATCATCACATTTGATGAACCTGCCTACCACTCCACTTAACTTCTTCAGGCATTCTAATCCCCAATACTTAACATCCAAGCCATATAATTTCATCCAAATTGGAATTCGTTTGACATCATGCTTAATTAACTCAGTATCCTGTGTCCATTTCTTAATAATAACAGGCTTGTTATCGAAAAGTAAATGTCCATTGTTTAACACAAATTGTTGTTGCTCTTTAGTTTTAAATCTGAACATAAAAATACCATTAGGCATAAAAGAAATCTTATCAATACCCTGAGCTTTCCATACGCGGTTGATAAAACCAGTGAGTACTGAACTCGGAGGATTCGCACCAAGCACGTAACAGAAAACAGAGGATGACCAGAACTTTATCTCCCCCGCAACATCCTCCTTAGTAATCTGGATCGTTGGTTGGACGCTCGTTGTTGCTGGAATTTCCAGGACTGGTTCATCATGATCAGTTTCTTCCTCCTCTAGTATCATCTCTAAATCATCTTCAAGTTCCTCTGAAGAAAATTGCAACTGTCTATGGTGTGATTTTCCTTTCTTAGATGATCAATTCAAGTTGAAATCATCTATTTTTTGTGAATTATGTAATTTTACTTAGTATGGCCTTAGTTTTTAATTGGTATTACCCGAAATGTATGGGAATATCGATTCGGTTGTAATTATTGTGATCTCGTATCACCGTTTTGTAATTTAATAGATTTTAATTTTTATTACAAATGTATAATAGGAAATTATGTAATTCTATTTATTATTTTGTAATTTCCCGGAGTTTCAATGAAGACGGTGTTACCTCGAGATGCGTGCCAAGACCGAAGTTCAAAGGACCAAAGGAGTTGGTTTCCAAATTTGTAATAGTTTATTAGATTTATTATTTAAGGAAGGCCATACTAGGACATTATATTTATGTTTTGCATTTTATTTATATGTTTGCATGCATCGCTAAATTGCCATAACTAAACATGCATTTTATTTAATCGAGTCATCAACCGTGTCAATTATAATTATCGTAGTTCACCGCTTTAGTTCACTTAAAACGTGATAGATATTAAATTGACATGACCTCTCACTAAATTAATAATTGAGAAATAGCCTTGCCAAATAGTAGAACCCATGAAGTACCAATTTCATAAGGGAGTTGAGCCGGCTTTACCGTAATACAAACCTTGTTACATTGGCGAAGTGGGGTAGTAAAATGTTATTACATCAAAATTTGGATTGAGCTCAACGGAAGTATTCGTGACCGTAGTCGCATGCGTTCCGGGCTAAAGATAAATATTAGAGTAATTTTATTGACTGAGAGTTCTAAAAGTAGAATCGATTAAAGAGTTAATCCACCGAGTTATATTAACAAGGGATGAATTGGCTCATCATGCCCGAATTGATATGAATTTGGATCTCGGGATCATTTATAATATTTGAGTAGAGGTCACTATATAAATGTTTAAAAATTTGTTTAAAATGTTTGCAAATTTAATCAAATGACAAATGTTAACATTTCCTTTACCTCCATATTTGTAGTTTATATATCGCAATGGATCCTTCTAAAGCAACTACACCTATTACCATTGAGTCTTGTCATAACGTTTTTGACGATATTTGCTCCAACCACAATCTCGATACTACTAGAGAGCTTCATTTTGGGATCGGTTCCGATGGAAACCTTAATTTCATTACTTCCACCATACCTCCTACTAAGACTATATCTTTTGTGAATGTGTCTCGGGAAGACCATCTCGCTAAATCTATGAAATCCTTATCTTTGGAAGAAAGGGATGCCAAATCTAGTGGGAGTCCTAGCAAGAAAGCTCTTGCAACTAAAGGAAAATTATTCAAAAGGAAGGGAAAGAAAGGTAGAATATTCAACAATGGGAACAAGATGGCTAGTGGGACTACCAAAGGAGCCAAAGTTGATGATAAATGCCATTATTGTCATGGAATGGGACATTGGATGAGGAATTGCCCCATATATTTAGGAAATATTAGGGACAGATTTGTTATTCCACTCGGTAAAATTCCTTCTGAAATTTATGTTATTGATGTAAATTTTACTTCCACCACAACGTGGGTATTAGATACCGGTTGCGGCTCATACCTTTGTAATCATTTACAGGGGCTAAGAAACGTGGAAAGACTAAGAAAGGGCGATGTTGATCTCCGTCTTGGGAATGGAGCTAGGGTAGAGGCTATATCCAAGGGAACTTATGTGCTTGCTTTGGCAAATGGATTTGAGTTGTATTTTCATAATTGTTTTTATGTACCTTCTCTTTCTAAGAACATTATTTCAATTGCTATGTTAGACATAGAGGGTTTTAATTTTGCCATTAAAAACAATTGTTGTATTATTTCAAGAAATGACTTGGTCATAGGCCGAGGCTCTTCTATTAATGGCATTTATGTTCTAGAAACTTCTAATCCAAGTAAAGACATCTATAATATACAATCAAAGAAAATCAAATCAAGTGATCCAAATAAATCGTACATTTGGCATTGTCGATTGGGACATATCAATGAGAATCGCATTAAAAGATTAGTTTCCACTAATGTTATTAAACCATTCGATTTTCAATCATATGGTATATGCGAATATTGTCTCCTAGGAAAAATGACTCGTAATCCTTTTAGTAGTAAAGGGACTCGAGCTAGTGAACTATTGGGACTTATACACACCGATGTATGTGGACCAATGACCATCACCGCTAGGGGAAACTATGACTACTTCATAACCTTGACCGATGATTTAAGTAGATATGGGTATATCTACTTAATGAAGTATAAGAGTGAAGCTTTTGAGAAATTTAAAGGATTTCAAAATGAAGTAGAAAACCAATTGAACAAAAAGATAAAAGCACTACGATCCGATCGTGGTGGAGAGTATCTTAGTAATGAATTTGATTCACACTTGAAAGGTTGTGGCATTGTGTCACAGCTCACTCCACCCGGTACACCAGAAATAAATGGTGTTGCCGAAAGGAGAAATCGAACCCTACTAGATATGGTTCGATCTATGATGAGTCAAACCGAGTTACCCGACTCGTTTTGGGGATTTGCAATCCAAACCGCAATCAAATCATTGAATAAAAGTCCAACAAAGGCAACCGGAAAGACTCCATATGAGATGTGGACAGGAAGGATTCCTAATATATCCTATATGAAGATTTGGGGATGTAATGCTTACTTCAAGGCAAAGACCGACAACAAGCTTGCCCTACGATCCGAAAAATGCATCTTTGTTGGTTACCCCATTACCTCCCGAGGATATTACTTCTACAAACCTCAAGAAAACAAAGTGTTTGTGTCTAGTAAAAATTTGTCTTCTTAGAAAGAGAGTTTATTTCTAAGAGACAGAGTGGGAGAAATTTTGAACTTGATGAAGTTCAAGAGCCACAAACTGAAGAAGAGACGCAAGAAGACGTTCCTTTGTCGTCTAATCCTGTTGTTATTACTCAACCGAGGAGGTCGGGTCGAGTTTCTCGCCATCCTGATAGATATGTTGGATTTATTGAAGAGGATGGGACACCCGATGTGTTACTTTTAGAAAGTGACAAACCCGCCACCTACAAAGTTGTAATCTCTAGTCCCAATTCAGCTTTATGGCTTGAGGCCATGAAATCCGAAATGAGTTCTATGCATGAAAATCAAGTCTGGAACTTGGTGGATTTTCCTGAAGGGGCAAGACCTCTTCAGTGCAAATGGATCTTCAAAATAAAGAATGGCATAGAAGGACATGATGATGTCTACAAGGCTAGGCTAGTGGCAAAAGGTTTTACTCAAGTTCATGGTCTTCACTATGACGAAACCTTTGCCCCCGTGGCTATGCTAAGATCAATTCGGATATTGTAAGCGATCGCCGCATTTCATGATTATGAAATATGGCAATGGATGTCAAGACCGCTTTTCTAAATGGGCATTTAGAAGAAGAGGTGTACATGATACAACCTGAAGGTTTTGTGGATCCTAAAAATCCTAACAAAGTATGCAAGCTTAAGAGATCCATTTATGGTCTTAAGCAAGCATCGAGAAGTTGGAACCATCGATTTAATCATGTTATAAAATAAATGGTTTTACTCGAAGCATTGAGGAACCATGCTTATACATGAAGTTTAGTGGGAGCAATGTTGGGTTCCTAATATTGTATGTGGATGACATACTACTCATTGGAAATGACATTCCGATGTTGTCTTCTGTTTAGGAGTGGTTAGGTAATCACTTCCAAATGAAGGATTTAGGAGAATCATAATGCATATTAGGTATCCGGATCTATAGAGATAGACCCAAAAGGATATTGGCATTAAGTCAAGAATCTTATGTTGATAAGATTCTTCGACGCTTCAGCATGGACCAATCCAAAAGAGGCTTGGTTCCTATGGTTAGTGGGACCATATTGATCAAGTATCAATCACCCACCGAACCCAAAGATGTTGAACGCATGAAGTTTATCCCTTATGCTTCCGCCATTGGATCAATCATGTATGCCATGATATGCACTCGTCTAGATGTCTCGTATGCTTTGAGCATGACGAGTAGATATCAAGGAAATCCTAGTGAGAGTCACTGGATTGCCGTCAAGAATATTCTTAAATACTTGCGAAGGACTAAGGATTCTGTCTTAATGTTTGGAGGTGACTCCGAGCTCTGTGTTAAGGGTTACACGGACTCCAGTTTTCAAACAGACAGAGATGACATGAAATCACAAGCCAGATTTTTTTTCATGCTCAATGGTGGTGCCGTTAGCTGGAGAAGCTTCAAGGAAGCTGTGACTGCGGATTCTACAATGGAGGCTGAGTACATAGCAGCATCAGAAGCTGCAAAGGAAGCTATGTGGATCAAGCAATTCTTGGAAGGGCTAAAAGTAGTGCCTACCACCAATGATCCCATCACTCTCTATTGTGACAACAATGAGACTATCTTCCAAGCTAAAGAGCCCAAGTCTAGTAATAGATCTAGACATGAACTTAGAAAATTCCATGTAATTAGAGATTTCATTGAAAGGAAGGAAATTGCGATTGTTAAGGTAGGGACGGATGATAACATTGCTGATCCGCTCACCAAGCCTTTATCGCAGGCTAAGCATGATGGACATGTTGCGTCCATGGGACTTAAACGCATGCCAGTTTTATGTTGGATTTTGATATGAAATAAAAGGAGTTGTTTTATTTGTTCATATGCATAATCACATTTATCTTTTATTTTTCCATTACTTTGTCATATTCAAATGGGTTGTGGAGACAAGATTGAACCCCATTAAAGTGAACTAAATTGACATAGTAATCGCCCATAGTCACTTGTATGAGGTGACGTCTCGAAGTGACTAGAGTGTGATGCGATTGATGGCAAGTTCAAGTGCCATAGAGTCATATGAGATGACTAGTCGATCACATAGGCAGACTATTAGGAATACTTTGTCGGGCCTAATGACCGCTTATAGAGTTCTGGCAAATTTATATAGCTTGGTCGTGGCAAGAGCTACTATAGTATTCTAATGAGTCGATTATTTTGACTAAAGACTGTTCGCCCAAGGTGGCACAGTTTCAGAGTAACTTTGATTTATGTTCCTACGACCTTCGTAAATGGGGTTAAAGGGCTTATTTTGGGTTACAATGGGTTGTGGCTAGTCGAGGGAATAGTGCGATAGGAATTGTCCACCCCTTTGTCAGGGTTAAAATAATATCTCAGGGCCACTCGAGGAGTAATGAACTGGAAATGCGTGGCCACGCTCGGAAGGTATCTATGGTAGATAATTCCGGTCAATCAGTTATTCTCAAGATCGAGGAAACCACTCTCGATATGATCACTTACAAGTACGACCTGAAAGACATCTTGCATTGAGTGGGAGAGAGTAATAGGACAAGAGAATTGGTGACGCACACTTGTCGAGGACAAGTGGGAGATTGTTGGAGTTAGTGTCCCTGACAATAATGCGATCACAATTGTCGATCATGATGATCACATGTTTAAATCTCATATTTAAGAATGCATGAGGGAAAATAATATTTTACAGTCAACTGGTCCACACATATCGGTAATGATTGGCTGACTAGAGTTTGACATTACTGTCATGTGACGGTGGTGATCAGTTGATACCCTGAGGTCATACCTAAAGGGTAATACTCTTAATTGATCATTTAATTAATCGTATGCCGATACGAGTTAATTAAATTGCTTAAAATTGACGGATGATTTTATGAGTAAAATTAACGTGTCTCATTGTAATTCGATTAGATGAGATACGGTCTAAGTAATTGAATTGTTTTATTACTTAGATTGAATTATTGTTACGAAACAATTGAAACAAAATGAATAATATATTATAAATATAAGTTGTTGTAAATTTATAATTTGATAAACCATTTTGGTACATTTAATTAAGAATTACTAGTTAATTTTGTGTGTGACATATTTTATTAATATGTTGATTTTTAATATGTTAAAAATACATTACATTGTAACATGTCATGTAACATGTAACATGTAACATGTGACAAAAATTAACAAATGACAAAATAAAATGGACTACCCATTTTATCCAAGTGTACCGAAATATTGGAGGGGTTTATGGTTTATATTGTGCTTTATTTTAAATAAGAACATAATGATTAAACCTAATACCTAGCCTTGCATATCTAGTCTATTCTTGAGAAGAACAAGACCATGCATTGGCCAAAAAAACCACCCCTTACCACCCGTTTTTTTGAAGAGAAAACAAAAGGGTTTTCTCTTATTTTTACACTAGATACATTGATATTCTAGTAGGGTATTATTCATTCAACTACTCTCTACTTTTTGTGAAACATTTTAGAGAAAGAAAACTCATAAAAATCCTCTCCTCTTAACCGAAATAAGAGAGAACAAAATTAATATTTTGTGTCAAGTTTATGTAAGATTTTAATTAATACTAGTTCATATTAATTATAATTATTAAGGGTATTACCTTGGGTATAATTCCTTAGGAGATATTCTCAACTTGAATCTTATTCTTCCATTTTGGAAAGCTCAAGAACTAGTACGAAGGTGAACTTACTAGTGCCCATTTATCCAAAATTATCAATGTAAGAATTGATTTTTCTCCTTATACTTGTAATCGTTTTGCATGCATAAGATTCGTTTTAATTTTATGACTAAATTAAATTATCATACTATGAATATGTAAACATATGAGATTATTGAATCCCAACAGGGTAAGTGGGGTAATAAAAGGTTATTACATTTCGAAATTTGGTTGATCTTAACGGAAGTATTAGAGGGACCGTTGTCTCAATAGGTCCGGGCTAAAGATGAACATAATGTAATTTCATCGATCGAGAGTTCTAAGTGTAGAATCGGTTAAATGAGTTAACCTACCAAATTATATCAGTAAGGGTGTAGAGGGCCCGTTGGCTCACAACCGAGTTAATATGAATTTGGGTTTTGGAATTGTTTATATAATTGGGTGGAGGTCATTATATAAATGCTAAAACTTGCTAAACGTTTTCATATATTACGATGAATGTTAGTTTTCCCACTATTTCGTTGTTTAAATCTGTTCTATATCTTTGCTTCTAGACGTATACGATGTTATTTCGATTTTAACTTATGTCTCCATTAAACCACTATAGCTAAAGACAAATAGAATCTCCTTTCTAAAAGCCTCAATTGAACCGTTTATATAGGGCATGGACTAGCTCCATAGGAATCATTCTATTCCATAGAACTCCATAGGAATTGTCGTATGTCATATAAGATTAGCATCTTAAATTCCTAACATACATATGTATGATTTCTTATGAAGAAGTATGAATAGAAGTAATGATTAGTCAAAATATGTTTTGATAATATCTTCTATGCATCCACGGTTCAAATGTCTTATTGCTCAACCTAAACACTTGTCATCAAGCACTTATATAGTTAAGAACATGACAATATTAAATTGGTAAATTGATTTGTTAGAAATTTTGATTAACCAAATACCACAATAGAGTTAACCCTTGTGAAGGATTAACTAGGAATTTAAATGAAGATAAGTTTTTATCAAGTAGAAATTCTTGAAGTCAGTGGGAGCGATAAGAAGTAACTACCTATCTTAAATTGTTAAGGATAGAACTAGGCTCAAAAGAGAAAGTGTTAGACACTAAAATAGATACAACCCCAAATAAGTAAAGATCAAGGAAGTTGGTTGTGTGACCCCAACATATTCCTTCTTGAATATCTATGACATTGAGATTGTATTCTTGCTAGATACCACATACATCATGGGTATTTGATATAAATTCGTGGATTTCATCATAATATTTGGCATTATCGTGTGACGACTAGCAACAATGAATTCAGAAATTTACATGAATGGAACTAAGGTAGTTGCCATTTCATCCATAAACATATAAATGTTATAGTGTACTCATTTTAGTTTTGTATTTAGAAATGTACCCCAAATAATTGTTATGATGTACACCAACTCTAAATAAGAATATAATTCAAGTTTTGTATAAAACGCAAAGGGTTTTACTATTGTAAAATTAAAATAAGCGTTGTGCCCTTACATACCACGATTAGATTTATGGTTAGACCATACAAATCAAGGTAATTATATTCTAATTCAAACTAAAAATAAATGTCATATATATGTAAGACTCAAATTAGTGACCCCTATCATTTCTCAATTCTAGATTGAAAATCGCATTTAGAAACTAGTGTTGACTAGTGTTCCAAACCATTTCATTAGGAATCTCTTAGTGTGTGCGAATCTTGTACTCAAAGCAAGATAAGTCATGATCTTCTTCTTGAATAGGATTATGAATAGAGCAAGATATTCGCCCTATTTACACTTTGAAGTGTATGGTTGAATACTATTTCAATCAGAAAAGGTTATTACTTTTTCATCTCTTTTACCAACGAACTAGGTAGATACTTGGTATCCACTTAATGAGGTAAGAAGAGAAATTATTTGAATAAGTTCAATGAAGTTTAAAAGTATCAAAACCTAGAGATTATAAAACCAAAGTATTAGTACTTTGTTAAGGAAGGGAACAATAAAGTAATGACTTTGATTTGCACTAAAAGAAGTGTGATATGGTATCACAAGTTCACTTTCATAAGCACATAATATTAGATAGAGTGTGTTAGGAAGTAACAAAGAATCCTATATGATATGATTGAATCTTTACAATAAAGTTGGAGGTAGTTTCTGTTATAAAATTTGTCTGGCATTTATATTTTCCACTAAAACATAACATAGTTAAAGCAATCATCTTCATTGTAACGCCCCGTAATTTCGGACCGTTAATATATTTCGAAAATAATTTATTAATCAAATAAAATTTGATATTTAAGTATTTAAAGTAAAAATAATTCAAAGAAATATGATTTTATTATATTTTGAAGAAAAGTATTTATTTTGATAGTTTCGAAATGTTTAAAAATAGTTTAAACCGTGTAAAACTTTTTATTTCGAAATAAGGGCGTTTGGGAAACGAAGAGCCGTTCATTGCTCCAGCTGTGAAGGAGCCAATCGTTCAAAGAGGCGGTCTATGATGTCTTAGCTATGGCACGGATGAGGAGCCAGATGAGGAGCCCAAGAAGGAGCCAGATGTTGACCCGTCGGACGATGTGGTGGATTGGAGTGCTAAGAGGTTGAACACCGCGGAGGGTACTTCATATAGCCAGAAGCCATGGTCGGAGATTTTCCGCATTTTTCGCGGATGAACACTTTTTATTTCACAAGTTTTAGACATTTTATTGCTTTTGTTATACTATTTATTGCTTTGGTTTGTGTGAGACTTCGCTTTTATAAGTTTGCTTAGGATTTAAAGACTTTAGACTGTTACTTTGGGTTTAGCACAATTTTGGGCGCGTTATTATGTGTATTTGCAGGTTCATAGACCATATTAGCTCAATTTATTGAGTTAATTCGAAGAAATCGGAAACTTACAGCAGGTATCCCAGTTGATCGACTGGCTGGTATGGTCGATCGACCGCTTCCCGCCGCTGTACCTGTTCACGACCATTCCCCTGCTGTGTTTGGTCGATTTGCGGAGTTGAAGGAGTCTTTTGTCCACTTTATTCTCCGATTCGTTTCTGTTTTCTTCTGTTTTCTTATTTTGCACATAATTTTGCGTTTCGTAAATTGCTCTCTCAGAATTACGCGTGGTACTTTTGTTTCTTTTCAGGTACCTATGGTAGCACTGCTAGAGTGCTGGCTACTGAAACCTCCTAGCTCACACTGGTTTGGGGAGGTTTCCTTTTGCTGCGCTTAAAGTCTTGTGAGTTTCCCATGTCTCATTCATGTCTTATCTAGTTATTTATCGCAGATTCCCATTTCCCTTTTGTTTCTTTTATATGATTTTGCACCATGGGGACATTGTGTGATTTGGTTTGGGGAAGGGTTTTGCGTTGCATTCATTCTGTTTTGCATTCACGTTTACATTTTTGTCTTGCATTGCTTATTTCATTTCCTCCTATATATACAGAAATCAAAAAAATTGAAAAATTTCAAAAATTCAAAAAAATTGCACGTTTATTTTAGCATATAAGTTGAGTCGGAACGGTAGTATTTCAATGATGACATTGCATTTTCAGCTGTTTACGCCTAAGCCGTGCTAAATTGACATGTTATTAGTAGAATCATTTGCATAGTCTCCGAGTTTTCGTTAATTTATTCGCTGAATCCTTAGACTTGACTTAGATTTTTGGCAAACTATATCATTTTCTGAGTTGGTGACATTCATGACCAGTTCATTTAGGAATGTGAGTAGTTACTCGTTATAAGACATGTTATATCAATATGCATAAATATGAACTTGGTCTATTTAATACCTGTATGCATTCGGTTTGTGGTTTGTTGACACATGTGGCAGAGGTCCCCTTTTCTCATTTTACCCATAAACCTCACATAACCAAATTGCCTTCTTGTCCCAGAAGCTACATACATTATTTAGCCTACCCTATTCAAGCTAGTATTGGTAGTTGTGGGAATGTATTTATTACATTTTGGTTATATTGCTCTTTATGAGAAGTATGGTGGGATGTTGGAAAGGAGGAAAGAAAGAAAGAAAAAACAGAATTGAAAAAGAGAAAAAAAAAGAGAAATAATGAAAAGCAAGTTCGTCCTTTAGTCGACCGACTGGACTCATGGGTCGATCGACCGTGCACCGCAGGAAAGAAAAAAAAATCAAAATCGCATAATTCAAAGTCTTTATTAGATGGCGATTTTTGCTCCCATGTTGTATTTGTATCTTATGGGGAGTTGACTAATTTGAGATTGTTAGATTAGTGCTAATCATTAGCACCGGTTTTATTGTTGAATTTTGAGCAAGAAGTTGGGATGTTGTTATAATTTGGTTTTCAGTAATTACTAGCTTGGCTATAACTCTGCTTTCCCAAATTCATTTTAGCCCCTTCTTACCCATACCTCACATATCCAGAATTGCCTCGGCATGTGTCATGGTCTTTTATGGTTGGAATGCATATGTAAGGTTGTAGAGGTCATTTTAATATTAGATTGCAGGCATGTTCTTCTAGGTCGTAGTTAGGTGAGAGTCTTTACAAAATTACTTCTTTCTATCCTTCACATATATTCACCTGTGCTTATGTGTGATTCGACCCGTAAGAGTCCGAATTGATAAGTCTCTATAGTTGACAGTTCAGCAGTTTTTAACGACTACATAACTCGTTTTCATGATTCATAATGCTAATTGATTGTTGATTTGTAGCATTAAACTGGTTTAGGCTTTACAGTTTGCATTTCGGTCTGAGATTGAACTCGTTCCATTAGGTCCTAGGATCGAGTCTAGTTCTTGCTTGGGGACAAGCAAGGGTTTGGTTTGGGGAAGTTTGATGCGTGTCTAAAATATGATATTTTACACCCTCTTTTACACGCATTTCAGAGCTCATTTGTGTAGTTTATTCTACTATATTCCCTTTTTCCGTCTACTTTAGTGTTTTTGTGTAAAATTGCAGAAATGTGAAGAATTCAGCGGAAATCGAGCCGAATCCGTCCCCGAGTGCTTGGCATAGGATTTGACATGAAGATTTCACTCGGGAAATGAACTTGGTGCGCGTAGCAAGGCCTGAAAGATATATTTGAGAGAGTTTTAGAAGCGGATTACCAGCTACAGCAGTCTATAGACTGACCTACATGGTCTATAGACTGTCAGAATGCTGAACAGTTTACTGCAGGCTGCTTAAAATGGCTATATCTCGAATTCTAGATCTGATAATCGAGTGATTCCAATTGGTGGTGAAAGGTTATCCTCTTAGCTTTCCAACGCCGCGTAGAACGCCTGATTTGGCCAAGTAACGAAGAAATGGCAGCTGTTTTAAGATCGGTGCGCGCTGCAGAATTCGTCAGAATGCGTTACTGTACAGCACCCTTGATCGATCGACTGGTACCAGTGGTCGATCGACCACCCCACGATCTGACCCGCAATTTAAGAACGAGAATTAGAAAGCCCAATGTAATTAGGGTTTAGGAAATAAGTCACGTTATTTTTCCTTTATAACGTAACTTCAGATTGGCATCCAGGATATCTAGTATTCTTTATTATTTAGTTCCTTCTAGTATTTAGCAGTTGTAATTAATTCGATACTTTTCATAGTATAATTTTCTTAATAAAGTTCATTGCTTCCGGATCCTAATCTTCGGTAATTCTGTTCTTCAATTTACAGTTTATCTTTATTCGCCTTTCTTAGTTCAGAAATTGCTAGTTAGATCCCGAAACCTTAATTACTTTATTGCGTTTTTATTGCTTAATAATTTTAATCATGTTTTCCTTTATAGTTTTTGTTAATTTTACTGTTGTTATTATCACCATCATGAGTAGCTAAGTACCTTTGCTAAGATGTGAGGGGAGCTATAGCGTAGATGGCATAGAATAGGTGACCCCGAATTAAGGCATGGTCAATCGACTGGCTTAACTGGTCGACTTACTATGCCGTGTGGTCGGTCGACTGAGGTAGTTGGTCGATCGACCAGACCCGTGTTTGATTAGCATCGTTTGATTCGTTAAGTGCAATATTTAACAATGAGACCGAGAGGAGACTTGTTAGATGCTTAGTTTTGACCAACCCGTAGATCGATAGATAGGGAAGGGCATTAATTAATGAATTAAGACGACTAAATTGCTAAGATCGAAAGATAAGTAATTTAGGGTTTAGGAATCACTTTTCAGGGCGAGAGCTAGTATTAGTGAAACCTAGGGACTAGTAGCATAGGCCGAAAGGAGCTGCTAGTTAACTTGGACCGAGAGGACATGTTTTACCCATCCTACACGACTGTGTTTCGGACTTACCTAGGATTATGTGCCATCGCAGCTATAGTGAACCGACCGTCTTAGCTCCTTTTTATCATTTGCTTACTCTTATTTTTATTATTTGCTTATCTATTTTCGCATTTAGATTTAGATTAAACTCAAATCAAACCCCCCGGAAATTCATAGACTGAAATAAAAACAACTTGACTCCCTACCTCCCTGCGGATCGACCTTCACTACCGCTTGCTAGTTGTAGTTTGGAATTTATAAATATTATTTTTGGTACTCACTTCGACTGGTATCAATTCTCTTTCTCTCACACATAAAAATAGTTTTATGTTTGAATTTGTTCAAAAAATTCTAATATCATAAAAATATTACTAGTGTAGTAATAATGATATTATTAGAATATATTTAAGGTTACTAGTAATATTATCTAGTTAATAATATTATTAGTGTTATGGGTAATGTCTTGGGTGCAACTAAGAGGAGTGTTTCTATACTTGAAACTTGAAGATCTTGGAGGATCATCCTAAAATACTTTTAGCTCAAGAACAAGGCTAGGAAGGTGTCCTACCTTGTGCCTAATATTCCGTCCCACACATGTGTAAGGAATAATTGTTTTCTCCTTATTTCCTTTTAATTCATATTGCATGCACTAGATCTATTATTCTAAATTAGTGAGTAATTTAGAAACTAATTAGAAGAGTCTAATTAGGGGTTAATGAACCTAACAGTATCCCTGGGATTTGAGTATGTGGTTGACCACTAAGTTGGAGTATGGGTTGAAGTACAAGGGAGCCAACTCGCTCTCTATAAGGTTTATAATTTGAAATCCTCCAAGCTTGTGCACTGGATTTGTAACTACTTGGTTGCTTGACATTTTCTCTATTACGGCCTTGATAGGTGACGAAGTGATCATCGCTACCTTGCCATCTAGAGGGATCTTGATCTTTTGGTGTAAGGTAGATGTCACTGCTTTGTAAGCCTGAATCCAGGGCCTACCTAGAAGTATATTGAAAGATGCCTCGATGTCCACTATCTGAAAATTAACCTTTCGCTCGATTGGCCCAGTGGCCACAGTAAGGTTAATTAGCCTCATTACTTTACGTCGCGTTCTATCGTATGCCTGAACGCCTTAGTTAGTAGGAGTCCAGTCTGATCCTTTTTGTAATACTCCGTATTTATATGTCTTGGGGGTACTCTATCGAGTAGCCCTTACTCTGTCGAGTAAGGGTATGTTGCAGAATAAAATAGTTTCTGACCTGTTGGGCACTCGATCGAGTAGTGGGGCACTCGATCGAGTAGAGGGTACTCGATCGAGTACCTTGGGTACTCGATCGAGTGTCCAGGTTTATCGGGGAGTTTTCTCGGGTTTTGTTAATTACGCGATTAAGGTATATAAACATATTCGGCATTGTTCTAAATCACTTTTTACAAAACCTAAAACCTGTTTAAGAGAGAAAGCAATTTGTCTTCTTCCTAATCGCGTTCTTGACAATTCCCGGAGTTCAGACGGTCGGTTTGCATCGTAGTTCGTGTCGTTGGATTCCTTGCGTCGAGGGTAAGCTTTTAATGTAATTTATATAATGTTTTGTTAAGATTAGTGAAACCCTAATTTAGGAATTGGGGGTTTTTATGAATAGTAATTGAATAGTAGTATCTATGTGTTGTATGGTAGGAGGAGAGTTCATAGAAGAGGCGTTTTGAGACAGCTGTAGATACCGTCTGCGTGTTGTGCTTTCCAGGTAGGATTTCCTACTCAGTATTAGTCCCATAATGGGACATTGGTGATGTGCTGTAATTAGTTGTTTGATATGATGATTGTGATTGTGATTGTAATTGTGATTGTGGTTGTGGTTGTTGATGGTTCTCGAGATGCGTTCTCGGCTGAGTGGGGTCACTTGCGGGAGTGATCTCACGCCCTAGTTTCGCCTTCTGTGGAACCCGCCACAGAAGGGATGTGCACATTAATGAGCAGGGTTATCGCTCGTACGATGAGCGGGGCTTAGGTGGGAACGGCTGCGGTCCCCCATTTGGCGTGGTGGTCCAGGTGGACGATCGGTGATTGAGACGGTTGGTTGGATGTGTGTGTGGCAGTTCAGCTGTCTGTTTGTCTTATTGTTGTTATCTATATTGATTGTGTGATTAGTACTGACCCCGGTGTTGTTTTGTAAACCTGCGGTGATCCATTCGGGGATGGTGAGCAGATATTGAGCAGGTATAGAGATGATCTTTGGGATATTTGGGATGGCCACGACATGACGATAGAGTCTTCCGCTGTAGTTTAGTTTTATTTATATTTCAGTTGAGAACAGTTAGTTTGGAATAATGTATTGTACTTTCAGTTTGGTTTCGAGGATTGTACTTATTCATTTAACTACTCATAATAAATGTTGTTTCTGTTTTGTCTATTTGATTATCATGCCTCGGGCAACCGAGATGGTGATGTCTTCATACCTGAGTGGTCCTGGTAAGGCACTCGGAGTATGGGGGTGTTACAAATGGTATCAGAGCGACGATCCTGAAACCTGTAACCAATGAACTTAATGAACATAGAGAGAGTCAATTAAAAAGAACCCGGGGTAAAAGTTGTAGGAGCTAGTGCAAAGGCTTGGGAGACGTCCTAAAGTCGCAAGGGGTCGCCCTACAACTTTGAACCGGTCACGGGGGAAAGTGTTTGTCGAATATATGTGTGCTTGTTTAACTTGTGCAACAAAGTGATGAAGTGTGTTGATTGTTTGGTGTTGAAGTAGGAGGTTGAGCATGTGAAAGAAAAGTAATGTATGGTTGGAATAACGTGTTGAGTGTTTACAATGTGGCTTTCATAGCATGATGAATTGATTTTTGTTGATAAGTAGAATAGATGCGTAGCATATAATTTATGATATCATGCGGTTTTTATAAAGTTTAGCATGTTAGTATATGACGTAACATGCGGGTAGCCTTTACGTATTAGTGATACTTGATCGAGTGAGACTAACTCGATCGGGTGGGTTTCTGGCGATTTTGAGTCCAGAATCGCGTTTTGGGGCACTCGATCGAGTAGCTATGGGTACTCGATCGAGTAGGGGGGCACTCGATCGAGTGGCCTAGATACTCGATCGAGTGGGTTAGAGATCAGAAGGTCTGTTTGGTTCTGGAGTTTGGGTACTCGATCGAGTACATGGGGGCACTCGATCGAGTAGGCCGTTACTCGATCGAGTGGGTTTGGATACTCGATCGAGTAGGTCCTATGCAGCGCGTTATCGTGTTTTGAGGTTTAGTACGCGTGTTTATGTTTATCCCTTTCTTCTATAGCTTCAAGATGCCGCCCAAGAGAAATGCTTTGTACGCGAGAGCTGAGGTTATGACTACGGATGACATCGTTAAGATGTTGGAACACCAGGACGCTCTTACAGAGACCCTGAAGAGAGTGAATGAGGACAAGGATAAGAGTAAGGAGAAGGAGGTTGATCATGCTAAAGTCAGCCTCTATATTGCGAGGTTTAACCCGAAGGAGTACAAGGGAGTTGAGGAGCCTAACCATCTTGATAGTTGGCTGAGGGAGATGGAGAATATACTAGATTTAGTTCGCTGTCCTGATGAGATGAGAGTGGATCAGGCTGCATTTTATCCGAGGGAGGCGGTGGCAAGTGGTGGGATTCGGTGAAGGTGAGTGCTAAGGAATTGTATACCAACCAAGGGTTACCTGCTATACCTTGGGAGGAGTTTCGTAGAAATTTGTGAGGAAGGAGTTTGTCTTAGGAACATGTGAGGAGTAAGTTGAGGGAGGAGTTTGATAAGTTTAAGATATGATTTGAGATGTCGTGGTTTGAGTACTACAGGCGGTTCAATGAGAAATCTAGATATGCTGAGGATATGGGTTTGAGTGATGAGAATCTGGCTTTGAGGTTTGAGAGCGGGCTAACCACGAAAATTATGGATAAGTTACCGTGGGAGTCCTTGCGATGTAAAGGAAGCGTATGAGAGGGCGGGGAGAGGCGAGAGACTAGTGGAGATGGCGCATGAGAGGTCCGGTGGAGAGAAGAGGAAGTCGGAGAGCGAGGGTGGTGGCCAATCTAATTACAAGAAAGGCAACCACAATCAATCTAAGGGGTTTTCTTTGGATCGGGGTTTAGTCTTTGGGGCTTCCTTTGGGCGAGGCCGAGGGAGTGTGAGTAACGGTGGGGAGTGACTGCTTTGGATGTGGTGGCGTAGGCCACAAGAGACATGAGTGCACGAGTGCACCGGGATCTTTCGAGAGACGCACGAGCTTTGCGAGCAACGGACCCGGTGGGTCATGGCCAAACCGGGAGGTCAGAGCTACCAGAGTGGAGGCAACCGCAACGGCGGTAATTCTTATCAGAAGACACCGATGAACAATAACAACAACAATCAAGGGTCGGGTGCTAAGCCGACCGCATCAGCCAAGATCTTGTCCGGGGAGGTGGGCGAAGACCGATGGCAAGTTATTCATGATGGACAAGAAGGGTGAGGAAGATGCGCATGTTATCACCAGGTACATTCCTTGTTAATGGTATTCCTACGTTTGTTTTGTTTGATTCGGGGGCTTCTCAATCGTTTGTGTCTTCGAGTCATGTAAAACAGTTGGGTTTGAGAGTTTATGAGTCCGTTAATGAGCAAGTTTTCATACCTTCGGGTGAGTCTGTACCATGTGGGAGGTTGTTTAGAGATGTATCCTTGATAGTTGGGCAAGTTGATTTCCCTGTAGACTTGCTAGAGTTTCCTTTTAACGGTTTTGAGATGATAGTTGGGATGGATTGGTTAGGAAAGTATAAAGCTAAGATAGATTGTCATCAAAAGAAAGTGTCCCTAAGAGGTCCTAAGGGTGTAAGTGTGTCTTATCGTGGGTTTCTAGTCAAACCCAAAGTTAAGTTGATTGCATCTGTCACCTTGAAGTCTTATCTGAGGAAGGGATGTCCTTTGATCTTGTGCCATGTGAGAGATGACCGGATAGAGAGTCCGACGAGTTGATGAGATACCGGTGGTCGAGAGAGTTTCGACGTTTTCTGATGAGATTAGGGGTTGCCACCGAGGAGAGAGATAGATTTCACCGTTGAGTTGAAGCCAGGGACGGGGCCAATCTCTAAGGCACCGCACCGTATGGGTCCTAAGGAGATGGAGGAGCTTAGGAAGCGATTGGATGATCGATAGAGAAGGGATACATTAGACCAAGTGTGTCGCCGTGGGGAGCACCAGTTCTATTTGTGAAGAAGAAAGATGGAACTTTGAGGTTATGCATAGATTACAGAGAGTTGAACCGAGTGACGATAAAGAACAAGTATCCTTTGCCAAGGATAGATGATCTGTTTGATCAGTTGAGTGGTGCAACAGTCTTTTCTAAGATTGATTTGAGGTCGGGGTACCATCAGGTGAAGATTAGAGACGTGGACATACCGAAGACAGCTTTCACGTCGAGGTATGGCCATTATGAGTATGTGGTGATGCCGTTTGGGTTGTCTAATGCGCCGGCAGTGTTTATGGATTTGATGAATAGGATCTTTAGACAGTTCTTGGACCAATTTGTAGTGGTGTTTATTGATGATATCTTAGTCTATTCTAAGACTAAGGAGGAGCATGATGAGCATTTGAGGATCGTGTTGCAGACATTGAGGGAGCATGAGTTGTATGCTAAGCTGTCCAAGTGTGAGTTCTGGTTAGAGAAAGTTGCTTTTCTGGGGCATGTGATATCTAAAGATGGGGTAGCTGTAGATCCGGCGAAGATTGAGGCAGTGACAAAATGGGAGGCACCAAAGAATGTTCTTGAGGTTAGGAGTTTCTTGGGTTTAGCCTGGATACTACGGACGGTTCGTGAAAGATTTCTCCAAGATAGCTAGACCGATGGGGCTGATGAGGAAAGAGAACAGGTTTCGTTGGGATGAGAGTTGTGAGACGGCATTCCAAACATTAAAGGAGCGTCGACCACGGCTCTGTCTTAGCATTACTGAAGGGAGCGAGAATTTTGAGGTTTATACCGATGCTTCGAAGAATGGGCTAGGTTGTGTGTTGATGCAGAATGGTAAAGTGATTGCCTATGCTTCTAGGCAGTTGAAGCCCTATGAGGAGAATTACCCTACTCATGATCTGGAGTTGGGTGCGGTGGTGTTTGCTCTCAAGATTTGGAGACATTACCTTTATGGAGCAATCTTTAAGGTATTTTCTGATCACAAGAGTCTCAAGTACATCTTCACTCAAAAGGAGTTGAACATGAGACAGAGGAGGTGGATGGAGTTGATTGGCGATTATGACATGGAAATCATCTACCATGAAGGGAAGGCCAATGTTGTTCTTTGATGCTTTGAGTAGGAAGAGTGTACATTCCTTGTGTACGGCTCTATCTTTGATGAGGTTGAGAGATGAGGTAGCGAGCTTTGGGATTCATATGATGCAGAAAGGAGATACCATGGGTGATATGACAGTACATATGGAGTTTTATGATGACATTCGAGGTAAACAAACTTTGGATCCTAAGATAGTGGAGTGGAGAGCGGGAGTAGAGAAAGGGACAGTGTCCCGGTTTTCTATTCATACAGATGGTAGTTTGAGGTTTGATGGTAGGTGGTGTGTTCCTAATGATGAGGAGTTGAAAAAGACAATCATGACAGAGGCGCATTGCACACCATATTCAGTTCATCCGGGTGGAGACAAGTTATACAAAGATTTGAAGAAAACGTTTTGGTGGCCTGGGATGAAGAAAGAGACAATTTGAGTTTGTGTCCCGTTGTTTGACATGCCGAGAGAGTTAAAGGGGAACAGAGAAGACCACAAGGTAAGATTCAGTCTTTAGAGGTGCCTGAGTGGAAGTGGGAATCCATTTCCATGGATTTTATTGTGGGTTTGCCAAAGAGTCAGCAAGGTAACAACATGATTTGGGTGATAGTGGATCGCTTGACCAAGTCAGCTCACTTTGTTCCAATGAAAGATACATGGACTAAGGCACAATTGGCTATGGCCTATCGAAAGAACGTGCTTAAGTTACATGGAGTCCCTAAGGACATAGTGTCTGACAGAGATGCGAGGTTTATATCGAGGTTTTGGAAGGAGTTGCAGGAATCGTTGGGAACGACTTTGAAGATGAGTACAAACATTTCATCCCGCGACAGATGGGCAGATCGAGAGAACAATCAAGACTCTTGAGGATATGTTGCGAGCTTGTGTGATGGATTTTGGTGGTAGCTGGGAGCAGAGGTTGGACTTGATAGAATTTTCTTACAATAACAGCTATCACACTAGTATTGGTATGGCACCGTTTGAGGCTTTGTATGGGAGGAGATGTAGGAGTCCAATCTGTTGGGACGATAGTGCTGAGGCAGTGGTTTTAGGACCAGAGATGGTACATGAGATGGTGGAACAGATTAAGATGATCAGGGAAAGGATGAGAGCAGCTCAGGATCGACAAAAGAGTTATGCAGATTTACATCGTCGGGACATAGAGTTTCAAGTTGGGGACAAGGTTCTTCTGAAAGTGTCTCCAATGCGCGGAGTTATGAGATTTGGGAAGAAAGGCAAGCTAAGTCAGAAGTTTATAGGGCCGTATGAGATCTTAGAGCGAGTTGGAGAGGTTGCTTATCGTTTGGCCTTACCGGCTGCTTTGGAGAGAGTGCATAATGTGTTTCATGTATCGCAGCTGCGGAAGTATGTGAGTGACCCGTCACATGTGTTAGAGGCAGAGAGCTTGGAGCTAGATGAGTCTTTATCATATCTTGAGGTACCTAAGCAGATCCTAGACCGAAAAGTTAGAAAGACTAGGAGTGGTGAGACAGTTTTGCTTAAGATCCTGTGGTCTAACCACGAGACCGAGGAAGCTACATGGGAGGCCGAGGACATCATGAAAGAGCGTTACCCTTTCCTTTTTGATCAGGTATGTATGGTTACGGGGACGTAACCTTGTTTCTTTTAGGGGGGTAGGAGATGATCGCGAGAGTTTTTAAGAGTTTTATACACCTTTTGTATGTTGTGTCGGGATGTTTGTCTTGGGTTTGTATCATGTTTTGTTTGGCTTTTGAGTCGGGAAGGTTGAGGGAGTACCTTTGTTTTTGTAGTGGTTTGAACTTCGGGGACGAAGTTCTTTTTAAGGAGGGAAGACTGTAATACTCCGTATTTATATGTCTTGGGGTACTCTATCGAGTAGCCCTTACTCTGTCGAGTAAGGGTATGTTGCGAGAATAAAATAGTTTCGACTGTTGGGCACTCGATCGAGTAGTGGGGCACTCGATCGAGTAGGGGTACTCGATCGAGTACCTTGGGTACTCGATCGAGTGTCCGGTTTATCGGGGGGTTTTCTCGGGTTTTGTTAATTACGCGATTAAGGTATATAAACATATTCGGCATTGTTCTAAATCACTTTTTACAAAACCTAAAACCTGTTTAAGAGAGAAAGCAATTTGTCTTCTTCCTAATCGCGTTCTTGACAATTCCCGGAGTTCAGACGGTCGGTTTGCATCGTAGTTCGTGTCGTTGGATTCCTTGCGTCGAGGGTAAGCTTTTAATGTAATTTATATAATGTTTTGTTAAGATTAGTGAAACCCTAATTTAGGAATTGGGGGTTTTTATGAATAGTAATTGAATAGTAGTATCTATGTGTTGTATGGTAGGAGGAGAGTTCATAGAAGAGGCGTTTTGAGACAGCTGTAGATACCATCTGCGTGTTGTGCTTTCCAGGTAGGATTTCCTACTCAGTATTAGTCCATAATGGGACATTGGTGATGTGCTGTAATTAGTTGTTTGATATGATGATTGTGATTGTGATTGTAATTGTGATTGTGGTTGTGGTTGTTGATGGTTCTCGAGATGTGTTCTCGGCTGAGTGGGGTCACTTGCGGGAGTGATCTCACGCCCTAGTTTCGCCTTCGTGGAACCCGCCACGAAGGGATGTGCACATTAATGAGCGGGGTTATCGCTCGTACGATGAGCGGGGCTTAGGTGGGAACGGCTGCGGTCCCCCATGGCGTGGCTGGGTCCGGTGGACGATCGATGATTGAGACGGTTGGTTGGATGTGTGTGTGTGTGGCAGTTCAGCTGTCTGTTTGTCTTATTGTTGTTATCTATATTGATTGTGTGATTAGTACTGACCCCGGTGTTGTTTTGTAAACCTGCGGTGATCCATTCGGGGATGGTGAGCAGATATTGAGCAGGTATAGAGATGATCTTGGGATAGCCGGGATGGCCACGACATGACGATAGAGTCTTCCATTTGTAGTTTAGTTTTATTTATATTTCAGTTGAGAACAGTTAGTTTGGAATAATGTATTGTACTTTCAGTTTGGTTTCGAGGATTGTACTTATTCATTTAACTACTCATAATAAATGTTGTTTCTGTTTTGTCTATTTGATTATCATGCCTCGGGCAACCGAGATGGTGATGTCTTCATACCTGAGTGGTCCTGGTAAGGCACTCGGAGTATGGGGGTGTTACACTTTTATACCTAACTTGTATGGTGTCTTTAGGGGTATGACATTGACTGCAGATCCATCATCCACCAAAGTCATTGGTACGTTTTTCTTCAAGCATGTGAATGTGATGTATAGAGCGAGGTTATGAGTGATACCAAAGGGAGGCAAGTCCTCATCTGAGAAAGTAACTGGGTTACTTAGCTTGACTAAGTCTTCGAAGACTAGGTTGACGACGTCATTGGGTGTAGAGTCGTGTGCTATGTTTAATTTAGCCAATGCTTGTGTTAGAATTATTTAATTCCATTACATAACATATTCATATATGTGACATTTTAATTTAGTCATAAAATTAAAACTAGATCTTATGCATGCAAACTTGAATAAGAGTAGAGAAGAAATCGTCACTTCTTACTATTGAGGTTTCGGATTTTGGGCACCAACAAGATCTCCTACTTGTTAGTTCTAGAGCTTTCCAACAATGGATGAACAAGATTCAAGAGTAGAATCTCTCCTCAAGGATTTATATCAAGGAACCAATCTTAATGCTAATACCAATTTTGTTACTAGAAATTATGTATTAGCTCCTTAAAAATCACTAACATAGATATTACTACAACTAGTAATATATAAGAAATATTAGTATGGAAAGGAATTTTTTTGAACTTTATTTCTCTAGAAAACTAGTAGAGAAAAAAAAGTAGAGAGATAAGTTGTTGCATATATCATGAATGATCAAAAATGAGAAAACTATTTCTCATTAGTGGAGTGGAGGGGGGCGGTCAAGGAGTGGGTTAGAGTGCCCACTCCTTGCTTATCTTTTGCTACAATTTGTCTTCACAATATATGTAGCATGCTAGAATAGGGTATTAATAGGTTTTCTTAATCATGACCTATTTTCTCTTAAAAAGAACATCCATTATCTATGGTACCCTCCATTTTCGGTCCAAATGGATAAAATGGTTTCCATTTTATCTTTGTCATTTGTAATATTGTCATATGTCACATATTACATGACCCATTATGTAATTATGCAATTTTAACTCCTTAAAATTCATAATACACAAAAATGAAACAATTAAATAATTTCACTATTAATTCTCAATTACTATCTTAAAAATTGTCACTTTAATATAAATTACAACGTCTTGTAATTTAGATGGACCGTTCTTTCCCGTCTCAATTGTTTCATAAACAATAAACAATTCTAAGCAAATAAAACAATTCGATTACTTAGACGGAGTCTTATTTAATCCAATTACAATAAGACCGTCAACTTAATCATAAAAATTATTTCCAATTTTAAGGTAGTAATTAACTCGTATCTACATACGATTAATTAAATAATCAATTAAGACCGTATTCCCTAAAGATATGACCTTAAAGGATCAACTGGTCACCACCGTCGCACGACAGTAATGTCAAACTCTAGTCAGCCAATCATTACCGATATGTGTGGACCAGTTGACTGTAAAATATTACATCCCACATGTATTCTTAAAATGAGGTTTAAACATGTGATCATCATGATCGACAGTTGTGATCGCATTATTGTCGGAGGACACTTATTCCAACAATCTCCCACTTGTCCTCGACAAGTGTGCGTTACCAATTCTCTTGTCCTATTACTATCTCCCACTCAATGCAAGGTGTCTTTCGGGTTGTACTTGCAAGTGATCATATCGAGAGTG
The DNA here is from genome assembly GCF_048544455.1 of Silene latifolia. Taxonomy (NCBI): domain Eukaryota; kingdom Viridiplantae; phylum Streptophyta; class Magnoliopsida; order Caryophyllales; family Caryophyllaceae; genus Silene; species Silene latifolia. Next base: position 4,465,799 of record NW_027413640.1, on the reverse strand, counting down.
GTTTCCTCGATCCGGAGAATAAGCGATTTGACCGGAATTATCTACCATAGATACCTTCCGAGCGTGGCCACGCATTTCGAGTTCATTACTCCTCGAGTGGGCTCGAGATATTGTTTTAACCACGACAAGGGGGTGGACAATTCCTATCGCACTATTCCCTTCGACTAGCCACAGCCATCATAACCCAAAATATGCCCATTTGACCTCATTTACGAAGGTCGTAGTAACATAAATCAAAGTTAATCTGAAACTGTGCAACTTTAGGCGAACAGTCTTTAGTCAAAAAAATCGACTCATTAGAATACTATAATAGCTCTTGCCACGACCAGGCTTTATAAATTTGCCAGAACTCTATAAGCGGTCATAAGGCCCGACAAAGTGTTCCTAACAGTCTGCCTATATGATCGACTAGTCATCTCACATGACTCTATGGCACTTGAACTTGCCATCAATCGCATCACACTCTAGTCACTTCGAGACGTCACCTCATACAAGTGACTATAGGCGAATACCATGTTAATCCGGGTTCACTTTAACGGGGTTCAATATTGTCTATATAACCCGTTTGGATGTAACAAAGTATAAAAGTAGTTTTTAGATTTAAAAACTCGTACGACAAATGTGGTTATCACATATGAATAGTCAATACCTGATTACTACTTCATATTTTTATAATCCATTTTAATCTTATATGTAGTTGTTCATCTCAATGCAATTGAAACGACATATGACATGACTCATCATGTTAAGCCTATGAAAAGGCTTTGGTTAGTAGGTTTTGTCAACTTCTTGTACCTTACTCAACCTAACTACATACTCGTTTTCCTATGTAATGTATACATTTGCATTACAAAACTTCTTGAGTACGTGTCTAGATCCATTCTAGGCATAAGCTCTCTAGCCTTAGAACAGCTCCCACTGTTTTCACAGTGTGCGGGATCCATCCTCTTGCACATCTCATGATTGCAAGTGTACTCAATTTCCGTTGTAAATATTTCTCATTGTTCTTTATTGCCTAGAACGATTCTAGAAAATCTATTTCTTAAATAACATAGCCACAATGGTATCTTAACCATCCTAATGTGTTTATATTATGGTTTTGTCGGAAACCATGCGCAATCTCAATTGTCAATTGTCATTTGTGTAACACCCTTACACAAAATAGCATTAAAAACACTTTGCTTTACATTCTTAATGCTTCTGCAAGCACTTAAGGGTAATCTTTATGGCTTACTTGGTAACTATTACTTAAATTCGATTTGAAACAATTCATCATACTCAAAGTATATGAAGTGTTATACATCATTTCCTATTTAATTGATTCGGCAGCGGAAGCAAATGGAATCAATCAAATATGTTCAACTCGATTGAACTAGTCATGAATCTTATCAACATAAGACTCCTTATTTGACATTAATATCTTGTATATTTATCTCCATAAATCCGGATATTAAAGATGCACTATATTTCTCCAAAGTCTTAAATCATTCCCAATGATCAATATGTCATCCACATATAAGACTAATTAAAATTTCCGTTACTCCCACTAAACTCCATGTATAAACACAACTTCTCAACCTATTGAGAAAAGTTTTATAATATGATCAAAACATTGATTCCAACTCATTGATGTCCTACTCAAGACCATCTCTTAAGTTGCACATTATCTTAGGATTGCAAAAATCTACAAAACTCAAGACATGTATTGAATACATTCCTTCTAATTGAAGAAGTGGGTTTTAGATTCACTTGCTATATGTATATCATCATAATGAAACACAATCCCTAAGAAGATCCAAATAAACTTAAGCATTTCAACTAGTGCAAAGCCCTTTGCCACCAATCAAGCTTTGATATCTAACAATTCACTTGGAATTTATTTTGGATTTTCATGGCTCTAAGCCTTGTATTGAGTTGTGACTTAAACACTCTCATGTAAGTCATATGTTCATTACTTTCCAGAAGTAATCAACTTGAATCAAACAATTTCTTTGTAAGTTGCAAGCTCTTTACTTTCTAAAAGTAACACTAATTCATCATCTTCAACAAGTGATGACTTTAACCTTCTAGGTTTTGAAGAAACAACGTCTTACACAAAACGTCTCATGTAGCCAAGGAAGACCAGTTTCTTGCGACATAACATTCTTTGTGGCTCTTGAAAAATTTCTCCCACTGTCTTCGGAAATAAACTTGTATTCTAGAAAGAACGACTTCACGAGCCACAAACCCATTGTACTACTCGTGATTATAGTAAGGAAAAATGAGCATTTGTTTCTTTTGAAAACTTACAAACATGGTACCCTACCATTTCATATCTTATATGATTCGTTTAGATTTAGTGGAAAACCACCTTAGACAAAATGATAATATCCCCAAAATAAGATTAAGTAAATCAAAGTAACTTGATTGAAGTCCAAACCATATCGAATAGCGTTTGAATTCTTTATCCAACCACACATTATCCCATAATGCATGCTAAGAGAGATTAATTTGGGATACCATATCACATTTCCTTTGGCTTATATCAAAGTCTTCACTTTGATAATCCCATCACGACTAAATCGTGATTCTTTGAACTCTTTGAACTTCTTCAAAGATTTCTCCATTTACCTTATTAAGTGAACACATTAGTGTCAACTTAAAACGTTGGTAAAAGAAAATGATCAACCTATTTTGGATCAATGATTTACAACCTCGATCTCATTTTCAACCAAAAGGCACCAGACATCTTGCTTTGAATACAAGATACGCATATACCATAAGATTAACAACCTAATGGTTCCAAGAGTACTTGATAACTCTTTGTGTTCATCATTTCAGAATTTAAGGTTTACTCTTTGGTTACCAATTTGAGCCTTGTATCATCTACATGATATGTCATTCTAGTTTGGTTTAGAATATAATCACCTTGATAATGGGCTAGCCATACATCAAATCATGGTGTATAGGATCACAAAAGTGAAATGTCTTTTGTATCTTAACAAGTTTATATTCTTATTTAGAGTTTATGCACTTAATAGTCACAATTAAGTACAACTTTAAACCCAAAAACTAGATTGAGTACACAATGACTCTAACTCTCAACATCATTGTTGCTAGTCGTCATATTCTAATCATCCTATGTATCAAATACAATGATGAAAACCTCCACTTTGGTTTCTAATATTTTAAGTAGTACTAGCAAAATTTATGTTAATCAAATAAACATTTAAAGAAGAAGGTCCCATTAGATGTCCCACAACTAACTTGTTGATTCTTCAATAATTTGGGGTAGTTTCCTTTCTAGCGTCCAACAATTAAGACAATGGAAACTTTATCGGCCGGGATTGATAGGTTTAGTATTGTTATTCTCAATAACGTTACTTTTAACATTACCTTGTATCAATTCCATTCTAATTTTCCTTCTTTGAACCTCACGCTTTTCTTAACGGTTTAAGAGAATGCTCCCACTCATTTCAATGAGTCTTTGCTAAGAGAAGCAAAATTGAAATTCATGAAGACTACTCTTCATTCGTTTGTTTTAGTCTTAAAACTTTCATTGAAGTGGTTGTGGTATTTTGGTCAATTTTGATTTCCAACAAATCTAGTTACAAAATGATGTAACGTTTCAAAGTACTTAACTCAATTAAGCATATGAGAAACAATTCATTGTAAGTAGATATGTTAGTCAAGAATCAAAAACCCTTTTGATCACGAATAACTTTTATCTATACTCTTTACAATGGATAATACGAGATTTTTAGAAGAAAAATTCAAATTTTGTTTTTAGTTACGATGTTTTAATGGAGATTTGAATCAAAAATCAAAATGATATCGTATATGAATTGTGGTAAAGAAATAGAACAATATGATAACGGAATAGTGAAAACTTAACATTTATCGTTTTATTAATACTTGTAAATAACAAGTAAGGCATTTACATAGTGACCTCTACCCAACTATGATAAATGATTCCAAGATCCAAATTCATATTAACTTGGGGCTCGGTGTGCCGAAATACCCTTTATTAACATGACTCGGTGGATTAACTCTTTAATCGATTCTACTTTTAGAACTCTTGATCGATAAAATTACATTAATATTTAACTCTAGCCCGAAACACATCCGGAAATCGTTGTGAATGCTTTCGTTGAGTTCAATCCAAATTTCGAATAAATGTGTCCATGATCCAAATTCATATTAACTTGGGCACGGTGTGCCGAAATACCCTTTATTAACATAAATTCGGTGGATAGACATTTATCACCCACTTCCCCTACGTAACAAGGTTTGTACCCCGGTAGGGCCGAGTGCACTCCCTCATGAAATAGGTTTTCATGGTTTCTACTTTTTGGTAAGGCTATGTCTCAATTGTTTATTTTAGCGAGAGGTCATGTCAATTTATTATCTATCACGTTTTAAGTGAACTAAAGCGGTGAACTACGATAATTGTAATTGACACGGTCGATAAACTCGATTTAAAATGCATGTTTAGTTATGGCGATTTAGCGATGCATGCAACATATAAATAAAATGCAAAGCATAAAAAATAAAATCCTAGTATGGCCTTCCTAAAATAGTAAATCTAATAAACTATTACAAATTCGGAAACCAACTCCTTTTGGTCCTTTGAACATCGTTTTTGGCACGCATTTCAAGGCAACACTTTCTTTGATGGATCGCCTTCTCTAATGGCACCGTCTTGAGGAACTCAGGAATAATTAAATTACAAAATGAATTACATAATTTCCTATTATACATTTGTAATAAAATAAAAATAAATCTATTAAATTACAAAACGGTGATACGAGATCACAAAATTACAACCAAATCGATATTCCCATACATTTCAGGTAATAACGATTAAAAACTAAGGCCATACTAAGTACAATTACATAATTCAAAAATTACATAATATTAAAATATGACAATCATAAATAAAATGCAGCATTATAATATGTATGAACATGCTAGATTTTATGCTATATCGCCTTTAAGAGCCAATATCATATATTAATCGGTTTTACGGATTTGCGTGATTTAACTTGTTGAAATCACAATAATTACATAAATTCATATTTATGTACAAGTTAATTACCCTAAGCATCTTAGGACTCAAAATTAGTCTCCACTAACATTTTGACAATAATTAAACTTGATTTCTTAATTGTTCATAAATGGACCTAAAAATACAAAATTATGCTATAAACTTCAAATTAAATTATAAAAATTTTAAATAATTTCGAAATTTTAAATTTAAACTCATGAACATTCTGGAAAAAATACCATGACACTCATAATGTTCAAAACTTAGGTTAAAAATTTCGAAAATTTATCGAGAAAAACAATATTGCGGTTTATCGATTTTAACAATTATGATCATAAAAATATGAGAAAAATTATTTTCATCAACTTTTCACTTTTAGATCTGAAATAAGTGATAAAATGCAATATGTGACGTTTTTCATTTAGTCATGAAGTATGTTTTAGCATTATTACTAATTATAGTCACTATTTATGTGATTTTTCATCAAAAATTCATAAATCATGCATAAAGACTTCATTATAGCCAAATATTTTAGACACATCTTGTAAAATTGCATGTGACAACATACTAAATTTTCATGACCATATTCGAAATATAACTCATATTAACCTATTTACCCATTTAAATACGATTTTAACATAAAAATCCATATTTCGAGCAAAACAACTCATTTTAACATGAAAATTTACAGGCCATCAGTAGATAATATATGTAAAAACATATCCAAAACGCACTGAAAAATTCGAAGTTTAGCTATTTTTCGTCCAAAAATGACATTTTTATCATAAAAATCACATTTTAATGCCAATATTATATAAAATGAACAATAAAATCCATAAATAAACCAAAATGTCCTAAAAATCACTTAGGACCAGAAACTTTTAACATGCAAGGTTATTTTTAGGTTTATCTTCATAAAACCAAATTAATTAGTTTTGTATGTTAATCATATAACTCGGAAAAACAATAAACCGATTTGCATGCAAACAACCTAAGGCTCTTGATACCGCTTGTTAGAATTATTTAATTCCATTACATAACATATTCATATATGTGACATTTTAATTTAGTCATAAAATTAAAACTAGATCTTATGCATGGAAACTTGAATAAGAGTAGAGAAGAAATCGTCACTTCTTACTATTGAGGTTTCGGATTTTGGGCACCAACAAGATCTCCTACTTGTTAGTTCTTGAACTTTCCAACAATGGATGAACAAGATTCAAGAGTAGAATCTCTCCTCAAGGATTTATATCAAGGAACCAATCTTAATGCTAATACCAATTTTGTTACTAGAAATTATGTATTAGCTCCTTAAAAATCACTAACATAGATATTACTACAACTAGTAATATATAAGAAATATTAGTATGGAAAGGAATTTTTTTGAACTTTATTTCTCTAGAAAACTAGTGGAGAAAAAAAAGTAGAGAGATAAGTTGTTGCATATATCATGAATGATCAAAAATGAGAAAACTATTTCTTATTAGTGGAGAGAAGGGGGCCGGTCAAGGAGTGGGTTAGAGTGCCCACTCCTTGCTCATCTTTTGCTACAATTTGTCTTCACAATATATGTAGCATGCTAGACTAGGGTATTAATAGGTTGTCTTAATCATAACCTATTTTCTCTTAAAAAGAACACCCATTATCTATGGTACCCTCCATTTTCGGTCCAAATGGATAAAATGGTTTCCATTTTATCTTTGTCATTTGTAATATTGTCATATGTCACATATTACATGAGCCATTATGTAATTATGCAATTTTAACTCCTTAAAATTCATAATACACAAAAATGAAACAATTAAATAATTTCACTAGTAATTCTCAATTACTATCTTAAAAATTGTCACTTTAATATAAATTACAACGTCTTGTAATTTATATGGACCGTTCATTCCCGTCTCAATTGTTTCCTAAACAATAAACAATTCTAAGCAAATAAAACAATTCGATTACTTAGACGGAGTCTTATTTAATCCAATTACAATAAGACCGTCAACTTACTCATAATAATCATTTCCAATTTTAAGGTAGTAATTAACTTGTATCTACATACGATTAATTAAATAATCAATTAAGACCGTATTCCCTAAAGATATGACCTTAAGGGATCAACTGGTCACCACCGTCGCACGACAGTAATGTCAAATTCTAGTCAGCCAATCATTACCGATATGTGTGGACCAGTTGACTGTAAAATATTATATCCCACATGTATTCTTAAAATGATATTTAAACATGTGATCATCATGATCGACAGTTGTGATCGCATTATTGTCGGAGGACACTTATTCCAACAGCTTGCAGTAAAGCCTGGCGATGAGGAAATGAACTTGCAACTAGTTGCCTGACTGAAAGATCAGCCTTTGTCTTTTGCAGTTGCTTCAATAAATGGTCAGCAGATATATCTTCGCCATCATTTGGTGTGATGACATTGGTGTTAGTAGTTGGACCATTAGCAACTGGACCACTCGTTTGTCCTTGAGTGACATTTTTATATGGACGTCCCGAGCGAGTAAGGTGGTCTACATCTTGATTTTCACTAGCCTTGACTAGAGGATGTTATTTGAGGTAAACATCTTCATCGTCATCTGCCCATATTCCATTGACGATACTGAGCTCTCTCAAGCTTATGATTTCAGCCTCTAGGCTGATTATTTGCTCGACTAGATTGTCGGTCACTACGATCACTTCTTGCATTGTGGATCCTTGAGATAAGATTGGAACCACTGGCATATCTCCCCTAGGTATAGTGCTTGGATTGCGTAGGGATGCCGCTGTAGCTTCTAGCTCTGAAACTTGTTTACTTACACCCTTTGCCCATGCGACAAAATCAGCGATAGTAGGGGAGATGGTGGAATAACTCTCCTCATTTTCTAGTGCATTGACCTCATCTTCAGCTGGAGAAATGAGGTGTGAACAATCCAAGGTGGATTCCTCATCTGTGATCATCAGAATTCCAAGAGGATTCTGAGTATTGCTAGGCTTTCTTGCAGGAGGTATAGGCAAGAGCCCATCTTCAATCATATCATGAATGGCATGCTTCAATTTGAAGCAATTCTCTATATCATGTCCTTTGCCTTTATGGTACTCGTAGTAGGCATTCTCATCCCAGAACCTAGACTTCCTCTCTGGGTCAAGTGTAGGTCTTATGGGATGGATTTTGCCTTGTTTCATCAATCTTTTTAGAGCATTGGAGTACGAGTCACCAATGTTGGTGAACTTCCTCTGCAGGTTATTCTTCTTAGTAGACGATTCGACAAGGTTGATCTCGTCGGTCTTGCTAGTGGAGCCATAAGAACGACTGGTTGTGCCTTGATATCCGCGACCTACCGTTTTTTATAAGAGTCCTTTACAGATGTCGTCTTCAATTCTTGCTCCTAGCACAGTTAAGTCTTTGAAAGACTTTATGTTTTGGTACCTTAGATGGTTCGCATAGAATGGTCTTAAATTGTCCACGAACTTTTCAACAAGAGTAGCTTCATCTGGGCATTCGACGAGTTGTGTGCTAGTCTTTCTCCACCTACTTAGGAAGTCGGTGAAACCTTCTTTCTCATTTTGGGTAAGAACCTCTACCTAGAGTGAGCATATTGACTTGAATTTCAGCATTATCTGCGTACTGTTTGGTGAACTCAATTGCAGCATCGTCCCAAGTAGCAATTTTCTTGTGATCCAAGGAGTAGAACTATTGCTTAGGAATAGTATCAAGAGATGAAGGACAGATCCTTAAGAACATCTCTGGCTTAATGTAATACTCCGTATTTTATTTTACTATTTAAGTCGGGTAATTGTTTAGACGATAATTACGTTAAGTTATTTTACTTGACTCGCGTTGTATCGTAAGATCGAGTTGTTTCGTAAGTTAATTGAGACGGGTTTACATGGAATTCTAGATGTGAGCTAACCCATTTACCCTCGACCCATTGGAGTTTACCCAATAACATGTTTAACCCAACACCCAACATCATGTTTTTACCTAATTCTTAACCTAATTTTTACCCTAACACTACACAACCCTCATCTCACCCGCCTCCCTCTTTTTGACGCACACCAACACACACACACACGATCCTTGCATTTGATTGAAGATTGCTCATCGATTCCAACCTAATTCGATTCCCTGTTTGTAAGTCGATTTCATTCCATTGTTTATACTATTTTAAATTCGTTTTTTTCGAAAAGTTTGAAAAGAGAGTCCTATTTATTTGATGTCTAGTTTATGCATATAAAATATCATAGTCAAATTCTTTGTGGTTTGTCCTAGGTGATTTATTTATTAACATGTCGCTGAAAAGTCCGCGAATCTGATTTGGTTGTGGAAAATGATTTGAAACCTTAATTTTTATGTCGATTCAGTTATGAGGCTTCTTCATACATAATCTTTGTATAGTCTAGATGATAATAGGATTTGGAATTTCTGAAAAATAATGTTTTAAACTCGTTTTATGAATCAATACTTTTTATGCGACGGTTTCTGTCAGTTTTTGGCAATCAGTCTGGAAACCCTTGATAAGTATGGAATTTGGGAAAAACACGTTAGATATAATTTGTAGCTAAGACTCATGGGGTTCCAATTCAATTGGCCTTGTATCAATTTGATTTTTCTGGAATTAGTTATGTATTTTATTCCGAGTCTGTCATGTGCTGGAAAATCAGGAAAAATCGTGTTTGTTCTTTAAGTTGATATTCCTACTAAGTTATGATGAGTCTAGGTTATGTGCATGATTATTTGATTGAGTAGGTGGTAATTATATATAATTATGTTATGTAGGTGATGGATATGTGAAGGTTCATAATTGATTGCTTGTGTGAGCTTGGATTTGCTGGCACTTGGAGGTAGGGAAATACACTTGACTTCTTATCGTGTTATTGAATTGTGTTGACTTGTTTGTGTTTCATATGACCAAGTTGTGAACGTGACTTGATTCGTGGTTGTTGATTACGCTATAATATGGTCGACTGAATGGTTCGTGTTGAGTGTGTTATCACAACATTTGGTACCTGACATGATTTCATTCATTGGTATACATATTGTATTGCATTGTTTATCTTTGAGCATTCATATGCATTGGAGATGGAGGATGTTGTGGTGACGTGGTGTGGTGATGGTGATGTTGTGATAAGGCCCAAAGGGTTCTGCAGACTTGCCCTGGTGTCCTCAACAAGGTAGTCGGGCGGATCGACTACGGTCGATATATATAGTCTAGGGGATCGGTATGGTGGGCGTTCGGGTTATGAGTTATGAGATGTGAGTTGAGATGGAGATGGAGGTGACGGAGGAGCATGCATCATACATATCATATTTTGTTGTTTCATTGTTTTCCCTACTCAACCTCGTGGTTGACCCTGTGTATTCGTGAACACCGTGACGACCCAATTATTGGCGGCAGACTTGACGGGTTTAAGAGATAGGACGGGAGCTGGATGGGCGTGAGACACTGGATCGGAAGACTTAGTAGCTAGATCACTATTTAGAAGACTTTCACTTTTATTCATGTTAATTCTTGTAATTTGATGTAAAAGAAGTTTTGTTATAATTAAGTTAAAGTATTCATATAATTTGCCTTGGAGTTTAATTTGTTATTCACTACCTCGGGAAACCGAGTTGGTAACAATGATCCGGTTTATTAGGGAATGTCTTGCCTAAGGCTCCTTCATAAACCGGGGTGTTACAAAGTGGTATCGGAGCGAACGATCCTCGTGCCTAAACCAATGAACCTAATGAACGTAGGATATGTCTAAATAAAATGAACCCCCGGGAATAAATCGCTAGGAGCTCACGGTGCGGTTAAGAAGGCGCCCTTAATGCGTGCTCTTTTGCCCTCTCGATTTTGAACAGGTAACCCGAGAGAAATTGAGTGAATGGGGTAGTTAGAAGGAAAACCTTGGATATAATCGAGTGGATGTACACCTTGAGACCCATATATTCTAACCATGCTGCAGGACAACGTTACGGTAAGTATTTTGTATGAATGATGGCGTGATCATGTGATGTTGTGGAGATGAGAATTAAAATTTTCGTGTTCAGGTTGATAATTGTTGGATTGTGGTAATCGTGAGCGTGAAAATAATTGCGAATTGATGATATTTATCTGGATGGATGTCGAATGACGTGTTGATAGTGCTATTATGTCTCGTGATATGCGGTTATGTGATCCCGAAGCCATGCTAGTATAGTATTGTGATAGTAATGAGAAACACTATTGAATTGCATGTTTCTAGTCATAGCAATCGTGATTTAGATGTAAGGAGTATATCGAGATGCTTAGGGATGCTATGGGATAGATGTTTACGTAAGTACAAAGTGTGAGATTTAAGTTAGGATGGGTTAGTATCGATAGTGTGGTTGTAAGAGCTTGGAACATAGTAAATGAATGACCTAGTAAATGAATGACCTAGTGCTGAAACACGTTTTGTTTGATTTTACTCTCTAATTGATCTTACTGCCATTCGTTTTCTGTTTGTCGCCTATGGATGAAAATTTTCTGAGAGATAGCCTCGTGGGTTAGTGTTCATTTGGCGTTGGTTTCATGCTTATAGGATATACGGATTAGGAGTAATAAATATTTTAGTGGGCTGTGGTCAGGAAGTTCCTGTGCAGTGATGTTTTGACCAACGATTTTGTAAAAATCCTCATTTAAATTGTATTAATAATTTTTGCATAATTCCAACTCCATCGATCAGAAGATTCGCATATGTTTTCAAATTGATAAGCCACGAAAATTCTTGATATCTCTATATTAAATGGTAAGTTTTGCAAACTGACCCAAGTTTCGGACCAATTGCTGTCACATACTTGTTTGGACCAACTGAGTTGTAAAATCCTTTAAAAATTGAATTCTTGAGCTTTGGACCTCATTCTTTTTCTCACGAATTATTAACTCTCTGTATGTTATAAAAATGTAATATAACTCAAGTTTTCGTTGAACGGTTATTTATTCGTGATTTTTGGAAGTTACCACGTGAATCATAACTTTTAAAATGTGAATTCTATGTTGAGTTTTCATACAGTTGTTCGATTATTTCATGAGCCTTATTAATGTGAAATTATAGTGTCCTTATACGATAATAGTAGCACACATATTCATTGGTTATGTATCTTAACAAGTGATAAAAAAAAATTAAAGTTTAGTTTATAACATTGTTGGCATGATAGTATGAGTGAAATTGAATAGCTTAATCTGATCCTTAATCGAGGGTGAAATATTTTATACGAGTCCAGTTGTTGCATATTTTATATATGTTTGGCATGTTGTAATATCTCTGGTGTGTTCATCATACTTGTATAGTGGTCGGATATATATAAATATAAAACTATATTGTCATATCTTGGTAAAGTTGGTGGCGTTAAATGTTAACTTGATTGTTCTAATATACTCGCGTGAATATTTATAATAATTATGTTTAAATGTTTACACATGGATGGTAGTAATGAGTATGTCTAAATGTTCACATGTACGATGTCATCTGGGTTCTAATGTCTTTTATGTGAGTCTGTGTGCCTATAGTTATACTTATTACTTTCATTGCATTAATTTATTGATTGAACCTAAACTTATGATATGATAATAAAATAGTGTCGTTGTTCCTTATTGGATATGTTCATAGTTGTATTGTCACGAAATGCTAAGGTGATTATTTTGACGGAAATTTTCTTCTCGGCTATGTTGGCCAATTATGATGGGATAACCCTTTTATGATTCACATGATATGCGTTGGTTTAAATGATAGTCGTTATAGATACAATTAGTTGAGCCTACGAGTTGCCTAATTATTCAAATTGTGCAAATCAGAGAAGTTGTTCAAGTTGCTAATCTTTTATCATAGATAATGTCCTACAAAGTATATGAAGGCAAATGTGTATGTTTAAGCTAATTATGCGATATCTTTTGTTTTTTGAAAATGAGTTATACTACGTTCTTTGGACACAATTGAACGATAAGGTTGCTAAAATGTTAAACACATGTGTGATATGGAAGTAATGTTGTTGTTGTCATGGATCATATGTTGTTACTTTTATTGGGAAATATGTTTTCAGAATTTACATCATGCAAACTGACTAATTCGTGTTGCATAGCTGATGAGTCAAATGGTTTTGATTACATGTTATGTTTTCCGTGGTTTCAAAGTGTTTAAGTAGTGCGTATGTGCGCATGTTTTAATACTCCTGGTGATTGTTAGTGGTAGGGCGGAATGAATGCGCATATGGATCAATTGTTCGGAATTAGTAATAGTTTTGACTTGAGAGAGGAATTTGGTGGGGTCAATGTTAAAATTGTATCTTTGGTATATGTATATCCTTATGGTTGATCTTTCTAAGGTTGTTGTTCTCTAGTAGATAATGCGAATCGTGATAATCTTGAGTTGACCAAAACCCTGGTACTACAACTACTACTCGAAAACTTGTTATATAACTTTCGCACACTTAAACCACGTGAATGAATCCTGTATCTTAACACCTTCTACGGTATCACCCTTGTGTCCTAATTTGTTTAGCTTTCAACTCTGTAGGATGGATCCCTACAATGTACACCCGCGAGACTGTTACATGTCACTTGATACTGACTTCAATGAGCATTGTGAGAAACTTTGTCCGCCATGGACAAGTATGGCCATAATGGGCACCCGAGTACTTAACTAATACTCGATTAAGAGCGTATACCCTTATTGATACTATCCCCGACTACGGCATACTAAGGGACAACAAACACTTCTATATGAGAGAGTTGCCCACCCATTGCATGAGGTTATGCCGTGACCCCATTCACAAGGGCGGGGCCAATTACCCGCCCGAGCATACCTTTGACTTTATATCGGGCGACCTGAGATACGAATTTTATGCTAGTGTACCGATGCCGAAAGTACTGTTGAACCATCCAAACCGGACTTTGGGGAAGAGGTGAACCAGGAAGGGAATGACATAGAAGTCACGAATCGAGTAAGCACGACCTAGGATCGTTAGGTTAGAGCTAGTAACACCATGATCGATCTGTTATGAAACCGTGTAAACCTTTAGCTCCTTTCTTATTGTTCTTTTAGTTTGATGTTGTGTTTTTAAGTTAAGCATGAGCTAAGTAATAAGTGTTACTTGTTGACAATCAATTAATTCCATAATAAAACCTTGTTTTCGACTTTAATGTTAAGGCGATCTCTTATCATGTGTTCTTTTCTGTTACATGTTGTTGACAATGATTTTGTTGCATAGGTATATGAAAGTTGAAAAGAGGTTACGAGGACGTAACCATGTTTTTAGTTGGGTAGGATTGTAAAATCTTAATGTTATGTTGCACTTGTTTATAGATTGTGGTTTGATTAAGTTGATGTTTCGTTGGGTGTACCCATGCAAATGAGTTCTCTATGTTGTGTTCTTACTTCTGTTAGTTGCTTGATGTGTAAGAGAAGCGTGTAGTTAAACTCTTTTGGTATGGTGCTCTAATAGGTCGAGGTGAACAACGGTAGTAGGATGATGGAATGATTCGTGGTGATATGTTTGCATAAAGTAAGTTCCGGGACGTAACTTTCTTTTTAGGAGGGTAGAATGTAACATTTTGTTTTATGGGCCTAAGTTAGTTCTTGAGTTCTTATACTAGAAAATCTGTTTTGGTACCCACGGTGATGCTTGGAGGTTTGATAGATGAGCGAACTTCGGGACGAAGTTCATTTTAAGGGGGGAAGACTGTAATACTCCGTATTTTATTTTACTATTTAAGTCGGGTAATTGTTTAGACGATAATTACGTTAAGTTATTTTACTTGACTCGCGTTGTATCGTAAGATCGAGTTGTTTCGTAAGTTAATTGAGACGGGTTTACATGGAATTCTAGATGTGAGCTAACCCATTTACCCTCGACCCATTGGAGTTTACCCAATAACATGTTTAACCCAACACCCAACATCATGTTTTTACCTAATTCTTAACCTAATTTTTACCCTAACACTACACAACCCTCATCTCACCCGCCTCCCTCGTTTTGACGCACACCAACACACACACACACGATCCTTGCATTTGATTGAAGATTGCTCATCGATTCCAACCTAATTCGATTCCCTGTTTGTAAGTCGATTTCATTCCATTGTTTATACTATTTTAAATTCGTTTTTTTCGAAAAGTTTGAAAAGAGAGTCCTATTTATTTGATGTCTAGTTTATGCATATAAAATATCATAGTCAAATTCTTTGTGGTTTGTCCTAGGTGATTTATTTATTAACATGTCGCTGAAAAGTCCGCGAATCTGATTTGGTTGTGGAAAATGATTTGAAACCTTAATTTTTATGTCGATTCAGTTATGAGGCTTCTTCATACATAATCTTTGTATAGTCTAGATGATAATAGGATTTGGAATTTCTGAAAAATAATGTTTTAAACTCGTTTTATGAATCAATACTTTTTATGCGACGGTTTCTGTCAGTTTTTGGCAATCAGTCTGGAAACCCTTGATAAGTATGGAATTTGGGAAAAACACGTTAGATATAATTTGTAGCTAAGACTCATGGGGTTCCAATTCAATTGGCCTTGTATCAATTTGATTTTTCTGGAATTAGTTATGTATTTTATTCCGAGTCTGTCATGTGCTGGAAAATCAGGAAAAATCGTGTTTGTTCTTTAAGTTGATATTCCTACTAAGTTATGATGAGTCTAGGTTATGTGCATGATTATTTGATTGAGTAGGTGGTAATTATATATAATTATGTTATGTAGGTGATGGATATGTGAAGGTTCATAATTGATTGCTTGTGTGAGCTTGGATTTCTTTGGCACTTGGAGGTAGGGAAATACACTTGACTTCTTATCGTGTTATTGAATTGTGTTGACTTGTTTGTGTTTCATATGACCAAGTTGTGAACGTGACTTGATTCGTGGTTGTTGATTACGCTATAATATGGTCGACTGAATGGTTCGTGTTGAGTGTGTTATCACAACATTTGGTACCTGACATGATTTCATTCATTGGTATACATATTGTATTGCATTGTTTACTGCTGAGCATTCATATGCATTGGAGATGGAGGATGTTGTGGTGACGTGGTGTGGTGATGGTGATGTTGTGATAAGGCCCAGGCGGGTTCGCAGACTTGCCCTGGTGTCCTGTTGAAGTGGCAGATCGACTACGGTCGATATATATAGTCTAAGGGGATCGGTATGGTCGGGGCGTTCGGGTTATGAGTTATGAGATGTGAGTTGAGATGGAGATGGAGGTGACGGAGGAGCATGCATCATACATATCATATTTTGTTGTTTCATTGTTTTCCCTACTCAACCTCGTGGTTGACCCCGTGTATTCGTGAACACCGTGACGACCCAATTATCAAGCGAAAGCAGACTTGACGGGTTTAAGAGATAGGACGGGAGCTGGATGGGCGTGAGACATCGGATCGGAAGACTTAGTAGCTAGATCACTATTTAGAAGACTTTCACTTTTATTCATGTTAATTCTTGTAATTTGATGTAAAAGAAGTTTTGTTATAATTAAGTTAAAGTATTCATATAATTTGCCTTGGAGTTTAATTTGTTATTCACTACCTCGGGAAACCGAGTTGGTAACAGTCCGGTTTATTAGGGAATGTCTTGCCTAAGGCTCCTTCATAAACCGGGGTGTTACACTTAATGCCTTTGATAGACATATAATCTTGGAATGCACGAAAATGGGTCAAAGGGTTTTCATGCCCTTTAAACTTCGGGATGTCAGTCATATTGAATTTAATTGGCAGTGGAGCATTTACTGCCTCATATTTGCGACTGTTTTCCCTATAGATGTCATCTCCTCGAGATACATTAGTTGCTCCTCCAAATCGGAGTCGCCAGCCTTTGAGAGGACTGGTGGAAGATTGACTTCTAGTTATTCAAAGGGTGGAGGATTATTGTGTATGAGCGCGTCGGGAATGGGACCCTCTACAGGAGGAAGTCTAGCTTCTACAACAACAGTACGGCCTTCGATAGCGTAAAGGCGAACATAAACTTGGTCTTGGCTTGTCTGGAGACGAAGGAGTGCACCTAGGATTTGATCATTACCATTTGCGGGCTGTTCGGGTTGACCAATAACGCTTCCATGACTAGTTCGCACCATTTTGGACTGAGGATAAGAAATCGACGATTTAATCAAAACACGATCGACCATTATTTCACACTTACTCAAAAAAAGGACTCGACTCGTGAAGTGGGTGTGTGCCATTGTGTCAAGTGGGATTTGAATATGACAAATTTTGAAATGTTTGTCCTAGACAATTGTAGTGTAGTTGTAGGAGTCCCGACTCAAGTGAGTTTTGAAATGGGTTTGAGGCCCGAAGTTTGACCCGACATTTGGACAGAGTTTCGGCTTATTTTTGCATTTGTTTTAGGCCATTTTTGAAAATGTTTATATTTTGAAATGGATTTTATTTTACAAAATTTCGTCATGGTTTTGTTTATAAATGGTGATCATGTATATGATACAAACATACATATGGGCATTATAACGGTATGTTGAGTGCATTTAAAGAGTTTTGGCTTAAAAAGGTGGGTTGCCATACCAAGCAATCAAACCCTGGTCTGTGAAGAGGTCCGTGCCAAACATGAGAAAGGTCGGTTCCTAGTCCATTTCCTCGAGTAGTGAAAGCTCTCGATACAAACATGAGTATGTACCGCAGTATGGTTAACGTCAATCGCTATCCATCTTTAGGCCCAGATAGGAATTTGGACCGTCCGGACGGAACGATTGGTCGAATGGGTTAGTTTAGGGCCTAGGAAGACCAAATGAAACGACCTAAGAAGGTCAAGTAATGAAAATCGACAACTGTCTCGTATAAACTATTCCCTAACCTTGTTCAAGTTTCACCCTGGGTAATACGTTAGTGTATCATCCCCAGCGGAGTCGCCAAACTATGGACAGGGCCATCCGCGCCGCGCGCACCCGCGCGTTGTGGTTTTGAGGCGGCGGCACTTCAACCACGGAACCTTGGTTTGCCAAAGCACATCATGGGCCGTTACCGATTTATGAGGTATTGAAACCGGTGAAAGGTTGAATAAGCCTGCATTTGTGGAGTCGCCACCAATTTATTGTGGAAAATTGGAAACCGTTCGAATACCTCGTGCCATGTCAAGACACAAAGTAATGACATGAATACTAAGAACTTATTACCCTTAGCATTCTATGTCTAGAGTGACTCTGGAGATGCCAATGAAAATGGATGTCCAGAGATAACTGGAGTAAGGGGTGAGGGTACGTATCCGGAAGTTCTTTGATTCGAACACCTAGTCCCGCCCGCCTCGATAGCGGCCTCTACTAAGGTTAGAGAAGCCGTTCATATTTGATATGTCGTTGATGTAATGTATGCAATGCAACAAACATTGATTAATCCTAGCATGTGAAATTAGACTATGTCGGTTAACACGTATTTTAGCAAACAATTTGGTCGAAGTAAATGTTAGATTCAATACATGTGTGTTGAGTTTATCGATTAGGTACTTAAGATGGGGAGGGGTTCAATTAAGTACCCTTTTTAAAATTAAAGCGAAATTAAAGCTAAAGATCGTTCACGATTTTCCTTCTGAAACAATACACAGGAAAATTGAACAGTTTCGGTGACTGTACAAACAATCAGAGTTGTGCTGTATTGTTTGTTTGATCAAATGCGTGAACCAAAAAAAGAAAACAAATAAAATCGAAGGCAAACGAAATAAAAGAAAGCAAGAGACACACCATTTTTAACATGGTTCGACCTACTCTCTAAAGGTCTACGTCAACACTCTCTCTTATTTATATTCACTTTATAACTAAACCCGATTACAAAGCAAATCCCCACGATCAACCCCGATCGTGCAACTCGAGTACATTCCCGTACCCCAATAAAACTCTCTCTCACAAATTGAAAATTACAATACGATATGTCTCCTTATATGGTTCAACAATTAGAACAATGGAGAACAAAAATTAGCCTTATGAATATACGACTTTGCGACTCGGACTCAATCCACAAACACGGCTTTCACAAATGTTTTGCAAACTGAAAGTTGTACACTAAAGAACAAATTTGCAAACACTTCTTTTAAGAACAAATAAGACGAAATGATTTTCTGGAAACTTTGTAAAACACTTTGCTCTCAAAATATTCCCGTGAAAAGTTACAAGTGAAGGGATTTGTATAAATATAAAAGTTGTTGGTTGACCAAATCAAATCCCACTTTGTTAGGTAACAAAATTTTTCCAAAATAAAATCTTTCATTCCTTCTTTTACGTAAAAGATAGTTGTCTATCAAAAGCCAATTACCAAATTTGGAAAATATTATTTAGCATAAAATTTAGGAAGTTTCTAACAGAATATTTCCAATCAAATTATTTTGCCAAGAAAATATTTTACATCGAAATCATTTTATCAAACGTGATAAGCCGTGATTTATTGGATCGAATGAGAGAGTAAGCACAAGTTGTATACTCTTACGCTTTTTTCTAGACACGATTCAAGACTCATCCAACGCTCCATCCGTCTTCTCTTCCGAGCAAATGTATTTGTGGGCCTGTCATACATACATCTAGCATATATCATTAATTTAGCGGGGATATGAAAATGAAGGACTTGTCATCATCAATATAATAGGTGCAATAAATTCCCCCTTTGATGATGGCAAGTTCCTTTGAAAAGTTTCCCCCTCAATATCAGAATACTCCTATAAACATTCAAGAAAAATCCAAGACAATAGCAGAAATAGGAAATAACATGATCAGTAAAATAACTAAACCAAAGTTCATGGAACACACACGAGATTATCATAGGCATAGGTTAAATATCGCAGACTACTAAGTGCACTAGAGTCCCTAAATCTTTCCCCCTCTTGACATCATCAAAAGGAGAAAGATGGTCAAAATGTGTCAACGCATCGCCCCATGGTCATTTAAGTGTCGGTGCACCTACTGGACACAGTCAAAAAGACATCATCGAAATAAGTACGGACCACTAATAAGAGTACGAATAATACATAATCAAAGAATAATAAGAGGCATGCAAAAGAAGGGTAGGGAGGAGAGGTCTATTTGGGAAAGGGGGCTAAGAGCTATTTGAGGAGGTCGGGAATAACGATGAAGTCTGGGCAAGGAGTTCTCGATGGCCACCAACTCTTGTAAGATCGTTCCCAAACCACCACCGTGGTATCCGAGAGGTCATCCAACTTCAATCCAAGAGCCCCAAAACCACTTGTACTAGACCCACAGGCTCCGATCGCGCAACCCAAGCAATCGATCATCAACAACCCGAATATGCATCCGCCCCATCAGCCCATCTCCCATACGATCATCCAAAGCAACACAAAAGCTATCGTCCGACAAAAGTTTCAATCGCCAAAATACATGATTCAACCACATCCCATAGGGCAAATCCCGTTTCTTCTTGCTATTTGCTTTTCGAATGTATACCGTAACTTCACGGATATAATGAAACATAATAACAACCCAGATTTACAGGGTTTTTTTTATCATAAGATGATACATGAGCAAACAAATCGAAATATGTCAATAACCACGAGAATGAGGACGGGAGTAATGGTCCATCGAATAACATTATACAAAAGCGATGAGGGGCATCAAGAATACGGGGCTAATTTGACCATTGATATTAGCATCGGGATCAAAATATTGAAGAACCATGAGAGGTCCAAGTTAACCAACCTCGGCCAACTATTTTGAGCAAGAATATCAAAGCCAGCAAATGGGATTTTAAACATTTGGGCAAACTCAGCGGCTCGTAAGACAAAGGGCTTACCATTAATTTTAGCAGATAGCAAAGTTCCCTGATTGTTCACCGTAACCGACTGATAAAATTGAAAATTTTCCCGGATGAATACCACAGAATGAGCGGTAAACATAGAGGTCCACTTTTGAGCAGTAAGAAGATCAAGGAAAAAAGAGAAGGCGGGTTTAGATTCTAACCATGAAAACGGGTAGTAACGGCCTGGGAGAATAGAGTGAGCAAGTAATCGTTGACAAAGACTGAAGTCCGTGTCAGTCATATCCATAGACCGAAGAAAGTCGAGAACTTTATCGCTATCCTTGGAAGACAGTAGTGTAGCTTTCATGACTGGAGCACCATCCACCGTAGCAGCATCGACGTACACCGGAGAATTTGGGCGCTTTCTTTTAAGAGACACTCCCTTTCCTTTTTTCAACAACTCCAAATGTTTCAAACTGTCATAAAGACTGGCAGTCCACTCTTCATCCCCAGATCCTCTATCATCCTCATACACCATCTTCCCTTTATCTTTCCCTGACACATGAGCTGGAACAACCCAATTTCCATCCTCGGGTTCACTTATCCTAATCCCTTTTCTATGCCTTGGAGTACGATTGAGAACTTTTGACTCTTCAGATAGAGGTGGTGACTCCTCGAATTCAGTGACAAGTGGCTCGAGTTCAGTCTCATGCAACAGCTTAGAACGACTAGAGATGATGGGTGGTGAAGGGGTTTTTGGTTTAGGAACGATTTTGGTGGGTTTGGTGGTTGTCTTAGGTTGGGTTTCAGGTTTGGTGGGTTTGGTGATTGATTTAGGTTGGGTTTCGGGTTCGATCGGAGTATCGGGTGAGGTGTTAGGTGGTGGAGGATTTTCATTTGATTGGTTTTAGGTCGGGTGGCGATGGGTACAGGAGTGGTGGTGACGGTAGGGTTGGGTCTATTTTTCTTCTTCACCATTATTGTGGCGGAGAAGATGAAGAGAGGGAGGTGAGTTGATTTTGGGGTTTTAGGGTTGAGTTTGATTGTCGAGTTTAATTTTGGGAAGAAGGAAGTGACGGCAGATTTGGAGTTTTAATTTTGGTTTTATATGGGCTTGGTTAGGTTATCCGTATAATAGGGTGGGTTTAGGGGTCCATGGGTATACGGATCATTTTTTGCCAAAAACAATATGCGTGATTACGTAAAACAGTAACAACTCATAGAAAGTCAACTTATGACTAATCTATATGAAAGAACTGACTAGAGTAAGTAGAATGCACGTCAACTTAAAATCTCATGAGTTAAATTATCAACAAATAATCACGACATCTTCAATCTAGTCAATCATCGAGGGATTAATTTTAGGACCAAAGATACTATGAGCTGCCATTCAAAAGACCTAATTCTAATCGGATTTTCTCAAATTGTTCTCGAGCCAACGGTTTAGTAAAAATATCGGACAACTGATCTTCTGTTTTACAAGCTTTTAAGCTTATGTTCCCTTTTTCTACGTTATCATGAAGAAAATGATGACGAATGTCAATATTTTTTGTCCTGGAGTGCTGAACGAGATTTTTTGAAACATTAATTGCACTAGTGTTATCAAAAAGAATAGGAACACAATTAATGATCATACCGTAATCTCGCAACTGTTATCTTACCCATAAGATTTGAGCACAAAATTGAGCAGCAGCGACATATTCACTCTCGGCAGTAGATAGTGCAACCGTATTTTGTTTCTTGGAAGCCCAAGAGATAAGACACGGTCCTATAAAAGTAGCAATACCAGAGGTACTCTTTCTCTCGACTGAGCAACCTACATAATCTGCATCTGATTACCCCGTGAGAGTGAAATTGTAATCCATAGGATACCATAGATATAAATCCTAAGTTCCAATCAAATATCGAAGAGTACGCTTTACA
The DNA here is from genome assembly GCF_048544455.1 of Silene latifolia. Classification (NCBI taxonomy): domain Eukaryota; kingdom Viridiplantae; phylum Streptophyta; class Magnoliopsida; order Caryophyllales; family Caryophyllaceae; genus Silene; species Silene latifolia. Next base: position 4,443,170 of record NW_027413640.1, on the reverse strand, counting down.
GCTGTTAAATGTGATTCTTTAGGATTTGATTGAAACTGAGCACTGAAACACGCACTATAAAGAATATCTGGACGACTAGCGGTAAGATATAAGAGTGAACCTACCATACCTTGATACACCTTTTCATCCAAACTTTTACCTTTCTCATCTTTATCAAGCTTTAGTGTGCAGCACATAGGTGTAGGAAATGGATTCGATGTAGTCATACCAAATTTCTTTAGCATCTCCTTGATATACTTTATTTGATGGATCATTATGCTATGTGGGGTTTGCTTTATTTGAAGACCCAAAAAGAATCCTAGCTCGCCCATCATGCTCATCTCGAACTCCGATTGCATAAGATTGGAAAAATATGCACATAAAACATCATTAGTTTCTCCGAAAATAATATCATCTACATAAATTTGAACAACTAATAAGTCCTCTTTCACCGGTTTTAAAAATAGTGTTTTGTCAACATAACCTCTTTGAAATCCATTTTCAAGAAGGAACTTTGATAGTCTATCATACCAAGGCCTAGGTGCTTGTTTTAGACCATAAAGTGCCTTATCTAATTTAATACACATGATTAGAAAATTTACAATCTAAAAAACCGGGAGGTTGTTTATCATATACTTCCTCTTGCAAATAGCCATTTAGAAACGCGGTCTTAACATCCATTTGAAAGAGTTTGATACCCATATGAGCTGCAAAGGCAATAAGGAGACGAATGGCTTCAGGTCTTGCCACGGGTGCAAAGGTTTCATCATAATCGATCCCTTCCTGTTGATTGTATCCTTGCACTACAAGTCTAGCCTTGTTTCTCACAATCACACCTGCGTCATCCAATTTGTTTCGAAATACCCATTTCGTTCCTATGACGGAACGATCTCTTGGACATGGTTCCAAATGCCACACCTTGCTTCGTTCAAATTGGTTAAGCTCCTCCTGCATAGCAATAACCCAGTCAGGATCAATTAAAGCATCATTAATATTAGAAGGTTCTAATTCAGACAAAAATGAATAATGAGCACAAAATTTTTTTAATGAAGATCTAGTTTTGACTCCCTCATGTATGTTAGTCAAGATGTTGTCCATAGGATGAGAACTTTGATGCTTCCATGGTCGTGGAACAAAGGTCTCTGTTTCTAGTGAAGATTGAACATTCTTGTCGTCTGTTCGATTCTGTTCATCATTCACATCTGTATTTCTTGACGTATTAGAGCTGCTGGAAGCTTGATTTGTGTCATTAAACGGTTCAGCTGTCTGTTCAGAGTCACCTGAACTTGGTGATTTTCCAAGACTAAACAGATATGTGTTCTGTTCAGTTCCTCTGAAATCGTGGGCTGTTCTGCACCTGTTCCTTCCAACGACAAGGGCTCCTCCTCTAGTTCAGGTGGATCATCTCTTACAAATCCAATCTCAAAGTCATCATCATTCTACAATTCAGCGTTAAGCACATTAGTTTCATCAAAAATTACATGTACACTTTCCTCAAAACACATAGTTCTTTTATTGTAAACTTTGTAGGCCTTGATTTTGTTTGAATATCCAATGAAAACAGCCCCATCGCTTCTTGGATCAAATTTTCCCAAATTGTTTTTGCCATTGTTATGAACGTAGCTTTTTTGATCCAAAGCAGCGGAAATGGGAAATGCTGAAGCACATAAGGCGTTTTTTTATGGATAGATCTAATAGCAACACGGTTACGAATATAGCAAGCTGTGTTCACAGCTTCGGCCCAAAAGTTTCTTGGCAACTCGCTACAAAGCAACATGGATTTTGTCATGTCTTCCAAGGTTCTATTCATTCTTTCCACTACTCCATTTTGTTGTGGTGTCCTAGGAGCCGAAAAATTATGATCCACACCATTTTCCCTGCAAAATGATATAAACAATTCATTATCAAATTCTCTTCCATGGTCGGTTCTAATGGAGATTAACTTGTAACCAAGTTTTTTTTGAAGCTTTTTAAGTACTAAAATATGAAATTCTTCGAAAGCTTCACTTTTAGCATGTAAAAATAAGGTCAAACAAACCGGAAATAGTCATCCACTAGAACACATACATAAAGACTTCAACCTCGACTTCTAATCCTCATTGGACCACACACATCCATATGAATGAGTTCTAGAGGTTTAGAGGTGCTAACGAACCTTTTAGATTTGAATGAGCTTCGGACATGTTTACATCGAGCACAAACATCACAAGCTCCTTCAATTTCAAATTTGATAGACGGTAAACCATCCACAAGATCGAGTTTGTAAAGTTTGTTCAATGAGTCAAAACCGACATGTCCAAATCTTTTATGCCATAAAATATGATCATTTTGCATGACCGTCAAACACTTAATGGTTTCTCTAGGAATACTTTCTAAGTCAGCCACATAAATGTTATTAATTCGCTTACCTTCAAGAATAATTTCGTTAGTACTTTCTTTGATTATGTAACAAAGATTTGCATGAAACTCGGCTTTATTTCCTTTGTCACATAATTGGGAAATACTAATAAAATTGTGTTTGAGACCTCTTACAAGCACCATATCGTCAATGTAATGTGAAAGAGACTTACCAATTTTTTCAATGCCAACTACCTCACCTTTTTGTTGTCTCCAAATGTCACATTTCCACCATCGTAGACCGATAATGAGAGAAATTGGTGTCTATTACCTGTCATATGTCGTAAACATCCACTGTCAAGATACCAACGGCTGCCTCCTCTCATATAGCCCTGCAAAAGAGAATTATTTAGATGATTTAGGAACTCAAACAAGTTTGGGTCCCCTCTTATGATGAACGGTATCTAAAACATCTTTTCTAATCCACATTTTCTTAACAACTCTTATGTTCTGATCCAAATGACCTAAGCGTTTTTTACAAGCACTAAATACGTGGCCTGTGTGTCCACAAAATTCACAAAGAGTGTATTCAGGTAGACCCACATACTTACGCTTGCGAAAATCTCTCTCAATGAGTTTAGGTCTCTTAATCTCAGCAGTACTAGTGTCAATCTGTTTTGAACAGTCGGGAGCAGTGTTTACTTTCTGTTCAGGGATCTAGACAGTACGATATTGAGAATCGCTCTGTCTGAAATCAGAACGTGAGTCATAGCCTAATCCAAGTTTATTGTTGTTAGATTGATTGACTAGAAAATCAAGGACGGTAGTACTACCTTCCCATTTGGCAACTACATTTCTCGCATTACTTAAATAAATTTCAAGATTTTTGACTACTACTAACAACTTTTTATTCTTATCAAGGAGAGAATTATAGTCATTATTAACTCTATCAAACTTAGAACAAATTTCAGAATAAGAGGTTGAACTAGTAACATGCATTCTTTTAATCTCATCTAGTTCATTAGTTAAAACATGGATTTTGTTAACAAGAGACTTGTTTTTAGCAGTGAGTTCAGATTGAACAGTCTGGTCGGCTGTCTGTTTTTTAATGTTCTTCAGATTTCGTTTTAACTCTATATTCTCCTCCGCAATACTTTCAATTTCAGATTGCATAGCCACAAGAAGCTTGTTTAGTTCATAACTAGTATCCAAAGTCTCATCAAACAATCTTATAATTTTTTCTTTAGATAAAGATATATTCTTAATTTTGAGATTTGAGAGATTTACCTCATCTTCGGATTCGCTATCCGATGCATTAGAGTGAGCCATGAGACACCTTAGAGAGTCGTCATCTCTTTTTCGTTGAGATCTAGGCTTGTAGGTAGACCGTATGCAGAACTTCTCATCTTTCTCATTTTCAGAAGGTTCCTCGTCCTCTGAATCGGATTCACCCCATACAGCAGCTATCATTGCACGTTTATACTCCTTCTTAGACTTTTCACGTTTATCCTTAGTTTTTTCTTCTTCCCGTTCCAGACAATTTTGGATCTGATGATCTCGTTCATCACATTTGAAACATCCCATTCTAGATATAGAACGCGATGAGGAAGACGAAGAAACAGATTTTTTTTGGTTTATAACTTTCTAATTTTCCTTGATTTTGCTTTCTAATTATTTGGGCAATTCTTTTAGATAGCAAGGCAACTTCCTCCTCAAAATCACTTTCATTATCACTTGAGATGACATTCAAGGCTAGTCCCTTAGCTTTAGGTTTCTCTTCGACATCATTATCAAGAGTTATTTCGTGTGCCATAAGAGATCCCATTAAAGCTTCATAGGTGAGAGTGGTTAAATCCCTACACTCTTCAATGACCGTGACCTTTTGTCGCCATATCTTGGTAAGACTTCTTAAAATTTTACGGACAATGTCCTCAGTTTCAAATTGTCGACCAAGATTTGAAAATTCGTTAGTTATATTTGAAAAGCGCGAAGACATACTCTTTATAGGTTCATCCTCGTGCATTCTAAAGGATTCGTATTGTTGCATTAAGAGATCAATACATTGTTTCTTTACTTGCATGGTCCCCTCATAGGCTAGTGCTAGACTATCCCAGATTTGTTTGGCCGTTTTACGTCCTGCAATGCGACTAGTTTCTGATTCGCCAATTCCGGATTTCAGGAGTGATATGGCCCTAGAGTTCTTCTCCGCCTTTTTGTAATCATCGGATGTGTAGTCCTTGGGTTCTTTCACACTAGACGTACCATTAGCATCGGTGGTAGTGATAGCTAGAGGACCATTTTCGATGATTACACAACATTCATAATCTGTTCCTTGTATGAAATGCATTATACGATTTTTCCACCAGCCATAGTCCGTGCCATCAATGACAGAACATTTGACAAATTTGGAATTCATTGAGAAAAGAAAAAAATAAACTGATAAACTCAAAAGGATCAAACTCTTTGCGGTAAGGCAATCAAGAGCACGAGGCTCTGATACCAATTGTTGAGTTTATCGATCCAGTACTTAAGAGAGGGAGGGGGTGAATTAAGTACCCTTTTTAAAATTAAGGCAAAATTAAAGCGAAAGATCGTTCACGATTTTCCTTTTGAAACAATACACAGGCAAATTGAACAGTCTCGGTGACTTTTCAAACAATCAGAGTTGTGCTGTATTGTTTGTTTGATCAAATGCGTGAACAAAAAAAGAAAACAAATAAAATCGAAGGCAAACGAAATAAAAGAAAGCAAGAGACACACAATTTTTAACGTGGTTCGACCTACTCTCTAAAGGTCTACGTCAACACTCTCTCTTATTTATATTCACTTTATAACTAAACCCGATTACAAAGCAAATCCCCACAATCAACCCCGATCGTGCAAGTCGAGTACAATCCCGTACCCCAATAAAACTCTCTCTCACAAATTGAAAATTACAATACGATATGTCTCCTTATATGGTTCAACAATTAGAACAATGGAGAACAAAAATTAGCCTTATGAATATACGACTTGCGTACTCAGACTCAATCCACAAACACGGCTTTCACAAATGTTTTGAAACTGAAAGTTGTACACTAAAGAACAAATTTGCAAACACTTCTTTATAGAACAAATAAGACGAAATGATTTTCTGGAAACTTTGTAAAACACTTTGCTCTCAAAATATTCCCGTGAAAAGTTACAAGTGAAGGGATTTGTATAAATATAAAAGTTGTTGGTTGACCAAATCAAATCCCACTTTGTTAGGCAACAAAATTTTTCCAAAATAAAATCTTTCATTCCTTCTTTTACGTAAAAGATAGTTGCCTTTCAAAAGCCAATCATCAAATTTGGAAAATATTATTTAGCATAAAATTTAGGAAGTTTCTAACAGAATATTTCCAATCAAATTATTTTGCCAAGAAAATATTTTATATCGAAATCATTTTATCAAACGTGATAAGCCGTGATTTATTGGATCGAATGAGAGAGTAAGCACAAGTTGTATACTCTTACAGTTTTTCTAGACACGATCCAAGACTCATACATACATCTAGCATATACCATTAATTTAGCGGGAATACAAAAATGAAGGACTTGTCATCATCAATATAATAGGTGCAACAATGTGAATGCCATACAATCAAATCATACATAAGAATAATTACGATAAATGAATTACAATAATTAAACTTACAAAAGTTACAAGCTTTATTTGATCTACGTCAGAAGCACGCTCAAAGACGAGATTTCGAAGAAGAAAATAAAAGGAAAATAAAATTAGAATTAAAATATGAAAATATGTCAGATTAGAGGTGATAATATGAATAATTGTTGACTTAAACCGTAATTAGGAGCAACGTCAAAGCGAGAAAGAGTTCAGAGGCAGAAACCAACCCAGAACATGCGCAGCATCTGCTGCGTCCTCTGGAAGAGGCGCAGCACTTCATACGTTTGTTCTCGAGCTGGGTTTTGGCTGTGAAGTCAGAATCACAACACTGTTATTGTTCGTTGGTAGATTTGAGATGGATTATAGATATTAGACTCGAATTGAAGTGTTTTAACCGATCATATGTATCTGGGGAAGTCACAAAACGAATTAAAACGAGAAATTACAACGATTTACATGATTATGATTATACGATGAACTCGTGTCGGAAATACAAAAAGGCGAAACTTGAGGTTAGATTAAGACGAAACTGGACAAATAAGATTGGGAAGAAAACTTATGTAACAAATTGTGACTCCTGAACCTCGACATAAATAAGTCGAAACCCCGAAGAATCGATTTGAATTAAAACGGCGAAAACCCGCAAGTATTGAATTACTCAGGATTAAGGACGAATTAAACATTGTAATTAAAAGGGAGTTGTTAAAATATGATTTATATACTAAAATAACAAAGAGAACGAAGGAAAATGAAAGAATAACAAAAGGAGAAAATATGCAGGAAGTCGAGGAAGAAGCAGAAGAGCAGGAAAGAGCGCGGCCCTCGGAAGAGGTGCTTTGCAAGGTCGCGATCTTTCTGAAAGGCGCATTTCTTTTTGCGTTTCTTCTCGACATCTGACCTCTGCTGTTTCGTAAAAACGGCTTTAAAAGGGTGGATTTTAAATCGGTTTTCGAATGTGCTCTTAATATAAATTTACAATAATTGATACAAACTAAAGTACAATAATGAAATGGGATTTACACCCTCAAACTTACATGTTTGACGAAAAAAGATTGACTAAAGTTATCGTTTAGTGATTGCTCGACTCGAATATGCGTGGAATGTGCCCTCATTAGAGGATTTAGTAGATTGATTAGGTTGATTAAAGGTGGAGTTGGTCAAGTTGGTCGGTCTATGCAGCGTGACTGGTACTCAGAATCATCTGAGCTTACGTGGTCGATTGATCAAGCACGTAGGCGTCAAAAGTCAATAGCGTAGTCTAGAATGCAAAGAGAGAGAGAGAGAGAGAGAGAGAGAGAGAGAGAGAGAGAGAGAGAGAGAGAGAGAGAGAGAGAGAGAGAGAGAGAGAGAGAGAGAGAGAGAGAGAGAGAAAGGGAGGAACACTCACGTGCCAAATATGGAGGCCGAAGGCCTCTATTTATACTAAACATATGGAAAAGTTTTGGAATGACACGGATTTAGAAACAAATCTCGAAAATATTCTAGAAAATGAGAAAAGAGGACTGGAGAAGAGGCGCATCAACTATTGCGTTTCTTCGAAGAGGCGCGGCATTTGCTACGTCTCTTCTATAGCGGTTTCCTCCTCGGCAAGAAAGATTTCCGCGTTTTATTATAGAATTTCGGTAGATTTACACTTCCTTATTCCATGAAACACAATATTACAGTAGATATTTACTTAAAATATTAATTTTAATTAAGAATAAATATCTAGAGAATTCTAGAACATTCCGGAATATTCCGACTCAGCATTTAAACGGTTTTTAGAAAATGAAGCGGTTTTTGACCCAAACTCCAAATGAACTCTAATTACTGTCAAAACGACCGTATCGGTGCGTAGATGATGACCTAGGGGTTGATTTGAGTGTTTAAGCTATCACTTGATGATGAACTTACGGACTTTCATAAATCGTTCCGCGTATAAAAAATGCGGCCAATCATCACTGGCTGGTTGGCGGGAGGTGTAGAAATGAGGTATCTACACTTATCAGTTTAGGCGTGTGGTTTAGGGAAGCTTAGGGAGTTTAAGGTTGGTCTATTTAGTATAAATAGGGGTCTTTTGTATTCAGTTTTTAATCATCTGAGTTTGAGAATTAATACATGTTTTCTTGTTGCTTATTGCTTGCGAGTTTTAAGTATCTTATTTCTTTCTTGCGAGGGAGAGATTAGAGTGTGAGTCATTCCTTGTGAGGTGAGAGTCACAAAACCAGTCGTATGTGAGTTTAAGTTCCTTGCGAGGGAGGAGAGTTTATTCACGTCATATCCTTTATATTTTCGTTCATTATTACTGATGCGTGCATTTTATATATGGTTTTTACCCTATATTTACACGTATTTCTGTGTTATTTATATGGCGACTAGCTACAAATGCCCCCCGAATAGTCTACTTTGGTTTATCTTGTATTAATTGCAGGTATGAACCGGAAATGAGCATAATCAAGCCTAAACCTGTCCCGTGTGCATGCATTTTGAAGATAGAAGAATCGGAGCCCGGAAATTGTCAACTAAGGATGCGTGAAGTGGTTTTGAAAGATGTTTTGAGTTCATCCACACTGATACAGTGCTGTTATGCTCGATCCACTAAGATTGGTTGCATAAACCGGTCGATCGAGTAACTTTGATGCTGAAGAACCTCGATCGAGTACTTTACTTAGCTCGATCGAGACGGGTGTATTTTGAGTTCCTCGATCGAGTACTTATTGTCCTCGATCGAGAGGTTTTACCTTTGCTTTGCTCGATCGAGTAGTTTATTTCTACTCGATCGAGAGCTTTTGACAATTACGCAATCTTTTAGTTATTTCTCGGATATTTTACTTTGTGACTTAGAATATATAAGGAGGAGGGGAATGATGGCACTCTCTCTCTCATCTCCTCTCTTGGCACTTTACTCTTTAGACCTAAAATCTCCATTGCTTAGAACTCCTTTGTAATCGGTATTCTCGATCTTTAATTCAATCATTGATTATTGAAATCTTATTCTTGTTTTCACCTCTTCTCTTGATTACTCTTTTTCTTGTCTCTTTAGTAATTAATCACCATGTTTAATTTACTTGTTTTGCTTGTTACTATTTCCTCAATATCTATTATGCATAGCTAATCCTCCTATGCTAGGACATAAGGGGAGCCATGGTAGTTAGGAAAATATGATTAGGTGATTAGGTTTGGATAGAATTAGGGTTGTGTTGTTAATTACTGCATTTAATAGCAATTAGTTGCTTGAGTCGACGCATTTAGCTAGTTGATCTTTTACGCCTTGACCTAGATCGGAAGATTGGAAGGGGTAAGACCTGCAGTGAATAATAGGACATTATAATGAGGGCGGAAGCTAAGTTTGTAATGTTTTAGGGCGAATAGTGGACCGGAAGGACCTTTTCACTACCCTACAAACCGAGTTTTTGCTGACCTTTGACCCTAGATTGAATCCCTAGGAAACCACGGTGAACCGATTACTTTAGCTGTTTCTTTCTATCTGTTAATCTCTTTAAAGTTTAATTGTTGTTCCCCTTTTGTTCTCTTTCTCTTTGTCTCCGTAGTTTAGAATTAAAACAATTAAACCCCCAAGAAACGGTTACTTAGACGGACTTAGTTTAGCATACAACATTCCTATCTCCCTGTGGATTCGATACCAGACTGCCTCTACTACATTATATAGAGACCGGTTGGTTTTATTTTTGATAGGGTTGCGACAGCCGTGTCAAATTTTGGCGTCGTTGCCGGGGAGACGGTGATATTTTGTTTGCTTTATATTAAGTTTGTCTCTTGTCTCAAGGAATTCATTCCTTGAGACTGATCTCATATTTTTCTCTAGTGCTATAGTTGTTTTGCAGGTAATCCGTCCTAGAAGTAGGCATTAAAAGATCTGCTATTCTTACAACTACATCTGCTAAAATGCCTAATATCGCTAGTCACTCAGAACCTACTGTAGATACCTTACCAAAGAGGTTCTTGTTAGGATTCACTAATTCCATTACTTAACATATTCATATATGTGACATTTTAATTTAGTCATAAAATTAAAACTAGATTTTATGTAACACCCCGCGCCTTTCTTATATTTTAAATGAACTTTTAAGTAATTTTTATTAAATAATTATTATTTAAAACTTATTTTTGTAAAATATTGTCTTAGCCGTGTAACGGTGATAATAGTGTAGATTTTAATAATATTATTCTCCGACTCGAGTTATAGTAGACTTGGGACGAAAATTCTAGTAGATACCGACTCATTTTGAGTTATTGGGCTTAACTTGACTCATGGGCCTTTTTCCTCCTCTTTTCTCTACACAAAACCTCAACTAAACCCTCACAACTTCATCTCCCTCACTTCTAATTTCTGAAATTTCCCAACAACCACATCACCATTGTTGAACCTTCCCTTACTAACCCTAAAATCACCATATCTCACTCAATTCTTCACCAATCTCGTTCCTTTTCGCGCCATTCTCTTCCTTTTCTCATTCCCCTTCTTTCTAAGTAAGAAAGTTGCCATCTTTTCCTCTATTTCGAAATTCTCATCTTACAAGGATGTGGATTCTTGACTTAATACCTTTATTTTTGTGTTTAGGGGAGAACTTGGACAACCCGGAGGAGGATAGCTACATCATTGACGAGTCTTTAGAAGATTGAAGTGCAAAAAGGTAACGGTGATGGGTTACTCGACTTTTATGTTGAAATTGTGTGAATTGTGTAGTATTAGACTCACATGAATGTTAAATTTGATGTCTTTCATGCCCCTTGGTGATTTGGTGTTGAGTAGAATACTTGTATGATAATTTTCACATGTTTGAGGAGTAATTTCATGCCTTGTTGCAATATGGTGAAATATGAGATTGTCTTAAGGGAATTCTCTCATAATTACATGATTAAACCTCATTTTAATGATTACTAAACAACCCCATATGTTAATGACATCTTGAAAGTGGTAATTTTTCGAGTATTCATCATGTTAAAGAAGTATGAAATGATTAAATGAAAGATAGTTGAAATTGGAAGACTTTAGATGGATGTTTGATGAATTTTCGTGTGCAGTGATCCTCTGCCGGTGGGCTGGCAGCCGGCCTACCCAACCAGCAGCGTCTTTGCATTTCGAGTTATAAAAATGAGGAATTAAGCCTTTGTAATCCCTCGCCGGTGGGCGGCAGCCTACCTACCCAACCGCAAAGCGTACATGAAATTTTGGTGTCTTTTATAATAGGGTGTATCCCGCCGGTGGGTGGGCAGCTGGTCAACCGGCAGAGAATACACAATGTGAAATGTTGAAGTTAATTGACTATAGTAGGTATTTCTGGGGTGGTGGGTGGCCGACATGGTCACCCTACAGAGGATACACATTGAATGTTTTTGACCTTGTTTCCTTTAGCTTGAATCCTCCGCGGTGGGGTGGGCAAGCCCGGCCACCCGGCAGAGAATACACCCTCACCTAATTTGACATTGTTCACTATAGCATGAATCATCGCCGGTATTTGAAGCGGTGCCCACACCGGCGAGAGAGTACCGATGTTCTCATACCATTATACTTATGCATGCTTCACATGAATTGTTTACGTTATGTTTGTGCAATCTTTTCCACTCGTATTTGTGACCCGAGTGTGACGTTTTACATTGTGAGACTACTCGACCTTCCTTATTTATTTGCCCTCGGACATTGGGTCACGGTTAGGTGCCATTGTTTCCGAGTTGGGCTATTTTTCCTTCCGCCTCTTCGGACCGGGGGTCACGGTTAGGTGACAAGGTTCCGCTTGAGGTTACTCGACTTTCGGGCACGGTTAGGTGTACCATATTTCGAGTCTTGGATACGATTTGGTATCGTTTGTCGAATCGGGTGTCGTCCATCCCGAGAGTCTGGCCAGGTTTAGACTAGGACCGTATTATGATCGTCGTCCTACCAAGAGGTTGGAGTCTAGAGGGTTGTCTTGTTTGAGTCTATACTTTGTAATTTGTCTTACATTTGAGTCGAGTCGATAATTGACCGTTTGACCTATTTATTCTTCTCACATTTATGCATAACTACTCTTATTGCATTTTGTATACTAATCATGATTCCCTTATTACCGTAAGTATTTATTCTTATACTTGTTTATTTAATTACATTCCCAATTACTTGTATTTTGACATATTGTGGCTGGGAGAACCCTGAGTTACTCCCCACTGACTGTGGCTTTCATATTTATTATGAATGACAGGTTGGTGATGAAGCTTAAGTGGGGAAGACCGTGTGAGCTAGCGAGTTCTTACCTCGGACCTTATTAGTTATTATATAATAGACTCACCTACTTTTCGAATTGATGTTAATTCGTGGGATATCTTTTCCCCAATAAATAGACTTGTGTTGTAAACTTAAACTTAATTATCTAAACTTATCTATCGTGTTGGTGATACCTCGCGTTGGACTTCACTAGAAACTTTAAAAGTTTTAAAAATCTCGTGTTTCCGCCATGATTTACTAGTTATATTTAGTTGCCTCAACGAGGGGTGTCATAGTTGGTATCAGAGCATATATTGCTCCCGATGCACACACGTGTACCCCAACTTAAATTCTTACTTGACCTCGAATAATGAATGAGAGATGGGTAGAATTAAGGACCTAAGTTGGTAGCCTTTTTGTGTATGTTTTGTGATAGGTTCTAACTTGTTTGCTCTTGTGCAAAAGATGGTACGACCAACCAATGTGGAGAATGCTATCATGCAAGCCCTCACTCAAGTGCTTGCTAATCAACAAAATGTTCAACCCGCTCCCCCTCTACATGAAGCTAACCGTCAAGGAAGCTATGCTTGGATTGCAAGTCAACTAGCAAGGAACAAGGCTAGGACCTATGGTGGTGAAGTGGATCCCGTTGCTCTCTCGGAGTGGTTTCGTGATATGGAGAAGAACTTCTCTCTCTTTGATGCCCGAGAGGAGGACAAGGTGAGGTTAGCCTCTCACTTTCTTGTGAAGGAAGCCGATAGGTGGTGGACTTTGACCGGCCCTACCGCTACTCAAGACCCCAACTTTGATTGGAGCCGCTTCAAGTCACTTGTGGAGACTCGCTTCTACCCTAAGGAGCTCAAACAACAAAGATTGAAGGAGTTCATGTACTTCAAGCAAGGGAAGCTATCAATTCAAGCCTACACCGACAAGTTTAATGAACTTGCTCATTATGCCTCCAAGTTCGTGAAAGATGAAGAGGATCGTGTCTACTTCTACAAGAACAAGTTGAATCCTAAAGTGGAAAGCATGGTGAGAAGAAACTCAACTACCTTTGTGGAAGTTTATGATGATGCTATTTGGGCCGAAAGCTCTTTGAAGGCCATTGAAGAAGAATCCAAGCCCCACTCCTCTTCTCATTCTTACCGTTCTAACTTTCATGGCAAGAGGCCATTTGTACCTTCTACTTCCAACTATGCCAATAAGAGGAGGTTTGTGCCAAGGATGCAAGACCATGGAGGACAAGGACCAAGAGTTCAAGAACCTAGAGGACAAGTTCCCACACCAACTAATGAACTTGAGAAGGACCGTAAGTGCTACCATTGTAGACAAGCTCTACACCCCGGAGTTGGATGCTATGGCAAGCCCTTGACTTGCTTTCATTGTAAGAAGCCCGGACATCGTGTTGCCGATTGCCCCGAGAAGAAGAATGCTCCTACTTCAAATGCTAGGCCAAGAGGAACTATCTTTGTCATGAGTCGAGCCGAAGCCGCCGCTCATCCCGATATCATTACGGGTATGTTCTCAATTTTTGATCAACCTTGCCTCATTTTATTTGATACCGGCGCATCTCTATCTTTTATATCTTCCAAGTTTTCGGAAAAACTAGCTCTTGAGCCCATTCCTAGTGAGGAAACTTCTATATCCTTACCTTCCGGAGAAATATTCTCTTGCTCCCTCATTTTCTCCGACATTCCTATTTCTATTTCGGGAACCTTATTTCCCGCTAACCTACTTCGTTTTCCCCTTGAGGAATTCGATGTGATTTTGGGTATGGATTGGTTGTCAAAGTATGATGCAAGATTCGAGTGTAGAGACCAAAAGATTTGCCTCAAGAGTCCGCTAGGCACTCGCGTATCCTATAAAGGAGTTCGTTCCCAAGAAGGTGTGAAATTGATTTCCGCTTTGAAGTTGATGAGCATGAAGAGGAAAGGTTACCAAATCTTTCTATGTGTGGTGACTTCTACCTCTCCTCCCTTACCAAAGATCGAAGAAGTGCCCGTGGTTTGTGAGTTCGCCGATGTCTTTCCCGAAGAGTTGCCCGGAATTCCTCCCGAGCGTGATGTTGAGTTCTCTATCGACCTTGTACCCGAACGGCCCGATTGCTAAAGCCCCGCACCGTATGGCGCCAACCGAGTTGAAGGAGTTGAGAAAGCAACTTGATGAGATGATTGAGAAAGGATTCATTAGACCTAGTGCCTCGCCTTGGGGTGCTCCTGTTCTCTTTGTGAAGAAGAAAGATGGATCCATGAGACTTTGCATTGACTACCGCGAGCTTAACCGTGTTACCATCAAGAACAAGTATCCTCTACCAAGAATTGAAGATTTGTTTGATCAACTCAAGGGTGCTTCTACCTTTTCCAAGATTGATTTGAGATCCGGTTATCATCAAATTCCCGTTCGTGAGTCCGATATCCCTAAGACCGCCTTTAGCACAAGGTATGGACACTTTGAGTTTAAGGTGATGCCCTTTGGTTTAACCAATGCCCCTTCTATCTTCATGGACCAAATGAACCGGACCTTTAGTGAGTTCTTAGACAAGTGTGTTGTGGTCTTCATTGACGATATCCTCATCTATTCCAAGACCGAAGAAGAGCATGCCGATCACCTTCGTATCATTTTGGAGATCCTTCGTCGTCAAAAGTGGTTTGCCAAATTCTCCAAGTGTGAATTTTGGTTTTCTAAGGTGTCCTTTCTAGGCCATGTTATATCTAAGGATGGTGTCATGGTAGATCCTTCGAAGATTGAAGCCGTGATTGAGTGGAAGAGTCCAACCGATGTTGGTGAGATCCGTAGTTTCTTGGGTTTGGCGGGTTATTACCGTCGCTTTGTGAAAGATTTTTCCAAGCTTGCTAGACCGATGACTCAACTTTTGAAGAAAGAGACCAAGTTTGTGTGGACCGAAGCTTGTGAAAGTGCATTCCAAGAGTTGAAGAAGAGGTTGACTACCGCTCCCGTGTTGACCTTGCCCGAGGATGGAGTTGACTTTGATGTGTTTTGTGATGCTTCTAAGATGGGTTTAGGTTGTGTTCTTATGCAAAATAGAAGAGTTGTTGCCTATGCTTCGCGACAATTGAGAGTTCATGAGGTGAACTATCCCACTCATGATTTGGAATTAGCCGCCATTGTTCATGCTTTGAAGATGTGGAGACACTATCTCATTGGAGTCCATTGCCGCATCTACACCGATCATAAGAGTTTGAGATATATCTTCACCCAAAAGGATTTGAATATGAGACAACGACGATGGTTGGAATTGGTGAATGATTATGACGTAGAGATGTTGTATCATGAAGGAAAGGCAAATGTGGTTGCCGACCCCCTTAGTAGGAAGTCTACTCATTCCTTGAGTGCCATTCGTGTGCTCCCCGATGACCTTTGTGCCGAGTTTCGTAAGTTAAGTTTGCAACTTGTGGAGAGTGGTTTTGATTATCTTGGTGCTATGGTTGCCGAGCCCGTCCTTCACCGTGAGATCCTTGATAGCCTTGTGGACGATGCTACCTTTAAAAGTTTTCAA
Organism: Silene latifolia; assembly: GCF_048544455.1. Classification (NCBI taxonomy): domain Eukaryota; kingdom Viridiplantae; phylum Streptophyta; class Magnoliopsida; order Caryophyllales; family Caryophyllaceae; genus Silene; species Silene latifolia. The sequence continues at coordinate 4,427,504 of NW_027413640.1, read as the reverse complement.
GCCAAGCTTCTTGAAGGGAAAGCAAAGGATTGTAAGATTGATGCTAAAGGTTACCTTCGTTACCGAGGACGCATGTACGTACCCGATGCCGTTGATTTGAGGAAGAGAGTTCTAGATGAAGCCCATCTATCCCCTTATTCGATTCACCCCGGAGGAGACAAGATGTATAAAGATTTGAAGCTTCAGTTTTGGTGGCCTAACATGAAGAATGACATTGTGTCATATGTTGGAAGGTGTCTTACTTGTCAACAAGTGAAGATTGAGCATAAGAGACCCGGTGGTTTGCTACAACCTTTGGATGTTCCTTTATGGAAGTGGGAGTCCATTTCCATGGATTTTGTGATGGCTTTGCCTAAGACCGTTGGTGGAAAGGATGCCGTATGGGTTGTTGTGGATAGGTTGACCAAGTGTGCTAGGTTCATCCCTATCAAAGAAACTTGGAGTTTAGACCGTCTTGCTAGTGCTTATGTTGAAGAGATCGTTCGTTACCATGGTGTTCCTAAGGAGATCGTGTCGGATCGTGACCCGCGTTTTTGTTCGAGATTTTGGAAAGCTTTGCAAGATGCTATGGGTAGTAAGTTGTTGATGAGTACCGCTTTTCATGCCGCTACCGATGGACAATCCGAGAGGACGATTCAAACTCTAGAAGACTTGTTGCGTGCTTGTGCCCTTGATTTCCATTCTAGTTGGGAGAAGAGCTTACCTTTGGTGGAATTTTCTTACAACAATAGTTATCATGCTTCTATCAAGATGGCCCCTTATGAAGCCCTTTATGGAAGGAAATGTCGTAGTCCAATTTGTTGGGACCAAGCAAGTGACGTTCGTGATCTAGGACCCGACAAGTTAGCCGAGACGATTGATCAAGTGAAGCTCATCCGTGAAAGAATGAAAGCCGCCCAAGATCGGCAGAAATCTTACGCCGATGTTCGCCGTCGACCCTTGGAGTTTGAAGTTGGAGATAAGGTGTTCTTGAAGGTGTCCTCGATGAAAGGAGTAAAAAGGTTCGGAGTTAAAGGGAAGTTAAGTCCGAAGTACATTGGACCTTATGAAGTGATAAAAAGGATTGGTGCCGTGGCTTATAGATTGGATTTGCCCCCGAGTTTGGGTAAAGTTCATGATGTTTTCCACGTGTCTCAACTTAGGAAATACATTAACGACCCTAGTCATGTGTTGCAAAATGAAATTCCCGAGCTTGAGCCTAGTCTTTCTTTCGAGGAGAGACCGATTCGTATCTTGGATAAGAAGGAGAAGAAGCTAAGGAGCAAAGTGGTGCCCTTGGTGAAAGTGTTGTGGAAGTGTGGTGATGTAGAAGAAGAGACTTGGGAGCCGGAGGCTTCCATGCGTGTCAAGTACCCTAGTTTGTTTTCTTAAGGTAATACCTTCTCGTTTCAAGTTTCGAGGGCGAAACTTTTTAAAAGGAGGGATGATTGTAACACCCCGCGCCTTTCTTATATTTTAAATGAACTTTTAAGTAATTTTTATTAAATAATTATTATTTAAAACTTATTTTTGTAAAATATTGTCTTAGCCGTGTAACGGTGATAATAGTGTAGATTTTAATAATATTATTCTCCGACTCGAGTTATAGTAGACTTGGGACGAAAATTCTAGTAGATACCGACTCATTTTGAGTTATTGGGCTTAACTTGACTCATGGGCCTTTTTCCTCCTCTTTTCTCTACACAAAACCTCAACTAAACCCTCACAACTTCATCTCCCTCACTTCTAATTTCTGAAATTTCCCAACAACCACATCACCATTGTTGAACCTTCCCTTACTAACCCTAAAATCACCATATCTCACTCAATTCTTCACCAATCTCGTTCCTTTTCGCGCCATTCTCTTCCTTTTCTCATTCCCCTTCTTTCTAAGTAAGAAAGTTGCCATCTTTTCCTCTATTTTGAAATTCTCATCTTACAAGGATGTGGATTCTTGACTTAATACCTTTATTTTTGTGTTTAGGGGAGAACTTGGACAACCCGGAGGAGGATAGCTACATCATTGACGAGTCTTTAGAAGATTGAAGTGCAAAAAGGTAACGGTGATGGGTTACTCGACTTTTATGTTGAAATTGTGTGAATTGTGTAGTATTAGACTCACATGAATGTTAAATTTGATGTCTTTCATGCCCCTTGGTGATTTGGTGTTGAGTAGAATACTTGTATGATAATTTTCACATGTTTGAGGAGTAATTTCATGCCTTGTTGCAATATGGTGAAATATGAGATTGTCTTAAGGGAATTCTCTCATAATTACATGATTAAACCTCATTTTAATGATTACTAAACAACCCCATATGTTAATGACATCTTGAAAGTGGTAATTTTCTGAGTATTCATCATGTTAAAGAAGTATGAAATGATTAAATGAAAGATAGTTGAAATTGGAAGACTTTAGATGGATGTTTGATGAATTTTCGTGTGCGGTGATCCTCTGCTTAGGTGGGGCAGCCGGCCTACCCAACCGGCAGCAGCGTCTTTGCATTTCGAGTTATAAAAATGAGGAATTAAGCCTTTGTAATCCCCTCGGTGGGTGGGCACTGCCTACCCAACCGGCAACAAGCAGACATGAAATTTTGGTGTCTTTTATAATAGGGTGGTGTATCCCCGGTGGGTGGGCAGCCGGTCAACCGGCAGAGAATACACAATGTGAAATGTTGATGTTAATTGACTATAGTAGGTATTCCTCGCCGGTGGGCGTTAGCAGTACGTCGCCCGGCAGAGGATACACATTGAATGTTTTTGACCTCTGCCGGTGGGCCGGCAGCCGGCCTACCCAACCGGCAGCGCGTCTTTGCATTTCTGAGTTATAAAAATGAGGAATTAAGCCTTTGTAATCCCGGTGGGTGGGCACTGCCTACCCAACCGGGCCCAAGGTATACATGAAATTTTGGTGTCTTTTATAATAGGGTGTATCCCATGCCGGTGGGCCGGCAGCCGGTCAACCGGCAGAGAATACACAATGTGAAATGTTGAAGTTAATTGACTATAGTAGGTATTCCCTGCCGGTGGGCCGGCAGCCGGTCCTCGGCAAGAAAGATTTCCGCGTTTTATTATAGAATTTCGGTAGATTTACACTTCCTTATTCCATGAAACACAATATTACAGTAGATATTTACTTAAAATATTAATTTTAATTAAGAATAAATATCTAGAGAATTCTAGAACATTCCGGAATATTCCGACTCAGCATTTAAACGGTTTTTAGAAAATGAAGCGGTTTTTGACCCAAACTCCAAATGAACTCTAATTACTGTCAAAACGACCGTATCGGTGCGTAGATGATGACCTAGGGGTTGATTTGAGTGTTTAAGCTATCACTTGATGATGAACTTACGGACTTTCATAAATCGTTCCGCGTATAAAAAATGCGGCCAATCATCACTGGCTTATCAGTTTAGGCGTGTGGTTTAGGGAAGCTTAGGGAGTTTAAGGTTGGTCTATTTAGTATAAATAGGGGTCTTTTGTATTCAGTTTTTAATCATCTGAGTTTGAGAATTAATACATGTTTTCTTGTTGCTTATTGCTTGCGAGTTTTAAGTATCTTATTTCTTTCTTGCGAGGGAGAGATTAGAGTGTGAGTCATTCCTTGTGAGGTGAGAGTCACAAAACCAGTCGTATGTGAGTTTAAGTTCCTTGCGAGGGAGGAGAGTTTATTCACGTCATATCCTTTATATTTTCGTTCATTATTACTGATGCGTGCATTTTATATATGGTTTTTACCCTATATTTACACGTATTTCTGTGTTATTTATATGGCGACTAGCTACAAATGCCCCCCGAATAGTCTACTTTGGTTTATCTTGTATTAATTGCAGGTATGAACCGGAAATGAGCATAATCAAGCCTAAACCTGTCCCGTGTGCATGCATTTTGAAGATAGAAGAATCGGAGCCCGGAAATTGTCAACTAAGGATGCGTGAAGTGGTTTTGAAAGATGTTTTGAGTTCATCCACACCGATACAAAGGTCTTTGTTATGCTCGATCCACTAAGATTGGTTGCATAAACCCGGTCGATCGAGTAACTTTGATGTTGAAGAACCTCGATCGAGTACTTTACTTAGCTCGATCGAGACGGGTGTATTTTGAGTTCCTCGATCGAGTACTTATTGTCCTCGATCGAGAGGTTTTACCTTTGCTTTGCTCGATCGAGTAGTTTATTTCTACTCGATCGAGAGCTTTTGACAATTACGCAATCTTTTAGTTATTTCTCGGATATTTTACTTTGTGACTTAGAATATATAAGGAGGAGGGGAATGATGGCACTCTCTCTCTCATCTCCTCTCTTGGCACTTTACTCTTTAGACCTAAAATCTTCATTGCATAGAACTCCTTTGTAATCGGTATTCTCGATCTTTAATTCAATCATTGATTATTGAAATCTTATTCTTGTTTTCACCTCTTCTCTTGATTACTCTTTTTCTTGTCTCTTTAGTAATTAATCACCATGTTTAATTTACTTGTTTTGCTTGTTACTATTTCCTCAATATCTATTATGCATAGCTAATCCTCCTATGCTAGGACATAAGGGGAGCCATGGTAGTTAGGAAAATATGATTAGGTGATTAGGTTTGGATAGAATTAGGGTTGTGTTGTTAATTACTGCATTTAATAGCAATTAGCTGCTTGAGTCGACGCATTTAGCTAGTTGATCTTTTACGCCTTGACCTAGATCGAAAGATTGGAAGGGGTAAGACCTGCAGTGAATAATAGGACATTATAATGAGGGCGGAAGCTAAGTTTGTAATGTTTTAGGGCGAATAGTGGACCGGAAGGACCTTTTCACTACCCTACAAACCGAGTTTTTGCTGACCTTTGACCCTAGATTGAATCCCTAGGAAACCACGGTGAACCGATTACTTTAGCTGTTTCTTTCTATCTGTTAATCTCTTTAAAGTTTAATTGTTGTTCCCCTTTTGTTCTCTTTCTCTTTGTCTCCGTAGTTTAGAATTAAAACAATTAAACCCCCAAGAAACGGTTACTTAGACGGACTTAGTTTAGCATACAACATTCCTATCTCCCTGTGGATTCGATACCAGACTGCCTCTACTACATTATATAGAGACCGGTTGGTTTTATTTTTGATAGGGTTTGCGGCGTGTCAAATTTTAAGCGTCGTTTTAGGGGAGACGGTGATATTTTGTTTGCTTTATATTAAGTTTGTCTCTTGTCTCAAGGAATTCATTCCTTGAGACTGATCTCATATTTTTCTCTAGTGCTATAGTTGTTTTGCAGGTAATCCGTCCTAGAAGTAGGCATTAAAAGATCTGCTATTCTTACAACTACATCTGCTAAAATGCCTAATATCGCTAGTCACTCAGAACCTACTGTAGATACCTTACCAAAGAGGTTCTTGTTAGGATTCACTAATTCCATTACTTAACATATTCATATATGTGACATTTTAATTTAGTCATAAAATTAAAACTAGATTTTATGTAACACCCCGCGCCTTTCTTATATTTTAAATGAACTTTTAAGTAATTTTTATTAAATAATTATTATTTAAAACTTATTTTTGTAAAATATTGTCTTAGCCGTGTAACGGTGATAATAGTGTAGATTTTAATAATATTATTCTCCGACTCGAGTTATAGTAGACTTGGGACGAAAATTCTAGTAGATACCGACTCATTTTGAGTTATTGGGCTTAACTTGACTCATGGGCCTTTTTCCTCCTCTTTTCTCTACACAAAACCTCAACTAAACCCTCACAACTTCATCTCCCTCACTTCTAATTTCTGAAATTTCCCAACAACCACATCACCATTGTTGAACCTTCCCTTACTAACCCTAAAATCACCATATCTCACTCAATTCTTCACCAATCTCGTTCCTTTTCGCGCCATTCTCTTCCTTTTCTCATTCCCCTTCTTTCTAAGTAAGAAAGTTGCCATCTTTTCCTCTATTTTGAAATTCTCATCTTACAAGGATGTGGATTCTTGACTTAATACCTTTATTTTTGTGTTTAGGGAGAACTTGGACAACCCGGAGGAGGATAGCTACATCATTGACGAGTCTTTAGAAGATTGAAGTGCAAAAAGGTAACGGTGATGGGTTACTCGACTTTTATGTTGAAATTGTGTGAATTGTGTAGTATTAGACTCACATGAATGTTAAATTTGATGTCTTTCATGCCCCTTGGTGATTTGGTGTTGAGTAGAATACTTGTATGATAATTTTCACATGTTTGAGGAGTAATTTCATGCCTTGTTGCAATATGGTGAAATATGAGATTGTCTTAAGGGAATTCTCTCATAATTACATGATTAAACCTTATTTTAATGATTACTAAACAACCCCATATGTTAATGACATCTTGAAAGTGGTAATTTTCTGAGTATTCATCATGTTAAAGAAGTATGAAATGATTAAATGAAAGATAGTTGAAATTGGAAGACTTTAGATGGATGTTTGATGAATTTTCGTGTGCGGTGATCCTCCGGTGGGCCGGCAGCCGGCCTACCCAACCGGCAGCAGCGTCTTTGCATTTCCGAGTTATAAAAATGAGGAATTAAGCCTTTGTAATCCCCCGGTGGGGCGGCAGCCGGCCTACCCAACCGGCAATACGCGTACATGAAATTTTGGTGTCTTTTATAATAGGGTGTATCCCCTGCCGGTGGGGCAATGAATGGTCAACCGGCGAGAGAATACACAATGTGAAATGTTGAATTTAATTGACTATAGTAGGTATTCCTGCCGGTGTATTTGGCAATCAGTCACCCGCAGAGGATACACATTGAATGTTTTTGACCTTGTTTCCTTTAGCTTGAATCCTCTGCCGGTGGGCCGGCATCCGGCCACCCGGCAGAGAATACACCCTCACCTAATTTGACATTGTTCACTATAGCATGAATCCTCTACCGGTGGGCCGGCAGCCGGTGGCCACACCGGCAGAGAGTACCTGATGTTCTCATACCATTATACTTATGCATGCTTCACATGAATTGTTTACGTTATGTTTGTGCAATCTTTTCCACTCGTATTTGTGACCCGAGTGTGACGTTTTACATTATGAGACTACTCGACATTCCTTATTTATTTGCCCTCGGACATTGGGTCACGGTTAGGTGCCATTGTTTCCGAGTTGGGCTATTTTTCCTTCCGCCTCTTCGGACCGGGGGTCACGGTTAGGTGACAAGGTTCCGCTTGAGGTTACTCGACTTTCGGGCACGGTTAGGTGTACCATATTTCGAGTCTTGGATACGATTTGGTATCGTTTGTCGAATTGGGTGTCGTCCATCCCGAGAGTCTGGCCAGGTTTAGACTAGGACCGTATTATGATCGTCGTCCTACCAAGAGGTTGGAGTCTAGAGGGTTGTCTTGTTTGAGTCTATACTTTGTAATTTGTCTTACATTTGAGTCGAGTCGATAATTGACCGTTTGACCTATTTATTCTTCTCACATTTATGCATAACTACTCTTATTGCATTTTGTATACTAATCATGATTCCCTTATTACCGTAAGTATTTATTCTTATACTTGTTTATTTAATTACATTCCCAATTACTTGTATTTTGACATATTGTGGCGGGAGAACCCGAGTTACTCCCACCGACCGTGGCTTTCATATTTATTATGAATGACAGGTTGGTGATGAAGCTTAAGTGGGGAAGACCGTGTGAGCTAGCGAGTTCTTACCTCGGACCTTATTAGTTATTATATAATAGACTCACCTACTTTTCGAATTGATGTTAATTCGTGGGATATCTTTTCCCCAATAAATAGACTTGTGTTGTAAACTTAAACTTAATTATCTAAACTTATCTATCGTGTTGGTGATATCTCGCGTTGGACTTCACTAGAAACTTTAAAAGTTTTAAAAATCTCGTGTTTCCGCCACGATTTACTAGTTATATTTAGTTGCCTCAACGAGGGGTGTCACATTTTATGCATGCAAACTTGAACAAGAGTAGAGAAGAAATCGTCACTTCTTACTATTGTAGTTTCGGATTTTGGGCACAAATGAGTTCTCCTTCTCACTTGTTCTTGAGCTTCCTTATAATGGATGAACAAAAGGTCCAAAATAGAACCTCTCCCAAAAGTGAATACCCAAGGAAATCCCTTAATAACTTATATATTTATGAACTAGTAAAATATAAGTTTTACTCAAAATATGACACAAAAATAATTTTGTTCTCTTGTCTTTTTCGGCCAAGAGAGGAAGGATTTGGGAGATTTTATTTCTCTAATTTTTCATAAGATGTAGAGAGAATTTTGATAATTTCTTACACTAAAAATTATAGTGAAGTAGTGAATAATTAAAAGAAAAACCATTGGCATTTTTTCACCTCTACAAACCGGTTGGCAAGGGAGAGTAGAGCCAATGCATGAGCTAGTTTTTCTACCCAAGAAAGAATAGGTATGCAAGGCTACTAGTTAGATTTAATCATTGTGTTTTCCACTTAAGATAAAAACACAATATAAATCTTATACTCCCTCCATTATTTCGGCACACTTAAAATAAAATGGGTAGTCCATTTTATTTTGTCATTTGTCAATTTTGTCACATGTTACATGTTACATGACATGTCACAATATAATGTATTTTTAACATATTAAAAATCAACATACTCATAAAATATGTCATTTACAAAATCGACTAGTAATTCGTAATTACTCGTACCAAAACGGTTTATCAAATTATAAATTACAACGTCTTGTATTTATAATAAATTATTCATTCAATTTCAATTTCAAATTGTTTCGTAAACAATAATTTTATCTAAGTAATAAAACAATTCAATTACTTAAACCGTATCTAATTTAATCGAATTATAATAAGACACGTTAATCTCACTCACAAATCATCCGTCAATTTTAAGCAATTTAATTAACTCGTATCGGCATACGATTAATTAAATAATCAATTAAGGAAATTTCCCTATAGGTATGACCTAAGGGGATCAACTGATCACCACCGTCGCACGACAGTAATGTCAAACTCTAGTCAGCCAATCATTACCGATATGTGTGGACCAGTTGACTGTAAAATATTACATCCCACATGTATTCTTAAAATGAGATTTAAACATGTGATCATCGTGATCAACAGTTGTGATCGCATTATTGTCGGAGGACACATATTCCAACAGTTCTTACTTCCTACTATGGATGCAGGTACCTTTGGAATACATCTATCTTACATTCAGTTGGTGGAGAGGAATCTTTTTAGGGGAGTAGCTGGTGAGAATCCGGGCAAGTATATAGAGTTGTTCACTGATTACTTCTCCGCCATTCCCTTAGTTGCTGGGGTGACGCAAGAATGGGTCAAGGAATTCCTTTTTCATTTTTCCTTGACTGATGACACCCGAGATTGGTTGAGAGATCTGGATAGGGAAGCTGCTGGTGTGACTGATTGGAATTCCCTAGCATTAGCCATCTATAAGAGGTACTTTCCTCTATAAAGCACCAACGCATTAAGAGGCCAAATCACTACTTTCACACAATTGGCCACTGAAGATTTGAATGAAGCTTGGACTAGGTTCAAGAAACTGGTTCGCTCTGTACCTCAACATGGAAATGCACCCTCTGCAATTATTTTTACAATGGTTTGTATGATGATCAAAGGGCCATATTGGATGCTGCAGCCCAAGGAAGATTTCAGAAAAATATTGAAGACAACAAGGGATGGCATCTTATTGAAGACATGGCCATAGATGTGGCTGAGTATAGAAATCCTAGAGGAGGTAGGTGATGAGTCATAATTATATACATATTTATGCCTCCCCTTAATTAATTTTGATACGGTTTTCGTGCTAGTTAATATCATTTACATGCCTTTTATGTTAGAATGACGATACTTCCGCTTTTTTATGTTTAATGCAGGAAAGATACATTTAAGGAGCAAAGGAATGAAATGGGCATCGCGGAGTGGGCATAGAGGAATACACGGAGCATGGCACGGGAATCTAAAAGAATAAAGGAAGAGCTTCTCATTACTAGTGCCTACTTTGAAGAGCCATATCTCGAGTTCTACAATAGATATTCAAGTGATTCTAACTCGAGGTGAAAGCTTATCTTCTTAGCTTTCCAAAGCCGTGAAAATCGCTTGTTCCGACAAGTAACGAAGAAATGGCGGACGTTTGAAGTTCAGAGCGCGAAGCAGGAACTTGGTTCATCGATCAACTGCAGCCAGGCTCGATCAAGGAACTTGTGTACTCGATCAACTGCAGCAAGGCTCGATCGAGGAACCAACCTAATCAATTAAGCTAATTAAAATACGCAATTTCGAGAGTTGGGGTTCCTGAACTTTGGTGCCTCGATCAACTAGGGCTGGGCTCGATCGAGGAACTTGGTGACTCGATTGAGTACATTGGGGCTCGATCGAGGAACCACTTGGTTCTAGAATATTCCGCAATTTTTCTTAAGTCGGTTATGTTTTGCTATAAATACCAAAACTAGTACCCTAGTTTATTTACGCATTAATTTTCCGTTAGTTTCGTAGATAGCTACTCTAAAACTCTCTCAAATATTCTTAGTTTAATTTAGTTTCAGTATTATTGTTCGGATCTATTGCTTTTAATTACGGTATTGTTCTAATCTTTCTTCAATTATTATTTCAATTACTTGTTCATCTTTATTATTGTCCATCATGTTTTCCATTATTATTGTTGTTGTTCTTCCCTTTAATATAAGTAGCTAAATCTTCAATCTATGCTGAAAGGGGATCTAGGTTGTTAGAAGGGGATTAAACTAATGAATTGATAGTTAATATTGCTTATTTGTTGTTGTTCATGTTATTGCTCTTCATCTAGTAAATTAATTACTGGCCAGGGTTAATTCACTAGAATAGCGAATTGAGACTTTCACCGACTGGGTTAGAATCAATATAGGCCACAATAACTTAATAAAGATAATTGAATGATAGCGATTGCATGTTAAATTAGATCTAAAGGAATATTGAATCGACCGATCATATAACCTTAAACAACATAATTAGCTCTATCAATGAATTAAATCACACCCCGTATGACTACCTAGTGAACCCGAATCCCTAGACTCTTTAATATTATTGTTATTCATCTTTATTTTACATTGCTATTAGCTGTTAGAAACTAAATCAACAAATCCCCCAAAATTGGTTACTTTAAGACGAACTTAAATATAAACAGACTAGATAAATTAACTAGCCTCCCTATGGATTCTACCCTGACTTACCGCTAGCTAAATTGTTAGTAGTAGTATAGGATTTATTTTTACTAAGGCAAACAACTGAAAATAACCTTATCAAATTTGGCGCCGTTGCCGGGGAGGCAACAATTGTTCTGTTTGTTTCTGTTTATTTTTGTCTTTTGTTTCAGGGAACTTCAGTTCCTTGAGTCAGTTTTATCTTTTCTTCTTGTTTTCGTGTATGCCCAGGTCTAACAAGTTAAAGATTCTACCTTTTGAATCCGAGTCATAAAGGACTTTTCGGTACAGACAGAAATTTCAGAGAGAAGTAAGTCTGGTGGAAGACTTGAGCACACTTAAGTACGAGCGGTTTACTCTTGCAGAAGATTCATCCTTAGAAGAGGATACACTTATTTATGCAGCTATGACTTCTACAACACCAAAGATGCCTACATTAGCATGTCACTCCGAACCCACGGTTGCTTCTATTCCTAAAGGCTTCAAGCTCCCTACCACTGACAAGGGAACTTTTGAAATCAAGCCTTCTTACATAACCTTGGTAGAGAGGAATATGTTTGGAGGAAAAGCTGGAGAGGACCCCGCAAAGCCTATGGAGAAGTTTGTCACTTATTGTTGCTCTATTCCTTTGACGGCTAGGGTGACTCAAGATCAGGTCAAGCAGACTTTATTTCCTTTCTCTTTGATAGATGATGCAGCTGAGTGGTTACGGGACTTGGATATGGAGACCGACGCAATTACCAACTGGACTTCATTAACTCTTGCATTCTACAAGAGGTATTTTCCACCACAGAAAACTAATGCATTGGGAAGTCAGATTCCAAGTTTTAAACAAGGTCCTACTGAGGATTTTAATGAAGCTTGGATACGGTTCAAAAGACTAGTGCGGTCCGTCCCTCACCATGGTTTCGAAATTTGATTCCTTTGCAACCAGTTTTACAACGAGTTGTATGATGATCATAGAGCTTTGCTTGATTCAACTGCTAATGGGAGATTCCAAGATAACACTAATGACGGTAATGCTTGGAAGTTGATTGATCAAATAGCTACTCACACAGCTGAGTATGGTAACCCAGAGGAAGAAAGAGGGGAAGTGGTTCAGATAGTGCGGTTGCAGCTCAATTGGAGGCCATACTTGCTCAAATAGCCGAATTAAAGACTACTCAGTCTTTGGGTAAGCAGGAGACGATTCACATGGTCCAACAAGAAGTGTCCTGCAAGAGATGTGGGATAGATGGCCATACTGCGGCCAAGTGTATGAGTACCATTGAGCAAGCTCATGCCTTCCAATCTTTCAAGCAAGGTACTCCTTATTCTAACTTCTTCCCTGAAAGGAGTCATAATGCTTATGCTCAATCCCCGCCGCAAAGTACTTATGTGATTCCTCCAAATCACGGTAACCAACCACAAGGAAGCTTTGTTCGGCAAAATCAAGGAGGTTTTCAACAAATTCAACCTCCTCCTCAAGCTTCTAATAATGAGATGGCCGAGTTGTGAGCTCTCTTACATCAAACTTTGTCAATGCAACAAAAGCAAATGGCTCAAATCTCTGAACTCATGGCTCACAACAAGATGTTGGATACTCAAGTTGCCCAAATGGCGGCGCAAAATCCTTAAAAACAGTCTGGTCTTCCTCCTCAAGGTAAACAAGCGCATGAGCAAGTTAATTCTATTTCTTTGAGGAGCGGTACTTTTTATCAAGGTCCGGACATGCCTATTAATGATGATGAAGTTCCCTAAAAGCATCCTAAGGGATTGGGTAACTTGGAATTGAGTGATGACGAGAAAGAAAATTGCAAAGATCAAACACGGTATTTGACGAAAGGCGAAAAGAGGATGCAGAACATAGTTCCTCGATCGAGTAGGCACGGGCTCGATCGAGGCACTTCCTTACTTGATGTAACAAAGAGGATGCAGAACCATGTTCACTTTAACGGGGTTCAGTTGTCTCTACAACCCGTTTGGATGTAACAAAGTGCAAGGTGAGTTAATAATAACTCAAACGACAAATGTGGACATCATATTCGGGTAGTCAATACCATATTACTACTTTGTATTGCACTTTTCGTATACTTGTTGATTGGAATAAAAGTTTAACATGCCATGTGTCCATGTGTTCATACTTTTCGTATTGCACTTTCCTTTATATTCATGTTATCTCTCATAGCATGAACCTTACCAAGTACACATCTAGGTTCCCAACCTAGGTTTAAGTCCTTTATCTTGAAAAAACTTTCTTGTTGTTTATCAGATAACCAACGAATTGTGGTGGATGATATAACTTGCACTGGTCAAGTGTTCTACCAACTCACAATGCACTAGGTATACGTTTTGTAGGGTCTTGCAATAATTGTCAAGATGATTAGCCTAGCACTTCTCATAAGTCCTAGCATATTAGAAAATACTAGTTTTGAGTAACTTCTTACTATAACTAAGTATCTTTCCAACTTCTTATTTCTCTTTAAGCTTATTTAGCTTAGGATGTTCATATATCTTTATATGTTTTTGAAAACTTCAATATGTGCAATTTCTTATCACATAACGGAGTATTCTTCTAAACACTAGAATAGCTCATTAGTTCTCCTCGAGAATTCATGACGATTCATATGTGGCTCACCAATGACTCATCATGCTCTTAAGCATATGATTCATTATAGGACATGTGCATGATTATTCTAATGTCGGAAACATTAGTGATCTTTAATCATGTAATCAACCATTCTTAGGTTCAATGAATGACCATGACTGCTTATGGTAATTCCATTTTCATCGATAAGAATAACCTACGTTTCTCGTTGATTTGATGTGCATATCTCAATGCCTATCCAACATCCCATGATGTGATTGGATTCATCTTAGTCCATTTTCATCCAGAATTGAAAACTCAAACACTTCTTTGTGAAGATAGTACTAGCTCGTCATTCTCAATGAGTAATAAGTTATAAATTTTACAAGATGATAGCTCCCACTAAATTTCATGTCTTCACATGATAATTTCAAACTCCCACTCAATTCCACATGTTTCGTAATTGACTACTCAATCGAAACATTTCAAGAATTGAAATACATTTTGCTTTGCCAAGTTATTAAGATAAAACCATATATGTTCCCAACATATCCTTTCAAAATACCCTTTTTGAAAAGGTTTCAATCTTAAACTTATGGAAAGAGATTTTAATCTCTAACTCATTCATTTTTATAATGATGCGTAGCAATGTCATTATTTAAAGGTGAAAACCCATTTAATACACGTCCTTCTCAAAATACCCTTTTCGGAAGAAGGTTTAACCATTTCATTTTCATAATGAGGTTAAGTAATGACACTAGCGTGGTTAACAATTAACTTAGCTCTTGTAGACATCGGCATATCTTTCTTTGCAACTTTTAGTCATAAATCTCATTTATTTTCAAGGATGCAACTTTGTTTCATTTAGGCTCTTAAGTAAATATCAATATTGAAACTCTATTTATATCTAGGTCATAAACTAGCAAAATCTCTTGTTGAGACTTTTCTTTAGTCATTTTCTTTCAAAACTTTCTTTTGGTCTCCTCGTGTAGTTATCTTAAGAACATATTCTTTTGATTACTTCACTTGGTTTCTTTTGTTATGTAGATCTTATCTACTCATGTATACTAAATATTTAGTATACAAATCATTCTTTCTTTAATAGATCTCATCTATTCAAGGCATACAATTATCCTTTGTATTTTTTGTGTCTTTCTTTCATAGATCTCATCTATTCAAGGCATACAATTATCCTTTGTATTCTTTGTGTCTTCATTTTTCTCCCACTCTATCTTTAGAATAAATACACTAGATATTTAAAAATAGCTTATGAGACACAAATAATTACTTTGAAGTAGAAGGAGGACTATCTCATAGATTGACTAATAGATTTTAGATTTGATGAGTGTTCTTGGTAATTGACATTCCTTTAGAAGAGTTCATCAACTCAGCATCACTTTATAATTGATCATACACTAGCCTTAAGCTTGTGGACATATAATGAATCCCATCATTATAGTTGTCTATTGGATCACTTTAAGTAGATGATCATATGTTTCTATATATGTACAAGCATATAAAGACGAA
Organism: Silene latifolia; assembly: GCF_048544455.1. NCBI lineage: Eukaryota > Viridiplantae > Streptophyta > Magnoliopsida > Caryophyllales > Caryophyllaceae > Silene > Silene latifolia. The sequence goes on along the minus strand of NW_027413640.1, from coordinate 4,412,280 downwards.
TTTTTAGAACAAACAAATACGATAAAAGGGGTGACTTGGGTTGCAAGCCAAGCCACCATAATCCAAAATACAACCATTGTTTAGAAAGGATCAACCATTTCCATGTCGAACACGGAAATAAAAATAATTCTAAATTTCATATTAAAATAAAGACAATAATAAAAGCCAAGCTTCATTGGTAGCTACTCCTAGCTCCTTCATGATTTCTCAAGCTTGCTTCTCTTTTCCCTTGTCTTTGCTTGGAGGAGGCCCTATTTACAATAAAAAGGTGATACATTATCACAACTTTGTATCAAAATACCATAGTTGAATTAGAAACATAAAAGAAAGGATAGTCATTTACCTACTGGAGTAATCTTTCCAGCTTTGATGTCACCAAGATACTTGGAACAATTCCTCTTCCAATGTCCAACACCATTACAATAATGACATTTATTAAGAGGACCCTTCTTGGTTTTGGAAGTGCTAGCTTCAAAAGTCTTAGCCTTGGTGGACATGGGAGCTTGCCTCTTACTCTTTTTCCCATTCTTCTTGAACTTCCGCTTGCTCTTAGTGCTTATATTAAGCACATCCTTAGGTGGGTTAACATTTAGCCCCATGTCTCTTTCGGCTTGAATAAGTAACTTGTGCAACTCTTCAAGAGACACGTCCTTGTCTTGCATATTGAAATTCACCCACAATTGTACATATGCTTTGACTTTGGATAAGGAGTGAAGAATCCTATCAACAATGAGCTCCTTGGGGATTTCAACCTTTTGAAGTTTCAATGTCTCGACTAGCTCCAACAATTTGAGCACGTGAGGGCTAACCTTTTGGCCCTCCTTAAAATCGAGATCAAAGAATGCCGAGGCCGCCTCATATTGGACGATCCTCGGTGTTTGTGAAAACATTGTCACAAGTTTGGAATAGATTTCATTAGCGGTGCCCATTTTAAAGGCTCTCCTTTGGAGATCCGCCTCCATAGCAAAAATCAACACATTTTTCATAGCGGCGGACTCTTTGTGGTAAGCCTCATATGCTTCCCTAGTGGCGGCACTCGACCTAGCATTAGGTTCGGGTGGAGAGGCCTCGGTGAGGTAACGAAGCTTGTCGTCACCTTGGGCGGCTAATTTGAGTTGGGCATCCCAATCGGAGAAATTTGACCCATTCTTTTCAAGTTTACAACGATCCATGAAGGATCGGAGCCATGAAACATTAGTGAGAAGTGCGGCGTTGGTGTTTAGTGCGGCCATTTGTTATGAGAAATAAAAGTGGTCTACAAAACAAAAATAGAAGGAATAAAACACTTGTCGTTTTTAAAATAATAATAACACTCGTAAATTTTTAATTTAAACAATTTTTATTGCATTTATCTAGTGACCTCTACCCAACTTGATAAATGATTCCAAGACCCAAATTCATATTAACTTAGGCATCGGTAAAGCCGAATGCAACCCTTATCAATATAACTCGGTGGATTAACTCTTTAATCGATTCTACTCTTAGAACTCTTGGTCGATAAATTTACATTAATATTTATCTTTAGCCCGAAACACATCCGGCAACCGTCGAGAATACTTTCGTTGAGTTCAACCCAAATTTCGAATAAATGTGTCCATGATCCAAATTTACATCAACTTGGTCATCGGTAAAGCCGAATACAACCCTTATCTTTATAAATTTGGTGGGTAGACATTTATCACCCACTTCCCCTACGTAGCAAGGTTTGTACCCCGGTAACGCCGAGTGCACTCCCTCACGAAATAGGTTTTCATGGTTTCTAATTTTTGGTAAGGCTAAGTCTCAATTGTTTATTTAAGCGAGAGGTCATGTCAATTTATTATCTATCACGTTTTAAGTGAACTAAAGTGGTGAACTACGATAATTGTAATTGACACGGTCGATCAACTCGATTTAAAATGCCTGTTTAGTTATGGCGATTTAGCGATGCATGCAACATATAAATAAAATGCAAAGCATAAATAAAATCCTAGTATGGCCTTCCTAAAATAGTAAATCTAATAAACTATTACAAATTAGGAAACCAACTCCTTTGGTCCCTTGAACTTCGGTCTTGGTACGCATTTCAAGGCAACATTTTCTTTGATGGATCGCCTTCTCGAGTGGCACCGTCTTCAAGGTACTCCGGAATAAATAAGTTACAAAATTGAATTACATAATTTCCTATTATACATTTGTAATTAAAATAAAAATAAATCTATTAAATTACAAAACGGTAATACGAGATCACAATAATTACAACCGAATCGATATTCCCATACATTTAGGGTAATATCAATTAAAACTAAGGCCATACTAAGTAAAATTACATAATTCAAAATATTACATAAAATTAAAATATGACAACCATAAATAAAATGCAGCATTATAATATGTATGAGCATGCCAAATTTTATGCTAAATCGCCTTTAAGAACCAATATCGTATATTAATCGGTTTTTTACGGATTTGCGTGATTTAACTTATTAAAATCACAATAATTACATAAATTCATATTTATGTACAAGTTAATTACCCTAACCATCTTAGGACTCAAAATTAATCTCCACTAACATTTGACAATAATTAAACTTGATTTCTTAATATTGTTCATAAATGGACCCAAAAATACAAAATTTATGCTATAAACCTCAAATTAAATCATAAAAATTTCAAATAATTTCAAAATTTAAAATTTAAACTCATGAACATTCTGGAAAAATACCATGACACTCATAATTTTCAAAACTTAGGTTAAAAATTTCGAAAATTTATCGAGAAAAACAATGTTGCGGCTTATCGGTTTTAACAATTATGACCATAAAAATATGAGAAAAATTATATTCATCAACTTTTCACTTTTAGATCTGAAATATATGATAAAATTCAACATGGGACATTTTTCCTTTAGTCATGAAGTATGTTTTAGCATTATTACTAATTATAGTCACTATTTATGTGATTTTTCATCAAAAACTCATAAATCATGCATAAAGACTTCATTATAGCCAAATATTTTACACACATCTTGTACAATTGCATGTGACAACATACTAAATTTCCATGACCAGATTCAAAATATAACTCATATTAACCTATTTACCCATTTAAATACCATTTTAACTTAAAAAATCCATATTTCGAGCAAAACAACTCATTTTATCATGAAAATTTACAGACCATGAGTAGATAATATATATGAAAATATATCCAAAAACCACTGAAAAAATCGAAGTTTAGCTATTTTCGTCCAAAAATGACATTTTTATCATAAAAATCACATTTTAATGTCAATATTACATAAAATGAACAATAAAATCCATACATAAACCAAAATGTCCTAAAAATCACTTAGAACCAGAAACTTTTAACATGCAAGGTTATTTTTAGGTTTATCTTCATAAAACCAAATTAATTAGTTTTGTATGTTAATCATATAACTCGGAAAAACTATAAACCGATTTGCATGCAAACAACCTAAGGCTCATGATACCGCTTGTTAGGATTCACTAATTCCATTACTTAACATATTCATATATGTAACATATTAATTTAGTCATAAAATTAAAACTAGATCTTATGCATGCAAACTTGAACAAGAGTAGAGAAGAAATCGTCAGTTCTTACTATTGTAGTTTCGGATTTTGGGCACAAATGAGTTCTCCTTCTTACTTGTTCTTGAGCTTCCTTATAATGGATGAACAAAAGGTCCAAAATAGAACCTCTCCCAAAAGTGAATACCCAAGGAAATGCCTTAATAACTTATATATTTATGAACTAGTAAAATATAAGTTTTACTCAAAATATGACACAAAAATAATTTTGTTCTCTTGTCTTTTTTGGCCAAGAGAGGAAGGATTTGGGAGATTTTATTTCTCTAATTTTTCATAAGATGTAGAGAGAATTTTGATAATTTCTTACACTAGAAATTATAGTGAAGTAGTGAATAATTAAAAGAAAAACCATTGGCATTTTTTCACCTCTACAAACCAGTTGGCAAGGGAGAGTAGAGCCAATGCATGAGCTAGTTTTTCTACCCAAGAAAGAATAGGTATGCAAGGCTACTAGTTAGATTTAATCATTGTGTTTTCCACTTAAGATAAAAACACAATATAAATCTTATACTCCCTCCATTATTTCGGCACACTTAAAATAAAATGGGTAGTCCATTCTATTTTGTCATTTGTCAATTTTGTCACATGTTACATGTTACATGACATGTCACAATGTAATGTATTTTTAACATATTAAAAATCAACATACTCATAAAATATGTCATTTACAAAATCGACTAGTAATTCATAATTACTTGTACCAAAACGGTTTATCAAATTATAAATTACAACGTCTTGTATTTATAATAAATTATTCATTCAATTTCAATTTCAAATTGTTTCGTAAACAATAATTTTATCTAAGTAATAAAACAATTCAATTACTTAGACCGTATCTAATTCAATCGAATTATAATAAGACACGTTAATCTCACTCACAAATCATCCGTCAATTTTAAACAATTTAATTAACTCGTATCGGCATACGATTAATTAAATAATCAATTAAGGGTATTTCCCTATAGGTATGATCTAAGGGGATCAACTGATCACCACCGTCGCAGGACAGTAATGTCAAACTCTAGTCAGCCAATCATTACCGATATGTGTGGACCAGTTGACTGTAAAATATTACATCCCACATGTATTCTTAAAATGAGATTTAAACATGTGATCATCATGATCAACAGTTGTGATCGCATTATTGTCGGAGGACACATATTCCAACAGTTCTTACTTTCTACTATGGATGCAGGTACCTTTGGAATACATCTATCTTACATTCATTAGCTGGTGAGAATCCGGGCAAGCATATAGAGTTGTTCACTGATTACTTCTCCTCCATTCCCTTAGTTGTTGGGGTGACGCAAGAATGGGTCAAGGAATTCCTTTTTCATTTTTCCTTGACTGATGACGCCCGGGATTGGTTGAGAGATCTGGATAGGGAAGCTGCTGGTGTGACTGATTGGAATTCCCTAGCATTAGCCATCTATAAGAGGTACTTTCCTCTACAACGCACCAACGCATTAAGAGGCCAAATCACTACTTTCACACAATTGGCCACTGAAGATTTGAATGAAGCTTGGACTAGGTTCAATTAACTAGTTCACTCTGTACCTCATCATGGTTTCCAACAATGGCCCCTCTGCAATTATTTTTACAATGGTTTGTATGATGATGAAAGGGCCATATTGGATGTTGCAGCCCAAGGAAGATTTCAGGTAAATATTGAAGACAACAAGGGATGGCATCTTATTGAAGACATGGCCATACATGTGGCTCAGTATGGAAATCTTAGAGGAGGTAGGTGATGAGTCATAATTATATACATATTTATGCCTCCCCTTAATTACTTTTGATACGGTTTTTGTGCTAGTTAATATCATTTACATGCCTTTTATGTTAGAATGTCGATACTTCCGCTTTTTTATGTTTAATGCAGGAAAGATACATTTAAGGAGCAAAGGAATGAAATGGACATCACGGAGTGGGCATGGAGGAATACACGGAGCATGGCACGGGAATCTAAAACAATAAAGGAAGAGCTTCTCATTACTAGTGCCTACTTTGAAGAGCCATATCTCGAGTTATACAATAGATATTCAAGTGATTATAAATGGAGGTGAAAGCTTATCTTCTTAGCTTTCCAAAGCTGTGAAAATCGCTTATTTCCGACAAGTAACGAAGAAATGGCGGCCGTTTGAAGTTCAGTGCGTGAAGCAGGAACTTGGTTCCTCGATCAACTGCAGCCAGGCTCGATCAAGAAACTTGTGTACTCGATCAACTGCAGCAAGGCTCGATCGAGGAACCAACCTAATCAATTAAGCTAATTAAAATATGCAATGTCGAGAGTTGGGGTTCCTGAACTTTGGTGCCTCGATCAACTAGGGCAGGGCTCAATCAAGGAACTTGGTGACTCGATTGAGTACATTGGGGCTCGATCGAGGAACCACTTGGTTCTAGAATATTCCGCAAATTTTCTTAAGTCGGTTATGTTTTGCTATAAATACCAAAACTCGTACCCTAGTTTATTTACGCTTTAATTTTCCGTTAGTTTCGTAGATAGCTACTCTAAAACTCTCTCAAATATTCTTAGTTTAATTTAGTTTCATTATTATTGTTCGGATCTATTGCTTTTAATTACGGTATTGTTCTAATCTTTCTTCAATTATTATTTCAATTACTTGTTCATCTTTATTATTGTCCATCATGTTTTCCATTATTATTGTTGTTGTTCTTCCCTTTAATATAAGTAGCTAAATCTTCAATCTAGGCTGAAAGGGGATCTAGGTTGTTAGAAGGGGATTAAACTAATGAATTGATAGTTAATATTGCTTATTTGTTGTTGTTCATGTTATTGCTCTTCATCTAGTAAATTAATTACTGGCCAGGGTTAATTCACTAGTATAGCGAATTGAGACTTTCACCGACTGGGTTAGAATCAATATAGGCCACAATAACTGAATAAAGATAATTGAATGATAGCGATTGCATGTTAAATTAGATCTAAAGGAATATTAAATCGACCGATCATATAACCTTAAACAACATAATTAGCTCTATCAATGAATTAAATCACACCCCGTTTGACTACCTAGTGAACCCGAATCCCTAGACTCTTTAATATTATTGTTATTCATCTTTATTTTACATTGCTATTAGCTGTTAGAAACTAAATCAACAAATCCCCCAAAATTGGTTACTTTAAGACGAACTTAAATATAAACAGACTAGATAAATTAACTAGCCTCCCTATGGATTCTACCCTGACTTACCGCTAGCTAAATTGTTAGTAGTAGTATAGGATTTATTTTGACTAAAGCAAACGACTGAAAATAACCTTATCAAATTTGGCGCCGTTGCCGGGGAGGCAACAATTGTTCTGTTTGTTTCTGTTTATTTTTGTCTTTTGTTTCAGGGAACTTCAGTTCCTTGAGTCAGTTTTATCTTTTCTTATTGTTTTCGCGTATGTCCAGGTCTAACAGGTTAGAGATTCTACCTTTAGATCCCGAGTCATAAAGGACTTTTCTGTACAGACAAAAATTTCAGAGAGAAGTAAGTCTGGTGGAAGACTTGAGCACACTTGAGTACGAGCGGTATACTTTTGCAGAAGATTCATCCTTACAGGAGGATACACTTATTTATGCAGCTGTGACTTCTACAACACCAAAGATGCCTACATTAGCCTGTCACTCCGAACCCACGGTTGCTTCTATTCCTAAAGGCTTCAAGCTCCCTACCACTGACAAGGGAACTTTTGAAATCGAGCCTTCTTACATAACCTTGGTAGAGAGGAATATGTTTGGAGGAAAAGCTGGAGAGGACCCCGCAAAGCATATGGAGAAGTTTGTCACTTATTGTTGCTCTATTCCTTTGACAGCTGGGGTGACTCAAGATCAGGTCAAGCAGACTTTATTTCCTCTCTCCTTGAGAGATGATGCAGCTGAGTGGTTACGGGACTTGGATATGGAGACCGACGCAATTACCAACTGGACTTCATTAGCTCTTGCATTCTACAAGAGGTATTTTCCACCACAGAAAACTAATGCATTGGGAAGTCAGATTCCAAGTTTTAAACATGGTCCTACTGAGGATTTTAATGAAGCTTGGATACGGTTCAAAAGACTAGTGCGGTCCGTCCCTCGCCATGGTTTCGAAATTTGGTTCCTTTGCAACCAGTTTTACAACGGGTTGTATGATGATCATAGAGCTTTGCTTGATTCAACTGCTAATGGGAGATTCCAAGATAACACTAATGACGGTAATGCTTGGAAGTTGATTGATCAAATAGCTACTCACACAGCTGAGTATGGTAACCTAGAGGAAGAAAGAGGGGAATTGGTTCAGATAGTGCGGTTGCAGCTCAATTGGAGGCCATACTTGCTCAAATAGCCGAATTAAAGACTACTCAGTATTTGGGTAAGCAGGAGACGATTCACATGGTCCAACAAGAAGTATCCTGCAAGAGATGTGGGATAGATGGCCATACTGCGGCCAAGTGTATGAGTACCATTGAGCAAGTTCATGCCTTCCAATCTTTCAAACAAGGTACTCCTTATTCTAACTTCTTCCCTGAAAGGAGTCAGAATGCTTATGCTCAATCCCCGCCGCAAAGTACTTATGTGATTCCTCCAAATCGTGGTAACCAACCACAAGGAAGCTTTGTTCGGCAAAATCAAGGAGGTTTTCAACAAATTCAGCCTCCTCCTCAAGCTTCTAATAATGAGATGGCCGAGTTGTGAGTTCTCTTACATCAAACTTTGTCAATGCAACAATAGCAAATGGCTCAAATCTCCGAACTCATGGCTCACAACAGAATGTTGGATACTCAAGTTGCCCAAATGGCGGCGCAAAATCCTTAAAAACAGTTCGGTCTTCCTCCTCAAGGTAAACAAGCGCATGAGCAAGTTAATTCTATTTCTTTGAGGAGCGGTACTTTTTATCAAGGTCCGGACATGCCTATTAATGATGATGAAGTTCCCTACAAGCATCCTAAGGGATTGGGTAACTTGGAATTGAGTGATGACGAGAAAGAAAATTGCAAAGATCAAACACGGTATTTGGCGAAAGGCGAAAAGAGGATGCAGAACATAGTTCCTCGATCGAGTAGGTACGGGCTCGATCGAGGCACTTCCTTACTTGATCGAGTTCACCTCAGGCTCGATCGAGGCACCCCCCTGTTGATAAAATGTTACGTGTTTCAGCTACGGCATTGGATAAAAGTAGGTTCCTCGATCGAGTGACTACTGGGCTCGATCGAGACACTCCTGTATCTGATGATAATATTTCCAAACCGTCTCCTAATGCAAAAGAAGTCGAGCCAATCAAAATTCAACTACCTTTCCCCCAAAGATTGCAGAAATCTAAACTTGAGCAACAGTTTGGAAGGTTTATGGAGGTAGTGAAGAATCTTCAAGTGACAGTGCCATTTACTAAATTGGTAACTCAAGTGCCGTCTTATGCTAAGTTTTTGAGAGAGATTTTGTCAAAGAAGCGGTATTTTGATGAAGTGGAAACAGTAGCATTTAATCAGGAGTGCGCGACCGCATTACAAGCTAACTCACCACCAAAGCTTAAGGATCCAGGGAGTTTTTCTATTCCTTGTCATATTGGTAGTATAGCTATTGATAGAGCCCTTTGTGATTTAGGGGCTAGTGTTAGTGTCATGCCATATTCAATATGTAAAATGTTAAATATGGGTCAACTTTGTATCACTAATATGACCTTACAAATGGCCGACAGATCTTTAAAGAAGCCTATGGATGTCTTAGAGGATGTGCTCGTTAGAGTAGGGAAGTATTTCATTCCAGTTGACTTTATTGTTATGGATATGGCTGAGGACTCTCAAGTACCCATCATTCTTGGTAGACCATTCCTTCACACTGCAGGGGCACTCATAGATGTTAGGGATGGTAGTCTAACACTACGAGTTGGGGATGACACTATTAGATTTATTCTTGATAATACTTTAAAACGTCCTCCTAATTTAAAAGCTTCTTGTCATATGATTAATGTTTTTGATCTCACTTATGTTTGCCTTGCTTTGTGTTCTGATAGGAATCCACCTGACGCCCCTGCTGTTGCGTCGTATCCATGGAGCAAGGAAGCTGATGAGATAGAGAAGCTTATTTATGGAGATGATCCTCCTCCTGAGGTGATTTACATCTATGATGAGAATGTTGACATAGAAGCTAAATTGGATGCTTTGGAAGCTGAAATTTTCAGAGAGGAGCCAGTTGGAGTTTTCGATGAAGCTTCTATGATGGACGAAGTGCCTTATCTCCTTCCTCAAGAGGATGACCTGAATAATGATGAACATTGCTCATATTTTATATTGGACTTTGAGTTTGATGAGCATGAACTTTATTTGTCATTTATTTTCTCTTGGTCTATTTATTAGTGCTACTTATGCTTTTGTGTAGCACATGCGCTACTATTTGCTTTACTATTATGAGCTTTAACTTGTATTGATTATGATTTGTGTGCGCATTTATTTTAAATAAAAATTTCTTGCTCGACAGTAGGTTCCTCGATCGAGTGTCATGGGGTTCGATCGAGTCACCTCATCTTTTGGGTATTTTTCGTAGCTGACGATGATAGGAATTGCACGATTGATTATTTCCCCTATTTTTGCAGCTGGTTTGGGGGAATCTGTTGGAATATGTGTCCTCCGACAATAATGCGATCACAACTGTCGATCCTGATGATCACATGTTTAAGTCTCATTTTAAGGGATACAATTGGGAGTAATATTTTACTGTCAACTGGTCCACACATATCGGTAATGATTGGCTGACTAGAGTTTGACATTACTGTCGTGCGTCGGTGGTGACCAGTTGATCCCCTTAGGTCATACCTAAAGGGTAACACTCTTAATTGATTATTTAATTGATCGTATGACGATACGGGTTAATTAAATTACTTAAAATTGACGGACAATTTTGGAAGTAATATTTACGTATCTCATTATAATTTGATTAAATAAGATACGGTCTAAGTGATCGAATTGTTTTATTGCTTAGATGAAATTATTGTTTAAGAAAACAATTGCAATTGAATGAATAATTTATTATAAATACAAGATGTTGTGATTTATAATTGGTAAAATATTTTGGTACAAGTAATTATGAATTACTAAGTCGATTTTGTATATGACGTATTTTTATTAATGCGTTGATTTTTAATATGTTAAAAATACATGACAATTTTACATGTCTTATAACATGTGACAAATTGACAAATTGACAAAACTAAAATGGAATCCATTTTATCCCATTTGGACCGAAATAGTGGGGTGATTTAGGATAAATATTGTGTTGATTTATTAAGTGGAAAACACAATTATTTTACCTAAACCTAGCCATGAAACCTACTTGCTCTTGTAAAGACAAACTTGTTCATGCATTGACCCTTTTACCCTCCCCCTACCCGGTTTCATTATAGAAAAGACCAAAGGAGTTTTCTCTATAATAAAACCTAATATACTACATGAAGAGGGTATTATCATTTATTCATTCAACCATCTAAAATAAGAGTTTTAGAGTGATAAAATCTTCTTCCTTCTTCTCCTCTCTTAACCGAAATAAGAGAACAAAAATAAAGATTTTGGGTCAATTTTATTTAAATTAATATTGTTCTAGTAATAATAATATTAATTTTATTAAGAGATTACCTTGGGTATCAATCCTTGGGAGGGATTCTACACTTGAATCCTTGTTCATCCAATATTTAGAGAGCTCAAGAACAAGTGAGTAGGAGAACTCACTTGTGCCCAAAAATCTGAAATATCAATGTAAGGGTTGATGATTTCTTCCTTATTTTTATTATTGTTTGCATGCATAAGATCAATGTTTAATTTTATGACTAAATTAAATCATCACATATATGAATATGTTAAGTAATGAGATATAGATTTCTAACAAGCGGTATCATGAGCCTTAGGTTGTTTGCATGCAAATCGGTTATAGTTTTTCCGAGTTATACGATTAACATATAAAACTTATAAATTTGTATTATTATGATATATCACGAAATAATTTATGCATGTTAAAGTTTCTGATCCTAAAATTTATTTAGGATATTTTGGTTAATTTATGGATTTTTATTGATCATTTTATATAATAATGGCATTAAAAATGTGATTTTATGATAAAAATGTCATTTTCGGACTAAAATTAGCTAAACTTCGAATTTTATAGTGGTTTTTGGATATGTTTTCACATATATTATTTTTAGAAGACCTGTAAAGTTTCAGAATTTTTGGAGTTTTTATGCTCGAAATATGGATTTTTCATGATAAAAATCGAATTTAAATGAAAAATAGGTTAATATGAGAAATATTTCGAATCTGGTCATTGAAATTTAGTATGTTGTCACATGCAATTTTACAAGACGTGTGTAAAATAGTAGGCTATAATGAAGTCTTTATGCATGATTTATGAATTTTTGATGAAAAATAGCATAAATAGTGACTTTAATTAGTGAATAATTGCTAAAACATACTTCATGACTAAGGAAAAATGTCACATGTTGCATTTTATTACCTTTTTCAGATCTAAAAATTGAAAAGTTGATAAATATAATTTTTCTCATGTTTTTATGATTATAATTGATAAATCCGATAAACCGCAACATAGTTTTTCCGATAATTTTTCGAAATTTTAACCTAAGTTTTTGAACATTATGAGTGTCATGGTATTTTTCCAGAATGTTCATGAGTTTAAATTTCAAATTTCAAATTTATTTGAAATTTTTGTGATTTATTTGAAGTTTATAAATTTTTATTGTAATTTTGTGTCCACTAATGAACAATTTTAAGAAATATAAGTTAATTATAGTCAAATAGTTAGTGAAGACTAATTTTGAGTCCTAAGTTGGTTAGGGTAATTAACTTGTGCATAAATATGATTTTATGTAATTTATTGTGATTTTAAAAGGTTGAATCACGCAAATCCGTAAAAACCGTTTAATATACGATATTGGCTCCTTAAAGGCGATTTAGCATAAAATTGGGCATGTTCATACATATTATAATGCTGCATTTTATTTATGATTGTCATAATTTTATTTTATGTAATTTTTGAATTATGTAATTTTACTTAGTATGGCCTTAGTTTTAATTGGTATTACCCGAAATGTATGGGAATATCGATTCGGTTGTAATTTATTGTGATCTCGTATCACCATTTTGTAATTTAATAGATTTACTTTATTTTTATTACAAATTTATAATAGGAAATTATGTAATTTGTTATGTAATTTATTTATTTCGGATTTCCTTGAAGACGGTGTCACTGAAGAAGGCGATACATAAAGACGGTGTTACCTCGAGATGCGTGCTAAAACCGAAGTTCAAGGGACCAATGGAGTTGGTTTCCGAATATGTAATAGTTAATTAGATTTTCTATTTTAGGAAGGCCATACTAGGATTTAATTTATGCTTTGCATTTTATTTATATGTTGCATGCATGGCAAGGGCCATGACACCGAAGCCTGTTTCAAACTCAAGCATGCCACTCAAGATATGATTGAAGCTGACAAAATCATCATCGCACCTCTCAGTCAAGACAATCCTCCTGGATGTCTCAAGTCAAACATCAAGGTTGAACGTTCTCAAAGGACACTCATTAAACTCAACACAACCAATGCCGCAGCTCTTCAAAAGATCATGACTGAAGGGATGCTACAACCAATCGGGCCCACTCCGGACCCATCTGAAAGCAGGAAATCCCGTTTCTGGGACGGCAGTGCCTATTGCCAATATCATCAAGGGAATGGTCATGACACTAAAACATGCTTCAAACTAAAATATGTTATTCAAAATATGATCGACAATCATGAACTGGTAGCTTCATCCCTATGCCAACTAAGTGATGAAGACAACCCTAATGAACATCTCTTTCTGCAAGGAGATAAAAGCCTCATTGACTATTGTCCTCATATCATTCCCAACAATGAGAGTAAAGTGTCCAAGTGGGTCAATGCTCAAGACCAGACATTCAAGCCGCTGGATGCTGCGAAAGAGACCTTCGAGGAGGAAAATGATGATTAGGAGTCTGTATCTACGATTAAGTCTCAGTCCGAGTCTTAGGCTTTCTCCACTACAAGAAATAGCTGTCATTCCTACGGATATTTTCCTACGGATTTTAAAATTCGTCGGTAATTCGACATTCCTACGGCTAATTCCGACCACCAACTAATTCCGTCGAACCATCCGACCAATATCATATGTCACCGACAGATTTCTGTCAATTTTAATGGAGGGAAATCCTGAAAAATTTGGCACAAAATTCATTCGACTAGGGCCCGATGGATTTATCCGTCGGAAGGAAAAGTTCCTATGGAGGCGTGCATGTTCCTACGGCGCAATGGTGATTGTTGTTTCACTGTCCGACGGAAATTGCGTAGGAGGCAACTATTTTCATAGGCCCATATAAATTTAATAAAAAAACCCTTAAAATTTAGTCAAACATAATATACCTATTCTGTCAAAACCTCTCGACTCCCAAGTCCCAACTGTCTCACCTCGCTCGCCGTCGCTAATCATAACACCCTTCGTCGCTCACCACGCCCGCTGCTCAACATCACCACCCACCATGTTGTCGCTGCTTTGGCTGGTCTGGACCGTTTGGTACTGCCTTTATACTTCATTCTCCTCGCTTATTTTGTTTAACTTTGGTAAGAAATTAAGAGCTTGACCATTATTTTGTTAATTTATTGATAATTTCCCTTTGAAATTGATTTTTTTATATGATTATGGGATGAGATTGTTGTGCGCACTTCTGATTTCTCATTTACCTTCCTGTGTCATTCCGTTCTAAATTTTGTTGTACATGTACCCAAAAACAATTTGATGTAGATAAGTTGTTTGATGATGTACTAGATGTATATATCTCATGTATATGGTGTATATAATTCTTGTTTTAAAAGCCCCAAATGCATCCCTCCATATATGCAATTCTGAGTTAGGCGGCATCAAATTATTCTAAAACTGAAAGTTTAATTATTGTTTATGTTGTGGTGTCTTAATGGTGGTTTGTTATTCTTGATGCCATTGTAAATTGGTACTTTAATAAAGTATTTGAAATGCTCCATATTAGAGTTTGTAGTCAACATTAAAGCATCTCTATCAATGGTGTTTTGTAAGCCACTGTTTTGAGAAGAAATCTTATTGATTTAGTTAGCCTTTTTTAGTGTAATGTATGCGTGTATGTGCAAAGTATATCTACGCTTTCAACTATCACCATTCTTAATGTGTTGTAACATTTTGATACATGACATACATTGCATTACATTTAGAAAAAAAAAAGATGATAAGTACGCAATTTAGTTCTTATTTACGAATCAAAATGTATCGGATTTAGATTGAGTTATCTTTACAAAAAGAATCTAAAGTATTCACAAATGAAGCTATAAGGATCTAGACTATCACAAATTCTCATTTGTGACGGCGATATCCGTCACAAACTTGTGACGGATACCATTTCCTCTCACAAAATGCTCATTTGAGAGGTGAGTGAAAAGCACATGGAGGGTGTCCCACCTTGTCCCCTCTTCCTTTTTGTGAGAGGTCATAAGCTTGTGACGGGATTAGCCTGTCACAAGTAAGAATAACTGCTAAACTATATATAAAAGAGGAGACATATGGACGCCGTTAACATTTCCCTCAACAATTCCGTTAGTTTTTTTGAATTGCTTCTAAACTTTTTTCTTTAAGAAAAACAGTTGATTATGCTTAAGACGGTCTTAACTTAAGACCTCTCACAACCTACACTTATTTACACCTTTATTTTAATTAGGCGAGAGAGCCGTTTTAAATTATGACCGTCTTAAACAACAAATGATGGTTAATAATTTTCAGTCATCACTTAGTTTCAGAAAGTATATTCTTTAGGAGCTCATATGTTTCAATTTCTGGAAAAATAAATTAAGAGAGTGTTTTCTTAAGACTAAATAAATAAAACGCTTGTCTAATCTTGGTGATTTTGGGTTGAATTGCGTGAAGTCCTTTGAACCTTATATACTACTGTGTGAGGATGGTAAGATCAACTCAACTAACCCTTATGATAATTATCTCTTCTAACTCCCTGACTCATACACCATTTTAATAACGAATGTAGGGAATTTTTCTTTATCTTTTAATCTGTGTACTGGTTTTCTTCTAATTTTAATATGGGTGATAACGTAAATATATCCTATAAGGTTTACTTAGTTATCTTCTACAATCTATCATTTGAGACAAGAATATAGCAAGTGGTTGGGTGAGTCATATATGTGTAAATATCATAATTTCGAGTTGATGAAATTTGTTTAGATTTAATATAGTTAATTTACTAGGTGTGATTATTATGTAGATTTATAATGAGGAGATCAAATCGAGAATGGATGTATGAAAGGTTGGATGACAATAAAAGACATAGGATTGAGTTTATAAATGGAGTTCATGAATTCATACTTGAAAAAGACTCCTGAAGAGGTCCGTGTGAAGTGGTGGAATGTCTTCAAGGTAAAAACATTTTTAGTTTCATTACGAAAATACTTTAAAATTACAGTTTTTTGCTGATTCAAATTTTTTTACATCATTGTAGGATAAGGTTGTTTACCACTCTGACCCGGAGGCCGATGTTAAGAAGGCTTTCTTTGATAAGGCAGAAGATCGTCTTCGGGACATACTCCATTACGTGAACATTGATGATGAGAAGCTCGATTGGATGCCGCCGACCTCTTTTACGGAACTGAAAGCATATAGAAATAGTAATGCGTTTAAAAAGATGTCTCAAAGTGAAAAGCTAATCAGGCAAAGCACACAGTCGATGGCAAAATTCCAGGAACTCATAACATGGGTTCTATTTCTAGTATTGAGCTCGCGGAGCGAATGGTAAGCAAATCAACTCTATATTTCTTTTGTTACTTTCACAATATGAAACAAATAGAAAACTTACACATTTTATATACTAATAATGTATGAAATTTGAATTAATAGATTAGAGATGATAAAGAGGGGAAAATACCAATGACTTTTGATTTATTCATTCAAGTCCATTCCCACAACGGAGTGCTCGCTGATAAAAAGTCCGAAGAAATAAAGGTAAAAATCATATATACTAGCATTAACATTTCATTTATTTTTGTTTTAAAATTAGTTTACATATTATAGTTCTTATTGTGTTTGTTTTTCTTTGTAGAAAAAATTTGAATCTCGAAAGGAAGAATTGTTGGAAAAAGGAGAAGATTTTGATGAAGATGAACTTTTCGTTGAAGTTGCGGGTGGCTTTCATAAGGGCCGTTTGTATGGCATTGGTAGTGCTGCTGATATTTATATCAAGAGGTCGTCTACTTATTCAACACCTGGATCTACCGCTACTTCTTACATTGGTACCGGGATACTTAGTAGGGTGCAAGCAGAAAATGCTAAGCTTAAAGAAGAAAATCAAAAGTTAAAGGAGGAGACTCAAGCGCGATTCAACAAGACGGATGAAACAATCGTGAAAATGGAAGAATCATTGCACACTATTTCCGCCACATGCTCCCAGATCACTCATTTTTTTCGCCGAGATCCCAATGAAGATGGAGACAGTGGGACGGAAACATCATTTGGAATGGTTTAGATGACTTTATGTTTACTTTGAAGGATATGTTATGAATAATTCATGTTTTGTACATGATGAAGTTTTATGTTCGGAACATAATACTCGACATTTTTTTTCAATTATTCAAAACTTGAAATCTTGTTCTATAATGCAGTTTTTGCGTGGAATTGTGGCCTCCCGATTTGCGGTTGAGTGATGATGAATGGTTGTTTATTATTTTGTGCAGGGATGGATTTGGGGAATTGAGCATGCTATAAAACGGGTCGACTATGCCTAATTCTTATGTTCCTACAGGAATTTTCGAAATTTCCTACAAAAATGCGTAGGTAAAATAGTATAATAGTCACCGACAGATAGTACTAGGTTCCTACGGATTTTCGTAGGATGTTTAACTCCTCCGACCGAATTTTTGACATTTCTACGAAAATCCGTAGGTACAATAGTATAATAGTCACCGACGGATTTTTGACATTTCTACGAAAATTTCATATGAAGGTTTTGTTACTCGAATAATCCGTGAAATTTTAAAATCTGTAGGGAGGTCCGTAGGACTTAAATTTACCGACAAAAAAGCCGTCGGAATAACCCTTTTTTCCGACGAGAAATTCCGACGGACCCGTTCCTACGGAAATTCCGTAGGAAATTGCGTATTCCTACGGTTTTAATATGTGTTCCGACGAAAAACGTCTGTAGGAAACAAGCTTATTTCTTGTAGTGCTCATATCTATCCTAGTGTCTATCCTTTTATTCCTAAATGACAACTGGGGGCTGTCCTCATGAGTCACATGTATTCATCGAGTCTGTGCTAACATCTTATTTATCTAAATAAAAGCACAATTTCCAACCATCATATATTCTCCCCTTTACCATTTCCCGTTGACAACGAGAATTGATTTGAGAATTGATTTAAAACAAACAATATGTTCCAATTCAATGTGAGTACACTCGAGTGACGTTCCGTACCGAGTAAATAGAGAACTCGAAACACCGTGTCCATTCTCTTTACCTATTCCATGCCTGGCAATAGAAACCTTTCATTAACACCCAATTTGGAACAAGCTTCTATCAAAGGGATCCTACGACGAACCTAGATAACAAACCAGAACTTCTCCTTGTTCATGGTCAATGATGGAAGGCAAGCCCATTCCCCACAAAAACATTCCATCACCAAATATCAACCTCTCACCAACGGATACATCCCCGTCTGAACCTCTACCTTCCTCGAACGAAGGACGGCAAAAAACCAATATATCCAAAGCAAAACCAAAGCGAAAGGCCAAAATCAAAGGCCCAAGCCAATATCCATTCACCCAAAGCCAAAGCCAAAATAAAGGCAAAAACCAAAGCCAAAGCGAAAGCCAAGGCAAAAGCCAAAACAAAAACGAGATAGTGAAATTCAAATTCACTATTTTCACAAATTTTAAACGACGGAAATTAAAACCGTCATTTCAAATCAAAAAACAAAATAGTGAAATTCAAATTCGCTATTTTCGCAAATTTGAAACGACGGAAATGAAACCGTCAATTTCAAATCAAAAACAAGATAGTGAAATTCAAATTCACTATTTTCACAATTCCAAACAACGGAATTAAAAACCATCCCATTCAAAAAACGAAATAGTGAAATTCAAATTCGCTATTTTCACAAATTTCAAATGACGGAAATAAAACCGTCAATTTCAAATCACAAAAACAAAATAGTGAAATTCAAATTCGCTATTTTCCCACAATTTTAACTGACGAAATTCAAAACCGTCACTTTTCAAAAAAATGAAATAGCGAAATTCAAATTCGTTATTTTCCCACAATTTCAAATAACGGAATTAAAACTGTCACTTTTCAAACTTCGGACCAACAAGTCCAACACCAACATCCAAAGTCCAGGACCAACAAGTCCAAAGCCCAGGACCCATGAGTCCAACATATAAAGTCCAGGACCAACAAGTCTAAAGCCCAGGACCCATGAGTCCAACATATAAAGTCCAAGACCAACAAGTCCAAAGCCCAGGACCCATGAGTTCAAAATACCAAGTCCAGGACCAACAAGTCCAAAGCCCAGGACCAACAAGTCCAACACACCAAATCCCGGACAGACGCGTCCAAAACACCAAACACTAAAACCTCAACCAAAACTGCTTCACCCCTAAGTCCTTCAACAGACTGTTACAGGGAGACCCATCTAGGATCCTCGGGATTCCCCTCAAGATCATAACCAACATCGCTTCACCCCTAAGTCCTTCTAGAGACTGCTATAGGGAGACCTATCTAGGCTACTGAGGATTCCCCTCAAGCTCGTAATATCACACCTTAACCTTTAAGGTCCAGACATGGGAATCTGATCCCACATTATTTACCAACCATTGGGTGCCCAGGCCACATCAAGCCTAAGTAAACACCACAAATACAAGCTCCAGATTTTTATCTGACAAACAAAACCATTATTACCAGGCTCCACATTTCCTAATGTCGAGGCCATTTTTACCCTGACCCAGATACGGAGTTTTCAAAAACATTGCTCACTGGAACGGCACATGCCCATTTCATTCTTAGAGTCCACTTTTTAGTGTGCTCACACAACAAGAAACATTTTCACAAGCTATGCCTCTTCGATTCATGATCAAGAGGTATTTCTCTCCAATCAACTTCCGAGTCACCAAACGGAATTTACCGTTGTGACCGTCAACTCCAGATTTGTATCTGTCAAACAAACCTTTTATTACCAATCTCCATATTCCATAATGTCGAAGCCTTTTTCACCCTGACCCAGATACGGAGTCCTCGGATGCTTTGCTACCGAGAACGGGACATACCTAATATACCCTTAGGGTCCATTTTTAGTGTGCTCACATGATAAGGAACATTTTCACAAATTACACCTCTTCGATTCATGATCAAGGATGAATTATCTCAAATCAGTTTCTCGAGTCACAAAACGGAGTTTACCGTCGTGACCCTCACACTTTAAGGTCCTAACAACTCGCTTAGGCACACATTCAGACGAGGCACAAAACGGCTTTTACCGTCGTGACCTCCACACTATAAGGTCCTAACATCTCGCTTAGGTACACACATATTCAGAACTACGATCTGGTTTGATTTCACTTAACGTGAATACGTAGGCAGTCCTTCAAGGACACAACCATACACCTCAAAATCACTTCAAGGTCCTAACAGACAGCTTAGGCACACAAACACATTCAGAACTACGATCTGGTTTGATTTCACTTCACGTGAATACGTAGGCAGTCCTTCAAGGACACAACCATACACCTTAAAATCAGTTCAAGTTCCTAACAGTCAGCTTAGGCACACAAACACATTCAGAACTACGATATGGTTTGATTTCACACCACGTGAATACGTAGGCATTCCTTCAAGGACACAACCATACACCTCAAAATCACTTCAAGGTCCTAACATCTCGCTTACGCACACACACATGCAGAACTACACACATGCAGAACTACGATCTGGTTTGATTTCGCAAACACGTGAATACGTAGTCAGTCCTATTACAAGGGCACAACCACACCCCCATACACATTCAATTTTCAAATTGCAATCCATTGCGCACACACGCAGAACTACGACCTGGTTTGATTTCGCAAACACGCGAATACGTAGGCAGTCCTATTACAAGGGCACAACCGCATACTCATTTAATAAACATTTCCAATTTTCAATCCTCAATAACCAGCTCAGAATTATGATCTGGTTTGATTTCGCAACACGCGAATACGTAGGCAGTCCCCCAACAAGGACACAACCGCACACCCATTTCAATCTCAACCATCACCATTAATCTTCAAAGCCGCCCACCCAGCCGCAAAAATTAATCTTATACCTCTTTACTGGGGGCTTCTTCCTTAAGACGTCACCCATTCCTTGTTTTCAAGTTCCCACCTTCTCACTCTGGGGGCTTCTCTTTCAAGACGCCACCCATCCTTTATCCTCAAACATCTTTTGAGTCTCAACTACAGTCCAAAATAAAACCGCCCATAGCCTAGTGCTCGGTTCGGACGATGACAAGGTTTTGGTTCCGCTCTCCGAATCATCAAAACTCGAGAAGGGATCTCAAAACAAGCAAATGGAGGCAGACATGTCTGGAGAAGATAATCAATTCATGTTCCCCAGCCGAGCGGATCTTCTAATCCGATGATTTGATACGCGTTGTCACCTTTTCTTGGCTAGGAGTTGCACTTACATGTGCAAGGTCTGTCAAAGTCACCCCGTGTCGTGTCGATACCAACTTTGTATCACGTTCACGACCGTCTACTATGTCAATCTGTCGGTATGCGTCCATGTGAGTCAATATCGCAACGGTCACATGTCTCAATTCTATCAAATCACAGATCTACGAGTAACAAGACTCGCCTTTAAGCTTCACAACATTCAAAAATTCTATCTTCCTTCGCGTGAGATATTACATGCTAGTTGCTTATATGTTAACTGCTCACATGCTTATGTGCTTACGTGCTTATATGCTTACGTACTAGTTGCTTATATGCTAACTGCTCACATGATTATGTGCTTACGTGCTTATATGCTTGCATTCAACGTCCTTGTCTACGCGACTGCGGATTTGTGTGGTCACTAACCCTGTAGGTAATCTTGACAAGACAAACGCACTCCAACAGAGTATTGGGATCTTCCCAACAAACGGCGACCCATCAAGTCCAAGAGCTTTAACCCCGAAAATTACATGGCTTACGCTACCTCCCAGCGAGCAGCAACTCATATCCCCGGCGAGTCCTGAGGAGTTTCTAACTCCCCAGCGAGCGCCGATTTTCAAATGGATGTCACACATGCTATTTTCCAAAGTTGATCATTCGACAATGAATGGCTGGCGAGCCTCAACGCACTTTCAACATGGCTGGCGAGCATCGGAACGCATCTTCAACATGGCTGGCGAGCCTTACAACGCACCATGGCTGACGAGCCTTACAACGCACCGCGGCGGGCGAGCCCCTTCACATCCTTATCATCGCTGGCGAGCCTTTGCACGTACACAAGATAAGACTCAAGGACATATCCCGAAGATGCCTCAGGTATGACTCCTTCCTATGGCTGGCGAGCCTCAAAATGCACCACCTTCAACACGACTGGCGAGCCTTTGCGCGCAAATGATTCAAGGACGTATCCCGAAGATGCCTCGGGTATGACTTCTTCTTATGGTTGGCGAACCTTTATACGTAGTCTAATGGACTTTAAACGACCTGAACCGAAAGTCGACAGACTCTAAACTGTTCCCGACGGCAGGTCTTTGACTCGAATCCCCGAGTCGCCTCGATGTCTCCCTTCCCGACGGCAGGTCCTTGGCTCAAACCTTTTTGAGTCACCTCGACGTCGCAATGGTCTTCAGGTTGTAATATTCGATTGACCTGGAGATCATACTTTGATTTTTGCCCTGTCCAAGCCTCAGTCAAAGTGGGGGCTCTGTAGATACCCAGTATCTGCACCTCCCAAAAACCACCCGATGATGATCGGACTATAACGTGTTTTTTATATGCGTGCGTGGATTGGCTACACATGAGATGGTTTAATGCACTACTCGGATATGAAAAATGATTTCAAAAGTTTTCTAACTTCATTTGCATTAAAATAACACTTTTTAGAGTTAAAACCGTCTTCGGACCCAAAACCGACTCAGAAACCCGCAACTCGAGTCAACCTGAGTCAAACCGAGTCAAACCAAATCTCGAATGTCTAAAATAATGCCATGAATGTTTTCATCATGTCATTTCCATTAAAATGACCCTAATTAGAGTCAAAACCGACACCGGGCCAAAAATCGACTCGAAATTCAAATCCCGACTCACACGGGTCAAACCCGAGTCAAGCACACAAAACACCTACCTCAAGTAACACCAAAATCATCTTATTAGATGCCCATATTGTTACACGACATCCTAGTTGATTACCATAAATCAATAATGGATGGAGAATAGGCCACGTCCAAATTGAAAGGGACAATACACCCATTTGTATCACGAGGTAGCTCGCGCCTCAATGAGGTGTCTGCTTAGCCTCTAAGCAAACACAACCGACCTATTATCCCACATTTCTCTATAAATACCCACCATCACACACCATAATCTTCACGCGAGAGTCCGCCCCCTCCTTCTCCCTTAAACTCCTAGACCCGACTTCCTAAGTCACAAAATCGACACGTGTTTACGACCTACCGATCGTAAACACAAGCCTTACACATTTTCTTTGGTACCATCGCCGTGCATTCGACCGACCCATTTGACCAACTCAATTCATCAATCAACATGTTTTAATTAACATATTTTCAAAACCAAATCCTTTTTTAAGGCACTCTTTTAAACTTCTTTGATCGCGAGTAGTCACAACGAGAAAACCGTCTCTAAAGTCGTCTACCATGCAAACATCAAAATACGTAAGTTTGAGGGTGTAAATATCTCACTTTAATTCATGTCTTTACTGTTTTGATGAGTTTATAAGCATGAACAATGCATAACACGATTCGAATTTAGGTTAGACGAGCCAAAACCGAGTTTTGGCCTGAGACAGAAGCTCCTTGCTATGCTTGGAAGCTCGCGCCTCTTGTGGGTGTCCAGGTCAGACTCATCCGTGCTTGTTCTCGTCTTTCCTTCAACACTTTATTTTATTTTTACTTCTTTCCTTTTACGGTTTTTACCATTTCAAACATTTTAATTCATTTTTATGATAAACATATTTTGACCACTACAAAAATCATCCTTGGTTCTTTATACCATGACGGTTTATTCCGTGACTCGATGACTTTATGGTTAATTACATTTTAATGGGTATTTTAACACCCTTTTCTTTTATTTACCATTTTTCTCATTTGTTTACATTTGTAAATATATTAGTCATAATTCATAATCATCCTTGGTTCTTTATACCATGTCGGTTTAATCCCAGTACGATGACAAACTTGACTAATTATAAAGAAATGAACTTAACATATTTAGTTCAAATCAAACATTTTATATTTTAATTTGTAAACTATGCTTCTCAAACTTGCAAATCCGACAACGAATATTACTAACACAATAGTAATTATTCCGAGTCATGCAAATCATACATGCAAATCATTTATTCACAAAAAACGGTTTTAAACAACCTTTTTAACAACCAGGAGGCACCTCTTGGTTCGCCCCATGGCTCGCGCCCCAAGAGGCCCTCTGTTTCCATCTTTCAAAACCAGGGCAGAGCCCTTTATCTCGCCAATAGGCTCGCGCCCCAATGGGGCTGCCTGGCACTCTTTATTTCGTTTTAGCATTTGTCTAGGACGATCCCGATTACGGTTAATCCGAATATGTGACGGATCAGATTGACAAGTTTATGTTTTTAAACTTTGTCATTTGACACCCTTTTTCAAATAAATGGATCGTGTTAAGCATCATAATCCGAATTTGGTAAATGGATGTTTAATAACCGTTTTCACATATAAATCAATCTAAATCCAACTTGACATCTTAGGCTTGATATTTGGATTAACAAACCGACTTAGAAAGCTCACATGTTAGGTAAACACTTTTGGATGTGCATTCATGCATTTACACCGTTTTATCAACTTTTGCACTTAAACAACAACGATTGATCAGTAGAGGCCGCTAACGCGGGCGGGATTGGGTGTCCGATTAAAGGGCTTCCCAATACGTACCCTCACCCCTTACTCAAAACTTTTGGATAGTGGATGGCCTTATCCAGGGCGCACGAGAGTCATTTTAGGCATAGAATGCTAAAAGAGGGACGAGTCCTTATCTTTAGTACCTATGTCAAATACTGCTTTGTGCTTCGTTTGACCGAAGTATAAAGTAGATTTCGAACGGGTTCCAGGCATCCCATAATTGCTTGGTGGCGACTCCGAACATCTCTAATCGTTTCGAGACGTTTACCGAGATGAAACCGACCGATATAAAACGATCCGGTCGAAAGCATTTTTACGCCGCCGAGCGTGGCTTTCTAGACCGCTGTCTATCCACAAATCGGCTAAGCGTGCAGGTGGCCCGTGACCGCAGATCGGTAGGTGGCCCAAATCCGCAGACCGGCCTGTGGCCCGTGTCCACAGGTGATGTGATGGAGTTGGGTTGATTGGATTGGATTGTAGTATTGTTTTATTGCAGTTGTGTTGTTTAGTGTAATCAGTACTGACCCCGTTTAAATGTTCTAAAAACTGTGGTGATCCATTCGGGGATGGTGAGCAGTTATTCAATAGGTATGAGCTGATGCGCATGGGATAGCTGGGTTGAGTCTTCACGAGCTGTTTAATAGTCTTCCGATGTGTCATGAACTAGTTTATTTCATTTGGTTTTGCAGTTTGAGAAACAGTCGTATTTTCTTTATCAGTTTTGGGGTTTGTTTTTGTATCGCTTTAAACTTATTTATTAAAGTACGTTTCTTTATGGTCTATTTGATATTCGTTGCCTTGGGTAACCGAGATGGTAGCATTTCCATATCTTAAGTGGTCCTGGTAAGGCACTTGGGGTATGGGGGTGTTACAAAGTGGTATCAAAGCGACGATTTTGGAACCTGTAACTAATGAACCCAATGAACTTAGAGAATCAAAATAAAATGAACCCGGGTAGGAGTATTTAGGAGCTAATGCAAAGACTTGGGAGACGTCCTAAAGTCGCGATCTCACCCTATAACTTTTAATCGGTCACTATGGGGTGTGTGTCGGGATCACTATGTGTTTATCTCGTATGTTGCACATCTATATTGAAATGTGTTGTGTGAATTGGTGGATGAATGCATGTGGAGGATAGGAGATGTTGTGGTGAAAGAAGATGAGTATATAAGCATGTATGTTGATCGAATACGGAATTGCATGATAGATGATTTATAACGTGGTTTATTAGAAACATGTGAAGTAAGTTGTCGTTTGTTGTATATATATATATATATATATATATATATATATATATATATATATATATATATATATATATATATATATATATATAGAGAGAGAGAGAGAGAGAGAGGCGGGATCTCGTGAGTTTGCTTCTTATGGTGAGTTGTGAGTTTGTGATTAAATTAATAAATGAACCAAACCTAACCTGGGAACAAAATTAAAAATAGGCGTCGTTCATCCCAATCCATGAAAATTTACTCTCTCCCTAAACCCCCAAAATAAAACCCAAATCATTCGACTAACCCTAAAATTGAACTTTAATTGGGGATTCGAAAAACATTAAAGAGGGATTTTGTCTGATTCGAGATGAAGCCAGCATTGAATCTGATCATAAATCCCATATTTAATGTCGATGGAATTAGTTTGATGATCAAAGATGGCGAAACTAGAGGTGTTGAGTCACCATCGTCCACCATTGACAGTAATTTTATGAGCTTGATTCTTGATTAAATTAATTGGATGTCTCGTGATGCTCCCGATGGTGGCATGATAATGGCTATGCAATCAGTGGCGGGGTGGCAGCGTAGTAGTTGTACTCGATTAAGTGTTGCGACGGATGGGAAAGTCAGCTGAGTTGATGTAGGTGGCTGTATTGGTCACTTGTCGCAACTCAGTTCTAGTTGATCAGGTAATTGGTTCTGTTTCTTGATTGTATCGGAGTTTATTTAATGGTCTCGCTTCTAGACTGCTCATTGGTGTCCGTGAAGGAGAGCAGAAAAGAGCAGTTCGGTGGTTACCACAGAAGAGGGTGCGATGTTGTGTCAGTTCCGAATAGAACATATAGATATCCATGAATTATGAAAGCGATAATGTTAGTAACCTGCGGAACCTTATGGCATTCTTCTGGCAAGGATATTGATAATGCTTTTTGTTGAATATTATACCGAGCTTGTTGGAAAAGCTGAAGAGGTGCAAACTGTTGATGTCTAAAGCGTGCGGCGGGGGCCTTGTTTAAATGATGATCAAGGGAAAGCTCTTATTACTCCTATTACAATGCAAGAAATTAGAAATGCTCTTTTCTCACTTGGCCTCGTTCCAAGTTTTTAAGAGAATAGACGAAGGAAGTTGCAGTAAGAATCCCCCATTTGATACAAAGGTCAGCAAATACAAGATTGGCTTCAAAGAAGGGCTCACAGCTTATAGGTTTGTCACGTGCCTTGACCACCTTTACATTTCCATCCAACATTATTGATATGTGTTTCGACACCTTGTCTAGTCGGAGATCGGCTTGGGTGTATTTATTGGTGTCGTCGGCCACTACATTTACCGTTTGGCACCTCTACGAATTTGTTGGAGAATCGATTCTAGGTGCTTAATAAGCACCTGAAGTCAAACTTCCTTGTGGTATTCCTCTGCTTGTAAGCGTAAATAACGAAAGTTTAATTCTTTCACTTATCCCTTTAATTCATACAGAGAGACAAATGTGGATCATCCAAGTTTAATAACATCACAATAACAGCAAAATAACAGTAGAATAACAACACAATAACACGGGCTAAAAAAAAGGAAAAAAAAAATCAAAGTCGTAAAAAAAATCAAAGTGGTACCGCAATAACATCACAATAACACCAGAATAACAGCACAATAACATGCGGTAAAAAAAAAGAGTAAAAAAATCGAAGTAGTAAAAAAAATCAAAGTAGTAAAAAATCAAAGTGACACCGGAATAACATCACAATAACAGTAGAATAACAGCACAATAACACGAGGTAAAAAAAAAAGAAAAAAATGAAAGTCGTAAAAAAAATCAAAGTAACATAAGAATAACAGTAGAATAACAGTAGAATAACAGTAGAATAACAGCACAATAACACGTGGTAAAAAAAATCAAAGTCGTAAAAAAAATCAAAGTAACAGTAGAATAACATCACAATAACAGCGGAATAACAATAAGATCACAATAACATGTGGTAAAAAAAGAGAAAAAAAAATCAAAGTCGTAGTAAAAAAACAAAGTAAAAAAAAGCACAATAACAGCATAATAACACGAGGTAAAAAATAAGAGTAAAAAAAATTCAAGTAAAAAAAAATCTGGTACAAAAAGAAAAAGAAAAAAAAAGGTAACATAATGAGAAAATTAGAGAAAAATATAAGAGAAAAAAAACTCAAACTTGTAAAAAAAAAAGCATAATAACACGAGGTAAAAAAAAGGGAGATAAAAAAAATTAAAGTAAAAAAAAAAAGTAGCACTAGAAAAAAGAGAAAATAAACTAAATAACAATGCTTTTATATGACAACTAAGATTAATCTTGGCCACCCATCTCTAATGTAATCTAATGGCTGAGATTTCCCCAACTCACAACTCACCATAAGAACCAACTCACCAAATCCAATCTCTCTCTCTCTCTCTCTCTCTCTCTCTCTCTCTCTCTCTCTTTATATATATATATATATATATATATATATATATATATATATATATATATATATATATATATGTATATATATATATAGAATTAAGATCCGGTGAGAACGACCATTCGGTGCAAACGGTAAGAACGACCCTCCTCCCGTAGATTACAAAAATCAACGACCTACATTACCCCACCATTTATCTCATAATAACTCAAATAATCCCCCGAAATCTAATTATAAAACTCCCAATATCAGAGCCACCCACTGATGTCAGCCAACAAGCTTATCACCCCGACATGTCGGGTTGCCATCGTCGGAGGTCCGACATCACCTCGCCAGTGAGCATTAATTTCCAACAAAAACCCCCGGTATCACAAACCCGTTTCATCAACCCTCATCCCCTATTGTCCTCACATGTTGCTATCGTCGGCGAGCAAAGATTCCATATTCCGACTAGAACATCGATTTTATCATTGGAAATGAACAGCTCGTCTCCTCGATCCCAATCACCGCCGAAGTCGCCGCAAAACCAACACGCAACATCAACCGCTTCTACTTCGACCACGTCTCGACACCGAGTTTGATTCGCCTTCAATCATCCACCTTTTCTCGGCCAGTACCAGTTCAAACATTAACCATTAACCGACGGAATAACCATCGTCAGCCGACCCTCAGCAGTGTCAGTTCATGACGCGCACCACTGGACAGAGATCTCCTTCCAACTATCACTTTGGGCTAAAAAAATCCTTACAAAATCAATTTGAGCTACACGAAATTAGTGTATCTGGGTTCTATATTAATGTACCTCAAAACAATTTTTATGTATATAGTAATTAATTTTGTGTATCTATGTTAGATACATTAAAACAATGGATAGATACATCAAAAATAAGTGTATATGCATTTAAATAGACGGGAAATAACCGAAGGGTAAGAGGTGAGATAGGTGTCGATCGCCGGTATGGTGGTTCTTGAGTTGGCCTCGGGTTGGTGATATGGTCGGCCGTCCTCATAAGATACTCCGGCAATTCCATATCTGAAGAGGGTGCACGAGGTCACCGACGTTGCCGTCGAAAGGGCGCACGAGCACGACCTCCGGTGGTTGTTGGGTGGCCGGAAAGTGAGATCACCGGTGGTGAACATCATTAATCTGGATGAGGGAGTGGAATATTGTAAAAGGACAAGGATGAGGGGAGAGAATTGTAAGTAAGTTTGAGGATTGAATATCGGGGCACTAAAACACGTGAGTATTAAGTTGGTACAATTAGTTCGTTCTCACCGTTCTCACCGAGTAGTCGTTCTCACCGGATCTTGACTCTCTCTCTCTCTCTCTCTCTCTCTCTCTCTCTCTCTCTCTCTCTCTCTCTCTCTTTTCTATATATATATATATATATATATAGGGAAATTCCCACTTGTACCCCTCTGGTATGAGCTAATCCCACTTGTACCCCTACTTTTCAGGAAAGCCCACTTGTACCCTCCAACTTCCTAGTTATTCTCACATATACCCCTTAAGTATGGTAAATGATGAATTTTGAGGATGAAGTGTGGTAAAAGGGTAAAGGATGAACGTTGAAAATGAAGTGGAGGCATATAAACATGAATTTGAAGGGAAAAACGATGTTTGTTAGAGAGAAAAGAAATATTTCAATTAAAGTATCATATTGTTTACATAGCCCTTAACATCGTACATAAGGGTACTTAACACTTCTTCCCTGCTTCATAGTGACAAGCGAGAATTCACTTAACGTCTTAGTTGTTGGTGCTTAGTATTATGATGTTGGAATGTGGACTTTCCTTAAAAGTAAGGGTATAAGTGAGACTAGTCTATACTTGAGGGGTATAAGTGAGAATAACTAGTAAATTGAAGGGTATAAGTGGGCTTTCCTGAAAAGGAGGGGTATAAGTGAGATTAGCCCATAGCAAAGGGGTACAAGTGAGAATTTCCCATATATATATATATATATATATATATATATATATATATATCGTATGTATGTTTGTCGTATATGAGTCAGCATATACGGAGTGGGTGTGACTCGATCGAGTGGGTTATTTTTTGTTTCTGGGCAGTAGTCTGTTTTTGGGCACTCGATCGGGCAGGTTTTGGCACTCGATCGAGTGGGGTCATCTCGATCGAGTAAGTTTGAGGGTCGATCGAGTACGTTTTTGGATGCTTTCTGGTCAGGTTCTGGAGTCGAGGCACTCGATCGAGTAAGTGGGCAACTCGATCGAGTGGCCTCAACTCGATCGAGTGAGTTGTGGTACTCATTCGAGTAGGTTCTGCACAGGTCGTTTTCGTGTTTGAGATGTGGGATGTGTGTTTATGTTTACCTTTTCTTATATAGTGTCAAGATGCCGCCAAAAAGAAATGCGTTGTATGCAAGGGCTGAGAACATGAGCATTGATGAGATAGTTAAGATGTTGGAGCACCAAGATGCTCTCACTGAGGCTCTAAAGAAGTTCGGGAAAGATAAAGAGGCGGGTGTGGATTTCGCCAAGATGAGTATAAACATAGCGAGGTTTAACCCAATGGAGTACATGGGCACGGGTGCGTCAATTCTGCTGGATAATTGGCATAGAGAGATGGAAAACATACTCAATGTGGTTCATTGTCCTGAGGATTGTCGAGTGGAACAAGCTGCGTTCTACTTGAGGGAAGAGGTCGGAGAGTGGTGGGACAAGGTTAGGGAGAGTGCTCTAGACATATATGTGAGACAGGGGTTATCTGCTATACCTTGGGTTGAGTTTAAGAAAGCTATGAGGCGAGAGTTTGTGCTAGAACATGTGCATAGTAAGTTGAGAGAGGAGTTTGATGACTTCAAGATGACTTCTGATATGATAGTGGCTGACTATTATCACAAGTTCAACGAGAAGTCTAGGTATGCAGAGAATGTGGGGCTGAACCAGGAGAATTTGGCATTGAGGTTTGAGAAGGGTTTGACACCCAACATTATGGAGAAGCTACTAGTAGGAGTCCTTACTGATGTTAAGGAGGTATATGAGCGTGCCGGGAGAGCTGAGAGGTTAGTAGAGATATCTAAGGAGAACAAGGAGAGAGCTTCTGAGAAGAGGAAGGCTTAGAGTGAGGGTTGTGGTCAGTCTAGTTATAAGAGGGGTGGTCATAACCAGGTGAGGGCTTACTCTTCGGGATCGGGGTTTAGTGGTGGAGCTTCTTATGGGCGTGGCCGTGGTGGTGGTAGGAGCAGCTGGGGTTTATCTTGCTTTAACTGTGGCGGTGTGGGCCATAAGAGACATGAGTGTACCAGTGGTATGGGCAGGGGTTTTCAGAGGCAGTCACATGGGAGTTTCTCTCAGGGTCCATCTCAGAGCTATGCTAGTAACAGGCCGGCTGGGTCGTGGAAAATTCAGGGTGGTCAAAGTAACAACAACAATGGTGGGGCTAACCGCAATGGTGGTAATTCACATCAGAGACCAGCAGCGAACAACAATCAGGGGTCGGGGTCGGTTGCTAAGCCGTCTACTTCTGCTAGTACTGTCCAGGGAGGTGGACAGAAGACTAGTGGTAAGTTTTTCATGATGGAGAAGAAAGCAGCTGAGGATGACGCTCACGTAATCACGGGTACATTTTTTGTTAATGTAGTCTTTACCTTTGTTTTGTTTGATTCAGGGGCGTCACAGTCTTTTGTATCATAGAGTCATGCTAAGCTTTTGGGTTTGAGAGAGTATGAGTTTGTAAAAGAGGAAGTTTTTATACCGTCGGGTGAGTGTGTATCTTGTGGGAGGCTGTATAGGGGTGTGTCCATGATAGTTAAGCAGGTTGACCTAGTAGTGGACTTGTTAGAGTTTCCTTTAGATGGTTTTGAGATGATAGTTGGTATGGACTGGTTGGGTAAGTACAAGGCTAGATAGACTGTCAGCAAAAGAGAGTCTCTTTGAGAAGTCCTAAGGGAGTCAGTGTGTGTTATCGTGGGTTTGTGGTCAAACCTAAAGTCAAGTTGATTGCAGCAGTGACCTTGAAGTCTTATCTGAGGAAGGAGTGTCCGTTGATCTTATGCCATGTGAGAGACCATAGTATGGGGAGTCCGGCAGTTGAGTAGATACCAGTGGTGGGAGAGTTTCCAGATGTCTTTCCGGAGGAGATACCAGAGTTACCACCAAAGAGGGAGATCGATTTCAGTGTTGAGTTGAAACCGTGGACGGGACCAATCTCTAAGGCTCCGTACCACCGCATAGGTCCTAAGGAGCTGGAGGAGCTGATGAAACAGCTGGATGATTTGATTGAGAAGGGGTACATTAGACCTAGTGTATCACCGTGGGGAGCTCCAGTTCTGTTTGTGATAAAGAAAGATAGAAGTTTGAGGTTATGCATCGATTAAAGAGAGCTGAACAGGGTTACAGTGAAGAACAAGTATCCTCTGCCGAGGATAGATGATTTATTTGATCAGTTGAACGGAGCAGCGGTCTTTTCTAAGATTGATTTGAGGTCGGGTTACCATCAGGTGAAGATTCGGGATGAGGACATACCGAAGACAGCTTTTACATCGAGGTATGGTCGCTATGAGTATGTTGTGATGCCGTTTGGGTTGTCTAATGCACCTGCATTGCTTATGGATTTGATGAACCGGGTTTTCTGTCAGCTTTTGGATCGGTGTGTGGTGGTCTTTATCGATGATATCTTAGTCTACTCTAAGACTAAGGAGGAGCATAAGGAGCATTTGAGGTTAGTGTTGCAGACTTTGCGAGACAATCAGTTGTATGCAAAGTTGTCTAAGTGTGAGTTTTGGCTCGAGGAGGTTGCTTTTCTGGGGCATGTGATTTCAAAGAAGGTTGTTGCTGTGGATCCTACAAAGATAGAGGCAATTACTCGGTGGGAAGCACCAAAGAATATAGCAGAGATCAGGAGTTTCTTGGGTTTGGCAGGGTACTATCGTCAGTTTGTGAAAAACTTTTCTAAGATAGCCAGACCTATGACGGCTTTGATGAGAAAAGAGAACAGGTTTCATTGGGATGAAAGTTGTGAGACGGCGTTCCAAACATTAAAGGAGCGTTTGACCACGGCTCCAATCTTAGCATTACCGGAAGGGTGCGAGAACTTTGAAGTGTATACAGATGCTTCAAAGAATGGTTTGGGATGTGTGTTGATGCAAAATGGGAAAGTAATTGCCTATGCTTCTAGGCAATTGAAGCCTTATAAGGAGAACTATCCGACACGTGATCTGGAGTTGGGTGTAGTTGTGTTTGCTCTCAAGATTTGGAGGCACTATCTTTATGGGGCGACCTATAAGGTGTTTTCAGATCACAAGAGTCTCAAGTACATCTTCACTCAAAAGGAGTTGAACATGAGACAGAGGAGGTGGATGGAGCTGATTGGGGATTATGACATTATACCATGAAGGGAAAGCTAATATGGTTGCAGATGCGTTGAGCTGGATGAGTGTGCATTCTCTATGCACAGCTATGTCATTGATGAGGTTGAGAGATGAGATGGGGAAGATGGGGATACATATGATACAGAAAGGGGATGCTAGAGGAGACTTGACAGTGGAGCCAGATCTTTACGATGATATTCGCAGGAAACAAGCTTCGGATCCTAAGATCGAGGAGTGGAGAGCTGGAGTAGAGAAAGGGATAGTGTCTAGGTGCTCTATTCATACAGATGGCAGTGTGAGATTTGATGGGAGGTGGTGTGTTCCTAGTGATGAGGAGTTGAAAAAGATGATCATGATAGAGGCTCATTGTACACTATATTCGGTACATCCAAGAGGTGACAAGTTATATAAAGATTTGAAGAAGACTTTCCGGGGGCCTGGAATGAAGAAGGAAATAGCGGAGTTTGTGGCTCGCTGTTTGACATGTCAGAGGGTGAAGGGAGAGCAGCGACGACCACAAGGTAAGATTTAGTCTCTTGAGGTACCTGAGTGGAAATGGGAGTCTATCTCTATGGATTTTATAGTGGGTTTGCCGAGGAGTCAACAGGGTAATAACATGATATGGGTTATAGTTGATCGTTTGACCAAGTCAGCTCACTTTGTGCCGATGAAAGATACTTGGACCAAGATAAAGATAGCTTTGGCTTATAGGAAGCATGTGGTTCGTTTGCATAAGGTGCCTAAGGATATAGTGTTAGATAGAGATGCGAGGTTCATATCACGGTTTTGGAAAGAGTTGCAGGAGTTGATGGGAACTACCTTAAAGATGAGTACTGCATTTCATCCTGCGACAGATGGACAGACAGAGAGAACCATCAAGACTTTGGAGGACATGTTGCGAGCTTGTGTTATGGATTTTGGTGGTAAATGGGAGGGGAGATTGGATCTGATTGAGTTTTCTTATAACAACAGCTATCACATAAGTATTGGCATGGCACCTTTTGAGGCTTTGTATGGGAGGAGGTGTAGGAGTCCAATTTGCTGGGATGATAGAGCTGAGGCGGTGGTTTTAGGAGAATATATGGTACAGGAGATGGTAGAACAAGTTAAGCTGATCAGACAAAAGATGAAAGCGGCCCAAGATCGACAAAAGAGTTATGCAGATTTACATCGTCGTGACATAGAGTTTCAGGTTGGGGACAAGGTTCTTTTGAAAGTGTCTCTTATGCGTGTGGTCATGCGATTTGGTAGGAAAGGGAAGCTGAGCTAGAAGTTTATCGGACCATATGAGATTTTGGATCGCGTGGGTGAGGTTGCTTACCGGTTAGCGTTGTCAGCGGCTTTGGATAGAGTGCATAATGTGTTTCATGTGTCTCAGTTATGGAAGTATGTGAGTGACCCTTTACATGTGTTAGATGTCGAGAACATAGAGTTGGATGAGTCCTTATCTTATCTTGAGGTGCCAAAACAGATTCTTGATTGCAAGGTTCAGAAAACTAGACATGGGGAAACGGTGTTGCTTAAGGTTCTTTGGTTTAACCATGAGGTTGAGGAGGCTACTTGGGAGGCGGAGGAGGCTATGAGGGAGCGGTATCCGTCTCTTTTTGATTAGGTATGTGTGGTTACGGGGACGTAACCATGTTTCTTTTAGGAGGGTATGAGATGGTCACATAAGGTTTTTGCATGCTTTATGTTGGTTTTAGTACAGTTAGTAGTTGCCTTGAGTCGGTTTGAGTGTTGGTTGGGAGTTTTGTTTTGAGTTTTTTCTATGTTGTTGTGTCGGAGGGGAGATAGTATGTTTTGTTTTTGTGTATGGGTTGAAATTCGGGGACAAAGTTCTTTTTAAGGAGGGAAGACTGTAGTACTACGGTTTTCTATGTCTATGGGTACTCTATCAAGTGGGACTTACTCTATCGAGTAAGTATCTTTTTATGCAAAACAGTAGCTGACCTGATGGGTACTCGATCGAGTAAGTGTGACACTCGATCGAGTAAGGGGCACTCGATCGAGTAAGTCACTTACTCGATCGAGTAAGTGTGTATTACGGGTTGTTTAGCTGGATTTTGTTAATAATGCGAGATTAATATAAAAGGGCTTCCGTCACTTTGCGTAATCACTTTTTAACATTCTAAAACCTTTCAAAGAAAAGATCAAGAGTTACGTACTTCGCATACATCGCATTATTAGCAAATCCCAAGGCTAGGATCGTCGGATTGTCTTGTTCGTTATTCCGTTGTGATCGTCGTGTCAAGGGTAAGCTTCTTGTATAATTTTTATAATGATTTAATAAGTTTGTTTAAAACCCTAATTGGGTAGATTTAGGGGTTTTGGGTGTATTATGATGATTAGGTGGTAATTATGTGATTATATGTTATAGGAGGAGGATTCGTAGAGGAAAGGTTTTGATTAGCTGTTGTGACGATCTCGTGTGATTGCTTTTTCAGGTAGAGTTTCCCTACTCAGTATTGATTACATGGTGTTTTTGGTGATTAATTATTGTTGTTGTATATCATATTGTTATTGGATTTGGAATTGGTGATTGTTGATAGTGTAGTGTGATCGTTGTATAATTGTCTGTGATTTGCGAGGTGCATCCTCGGCTGAGTGGAGTCACTTGCAGGAGTGGTTTCACGCCCTTGATTCGCCGTCTGTGGAACCCGCCACAGAAGGGATGTGCACATTTAGGAACTTGGGTGGGAACGGCTGCGGTCCCCCACTGGCAGTATGGAATACTTGTTGCGATGACTATTCTGGCAGGATTACACACTTTAGTGTGTAGTCAGGTGTGTGGTAATGTGATGGAGTTGGGTTGATTGGATTGGATTGTAGTATTGTTTTATTGCAGCTGTGTTGTTTAGTGTAATCAGTACTGACCCCATTTAAATCTTTTAAAAACTGTGGTAATCCATTCGGGGATGGTGAGCAGTTATTGAACAGGTATGAGCTGATGCGCATGGGATAGCTGGGTTAAGTCTTCACGAGCTGTTTAATAGTCTTCCGCTGTGTCATGAACTAGTTTATTTCATTTGGTTTTGCAGTTTGAGAAACAGTTGTATTTTCTTTATCAGTTTGGGATTTGTTTTTGTATCGCTTTAAAGTTATTTATTAAAGTACGTTTCTTTATGGTCTATTTGATATTCATTGCCTCGGGTAACCGAGATGGTAGCATTTCCATATCTTAAGTGGTCCTGGTAAGGCACTTGGGGTATGGGGATGTTACATGCATGAAACACCAATCTAGGTGCATTAAACAACATTGTACATGCATGAAATAAGTGTGCAGTTATTAAAAAGGTTTTTATTATCTAACGGGTCACCTAATTAAATGAACGGATCACCTCATTGGATCACAACTTTGCAGACGTGAAGTTGGTAAGTCCTTCAAGATTTTTTCATTACCATAGTTGTTCTCAACTAAGCGTCTTTCTTTTCATTTTCGTCTTTGTTTTCATTGTCGTACAGGTTTTTATTCCTATTGTTACACCCTTGCCACTTCTTCTCTGTTTTTATGTTGATGATAACTTGTTAGAAGTGATGCACTTGATGCATCCGTCAACTGACTATTCTGGCCATGTTAAATATGTGGTGTGTTTTTAGACTATTTGGCAATAAAGTAGCTTATTTTCGTCTAGTTTTTGTGAGAGCTTATTTACTTGGTATTGTCTTTCCTTTATCAGAAGAACTTGTTGACTACGCTTTAAAGTAAGATCCCAAATCTGTAGTCTGCATGACTTTTGATACCTAAATTATATATTCCGCAACCTGAAATCTTTCTCCAGCGTGATACTGGAATCTACATGATGCGTTTTATGGAGATGTACAGCGGGGTTAAGGCACGCTTTGGTTCGAAACTGGGGCTAAAGGAAGTAAGTCTCTATTATTTAAGTCTACTTTTTATCAAGTATTTCTAACTAAGTCTCATGACAGTAGTAAAAACAATGCATGAATTAGCTTTGTAGTTTCATGAAATAGCCTTGTATGTGCATTAAATATGAAGGCTCTGATGTTGTTTTGACTTTTTGTTATTGTTCATTGAGTTGATGTTAAACGTTAAATTGTGAGGATTTTCAATACAATTCTGACTTGGGAAAACAAGTCTTTGAATGTTCAAGTAACGACTGCAGCAAAGGCTAGCAAAAATGGCGATCTGATTCGGTAATCAGAAAGCTTAAGGAGCTTTATTTTCCCTTTCCCTTTTTCCTTTTTCCCTTTTTCCCCATCAATCAAGGAGCTTTGTTTTTCCCTTTTCCCTGGTAATCCAGTGCCACAAGATTGCTATAAAGATGCACATTTGATCAATTTTATTAGGAAAAATCGGGCAAATAAAGAGTAAATTATAACTGACCATAAAGCATTTTTAAAGGTTCGGTTTTTGTCCACTCTTTGCTGTTCTGTATTTTCTAATTACAATATGTGCATTATACATGGACGTCGTTGTAGAAACGGACTGGTTGGAAGTAACCCAAGACGCATTGCAGACCTTGCTGCCAGGAACTTGGTTGATGAATATGGTTATTGATGCTGTTGGTATTCGTAGGACACTGGGAAACCCAAGTGTTGTTTATTTTCCGACAATAATAAAGGTATTCATATTCCTTATTGAGTCCTTATGCTTGTTTTTGGTTATTGAAATTACCAAAAATTTTGACAAATGTTCTCAATTTTCAGGAAATTGTCGGTAACAACGGGTTTCGAAGTCAATACATCAAACTTGACCACTTGTCCCTAAATCTAAACACAATCCAGTTGGTAAATACACATTCTCTTACTTATTTCAGGCCCCTAAATCTTTGTATGATGTTCTATGCACCTTTTTTATTTTTTTCAATAAATCAATTACAATTTTGCATAATTGCTTCCTTTCCTTATTGTATGGACAAATCACATTGATTTGCTTGTGTTGTTAACTTCGGGAAAAGGACAAACTTTATACTTGACTCCAACCTGCCCAGGTGCCGTGATGTCAGACGTAAATTATTAGTTGATCAGGTATAATTTATTAGTTTTTTGCAATCTGCACTGTGCATATTTTCAGAAAATTTATTAGTTTTTTTGTACAAAAACTTGTTGATCCTGACTTATTATGGCGTCTCACCACGACTTGGGTCCAGCATAGGGGATCCAGTCGCGACTTGCTCTTGGTAGACACCATAATAAGTGGTGCCTCGTAACACTCCAGATTGAATGACTGAACTACTGAACTTTCTACTAAGCTGTTCATCAATACTCGTCATATAATATACAAAAGGCTCCTCAACGGTTTTTGACTGCCCAAAATGCATTGTCAAATGAAAATACTGTTGGTGATCTTTATGTACATGAAATAACCTTGTATGTACATGAAATAACCATAAATGTGCATGAAATACCCTTATACCACAATCACAATCACTCACTTTCT
Source organism: Silene latifolia (assembly GCF_048544455.1). NCBI lineage: Eukaryota > Viridiplantae > Streptophyta > Magnoliopsida > Caryophyllales > Caryophyllaceae > Silene > Silene latifolia. The sequence continues at coordinate 4,373,158 of NW_027413640.1, read as the reverse complement.
TGTTTTTGTATAGCTACTGCCTGCTTTGGATATCATCAAAAGAGACTCTCCGAGATACATAAGGTTGTTGGAGATACAAAATTTTCAGTGGGAGGTTGTGAATGTGCCTCAACAAAATAACGGGTACCATACATGCTTAAATTATATACGACTCATTTTAATATGTTTGATGGAAACACACCATAATTAATTTTTAAACAAATTTCATTCTTTTATAAGGTAGGCTTGTGGAGTCTATTTGTTGAAGTGGCTAGAAAGCTTGTGTGATCAATCATCATGGACCGATAAGAGTCGTTATGAGGTAACGGCGTCTAAACTAAGTTATATTGGTTCCACATTATTCAACATATTTTATTCCAAGACTTTCAATATTTGTCGTCAAATCAAATTTTTATGTAGGATTTAGATGAATATATTGAGAGTATGATAGCACAACTTATCAAATGGGAGGAAAACAAAAGAAAGGTAAATATCAAGTACTTTCGAATGCCTCATTTTAATTTTGTTTTTATTAGATTCTGTCTCGGAGTGACTTTTACGTAAGAATATTTCCCCTCCTTTTTTTTGTTAGGATTATCAAACACTTGAGTTCAGTGATTAGCAAAGGGAGTGGCAGAGAACCTAATCCAACATTCGAAACACTCAGCCTTGCATTGATTATATATCTTTGGAGAATCCACCTAAAAGCTAGCTCAAAGAGTAGTACAACCCCATTCTATATAAATCTCACATCTCACATCTCACATCAAACCTCCCAGACGACCGATGTGGGACTCGTGTTCTATACCACGCAAGTGGATCGTTGAATCTTAAACGGGTAATGAAACATATGAATCATTATGACATAAAATATTTGGTAATGAAACATACAAGATCACCATAACATGAAATATTTGTTGCTAATATTGGATAATTACCACCATATATAACCTAAAATGCATACCGCATTTCTCTAAAGGTTAATGTTGATTCACATTATCTACAGTAGGCAAACAAAAAAAAAAATCTTAGCAATAACTCAAAAAAATAAATATACTAAAGTCAATAAATGTGAATATATTGATGCCAAAATTGAAAACATACAATAAAGATGGAGCCATGCAAATTGTTTATAAATTGATATTTTATCAAAGTTGTATCACACAATAAAAATATACTCACTATTCTTACTTCATTTTTATTTCTCTTTTGTTTTCTGAATTTCCTTTCCAAATATTGATATGACAACCGTCTCCTTTAAGTCTATTGCTCTCGTGTTATTGATTGCATCAGGTATTGCCATATAACCATCGAATTATCTTTATGCATTCAAATGATTAGTCTATATATGTTTTGAAAATATCTATTTCGAATTTTTCAATGTATTCTAATAAGAATAAGCATAGAAATGTTGATTGCTATTATTTAGTTGGGAGTAAGTCTCTTATAAAACGATTTTACATTATCACATTGTAAAACCATATAACGAAAGAGCTTAATCCCCTTATTATGGAAAGTGGTGATTGGTGGAAATTATTTTAGCGGGGGGTTTTTTAGGTAAATAATCACTTGGTTTTACTATAATGGCTATGTAAAACGGTTTTATATAAGAATTGTAAGTCTCATGGAAAATCGTTTTACATGTAAATCAAATAAATAAAAGGTACAAAGAGTGGTTACTTTATAAATATTTAACTGTATTAACTAACCGCTTTACACTATTCCTTATTAAAGTTGAAAAGGTCAGTTAGACTAATTCACCAAGAAGAGATTTAATTATACTATAGATAAATAGTACAGGTGTTAATTACTACTCTCTTACTCTCTTGAAGTCTAACATATATCAAGCATCGGGTAATTAAAATGGAGCTAATGGAATTTCAAGACAAAAATATTGGATTATGCCAAATTTTGAGGCAAGTTAAAATTGATATTTTTAAAAGTTCAAATGCATGTATAATAGCAAGAGTATTTCACTCAGTAATTCTTGTAACGAATTATTTTAAAGGACATACTTTTGAAGCTTCTTACCTGTTAATTACCAATATAAATTTAAATTTAAAGTAGAATTCAAGAATTATTTCAGAAAAGTTGAAATTGGTAGCAAGTGATATAACATCGCTCTCTCGAAATCATTTGATGTAAAATCGTCAACCAATCGTGTTTTTTAATGTTTCATACTTGTTCTACCAATGATGAATATGTAAATAGTTTGTTAGTTATAATCCAAATAATATTGTAGTGGTCATGACAATGATGGTAGTGGAAGCTCAAGCTAGGCAATGCACAACCAACATACGCTTATGTAGTGAAGGTTGCAATGATACATGTTGCCTGGTGAATTGCAGGACGAAATATCGTACTGCTATCAATGCATATTGTAATAGGATAGGTTTTCAGTCACTATGCCTTTGTATCTATAGTTGTTGATGATAAGGTTATATATTGATCGTAATTATTATGTTTGTTATATTCTATAAACAATAATAAATAACTTGTCTTGTTCTTCGTTTACTTTATTTCTTAATTTCTCCAATAAATTGAAATTTCTTCTTTCGCAAGAACGTATTGAGAACCATATGCTTTTTTTTTCAATTTGCTTAATTATATTATCCATGTTAACTTAATATTAAAGTGAGAATATAGTGCAACTATCCACGAAAATAAGATTATTATAATGTGAAGAAGTTGACGTGTATGTATATATATAGGGGCGGGGTCAGCTGCGAACTAATGTTGAATACGAACTGTACGAACTAATCTAAAAACAGCAAACCAAACTTATTGCCTGACTCCATCTCCCTTATCTTTAATGTTTATCCACAACCCAAACTAACTTTCTATCTCCCACCACCACCACCACCACCATCCGTTGTAGCTTCTCAAACGCAGATCAAGGCAAAAAGCCGCCGCTCTTCTTTTGTCGCTCTTATTGCCAGCAACCAAGTTATGGATTTTCCGACAACTTCCACGAATTGCAGTTTTTGGCTTTAAATTTTCCAATTTCTTCGACGGTACAATTTTTTCTGAAATCCTACTTCTTTTATTGTAGAGCTTGCATTTCGATTGAATTTTACAAAAAAATATCACCGGTTGGTCTTCTATTTTCCAATGGCGGCGCATTGAGGAGTGTCGGGTCGGGGATAGGGGTGAACCGGCGAAGGATATGGATTGTAGTTCGTGTTTTGTAGTTGGTGTTTGTATGTTCATTGTTAATGGGAATTCTATCAAGAATGAATTGCCCGTGCTTGCAGCGACTACATCTGTGAGGGATCTCTGGCATGTGTGGAAACAGGAAGCAATTATGTTCCTCTGATTCCTGATCCTATCTATGTAGTAAAAGAAGAGTAGTGGATCTCTGGTTGTGTTTGTATGTCTATTGTTGTCTTTTCAGTAGAATTGATACATGTATGTTACTTTCCGACTAGACACTTGACATCATTCCAGTACATGAATGTCACTGTATGAGCTTCCCCTACAACCTGAATTTATGTTGGTTTATTGTTTGAGAATCATAACCACAAAATGTCACCCATTATGTGTTGCATAAGCTATTATTCCCACCACCATCATTAATATACGTCTGAATTGTGTCATTTATAAGTGTTGGATCCATAGCTAACATAGGTCTGTCGGAGATTAAGGCCAAACTTCTTCAATACTCCTAAGTTTCTTAATTGGAGTAATCCCACTGTTACAAGTGAAAATTTCAAGCAAAGTAGAGATGTTTATCATGTATGCGACTGCTTTTCTTTTTGGAGTTACTTCATTTATTGTCTTCCCTCATCAAGGCTTGAGGTTTCTTTTGCTTCATTTCGCTCTTACTATCCATTTCGTCAAAAGGCTACTTGAGGTTTTCTCTGTTTTTTTTTATTCCTTCTGTCCCAATCATTTATAGGATAAACTTTATTTGAGTTTTTGCCACCAGAACTGTATGTGTTATTTGTCTGTCAATTTTATGATATTCACTGGCTGGAACAATTTATGGCCTTAATTGGAGATTTGAGTTTGGAATGAGAGGTAGTTTTTGAATTGTGTTTTCTCTTCTTTTACGTGCTTTGTGTTTCAGCGTTGATTATTGTGCTGGTTGTGGATTCAAATTTATGTTAATGTAGATGTATATCTAGCATGCCAGAGATGTGTATCTAGTAGACTGATGGAGCATATCTGGTATGCCATAGATGTGTATCTAGTAAGGTAGAGGAGTGTATCTAGAAATCTAAAGGAGTGTATCTTGAATGCTATAGATGTGTATCTAGTAAGATAAATGAGTGTAGCTATGTTGCAAGAGATGTGTATCTAACAAGGTACAAAAGTGTATCTAGTAATGTAAGGAGTGTATCTAACATTTCATAGATGTGTATCTAGCTATTTAAAGATAAGTATCTAGCAGATTAAAAGAGTGTATTTATCTAGCTAAAGGTTTATATCTAGCAACTTTAAAAAGTGTATCTAGCTAGCTAGAGGTATGTATCTAGCAACTTAAAAGAGTGTATTTAGCTAGCTAGAGGTATGTATGTAGCAACATAAATGAGTGTATCTAGTTAGCTAAAGGTATGTATCTAACAACTTAAAGGAGTGTATCTAGCAAGCTAAAGGTGAGGACTATGTTTCGCTAGGTTACTTGTTTGGTGACAAATGTAAAGTAGCATATGTATTTGATTTTTCGCAATTTCCTTCCGGCACAGAATTTGGTGAGCATTTTTGCATATTGCATTACATGTTTATTTAGAACATTCACTGTCTACAGAATCCTGCAAAGAAAGAGAAAGCAAGGTATTAAATCGTACCCACAGACGCTAGCCATTGAAGCATTAGGATATTGATGCCGCTTCTATATATCGTACCTTAAAAGATATCATTTTGCAGTCATCTGGGCAGCTCGATCTTCTTATCTTGGATACACACACTATTCATTTGGTAACGTACATGCATTTCCTTGATTCTCGCTAAAGGCTATCATATTAACGATTACTTTGCCAATTACTAGGTTAAGACCTCTCCGAAAATGTTATGACTCTCTATATTGGGAGACCTTGCATCACTGGTAACATCTGTACTAATTTTTTCTTTGCCAATTTCAAATAGAAGGCATGAGTACTCACTTGTGCTTTCCTAAGGTGAGATTCATGTATGCTTTCAGAATATATATGTCAATTCATTGAGGTTCACCATTTCTAATAGTTAAAAACTTTGTCCTTCCCCAATATACCGATAATAAGGATGATTCATCTTACTATAATTTCCTGTCAATTTTTCCCACCAATTCAACAAAGCTTTCCCACCATCCTCGAGCAATGTCGATTTCCCATCCATCACTCCACAAATAATCAACCAATTCATAGGGATCACATAGATTAACCAATAACATAGATATAATACCAAATGCCCAACTTTTGACCAAAACCCAACCACTTGAAGCAAATTCATCCACTACCAACAAACTGGGGTGTTACAACTGTTAACTGTTAAGTCCTCCGAAGCAGGTTTATAGAAACAGGTGCACGAGACCGGCCCACAAGTCCACAAGCAAGTTACAAAGTACAGAAAGCAGTCAAATACTATACTCTTAGTAAAAAAAATTACCTAACCAGCGACATTGACGAAAAATTGAGAGTCGGTACCACAACACATACAATAACCACCATTGTGGCCGCCTGCTGGTGGTAGACCTGCAACGAAGGCTTGGAAATAAGGCTTCGCGTGAAATGATGAAAGATTGGCGAAGAGAGAGCGCATGCGTTGAGGCATCGCCGGTGGTTATGGTCGTCCAACGATGAGGTTGTCAAAGGTTGGCCGGTTGGATCTCTGGCATCTGAACCGCCATAGAGAAGGGAAACATGTTATAATTGGGATTCGATTGAGAGTGCAGGTGGTTGACCGTGGTGACTGGGTTGGTGGCCGGAGACACACCATTAGTGATAGTGTTTGCCGACAGCGGTGGGGGTGTCCGTCGGAGTTCCGATACCGGTATCAATCGATGGTTGTGAGTTGAAGTTAATTATAGGAGGGGTGGAAGTTGACAGGTGTGAGGGATAGAGTTTTAATCCCGTCCATCGATTGTTTTAATCTAATAGTTGTCAATCAGTTTGTAAGTTCGACGAGATCCTATATATATATATATATATATATATATATATATATATATATATATATATATATATATATATATATATATATATATATATATATATATATATATATATATATATATATAGAGAGAGAGAGAGAGAGAGAGAGAGAGAGAGAGAGAGAGAGAGAGAGAGAGAGAGATTGGATTTGGTGATTTTGGTTCTTAGGGTGAGTTGTGAGTTGGGGGAAACTCAGCCACTAGATTAAATTAGAGATGAGTGGCCAAGATTAATCTTAGTTGTCATATAAAAGCATGGTTATTTAGTTTATTTTCTTTTTTTTCTAGTGCTACTTTTTTTTTTGCTTTAATTTTTTTATCTCTTTTTTTTACGTCGTGTTATTATGCTTTTTTTTTTACAACTTTGATTTTTTTTTTCTCTTATGTTTTTCTCTAATTTTCTCATTATGTTACCTTTTTTTCTTTTTCTTTTTGTACCAAATTTTTTTTGCTTGAATTTTTTTCACTCTTATTTTTTTTATCTCGTGTTATTATGCTGTTATTGTGCTTTTTTTAACTTGATTTTTTAACGACTTTGATTTTTTTTTCTCTTTTTTTTTACCACATGTTATTGTCTTTGTTATTGTTATTCCATTTGTTATTGTGATGTTATTCATTCACATTACTTTGATTTTTTTACGACTTTGATTTCTTTTCTTTTTTTTTACCACGTGTTATTGTGCTGTTATTCTACTGTTATTCTGTTGTTATTGTGATGTTATTCCGGTGTCACTATGACTTTTTTACTACTTTGATTTTTTTACTCTTATTTTTACCGCATGTTATTGTGCTGTTATTTTGGTGTTATTGTGATGTTATTCCGGTGCCACTTTGATTTTTTTTTATGACTTTGATTTTTTTTTTCTTTTTTTTTTTTTTACCACGTGTTATTGTGCTGTTATTCTACTGTTATTCTGCTGTTATTGTGATGTTATTTCGGTGTCACTTTGATTTTTTTTTTTTTACTTTTTTTCTGTGTTATTGTGTTGTTATTGTAGTGTTATTCTCATATTTCTCTAATTTTCTCATTATGCTAATTTTTTAATAAAGAAGTCATTATTTCCCCACAATAGTTGTTCCAACCTCATCTAACTAGAAATGCTCAAGCTAAGAGATTCACCAATAGTACAAAATATCTTTCCACGGAAAAACAGACATGCATACTTCCATAGGCTGACAGACTTCACCTAAATTCATGAGCTGGAATACGTAAAAAAGCATACCAGGTTTCTAGATCGAAGACCTTTCTCAAGCTCAGTACATGCAAAAGAAATTCTATACATCATTGTGCTTGCTATGTACCCCAAGAAGTACTAACAGGTAATTTGCTGCAAATTACAAACCAGGTTTAAATAATTAAACAGGGTTCGGGTTATAAACATCAACAAGAAGTCGAGGTCCACCAAATCAAAAGTCAAAAATTCCTTCAACAGGTGCTCTGAAATTAAACAACAATAAACCCGAAAGCAGAACCTCCATGCTAATACTCTAGACCGTCGCACCATGTCAACACCCCGAGCTCGGATTCGCAGCAGAAGTCATACAACCATCCACGACGTGTCCGCTTCAAACTCGATCTTTCACACCCATAAGCAGAACCTCCGTGCTAATACTCTCCGGAAGCTACGCACAACAATTGACAGTTGCATTTGAGGAGAACAACCCTATCTTTGCGATCAGTTCGTCGCATTTTTATTACAGCAATTGACATCCTTTTCTAATACTCTCCTGATTTATCATTAATTAACAACAAAATAACAATAATTAGTCTTCTAAATTAACTATTAAGTACAAAAACCATGAATTCTACTCCAGCAATAGTAACTATAAAAACAATTAAATCTGATCTATGGGGGAATTAGAGGCTTGGAATCTTGTTCAAGTAGAGATGGTAACGATATCTCTGCCGTCATTGATTAGCTCATTGATATTTCGAATTGAAGAGGGGGAGAGTGAAAATTGGTTCCTGAGGGTTGAATAATTGGAAAATTTTGACTTGAGGGAAAGAGAGATGCTAAAACGCAGAGGCTTTTTTAACTTGTCGTCAGTAACTAAATGACATGATGAGAATGGGGGCGCAGTATATATATGGAGCGAGTGATGAGATCTGAACCATTGATCTCTAATATAATTTAATGGTCCAGATTTTCCCAACTCACAACTCACCATAAGACCCCAACTCACGAGATCCCGCCTCTCTCTCTCTCTCTCTCTCTCTCTATATATATATATATATATATATATATATATATATATATATATATATATATATATATATATATATATATATATATATATATATATATATATAGAGAGAGAGAGAGAGAGAGAGAGAGAGAGAGAGAGAGAGAGAGAGAGATTGGATTTGGTGATTTCGGTTCTTATGGTGAGTTGTGAGTTGGGGGAATCTCAACCATTAGATTACATTAGAGATGAGTGGCCAAGATTAATCTTAGTTGTCATATAAAAGCATTGTTATTTAGTTTATTTTCTCCTTTTTCTAATGCTACTTTTTTTTTACTTTAATATTTTTATCTCTTTTTTTTTTAACTCGTGTTATTATGCTTTTTTTTACAACTTTGATTTTTTTTTTTTCTCTTATGTTTTTCTCTAATTTTCTCCGTATGTTTCATTTTTTTCTTTTTCTTTTGGTACCGGATTTTTTTACTTGAATTTTTTTTACTCTTATTTTTTAACCTCGTGTTATTATGCTGTTATTGTGCTTTTTTTTACTTTGATTTTTTTTACGACTTTGATTTTTTTTCTCTTTTTTTTTTACCACATCTTATTGTGCTGTTATTGTTATTCCGCTGTTATTGTGATGTTATTCTGCTGTTACTTTGATTTTTTTACGACTTTGATTTTTTTTCTTTTTTTTTTTTACCACGTGTTATTGTGCTGTTATTCTACTGTTATTCTGCTGTTATTGTGATGTTATTCCGGTGTCACTTTATTTTTTACTACTTTGATTTTTTTTACTAATTTGATTTTTTTTTACCGCATGTTATTGTGCTGTTATTCTGGTGTTATTATGATGTTATTCCGGTGTCACTTTGATTTTTTTTTTCCTTTTTTTTACCACGTGTTATTGTGATGTTATTCTGCTGTTATTGTGATGTTATTCCGATGTCACTTTGATTTTTTTTTACGACTTTGATTTTTTTTCTTTTTTTACCACGTGTTATTGTGCTGTTATTCTGTTGTTATTGTGATGTTATTCCGGTGTCACTTTGATTTTTTTTACTACTTTGATTTTTTTACTCTTTTTTTACCGCATGTTATTGTGCTGTTATTCTGGTGTTATTCCTGCCCAATAAATGACAAAAGACACCAAGTCAGTCCCATATGCCCTTCTCACGAAATACCGTTGTCACGACTTTAGATACACACAAAATTCAAAGACCAAGTACACCAAACCACCCTCCTACCTCTCTTTCACTACTATTATTATTGCCCACAATAGCAGCACCGAGCAGCCCATCAACACCATTTCATATAACATCCATCCCCGACATCACCACACATTTCCACCGTACGCTCCACCATCATCTCATTCACCATCACCTACGAATAACCTAGCAGCGAACCCGCAACGAGCAACTAACAAGGCTCAATTCCGAACCGAACTCCATCAATTGGACTAATACGCACCAATTCATTTATACGATCAAGAGCTCATTTATACTATTTGAGAAATTTAACTCCTCTGCTAAACTTTGAAGAGTCGTGACTCGGAGTAGAAGATCCTGAAGATACCGAGAATAATCAGTGTGACTGAGTGATCAACTCATCAGTCATCACTCATTCATAGTAACCACAAAAACATGTGGACAAACCCCTACACATTCCACATTGCCCTGAATAGGTGGGGTTAAAATCTCCAAAGCCAAGTGTTCCTTCCAAACAGGAATGGTTGCTTCAACTGCTTATTCATCCCTCATTTTCTACTCCTTTTCATCTTCTCCCAGAAACACCACCACTTGTGAACAACCCATTACACAGTCACAGTCACAGTCACACACCATCTCCAAAACTAATAATACTAACCCTTTCATCTCAAATTCAATAACCAACTTACCTAAATTATTCACTTTTTTGGATAAAACCCACAAATTCAATTACAATTACAATTACCCTTCTAAATCACATTTCTCATTGGCTCTTGATTCACTCTTTCTTCTTTGCACTTCCTTGGCTGTTTCCCTTACTTTGTTTGTCGCCGACGTTGATGCCTTTGTTGGTACCACGCCGCGGAAATTGCAGACTGATGAACTTGCTACTGCCCGCCTTTTCCAGGAGAATACTCCCTCTCCGACTCTCTGAGCTTGGAGTCGGAGAGGGAAGCCATACGAGGCTCCAACTTATTTATACGATCAACATTAGCGGCATATTGCTTCCGAGTCGACTCGCCGGGGTCTCCGCGCCTTGAATAACAATCCTCCTACATTTTTTAAAAGAGATGCCGACACCTTAATCCCCCGTCGCCGTCCTTGTTGTTCAACATTCCAATTCAAGTTCCGATACAGAGACAGAGACGGAGACGGCACCCGCAACAAGTGCTGTTGCTGCTGTTGCTTCAGTTGAATACAATAAGGGACAGCACTTGTTGCACAGCAGCTAATCGCCGATGATTCCCTCACCCTCATACTTCCCGCCCACGATCTGTTGCATAATTGTTCAAATCGATAGGAGAAAAGGTTGAATTGAGAAGAAAACATTATTTTTTGGGTGAATTTCAAGATTTTGGGAGGTTTTTTTGGGTTTAGGGATGGGACCACGAATGAGTTTGTTTTGATGTTTAGATGTTGAAGTTATCGCCTTCATATCGTCCGTTTTTGTTAATATTAAATTGAATCTCAGCCATCTATTTCTTTTTATCTAATGGCTGAGATTTGTGAGCACACAAACTCACAACTCACCGTAAGAACCAAACTCACGAGATCCCGCCTCTCTCTCTCTCTCTCTCTCTCTCTCTCTCTCTTTATATATATATATATATATATATATATATATATATATATATATATATATATATATATATATATATATATATATATATATATATATATATATATATATATATAGAATTAGGATCTCGCATTTAACTAAATTAGAGTGTGAACTGACTTAAAAACCAAAACACAGTTACACAAACCCAAGCCCAGCAACATAAAAAAGGCCCAAACACATCACTAACCTTTATATTCACCTCATATTATCCCTTCTTCTAAAAACCTAACTCCACCATCACCAACTGCTGCCGGCACCGCTGGCACCTCTGTCGACCACACATCCATAATGAAATTAGGAAAAATGATGAACTGGAACAATTTTTGACATACTGATTTAATGTCTTATCAATTTTGTGATCTCAAAATTAATTGTTTTTCACCTGAATTGCAATTGTAGTTTGTTTTGGGTGTAAGAATTGCTGAAAGTGGAAACAGAAAAGTGTGGTCTGATCAGTTTTCATCTGCTGTATATGTAGATGAATGTTTCGTACATACTTTACATATCAATGAATTTAAGAACGCAGAAATGAATATTAACATTATAAGTTTCTATTTCGAAACGAGTTTATGTTAAAATACATTGATCCTAGAATGCTTAATCTCTACTGTAGTAAGGTTATCTAAGACATCGACTGGTTCCTTAAGGAATGTGTGCAGAGAAGCAACTCAAGTCGAGGACAAGTAAGGGGAACCTCACGACCCTCACCTCTGATAGTCACATGAGGTTAGGGGGTGGTTCATTGTGGGTGTGATAAGGCCAAAATAAGAGCTCAAGCTTTGATGGATGTTCTTGAGAGTGGTATCAGCTGCAAAATGACTTCCTTCTACTTTTCTCAGTATGGAACTGACTCACTTTGCCTCTGGTCCTTTGTTCGATTCATCTCACTCTTCTTATTGATTAATCAGCCATTGTGATGATGATGATGATGATGCTTTCATTGCTGTTTAGGATTTTTATTTATTTTTTTGATTTGGGATTTGATCAAAGTTATCCAAACTTAATTGGAAAGTACAATAGTGTATTAATTATTCTTGTACATAAATTCAGGGCTCATTAGCATGGAATGTTTGAAAGCTTTGCTTCATTGTAAACATATTCTGACTGTAATTACACACACTAATATCAAATTCAACCTCCAAGATGGCTGATAGGCTCGTATTTTTACTATCTATTTAGCATATTTTAAGTACAATAAAGCGACATTGGGATGCGGTTTTATATGATTTACATCACTATTGTCGTTTTTCGAGTGTCGGGGTAATAATGGAGTTTTGAGCAATGACCGGAAGCAAAGACATGTCTTGAAGTCTACCATGATACAAACATCTACAAGCAAGAAGGAAGACTAGCTATGAAGAAGTGAAAGGATGAAGCAATTGAAGATTTGAAGCTTCGTTTGCACAAGGATCGAATTCAAATGAGTATATCTTGAGTTCTAGAGCTCGTATCGATGCAAGGCCAAGTGGAGGTGAAAGCTTATGTTTTTAGCTTTCCAACGATAGGTCACACGCCTCATTTGGCCAAGTAAAGAGAGAGATATGACTTTTTGGAAAATGCAGTCCAGCGCACTGGGCGCACTGTGCGCCCCTCCCTATGCTATAGGGCGCACCGTGCGCCTTACCTGGGTATTATGCGTTTTAATTACGGGCTTCCATCCAACTTAAGCCCATCATTTCCTCTTTAACCTAGGACTATATATAGGTGAATGCATTAGGGATTCACTATCTTATGCTTTATCTTATGCCACTTTTAATTAATCAAGTTATAATTTGGGAATATTTTCATCTTTTTGAATTGGGTTTAGATCTAAGCATGGAGAACTAATCTCTTTTTTTTAATCCGACTCAACGGCTTAATCTTTGGTTGTAAGACTCCTTAATCTTTCCTTAATTATTATTATTGTTCTTAATCTCTTGTGTTTAATTGCTTATTTTTGGAATCTTTGTTAGATTATTGTGATTAAGTGTGATTTCCTTGTTACATAATATTTCCAAGTTCCTTAATTTATATGTTGTTGGGTTTATTAAGTGTGATTTCCTTGTAATCCCATGTTGCAACAACTTGTTATTAGACTAATGAATGTGATTTCTTCTTGGTTTAATCAACATTAGAGAGATTAAGTTGTGATTGCTCATTAATTGTGATTTCATTGTGAGTAATTACACCTATTAGATTCCTATTGCTTCATCTTCTTGTTAATTAATCTATGTGTGTGATTTCCACTAGAGGAGTTGATAAGTTGGGCAATTATTAAGTGTGATTTCCTTGTGATTGACTTCTAATTAAGGGAATTTGGAGATTTAATCTCACTAATAGGACAATAATATTAATTAGAAGGATTGATTGAGTGGTTTTATCAACTAAAGTGCCTAACTTTGGGTCGGATTAAGTCTCTCTCAAATTGATTAATTTCTATCCTAAAACTCACTTGTTTGATTACTTGTTGCTTACTCTTGTTTGAATTTCCTTTAATTGTCCTTGAAAACTCAACCAAATACCCCCCCTTTTTACATATTTGTTGTTACTTTGTCACAATTGTTCTAATTGCTCTTTTAGTTTCACTATTGTAAAACCCATCTTCTCTTGGGTTCGATCCCTTGCTTACTACTTTACTAGTTTAGAATTAGTATTAATTAGTACGTATTGTGGTTATAAATTGTTAATTTGGCCGTCTTTTATTGCGACGTTTTAGGCGTGTCAAATTTTGGCGCCGTTGTCGGGGAAGGTAACGGTTTTGCTAGTGTTTTTATTGTTGTTTTAGGATAGTTGTGTTAGTTAATCTTTGTTTCTCGTTGATAGTGTCTTGTTCATCACTTGTGTGAACTTTTTGATTGTGTGCTCTTGTGTAGAGTTGTTTATGGTCAATACTAGGAATTCAAGTGAACCACTTTTTCCATTCAATCCGGAAATTCAAAGATCACTTGCTTGGATAGGATGAGGTATTAGAAGAGACACCCCGGTTGAAGAAGTTAACCCCGTTACTCAACAAGACCAAGAGGAAGAGAACACCCTTTCCTTTGAACCCGAACCCATACCCATTCAAATCATCATGGGTGATCGTGAGGACGAACAACCACACGGACATGGTGAGAGAGAGAACCCACCAAGGCCTAGAACCATTAAAGAACTTACCACCCCGGATCTTACACAAGTGCCCTTGTGTATCTCCTTTCCGGCCTTGGCGGAAAATGCCACCTTTGAATTAAAGTCCGGGCTCATTCACCAATTGCCCCAATTCCATGGACTTAGCACGGAAGATCCCAACAAGCATCTAAACAAATTTCATGTGGTTTGCTTAAGCATGAAGCCTAATGGGGTTACCGATGAGCAATTTAAACTAAGGGCCTTCCCTTTTTCACTCAAGGACGCGGCAAACGATTGGCTTTATTATCTTCCTACCGGGAGCATCACCACTTGGAATCAAATGAAGAAGGCTTTCTTAGAAAAGTATTTTCCCGCTAGTCTCTCCTCTCAATTGAAGAAAGAAATAAGTAATGTTGAACAAATGGATGGGGAGAACTTGTATGAGTATTGGGAGAGGTTTAAACAACTTCTTGCTAGTTGCCCATACCATGAGTATACCGACCACGACCTTCTCTTGAACTTTTGTGGTGGTCTACTTGAGGATGATGCTAGGATGATTAAAGCCGCTACCCAAGGAGGGATTGAATATATGTCGGTCCAAGAAGCAAATGAGTTGATTGAAAGATTGGTAGGAAGCTCTAGGAATTTTGGGAGGAGAATTAGGAAGACAAGTGGGACATCTTCTTCAAGGCAAGGCTCCAACCATATGGAGGAGAAAGTTGATTTTCTTACCAATTTGGTCAAGGAACTTACAAAAGGAAGTGGGAGTGCTTCTCATGTGAAATTTTGTGGTCTTTGTAATGACCCAACTCATCCCACCGATGGGTGTCCATCTTTGCAAACGGAGGAGGCAATTGAAGCGGTGAAGGCTATTGGGTTTAGGAAGTTTGACCCCTACTCCAACACTTACAATGAAGGGTGGAAATCTTATCCAAATATGGGTTGGGGGGGAAACCAAAATCAAAACCAAAAGGGATCCTCAAATTCCTCATTTCAAAAGCCAAATCAAAATCAAAGCCAATCACAAAATTCCTTGGAGGAGATGATGAAAGCACTTGCCATGAATCAAGTGGCAATGCAAAAAGAAAGCCAAGCCTTGCGAAACAATACCAAGGAATTCCAAACCGCCATGCTTCAACAAAATCGGCTTACCGACTCTAGAATTAGTAATCTTGAAACCCAAGTTGGTCAAATTCTCAACACACTCACTTCACAAACTACTCAAGGAGGGAGCCTACCTTCTCACACAATTCCTCCACCCACCAAAGAACAAGCAAAAGCGGTGTCTTTGAGGAATGGTAGAGAATTGGTAGAGGCACCCAAGGCTCCTAAGAAATCAACACCACCTCCAATTATTCATGAAGTGGAAGATGTGATTGAAGATGAAATTGAAGTGATAGTGGAACATGGGGAAACATCTACACCCAAGCAAGTGCGGGTTAATGAACCACTTCCAGAATACGAGCCACAAGCTCCCTTTCCAAGTGCTTTGAATGACACAAGGGTCATTGATAAGAAGACCTCAAGCCTCTATGAAATTTATCGGAAGGTGGAGGTAAACATCCCTCTACTTGACCTTCTTAGTAGTGTACCAAAACATGCTAAATTTTTGAAGGAATTGTGCACAACTAAGAGGATCAACAAAGCTAAGAGTATGAAAAAAGTGAGGGCTAGTGAACATGTCTCGGCTATGTTTCAAAAACGTTTGCCACGAAAATGTAGTGATCCGGGCATGTTCACCATTCCTTGCAAAATTGGTGACTTGGATTGTCAACATGCTATGCTTGATTTAGGTGCTTCTATTAATGTTTTGCCCACTTACCTTTATGAATCCCTTAAGTTAGGACCCTTGAAACCGACTCGTACGGTCATCTCTTTGGCCGATAGGTCTAATATCTACCCTAAGGGAATTATTGAGGATGTCTTGGTCAAGGTGGGGGATATGCTTTTTCCCGCCGATTTTTATGTGATTGAGATGGAACCCGAGAAAGGCTCCACTCCCATTTTGTTGGGAAGGCCTTTCATGAAGACTTCCAACACTAAGATAGATGTATCTAGTGGTCGCCTTACTATGGAATTTGAAGGGGAAAAGATTGAGTATAACATACATGAAGCAATGAAATACCCAACCGAGACTTCCTCTTTGTGTTTTCTTGAGATTTTCGAACCAATTGTTCAAACCGTGTATGAATTGTGTAAAATTGACACATTAGATGTTGCTTTAACTAATGGTTTGGTTGGAGAGGATATTGGGTATGCTTTGTCTTGTAATTTGTAGGAAACTATTAAAGACTTGGAAGAAACCCCATTCATTGAAGAATGGGAAGAAATCGAAACAAGAAACAGGGCAGCAGACCAGGCGCACCGTGCGCCCAACCCAGTCCACCAGAGCGCACCGTGCGCTCAGACCCCTGTCCATGATTTTTTGTTTCATTTCTTCCTCTTTGTTGGAAGAGTTACCAAATGAGAGACCTATTACCTCAATAGTGAAGGCTCCTATTGTTGAGTTAAAGCTCTTGCCAAGTCACTTGAAGTATGTTTATCTAGGGGAGGAAGAAACCAAACCCGTTCGCCAACCGCAAAGGCGTTTGAATCCACCCACGGAGGAATTGGAAGAAAACGAAAATGTTGTTGTCCTTGAGGATGTTGGTTGTGACCCTTCTTTGGCTAAGAAGTTAGTGAGTATGAATTTTAAAGAGAATGTTAAGAGGGTAGAGAACATGATGATTGTTGAACTTTTGCCGCACAAAGAGGAACCTCCCCTAGTTTACATGAGAGAGCCACCCATTCTAATTCCTAAAGAACCTCTTGTGTCATTTCACTATTACTTGGTTTTTACCAAGTCTAACCCTTGTTTCAAGGAGTCTTATCGTGACATTGCATTGTTTTTCGAACATGCTTCAATGAATCACTTGTCATATGCATATGTTCTCATCGTGAATGCTTGGTATGTCTTGACTTTCTATTATTGTCACTTTTCTTGTTTGTGTGCTAACATGTTTGATAGGTTACTATGAGCATTGAGTTGCTCCGCTCTTGACCATTGATAGAAGATGAAGCTTGAAAAGGCGTCGAGCAAACGACGGAAACCAAAAGCGCTTTACGGGAGGCAACCCGTACTCCTTCTTTAATGTTTTTATTATTGTGTTTTCCTAATATTGGATTATGAGTTGTTACTTGTGTGTAAAACTCAAGTTCTTGAGTAGTGAACACAAGGTGTTTGTGAAGTGGTGCAAGTGATTCATTAAAATCTTTTGATAAGTCCTTGCTTGAGAGTAAAAGTTATCATGCGTGACAATTCCACCAATGCTCCTTCTCAAGCCCATTCAAGCTACCCTTGTGCCCCATTGTAGATACCTCATCTCTGCACCTCCCGCAAACCACCCGGTGATGATTGGGCCGCATGTTTGATGCGCGGAACGATTTGTGACAGTTCGTAAGATTATCGTCAAGTGATTGCTCAAATATTAAATGTCTACCTCACGGTTGTCATATACGTACCGATACGGTCGTTTTGGCAGTAATTAGAGTACATTCGGAGTCCGGGTCAAAAACCGTCTCCATTTCCTGATAACTGTTAAATCCCGAGTCAGAATGTTCTGGAATGTTCCGGATATTTCTATTCCATATTTCATAAATTTTATCTTTTGGCAAATAATATCCCGTAATATTCATATAAGATATTAAGGAAGTCGAATTATTTCCGTCCTACCATAACTCAAACACGGAAATCTTTCTTGACGGAGGAAACCTCCTGGGAACAGACGCAGCAGGCGTTGCGCCTCTTCCAAGAGACGCAGTGGCTGCTGCGCCTCTTCCCAGGCCCTTTTCTGCAAGTTTCACGTATCTTTTTCATATCTTTCCGAGATTCACTTCCAAAGAGTCTCCGAAACCCTAATTCCTTCACGTGATTAGTATAAATAGGAGCCTTCGCTCCTCATATTTCTCACGCGAGTGTCCGCCCTTCTCTTCTCCCTTTGCATTCTAGACTTTGTTCTTACTTATTGGCGCCTACGTGCTTGAACTTTCGACCACGTAAGCTCGGATCTTTCCGGGTACCAGCCTCTCCGTTGCATGACCGACCAATTTGACCAACTACACCAATAATCAACTTAATTAATCAATCGTTTTCCTCTTACGAGGGCACTTTCTTTGCATTCGCGTCGAGCATTCACTAATCGATATCTTAGTCCTTCTCGTTTCGTCAACATGTAAGTCTGAGGGTGTACAATCCTTATTTATTTATTGTATTTTACTTTTCGTATCATCAATTGTAAGGTTTACGTCAAAAATACCGTTAAAATCGATTTCTAAAACCCTTTATTAAAACCTGTTTTTGCGGATTTCCAGTAGATAACCATCGAGAAAGGACGCAGCAACTGATGCGCCTCTTCGAAGGAGCGCAGTTCCTACTGCGCCTCTTCGTGAGGCTGCCACAGTTCCTGCTTCCTTTCTTCTTCGTTTGTCCTCTGTAATTCATACTCAAGATCCTTCTTTTGCTTGTTCGCTTGTTAATTCTTCGTCTTAATGTCATAATAATTCCACATGTACATTATAATCATCGTCATTCACATGTTTAGTTTGTCATAAATCCGACTTAAATCCCAAGTAATCCAATATTTGCGGGTTTTCGTCATTAAATTCAATTCCGGGTTGTAGAGATTCAATTCATTCATATTGGGTTTCTGGAATTCGTCCTTGATATAGTTTTCATCTGTTTATTCACATGTTCATTGCATATTCGTCATTAATCCGTTGCATCTAACGTAGTTAATTGATTTCAATAGAGGACTCATTAATATTTATCACTTCTATCATTATTCCATCATGAATTAATCCGTTTGCATCCGTCTCATTCATGTTCTACTGTTTTCATGACCTATTCATGTGTTAAATAACCTGTTAATCACTTCCATCCGAGTAAATAATTTTAATCCATCATTAAATCACCAATCGACATTAACGGCTTGCAATTACGGCTTCACGGCCGAAGGCGAGCCCGGAAACGTACGCGTCTGCTGCGCCTATTCGAAAGACGCGGCTCTTTGCTACTGTTCTGGTTGAGTTCTGTCCCTGAACTCCGTTTCAGCCTTGACCTAGTTTGTTTAGCCTACATATTAATTGACTATTAATCGTATAATCACTTCTGTTCTGTTCGTAATTCCTTCTTTTATTCTTTTTCTCAAATTATCCGTTTTAAAGGTATTTTCGACATAAATCGCCAATCCAATGTAATTAATGTAATTTTCATTATTGTATTTCTTTTATTGTATTTCTTTTATCATTTGTATGTTTTCACATGTAATTGAACATTAAATCCTACTTCGACCCAATTGTATGCTAACTAATTGTCAACCGACCTAGTTAAATTCTCACATGTTAGGATTAATCTATGGATGTTGCATTGCATGCATATAGCCGACGATACATCGAGTACGAATAACTTCCCTAATCATTAGTAGAGGCCGCTATCGAGGCGGGCGGGATTAGGTGTTCGATCAAAAGAGCTTCCTAATACGTACCCTCACCCCTTACTCCAGATCTCCGTGAGCACCCGTGTTCATTGGCATCCACG
Source organism: Silene latifolia (assembly GCF_048544455.1). NCBI lineage: Eukaryota > Viridiplantae > Streptophyta > Magnoliopsida > Caryophyllales > Caryophyllaceae > Silene > Silene latifolia. The sequence goes on along the minus strand of NW_027413640.1, from coordinate 4,353,377 downwards.
AGAGTCATTCTAGACATAGAATGCTAAGGGTAACGATTGCTTAGTGTTCATGTCACTACTTTGTGTTTGACATGACACGAGGTATTCGAACGGTTCCAATTTCCCATAAAAATTGGTGGCGACTCCATACAAAATGCAAACGCTTGTTTCGTTCTCACCAAGCGCCCCCGTGGGCGGCCCGCTGTCCACACCCATTATTCCCAAGCTCACTTTTTGACACAATCACTACATACATCACCACTCCTCATTGTCTAATTGTTTAAACACCCTATTTCCCTTTCACTACCTCAATCATGCGCCATCACTTAGAAAAAAATAGCCACTTTCACTCCCACGAATCAATCAATGAAATGTAAGCAATCAAAAGTTCAAGTGTGGAGGAGTTTTGTTGAGAAAATGGTGGAGTATGTTGAGGTATCATTGATGGACAATTGAGATGATTCATTTTGCCCATGATTTTGTGCTTGGTACACCATGATAATACCAAGTAAAGTAGATGAAGAGGAGGATGTAAGGTGTGAATCTTTGAGATCATCATCGAGAGTCGAGAGTGTTGGTGGTGTAAGTTAGTGAGCTTGTGAGGTGGAGTTGAACTTGTTCTAATTTGAAGAGAATGACGGTGCCTCAAGCCATTTCATTGAGGATTGATTGTGATGTTCACCTTCACTTTAGGGACAAAGTGAAAAATAAAGTGTGGGGTGGACATGAGTTGGTAATATCTTGTATTATATTTATTCCATGCATTGCAAAAAAAAAAAAAAAAAAAAAAGAGAAAAACAAAGAAAAGAAAAACCCGGCTAGGATGAAAACCCGAAAGGGTATCCTAGGCAAAAATGGGAAAGTGGTCGAGGTCGGAGTGAAAACCCGAAAGGGCACTCCGGGCAAAATGAAAAAAATGAGTGCGAGCCACGTGAGATAGAGTGAGGAAAATGCTAAACCGAAAACCCGCAATGGCGGGCGGTTTAGGCAAAATGAGAGATTTAGGCAAAATGAAAAATGATTGAAACTCTTAAGTCTTGTCACATAATTTTACTACTTCCTACATGTGTTGGTGACATAAGAGGAGGGGTCAAAGAAGGTTGGAAGGGTAGGTTAGAAGTGTGCCAAGGCTAGGAGGGGGAATTGGAGGCCTATCTTATGACTAGCACTTGGTGCATTTGGTGTTTGAGTTGTTTGGATGATATTGTTGTTGTTGTTGTATGATTTGTCATGGATTGTGTTGAAGTATTTTTGAAGGATTTTGAGGTTGTCTAATTATTGAGTTTGGAGGTGTTTGATGCTAGATAACCTTGTGTTTCAAATGGATTTTATGTTATTGGATTGTGAAAATGAGATTGAATTGGTGGAAATTAGGATCATCTTAGATGAGGGAAGACACAAGGAGAGAGTGTGAGTGAAGAGCGACTCTTGATTGGAGGATTTGGGTCACTTATTTTTGTGATGATGTTGTAACGGAATAGTGACCTTGTTGATAATGTGATGAGGGTGACATAAGTAGGATGAGGTGTGAGAGAAGAGGGATGGATCGATTGAGCTTACCCATACTTATTTTGTGAGCCTTTTGTTGATTGATTGGTTCTATAATAGTTTGCTCGGGACGAGCAAAGACTCAAGTGTGGGGTATTTGATAGGCTCGTATTTTTACTATCTATTTAGCATATTTTAAGTACAATAAAGCGACATTGGGATGCGGTTTTATATGATTTACATCACTATTGCCGTTTTTCGAGTGTCGGGATAATAATGGAGTTTTGAGCAATGACCGGAAGCAAAGACATGTCTTGAAGTCTACCATGATACAAACATCTACAAGCAAGAAGGAAGACTAGCTATGAAGAAGTGAAAGGATGAAGCAATTGAAGATTTGAAGCTTCGTTTGCACAAGGATCGACTTCAAATGAGTATATCTTGAGTTCTAGAGCTCGTATCGATGCAAGGCCAAGTGGAGGTGAAAGCTTATGTTTTTAGCTTTCCAACGATAGGTCACACGCCTCATTTGGCCAAGTAAAGAGAGAGATATGACTTTTTGGAAAATGCAGTCCAGCGCACTGGGCGCACCGTGCGCCCCTCCCTATGCTATAGGGCACACCATGCGCCTTACCTGGGTATTATGCCTTTTGATTACAGGCTTCCATCCAACTTAAGCCCATCATTTCCTCTTTAACCTAGGACTATATATAGGTGAATGCATTAGGGATTCACTATCTTATGCTTTATCTTATGCCACTTTTAATTAATCAAGTTGTAATTTGAGAATATTTTCATCTTTTTGAATTGGGTTTAGATCTAAGCATGGAGAACTAATCTCCCTTTCTTAATCCGACTCAAAGGCTTAATCTTTGGTTGTAAGACTCCTTAATCTTTCCTTAATTATTATTATTGTTCTTAATCTCTTGTGTTTAATTGCTTAATTTTGGAATCCTTGTTAGATTATGGTGATTAAGTGTGATTTCCTTGTTACATAATCTTTCCAAGTTCCTTAATTTATATGTTGTTGGGTTTATTAAGTGTGATTTCCTTGTAATCCCATGTTGCAACAACTTGTTATTAGACTAATGAATGTGATTTCTTCTTGGTTTAATCAACATTAGAGAGATTAAGTTGTGATTGCTCATTAATTGTGATTTCATTGTGAGTAATTACACCTATTAGATTCCTATTGCTTCATGTTCTTGTTAATTAATCTATGTGTGTGATTTCCACTAGAGGAGTTGATAAGTTGGGTCAATTATTAAGTGTGATTTCCTTGTGATTGACTTCTAATTAAGGGAATTTGGAGATTTAATCTCACTAATAGGACAATAATATTAATTAGAAGGATTGATTGAATGGTTTTATCAACTAAAGTGCCTAACTTTGGGTCGGATTAAGTCTCTCTCAAATTGATTAATTTCCATCCTAAACTCACTTGTTTGATTACTTGTTGCTTACTCTTGTTTGAATTTCCTTTAATTGTCCTTGAAAACTCAACCAAATACCCCCCTTTTTACATATTTGTTGTTACTTTGTCACAATTGTTCTAATTGCTCTTTTAATTTCACTATTGCAAAACCCATCTTCTCTTGGGTTCGATCCCTTGCTTACTACTTTACTAGTTTAGAATTAGTATTAATTAGTACGTATTGTGGTTATAAATTGTTAATTTGGCCACTTTTATTGCGACGTTTTAGGCGTGTCAATGGCTTAATCTTAATTGTATGTCGTCATTTACTTGTCAAGATTTTTGCTGCTTTAAGCCAACTATATTCATCTTTCCATTTCTTAATACATCAAAATAATATTGAGTACTCCGTAGCAGTAGTCACCAGATGAACATTTGTAACTTTCTTTGTTACTGCAAGGTCTGCAACAGCTCATCATATACTTGAGTCCATCCACCAACAAGATCCAGGTCCAAACTAGATTGTGATTAGTAACAAATTTAATGTGATGTATGTTATGAGATATTCCTCAATTACTTAAATGATAATATCACTTACGGAGTATAATGCATCTGGTATTCTGGTGGTATGTTGAACTACTTGAATTTGGCTATGACTACGTCCGTATGTGTTGGTATTCTAGACTAGATAAGTATATTAATTCGTATTTAAAGAAGTGTATGTAGTTAGCTTCAATTATCTATTTAGTAATTTAAAGGGGTGTATTTAATAAGCTAAAGGTATGTATCTAGTAACTTTAAGGACTGTATCCAGCTAGCCAAAGATGTGTATCTAGTAACTTTAAAACGTGTATCTAGCTAGTTAAAGGAGTGTATCCAGCTAACTAAAGATATTTATCTAGTAATTTAAAGAAGTGTATCTAGCTAGTTAAAGGAGTGTATCCAGCTAACTAAAGATATGTATCTAGTAATCTAAAGAGGTGTATCTAGCTAGTTAAAGAAGTGTATATAGTAACTTAAACGAGTGTAACTAGCAAGCTAAATGTATGTATCTAGTAACTTAAATCTCAAGGCATATTGACGATGACAATTACAAAAGCTAATGATTTGAAAAACAAGGAGATGATTGGGAAGTTTAATCCGTATATGATTGGGAAGTTTGATCCGTATACAGTCATACATATCCGGCCACTTTTCAAGTATATAACAAAGATAGTTGAAGTGACTGCATAATGCAAAGGATAAGGAGACACAGTCACTTGAGGTTTGGAATAGTTATCTCGATCTCCATTTTTTGTTTACATTAGGAGACAATTCACCTATTCTCTTGAAACACAAACAATCGGAAATCCAACTTACGCGAAACACTCATTGGTCATTGGAGATAGCTCATGACAATTTGGAGTTTGGACTTGAATTTTATCACAATCAGATATTTGAATTACGTGAATTCAAGTTTGCATTTATACAACACCAATAACAGTCTCAGTACCTAAATGACTTGGCGCTGGTTTATTTTACATTATACTGATTTTATATGATGATAGCATTGAAGAGGCTGTCATGGAATTACTCCGTATCATTTTTGGATGGTTTATCAGTTATCACCCATTCACCAAAGAAGAGCAAAACGAAGCCAAACGTTCTAACAAGATACACACATTAATACCCCCGGATACACATGGTATTACTTCCGAATACACAAATCGATTTGTGAATCCAGTAGTAATACCATGTGTATCCGGGTTGGTATTTTGTGTATCCACCCTCCTACCATAATACCACAGCCCACCACCGCCACCAACACGCAGCCGAGACCAGCACTGCCGCCAAGACCACCACCAAGCACCGCTAAATAACTCATTGCCACCCTACTATCCACGCAACCAGCTAAGAACCAACCCGTCCACTAATGACAACGCCATCCGCTCACCCTCCATTTCACATCCCTAACAACAAACTTTAGCTAACATCATCCCGGAACTACCACGAAAACAACGTCCAAAACTCCGTCAAACATCAACCGCACCATTGGTTGCTCGGTGACGCACCTCCACAACCACCATAAATCTCAGTTTTCAAAAATGTAGTGATCTAAATCATAGATCTCTTAAAAATGAAGAAGAATTACAAAAATCTGACCGAATTAATGACATTGTTGAAAGATTTCGAGCCAAATAGATCATATTTAAGCTAAAAGTCACTTTAATTGTGTTTGTGGTGCGACAAGCAACTCGACGATATCGGATTTACGGTGATCGACGGCCAGATTCCAACGGAGCTACGCGACGGTGAAGATTTTAGCCGGGGGTGACGACATGTGGTGGTGGTAGTTGTGGTAGTGGGTGAGAGAGGTTAGGTGTCGGGGGACTGGGTTTTAAGGAAAAGGGGGAGTGATAAGGGGTTTAATATACGCCTTTGATATAATATCCTAATTTGATCCAAGGGTTGAAAAATAGTTCGTAAGTTCGCATCGAACTATAGGTTCGCACATGATCCTATATATATATATAGGGGCGAGTTCAGGTACGAACTAGCTTATCGTACGAACCGTACGAACCATATAAAAAGGAAAGTTCAAGCGCTGTAATAAAACTCACACTCACCTAAAAACTCATCCCAACAAAAAAAAAATTGATCGAAGAAACGCGAATCTCCATTGCTGCAAATCATCCTACTTTCCGCCATTATTGTTCCTGTCCCATGCGAATCTAAGAGGTAAGCTTTTACTCAGATTAGGGTTTACAAAATTTAAATCGTAAATTAGGGTTTGAACAAATTGAAATTCTTAAAATTAGGGTTTACCAATTTTAATCGTTTTTTGAGTTTTTGATGGTAATTTAGTTTGTGTTTTGATACTATTTTTAGGATGGTTATAATTTCATCATCTTCTACTGATTCAGGTATGAATTATTGTTGTAAATACATTTTTGGGAACTATTTTTTCAATTAAATTTGGGATCCATTTCTGAAATTGCTTAAGGTGTTGTAGGTGATAACGGAAAAGAGGATGAATCAATAACAGAAGAAGTTATAGGTACACATTACTGTTTTTTCTTATTGCGGGGATGTTAGATACATGTATCTACTAAACTGAAGTAGTGTATCTAGGATCCAAAGATGTGTACCTCTGTATAATTTTTCTAGCTGTGGATAATTTTTCTGACTGTTTTTGTATTTTTTTTGTGTGGTTTAATGGGGGCCAAAAGATATATCTCTGACAGAATAAAATTCTTAGCAAAAGATACATCTCTCGGTGTTAGATACATCATTTCGCCTATTTTGAAAAAAAATGTATCGGCTAGCTAAAACAGTATATATCCGGCTAGCTAAAACAGTGTACCTAATGTGGCTTGGGTGGGAAAATCTGTGCTCGTATGTGATAAAATACTCTGCATCGATTATGATTTTGTGCACCGTAGAGAGCGAGTCTTTCAAAAAAATTAAGCTAGTATAGCATTTGAAAATTTTTGGATGAATGTTTAGCAGTTTGAAAATCGCAAACTTCTTTCTCTCTGCACAAATTGTTGATGTATAGTGACATATGAATTATTGTATCTAATTTGAATGAGATGTGTACTGTGCGAGATAGTATACCGCTACTAATGTCCATGCCTCGGATATCTTGGTTGTACTTCCCTTGACAGATGCAACAGTACGCAAAATGTAGCGTAAGCATGTATCTAATATCATAGTAATGTGTACCTATGGACTATATTTTCTTGATTTTAGTCTTTGGAACATAATGCGTTTCCTCTTTGTGTGTCATTTCTGTGCAGACAGTATAGTTGCTTCTAATGTTGATGCTCTAATGAACAATGATATACCTCCTATGATTCCTTTGACTAATGCACCAGGTAAAAAAATTGTGGTTTGTTCATTTACAAGGTTTGATTTCACTAATATAATGTACTTGCCTTAAAAATAACAACCTTTTGGTTAAATTGTCTTGTAGAAACCCCACAAGTTGGTTCTGAAAACACAATTTTTGGATTCCCAAGCTGTCGGAAGATCTAAAACCAATCAACGGTATGATGTTTTCAAATTTGGAAGATGGAATAGATTTTTACAACAAATATGCAAAAGTTTGTGGGTTTATTCCAAGGTTAGATTCAACAAAATTGGTTAATGGGATTGTTACACACAAGCGCTGTGTGTGTAATAAAGAAGGCAAAAGTAGGAACAAGGGGACTAAAAGAAAGAGGACTGTTACGAGAACAGGATGTGAAGCTAAGGTTAGTTTTAAGAGAATTGACACCGGTGAATACCAAATTTATGATTTTGTTGAGGTACACACACACGCAATGGTTACCCCAGCTACAATGGTTCATATGAAACCATCTAGGAATTTGAATCTCTTTCACAAGAAAATGATCATGGATAATTCAAGGGTAAATCATGGTCCAGTGGATTCCTTTAGAATGTTTAAGGAATATGTAAAAGGGTACAAAAATGTTGGGGCTTCTTTAGAAGATTTCAAAAACTTTTCAAGGGATGTTAAGAAATATATCAAGGAATATGATGCTGAGATGTTATTGGAAACTTTCATGCAAAAAAAGGCTATGTCTCCATCATTTTATTTCGACTTTGAGGTGGATGATGAAAAAAGACTAAGTAAGGTTTTTTGGGCAGATCCAATCTCAATTAAAAACTATGCCCTTTTTGGGGAAGCCGTCTCTTTTGATACTACTTATAACTTCAATGAATATAAAATGGTGTTTTGTCCGTTCACTGGTGTGGACAACCATAAAAGATGCGTCACTTTTGCGGGTCGTTTGTTAAGAAAGGAAGATGGAGAATCATTTACCTGGTTATTTGAGAATTTTGTGAAGGCTATGGGTGATTGTTATCCTACTACAATTATAACTGACCAATGCAAAGGCATCAATCAAGCTGTAAAAGATGTGTTTGGTGACAAAACACAACACCGATTATGCATGTGGCATATAATGAAAAAGTTGCCAGACAAAGTCGGGCCGACAATTTGCCAAAACACAAACTTTTTGAAGGAAATAAATTCTATTGTTTGGGATGGAGAGATTGATACACAAGAATTCGAATTGAGATGGAAATCAATCCTTTCTTCGTATGAGCTTTCTGATCATGAGTGGCTGAAGTCAATGTTTGACATTCGTTCAAGTTGGATTCTGCCTACTTCGAGAGACATATATCTTGGTGGGATTATGCGCACAACATCAAGGTCAGAATCTGAAAATAGCTTCTTTGGAAATTTCACAAACCCGCACCTCACTCTTGTTGAGTTTTGGATGCGTTTCCAATCGGCTATGGATGCGCAGCGTTGGAAATATGCTAAGGTGACTGCCGATGATAAGAACTCTTCTCCAAAATTATCAACACCTATCCTTCTAGAAAAAAAAACCTCTGAATTTTACACCCCCACTGTTTTTTATCAATTTCAAGAAGAACTCCAAGCTGCGTGTTTTACTTGTGGTCTTTCACCGAGGACAACTGAAGACAACAATGAGCATATTTCAATAATGGACCGCGAGAAAGACAAGGTATACACAGTTGATTTAAGTGGTAATAAGTTTTCTTGTTCGTGTAAGATGTTTGAAAGAATTGGGTTACTTTGTAAGCATGTTCTGTGGGTGTTAAAAGATAGAGGATTTGATGATATCCCTACGGAGTATCTATTAGACAGATGGGGCAAATATGCAACTTGTCGTCCCATTTTTAATGTTGTTGGGACAACCCTCCTAGCTGATTGTATGTCAATAGAAAACCAACAAAGTAAGATAAGTGAATTGTGGTCGGAAGTATTTACTTCAGTTTCGCTTGTTGAAGATAATGAGGAACTTGGTGATGAGCTGCTTGAACTTCTTCGTGGTTTCAACGAGAAATTGATGATTTCAGTTAAGCGTGGGAAGTCAAAAAACAAGAAAGCTGAAATTGAGATGCTTATTGGCTCGAAAATACCGTCTGAAGCTAGTGTTCTACCACCAGAAAAGTGTAAGAATAAGGGATCAGGAAGACGGATTACTTCAAACAAGGAAAAGGCAGTACAAGAAAATGCAAAGCCCTTGAGGAAATGTCGTGCTTGCGGTGAAATGACTCATCATGATAGTAGGAATTGCCCAAGTCGAGCCACTCAAAAGTGAGTCCAGTTTGATTTCAGCTAGAAAAAGTTTAAGTTGTATTAAGTATTCTAAAAACTTTCTAGTATGTAAAGACTTCTAAGAAGTATGTTGTATTTTACTTTAAATAGTGTTCTTACTAGTAAGTAAAGACTTGTAAGAAGTATGTTTAATTAACGCATCTTGGATCCATATAGTCGCGATGGTTTGGTTGTCTAATGTCTCACGTTTACTATTCAAACAATTTTCTTCTCTATTATTATACAAACTTTTATTGTGTACCCTCAAAAGTCGAGGTGTGACACACATAATTAAAAAAAAAATATTAATACAAATTGAAGATTAAGTTCTTTATTTTATAAAAATTGATGAAATAATGGGAATAGTGAATTGGTGTAGTTTTTCTCGTATCTTCAATGTTGCATGTGGTGTTAATCAGTATGAGCGAATGACGTTCCTTGAAGTAATCTCTTGCACAAGTGATATGATAGCGCTACTCATCAAAGCCCCCAATTCATATGGCACCATAATCATAAATTGTGGGAGAACACCCTTGGGAACATCAATAAGTCCATTCCTACTTGCGACATGGACACTCTTTGTCTCGATGAAGGCAGCAACAACAATTGTAATAATCGATAACCCTAACCCGATCCCGATCCTTTGAAGGGTATTTATTCAGGAAGGGATTTTAGTGAGTTTTCTCATTGTAGGAACAAAGAGTTTATCATAAATGGGGACAAAAAAATAGGATTACAATCACCGGGATACCTTGTAAAATTTGAGGGGTCTTAAATTTAGGTCCAATTGAAAAGGGTAAGGGTAGAGGCTTGTTGGATGAAAAATATATGCACTTGTTAAAAGTTTTCTCCCCTACAAATTAAATTTACTTTATTTGTTACAGGAATTTAATAAACTACTTGTTGGGTATTATGTGTATCCCAAAAACCGGGGATGTGTATCCACAAAGCCGGGTATGTGTATCCACACATCCTTTTATTTTGAAGTGTAACTGTCCAATGGCCCATTCCAGGAACATTATGTGTATCCACAAAGCCGGGGATGTGTATCCACAAAGCCAGGGATGTGTATCCAGACAGCCGACAATGCGTATCCCACACGATGCGGTGTGTATCCACACGACCACGGGTGTGTATCCACACAGCACTGGGGTGTATACGCACCCAACAACAAGCGATGTACAACCCGAATGTGTACCCGCACAACAACCGCAAGATGTATTAATAGGAATTTACTAACTGAATAGTATTAATAGTAGCCATACATTGAAAAAGGATTGAAACAAAATTACATTTGATGAACAAAAACAATTGAGTCAAAAATGTTCCTGGAATGTTTGAACACAACGCCATTAAATTCAATTACATTTCACTACGCACAACACATCCTCAAAACACACTCCCATCTACGAACTCACCTAGTCATAAAAACATGAAAAAAGTAACGTTAAGTTAGTTTAAAATAATTTATATGTAAAATAAAATTAACATCTCCGGCACATAAGTTCTTACAAAACAGTAGGGATGTGTATCTGCGAAACCGGGGCTGTGTATTCACACACCAGCAGGTGTGTATCCAAACAGCCAGAGATGTGTATCCACACTAGTTGCAGGTGTGTATCCACGGAATATAACCACGAATATTTGTGTTTGTTTTCCTCCCAACATATATGAAGGCACAGAAAAAATGTAAACGTCTCAAGGATGAGAAGGTAAAATATGCCATTTATATATAGTTGAAGGCATATGCATAATCAGACTATCTTGTAGATCACCCAAATGATTTGTAAAATTGTACATCATTCAAAAACGACTGATTCCTACACTTCGGTCCACTTCAGTACACACTGAGACACTTTTCAATATAGTTAAATGGCTTGAACATATGAGCATATGTCAAGAAAAAAATCAGGATGAAAATCGATCAAATGAGACATCAATCTGAGGACAAGAAAGGATGAAGGGAAAGGAACTCTAAAACTAGTGGAGAGACATTTGGTGACAGTGGAAATAAAAACTAAAGACGAACATGGATAACTAACTATAAACTACTACAGATATTACTATCAGGTGTGTATGCAGCCAGAGATGTGTAACCGCACATTCTGATATGTGTATCTAGACGGCCAACAATGCGTAACCGCACTACAGAAATTACTAACAGGTGTGTATACAGCCAGAGATGTGTAACCGCACATTCTGATATATGTATCTAGACAGCCAACAATGCGTAACCGCACATTCTGCCAGTGTGTATGCAGACAGCTGCAGGTGTGTATGCAGACAGCTGCAGGTGTGTATCCAAGCAGCAGCTGGGATATATCTGCACAGCCCCAAGAACTGTAACCTGACAACCAAATAAGTGTATCCACACAGCAGGGGGTGTGTATCTACACACTGAAAGAATTCTATCCAGCAATTTAAAATTACCTTTGCAGTATTTTTCTCCCACTTGAGTAGTTTCAACATAATGTGTCGACGATAAGCAATCATATTCTGCAAATTAAATAAAGGATTTTTTAGAGAAATGAAAAACTGATAGAATACGATAAATAGAGAAATGAAAAACTGACATTTAGCTAATTTGGCAAGCTTACTTTGAAATAGTTTTTGTCCTCCCATAATTTCCTATCGTGTACTGCACCCTCCAGAAACTTCATAACAAATAGTCCGCAATCATAACTACACATACAGTTAAGATTATTAGACTAAAAAACTGCATCCATTTTCAGGCTAATAAATAAAGGATTTTTTAGAAAACTTACTTGTTTTTTCTTGCTGAGGTACATTGATAACAACAGTAGTAGACAAGATGATGCCCTTAAGATGATTGTAACCCTTGTGGTCCTCAAACTGACTTGCAACATGGAACACCTTTGAATGACAACAACTTATCAAAAATAGTAATAAAATAATTTCATCCTAACTGATAATAAAAATGCAAAAATATAACAAAAAAGGTAGGGGCCATACAATATCCTCCACATAAGAATTATACTCCTCAATATCATCTGCTTTTTCTAACTTTGGCTTGCATGAGTCCAAGATATAGTTTTCCTGTTTCTTGAGGTCCGACACACAAGCTAACCAATGATTACCATTTTTGCCAATTGTGAAAAACACCTATCAATGTCATAGCAGCAAAAGTCATACAATGACATTCAACCCAACGCCAAAACAACTTTTCCAGTAGATTCCCAACAAATTTACCTTTTCAATAGTTGCTCCATTTTCAGGCTTGTAGTGCATTTTAAGATGAGGGCACCAGACAATATTTCCTTTCTGAGGCCTTAATGCGGGCTTAGCAAACTGAAAATTATAAAATTGTTTAGATATTGAGGACTAATACATCTGAAAAACTGCATTTTCAAATCTGAATCAACATGTATAAAAATGCATTTTTGAATCTGAAAAACTGCATTTTCGAATCTGAATCTTAATTATCTACCTGGACTGTTGTTGGCAAGTAGAGAATATCAGTTCTATCATATGTGCACATCACACCATACATCTCAAGCACCTACATATAAATGATCATGTTCTAAATATCACAAAAAGATTAGTATAAATAATAATAATAATAATACTAATAAAGGTCTAGGAAAACTTACCAAATCCATTATCCAGTGCCGATTTTGCAAACTTTGCATTCCTTTTCGACACACTCCCATCCACTCAGTATTCACAAGAGTCTCGCCTAAATTGTAAATGAATATAATTAGAACATAAAAGTGCATCAACAAAATTTAATTGTGCAAATATGTTATCGATTTCACAACTTACTCGATGCCTTTACCCCTTTTCATTACAACAGCAAGAAGTTCCGTGTCTGTGAGTTGACGTTGACATTGATGTTGTGACTGCCTTCTCATTTGGAACTCTTGGTCAACTTCTTCAAATCTAGAAAGAATAAGGGACAAAACAAAAAATTAAATTTATCAAGAACTTTACAACTTCATTAGAAAGTAATTTATGATTATATTTACTCAAAGGAATAGAGGGATACCTCGTATCAAAACTCAAAGATCCAGCTTTTGATAAGAGTTTATCCTTCAGTTTATTACCGTCGAAACAACAAATCTGAGAGCAAACTCTTGCAGCAAAAAGCTTAAGTTGGTTGTGCTACACAACAAATCGTGTGTATTCCGTAAGTGACAAATGTGTATCCAGAATACGAAAAGACATAATATGGCATCCTAATTGTGGACTTAGCCCAAAAAACGTGAGACTCTTCTGAATTATGACCCAGCACAAAAAATCGCAAACATTAAAATAGTTCCGTCCATTTTTAAAAGAGATATTGTCACTTTGTCGATCCTTTGCCCGAAGAGATCTATATCTAGAGGTAAGGTACAACTATGAACACAGCAACACATGCTAATATTAGAAGATACATAGGCTAATGCTACCGGATACATGAAGCAATTTGTGTATCCAGTAAAAGAAGCATGTGTATTCCGTAAGTGACAAATGTGTATCCAGGATACCAAAAGACCTAAGATGGCATACTAATTGTGGACTTAGCCCAAAAACGTGAGAGTCTTCTAAATTATGACCCAGCACAAAAAAAATCGCGAACTATTTTATATAAGAAGATACATAGGCTAATGCTCTAGGATACATGAAGCAATTTGTGTATCCAAGTAAAAGAAGCATGTGTATTAAAGTAAGTGACAAATGTGTATCCGAGAATAACAAAGACCTAAGATGGCATCCTAATTGTGGACTTTGCCCAAACCGTGAGACTCTTCTGAATTATGACCCAAAGACAAAAATCGCGAACATGAAAATAAAATGGAGGGACATGCACAAGCTCGCATCGCATACAGAAACTTGATTGTGTGGATCCTATAGAAGGAGCATGCGTATCTGTATGTAAGAGATGTGGATCTAAACTTAAAAATACACGAATAAAACACAAGACAACCGAGCATACCACTTATGTAACTCACACCAGGACGCCAACCATAAAAATCAATCGCATCCCCTCAAAACACATGACAACATAACACAACAGATAACCATAGCAATTAAAACAGTAATTATATACGTTTAAGCTTCAATAATCAACATGTGAAGCTTAATAAACATCAAAAATCAAAAAATATAAATCAGCTGAAACATAAACAACATTAAAATGAAGAAATTAGGGTTACAGCAGGATAGAAACGTCACCGTCGGAAGGCAATGGGAGATCAAGTCGCCACCGTCGCCGTCGCGAGCGGTCGTCGGTGATGTCGCCGTCGGGGGGTGGTGGTCGGTGATGAGAGAGAAGTCGTCACCGTCGGGGATAAGAATGAGATGTACGGGAGTGTAATGGGAAATTGTGAGTGAGAGTTGTGGTTAAAAAAAAAGTACACAGTGAGGGGGTATTAGTAGTTCGTACGGTTCGCACCGTAATTTGGTTCGTACAGGATCCTGATTCTATATATATATATATATAATTAGGATCACATGAGTCCACCCTATCTTTTTGAGTTCAGTGAGTTCACTTATGTATCACACGCTGTACACAAAAATATCACGTTGTTTTTTACAAAAAAAAAAAAACAAACAAACAAAAAAACTTTTTTTTTTTATTTTTAAAATTTAAGCTGTAATATTGTTTAGTATAACCTGTGATATTGTATATGAGTTTTGTGAGTTCAGTAAAGGAGTATCACAAGTTATACAAAACAATATCACAATTTACGATAAATAATATCACTGGTTGTACTAAACAATATCACGAGTTATACTATACAATATCACACCACTGAACCTAATTCCGCCTTTCACCATCTTCACGAGTTAAACTTTCATGGGAGAACCTTGATAGATTCTTCTCTGTTTGAGTATTTGACTCATTTTGACATGTCCTTATCAAGGAGATAATAATTGAATATACATCCTTGATTTGGCGAGGAAGAAGAAGTTGCCCAGACCCTCGTAGCTAACTGCTCGTTTCCTTCAGTTTACCCCATGAATAATTAATTTAAATTATTAGCATAGAATAAGGGGCCAAATGACATTATTAAACAAACTTCACCTTGGTGACCGAGATTTTGAAAAGATGCGCCAACTTTTTCTTCACCAGGATCAAAAGTAAAGGATCAGAACATATCCCGGAAGTATTCAGCACATCATGACATAAGCAAAAATATTTAAGATTTTAAGCTAAGCTAGTTATGCTATCCCAAGCTTACAGCTGCAAGTCACTTAATGCACACACATGCATAACCTGCTCAAACTAGTTAGTATAGATTTGTCTCGAGGCATAAACCGGAAGATATCCCAAGAGTACTTTTATACCATGCTACATGAAAACCAATAACTTCACTAAGATAGTTACATTAGCAACTTATTATCATGCTCTTGAACTTCTGACAGAAACAAAATATTTTCATTTTTGGACACGCAAGTATTTTCCTGAAGGAAACCGCAAAAATAAGTATTGATTCACACGTTAGACATATACAATTTCCAAACATGAGAGGATCCATAATCATACCGCATTGGCTCAGTTCCGAAATCTCGAACTAAGCAACCAACAGACCCATTTTGTATCTTATCATCTTCAGTCTCCCCGCTTCTATCAGGCTTCACAACTAACAAGTTGAAATATGGAAAACCATATGACCATCAAGGCAAGGACAAGTTACCACAAGTTAAAATAATTTTTTCGAAAGAAAAATATCCGTGATATTGTTATGTGTAGTGCGTGATACATAAGTGGACTCATGGGACTCAAATATATAGGTGGACTCACCGGATCATGCCTCTCTCTCTCTCTCTCTCTCTCTCTCTCTATATATATATATATATATATATATATATATATATATATATATATATATATATATATATATATATATATATATATATATATATATATATTTAGTTGTGTGAGTTTGTTGAGGTTGAGTTTACAACTCGAGTCAACACAAGTTTATTATTCAATTATGCGAGGATTGACTAATGAAATTTTATATCTTATTGTAATGTGATTAAATAATATTTAATTTAATAATTAAGCGTTAATTCATTAAATTAATCGAGGTTTTTTGATGTAGAGGTTATAAGTTAATTATATTTACAAGAAGTTATAAATTAATTTAATTGGGCATTATGGGACCCATTATACATTATTATAATGGTAAAATATCACTCAATAAGTTGAGTGTATATTGTTTATTAATTTGTAGGAGTATGTGACACTCCTAGGTTTTGTCTTCTAGCTATTGGTAAGATGCTCTAAACATCATAATTACACCTAGTATGACATGCCTACTCTACACCTACAAGCACGCAATTAAAATAAGCAAAAAAAATGAGCCTCTTGTGCTCCATAGTGGCCAACCATAGTGTCCTTAAATAGGCACTTGGTTGCTTATTTTTCCTTGTTCCAATTTTGCATGCTTCTCTCTAAAACTCTCACACAATCACACATTATTATCTTATATAGCTAGAGTAGTAATAATAATAATAATAAAACGGGATTTATTTCTTATAATATCTAGTTAATATTATTTGAAACATTTGGGAAAAGTCTTGGGTGCAACTAAGAGGAGTGTCTCTATGCTTGAAACTTGAAGATCTTGGAGGATCATCCCAAATTAATTGAGATGAAGAACAAGTGAAGGTAGAAGACCTTACTTGTGCCCAAAATTCGAACCATATACAATGTAAGGAAACTCGATTTTCTTCCTCATTTCATTATTTCGTTATGCATGCAATAGATCCACATAAATATAAATTATTGGTAATTTATAAAATGAATTAAATGAGTCTAATAGGAGTATATGAACCTAACAATTGGCATCAAGAGCTTTGGTGTTGCATGCATAATCGGTTTGGTTTTTCCGAGTTAAATGTAACTTAATTAAAACTAGATATTTTGTGATTTATAAGGATAAAGCCACGAAATTTTTTTCATGTTATACAGTCTGGTTCTAAAATATTTTTAGGTCATATTGATGATTTATGGATGATTATTGCTTATTTTAATGATTTTTAGTGAAATAATTACATTTTATTGAGTAAAATGAACTTTTATTTACTAAAAATAGTTAAGCTTCACTACCGGCCGTGATTTTTTTAGTATGACCTCACATGCATATTTTATGTATTGTATGTAAAATTTCGTATTAATGTGACTAATATTGCATGATTTATGATTTTTATGTGATAAAAATGGTATAAATGGAGGTTAAATGACTAAAAATAGTTAAACTTTGAAACAGGCCATGAAATTTAAATATGAAGTCACATGCATATTTTACAGATTGTATGTAAAATTTGAGATAAATGTGATTTATTAGACATGATTTATAATTTTAATGGTTAAAATGATATAAATAGTGACTATTTTTGGCAAAAATAGCTAAATTGAAATTTAGCATGAAATTTTTCCCTAATGTTGTATATAAGATATGAACATCAGATCTAAAGTTGCATGATTAATTTTGATTGATTTGGTATGTTTATTGATTTTTATGTGATAAAATCGATAAAAGAGAAACTTTATTAGTCATAAAAATAAATTCGAAATTGTTGGTTTAAATTTTGCCATTTCCAGGTTCTGGAAATTTTTTTAGAATGTTCAAAATTTTGATTGATTTTTTCATAATTTTTATGTTTAATTTGGATTAAATGGTAAAAGTTATGCTTTATACGATTTATTAATGAAATAAATTATAATTATTTTGTGGGCAAATTTTATTGAGTTTTTGAAATCTTGGAAATATTCCAGTATATACAAAAATGTGATTTCGAATTTTTCCAAATTTTTATGATTTATTGGGAATTATTTCATAATTGTTATGAATAAGAGAAGTTTAATAAGCAATAATAGAAAACCAAGTTGAATTATTGTGAAACATTGAGTAAAGACTAATTTTTGAGTCCTAAGAGAGTTAGGGTAATTAACTTGGGCTTAAAGTTGATTTAAGTATTGATTTGTGATTTTATTAAGTTATTATCACGCATTTCCATAAAACCGGATTATAAACGATACAAGGTTTAAGTAGAACGATTTGGCACATAATTTGGCATGTTACATCATATAATAATGCTGCAAATAATTATGTAATTTTATCTTAGTATGGCCTTATTTTTAATCGGTATTACCCGTAATGTAAGGGATAACCGATTTGGTTATAATTTTATGTGATCTCGTATCACTTTTATTTTTACTAGATTCATTTTTACAAATGTATAATAGGAATAGCTATGTATTTTATTACTATTTGTAATTCCGGAGTTCCTTCAAGACAGTGCCATACGGAAAGGCGTTCCGATCAAGACAGAGTCCTTGGGAAGCGTGTCACTTGAAGTTCAAGGGACCAATGGAGTTGGTTTCCGAATTTTTAAATAGATTATTAGATTTTCTATTTTAGGAAGGTCATACTAGGAAATTTATTTATTGCTTTGCATTTTTCCTTTATATGTTTGCATGCATTGCCAAATCGCCATAAACTAAACATGCATATTATATCGAGTATTCGACCGTGTCAATTATAATTATCGTTAATTCAACAATTTAGTTCACTTAAATTTGATAGATAATAAATTGACTCGACCTCACACATTTTAAAAGATTGAGACTTAGCCTTACCAAATAGTAGGAACTCATGAATCCCAATTTCATATAGGTACAATACGGTATTGAAACATTATACCGGGGTGCTTTCAATTGACGTTGGGTAAGTGGGGTAATAAATAGTTATTACACTTCGAAAATTTGGTTGATGTCAACGAAGGTATTTGCGACCATAGCCGCAATAGGTTCGGGCTAAAGATGAACTTAACGTAAATTCATCGACCGAGAGTTCTAATTGTAGAATCGGTTAAGAGGGTTAACCCACCAAGATTATATTAGCAAGAGGTGTAGAGGGCCGGTAGGCTCACATCCAAGATTTAATATGAATTTTTGGGTCTCAGAATCGTTTATATAATTGGGTGGAGGTCATTGTATCAATGCTAAGACATGCTAAAATGTTTTAGATATAACGATGAATGTTTAATTTTCCCACTATTTCGTTGTTTTTAATGTTTTTCTATTTCATTACTCCTACTCATATGCGATATCATTCGATTGTAACACGAGGCTCCACTAAACCACTATTGCTAACGACAAAGAATCTCTTTCTAAAAGGAACCGTATCATAGGTTGTGGACTAGCTCCATAGGAATTGTTCTATTCCATAGAACTCCATAGGAGTTGTCCTATATCATATAAGATTAGCATCTTAAATTCCTAACATACCTATGTATGATTTCTTGTGAAGAAATATGACTAGAGGTAATGATTAGTCAAAATATATTTTGATAATGTTCTTCTATGCATCCATGGTTCAAAAGTCTTATTGCTCAACCTAAACACTTGTCATCAAGCACTTAAGTTGTTAAGAACATGACAATGTTAAATTGGTAAATTAATTTGGTAGAAATTTTGATTAACCAAATACCACAATAGAGTTCATCCTTGTGAAGGATTAACTAGGAATTTAAATGAAGATAAGTCTTCATCAAGTAGAAATTCTTGAAGTCAGTGGGAGCAATAAAAGGTAAGTATCTATCTTAATTGTTAAGGATAGAACTAGGCTCGAAAGAGAAGGTGTTAGACACTAAAATAGATATAAACCCCAATAAGTAAAGATCAAGGAAGTTGGTCGTGTGACTCCAACATATTCCTTCTTGAATATCTATGACATTGACATTACATTTTTGCCAAATACCACATCATGAGTATTTGATACAAATTTATAAATTTCATCATATTTGGCATTATTATGTAATGACTAGCAAGAATAAGTTCAAAAATTTGCATGAATGGAACTAGGGTAGTTGCCATTTCATCCATGAACATATGCATGTTGTAGTGTACTCATTTTAGTTTTGTATTTAGAAATGTACCTCAATAATTGTTATGATGTATAATATGTCTAAATAAGAATATAATTTGAATTTTGCACAAAAGGTAAAGGGTTTTACCATTATGCAATTAAAACAAGCGTTGAACTCTTACATACCACGATTAAGTTTATGGTGAGACCATACAAATCAAGGTAATTATATTCAAACTAAAAATAAATGTCATATATATATAACTCAAGTTGGTGACCCCAATCATTTCTCAATTCTTGATTGAAAATCGCATTTAGAAACTAGTTTTGACTAGTGTCCCAAACCATTTGATTGAGAATCTTTGGTGTATGCGAATCTTGTATTCAAAGCAAGATAATTCATGATTTTTCCTTGAAAAAGATTATGAATAGAGCAAGATATTCGCCCTAATTACACTTTGAAGTGTATGGTCGAATAAAATTTCAATCTGAGAAGGTTATTACTTCATCATCTCTTTTACCAACGAATTAGGTAGATACTTGATATCCACTTAATGAGGTAAGAAGAGAAATTCTTTGAATAAGTTTAATGAATGTTAAAAGGTATCAAAACCAACAGATTATAAAATCAAAGTATTAGTACTTTGTTAAAATGGGGAACAATAAAGTGATGACTTTTATCTGCACCAAAAAGAGTGTGATATAGTATCATAAGTTCACTTACATTACGATATGATTGAATCTTTACATTATAGTTGAAGGTAGTTTTTATTATAAAATTTGTCTGGCATTTAAATTTTCCACTAAAATAAAACATGGTTAAAGCAATCATCTACTTTTCATATGAGATATGGTTAGGCATGGTACCTAAATTGTAGCTTGTTTCGATAGTAAACATGTACTCTCTCTTCCTACATGATAACGAGAACAAAGGGTTTGTGGCTCGTGATGCTGTCTATTAAAGAAATGAGGAGTATTTCTTAAAGACAGAGTGGGAGAAAATGTTCAAGAGCCACAAACTGAGGATAAGACATAGGAAGATGTTCCTTCTTGGTCAAAATCAGTAATTATTTCTTCGAAATATAAAATGGACAGGAGTCATGTTATTTTTGAAAGTAACAAGCCTGTAACTTATTAAGATCCTTTATCTAGTTTCAACTCCGCAAAAGTCCGAAATGAACATAAACATGAAGATGTTTACTTAGCTTGGTTGATTGGTCGCAAAGGTTCTTGCACGCAACAACAACGCTTTATTGAATTCGGATATGATTTGACAATTGGATTTCAAAATCATCTTGCATGAGTTTTGATAATTGCAACTATTCTAAGGTAGGATGAAAACTTAAAAAGAAATTTTAAGTAAAATTCAAGGAGTTGAATTGTATGTTTTGATCATGTGATAAACGTTTCTCGAATTGTCGAGTAATTCTGTTTATACATGGATTTTAGTGGGAGTAATGTGGTGTTACTAGTCTTATATGTAAGGGACATATTGATCATTGTGAATGATGGAAGACTTGGGAGAAGAATAATACATCTCTAAGGTATCCGGACCTATAAAGATAGTTCCAAGAGGATATTAGCGTTAAATGAATATTCTTATGTGAATAAGAATCTTGACAAGTTCTAAAGTATTGAACATATAGAAATTGAATCTACATGCTTCCGCTGCGGGATTAATTCATTACGCTAAGATGTATCACCATTCTTAAACTTCGTATACTTGGAGTATGACGAGAAGTTACAAATAGAATATTTGAGAGAAGTCTCTATATAGCCACATAGTTCATTAGTTAGTACTCATGAAGAACTAAAGAGATGAAGCTAAAGTGATTAAAAAATAACATGGATTTATGTGCAAGGTGTTACACGATAACCGTATTCTAATCACACAAAGATGGTTAGAGAACCATCTTGGCTATATTATTTAAGGAGGATATCTGCTAGAAATATCCTAGGCAGTTAAACAATGAGATATACACAACGGAAATTGAGTACACTTGCAATAATGAGATATGCAAGAAGGAAGGGATGATATTAGGATTCGGTTTTATAAATTGGAGGAACTATGGTGGTTCGTTCCAATAACCGAAGGTCCTATCCTTACATACTGTGAGGACAGTGGGAGTTATTCAAAGGAAAGAGAGCCTATGTCCAGATTGGATCTAGACACGTACTCAATGAAATTCTTATAATACAAGATTATTTACAAGAAAGGGAAATAGTATATAGTAAGGTTAGGGAAAGTACAAAGTATTGCTAAAACTTGCTAACCAAGGCCTTTTCATAGGCTAAGCATGATAAGTCATCCCATTTCTATTGAGTTGAGATGTATAGTTATATACAATATTAAGTATGGATTATAGATTATGTAGTGATTGATATGGTATCAATTTTACATATGTAATAATGCATTCAACGTTTGAGTTTTATTAAAAACTCTTTTATTACTTTGTTATATCTAAATAGCTTGTAAGGACAACGTTGAACCCTATTAAAGTGAACTGGATTAATATAGTATTGGCCCCTAGTTGCTTATATGAGGTGACGTCTAGAAGTGACTAGAGTGTGTGATGCGATTGATGCGATTGATGGCAAGTTCAAGTGCCATAGAGTCATAAGAGATGACTAGTCGATCACATAGGCAGACTGTATGGGACACTCTGTCGGGCTGTGACCGCTTATAGAGTTCTGTTAATTTTTATAAAGCCTAGTCATGGCGAGAGCTACTATAGTATTCTTTGAGTCAATTCTTTGACTAAAGACTATTCGCCCAAGTCGGCACAGTTTCTGATTGACTTTGATTTTTGCCCCAAGCCATTCTGTGAAAAGGGATGAGTGTGCATCTTTTGGGTCATGATGAACTGTGGGTGTACGAAGGGAATAGTGCGATAAGAATTGTCCATCCCCTTGTCAGGGTTATCTAACAATCTCAGGGCCACTCAATGAGTAGTGAACTGAAAATGCGTGGCCACGCTCGGAAAGTATCTACGGTAGATAATTCCGGTCAAACAGTTACTCTCCAGATCGAGGAAACCACTAAAGATATGATCAAATGGAAGTACGACCTGCAAGACACCTTGCATTGAGTGCGAGATAGTAATAGGACAAGAGAATTGGTGACACACACTTGTCTCGAACAAGTGGGAGATTGTTGGAGTAAGTGTCCTCAACAATAGTGCGTTCACATGATTAAACATCATAATTAAATCTCATAATAAGAATACAAAGGGATGATTCAATTATATAGTCAACTGATCAACATTAATCGGTAATGATTAGCTAACTATAGTTTGACATTACTGTCGTTTGACGGTGGTGATCAGTTGATCCCTTAAGGTCACACCTATAGGATGGAACCCAAATAATTTTTGATCAAATGTATTTGATACGGGTTGATCAAGTCCCTGATATTTATATATGAATATTTAATAAATATATAAATATATAAAAATATATATATATATATATATATATATATATATATATATATATATATATATATATATATATATATATATATATATATATATATATATATATATATATATATATATATATATAGGAATGAGATCATGTGAGTATACACTATCTTTTTGAGGATTGAGGATTTCATTACAATATCACAGGTTGTTCAATACAATATCACAAAGTTATTGAAACAATATCACATGAAAAAAGCATTTGTGCAAAAAAAAAAACAAAATTTTAAAAAAAAATTTTTTTGGACAAGTCTAATTTTTTCGTGATATTGTATTGAAGAACCTGTAATATTGTATTCACTAATCCTCAATCCTCAAATATTTAGGAGTTCTCACATAGGATCCGACTCTATATATATATATATATATATATATATATATATATATATATATATATATATATATATATATATATATATATATATTTATATATATATATATATATATATATATATATTTAGTTGTGTGAGTTTGTTGAGGTTGAGTTTACAACTCGAGTGAACACAAGTTTATTATTCAATTATGCGAGGATTGACTAATGAAATTTTATATCTTATTGTAATGTGATTAAATAAGATTTAATTTAATAATTAAGCGTTAATTCATTAAATTAATCGAGGTTTTTTGAGGTAGAGGTTATAAATTAATTATATTTACAAGAAGTTATAAATTAATTAAATTTGGCATTATGGGACCCATTATACATTGTTATAAATGCAAAATATCACTCAATAGGTTGAGTGTATATTGTTTATTAATTTGTCACATAATTGTTGTATGATCAAATTAATATTTAATTATGTAAGATAATTAAACATAAGACTAATAAACATTTGTGGGACAAATTTCAAAAACCAAAATGGGCTCAAAAGTCCCTCCCATAACCGGTTTTATAGGAGTATGTGACACTCCTAGGTTTTGTCTTCTAGCTATTTGTAAGATGCTCTAAACATCATAATTACACCTAGTGTGACATGCCTACTCTACACCTACAAGTATGCAATTAAAATAAGCAAAAAAATAAGCTTCTTGTGCTCTATAGTGGCCGACCATAGTGTCCTTAAATAGGCACTTGGTTGCTCATTTTTCCTTGTTCCAATTTTGCATGCTTCTCTCTAAAACTCTCACGCAATCACACATTATTATCTTATATTGCTAGAGTTGTAATAATAATAATAAAAGGAGATTTTATTTCTTATAATATCTAGTTAATATTATTTGAAACATTTGGGGAAAGTCTTGGGTGCAACTAAGAGGAGTGTCTCTATGCTTGAGACTTGAAGATCTTTGAGGATCATTCCAAATTAATTGAGCTTAAGAACAAGTGAAGGTAGGAGACCTTACTTGTGCCCAAAATTCGAACCATATGAAATGTAAATAAACTCGATTTTCTTCCTCATTTCATTATTTCGTTATGCATGCACTAGATCCACATAAATATAAATTATTGGTAATTTATAAAATGAATTAGATGAGTCTAATAGGGGTATATGAACCTAACATGAATGACTCATTGCATGACCGAGTAGCGAACAAGGGCGAGTTTTCGAGAAAGCGTAAACATTGAAGATCCACTAAAATGAGTTTGCCAAGCACAGGAGACCAGAGCAGCGACTTCTGGATATGTAAGGCACCAATTATCCAACCTATAAGGACGACGCTTTGCACGCGTGTGTGTGAGATGAAGAATAATAGGAGAGTGATCGGAGACAAGGATTGGAAGATATAAAATAAATGCAGATGGGAAAAATTGTAGCCAGTCTTGAGTTGCATAAGCACGGTCAAGGCGTTCCATAATGAGGTGACCATTTTTTCTACTATTCATCTAAGTAAAACTCGGACCAAAATAAGGAATGTCGATCAAACCATTATTAATTCGCCAGATAGTAAAATCATGATGTCCTCTAATAATTGCTGATCCACCAAGTTTATCAGAATGGAACTCCACTTGATTGAAATCGCCAACTAATGCCAAAGGCGAAAAATTCAAACAAATAGAAGTAAGCTTATCCCAAAACGCAGCATGAGACGAATGAGAAGGTTCCCCATATATAAATACTAGGTACATATTACAAAGGTTGGTCACAATGTAGATACCTTGTTTCTGCACCTCCCGCAAGCCACCCGGTGATGATTGGGCCGCATGTTTGGTACACGGAATGATTTATGACAATTCGTAAGTTTATCGTCAAGTGATAGCTCATATACTTGTGTCTACCCCTTGGTCGTCATATACGCGCCGTTACGGTCGTTTTGAGAGTAATTAGAGTTCATTTGGAGTCCGGGTAAAAAACCGTCTTCATTTTCTAATAAACCGTCTAAAATGCCTAGTCAGAATGTTCCGGATATTTCTATTCCATATTTCAATCTTTTAAGCTTTTGGCAAAATATATCCTGAAATTATATTTTAAGCAATAAGGAAGTTGAGATCTACCGCAATTCTACAACAGAAACGTGGAAAATCTTTCTTCCACAGGAGGAAACTCCTGGGGAAAGGACGTGACACTTCTTTGCGCCTCTTCCAAGAGCCGCAGTGGTTTTGCGCCTCTTCCCCAGCTCCTTTCTGCATATTTTAAGATCTTTTCGAGATTTATTTCCAAATTTTTGCCGAAACCCTAATTCCTCCGTGTGATTAGTATAAATAGGGACCTTCGTTCCTCATATTTCTCACGCGAGTGTCCGCCCTTCTCTTCTCCCTTTCCATTCTAAGTCCGTGCTCTTGCTTATTGGCGTCTACGTGCTTGAACTTTCGACCACGTACTCAGATCCTTCTGAGTACCAGCCTCGTTTTGCATGACTGACCAATTTGGCCAACTCCACTCAATCAACTTAATCAATTTAGCTTAATTCCTCTTAAGAGGGCACTTTCATCGTACATTCGAGTCGAGCAATCGCTAATCGTTAACTTAGTCAATCTCGTTTCATCAAACATGTAAGTCTGAGGGTGTAAATCCCATGTTATATTATTGTACCTTTTTATTGTATAAATTATTGTAAGATTTACGTCGAAAACATATCTAAAACCGATTTATAAAACCTTTCATTAAACCCTTTTTTCGGATTAACAGAGGGCAAACGTCGAGAAGAAACACAGCGACTGCTGCGCCTCTTCGAAGAGCCGCAGCATCTACTGCGCCCCTTCCTGAGGTTGCCGCTGTTTCTGCTTTTCTTCTTCTTCCTCTGCTTTTCGTTGATTCGTTCTTTTTTTTATTCGATTTCTTTATTTTTCTTCATTATTCATTCGTATAATAATTTTAGCATATAATTAGTAACTTCTCACTTTTAAATTTCCGACTTAAATCCCAAATAACCAATATTTGCGGGTTTTCGTCATTGAAATCAAATCCGGGTTTTAAAGATTCGATTCGTCCATATCAAGTCTCTGATTCATCTTTTGTATATTTTCGTCTGTACATTATCACCTAATCTAATTGAACTTGTGTAAATAAACCTGATTAAATCGTGTTAGTACACCTAATTAACTTATGTTAGCTAAAATTGGTAATTAATTCCTTCTAATTAATTTGAGTCCGTTCTTTATCGTTTTTATGACCAATTTGCATGTAAATAATCTGTTAACACACTTCCATCCGAGTCAAATATCATTAATCGATCATTAAATTACCAATGAATATTAACGATATGCAGTTCCGGCTTCACAGCCAGAACTCACCTCAGGAACAGACGCAGCGACCATTGCGCCTCTTCCAGGGGGCGGCGCACTCTGCTGCTTTGTTCGGAGTTGATTCGCCTCACGAACTTCCGTTTCTGATTTGACCTAGTTCATTAGCTTACGTATTAATCGGCTATTAATCATATTATCATTACTAATCTGTTCGTTTTCTACTCTTAATTTATTTTCCCTTTCTTTTCTCAAATTATCCGTTTTAAGTGTATTTTCGACGTAAACCAATCATCAAACCATTGTAATTTATTGTAATTATTGTATTTTATTGTATCTTTATTATCGTTTGTTTGTTTTCACATGTAATCAACCTTAAACCCTAATTCGACATAATGAGTGCTAAATTACGTGTTCACCGACTTAGTTAATCTTCACATGCTAGGATTAATTTGTTGGATGTTTCATTGCATGCATATAATCGACAACATATCGAGTATAGATGATTTTTCCCTAATCATTAGTAGATGCCGCTATCGAGGAAGGCGGGATTAGGTGTTCGATCAAAAGAGCTTCCTAATACGTACCCTCACCCCTTACTCCAGATCTCTGTGAACATACGTGTTCATTGGCATCCACAAGCATCATTCTAGACATAGAATGCTAAGGGTAACGAGTTCTTAGTGTCTATGTCACTACTTTGTGTCTTGACATGACGCGAAGTATTCGAACGGTTTCCAATTTTTCACAATAAATTGGTGGCGACTCCACGAATGCAAACGCTTGTTTTCCCAAGCGACCCCGTGGGCCCCCCGTGTCCACAGTTTGACGACTCCACTGGGGAGTAATACACTTACGTGTTGCCAAGGGTGAAACTTGAACAAGGTTAGGGAATAGTTTATATGAGACAGTTGTCGGTTTTCATAACTCGGTCTTCCTAGATCGTTTTAGTCGGCCTTTCTAGGCCCAACCCCACCCATTCGACCAATCGTCCCGTCTGGACGGTCCAAATTCTTATCTAGGCCTAAGGATGGATAGCGATTGATGTCAACCATACCATGATGCTTACTCCTGTTTGTATCAAGGGCTTTCACTACTCGAGGGAATGGACTAGGAATCGGCCTTACTCCTGTTTGGTACGAGCCTCTCCACAGACCCCGGGTTTGATTGTTCGGTATGGCAACCCACCCTTTAAACCAAAACCTTTTTTAATGCACTCAGCAAACCGTTATAATGCTTGCTGTAATGCTTGTATCATATGTGATCACCATTTTCTAAACAAAACCATGACGAATTTTGTAAAATAAAAAAACCCTTTTAAAATGTAAATATTTTCGTCCAAATATCGAGTCAAGAATCGGGCCTCAAAAAGCCCATTTCAAAACCTCACTTCGAGTCAACACTCCTACAACTACACTACGATTGGTTAGGACAAACATTTCAAAACTTTATCATTTTCAAACCTCGCCTACACAAGTGGCACACTCCCACTTCACAGTTCAAGTCTTTTCTTTGAGTAAGTGTGCTAGAATGGTCGATCGTGTTTTGATTCGTCGTCAATCTCCTATCCATTTTCCAAGATGCCCGGAACTAGTCACACAAGTGTCAATGGACAACAACCGAGTGGTAATGATCTAATCCTAGCTGCGCTCGCTCGTCTCCAAACAAATCAAGAACAAGCTTATGAACGCCTTAATGCCACCGAGAACCGAATTGTTGCGGTAGAAACTAGACTACCTCCTGTAGAAGATGACATTCCCAGCCAATGTGTAAATGACAACCTTCTACCTTATGTTGGACAACCAGAAACCAACCCTCCAGTAGGTCTTACTGAAGCTGAGAAGCGACTCCAATACTTGGAGGAGCAATTGATGTACCTCAAAGGAGATGATATCTATAGGGAGAACAATCGCAAGTATGAGGCCGTGAGTGCCAAATTACCAACCAACTTTAACATGACTGTTATCCCGAAATCCAAGGGACATGAAAACCCCTTGAACCACATTCGTGCTTTCAAAGACTACATGTCTATCAAAGGCATCAAACCCGAGATGTTCATAAGGATCTTTCCTTCATCTCTCGACACCATTCCTAAGCAATGGTTCTACTCCCTAGAACACAAGAAGATTGCCACCTGAGATGACGCCGCAATCGAGTTCGCTAAACAATACGCGGATAATGCTGAAATCCAAGTTAATATGCGCACTCTAGAGGTTCTTACCCAAAATGAGAAAGAAGGTTTCACCGACTTCCTAAGTAGGTGGAGGAAGACTAGTACCCAACTTATCGAACGTCCAGATGAAGCTACCCTTGTGGAAAAATTCGTGGACAGCTTAAGGCCCATTTATGCAAATCACTTAAGGTACCAAAACATTAAGACCTTCAAGGATCTAACTGTACTAGGGACGAGAATTGAAGATGACATCCGTAAAGGACTCTTGTCCAAAATGGTAGGTCATGGATATCAAGGCTCAACAAGTCGTTCCTACGGCTCTACAAGCAAGACTGATGAGGTTAACCTTCTAGAATCATCAAAGAAGAATAATCCACAAAGAAAGTTCACAAACATTGGCGATACATACTCCAATGCTTTGAAGAGGTTGATGAAACAGGGTAAGCTCCAACCCATAGGGCCTACACCTGATCCAGAAAAGAAGTCCAAGTTCTGGGACGAAAATTCATACTGTGAATATAATAGAGGTAAGGGACACGATACGGAGAAATGTTAGAAGCTAAAGCATGTCATTCAGGACAAGAGCGAAGAGGGTCGCCTACCCATACCACTTGGAGGTAAGCCTAACAATACTCAGAATCCTCTTGGAGTTCTGATGATTACAGATAAAGAATCTACCTTTGATTGTTCACACCTCATTTCTCCAGTCGAAGATGAGATCCATGCATTAGAAAATGAAGGGAGCTGCTCCAACATTTCCCTTACTATCACTGACTTTATTGCATGGGCAAGAAGTGTGAATAGACAAGTCTCAGAACTAGAAAATGTAGTGGCATCCCTCCATAATCCAAGTACTACACCTAAGGAAAGTGCACCACTAAACCTCTCTCGAAATTCTACAATACAAGAAGTGATAATCATGGTTGATGGCCTCATCGATCAAATCATCCATTTAGAAGCTGAAATCATAAGGTTGAGAGAACTTGTTACTGTTAACGGAATATGGGCCGATGATGATGAAGACCAGTACCTCACCGAGCACTACCTAGTCAAGATTAGTGAGGACATAGTAAAAAATAGTGAAGACCAAGATATAGACCACCTTACTCGTTCAGGGCGTCCATATCAGAATATTTCTCAAAATGGTCCCATAGCTAATGGTCCAGTTAGTAACACCAACGCCGTCACGCCAAATGATGGCGAAGATACATCTACTGACCACTTACTAAAATAACTACAGAAGACAAAGGCTGATCTTTCAGTCTGGTAACTAGTTTCAAGCTTTCCCTCATCGCCAAGCATTACTGCAAGCCTTGGCTAAGTTAAATATGGCACATAACTATACACCTAATGACGTAGTCAACTTGGTCTTCCAAGATTCAACTAAGCTAAGTAACCCAGTTACTTTCTCGGATGAGGATTTGCCACCTTTCGGCGCTAGTCACAACCTGGCTCTATACATTACTGTCAATTGTTTAAAGAAGAACGTGCCAATGACTTTGGTGGATGATGGCTCTGCAGTCAACGTCATACCATTGAAGACAACATATAAGTTAGGCATGAAAGAGTCAAATTGGACCCCTACAAATCAAGGTGTTCGCGCATACGACGGTACACGACGTAAAGTGGTAGGACTAGTCAATCTCACCATAGCCACATGACCGATTGAGCGAAAGGTTAACTTTAAAATAGTGGACATCGAAGCATCATTCAACATACTTCTGGGAAGGCCTTGGATTCACGCTTCCAAAGCGGTAACAGCCACCCTCCACCCGAAAATTAAGATTCCACTAGATGGCAAAGTAGTGACGATAACTTCGTCACCTATTAAAGCAGTGATAGAAAACATGACAAGCAACCAAGTAGTTACGGATCCATTATACGATCTTGGGGGCTTCCATAGCATAAACCTTGTAGAGAATGAACTGGCAGCCTTGTACTTCAATCCTTACTCCAATTTAGTGGTCAACCACATACTCAAATCTCAGGGATACTTCCCGGGGATGCCATTGAATCCTGTCCGAAGAAATACCTTTGCACCTTACAAAGAAGGAAACTCTCAAAGGATACCATTAGGATTGGGATACAAACCCACGAAAGAAGAAGCTTTAGAGATGCTCACACAGTTCCAAAGCCGTAAGAACGTGGGAATCCAAATGCGACCCTACCTCCCTACCCTAAATGGACACTTCGTTAGAGAAGGGAGTCAAGAATACTTTCATGGGTTCCCCGAACCTTAGCACGAAAAAGGATGGCAACTAGCTGGAATCGAGATCTTTCACGATTGCTACTTCATTCCTTCAGAAACGGTTCCTACCGTCAAGACTCGTCAAGCACCTTGCTTAGATGAACAAGCCGTTAGCCTCCTGTTTGGAGAAGATCGATTTGTTAGAGGTGCGCAAGACAAGATCATTACCATGATACTTCATGACGACCATTTCAACCCTACCGCGTTAATCACTGAAACCAGTTCGAATCAGCAGAACGGATGGAGAAAGTCGATCAAATGGACAAATAACCAAGGAAAGCTCTTCAAGACCACCACTGGAGAAAGAGAGATGTTCAAAGGAGAACCAGAAGACCACGAATTTGAGTCAGAGTCAGAGTCGGAGTCGGAATCAGAGTCGGAGTCTAGAGACGTTCCTAGAGAGTCTCCTTCTGTCGTCATTCCCAATCCCCTTGTTTCTCCTAGTTTACCACCAAGTAGTAACATTAGTTCGGGAAATGTCCCAACAGCTGTTGTAACACCCCGGCCCAAACCGAGTCGGGAGCGGTTACTTATGATAGCTCACCAGGCTGTGTACATGGCCCACAGATCAACACAGGTCCTTTATAGCGTATTTTGTCCTCACTCATGCGCATCCCGGAAACCTTCCCAGGAGGTCACCCATCCTAAGACTACTCCCAGTCAATCACGCTTAACTTTGGAGTTCTTTCGCATGGATGACCATAAAAGAAAGTGCACTTTGTTGATATGAGTAGTACTTCCAATCCCTTTAAGCACTAGTCATTTAAGCCTATCACTGGACCTCTTCATTTACCGTGGGGTGTTACAGTCATCCCCACTTGAAGAACGCAACGTCCTCGTTGCGCCTGGGAGCATAACCGCTAACACAGAATCCTCCCTGCTAGGTGTGTGATCACAATGGAGCGTATAACCACTGCCTCCAGGAGCGTATAACAACTGCCTCCGATCACCACACGGTCGCAGGGTTGCTATGATACCACTTGTAACACCCCGGCCCAAACCGAGTCGGGAGCGGTTACTTATGATAGCTCACCAGGCTGTGTACATGGCCCACAGATCAACACAGGTCCTTTATAGCGCATTTTGTCCTCACTCATGCGCATCCCGGAAACCTTCCTAGGAGGTCACCCATCCTAAGACTACTCCCAGTCAAGCACGCTTAACTTTGGAGTTCTTTCGCATGGATGACCATAAAAGAAAGTGCACTTTGTTGATATGAGTAGTACTTCCAATCCCTTTAAGCACTAGTCATTTAAGCCTATCACTGGACCTCTTCAATTACCGTGGGGTGTTACAGCTGTCCCTTTGCCGCCACTGACTACTGAACGGATGGCTTCTTTGTTTCAATTATTTTTAAAATTTAATATGAATAAATCAGATTCCGCTTACTCTTTGTGTTATTCTGAATGCAATTCTGTTTACGATGATAATGAGGATGACCTAGACCCTGACTCAATCGAACTACCTCCCTACATAGCCAACACTACTAAATATACAGGCTATAACAATGGGTAAAAACCGTTGTTAAAACAAAAAGCGGACGTTGTTAAAGCGGCCGTTGTAAAAGGTATTTACAACGGTTAGGTTATTTACTAAAACCGTTGTGGAAATTATTCACAACGGTTAAAAGTCGTTGTTGTTGCGAGTAAGTCGTTGTGGAAAGTTTGAAAATGTTTTGGTGGGAAGGATATAACAACGGTTATCATATAAAAAACCGTTGTTGTATCTTTCCCACCAAAATTGTGAAGACTTTTAACAACGGGTATACCTAAAATAAACGTTGTTGAAATTGTTAGTAACAACGGTTCTTCATTTAAAACCTGTTGTTGAATATTATACACGGGTATTTGTGAAAGGTATTTACAACTGTTCTTTTTTTAAAACCTGTTCTTGAATATTATGCGCGGGTATTTGTGAAAGGTATTTACAACGGTTTTTGTTTTAGTAACCGTTTTTATTACATTTTCGTAATTTTTTTAAAAATTAAATTTGTTTCATGCCATTCAAAATCCTGCATATATCAGCAGCATCATAGATCAGCACCAGCATAAATCACAGCTGGGTTCATCAGAACTCAATAGATTGAATTCAACCACAACAGCAGCATCATATATACTTACAATTTGATCACTTTACATGAACTAAGATTCCTAAAACTATGCATCCCTCTAGCTCTATCTACAAAGATCATTCCCTAACTTCAACAAAAAATTTACTAAGCTGATCTAAGCTCTAAGTATCATGCATTTAGTCTTCATTGCAATGTTCTAAGACGTATTTGCCCAACATGTCCCTTACCTCGTCTATTTAGTGCCCTTTGTACTGAACTACTTGTGGCGCGTTGATTACATATTGCGGAAAAAACAAAGACAAGACATTATTGTAACAACATACATCATTCAGCATAGCAACATCATGGTATAGCAGTAAGCAAGACAACATCAGCTCTAATTTAAAAAAAAGTAATAAGCACATTATTAAATTACTAACCTTTTCTGGAATAAGGATATATCTTCGCATAATAATCTCCAACATGAACCGACAAACGTAGTATCCACATTGTATGCTATCCGGTTGGAGAGGGACCTATTATTACATAAAAAACGAAGAGACGAGAAGGCCCACATCAGAATCTTGCACTTTAGGTATTGTATTTGCGCACATATTATTATTAAAGACAGATTTTTGCACTTAAGGTATTGTATTTGAGCACGTACCCCTGTTATCGTAATAAAAGTAGGGCCATCATTAGAATATTTCGTGGGTTGATCCTCGTTAGCTCTTTTCTTCTCAAAGGCCCTTTTTTTATAAATAAAAAAAGGAGGCAGAAACTCATATTTTTGGGGCAAAAATGAGCTTTTTGCTATAAATAAAAATTGAAACTTAATGTTATTATAAATAAATCAGTATTATAAACTTACTTAATAATCAAGCCCTTAAAGGTCTCGTTTGGTTCTCTATGCAAAGAGTCCAACCAAAAAACTTTCTTCTTGGTCGGCATGATGACTGTTAGCACCCAATGACTCCTACATCAAGAGAAATCATCATTATTAACAAGTACATATATTAGTTATGAAAATGCAATTGTAGGTGGAATCGTAATATTAATTTGTTTATTACCCGATTTCATTATAAGGGGCAAATATGAGCTTTTTGTTTGTCGCCAATTCCCGTGCAATATAATCTACCCGATCTTCGTACGGAATCAACGTGATATGCATAGATAAAATATAGGGGCACAGGAATCCGTATTGATAACATGGAATCTTGTTCTTGGGGATCACTCTCGATTTCAAGAACCTACATTATTACGGTATTAATTCCGGTATTTAAAACACTATCTAGTCAGAATATTAGAATATGAAATGATTTATTAAAAAACTTACTTCATCCAAACAAATAGGTGTTGGACATCGATCTCGTCAAGGCAAGCCCAAATGGCTAGCAGCTCCCATGACAGAATTGCTTCGTGCTCAATCCCTAAAATATCCTCATCGAGCAAAATAATTATCAATTGCTCGTTTGCTATGCGACGGCTAGCCTCCAAATACAGTTTCCTCATTGTCAGCGTTCTTTCTTTTAGCATGAATTCGCTCCCAGAAAAATTAGTGGAGTTTATACTCCTAACATCGTTCAGTGCGGGGAAATAATGTTTTTCTCTTTTTGTGCTACTACCACCAGCCTATACATGTAGATAAATAAAATAATAAAAAATCCAAAGGTAACATATCCTAGTTGGAGTAATAAAAATAAAAGAGTACTTAACTAAATACCTCATCAACCTGCTCTTTCAATGATGAGGCAGTAGTAGGTATGTCTGGGGACTTAGGCTTATCCGTCTTTTTTGTCCCCTACACAAAATATCCACGCTTTTTAGAAATACAGAAAAAATATAAATAAAGGGAGGTTTTTAAAAAAAATGGAGAAGTTAATTAAATACCTCATCAAGTTGTTGTTTCAACGAGGTAGTTGGCATGTCTGGGGACTTAGGCTTATCCGGCTTATCCGTGTTTTTTGTTCCCTACAAAAAAAAAAAACATATAAAAACATTTAACATATAAAGGTATTTTTTCTAACCCCAACTGCTTTCGGTTGAGGCGGAGACGAACGAGCCAGGAAGATGTGAGATTCAGGCCATTGGATGAAACTTCCAACCGCATCTGCCAGAATTTTAATGTCGTCACGAACTAGGACGGGCAGTTGAAATTTTTCATGGCTTTCTAAGACTTGAGTTATCTCCATTTTTCTATGATTCGGCAAAAGTTTTTCTCCATGAACCAATAAAGTTTCCGCTGATTTGGTGGGAAAGTCTACGAGACCCCGGCCAACACGCACAGGTTTCGCGGATTTAGGGTCAGCAAGAATAACTACCTTCCTGTTTACGGCCTGAAGAATACACATAAATTATATATTATATCCCAAAATTTAATAGAATTCATATAAATTTCACTAATTAAAGACTTCATGCATACATTGCCGAAAACTGTGAACTGATTTGAAGGGGATGTATCTCTTGTTTTCCATCGGCCCGTCTTCTCAAGTTGCATCCCCTGATTATTGTCAGCTGTGGCGGATAACTCAAGTTGCATCTCCTTTTCAGACTCATTTACCTAATAAAATTAACCAATGGCACGATGTCAGAAGTGATAGCATTAGAGCTGGCAGGGAACACACCCCCTGATCTTACCCAAAAAAAAAAGAAAAGAAAAATAAGGAAGTCATATATTTACCTTATCGGCTTTAGTTGTTACAACTTCAGAAGCAGTAGGTACTTGATCTTTCTGAATCTCGTTGACCGATACTTCCTTCTCATGTATTGCCAAGGTAGTAGTGTTCTCGGCCCTTGACCAATCTGTTGTACCTTACCCCCTTTAATGACATCCTCCATCATCTTCAATTCTTCTTCGGAAGGCTTGCCTCAAGAATTCATCATTAGTATCATGGATGCCAATAATTGAACCCGCGTGCCAAGAATGTATAA
Organism: Silene latifolia; assembly: GCF_048544455.1. Lineage (NCBI taxonomy): Eukaryota > Viridiplantae > Streptophyta > Magnoliopsida > Caryophyllales > Caryophyllaceae > Silene > Silene latifolia. Next base: position 4,317,049 of record NW_027413640.1, on the reverse strand, counting down.
TATTTCAGCACTTTGTTTAAAACAATAACATGTGAACTTAAATGAAAATAATAGAATAAATGGTACCATGTCAGCCTTCTCAGCCTTATCCTTCCTTTTCTTCTTTTTCGGGGCAGTTGTCCCATAATATTTCGTGACTCCAACCTGTAACGGGACGCCCCTACATCGACCTGGATGTTCGGGTCGGCCGATCGCTCTAGCAAGAACGTCATCAGGATCATTGGGAGTGAATTTCCCTTCTACCTCCTTCAATATCTTCTCCTATAATATATTAAATAAACTTCAAATTATATTTGTGACTAAAATAATAAAGTTAGTAATGAACTCGTCTTAATAAAATAATGCTTACTATGTTGGCTAACACTTCCTGATCATATTTGTCACACGGCCGGGATCTTTTAGGCGTGTGCCTTTGTTTATAAGTTACATGCCGATTCCAGTCGGTCACTCCCTTTGCCACCTACACATTAACATGGTAACAGTTATATATATAAATGTGTATCAAGTCCAAGTGTGATTAAAAAAATCAAATAAACAGGGGGATGCATGCTACTTACGAGTTGGTCTTCGATCAATCTGTAACCGCCTCGAGAACCATACCATTTCCCCTTCTTGCATGAAATGTTAGCACGATTTCTTTTGCTAACGGCCTTCAAATTATATAAAAGCGCAAGTAGATGAGATAATAAAAAGATTATAGAGAACTGATTAATTAAAACAATGATAGGTAAATCATTAAAAGGCGAGGATATTTAACCTCAAACTTCTCACTAGTTCGAATCGCTTTGAAAAGATCCCATTGTTCCTGAGTGATGGTGGGACACTTGTTTGACGTGGGCTCTTACGCATCTCCCCCGTCTCCTTGTACACATACAACCAATACTTACCAACGTCACACTTCCACTGGCTGAAGACACTCCCTGCCTTCTGTAATAAATACTTATCATAGCATTCGGCAATATCAAAGGTTTCCATATACGATCCAAGAATAACTGCGCCAATTTTGGATTCAAATTCCTAATTTCATCTAAATGGATAGGCACAAACTGTCTTGTTCAACATCCAATCCAAGTGGATAAATCCTTTGCATTTGGACCAGTAGGGAAACCCTTCGCGTTCCATGTTATTTTAAGCGGTTGTTTAGCCGCTATAGCTGCAAGGGCTGCAGGGCACTTCGTAGCACCCCTCTCACCAGGCTTATTATCCTCAGGCTTATTATTCTTTTGACTTCTTTTCCGTTTTTCACCCATGATAATCCTAAAACCCTAAATATGAATGAAATAGGAAATGAACAACGACATACAGAGTATCTAAAACCCTAAAGAGGAATGAAAATTTAAAACAATAGTTTGAGCTTCTAAAATCCTAAAACCCTAATAAGAGGAATGAAGTAGATGATGCGGGATGATAAAGATAACAAAGAAGACGAAACACAAAAAAGATGATCTTAAAACCCTAATGACGAAACACAAAAGTGAACATACCTGATGATGATGATGATAAAGAGAACGAGCAGGATGATAAGGGAAGGCAACGGAATCTGGGCGTCGGAAACTGGACGACGGCCAGCAACGAGAATGTAGAAAGCGGGGGAGAGAGAATAAACTCAGGATACCAACGGTTGAACTGATGTTGCGTGTGTTTATGCTGTGTTTGTGTGGTATGCTGTATACCTGTATGTGTTTGTAAATTTGTTTTTTATTAAGACAAACAACTAACAACGGGTCCTTAAAACAAAACCGTTGTGATATGTTAATAACAACGGGTCCATAAAAGTCAACCGTTGTCATAACTTTATTACAACGGTTAAAATATACCTGATGCGTGTCTTTTATATGATGTTTTGCACCTCATTTTACACGCATTTCAGAGCTCATTTGTGTAGTTTAAGCTACCATTTCCCCCATTTCCGTCTACTTTCGTGTTTTTGTACTTTATTGCAGAAATGTGAAGAATTCAACGGAAATTGAGCTAAATCCGTCCCCGACTATCCTGCATTGCAATTGACGTGAAGTATTCGCTTAAGGAACGAGCTTGGTGCGCAAACCAAGACCCAAAAGACAAATCCACGAGATTATAGAAGTCAAGTAGCAGCTCAAGCAGTCGATCGACTACTACCATCAGTCGATCGACCAACCTGCGGGTTCCAGAAGCTACTGTACACTGAAGAGCAGTCGATCGACCGCCATGTTTAGTCGATCGACCAAGCCGCTATCCCAGACGAGAATTAAAAGATCGAGGAACTTGAAGCCCATGATGTTTAGGTTTTGATAATAAGTGTTACGTATGTTTGCTATATAACGTAACTTAGAACACCAGTTTTAGGGATCCGATTTTTATCTAAGTTTTACACAGTAACATTCAGTTTTATTTAGGGTTCGGAATATTGTTTTGGCATTGGAATTTCGTTCTAATTCTTAATCATTCCTCTGCAATCTCGGTATTCTTCTACCTTATTTGAATTCACTCTTATTTCGTTATTAGTATAGAATTGCTAGTTAGGTTCCCGAAACCGTTTTATCGCTTTATGTTAATTGTTTGTTCTACTATTTTTAGCATGAATTCAGTAGTCTTTATCGTCAATATTATTGTTATTTTTGCCATAGCCATGAGTAGCTAAATCAATTGTGCTAGGATGTAGGGGAATTATGGCGTAGGCGGCGTAGTATTAATTTGGACTGAAATCGCGTGTCAGTCGATCGACTGCCATACCTGGTCGATCGACTGACCATGTGAGGTTACCTTTCGTTTTAATTGATTTTAATGTTGTTTTTAACGAATCGAATGCATGCGACCAGTTAGATGCTTAATTTAAGACTGACCCAGTGGATCGAGAGATAGGGAAAGTGGTTAGATCACCAATTAAAATAACTAAACTGTGCTGAGATCGAAAGATAGGTAAAGTTTAGATTATTAGTCACTTTTCAGGACGAGAGTCAGTATTAGTGATATTAGGGACTTATAGCGAGATCGAAAGATGCTATTTGTTAAGAGTGGACCGAGAGGACCTCTTGTTTTCCCACCTCACATGTGTTCGATTTGGACCTGCTTAGTATGCTGCCGCCGAAGCTATAACGAACCGACCATCCTAGTACCCCTTCTTTATCTATTTTAATCCGTTTATTTAGTTTACTGTTTTTATTATTCTTAGCTTTAGACCAAATCAATTCAACCCCCACCTTATTGTTACCTTAGACCGAATTTAAACAACTAGAAATTACGTCTGCCTCTCTGTGGTTCGACCCAACTGCCACTAGCTATAGTTGTAGTTGGAGATTATAAATTTATTTTTGACACCTCACGACGGGTATCAAATTTTGAAACTTCCCCAAACCAAACCCTTGCTTGTCCCCAAGCAAGAACAAGACTCGATCTAATGACCTAATGGAACGAGTTCAATCTCAGAGCGAATTGCAACATGTAAAACCTAAACCAATTGAATGCAATAACTAACAATCAATTAGCAAATGAATCATGCAAACGAGTTATGGAGTCGTTAGAAAACTGCTGAACCGTCAACCATAGAGACTTATCAAATTGGACTCTCACGGGTCGCTCATATCACACAAGCACAGGTGATTAAATAAGAGGATAGAAAGAATTCATTAGTAAAGACTCTCACCTAACTACGACCTATAAGAACATGCCTGCAATATAATATGAAAGTAATCTCTATGACCGTACATATGCATTCCAACCAACAAAAGACCATGACACATGCCGAGGTATATATGAGATATGTGAGGTGTGGGTAAGAAGAGGCAAAACATGTATGGAAAAGTGGAGGTACAGGTGATCAAGCTAGTACCAAAACGGAACCATAGGGCAACATCCAACTTCTTGCTCATCATCAAACGAAACGGTGCTATAGCAAGCACAAATCCCACAATCTCCAGGTATAAAAGTAATCAACTAACTCCCCATAAGATATGGATAATACATGGGAGCAAAAATCGCCAAAAGATAAGGATTTGAATTATACGAATTTGATTTCTTTTCTTTCTCTCGAACCTCAGTCGATCGACCTATGATGCCAGTCGATCGACCGCTTCAACAGTACAGAACCTCTTTTTCATATTTTTTTTCGAATCGTTTTTTCACTTCTTTTCTTTTCTTTTCTATTTTTTTTTCTTTCTTTCCTTTCTTTTCATTCTACCAATAACATCTCAATAAGAGCATTTACCACAAAAAAATGAAGTAACAATCCCAACAACTAAGACTACTATCTTGACAAGGGCAGGCTAAATGTAGGATGTAGTAAATGGGACAAAAAGGATATTTTTGGCAGTGTGGAGCTTATGGGTAAAAATGAATAAAGGAAACCTCTTCCACATGTGTCAACAAACCACAAACCGAATGCATACAGGTATTAAGAAGATTAAGTTCATATTTATGCACATTGATGTAACATGCCTCATAAGGAGTAACTACTCACATCCTAGATAAACTGGTCATAGATGTCACCAGTTATAGGCTCTAAATCTCAGAAATATGATGTAGTTTGCCAATTTTCAAAGTCAAGTTTCAAGTTCAGCTGGAAATTTAGCGAAAACTCGTAGATATGCACTTATATGATTCTACTAATAACATGTTAATCAAGCAAGGCTTAGGCAAAACAGATGCAAATGCAATGTCATCATTGAAATACTACCGTTCCGACTCGACCTATATGCTAAAATAAACGTGCATTTTATTTGAAATTTTTCAATTTTTTTGGATTTTTGAATATAAGAATGAAAAAAACAATGCAAAACAAAATGTACACGTGAATGCAAGCAAATGATATGCGACGCAAAACACTTCCCCAAACCAAATTGCACAATGTCCCCATTGTGCTAAATCATGTAATGAAGAAAAGGAAAACGGGAATTTGCGAGAAAATAAACAAATAAATATGACATGAAGTGGAAATCGGGAACTCACGAGACTTTAAGCGCAGCAAAGGAAACCTCCCCAAACCAGCGTGAGCTAGGAGGTTTCAGTAGCCAGCAGTGCTACTAATAAGTACCTGAAAAGACAAATAAAGTACCACGCATAAAATCGAGAAAGACAATAGTGAAGTGGTATTATGTGCAAAATCGAGAAAAATAGAAGAAATAAATAGTGACGGAAGATAAAGTGGAGTAGAAAACTCCCTCAATTCCGCAAATCGACCAAACATAGCAGGAGAGAGGTCGTAAACAGGTACAGCAGTGCAGGTCGGTCGATCGACCACATCACTCAGTCAATCGACCGAGGTGAAAGGAACAGTAGCTCCTGGAAACTGCAGATCAGTCGATCAACCACTCAGGCCAGTCGATCGACTAAAAATACTGCTGTTACTTCTTATTTCTTCGTGTTTGCTCAATTACTTGAGCTAAAGAGGTCTAAAAACCTGCAAATGCACAATAATACGCGCCCAAAATTGCGCAAAACCCAAAATAAAGTCTAAAGCGTAAAAAAAAAAAAAAAAACCCTAAGCAAGCAAAATAAAATGCGAAGTTTCACGCACACAAAAGCAATAAAAAAAGTGTCTAATAAAAGCAAATAAAAAGTTTAGATAACATATGATCAACTAGTAGTTGATCAAGAACGGCCACAGGATGGCCCACTTCGTCGGCTTCTGGCTACTAGAGGTAGCCTCAACGGTGCTTATATTCTTAGCTGCACCCTTCTTAGCTTCCACGTCCGTATGGCTTAACGGATCAACACTTTCATCATCTCCCCAGTCAATGATCTCTTCTTGCTCGTCAAAGTCCAAGTCGGACTCCGTTACTTTGACTGGCTCGTCATCAACTTCCTCATTGGTGGCATAGCTAAGGCAACCAAGACCTCCTCGTGAAATGATTGGCTTCTTTGCAGCTGAAGTGACTTGCAGTTCTTCCTTCCCCAAACCAGCTCCTACAACATCAGAAATAGACAAATCTTCCTCCAATTTGCTCCCAATCTGGGGCGGAGGGGTTACAACAGGAATAGAGATAGGCATATCAGGAAGCACAAAGTACGATTTCTTGTCAGAAACCGTGTTACAAGTCACAGGCCACATGGGGTCCTTCTTCTTAGCAGGTTGGGCAAAGACAATAGAATGTTTGCCCACTTTAAAAGTCAAGGTTCCTAGACCGACATCTATGACTGCACCAACAGTGTGCAGAAATGGCCTACCCAAAATAATGGGAATGTGGGCATCCTCAGGCATGTCAAGTACAACGAAGTCAACGGGGAAGAAAAACTTCCCGATTTGGACGGGGATGTCCTCTAAGACTCCTATTATTTGGACCATGCAGATCGGCCAGCCCATCTTGTCATCATATCTGTCACTGCGAACCTAGTCAATTTGAGCTTCCTAGCAAGACTCAGGGGCATGACACTTATACTAGCTCCTAAGTCACATAATGCCTTCTCAATAGAGAAGGTACCTATATTGCAAGGAACAGAAAAGCTACCCGGGTCCTCTAGCTTATGGGGTGCAGTGTGAGACAAATAAGAGCATGACTCTTTGGTTAATGTGACAGTATGCACATTTTCAAGTGACTTTTTCTTAGACAAGAGTTGTTTCATGAATTTAGTATAGGCAGGCACTTGACTAACTAACTCAAGGAACGGTACTTGTACATTCAAGCTACGAATAACTTTTTCAAATTTATTGAAAGATACCTGTTCCTTCGTCGACACTAGTCTTTCCGGATATGGGGCTGTAAGAAATAGCTTAGCCCTCTCCTCTAAATCGCGCATGCCGGTATCCGTGGACTTAGGCTGGAAGTCCACTACTTTCCCCTTGTTGAAGCTTGAACCCTCTTCAGACCGTCTCAAATGTGAACCATTGATCGACATCGGATCGTACTTCGGAGCCGGGACTGACCCATCAACACTCGGGTCTTTCCCCAATATTTTCGGGACTTTCGTTCCCCGAAACAAATGATCCCTCAAGTTGTCGGGCATCGGAGGACGAAAAATCTCACTATCAGCAGCGATCTCAGTCGATCGACCTGTGATGTCGATCGATCGGACCGAGATGAACAGAGACCGAAGCTTCAGTAACCCGCACTTGATCGATCGACCGGGTATGTCGTCGATCGCGATATACCAGTAGACGCCTTTTTCTTTCCTTTGCTCGTTCCAACTTTGTTTTGATTCGGTTTTGCCTCATCTTTCGCAGTGGCATCCTCGACCATAGCAGGCCCCTCCAGGGTAGACCCACTCCTCAAAGTTATGGCGTTTAGGGTCTCTTTCTGGTCAGTTTGAGTCGGTAAGTGTCCCGGAGCTCGAGTGGTACTCTTGCTAGCCAATTGGGCAATTTGGCTCTCTAGCATCTTCATCCCGGCCTCTCTAGCTTGGGACTCCTTCAGCAATAAGTTCTCCAACTCAGTGAACTCGGAATTTTGGGATTGTTGCTGCTGCTGAGGAATATACGGAGGTTTTTGATATGGTTGTTTGTGAGGGGGCACATATGTTTGCTGCTGCTGCTGTTGTGGAGGTTGAGTTGGATTCAGGACATTCTGGCTACTCCACCACAAGTTGGGGTGGACATTCGGCTCATAGTACGTGTTTGTCTGCCTATAGTGTTGAAAGCGGCACAAGACTCAAAGGGCGAGAACAATTCTACGAGACATGCCCCTCGGCTCCACATCTTTTACGGACGAAAGGACCGTCAGAAACAAAGCGTTAACATGGTACATCCCTCCTTTAGAAGCTCCTCCCAACTCATATTTGTCAAACCTTGCAGTGAGAGCTTCTAGTGCAAAGAACAGAGGAAGATTCAGTGACTCTCCTCCGGTTTCCTCTCGAATTCCCATATTCACCTTATGAGTGGCCAAATCATCGATGATCTTCCACCCCTTAGTCTCTCCCATGTTCTCAACAAATCGGCCATTGGTGCATGACATCCAAAATAGCCCTCTGATCGTCATACAACCCATTATAGAACTGGTTGCAAAGACTCCATTTTTCGAACCCATGGTGCGGTATGGTACGCACTAGTTTCTTGAAACGGACCCATGCTTCATGAAAGTTCTCATCAGGCCCTTGTTTAAAGCTCGTGATCTGAGCTCTAATGGCATTCGTCTTCGAGGCAGAGAAGTACTTTTTGTAGAATGCAGGGCTAAGGAATTCCAGTCGGTGATCCCATGGGCGGCTCGGTCCAGATCTCTATACCACTCCCTTGCAGCATCACGAAGGGAGAAAATGAACATGGTCTCCTTCATCTGGTCTTGGGTCACACCGGCCGGCGGGGGTATAGAGCAGCAATAATCAATAAAAATATCCATGTGCTTGGCTGCATCTTCATTTGCATCTCCCCCGAACTGGTTTCTCTCAACCAGATTAATATAGGAAGGCTTTGGCTCGAATTTTCTCGCCTCCCCAGGTAGTTCGAATCCTTTGTAGAGATTCGCATTGTGTCGGCTCGAGTGACTAGCAATGGTTGCTTCTTGACCATGACTGGAATTTCTAGAGAAGTGATTGTCTCGGTGAAGAAGTAGAGGTAGGAGATGTAGGTGGATCTCCTTCGACGAGAGCGTTCTCGTAATAGCTTGACAGAGTACTCAGCTCTTCCTCTGTCGGTAATACCCTTTGTGATCGTCTCAACTCGCGCAAGGATTTCTCGATCTCAGGATTTAATGGTACTAGTTCACCACCCCGTGACCTGCGCATAAGAAGAAACTAAAAAAAGAATATAAGAAAAGTTTAAGGAACGGAAGTCCCTTAAACTAAAGAAAGACGAAATAAAAACAACTAAAAATTAGAACAATTGCCTCCCCGGAAACGGCGCCAAAATTTGATGCGACCAGTTAGATGCTTAATTTAAGACTGACCTAGTGGATCGAGAGATAGGGAAAGTTGTTAGATCACCAATTAAAATGACTAAACTGTGCTGAGATCGAAAGATAGGTAAAGTTTAGATTATTAGTCACTTTTCAGGGCGAGAGTCAGTATTAGTGATATTAGGGACTTATAGCGAGATCGAAAGATGCTATTTGTTAAGAGTGGACCGAGAGGACCTCTTGTTTTCCCACCTCACATGTGTTCGATTTGGACCTGCTTAGTATGCTGCCGCCGAAGCTATAACGAACCGACCATCCTAGTACCCCTTCTTTATCTATTTTAATCCGTTTATTTAGTTTACTGTTTTTATTATTCTTAGCTTTAGACCAAATCAATTCAACCCCCACCTTATTGTTACCTTAGACCGAATTTAAACAACTAGAAATTATGTCTGCCTCTCTGTGGTTCGACCCGACTGCCACTAACTATAGTTGTAGTTGGAGATTATAAATTTATTTTTGACACCTCACGACGGGTATTAATACCCGTTGTAATATATTTTCACCCAATTTGCGCCAAAATGAAATATGTCTAAAAAAAGCAATGACAACGGGTAGAAGTACTACAACCGTTGTTGAAAGTAATAACAACGGGTAATGTCAATATAACCGTTGTTGAAAGTAATAACAATGGGTAATGTCAATATAACCGTTGTTGAAAGTAATTACAACGGGTAATGTCAATATAACCGTTGTTATTGTTTAACACTTTTTTTTAAAAAAAAAATACTGTAATTGCATTACAGTCCAAACCTGAAACAATACAGCAGCATAACAACTTTAACATCAGAAGCACTATATACAACTACATTAATCAGCAATTTCAACAACAGCATCCACATCTAATAATAAGATCAAGAAAATAAGACAACACCACCAGCATGCATATACTGCATATCTATAGGATTTACCATGCCATTTAAATTTGGGAATCTTTAACAATGACCATTGCTTCTATTGGCTTTTTAAAGCGACCAAAAGCTAAAGACAACATACATACACTCCAGCAACACATCTCAAACTTGCTATAAATTCAGAAGCTCGGCATCCCATTAGCTCCCCACAACTCACAAATAAACCATCAAATTACTGGTCTGAAAATGACTTAAAATGTTGGTCATCCATTTCACTGTGTCCTGATGAATGCCCCAGGCCACATAGATATAGACAATGGAAAATTTGCTTCCAAAAGCTTTAATCCTTTGAGGAATAAGCTTATTGAGCTGGGATACTCGGCCAGCAAAATTAAGCCACAATGGGGGCCATGGGGATTCAAAGGGAGTCTACTCATTCAGTTTGGAACATCACCTGCACATGCAGAATCAGCATTTAAGCTTGACATGATGTTTCAACTCAGAGGCCATGGCAGGAATGACTGGAATGCTCCGAATAGATCAACACTTGAACCATACGTCTGGATAGCCACAGACGAGGATGCCGAGCTTCTGAAGAATACCGTGGACTATGTCCAAGTGCCGTATGCGACCATCTTTGATGGGCGCGATCACCAGTCGAAAGCGTCGATGCCTACAACCAGGTTGTGGCTGTTTTCTAAGCAATGTACCCCTAAAACCCCTACAAAATGTGTCCGTGTCTGTGGCTGAAACTTCCAAGCAACGTCGTGTGTTATTTGTTGAGTGTCAAACTGTGTGTGTCTGTATTCGCCTATCATAAGCAGTGTCGTGGGCCTGTATGAAAAGGCAACTTAAATAAAGGTAATGTGTAACCCTGTGGTCTTGTAAGATTTCCAGTACTATTGTATAAGTAGCGTCAAGAGTATCAGTGCTTTACATTTGTATTAAATATGCAGTTCCTAAATGCAAATCTGTTCAGTGGAGATAGTTATTTAAAAAAAAAAAAAAAATTTAAAAGGAAGATATGTATATTTAAAAAATAAAAATAAAAATAAAAGCTAATAACTTACATTATAGACCATCTCAGGATCAGAGACGTTTCTTTGATGTCATAGTTTCTTCGTTAACCCAAATACCTTCACCATGGTCATCACGCAGGTTTCAGTGTCCTTATGATCAGTGTCAACGTCGTCGAAATAAGATCTAATGGTAGAGTGATCCATTCCCTCAAAAACGACATCCTGATAATCATCACCATTATCGGATGGACAACTCCTTCTACTCCTTATAGACAGTACAACAGACCACTTCTTATCCATATGATCGGCGACATAGAACACTTGTTTAGCTTGGGATGCCATTATGAAAGGATCATCCTTATTATTGTCAACCTTACCCAGATTGGCCAACGTAAATCCCATCTTATCCTTTCGGACACAATGGATGTTGTTATCAACCCAGTTACAACGAAACAAAGGCATTGTGGAATCAATGTAATCTAATACCAATATTTATTGAATAACACCATAATAAAGGCATTTTCCCCAAATAGGCTTTTTATCTTTTGAAGTAGCAAAGTGCATTGCCTCAAATTCAGAACTCACACCACTATTTTGCATTGTGCTCAACTAATCTTGCTCGCGGGTGTAAAAAGTATATCCATTAATGGCAAAAGTGATGTAAAAGGTGACCCTGACATTTGGACCTAAACCAAGACGTAGTAACCTAGGAGAGATGTCATCACCAGTTTGATTCGTATACTCTAAGACAATATTCCTAAACCACTCTCCAAACGTCTTCGTATGCTCGTTTGCAATCCACTTCTCGGTCTTGTTTGGGTGATCGTATTTGAGCTCATCTTTGTGTTTTTGAATATAAGGTTGCACCTCATCTTCGTTGTTTAGCACATACGTATGTGCTAAATGCAACATTTCACGTGCCACAATTTTTTCAACCCGGCCCCTAATACCTTTTCCGGTCATCCAATCACTATGACGATTCTTAGGAACGCCAATCAACCCCTCAAGGGAGAGATGAGCGTAACAATATGAAATAGCTTCGTTTAAAGTAGCGCGTTCATCAATACAACCTTCCGGACGATACCGATTAGATGTATAGTCCTTGTAGACTTTCATCAATCTTTCGAAAAGATACTGGTATCTCAAGTACACGGGCCCAAGGTACAAAATCTCCCTAACCAAGTGAATGGTCAGATGAATCATGATAGTGAAGAAAGAGGGTGGAAAATACATTTCCAACTGACAAAGAGAGGTTACAACTGTAGATACCCAGTATCAGCACCTTCCAAAAACCACCCGATGATGATCAGACTGTAACGTGTTTTTGATATACGTGTGTGGATTGGCTATACATGAGACGGTTTAATGCACTACTCGGATATGAAAAATAATTTTATAAATGGTTTTCTAACTTCATTTGCATTAAAATAACACTATTTAGAGTTAAAACCGTCTTCGGACCCAAAACCGACTCAGAAACCCGCAACTCGAGTCAACCCGAGTCAACCCAAATCCCTAATGTCAATAATAATTCCATGAATGCCTTTATCATGTCATTTCCATTAAAATGACCCTATTTAGAGTTAAAACCGTCTTCGGACCCAAAACCGACTCAGAAACCTGCAAATCGAGTCAACCTGAGTCAACCCGAGTCAACACAAATCTCGAATGTCGAAAATAATGCCATGAATGTCTTTATCATGTCATTTCCATTAAAATGACTGTAATTAGAGTCAAAACCGACACCGGGCCAAAAACCGACTCCAAATTCAAATCACGACTCACACGGGTCAAACCCGAGTCAAGCACACAAAACACCTACCTCAAGTAACACCCAAAATCATCTTATTAGGTGCCCATATTGTTACACGACATCTCATTTGGTTACCACAAATCAAACCAACCAAATAATAGATGGAGCAAAGGTCACGTCCAAATTGAAAAGGACAATACACCCATTTGTATCACAAGGTAGCTCGCGTCGAAAGCAGGTGTCTGCTTACCCTCCAAGCAAACTCAACCGACCTACCATCCCACATTTCTCTATAAATACCCACCATTACACAACACAATCCTCACGCGAGTGTCCGTCCCCTCACCTCTCTCTTAAACATCTAGACCCGACTTCCTAAGTCACAAAATCGACACGTGATTACGACCTACCGATCGTAAACACAAGCCTTACACATTTTGTTTGGTATCGTCGCCGTGCATTCGACCGACCCATTCGACCAACTCAACTCATTAATCAACATGTTTTAATCAACATATTTTCAAATCAAAATCCTTTTTGAAGGCACCTTTTTAAACTTCTTTGATCGCGATTAGTCACAACGAGAAAACCGTCTCTAAAGTCGTCTATTTCGTAAACATCAATACACGTAAGTTTGAGGGTGTAAACAACTCATTTATTTCATGTCTTTACTGTTTTTATGAGTTTATGAGCATGAACAATGCATAACACGATTCAAACATAGGTTAGACGAGCCAAAACCGAGCTTTAGCCCGAGACAGAAGCCCCTTCCTATGCAAAGAGGCTCGCGCCTCTTGTGGGTTCTCGGGTCAGACTCAAACGTGTTTGTTCTCGTCTTTTCTCTTTATTTTGTTTCTTATTTGTAATCGGTTTTTACCATTTCAAATGTTCCAAATCATTTTTATGACAAACTTTTTAACCATAAATCATAATCACCCTTGGTTCCATATGTCATGACGGTTTAATCCTTGACTCGGTGATCTTAATTGGTTAATTATATTTTAAAAGAAATTATTTTCTTTTATTTACCATTTTAATTCATTTTTATGATAAACATATTTTGACCATTACAAAAATCATCCTTGGTTCCTTATACCATGACGGTTTATTCCGTGACTCGATGATATTATTGGTTAATTACATTTTAATGGGTATTTTAACCCCCTTTTATTTTATTTACCATTTTTCTCATTTGTTTACATTTGTAAATATATTAGTCATATTCCATAATCATCCTTGGTTCTTTATACCATGTCGGTTTAATCCGAGTACGATGACAAACTTGACTAATTACAAATAATTGAACTTAACATAATTAGTTCAAATCAAACCTTTTCCTTAAACATTTTACTATGCTTTTCAAACATGCAAATCCGACAATGAATATTACTAACATAATAGTAATTATTCCGAGTCATGCAAACATTACATGCAAATTATTTAATCATAAATACGATTTTAAACAACCTTTTCAACAACCAGGAGACGCCCTCTTGGGTCGGCTCATGGCTCGCGCCCCAAGAGGCCGTCTGTTTCCATCTTTCAAAACCAGGGCAGAGCCCCTTCCCTCGCCAATAGGCTTGTGCCCCAAAGGGGCTACCTGACACTAATCTGCCTCGTTTTTAGCACTTGTCTAGGATGATCCCGATTACGGTTAATCCGAATGCATGACGGATCAGATTGACAAGCTTACGTTTTTACACTTTGTCATTTGACACCCTTTTTCAAATAATGGATCGTGTTAAGCATCATAACCCGAATTTGGTAAATGGATGTTTAATTTCCGTTTTCACATTCAAATCAATCTAAATCCAACTTTGACATCAATTTCATGCTATGTGGATAAACGAACCGACTTAGCAAACTTTCACATGTTAGGTTAAATTTTTGGATTCGCATTCATGCATTCACACCGTTTTATCAACTTTTGCACTTAAACAACCACGATCGATCAGTAGAAGCCGCTAACGCGGGCAGGATTGGGTGTCCGATTAAATGGCTTCCCAATACGTGCCCTCACCCCTTACTCAGAACCTTTGGATAGTGGATGTCCTTATACAGGGCGTACGAGAGCCATTTTAGGCATAGAATGCTAAAAGGGGGACGAGTCCTTATCTTTAGTACCTATTTCAAACACAGCTTTTTTCCTTGGTTGACCTAGGTATAAAGTAGATTTCGAACGGGTTCCAGGCATCCCATAATTGCTTGGTGGCGACTCCGAACATCTCTAATCGTTTTGAGACCTTTACCGAGATGAAACCGACCGATCTAAAGCGATCCGGTCGAAAGCATTTTTACGCCGCCGAGCGTGGCTTTCAAAAGACAGCTGCATGTCCACAGTTTGGCTTGGCGTGAAGGTGGCCCGTGACTACGGACCGGCAGGCAGCATCGCGCCCGCAGACCGAGATGTTGCCCATGTCCACAGATTGGCGACTCCGCTGGGGAAACTAGGACACTTGTGTCTTTGTGATCCTTAGAGGTGAACTCGAACGAGGTCGTGTTAAAGTGCATTAATTGATATTATGGTCATAAGTCGGGTTCCTTGTCCGGGCCCACAACCTAACCTTTATCGACCAATTGCCTCGTCCCGTCGGCGTGAGTTTTATCATCCCTGCGTTTCGAATCCCGATTAAGTCAAGCATGCCATTGACGTTACACATTTTTGTTTCGTCAAAGAGCTTTCATTTCCTTCGAGCACGAGGCTAGGGCACCCTCCTTACACATTTTGTTTGGATTGGTATCCCTCTCGAAAATCGGGGTTTGATCGCTTGGTGTGTAACCCACCCTTTAAGCCAAAACCCGTGTGAGCATTGTGCATAATATAATGAAACTGCGAGTGCTTATGTGTTATGTGATCATAAGTCCTTCCGTGTCATTTCAAACTTTCAAAAACACCTTTTTCGCCGTTATAATGGCCGTTTAAAACCTCGGTCTTTTGCCGACCGTTGGAACCTTTTTATGCCGCCGTAATGACGATTTTAAAACCCGGTTTTTTGTAACCGTTTCAAACCTCGGTCTTTCGCCGACCGTTGCAAACCTTTTTTTAGGCCGTCCTAATGACGACTTTCAAAAGCGGTTTTCTACAACCGTTTCAAAAACACATTTCGCGCCGTTATAATGGCCATTTCAAACCTCGGTCTTTCGCCGACCGTTGCACGCCTTTTTAGGCCGTCGTAATGACGGTTTTCAAACGTGGTTTTCTATAACCCTTTCAACACACCTTTCTAGGCCGTCGTAATGACGATTCTCAAACCCGGTTTCCTACAACCATTTCAACACGCCTTTTTAGGCCGTCGTAATGACGATTTTCAAATCCGGTTTTCTACAACTATTTCAACACGCCTTTCTAGGCCGTCGTAATGACGATTTTCATACCCGGTTTTTTATAACCATTTCAACACGCCTTTCTAGGCTGTCATAATGACAATTTTCAAAACCCGATTTTTTATAAACATTCAAGCACATTCTTATGCCGTCGTAATGACAATTTCAAAACTCGATTTTTCACAAACCATTTCAAAATACCCTTTTGCGCCGTTATAATGGCCGTTTCAAACCTCGGTCTTTCGCCGACCGTTGGATTTCAAAAAAGCACGCCTTTTTTGGCCATCGTAATGACGATTTTCAAACCCAGTTTTTACAACTATTTCAACACGCATTTCTCGGCTGTCGAAATGACGATTTTCAAAACCCGGTTTTTATAACCATTTCAAATACACCTTTTCATGCCGTCATAATGGCCATGTCAAACCTCGGTCTTTCGCCGACCGTTGTGCATCTTTTTATGCCGTCATAATGACGATTTCAAATCTTGGTTTTTCACAACCATTTCAAATGACTTTTTACACCTTCGTAATGACGAATTCTACCCTCGAATTTTCAAAATTCGAAATCAGTTTTCAAACAAAAACGTTCTTCAAACCGTCGTAATGACAATTTCAACCCGTGCAACTTTCCAAATTTCAAATCTCGTTTTCGAAATCAAATTTAGCTTTTCTAAACCGTCGTAACGACGATTTCAATTCTCACGCTTTTCAAGTTGCATACCTCCTTTCAAAGGTTAAAACGGTTTTCTAGCCCGTCATAATGACGAACTCAATCCTCATACTTTTAAAATTTCAAATCATTTGAAAACAAATTTAACCGTTTTCAAATTTCAAATTCACTTTCAAATCTTTGAAAACCAATTTAACCGTTTTCAGATTTCAAATCCAATTTCAAATCATTTGAAAACAAATTTAACCGTTTTCAAATTTCAAATCATTTGAAAACAAATTTAACCTTTTTTAAAATTTCAAATCCAATTTCAAATTATTTGAAAACTAATTTAACCGTTTTCAAATTTCAATTCAAAATCAAATCTTTGAAAACAATTTTAACCGTTTTCAAATTTCAAATTCAAAATCAAATCATTTGAAAACAAATTTAGCTGTTTTCAAATTTCAAATCCAGTTTCAAATCATTTGAAAATAAATTTAACCGTTTTCAAATTTTCAACCCAATTTTAAATCCTTTGAAAACAAATTTAACCATTTTCATGGCCATTGTGATGACGATTCCAAATTCTTCAATTTTCGATTTTCCAATCCATGATTCAGAATTTCAAAAGCCGTCTTCAGAAACAACACATTGTTTTCAGAGCCGCCGCAATCTCAACTCAAACGTCTTTTGAAAACAAACCTAAGACAACTTTTTTAACTGGCCGACCTTATAAAGATTCCTACTCTTCGGAAGCGTCCATAGAAAGACAAATGAATCTTTTTTGAAAATTTCTATTTTCAAAAATTTCAGTCCACCATTCCGATTCAGCCTCGAGTCAATTAGAGTCCAGTCGATTTCAAGTCAAGTCGTCTAGATAACGTCAAGTCTTCGTCGAAGTTAGTACCTACCTTCTGGTCTAGGTCGTGTCGCCTAATTGTCGAGACATATTCAATGGCGTTAGCAGAGTCAAAACCTCTCGGGTATTAAACCCGCATTTCCTCTACATTACAGGTCAAAGGTCAAGTTTGTGTACATACCTTGTCCAACAGCGTCACGCCATCGACAAACCTCCAAACTAAGTCAGAAGTCGTCTGTTTAGGCATCACTATGCCAAAGTTAACACTCGAGTCTAAGTTCAAAGTCATGGACCAAGAGTTCAAACACAGGAGGTCATTCACGATCTTTAATGAACTCATAACCTAGTCACACCATCGCGTCTTCACGACATAATTGCCTTTTATACATATGTGTCGCACTTGCCTTTGTTTGTACAATCCCTTGCCAAGACAAGTTATAACGCCTATCGTTATGTCAAATAGGAATCCCTTGGGTGCCGCCAATCGCCAACCAGAAACTTAAGAAGCCGATCAATTTGCATCCGGCATGACTTCTGCCGAAACCAACAACATGGTCCTTCGACTCCTAGCCACCATGGAAGACTTAAGCACTCATCTCTCCCAAGTTGAGGACAAAATGATAACAGGGAATTTTCCCTCTTCTGATATTGAGCAAAGGGTTAAGGTCCGTGAAAGCCGGTTACTTGCCAACGACAAAACCAACCCTAGTTGGAGGGCTACCAAAACCACTGAAGCCAATTCCTTAGGTGCTCCACCAACCAAAACCAGACGACCTCAAAGGTCCTTCCCTGATTTGGGTATGCCTTATGCCACAGCCTTGGAAAGGCTAATCTCCAAAGGAAAGCTCAAACCAATTGGTCTAACTCCAGACCCTCTACCAAACAAGCGAGGACAAAGATGGGACGGAAAACTGTTTTCTCAATATCACCAGGGTCGCGGACATGACACCGAGATGTGTCTCCCCTTAAAAGGCGTTATCCTTGATATGATTGAAAAGGGCGAGTTACCATTACCTCCCTCGGCAAACAACAAAAACAACCCTCCAGAAAACCCTATTGGTCACAGTCCGGAATCTTCCCAAGACTGCTCTCATCTCATCTCTCATGACGATGAGAAAATTCATGCAATCGACGAAGATGGACTACAAAGCGCTATAATGATGCTCTCTGTCTCCATCAACAACATATTCTCAAAGCTGCAAGTTGCTATCGATGATTTGAACACTCGGGTAGCTAATTTGGAAAAGACGTGTGGTAGTACCGAAAATGAACCTGACCACCATGGAGAACACCAACCCTCCATTCACCAACCAACAGCTGTTGAAAATGAGGAGTCATCCGATGGTTCCCACATCCATGAACCCACAAACAAAGAACATGAAATTGCCTCACCAAAATACCTTTCAAAATACCAAGCAACATCCCAAAAACTTCCCATTGACAACGACCAAATCCTGCTTCCGCCCAAGATTGACAAAAACAAAAACAAAACTCACAAAAACATCCCAAAAAACACCAATGTTGGAACCATGGGAAAACATCAAAGGGTATTCACATATCTGGGAATAACATATGGCACCGCTCTGGAGATACTAACATCAGAAGGAGCTCCAACCCATTGGTCCGACTCTGGACAAACTCGAACACAAAAGAGCCCGATCCTGGGATGGTAATGCCTATTGCCAATATCATCAAGGCAAGGGTCATGACACCGAAGCCTGCTTCAAACTCAAGCATGCCATTCAAGATATGATTGAAGCTGGCAAAATCATAATTGCACCTCACAGTCAAGACAATCCTCTCGGGTGTCTCAAGTCAAACAGCATGGTTGAACGTTCTCAAAGAACATTCACCAACCTCAACACAACCTATGCCGCAGCTTTTCAGAAGCTCATGGCTGAAGGGAAACTACAACCAATCGGGCCCACTCCGGACCCGTCTGAATGCAGGAAAACCCGTTTCTAGGACGGCAGTGCCTATTGCCAATATCATCAAGGAAATGGTCATGACACTGAAACATGCTTCAAACTGCAACATGCTATTCAAAATATGATCGACAACCATGAACTGGTAGCTTCATCCCTAGGCCAACAAAGTAATAAAGACAACCCTCATGAACATCTCTTTCTGCAAGGAGATGAAAGCCTCATCGACTATTGTCCTCATATCATTCCCAACAACGAGAGTGAAGTGCTCAAGTGGGTCAATGCTCAAAACCAGACATTCAAGTCGCTGGATGCTGCAAAGGAGACCTTCGAGGGGAAAAGTGATGATTAGGAGTCCGTATCTACGATTAAGTCTGAGTCCGAGTCCGAGTCTTAGGCTTTCTCATATCTTTCCTAGTGTCTGTCCTTTTATTCATAAATGACAACTGGGGGCTGTCCCCATGAGTCACACGTATTCATCGAGTCTATGCTAACATCTTATTTACCTAAATAAAAGCACAATTTCCAACTATCATATATTCTACCCTTTACCATTTCCCGTTAACAACGAGAATTGATTTGAAAATTGATTTAAAACAAACAATATGTTCCAATTAAATGTGAGTACACTCAAGTGACGTTCCGTACCGAGTAAGTGGAGGACTCGAAACTCCGTGTCCATTCTCTTTACCTATTCCATGTCTGGCTATAGAAACCTTTCATTAGCACCCAATCTAGAACGAGCTCTTATCAGAGGGATTCTGCAACGAACCCATATAACAAACCAGAACATCTCCTTGTTCATGATCAATGATGGAAGGCAAGCCCATTCCCCACAAAAACATCCCATCACCAAGTATCAACCTCTCACCAACGGGTACATCCCCGTCCGCACCTTTACCTGCCTCGAACGAAGGACGGCAAAGAACCGATAAATCAAAATCAAAGCCAAAGCAAAACCAGAGCCAAGGTCAAAATCAAAGGCCAAAGCCAATAGCCATTCACCAAAAGCCAAAGCAAAAGGCCAAAGTCAAAGGCCCAAGCTAAAGCGAAAGGCCAAAATCAAAGGCCGAAGCCAATAGCCATTCACCCGAAGCCAAAGCGAAAGGCCAAAATCAAAGGCCCAAGCCAATAGCCATTCACCCGAAGCCAAAGCGAAAGGCCAAAATCAAAGGCCCGAGCCAATCGCCAATTCACTTAAGGCCAAAGCCAAAGTCAAAGTCAAAGCAAAACCAAAGTCAATTCACTGAAAGCAAAAGCCAAAGCCAAGCGCTACTCACCTAACGTCAAGGCCAAGACCCAAGCCTAAATCAAAACAAAACAAGATTGAAACCCTTTTCTCAAAAAGGCCAAAATCCAAAGAAAGCATCCAACACACCAAATCTTGGACAAGTGAGTCCAAAATACCAAGCCCAGGACCAACAAGTCCAAAGCCCAGGACCAACGAGTCCAACACACCAAATCCCGGACCGACAAGTCCAAAACACCAAACAAGTCAGTCCAGGACCAACAAGTCCAAAGCCCATGACCAACATTTCTTCCCACCAAACTCCGGGACCAATAAGTACAAAACACAAAAATACCAAAACCTAATGTCAAAGAGCTAAAACAAGAGCTCAAGACTCGACAACTAACAACAAACCCAACACTGCTTCACTCCTAAGTCCTTGTAGATACTGCTACAGGGAGACCTATCTAAGATCCTGGGGATTCCCCTCAAGATCATAACCAAAATTGCTTCACCCCTAAGTCCTTCTAGAGACTGTTATAGGGAGAACTATCTAGGCTTCTGAGGATTCCCCTCAAGCTCGTAATATCACACCTTAACCTTTAAGGTCCAGACATGGGATTCTGATCCCACATTTGTTTACCAACCAATTCGCGCTCAGGACACATCAAGCCTGAGACCCCTTTCCGCGCCACATATCAAGCCGTAATCCATCGGCCTAAACACCACAAAATAAAAACTCCAGATTTTTATCTGTCAAACAAACCTTTTATTACAAGGCTCCACATTTCATAATGTCGAAGCCATTTCCACCTTGACCCAGATATGGAGTCTTTAAAAAACATTGCTCCCTGGAATGGGACATGCACATTTCATTTGCATTAAAATAACACTATTTATAGTTAAAACCGTCTTCGGACCCAAAACCGACTCAGAAACCCGCAACTCGAGTCAACCTGAGTCAACCCAAATATCGAATGTCGAAAATAATGCCATGAATGTCCTTATCATGTTTTTGACAGCTATCCAGTGTGTTTCACCTGGATTCTTTTGGTACCGACTCGTCATACTCAATGCATATGCCACGTCTGGACGTGTGCATATCATGGCATACATGATTGATCCTATGGCTAATGTATAAGGAACACGACTCATGCGTTCAACCCCTTCAGGTGTCGTGGGTGACTGAGACTTGCTCAAATGCATCCCAGAAGTCATTGGAAGGTTCCCCTTCTTGGAGTTGGTCATGCTAAACCTTTCAAGAATCTTATCTAAATAAGACTCCTGACTCAGTGATAACATCCGTCGTGATCTATCTCGATAGATACGGATTCCCAATATGCGTTGTGCCTCACCCAGATCTTTCATCTGGAAATGGTTCTTCAACCATCCTTTAACCGAAGATAAGAGAGGAATGTCATTCCCAATCAAGAGTATGTCATCGACATACAATATCAAGAAAACAATCTTGCTCTCACTCGACTTGATATATAAGCATGGTTCCTCGACCGATCGAGTGAAACCATACTCTTTTATCACCTGGTCGAAACGATGATTCCAACTCCGAGAAGCTTGCTTAAGTCCATAAATGGAACGCTTAAGCTTGCACACTTTCTTAGGATTTTCAGGATCTATGAAACCTTCGGGTTGTACCATGTACAATTCTTCCTCCAAGTAACCGTTTAAGAAGGCGGTTTTCACATCCATCTGCCAAATTTCATAGTCATGAAAAGCGGCAATCGCTAAGATTATTCGAATGGAACGCAGCATAACTACGGGTGCAAAAATTTCATCATAATGCAATCCGTGCACTTGAGTGAAACCTTTTGCCACTAGTCGTGCCTTATAGGTATCTGGTTGCCCGTCTACAAAATGCTTTATTTTGTAAAGCCATTTGCACTGTAGAGGTCGTACCTTGTTAGGTAAATCAACAAGATCCCATACGTCATTCTCATACATGGAGTCGATCTCGGATTGCATGGCTTCAAGCCATAGCTTAGAGTCGGAACAGGCCATGGCACCTTTATAGGTAGCGGGTTCATTACTCTCTAGGAGTAAAACGTCATTTTCCTCGACCATACCAATGTATCATGCGGAGGATTAGAGACTCTACCCGACCTCCTAGGTTCGAGGAATATTAACCATATCATCAGTTGAAGGAACAACTTCCTCCATCTGTTCCTCGGTTGTTGGTTCTTGAATCTCCGACAGCTCGAAGGTTCTATTACTTGACTTGTTCTCGAGAAATTCTTTCTCTAAGAACTTTGCACTAGCCGCAATAAAAACTCGATGTTCGGTAGGCGAATAGAAGTAATGACCAAAACTTCCTTTTGGATAACCAATAAAGTATGTCTTGACCGATCACGGGCCGAGCTTATCCTCGTGTCTCCACTTGACATAAGCCTCGCAGCCCCAAACCCGAATAAAGGACAAGTTAGGGACCGTTCCTTCCACATTTCATATGGAGTCTTGTCGACTGACTTTAGACGGACTTGATTAAGTATAAGAGCGGTGACAAAAAGAGCAAAACTCCATAATGAATCGGTACTACCGTGTGACTCATCATGGATCGAACCATATCAAGTAGTGTTCGATTTCTCCGTTCGGACACACCATTTAATTGAGGTGTTCCAGGTGGAGTTAACTGCAAAACTATTCTACAGTCTTTAAGGTGTTGATCAAACTCATTTGAAAGATATTCGCCACCCCGATCTGAACGGAGTGCTTTAACCTTTCTTCCCAGTTGGTTCTCAACCTTATTCTGGTATTCCTTGAATTTTTCAAAAGACTCACTTTTATGCTTCATTAAGTAGACATATCCGTATCTACTCAAATCGTCCGTGAAAGTGATAAAATATCTATAGCCATCTCTAGCGGTAATTGACATAGGTCCACATACATCAGTATGTATGAGTCCTAATAGGTCACTAGCGCGCATTACAACACCTTTGAAGGAAATTCGAGTCATTTTGCCGATAAGACATGATTCACACGTGCCAAACGAAGAAAAAATAAAAGTGGGGATAGTCCCATTCTCAACGAGTTTCTTTACACGTTTTTCATTAATGTGTCCCATTCGACAATGCCATAGATAAGTTTGATCTTTGTCACTAACCTTTAATTTCTTATTATTCACATGTAATATATCTATGGTTTGATCTAAGATATAAATTCCATTCATGGAAACTGCTTTGCCATAAACCATTTCATTAAAAGAGAAAATACAGCTATTGTCTTTTATTGAAAATGAAAAACCGTCTTTATCAAGTACGGAAACAGAAATAATATTCTTAGAAAAACTGGGTACATAGTAACAGTTATATAAATATAACTCAAAACCACTAGGGAGCTGGATTACGTATGTTCCCATTGAGACTGCAGCAACTCGTGCTCCATTCTCGACTCGCAGGTCCACATCACCCTTTGCGAGGGGTTTGATGTTTTTTAGGCCCTACAAATGATTACACAGATGAGAACCACAACCAGTATCAAGTACCCAAGTTCCGAAACTTTCATGGTTAATCTCAATCATATGAATATAAGATGACATACCAACAGGAGTGACGCGGCCTGCTTTTATGTCCTCACGGTACACGGGACAGTTCCTCCTCCAATGCCCAGTCTTGTGACAATGGTGGCACTCAATGTCACTGCCCTTGCTCTTTACCTTGCCTTGTGAGCCACTAGTCTCACCAGGCCCACTCTTACCGTTTCCTGACTTTTTAAACTTTGGCTTTCCTACAGTTAGGTCGCCGTGAGCTTTGACCTTACCCTTATTCTTGTTGGAAATCATGAGAACATCTTGCTTCATGCTCCCACTCAATTTCATATCCTTCTCGGTCTATACGAGAAGTGAGTGTAGCTCATGAGGACTTTTCTTCATGTCATTCATATAGTAATTTGCCCTGAAGAGGGCAAAACCATCATGAAGTGAATGAAGCATACGGTCAATGACTATGCTCTCACTGATTTTGCAATCAAGTGCCTCCAGTTTCTCGACATTCTCAATCATGTTAAGAATGTGTGGGCTAACCGGTTGGCCCTTCTGGAGTTTCGCATCAAAGAAGCGACAGGTATGCTCATAAGTAACGATTCTCGGTGCTTTTGAGAACTCATTAGTGAGCGTGGTGAAAATCTTGTTTGCACCTTGGGCAATGAAGCGTCTTTGCGAATTGGTTTTCATTGCAAAAATGAGTACGTTCTTTATCGCACCCGCTTCCACAACGAAGTCACTATAAGCAATTGACTCGTTAGCTCTTGCATTGGGGTCTGGGTTTGGCGGTATTGGCTCAGTTAAGTACTTGAGCTTACCGTCAGCAATGGCAGCATTCCGTAATGATGCCTCCCAGTCCGCAAAGTTGGACCCATCATTCTTCAGTCGTGTGAACTGATTCATGTTGTCCATGAAAGCTTTTAGCCAGGACTCGCGTCCAAGTGTGGCACTTGGCATAGGGATATCATTATTTCCAGCCATTTGTTGTAAGCAGTATTATCAAAATAAAACGTATTCTACACTGCGAAAAGAAGAAAAATATAATAAGCATACTCGTCGTTATGATTTAAGTCTAATGCAATACTGTTATAACGCGAAGACTCAAGCATTTATACAATTGACCTCCCTCAAGAATTATATAAATGATTCCAAGACTCAATTATCTGTAAATTGATAAGCCAACCTTTTGGCTAATTCTACTTGTAGAATTCTTGGTCGATAAATTTCTGTAAATTCTATCTTTAGTCCATCATAATCACGAGAAACTCTTCGGATTATAATGTTAAGGTAAACTAAGTCAACACAAACTACTTACCCAACGTAGAAGGGGTCATATGGAGAGTAAGGTCCTATATGCCTACCGACGAAGAAGGGATTAATAGATGTTTGGCCTATAAAGACTAGTCTCAATTTCAGTTTTAGAGGAAGATCCCATCAACTGTATTTTAATTCATTTTAAGTGAACTAATATCTAGCATGTGAGAATGAATAAACTAAGATGATGGCTTAAATTGTGTGACATCCTTATGTCCATGATAACTAACATTCAATCTATATGAGTCAATTTTCATGCGTATTAGTAGGTGGTTTGGTTTAGGCGGAATATGATGCATTAACTATCATGTGAAGAAAAGCAATAGGAATGGAAAAACGTAAAACAAAAACAAAGTCCTAGTGTGGCCTATCTACCAAAATGAACATAAATACAACTTTGGAATCCTTCCTAAAACCCTAGAAGCTTGTCTTGATGTTCCATCTTGGTCCATGTAGCGGGAGTGAGCAATCCAATCTCCATCTTTAGTCTTCTCAAAATTACAATTAATAAATTACAAAATGAACCTATTTACATTCTAATTTCAAAACCATAATACTTAAAGAAAACCAAAAGGAGATACGAGATCTCAAAATTACATTAAAATTATGTTTCCATCATTACGAAAACATAATTAACTAAGGCCACACTAGGTATTACAAATTACGACCGATTGCAAAAAATACGTAAATAAACCATTCGACAAAACATTCAACTAAATAAAAAATGCATCAACTATAAATTAATCATTCAAGACATAATTCCTTAATTATGTAGAGTAATTTATCCAAACCACCTATTTAAATGATCAAATTATGTGACAATTCCTCAATTACTCACAATAATTCTAATCTTAATACATATTAATCTTGTAATATGAATTAATCCAACATTATTTTAAACCTCTTTAAAATAATTGGGTATCTATAAATTTGTGAACTTTTTCACAACTAACAATCATACATTATGAATTTAATGTATAATTATTATTGGCCAAAAACTAACAAAAAACAAAAAAAATATTATAGCTCACGGCATTTCAAAAAAAACAAAAAAAACAGATTTTTTTTCTTCTAATGCTCTCGGCATTTTGCCTAAAAACAAAACAGCCTTTTTTTTTCTTTTCTCGGCATTTAGCCCTAAAACAAAAAAAAAGTTTTTTTTTTCTTGGTGCTCTCGGCTGAATTAAAAAACCGAAAACAACCCCTTTTTTTTTATTATCGAAAAAAAAACATTAAGATGAACAAATTTGTTTAAAGTTGCTATTAGAACAAGATTGGCATAATCATCAACATTTAAATTAATGAATCATGATCCTTAAACAACAATTTAACATCATGTGTGCCAAAAACTATATAGCAAAAACAAATAATCATCATCAATCAAAACAATTCCATTTACATTTCAATTTATCTTTTATTAAATCAAAACATCTACAAATTTATTATATTATCATCTTAAACTATTAAAACAATAATATGAATAAATCTAAATGGAAACAAAACAACAAAAACAAAGGAAAAAACAGAATACCTCTCGGCAAAAAAAAAAATTCACGGCCGAAAGGTTTTTTTTTTCATCAAATATTTTTTTTTTGTTTAAATTCATTCATGAAAATCATATAAAATAATTTCGTGGCCTATGCTCTGATACCACTTGTGGGAAATATCGGTATACTTCCTCTAGAAATTTTCGGATTATAACGAAATTATAATTTTGAAAATACGAGTCATAAATGAAATTGCATAAACAAAAATACTAGAGATTTAGAATTAACCTTTAGTCCTAGAAAATATGGCCTAAGAACAAATATCGAATTGATATTCTCCTAATTGTTGCACCCAAGATGCTCTGAGAAATGCCCCTCAATTTGCTAGAAAGAGATCCCTAAAAATTGATCATTATTTTTAGGGTTTTGTGTTTTTTTGATGAGAGAAAATTAGGTCAAAATTAGGTTAGAAAAATGATCTCCCTCACTCCCTTATAACCGTGTATTAGGAGAAAAAAGGGGAGATATTTTTCTTCCCTTTTTTTTGCTTAAACCGTGTCTACCAAAAATGAGGAGAGAAATCTCCTTATTTTTGGTAGTTATTTTAATGTATAAAATGTGTGTATATTTTATCAATTGTCTATTATATCGACATGTATTAATAAGTTCACTCATAACAGTTTGCAGTCGATTTATTAATACCGGTCTGTCAACATTTATTATGACAATATCGTATAATATATACATTAACTATAAATATCGCATATTTATAATTTGCTTATTAAATATAACCGTTTATGTTTAGTTACGAATTAACATCTTAATTCGTTTAAGCTAACATTATATACAATAATTAAATATAACTGTTTATATTCAATTTACGAATTTACAGTTAATTCGTCTCAGTTAATATTATTTAATTGTATTAAATAATCGTCTCATCATCACATTGACTAACTGTTTAGTCAAATATATGGACCAACCTTTTAGTCATATAAGGCATCAATGTGATTATATTTTCATACAATCACATCTCTCAAACACATCCTTTAGGTGTGACTTTTAGGGACCAGTTGATCACCTCCATCAGTATGATAATAACGTCAAACTTTTAGCAAGCCAACCGTTATTAAGTAAACGTTAATCAACTGATAAAATACTAAGTATACCCTTGTGAACCTATAAGAGATTTATAAACGTTATCACACTAATTGTGGAGGACACTAGCTCCAATAGGTTCTCGGGTCAGACTCAAACGTGTTTGTTCTCGTCTTTCCTCTTTATTTCGTTTCTTATTTATAATCGGTTTTTACCATTTCAAATGTTCCAAATCATTTTTATGACAAACGTTTTAACCATAAATCATAATCACCCTTGGTTCCATATACCATGACGGTTTAATCCGTGACTCGGTGATATTAATTGGTTAATTATATTTTAAAAGAATTTCTTTTCTTTTATTTACCATTTTAATTCATTTTTATGATAAACATATTTTGACCATTACAAAAAATCATCCTTGGTTCCTTATACCATGACGGTTTATTCCGTGACTCGATGATATTATTGGTTAATTACATTTTAATGGGTATTTTAACCCCCTTTTATTTTATTTACCATTTTTCTCATTTGTTTACATTTGTAAATATATTAGTCATATTCCATAATCATCCTTGGTTCAATATACCATGTCGGTTTAATCCGAGTACGATAACAAACTTGACTAATTACAAATAATTGAACTTAACATAATTAGTTCAAATCAAACCTTTTCCTTAAACATTTTACTATGCTTTTCAAACATGCAAATCCGACAATGAATATTACTAACATAATAGTAATTATTCCGAGTCATGCAAACAATACATGCAAATTATTTAATCATAAATACGGTTTTAAACAACCTTTTCAACAACCAGGAGACGTCCTCTTGGGTCGGCTCATGGCTCGCGCCCCAAGAGGCCGTCTGTTTCCATCTTTCAAAACCAGGGCAGAGTCCCTTCCCTCGCCAATAGGCTTGTGCCCCAAAGGGGCTGCCTGGCACTAATCTGCCTCGTTTTTAGCACTTGTCTAGGATGATTCCGATTACGGTTAATCCGAATGCATGATGGATCAGATTGACAAACTTACATTTTTACACTTTGTCATTTGACAACCTTTTTCAAATAATGGATCGTGTTAAGCATCATAACCCGAATTTGGTAAATGGATGTTTAATTTCCGTTTTCACATGCAAATAAATCTAAATCCAACTTTGACACCAATTTCTTGGTACATGCATAAACAACCGACTTAGAAAATATTCACATGTTAGGTTAAGACTTTTGGATGCGCATTCATGCTACACCGTTTTATCAATTTTTGCACTTAAACAACCACGATCGATCAGTAGAGGCCGCTAACGCGGGCGGGATTGGGTGTCCGATTAAAGGGCTTCCCAATACATACCCTCACCCTTTATTCAGAACCTTTGGATAGTGGATGACCTTATCCAGGGTGTACGAGAGTCATTTTAGGCATAGAATGCTAAAAGTGGTACGAGTCCTTATATTTAGTACCTATGTCAAACACCACTTTTTGCCTTGGTCGACCTAGGTATAAAGTGGATTTCGAACAGGTTCCAGGCATCCCATAATTGCTTGGTGGCGACTCTAAACATCTCTAATCGTGTCGAGACCTTTACCGAGACGAAACCGACCGATCTAAAGCGATCCGGTCGAAAGCATTTTTACGCCGCCGAGCGTGGCTTTCAAAAGACCGCTACATGTCCACAGTTTGGCTTGGCGTGCAGGTGGCCCGTGACTACGGACCGGCAGGTGGCATCGCGCCCGTATACCGAGATATGGCCCATGTCCACAACAACGAGGTCCTGCAATGAATCCGCGTCATCGGGATCGATGACTTTCTCACATATGGACTGGAAGAAGAGACAGAATCTAGTTATAGCATATCTTACCTTTTCAGGTAAAATGGAACGAATAGCCACATGTACTAATTGTTGCATCAAAGTGTGACAATCATGTGACTTTAACCCGGTGAGTTTTAGGTCTTGCATCGACACTAGGCTTTTGATGTTCGACGAATAACCATGTGGCACTTTTATTCCATTCAAGCATGCGCATAACTCTTTTTTCTCATTCCGTGAAAGGGTATAAGCTGCTGGCGGTAAAAATGTACGATTACCTCTCTTCTTTGGTGCCAACTCTAGCCTAATACCCATCATTTTCATATCTTCCCTAGCTGCGGCATTATCCTTTGTTTTACCGGGAACATTCTGTAGGGTAATATCCGTATAAAATCCTCTCTTTATAGGATTATAACGCAAAATTCATATGTAATTTATGGTCATAAACGAAATTAACAAAACGAAACGATGAAGATATAGAAATAACCTTCGGTCCTAGTGCAAAAGGCAATGAGAGATCAAGTTAGATCTCCTCCTAATCGTTGCACCCAAGATGTCCGAGTAATGCCCTTGTGCTAGAGAGAATCCCCTAATTGCCTTGCAATATCGAGGGGATTGTTTTGTGAGTTTGTGTTGGATGAGAGATCCGGGATTCAGGAGGCACAATTCCCAAAACCCTAATTATTTTAGCAAAATGAATTAGGTTAGCCAAGAGGAGAAGACTCCCCTTTTGTCTATGGGAGCCTCGGCCAAACCGAGTGAGAGGAGCCCAAATGGGCTTTTCATTTTCTCTTCACTTAAACTCGTGGTCCGGTCCATGACTCGCTAAGTGTATATGACGCGGTTTCATTATAAACTGTTATCGGTTATCGGAAATTAAGGCATCAACTAATAATACGGGTTAGTTGAATTATTAATACATGTCCGACAAAACAGTATTGTATAATTATATTCAATATACATTTAATTAAATATAAAACGCTTATATTCAATTTTACAAATTAATTGCTTAATTCGCCTTAGCCATTTTTATTTAATCCGTATTAAATAAAATATCTCAACATCACATTTTAACTAATTATTAGTCAAATAACTCAGACTAACTGGTTATCAAAATTGGCATCTACATGACTGTATTTTCATACTGTCACATCACTCAAACGTATCCTATAGGTGTGACTTTTAGGGACCAGTTGATCACCGCCATCTGTATGACAATAACGTCAAACTTATCTAGCAAGCCAACCGTTATTGATAAACGTGGATCAACTGATAATAATACCAAAAGTATGCCCTTTGATCCTTTTAGAGATTTATAAGTCCTTGCACTAACTGTTAAGGACACCAACCCCAACACATTCAGAAGGGTATTGATAATATTATCACAGACATTTTTCTCAATGTGCATGAAATCGAGGCAATGTCTGACCTCCTGGTCATGCCAATATGGAAGTGTATCAAAAAATATGGATCTTTTCTTATACCCACGAGTTGACAATTTAGAGCCGCTCTTCTTCCCATAATCTATCACAATATGCTTTACTTTCTGATAAACTTCATGCCCACTCAAAATTCTAGGAGGTTGACGAAGTTCTTGTCTTCCATTGAATGCTTTCTGCATCTTGCGATAACAATGGTCATGATACAAGAACCTCCTATTTCCCATATACACATACTTACGAGAAGACTTCAAGTATTCAGACTCGATATCCTCCCCACACAATGGACAAGCCTCTTTCCCATGAACTGTGTGCCTAAAAAGGTCGCCATAAGCCGGATAGTCAGATATAGTACACAATAACATCGCTCTCAAATTGAAAGTTTCGTTCTTATATGCATCAAATACGTCTATCCCACTATCCCACAACATTCGCAAATCATTTAGAAGAGGTTCCAAATAGACATCTATATCATTTCCAGGTTGTTTAGGGCCGGAAATTAACAACGACAACATCAAATACTTTCTTTTCATGCACACATATGGAGGGAAGTTATAAATAGCCAACACTAAACTACTACAAAAATGATCAAAGAGAACGGTCTCTAACCGTTCTTATAGGTACTTTGAACCGTCCTGTGGCCAAGCGTTCTCTTTGATCTAAGAGAACGGTTGAAATCAAGTTAACCCGGTCTCTTTGTAACAACAATCAGAACGGTCTAGCTCCACAACCGTTCTCTTTGATATATCACACAGAATGGTTGTATATAAGAACCGGTCTCTTTGATAAGGCCGTTCTCTTTGTTAGAATTTTAGCTTTTTTGGTGCCTTAGATCTACCTTTTCAAAGAGAACAGTCGTGATGGTACTAACCGTCCTGGTTGTTAATTTTTTTTAAAAAAAATATTTACATTTTTATCATAACCCTATATGATTGAATCGTATAGCTTATAAAAATTAAACCTGTTACAATTTAGAAACTCCAGCAATTTTTACACAAAAACCTTCCAATTTAATTTGAACCATTAGGACGGTAAAATAAATGGTGCAGATAAAGTAAAATAAATACAATGGTAATAACTAAAATAAAAACTAATCGAACTAATTGTCGTTTCATACCAAGTCTGAATGATAATGGAAGTAACGTACAACCTACTACGAATAAGATGAATCATTCTCACTAAAAGTAGTCAAGTCTTTGAAAGGACCACCGCGAGTCTGAGTTTGTTTGTTTTGTGGACGCATTTGGCTCTATTTCGACATGTAACAAGGCATCACAAACCACTCTTGAAGCACACAAGGCTATTTTACAATCTGAAAGGAAGAGAAATACATGAAGATAAAAACAAACATGAACTGAATCGGCAAATCATACAAATATAGAATTGATGGTGAAATACCTTGAACAAGGTAATTGTTAGATTTAGTGGTGTGCCAAATATGATGCATAATTGCTTCTTTTTCATACACATGCTTGCAATCAATGCTGCCATATTGAATATAGTAAGAAGATTGATTAGCAATAGAAAAGATAACATCTCTAAATAGATTGCGAGTTTGTAAGAAGATGTCGTTAACTCATTTTTCTCGTGCGAAATAGAACCCATTTCATCTTTTCTAGAAGATCTATAACCATATTGTTTCTCGACTACAGAACACTAAGCTGACCTATACAGAAAAATAATTGTTTACTTCTAAACCAAATTGATCAAAATATAAGATTGAGTACGAACCTGCGAACTGGCTCCGACAAATCATTGACCACCTTTCCGGTTATTGGGCAAAAAAAATTAAAAATACTAATTTCTGTATCAGCAACCATCTTGAATTCTTCTTGCTCTCCGCCAGGCATTGACTGATCTGCATGATGAACACTCTGCAAGCCAAGCTGATTCAAGTCATCCGTTATAAAGGCAACATAACTGAATCTAACATACCCAAAACTTCTTCCTGAAGCGTTTAGGAGAGGATCATTTTGAAGATTTGTGGCAGAATGACCTTCAAATGTTCTTTTTTTCATCATCAAGCATCTTCTCAAAATTAGTTATCTAAAAATTTAGGCGGAAACAGAACTGTCACACACATAAATATAGAAATAACAAAAACAAGAGGATGAGAAGGTTCAATTACGCAACCTGTGGACCAGGCTGGTAATTTTTTCCAATCGATTTCACAATACTTTAAAAATTGTTGCATTCGTTGTTAGCACACAATAGTTGTAGAATAGAAATTTTGAACTACAAAGCCACCATTTCAGGATTGCTAGTATATATGTGCATAAAATTATGAATTAGTCCAGGAATCAAAATAAAGGTCTCAACTAATACTGATACCAGCTGCCCATCCTAGTTGTAAATTTGTTCAGAAGGAGAAATGAAAATTGTTGACTGCTTTACACCATTGCTTACCTTAGAGTATGACTTCGAGTTGTCGTTCAAGATGTGTTTTTCCTCTTAGGATAAAAAACAATAAGAATTGACTGCAACAATGACAAAATATCACGTGTTCTACACTTGTTCAACTGATCATAGCAACTGAAATTTGAACTTAGAAAGTGACTGTAAAAGGAAATATGATGTGAATGCAACAAGAGCAAGGGATTTCATAACCAACCTCTGGACCAAAGTTGAGCCAGAATATTCCAACATAAGTGAGGTATAGTACTATAGCTCATATAAGGGTAAGAAGACGACTTCACTTTGAATGGCAGCAATTCCCCTCTTTGCCAAAGGAATCCTTAGGAACTTTTCAAACTCTTCAAAAGTCTTGAATATAAAATCCACAATGAATGGAGGCAATCCCAATTTCGATAGGCAGTTTTTAGTGTCAGAGGAGAGTTATATAACATAAGAAAGTGCAATTAAAAGTTAGAAAACTAATAGGTTAGCACGATTATCTCAGGAACATGAACATGTTTGAAGTGAAAGATATAAAATATATATAGTTATACAGAGTAAGGAGTAAGAGAAGTTAACATAACAAGAATCTAAAGTTAGTTGCGTCGGAAATCAGACACAAGATCATTTCAAAGTCTTAATGTGAACAGTTCACCAAAGCTTCTATCCAAATATAAAGATGGTTGGTTCAAAGTAAACATATTGAAATTAAAGTTGTTTTACACAGACCATCAACAATTTGATCTATACAACGTCATTGACTTAAAAACTTAACGAGATTGTTCATCTCATGCTCAAGAGAAGACATGCTTTCACTTCATTAAACGTCATACACATCTTGTTTGGTGCAAGCATATACATATGTAAAACTTAAAGAGTGTCCATCTCATGCTCAGGAGACGTCAAGCTTTCACTTAAAAGTCAAACAAACCCAGCTTACCACCTAAAATTTCCTCTCGACATTGAACACAAAAACACTCTCTTCATATTCAATTAGAGAGCCCATACCTCGAACTATGTAAAACAGTTTTAACAATTTGATCCATGTCATATTAATAAACTGAAAAGCTAATGGCTAATTCATAATTTTATGCACAGATACACTAGCAATCCTGAAATGAAAACCAATCCTAAACCCAATTGTCCATTCACAATATGCATCACTAGTCTTTCAAGAGCAGTTGATAGCACCTCATCATAATGGTTATACATGTTTTCAAATGAGTAGGCTAAGAAGAATGCACAGTAAAATGTTTAAACAAAGTGTGGAAAAAGTTTTATCTCCAATGGAGTAAGTGGGCATTTGCCGTTGATTCTGATTGCACCAGGACGAATGACCCTTCCAGGCTTCGTGAACTTGCCCCTCCAACCCTGCTCTCTTGAAGCATCCATGTCTAACCTTTATCGCTTTCCACCATCAAATACAAAATAAGAAAAAGCAACCATATCCTGCACTTGACGTGAAAAGAATAAAATCAACCAACATCCTGTAAAACTGATAGCCACTTTCCAGAGAGCACCAATCTCAACAATTAAAACAAGGTTATCTTACCACTTCAAAGCGAAGATGCACGAGACATATTTTCCTCCACTGCTTACACTACGCTCTCTCATTCTTGCAATGAGAGTTTCCCCTAAGGTTAGAATTGGGGTTGAAAACCTCAAAGCTTCTTAATTTGTTAAGCACCTATGTCGCTGAATAGCAGGAGGAGCATCAAATGATAATCGATTTGCACCTAGCACATAATTCATTATATTTTTGCCCAATAACAAAAATCCCCAAATAATACAAACCCTAACTTACTTAATCTCAATTTTAACATCAAATAATCAATTACCCAACATTTTAGCAACATAATAAGTGTAATTCATGTATATAAGACTAATTTAAACCTCAAACAACAACAATTAAAACTAAAAATTAAATCAAACCAAACCTTATAAAAAGGAAGAAAGGTGGCGGCGGGATAAAGACCTAACGGCGGCAGGAGGCAACGTAGGAATACGAGCGACCATGGACAAGGGGCAAAAGCGATGATTCTTGGTGTTTGAAAGAAAGCAATAGAAGTTGTATGTGCGGAGAAGTGTAAACGGGAAGTTCGTATTATTTAGGATTTGCAAATGAACAAATAGAACGGTGATATAGAGAGACCGTGCTCTTTGTTTTTCAAGGAGAACGGTTCTAAATATCAACCGGTCTCTTATTTATTTTAAGACGGTTGGTCAAATCTAACTGTTCTCTTTGTAAATGTACAAGCACGGTTGGAACAAACAACCGTTATCTTTGTAATTTTACGAGCGCGCCAAGCTAAAAATAAGAAAGAGACCGGTTCCCGCTATCAACCGTTCTCTTAGAGGCGTTTTCGTAGCCTTAAGTTGTAGTAATGCTACTGGCCAAGTACTATGTTGGCTACTCATGTTTCCGTGTGGGTTCATTCCAACAGTGGACAACGCTAGACGTAAGTTTCTAGGTTCATTGTCGAACTCGGGATACTTAGCGTCGAACGATTTCCATTGCATACCATTTGCCTGGTGTCTTAGCTTTCCATCATTTACTCTTCCAGTTTCATGCCAAGTTAACATTTTTGAATCATCGGGATTCGCATAAATCCTTATGAATCTTGGTATCACTGGAAAATACCACAACACCTTAGCCGGGATCCCTTCCTTATCCTTATAACGCCACTCCAAACATTTAGGGCAATTGGTTAAGTTTTGATATAATTTCCGATACAATATGCAATCATTTGGACATGCATGTATTTTCTCATATTTCATACCCACTCCTTTTATTAGTTTTTTAGCCTCATATGTCTTAACAGGTACAACATTACCATCTGGAAGCAACTCCTTTGTCAAGGCTAAAAAACTAGTGAAACACGTGTCACTCACCCCATTTGCTCCCTTGATATTATACAACTTCACCAAAGTCGACATTTTTGTGAACTTACAACCAGGATACAGAGATGCTTCAGACTCACACAACTTCTCATACATCTTGTTAAGGTCATCCCAATTAATAGTGTCATCACCTACATCTTCAAAAGCATTCGTCTCATCATCATTCTCTTCATTATCTATAGACCCAACATTCAACTGGTCTGCTTCCAACTCAAAAAACTTGGCAAACTCAGGATCATCAGTTAGCCTTTCGTATACCTCAACATCATCTTCTTCAACGCTATTCTCGTCCTCTAATGGTTTCCCATGAAAAATCCAACGTGTATAGGATCGACTGAATCTCCACTTTTCTAGGTGTATTTTAACGTCCGGAAAAGCCATATACCTAATATTACCACATCTTTCACAAGGACATGGAATAATAGAAGAACCTTTCAAATTGTTCGCAACGACTTCATAAAATTCAGCTAACCCATCCTTATAGTTGGGGTCACTCATATTTGCAGCAATCATCCAAGTTCGAGTCATTTTTCTACATTCGTAATATATAGGAAACTAATTCAGAAAATCCAATAATAGGCAAACAAATAAACGGAATTCAGGAAATCTATTAAGCTAAATTATCAACAAATTAGATAATAACCCAACAAATTCACAAATTCAAAAATAATCGACATTCATAGGCCAGGAAATTGAACAATCCTATATCTACATATAGCTTGAAAATATTAATAAGAAATAGTTAATAAGCTAAGAAACATATATATCTGATTGATAAACACGATGAGGGGGAGAAGACGGTGACAACATTGACGGAGATGAAGACAGAGAGAGACGATCAGGGAGGAATGGAGGATGATATTTGTGTAGCAGTATTAATTAGCTTGTGTTTGTGTTTTGTAGCGTATAGCAGAATAAAGCGATCTGTTGTTCTTTAGAACTAACTTCAATAACAACGGTTATTGCATCTACAACCGTTGTTAAAACCTAATAACAACGGGTACTAATATAACCGTTGTAATTACTTTTCACTAATTTTGCGCCAAATTATTAACAACGGTTATAATGTATTACAGAGTAAACTGTTGTTATTAGTTTTTAATATTAACAACGGTTTTGCAAGTTTGACCCGTTGTTAAAACCAATAACAGCGGTTAACAACACATAACCGTTGTAATTAAGTTTAGCAAAATTTCGCGCAAAGATAATTATCCATTCTACAACGTCTTTTGGTAATTTTCGTGAATAAGCGTTGTAAAAGGGCCGTAGTGGTTGCCTAGATTTGTAGTAGTGCAAAGAAATACTACAAGAGGGGGAAGGGGCACCCGTTATAGAAAACATTGAACCCATCAACGTAGGAACTGAACTAGAACCCCAAGAACTTAGGATAGGGACAACCTTGAGCCCAACCGAAAGGGCTAGTTTCATAGACCTCCTACACGAGTTCAAAGACGTTTTTGCTTGGTCCTACAAAGACATGCCAGGGATCGACAGGGATATTGCCGAACACATAATTCCGATCAAACCAAGTTTCAAACCTGTTAAACAGAAGCTTCGTCGAATGAGGACAGAATGGGCTCTTAAGATCAAAGAAGAATTCGATAAACAATTCAAAGCCGGGTTCATCAAAGTTTCCGAGTATTCAGACTGGGTGTGGCCCTCACATGAGTTGACCAATGATGGCAAAGATAATCACGCGTTTGGGATATTACTGGACTACCATGGAATCTGACTGCATCAAATATGTCAGACATTGTCACAACTGCCAAATCTTCGGGAATGTGCAACACGTCCCTCCTTCACTACTCTACACTATGACATCTCCTTAGCCATTTTCTGCCTGGGGAATCGATATTATCGGGAAGATCACTCCAGCTGGAACATGAGGTCACTGTTTTATGGTGGCTATTTTGGACAAAATTTATCGACTAACTATTAATTTGTAGGGTCAAAGTGATCACTCGTGGCTTTGAATAAATTAAGAGATCGACAAACACAATCGAATGAAAAGACAACAAAGAAAAAGTGACACGAAAGAGTTTTGGTGACGCGGAAAACCCGTTGTGGGAACAACCGCGGGGGGAGTCGGAATCCCACCAAAGTTCGTACTAAGAATAATCTTTTTGTAAGTAAGGTCGTACAAGTGTGTATATTTTTCTCTAGCTCGCTCTCCGAAAAAAGCCGTCCCTCTACTGCTGCATGTTTCCTCCTTTTATAGCTAACTTCTTAGGGTTTTCCTTTTTCAGGGTCCAGAATGCCCGTTACGAGGTTCCAGGAGCAGTTACCACTTTCTTTGGGGAAGTAATTGCTCTGACTTTTCTTCCCTTTGACTGATACTTTATTATCTTTCAGTTGTGTTTGTTTACTTTGATCTTGCGGTCCTGATTCTGCCAAGTCATCAATCTTATCACACTTGTTCTTCTCCACTCAGCGCCTGCCACGTGTCCCATAAAAAAAATTATAAATTTTTCCCCTAACAATTGCCCCCAAATTCTCGTGCAAGTACACTTGGGCGGGAATTTCCATACTGGTTGAGCCGTCAAAGAAAGCGTCTGTACGATTACCCACGCCTTTTGGCTTCCCGCTATTATCCTCAACTGTCGTGCCCATTAATTATTTACCAACCGCCCACTTTCTCACCTTTTCCCTATAACTTTTCCCACTTCTTCCAACTTCTTCACTTTCTTTCCATCTTTCAACTTCTTCATTCTCTTTCCAGCTTCTCTCACCTTCTTTCATCAGGTATTCCCACATTCTTCCTTCTGCAATGGCCCAAAAGAATACTCGTTCTTCGAGCTCTTCTGTGCCGATCCCAATTTCTGATCCTTCCAATTTATTTCCCTCTGCTTCCATTCTTGCCCAAACACACTCGTGTGACTCCACTTTCGAGGCATCCGATATTGCCTTGATTAAAGAGTGGTTCGGTTTTCCCGACGGAGTAGTGGTGCATGTCCCTCTCCCTGGCCAAAGGGCGGATTTTCGTAGGCCGGGGTGGATGTGTCTCTACTTTTATCCTTTCTCTCTAGGTCTAAGATTCCCCTTCCCGAAATTGATCCAGGATTTCCTTTGTTTGAAAAAGCTTGTTGTGTGTCAGGTTGCTCCGTACGCTTGGCGTACTTCGCTTCCTCTCTGTACTATGAACAGTTTATATGACCGTGGGATTGACCTTGGTGATCTGGGTCACCTCTTTACGGTGCGGTCCCTGGGTCATGGTCAAGTGACCTTACGCGTCCGAGAAAATGAGGAACACTGCATAATCTTTCCTCCTAAGCCTAATGACACCGACTGGTTCCGTCGTTTTATCTTTGTAGAAATTAGCTCCATTCCTCCTCCAGTTGATTATTTGTTTTCTGAGTAGCGATCTACTTCAGGTATTTAGGATTCCTTTTTTGTTTTCTCTTGCTATTTGCTTTCTTACTTTCCTTACTTGCTTTTTTGTGCAGGTTTGAATCGTTTGGTGCCTTCGCCTGACGAGACTGCTTCTTTGACCAAGCTATTCGGTCTATCCCCTTACTAGAGATCATTTAACCGTTTGCTGGGTTTTATTCTTGGTGGGACGCTTTCTGTTGACGGAGAGGAAGAAGAAGAGGCGACAATGACTGGTATATTTCTCGCACTTTCTCTGGTTTTCTTCTCTTAGGGTCCTCAAGCCTGTCTGGATCCAAATCCTTTCCTTTTTTAGGATCTTCAGAGACTGTTAGACCCAAGGTCACCCTGGAAATGATTTTGGCCCAGAGGAGGAAGAGGGCTACTGGGGTCGCACCCAAGCCTGCTCCTTCCAAGAGGAGGGCTGAATCCGCCGCTGAGACTGCTCACCCCAAGAGGCTTGCTACTTCCTTCGAGCCTACTCCAATTGAAGCTACTCCCTCTGGCATCCCTGCCCCTTGATCGTACTAGATCTCCAATTCCTGCCACTTCTAACACACCTCCTGCCGAGATGACCCTGAAGCTCCCCGAGGGTTTTGGCCTTTCTAGGTCCCTGGGGCATTGGCCTTACTTGGAGCGGCTGATGCTCCCTGGTCCCCGTTCATCTCTAGAAAAAAGGTCTTCGAAAGAGTTGGCGGACCTGGAATTTACCTCCCTCCTTTTTTTTTAAAAAAATTTTTCTAACTACTGTTCTGCCGGTCTTCCTTAGTCACTGCAAATATCACTCCTTCTCTGCAAGAGGCTTGCCCAACTTGAGGACGAAGTGCGTCACCGTCAATCTGAGAAGAAGGACCTGCTCTGCCAGCTTGACGCCGAGATGTAGGAGAAGGCGAAGCTTAGAGAGGAGGCAAGCTCCATTCGTAATAGCCGGAAAGAATCCGAGGTGCAGATGGCTCAGGTCCCGGAGGCTAACAATTCCCTGACGGCCGAGAATAGGGTCCTGAAAGAAAAGAAGGCCAATCTGTCCAAGGCCCTGACTGATGCCGCGGCTTGCTCTTCCTGGGAGATGAAGATCGCTTGCATTAAGGAGTTCAACGAGGGGAAGCACCTGTCCTGGGACTTGGGGAAGGAAGAGAGGTTGTTTGCTGATTCCTTTCCTGAGAAGGTTGATTTGGGGATTCTGTCGGACTTTGAAATTGACGCTTTAGAGGAGGAGGCTGATTTTTCTGCTGCTGAAGAGAACGAGGCTCAGGGAGGACCCAATCTAGCTGACAATCTGGCTCCTGAGGATAATTCTGCTGATGGGCCTGCTTCCACTGTCCATCCTGCTCCTGGAGGTGCTCCGGCTACTGCTGTAGGAGTGGAGCATGTTTTGCTGGATTAGCGAGGTTCCTGGAATCAAATTTATTTCTGTTTTAGTTTTCTTGGCCCTGTGTGGCATAAAACTTTGTCAGTTTCCTGGATAATTTTGTGGTATATTTTGGCTTTGCTCATGGGAGCAAGGCGTATTTTGAGACTTTGCCATTTTAGGCATCTAGTTTAATACTCTGCCATCTCAGGCGTTTAGTTTAATATTCTGCCGTTCCAGGCGTACCTTTATCTTATCGTGCATGCACCTTTTTCGTTGTCTTTGTTGCCGGCTTTCGTTGTCTGGAGGCTCTGGGATCTAACTGCCCCTCTGTTCAGAGGAACCTCGCTTGCATGGTCGTTAAGTATTGCAGGAGCCTAGCTTGTCCGATCTGTGGATCCTTAGGCATGAGTCCATACTTCTCTGTATGGCGATACAAAATTCCACCAGATTAGCTCTGGTAGGCTTCTCTTTCTTAGAACACATGATTTTCAAAGAATTAAGAAAGTCAAAAAATGTCCTATTGGTAAACTTGGGTTTTAAGATTTACAACGTTAATACATGCTAAAGATTTTTACTTATGGTTTAAAA
Organism: Silene latifolia; assembly: GCF_048544455.1. Taxonomy (NCBI): domain Eukaryota; kingdom Viridiplantae; phylum Streptophyta; class Magnoliopsida; order Caryophyllales; family Caryophyllaceae; genus Silene; species Silene latifolia. The sequence continues at coordinate 4,275,397 of NW_027413640.1, read as the reverse complement.
GTTTGAACATATTAGTTAAAATCGAAAGGTTTGATTTGGAGCTTGAAAAAAGAAACTACTTTTTAGGATGAAAAAATCAGGGTTCTTAGAAAGACAAGAACACTTAGCAAAACCTGGAACCTGATGGGGTTGTATTTGGCTGACTACATGCCTGGTTGCTGGCTGCTATAGTCTTCTTAGATATAATATTTCTTTAGGTGGATGATATTCCACGATCTGGGGACTATTTGCCTTTCCATTGTCATGAGCCTGTAGGCTCCATTACCAACGATACTTTCCACCTGACAGAGTCCTTCCCAATTGTAGGCAAATTTGCCCGCTTGTCGGTTCTTGGTGTTTTGAAAGACTTTCCTCAGGACCAGGTCTCCTACTTGCAGGGTCCGGACCTTTACATTTTTGTTGTAGCTCCTGGGTACTATTTGCCTGTATGAGGCCATCCTGATCTGGGCGCTGATTCTGAGTTCATCCACGGTGTCTAAGCTGCTTGCCATTTCTACCTGATTTCGTTCCTCTGTTAGGCACCCGTACCTATGGGTAGGGACCACGACCTACGAAGGACTAAGCGTGACTCGAATACCGGTGAAAGGAGTTTGTCCCGTTGCTACTTTAGGGGTGGTTCTATCAGCCCATAGAACTAGTGGTAGCTCTTCCGCCCATTTGCCCCCAATCTCTTCCAGCTTCTATCTTAGGTTCTCCACTATAATCTTGTTGATGGATTCTGCTTGACCATTGGACTAAGGGTTCCTGGAAGTAGATTTCTGCAATGAAATGTTCCATCTAGCACAAAATGCTTCTGTCTTATTGCCAATAAACTGAGATCCATTATCACATATTATTTCAGATGGAATACCGAACCTATAGATGATATTGCGTTTAATGAAAGATATCACCTGGGCCTCAGTAACCTGAGAGGACGACTCTGCCTCTATCCATTTGGAGAAGTAGTCCGTCATGGCGAGCATGTAGACCTTGTTTCCTGGTGCCTTGGGCAGTGGTCCTACTATGTCCATTCCCCATTTCATAAAGGGCCAAGGTGAAATGACGGGGTGCAGAGGCTCTGCAGGCTGGTTGGTGACTGGCGCATGTCTTTGACAGGCATCACATTTTTTTGCGTATTCCATAGCATCCTTACGCATCGTGGGCCAGAAGTACCCCTTTCTGAGGGCCTTGTTGGACAGGCTCCTGCTCCCTGCATGGTTTCCATATTCACCACTGTGGATAGCATGCAAAACAGCCTGAGCTTCTTCCCTATCCAGGCACCTCAGGTAGGGTCCTGCGAGGGATTTCCTGAACAAGATACCATCAATCAGCACAAATCTGGAAGCTCGCATTTTAAAGCTTCTTACCTCTTTTTTATCTGCTGGAAGTATGTCATTCTGCAACCAATCTTGGTAAGGCTTCCTCCAGTCTACAGCTTCCTCCTGACTGGTGGTGTTGGTTAACACCCCTTCTTCCTGTGATTGCAGTGAGCCAGCTGTGTTTTCGTCGCCCTGTCCTACTTTTGATATTGCAGGTTCCAGTACATGAACGATAGGTATGGTAGAGATTGTACCTGATTTGAATGTTGCCCCCAGGGCAGCTAAGGCATCAACCTCCACACTCTGGTCCCTGGGGATTTGCTTAATGTTGAAGGTTTTGAACTGGAGTTTTAACTCTTACGCTATTTATAGGTAGGCCATCATAGTGGGGGTCCCTAGATGCATAAGAGTTATTTACATGGTTTACGATAAGTTGGGAATCGCTGTATACCTGGAGGTGCCTGATTTTTAAGTCCAGAGCTAGCTGCAGACCCAAGATCAAGGCTTCATATTCTGCTTCGTTGCTGGTAGCTTTGAATTCACACCGAACGGCCTGGACCAAGAGGTTCTCTTGGGGCTACATAAGGACCAGACCAACTCCTGCTCCCTTTATGTTGGAAGCTCCATCTACATTCAGCTCCCACATCTGCTCCCCTTTGTCTTCCTCCAGAGTGAGGATGTCCTTCTCGGCCTGCGTCTGGAGGGAGGGGCAAAAGTCGGAGACAAAGTCTGCTAGAGCCTGGGACTTGATTGCTGCCCGAGGTTCGAATTTCAGATCGTAGCCACTTAGGTGTATGGAACATTTGACCATTCTACCTGATAGCTCTGGGTTCCTCATTATAGTCTTAAGAGGATAGTTAGTTACCACAGAGATAGTATGGGATTCAAAATAAGGTCGCAACTTATAGGAAGCTGTGACTAGTGCAAGTACAAGTTTTTCAAGTGAGGTGTACCTAGTCTCTGCAGGCAGCAGAGACTTACTGACGTAGTATACTGGATGTTGTACTCCTTCCTGGTCTCGGACTAACATTGCGCTTACAGCCACCCCAGTCACGGAGAGGTACAGGGACAAGGGTTCTCCGGGTTCTGGCTTTGACAAGAGTGGTGGGGTGCTTAGATACCGTTTCAGCTCTCTGAGTGCTTCCTCATGCTCCTCCGTCCACTCGAACTTCTAACTCTTCCTTAGGATGTCGTAAAATAACCTGCATCTGTCCGAGGACCTTGCTATGAACCTGTTCAGAGTAGCCACCCACCCTGTCAGGCGCTGCACATCCTTCGGCTTTTGAGGTGACTCTAGCTGGAGTATGGCCTTGATTTGTTCGGTGCTGGCTTCTATCCCTCTCTAGGTAACCATATATCCTAGAAACTTCCCACTGGAGACTCCGAAGTTGCATTTTGACGGGTTCAGCTTCATTTTATATTTTCTCAGGGTGCTAAAGGTGTCAGCTCGATGTTCAACGTGTTGCGCAGCTTGTTTTGATTTTACCACCATATCATCGATGTACACTTCCATGGTGTAGCCTATTTTCTCTTTGAACATTGTTTTCACCAACCGTTGATAGGTGGAACCTGCGTTCTTTAGACCAAAAGGCATTACGTTATAACAATAGATACCTCGTTCTGACCTGAATGCCGTTTTCTCCTGATCATCAGGGTGCATCTTGATCTGGTTGTAGCCACTCCAAGCATCCAGGAATGTGAGCATTTCGTGACCTGTTGTGGCATCTACCATAGCGTCTATGTGCGGTAGCGGAAATGGGTCTTTAGGGCTAGCTTTATTTAGGTCCGTAAAATCGACACAAACCCTCCATTTGCCATTCTTTTTTAGGACTACCACCACATTAGATAACCATTCCGGGTACTTGACTTCCCTGATTTTTCCAGCAGCGAGCAGGCTGTCTACCTCCTGGTTTATGACCTGGTGCCTCTCTGGGGCAAACTTCCTCCTCTTCTGCTGGACAGGTTTGTAGCTTGGGTCCACGCTTAGCTTATGTGTTATTATATTAATGTTTATCCCTACCATATCATTGTGGGAACAAGAAAAACAATCCATGTTAGTTTTCAACAATTGAACAAGTTCCTGGCGGACTTTACCTGTGCATTCTGATCCAATAAGCACGGTTCGTTCTGGTTGCAGCTCGTCTAGGCTGACTTTGTCCAGCTCTGCCTGAGGTGGCTCGACATATTCCTCATGGATGCGCTGGCTCTGTAATTGCTATGCTGGCGGTCGGGTTATTGGTTTCAGGGCTATCTTGTAACAATTCTTAGCATCCTCTTGATCCCCACGTATCTCTTACACTCCCCAGGGTGTTGGAAATTTCAGACATTGGTGGTAGGTTGAAGGTATTGCCTTCATTTCGTGGATCCAGGGCCTGCCAAGAATCACATTGTAAGTAGAGGGCCTATCGATAACCAGGTATCTCACCTGTTTATTGACTCCTTTGGCATAGGTTGGGATGGCGATTTCCCCTAGGGAGGGCTTTGTTTCTCCGCTGAAACCGACCAGAGGTACCGCTTTCGTTGCTAAGTCCTTCTCGCTGAACCCCATGCCCTTGAGTGTTTCTAGCATAATCAGGTTGACGGAGCTTCCTGTATCCACCAGGATCTTCCTTACCTCACAGTTTTCTATGGGGAGGGTGATGATCAGAGCGTCGTGGTGTTGTTCTGGAGTGTTTTGTGCATCCGTTTCATCATAGGTGACTGCTGGGAGATCCTAGCGGCTGATTCTGCAGGAGTGTTCTGGTTTGTCTCCTTTGGTTTGTGTGGCGTGCCTTTTGGCTGCTGAATATGTCAGGTCGCACAATTCCGAGCCTCCTGTAATAACATTCACAATTCAAGTGCACACAGGCGGTGGAGAGGGCAGAACCTGATTAGTGGAATTAACTTTGGTGGAGCCTCCTTGCAAGAGGTGGTCTAAGTTTCCTCAATCGTATTGGAATTTGACTTCCCTTCTCAAGGTGTAGCATTCGTCGGTGTCATGGCCTATATCATCGTGGTACTCGCACCTCTTGCTGGAATCTCTTTTATCGTTAGGGCGCTCGTCAGTCCGCTTCCTAGGCCATCTGACTCCCCATATCTCCTTAAGGGCCTTGAGTACTCCGGCAAGGTTAGTCGAGAATTTATACTCACTTACTTTCAGAGGTGGCTCAAAATTATTCTTTCCTCCGGGGCCCTCGGAAACTTTGTTCACGGGCTTGCTGTAGGGTTTGGCTCTTTCGCTCTGCTTCTCTATAGGTGCCTTTCTGGATGTATGATTTGTGCCATAGGCAGTTCTCCTGGGCCCTGAGTCTTCCTCTAGCCGCATGACTGCAATTGCCTTCGTTTGTACCTCTTCGAAGGTAGTGCAGGGGTACTTGGTCAGGTCTTTATATAAGTCTGAGTCCTGGCGAAGTCCTTGGCGGAAAGCTTCTATGGCCGTGGCCATGTCACACCGGGGAATTTTCACCTTCTCTCTGTTGAATCTGTTCAGAAAATCTCTGGTAGCCTCCTCAGGTCCCTGTACTATTCGGTACAGGTCGCTGGTTTGTTTTTCTGGTCTGCGGCTGCTGGCGAACTGCTGGTGGAAGGCATTGACTAAGTCGGCGAAGCAGGTTATGCTCTTATTGGACAGGCTGACGAACCATTGCAAGGCGGCTCCGGACTGAGTGAATCCAAACCCCTTACACATACAGGCTTCTTTCAAGGAACCTGTTGCGGTGATCACCATCATCTTCTGTTTGTAGTAGTTGATATGATCAAGAGGATCTGTGGTCCCGTCGTAGAGTGTCATGGCTGGCGGCACACATCCTTTGGGAATGCCAACAAGGGCTATGTCGTCCACGAAAGGGGAGTCCGCGTAGCTATCACATGTTGCCTTCTCCAGGGGTCGGGCTACACCCGGAATCCTGTACATTAGGTCCCTTAACTCCTGATACTGATGCTCCAGCAAGCTGCCTGTTCCTGCAAGAGGGTTAGATACACGTGGACAGGAGCCAACGGGTGTACCTCCAAGCCAGGCTCCTCCTGGGAACTGACTGCCTGGCTGACTTGCCAAAGGTGTTGCATAGATGATGGTTCCTGGTTGCCATTCTAGTGCCTGCTGAGAAGAGGCTCCTCCTACCCAGGTTCCTCTAGAGAAATAACCGCTTGCTGGATTCATCATACTGGTACTGGGTCCTGGATTCCATCCTGCCACCTGCTGGACGGGTGTTCCTGCAAAAGATTGCGAGTTAGTCCCTAGTTGGCTATTTGACAAAGTACTATCTGGGGTTGGCTGCAAGCTTAATGGTCGATCAAAAGACATGAATCCTAATCCACCGGGCTCGATGGCTCCTCTGGGTGGTATTCCTTCAAGATCCAATCTGGTGATCAGTTCTGCCGGGATGATCCTGCACTGGTGGCTGAAGCTAGGGCCTCAGAAGGTGGAGGCAACGTAGCTGACGTGGTCCTAGTCCGGGTTACTGTTGCTATCAGGTTTCTGAAGACTTGGTTGTCCTTCCTCAGGCTTTCGATGGGCCGGTGCAGGGTGTCCATTCCTTCTAATACCACTCTCGTTGGGTCTGGTGATGAGGCTCCTGATTTTTTGGGAATTCCTCCCGATGAAGTCTCCTGAATCTGGGTCCTGATGGGACTGCTTTCCCTACTGGATCTTGTCACACTGGGTGCTACTGATGCCTTAGGCACCTGCGGTGGTTTGAAAGGTGGCGGCATGGCTTTCGGGGATGCGCTGACAGGGGCCATCTGGCTGGCTGCTAGTGATGCGGTGACCGGTCCTATGGTTGCTGGGAGAGATCTTCCCCCAAAAGATTGAGAGGATACCCCCTAGGTGCTGGATGAGCTTGAACTGGCTCCAGACATGGTGACGAACGAATTGCTGACTTTTGGCTTTATGAAAAATTGATCACTGAGGCCCCACGGTGGGCGCCATATTGTTTTGGTCATAATTTATCGACTAACTATTAATTTGTAGGGTCAAAGTGATCACTCGTGGCTTTGAATGAATTAAGAGATCGACAAACACAATCGAATGAAAAGACAACAAAGAAAAAGTGACACGAAAAAGTTTTGGTGACGCGGAAAACCCGTTGTGGGAACAACCGCGGGGGGAGTCGGAATCCCACCAAAGTTCGTACTAAGAATAATCTTTTTGCAAGTAAGGTCGTACAAGTGTGTATATTTTTCTCTAGCTCTCTCTCCGAAAAAAGCCGTCCCTCTACTGCTGCACGTTTCCCCCTTTTATAGCTAACTTCTTAGGGTTTTCCTTTTTCAGGGTCCAGAATGCCCGTTGCGAGGTTCCAGGAGCAGTTACCACTTTCTTTGGGGAAGTAATTGCTCTGACTTTTCTCCCCTTTGACTAATACTTTATTATCTTTCAGTTGTGTTTGTTTACTTTGATCTTGCGGTCCTAATTCTGCTAAGTCATCAGTCTTATCACACTTGTTCTTCTCCACTCAGCGCCTGCCACGTGTTCCATAGAAACAATTGTAAATTTTTCCCCTAACAGTGGCTATCGACTATTTCACCAAATGGGTAGAGGCAGCATCTTACACTAGTTTTACAGTCAAAAACGTGGCAAAGTTCATACAAACCAATATCATCTGTCGATATGGTTGCCCACATGAGATCATTAGTGACAACGGATCACATTTCCAGGCTGAGACTGAACAATTGTTAGCCAAGCACAAAATCAAGCACCACCATTCATCGCCGTACAGGCCACAAACTAATGGTGCAGTGGAGGCAGCCAACAAGAATGTTGTCACAATCCTCAAGAAAATGATCGATAATTATCGAGATTGGCCAAGTAAGATACCATTCGCCTTATGGGGATATCGCACATCCGTTAGGACGCCCACTGGGGCTACCCCTTTCTATTTGACTTACGGCATGGAAGCTGTGCAACCAGTTGAACTAGAAATCCCATCCTTATGCATCCTGCTCGAAAGTCAAATTCCAGAAGCTGATTGGAAAAGAGACAGATATAAAGAACTCGTCCTCTTGGATGAACGAAGATTGCGCGCATTATATAATGTGCAAACATATCAGGCACGTATCAAACGAGCCTTCAACAAAAGGGTTAAGCCTAGAAATATCAAAGAAGGAGACTTAGTTCTCAAATCAGTTAGAGCTCTTTTACCTGTCGATCCACGAGGAAAGTTCAAACCCAACTGGGCCGGACCATTCTTGGTCAAGAGAATACTCCCGCGTGGTGCGGTTAGAATCACGGACCTAGAAGGGAATGAATTTGCTAACCCGACTAACCTCGACCAACTAAAACAATATTATGCCTAGAATAGGACAAAAACGCGCCTCGCATAAAACCCACGTGCCGCTCATGCGACAGGAAATAAAACGGCCCCTGGCCCGCTGAAATAAAGCTCATGTCACCTTGCTCTTGCATTTTGACAATTCATCATCCTCATATCATCAAATAAATTGAACTGTGTTTTAGGAGTAAGTAAAAGCTCATGCTCATTTTCTAGTTCACTACAAGCTCTTGCTTAGAACAATTATTCTTTTACATTTACTCGAACTACGCGCAAGGGTTGATTTTATTTTTTAAATGAATACGTAGGCAATCCTTCACAGGATACAACTCGTTATTTTAAATTTAAATAGATGGACATTTGCATTTGCATTTGAAATTCGACAAGAATAATAAAAGAAAAATCACATAAGTTTCATAACTAATTAATCTTTTATTCACTTTTCCATAAATAATATTAGTACGCCACATAATATAAATAATAAAAATAACGAATAGGCTAGGATTCTAAAAACCCCACCACTTATTACAAATAATAAAAATAATAAATAATACTACGACTTAGGCTACTCTTCCATCTTTCCCTTGCCTTTGTCATTTTTATCATACTTTTTATCTCGACCACGAGCCGGGCGCTCCTGCGTTATCTCAGGCCTAATCACCAATGGTCTCTCTTGCGGTCTAGCCTTACCATTTCGATCAACCACCATCTCTACGACAGGAGAAGCCTTCGATTTCTTCGATGGATGAACAACTCGGAATCCGGCTTCTTCTTCCCCCTCAGTCAAATGCTTCTCGTTCTCCTTCGCCACCTCACAAATATTGTAGTCAACAGGCTCGCGCTCCTCGGGAGTAGTAGCCTTCCTCCATTGCAAATAGGAATCCGAAACCCACAGAGCACTAACAGAAGACTGTAGGAACCACATGTTTCTCTGAGCCCACCTGAGGGTCCATTCTCTACGACTCTCGGCAATATGTGCCACTGCAGTCTGAGGGACGGTATCAAGCTTGGGAATTGTCTATTTAAAGCCCAGCTGACTCATCAATCTCTCCGGGAAGATGCATACCATGAATTCCAAGCCGGGAATGCGCACCGATCGAGTAGGATCCAAAGACAAAACTCCAGTAACTGACTTGAGATGCCACCACGGCACCACCCATCTGATCAAGGGACCATCCTCATTCTTGAGCTTGTTCTCCCAATAGTTGCAAACCCGAGTAAAATCTACCATATAAAGTCTGGTCCTCATGGCAATCGATCTAGCATGATATCCTGGAACATTAGCTGGGGGCTCGATCAACCGCAGACGCTCCATGAGCCAAATCTACTAAAGGCAAGGATTAATGTTCAACCAAAAAAACGAAAAAAAAAAAAAGAAAACGACAAAAAAAAAAAAAAGAAAAAGAAAACCAAGGTCGCGTTCTTACCTGCAAAATGATAGGACTTCCCAAATAAGGAAGATCATGGTTGGCTTTCCTGTTATCTAGCCCCAAAATGATCTCTCATAGGCACAGACAAGCTGGGCTCCTGCGCAGCTCCATTTGCTTAACCAAGCTCAAATAACGAGGATCTCCTCTCATTTGTTTATCGACATGCCCCTGGAGAACATAACCATGCAATAGGCAAAATCCGAATTCCCTACGCCTCGTCGTATAAGAAATCGAAGGGTCTTCCCTACTTATAAATCGATCAATAAAGTCAAGCATACAGACTCCTTTTGAGGTCACAAGGCGGTCAACCTCGGCTCTAGTCAGTCCAAGCAAATCTCTAAACTTGTTTTTGTACCCTTGAGAGCTAGAGGGTATGGCAGGCATATATTCCGGATCCCATCCTCCAATTGCAGCAATCTCCTCAGGAAAAGGACAGATATCACCTCCAGGGAAGACAAAAACATGGAAATTAGGGTCCCAATATTCGAGACAAGCATCCAAGAATGGTTTAACAACCTTCACCAGTTTCAAACTCAAGATTGACCCCAAATTGAAAGCGCCCATATCGTGCTTCTTGACATTTGTAAATTCATTTGTCCATTCTTTGAGACGGATTTCCAAGGCATCCATGATTTGTAAATTTTTTTCTATATAATAGGAGAATTTTATATTATATACGAAAGGAGGACGGAAGAATTGTGTGCATAAAAGCCCCTCGACGTCTATATTTATACTAAAAGTTGTTTCCTAAAATCCGTCAGAACTGGCAAACTGAGGAAATGGCGCAGCACTTGCTGCGCCTCTTCGAAGGGTCGCAGCTCGTGTTGCGCCTCTTCCTCAGAGGGTTTCTGTTTTTTTTTATGCGTTGGATCTTTTCTAATTCCTTTTTATATGATTTCCTATTCGTATAGGTTATTATTTTGGTAATTCCGTCAAATTACCATATATTTTGTTTCCTAATTTTTCGGGCACGCTTTTCGAGGCGAAATCTACATTTTTGGCAAATAAGCACACTTACCCATTTCATTTTATTTTTCTTTTTTGGGGGAATCATTTCACTCGCGTTTCACATTTTACTTCCAACCTACCCATTTCATTTTTTTTTTCTTTTTTGGGGGAATCATTTCACTCCCGTTTCACATTTCATTTCGAACTTATACGTTTCTTTTTTTCCGTTTTTTTAGGGGGTAGTCCTCCCTACCGTCCGATCATTTTCGGCAATTTTTGCGCTCATTTCTGGGCAATTTTTCGCATTTTTTAGGTCTTTTCTTTGTTTTGCGCTAGTTCAGGCCATATGTGCAATATGTGTTTTATTAGCGATTTCTATGTAAATTTCGGCAGCATGACGGCGTAAACCGTCATCTACCAAACCTGTTCAAAGCTAACCTGCAGGAACAAACAAGACAACCCAACAGCAAAGGCACTCAGTGAAGGAAATGTAGATCTATATACATACTAACATACTCATATATGTTTAAATTAATTTGTCATAAAATTAAAACGGATTTTATGCATGCAAACAAATAAACAAAATAGAGAAGAAATCATATTCTTACATTGGATGTATCGGTTTTATGGGCACAAAAGAAATCTCCTTTTCTTTTGTTCTTGAGCTTTCCTTATGGATGAACCAAGATCCAAGTGTAGGATCTCTCCCTAAGCTTTATACCCAAGGCTTACTCTTAATCAAATTAATATTATATGAGCTAGTAGAATATTAATCTTGTGAAAAATTGAACCAAAAATGTTTGGTTTTTACTCTCTAAAACCGGTTAGAGGAGAGGGATTTTTAGAGGTTTTTCTCTTTCTAAAATATTAAGAAGTAAGAATGAATAATGATAGATAGATACACACTAATGCATGTAGTGTTTTTATCAAAATATAAGACAAAAATCCTTTTGTCTTTCCTAGGGTGAAACCGGGTAGGAGGGTAGAAAGGGGGAAGAGAAAGACCCAATGCATGCCCTTGTTTGCCTTCACAATGCAAACTAGGGTTGCATGGCTAGGCTCTCTATAGAATGATTGTGTTTTCCACTTATTTAATCAACCACAATTAGCCTAAACCACCTCCAATTTTCGGCACTTATTGTAATATGGATTCCATATTATTTTTGTCAAATGTCAATATGTCACATGTCATATGTAACATAAATTGTTATGTATTTTTAACATATTAAAAATCAACGTATTAATAAAAATACGTCATATACAACAATCAACTTAGTAATTCAAAATTACTTGTACCAAAATATTTCACCAGTTTATAAATCGTATTTATAATAATTCATTCAAATTCAATTGTTTCTTTAAACAATAATTTCATCCGTGTAATGATACAATTCGATTACTCAGACCGTATCTCATTTAATCACATTTCAATTTGATACGTAAATTTTACTTCCAAAATCGTCCGTCAATTTTTCAAGTAATTTAATTAACTCGTAACATTATACGATTAATTAAATGATCAATTAAGAGTGTTGCCCTATAGTTATGACCTAGGGGGTCAACTGATCACCACCGTCACACGACAGTAATGTCAAACTCTAGTCAGCCAATCATTACCGATATATGTTGACCAGTTGACAGTATAAATACTTCCCAATTGTATTCTTTAAAATGAGATTTAATAATGATATTTAAATCATATGATCGCACTATTGTTGAGGACACATTTCCCAACAATCTCCCACTTGTCCTCGACAAGTGTGCGTCACCAATTCTCTTGTCCTATTACTATCTCCCACTCAATGTAAGGTGTCTTTCAGGTCGTACTTGCAAGTGATCATATCGAGAGTGGTTTCCTCGATCTGGAGAATAACTGATTGACCGGACTTATCTATCATAGATACTTTCCGAGCGTGGCCACGCATTTCCAGTTCATTACTCCTCGAGTGGCCCTGAGATATTGTTATAACCCTGACTAGGGGTGGACAATTCCTATCGCACTCATTCCCTTCGACTAGCCACATCCATCATAACCCAAAATATGCCCATTTGATCCCATTTACGAAGGTCGGAGTAACACAAATCAAAGTTAATCTGAAACCGTGCCATCTTAGGTGAATAGTCTTTAGTCAAAAGAATAGACTCATTAGAATACTATAGTAGCTCTCGCCACGACCAGGCTATATAAATTTACCAGAACTCTATAAGCGGTCATTAGGCCCGACAAAATGTTCCTAACAGTCTGCCTATGTGATCGACTAGTCATCTCACATGACTCTATGGCACTTGAACTTGCCATCAATCGCCTCACACTCTAGTCACTTCGAGACGTCACCTCATACAAGTGACTATGGGCAAATACTATGTTAATCCGTGTTCACTTTAACGGGGTTCAATTGTCTTCACAACCCGTTTGGATGTAACAATGTATAAATTAAAGATAAAAGACAAATGTGATTGTGAACATGAACAAAAACAACACTTTTATTTCATTTAAAAATCTAACAAAAATTTGGTATACGTTTAAGTCCCATGGACGTAACATGTCCATCATGTTTAGCCTGCGATAAAGGCTTGGTGAGCGGATCGGCTATGTTGTCATCCGTCCCAACCTTACAAATCGCAATTTCCTTCCTTTCAATAAAATCTCTTATTACATGATATTTTCTAAGTACATGTCTAGATCTATTACTAAACTTTGGCTCCTTAGCTTGGAAGATCGTCCCACTATTATCACAATAGAGAGTGATGGGATCATTGGCGGTGGGTACTACTTTTAGACCTTCCGTGAATTGCCTGATCCACACAGCTTCCTTGGCAGCTTCTGATGTTGCTATGTACTCAGCCTCCGTTGTAGAATCCCATGATTCTGACTTCCTTGAAGCTTCTCCAGCTTACGGCACCACCATTGAGCATGAACACGAAACCAGCATGTGATTTCAAGTCATCTCTATCTGTTTGAAAACTTGAGTCCGTGTATCCATTATCACGCAACTCAGTGTCTCCTCCAAACACAAGGATAGAATCCTTAGTTCTTCTCAAGTACTTAAGGATGTTCTTGACTGCAATCCAGTGACTCTCACCTGGATTTCCTTGATATCTACTCGTCATGCTCAAGGCATACGAGACATCAGGACGTGTGCATATCATGGCATACATGATTGATCCAACAGCGGAAGCATAGGGGATCAACTTCATGCGTTCAACATCATGGGGTTCGGAGGGAGATTGAGTCTTGCTCAATATCGTCCCGGTTACCATAGGTACGAAGAATCTTATCAACATAAGATTCTTGACTTAGTGCCAATATCCTCTTGGATCTATCTCTATGGATCCGGATACCTAATATGCGTTGTGCCTCTCCTAAATCCTTCATTTGGAAGTGGTTACCTAACCACTTCTTAACAGAAGACAACATTGGAATATCATTTCCAATGAGTAGTATGTCATCGACATACAATATTAGGAACACAACATTGCTCCCACTGAATTTCATGTATAAACATGGTTCTTCAACACTTCGAGTGAAACCATTTTCCTTTATCACATGATCGAAACGATGATTCCAACTTCTAGATGCTTGCTTAAGACCATAAATAGATCTCTTAAGCTTGCACACTTTGTTAGGATTTTTTAGAATCAACAAAAACTTCGGGTTGTATCATGTACACCTCCTCTTCTAAATGCCCATTTAGAAAAGCGGTTTTGACATCCATTTGCCATATTTCATAGTCATAAAATGCGGCAATCGCTAACAAAATCCGTATGGATCTTAGCATGGCTACGGGGGCGAAGGTCTCATCATAATGGAGACCTTGGACTTGGGTAAATCCTTTTGCCACTAGCCTAGCTTTATAGACATCGTCATGTCCTTCTATGCCATTCTTGACCTTGAATATCCATTTGCATTGGAGGGGTCTTGCCCCTTTAGGCAAATCTACCAAGTCCCAAACTTGGTTTTCATGCATAGAATCCATTTCGGACTTCATGGCTTCAAGCCATAAGGAGGAATTTGGACTAGAGATTGCGGCCTTGTAGGTGGCGGGCTCATCACTTTCCATAAGCAATACATCGAGTGTTCCATCTTCCTCGATAAGTCCCACATATCAATCGGGATGGCGAATCACTCGGCCCGTCCTTCTTAGTGGAGGAGGTACAACCGCGTTAGACGATGAAGGAACATCTTCTTGCGTCTCTATCTCGGTTTGTGGCTCTTGAACTTCATCAAGTTCAAAATTTCTCCCACTCTGTCTCTTAGAAATAAATTCTCTTTCTAAGAAGACAGCCTCGCAAGACACAAACACTTTATGATCTTGAGGTTTGTAGAAGTAATATCCTCGAGAGGTCGAGGGGTAACCTACAAAGATGCATTTTTCGGATCTTGGGGCAAGCTTGTTGTCGTTCTTAGTTTTGACGTAAGCATCACATCCCCAAATCTTCATATAGGATATATTAGGAACCCTTCCCGTCCACATTTCACATGGAGTTTTCTCGGTGGATTTGGTGGGACTATTGTTTAAAGATCTAATTGCGGTTTGAATTGCAAATCCCCAAAACGAGTTCGGTAACTCGGTTTGACTCATCATGGATCGAACCATATCAAGTAAGGTTCGATTCCTCCTTTCGACAACATCATTAAGTTGTGGTGTTCCGGGTGGAGTAAGTTGTGATATAATACCACGACTTTTCAAGTGTGAATCAAATTCAAGGCTAAGGTATTCACCACCACGGTCGGATCGTAGTGCCTTAATCCTTTTGTTCAATTGGTTCTCTACTTCGTTTTGAAATTCCTTGAATTTCTCAAACGCTTCACTCTTGTGTTTCATTAAATAGATATACCCATATCTACTCAAGTCATCGGTGAAGGTTATAAAGTAGTCATAATTACCACGAGCGGTGATACTCATTGGTCCGCATACATCGGTGTGTATGAGTCCCAATAGCTCACTAGCTCGTGTCCCTTTACCACTAAAAGGATTACGAGTCATTTTGCCAAGTAGGCAATATTCGCATGTACCATATGATTGATAATCAAATGGTGTAATCACATTAGTCGAAATTAATCTTTTGATGCGATTCTCGTTTATGTGACCTAATCGACAATGCCAAATGAACGCTTCACTTGGGTCACTTGATTTGAGTTTCTTTGATTGAATGTTATAAATATCATTCGTCGGATTTGAGGTCTCTAAAATGTAAATGCCATTAATGGAAGAAGCTTGACCAATAACCAAATCATTCCTAGAAATAGTACAACGATTGTTCTTAATGACAAAACAAAAACCGTCCATGTCTAGCATGGCGATTGAAATAATGTTTTTAGAGAGCGTAGGCACATAAAAACAATTATGCAAATACAACTCAAATCCATTAGGCAAAGCTAAAACATAAGTTCCCTTGGATTCGGCCGCTACCCGAGCTCCATTTCCAAGGCATAGATCCACATCTCCCTTGCTAAGCCTCTCCACATCTCTTAAACCCTGTAAATGATTACAAAGGTGAGAACCACAACCGGTATCTAGTACCCATGTCGTAGTGGAAGTATAATTTATATCAATAACATAAATTTCTTTAGGAATTGTACCTTTTGGAGTAATGAGTCCTTCCCTTATATTTCGCAAATATACGGAACAATTCCTAAGCCAATGTCCCATGCCATAGCAATAATGGCACTCATCATTAACTTGCTTGAAGTTTTGATTTTCTTTCCCTTCTTCTTGAACCTTTTGCCCTTTGAAGCAAGAGCTTGATTGCTTGAGCTCCCACTAGCTTTGGCATCTTTATCTTCCAGAGACAAAGACCCTATAGATTGTATGAGGTAGTCTTCCTGAGACGGACTCACACGAGTCTAGCAGTAGTAGGTGGTTTAGAAGAAGTGATGAAGTTAAGGTTTCCATCCGAACCTATCCCGAAATGAAGTTCTCTAGTAGTATCGAAATCATTGTTGGAGCATACGTCGTCAAAAACATTGTGATACGACTCAATAGTTATTGGTGCGGTAGCATTTGATGGATTCATTGTAAAGAACTACAAATATGGAGGAAAAAGGAAATATTAACATTTGTCTTTTAAAATCATACTTGCAAATTAACAAGATATGAACATTTATATAGTGACCTCTACCCAACTATAATAAATGATTCCAAGACCCAAATTCATATCGACTTAGGCACGGTGGGGCCGATACATCCTTTATCAATATAACTCGGTGGATTAACGTTTAATCGATTCTACTTTTAGAAATCTTGGTCGATAATATTACATTAACAATTATCTTTAGCCCAAAACACATTCGACAAGGGCACGGTGGGGCCGATACATCCCTTATCAAAAAACTTTTGTTGAGTTCAATCCAAATTTCGAATAAATGTGTCCATAATCCAAATTCACATTAACTTGGGCACGGTGTGGCCGATACATCCCTTATCAACATGAATTCGGTGGATTAACATTCATCACCCACTTCCCCTACGTGACAAGGTTTGTACCCCGGTGGGGCCGAGCGCACTCCCTCGCGAAATAAGTTTTCATGGTTTCTACTATTTGGTAAGGCTATGTCTCAATTGATTGTTTTAGCGAGAGGTCATGTCAATTTATTATCTATCACGTTTTAAGTGAACTAAAGCGGTGAACTACGATAATTCTAATTGACACGGTCAATAAACTCGATAAAATGACAATGCATGTTTAGTTATGGCGATTTAGCAATGCATGTGACATAAAATAAAATGCAAGCAAAAAGATAAATAAATCCTAGTATGGCCTTTCCTAAAATAGAAAAACTATTTAACTATTACATATTCGGAAACCAACTCCATTGGTCCCTTGAACTTCGGTTGTGGCACGCATCTCGAGGTAACACCGTCTTTATGTATCGCCATTCTTGAAGAAATCCGTCTTTGGGAACTCCGGAATGAATAAAATTACATAATAAAATACATAATTTCCTATTATACATTTCTAACTAAAATAAAATAAATCTATTAAATTACAAAACGGTGATACGAGATCACAATAAAAATTACAACCAAATCGATATTCCCATACATTTCGGGAAATACCAATTAAAATCTAAGGCCATACTAAGTAAAATTACATAATTCAAAAATTACATAAATTAAAATTATGACAATCATAAAGAAAATGCAGCATTATAATATGTATGAACATGCTCAATTTTATGCTAAATCGCCTTTAATTAGCCAATATCGTATATTACTCGGTTTTTACGGATTTGCGTGATTTCAACATTTTATAATCACAAAAATACATAAACTCATATTTATGCATAAGTTAATTACCCTAACCTCTTAGGACTCAAAATTTAGTCTTCACTAATAATTTGACCATAATTAACCCATATTTACAAAATTGTTCATAAATGGACCAAAAATTACAAAAATAAGCTATTAAACTTCAAATAAATCACAAAATTTCAAATAAATTCAAAATTTGAAATTTAAACTCATGAACATTCTGGAAAATTATCATGACACTCATAATGTTCAAAATCTTAGGTTAAGAATTTTGAAATTTTTCCAGAAAAACAATGTTGCGGTTTATCGATTTTTAATAAAATAATCATAAAAACATGGAAAAATTATTTTCATTAACTTTTCAATTTTAGATCTGAAAAAGATAATAAAATGCAATATTTTACGTTTTTCCTAAGTCATAGATTATGTTTTATTAATTTTTCACTAATAATGTCACTATTTATGCTATTTTTCTTCAAAAATCCATAAATCATGCAAAAAGACTTCTTTATAGCCAATTATTTTACACACATCTTGTAAAATTGCATGTGACAACATATTAATTTTCTATGACCAGATTCGAAATTAAACTCATATTAACCTATTTTTCACCTAAATCCGAATTTAATAATGAAAAATCCATTTTTCGAGCATAACAAGTCCAAAAATTATGAAAATTTACAGGTTATCTCAAAATAATATATGTGACAACATATCCAAAAATCAATGGAAAATTCAATGTATAGCTAATTTTAGACCAAAAATGACATTTTTACTCATAAAATCACATTTAAATGCCATTATTGTAAATTATGAACAATAAAAATCCGAAAAATTAACCAAAATATCCTAAAACATTTTAGGACCAGAAATATTAACCTGCATGGATTAATTTCGTAATATCTCATAATAACACAAATTTTACAAGTTTTATATGTTATTCTTATAACTCGGAAAAACTTTTAACCGATTTGCATGCAAACAACCGTGGCTCTTGATACCGATTGAAGGAAATGTAGATCTATATACATACTAACATACTCATATATGTTTAAATTAATTTGTCATAAAATTAAAACGGATTTTATGCATGCAAACAAATAAACAAAATAGAGAAGAAATCATATTCTTACATTGGATGTATCGGTTTTATGGGCACAAAAGAAATCTCCTTTTCTTTTGTTCTTGAGCTTTCCTTATGGATGAACCAAGATCCAAGTGTAGGATCTCTCCCTAAGCTTTATACCCAAGGCTTACTCTTAATCAAATTAATATTATATGAGCTAGTAGAATATTAATCTTGTGAAAAATTGAACCAAAAATGTTTGGTTTTTACTCTCTAAAACCGGTTAGAGGAGAGGGATTTTTAGAGGTTTTTCTCTTTCTAAAATATTAAGAAGTAAGAATGAATAATGATAGATAGATACACACTAATGCATGTAGTGTTTTTATCAAAATATAAGACAAAAATCCTTTTGTCTTTCCTAGGGTGAAACCGGGTAGGAGGGTAGAAAGGGGGAAGAGAAAGACCCAATGCATGCCCTTGTTTGCCTTCACAATGCAAACTAGGGTTGCATGGCTAGGCTCTCTATAGAATGATTGTGTTTTCCACTTATTTAATCAACCACAATTAGCCTAAACCACCTCCAATTTTCGGCACTTATTGTAATATGGATTCCATATTATTTTTGTCAAATGTCAATATGTCATATGTCATATGTAACATAAATTGTTATGTATTTTTAACATATTAAAAATCAACGTATTAATAAAAATACGTCATATACAACAATCAACTTAGTAATTCAAAATTACTTGTACCAAAATATTTCACCAGTTTATAAATCGTATTTATAATAATTCATTCAAATTCAATTGTTTCTTTAAACAATAATTTCATCCGAGTAATGATACAATTCGATTACTCAGACCGTATCTCATTTAATCACATTTCAATTTGATACGTAAATTTTACTTCCAAAATCGTCCGTCAATTTTTCAAGTAATTTAATTAACTCGTAACATTATACGATTAATTAAATGATCAATTAAGAGTGTTGCCCTATAGGTATGACCTAGGGGGTCAACTGATCACCACCGTCACACGACAGTAATGTCAAACTCTAGTCAGCCAATCATTACCGATATATGTTGACCAGTTGACAGTATAAATACTTCCCAATTGTATTCTTTAAAATGAGATTTAATAATGATATTTAAATCATATGATCGCACTATTGTTGAGAACACATTTCCCAACACTCAGGCCGTCATATATAGAATCAAAATGTTGTATGTACATCAAACTGTGGGGCTCTTGCCCGAAAACAAGTCCTAAGTCCAAAATGAAGTCCTAAAGTGTACAAAATGTGTGCGGCACAAGCAACTGAAGCAACAAAAATAGAGACAAACTACTCCTGGTCGCGCCCACTCAGTGACCCTGGCCTCAAGAGCAGCGATCTCGGCGTCTCGGACCTCCAACTCCCTCAACAGGCGAGCCGTCTCCTCCTGGGACTGCGTAAGCTCACGCTCCAGGTTGCGCTCCCTCTGCAAATGACAAAGAAATGCCTCATTTCAATCGTTTCAAATACAAGAAAATTACAAAATTCAAAATGAAGTGAACGAAAGGTTCATACCTGTCGTCCTCGACCGCCAGCAAGTGCCTCAATGGTAGTAGCCCGTAGCCGGTTGGCTACCCTCCACAAAGCCACGTGCCGAGACGGTGCCACCTGCATTTCAATAAACAAAGGTTTTCAATAAAATGGACAAGTGTATTCTTATAAAACAGCAAAAGCCAACTGAATCAGGAACTTACCCTCCGGACCAAGTGCTGCCACTCCTCTAGGCCAGTGTCTGTCATCGCCTCTTCAAAGTCGCGAAGCTCGGAGATCGTCGTCATACCCGCTGCATCAGTCTGGGGATACGCTGGAGGCTCGACGCCCACCTCCTAAACCTCCTGCAAAATTCAAATGAAGTCTTTATTTGATGATCATTCATCGTTTTATCAAGTCAACTCAAATAAGGAAAATGAAGCACTTACCACGACCGGCCAGTACGCCAGCCTCTGGCGAATGAACGCAGAGTAATCCTCGCCAGGAAGAAGAAGAGCGTCGCCACCGGTGTTTGCTAAGTCAGCCTCCCTCTCAGCATCAGAAGGCTCCCTAAACATCGTCCGAGGAGGATCGATGAGAACCGTGAAAGCATCACGAGAGCACTAACGAGTCAAGCGCTCGCCCAGATACCACACTAGACCTATCGACGCCCTCAACAGCAACCGACTCGAGCTACTAGGCCGAAGGACCTTAGCCACGAAAGGAGGGGCATCAAGGTAGTCCGCCCAAGGGCTGGGCACCCACTAAGACAAGCAAACAAGAGATCATTCCTATGATCGTTTCTAAAGAATAATGAATAGGCAAGTGAAGGAAAGTGATTAAGAAGTACTCACGTCACTCAGCTTCAGGGCATTCACGTCCCGTCGACAGACATCGTAAGAAGAGCGCTGGCTCTTCCTACGACACATCACCCAATCCCTCACGACGGGATAGGCTCGTGTCCCAAGCTACGTCCTCTTGGGCGCAAAGCCCGGAAAGTAGGAGTACACCCACGCCTGCAAAACAAGATTATCAATGACAATCTTTCGCCATCCGATAACAAGAAGAAATGATCTTTCATGACACGAAATGAAGGTTCATACCTCCAACAGCAGTCCAGGGCCGACAGTAGCAGGAGAAGTCCCCTTCTTCAGCAGCTCGGGACGAACCATGGCCCTCGTGTAGTGAGTGAGGACCGCAAAGCCAGGAGTGACCCAGTCCCAACGACCTAGGTCACTCAAGTCAGAAAGGAAGGGAAGAAGCTTTGTCGACAGCCTCTCCCCCTTGTCTCCAAGGTAGAGTGAAGATAAGAACCACCAGAGCCACAAGCGAGCTCTCTACTCCGCCGTACAAGGAGGAGGAGCCTCCACCCTCCCATCCACCGTCACTACCGTCGGGATCTTACCAGAAAAGTAATCCCTGACGTAGGAGCTCGGCACTAACCCGGGAACCGTAGCAGCACTCGCCGCTAGGTTCCAGCCGATCAGCCTCCTGGCATCGGCCGAGTCCACCCTCATGGCCGTCGACGGCCACGCCACAGCCTCCACTCCACACGGCAGACCAGAAATCATGCCGTAATCCTATAACGTGACTCCGACCTCGCCAAAAGGCATGTGAAAGGTCGAGGTCGTGTCCCAATACCGATCAAAGAAGGCTTGAATCAGGCAAAGGTTAGCCCGAAGCTTCCTTCCCTTTATCTTCCTCCACGCTCCAACCAAAGCTCTGAAAGCTCCAAGCTCGATGATGGCCTGCTCCTCCTCCGACAGTCTCCCGTAAGCCTTCATCATCATCGTGTAGCCAGAAAAGGACCTCATGTTCCCAGCCTCCTATATCGATTTGACGCAAAAGCTATCTTTAGCCCGAAGTGAAAGAGAAATGAAACGGCAAATGAATAAGTAAAGAAATATGATGAGAGAATAACAAGATTGAGATTTACCAAGCTCTTCACCGTCCTATAGGACATGTGGCTCTCCGCTGCCCAGATGAGATGTCGACCATCCCATTTCTCAGCCCACTGGGGTGCCCTCGCTAGCTCGTGGCCGCCTCGTCCGACGTTGGCCCGCCTCGGAGCCTCCTCCTCAACAGCCTCCTCCTCAACAACCTCCTCCTCGGCGGCCTGCTCAGCAAACACCGCCTCTAGCACCTCCTCGAAAGAAAGAGACAGGTCGAAATCAGTATCCACGTCCATGGGAGCCCTACCTAACGTAGACGCCTCGTCACCTGCAAAATTAGAGTGAATTAGGCCACGTCAAGCGACGGCGAGCCTCGATTAAGGTATTTTCAAGCTTTCAAGCTCCGAAAATGGCTCTTTTCTCGCCATCTTTGGCCATTTATTTCGAAACCCGACTGCTCATGTGGTAAAATCGGTCAAGACAAGTCTAAATTCGAGCCTAGTCATGGGTTTGAGTCGAAATTTCGGCAGCATTTCGTTATAACGGCAATTATGCCTTAGAAAAGTGTCTTGAAAAAGCTGTCGCAAATCAAAAATCCGAGATGGTAGGAATTTTACCCATCACGCAAGGATTCCAAATATCTAGTTTCATCGCAAATGGGCAACCCTAAGGCCATTTTCGAAGCAATTTACGACACAGCTGTGAAACCGTCACAATTCTACTCAAATGCTCAATACTCAATGAAAATTCAAAAAGAACGCATGGTTATGTTCCTTACACTACCAATCATCCATTTCTAATGTCAATTTCACAAGGAAAATTCATTTGGGGGAAAAGCCCCAAATTTTCGAGTTATTTGGGTTAAAAACCCTAATTTTCTCGACTCAAATCAAGCAAAATACGGATGTTAATACAAGAATAGGACACATATCTCGATTAGTCATAATTAATGCAAGCTTTTGATCAAATTTTGGCGGAAAACGATCGGAATTTGAGAGAATTTTGTGTTTTGTTATTATGAATAAACACGGGTTCTGTTGAGTTTTTACTCAGAGAGGGACAAACCCAGGAAAAGACACAGCAGGTGTTGCGCCTCTTCCAAGGGTCACACCTCTTGCTGCGCCTCTTCCTCAGCTTCCCTCCAATTCGACTTTCAAAAATTCGTTATAAGTTCGTTATCATATATTTGGTCTGTTTGATATTTATTCCTCGTCTGGACCCGCACTTTCGAGTAGACTATGAATTGTCATAGTACTTTATCAAGACTTCGCTTGCAACAACGAGCGGATTTTCTCTGACGGTGTTTCGACACGCCTCAATTATTTTCCCCTACGAGAGTTCATGACAGCCGATTGTTCTTCTCCAGACATGGAGTTCGCTTGAGACCGACGCAAGTAGATTCAACCTCAAGTTTTGCCGGAGTTCGCTTGAGACCGACGCAAGCAGATTTCCACCCTGCAGTTTCTACCGATGTCCTGCTGTCCTTCAATATTACGTTTTATTTCCCCTCAAAGAAAGAAGTCTCAGGTATGATCTCTTCTTATGGCTGGCGAGTTTCCTTACGTAGTCTAATGGACTTTAAACGACCCTCCCCGATAGTCGACAGACTCTAAAATGTTCCCGACGACAGGTCCTTGGCTCAGACCCCTTGAGCCGCCTCGCGTCGCCATAGTCGTCAGGTTGTAATCTTCGATTGACCTGATGGCTATACTTTGACTTTCGCCTTGTCCAAGCCTCAGTCAAAGTGGGGGTTCTGTAGATACCTTGTTTCTGCACTTCCCGCAAACCACTCGGTGATGATCGGGCCACTTGTTTGGTACACGGAACGATTTATGACAATTCGTAAGTTTATCGTCAAGTGATAGCTCATATACTTGTGTCTACCCCTTGGTCATCATATACGCGCCGTTACGGTCGTTTTGACAGTAATTAGAGTTCTTTGGAGTCAGGGTCAAAAACCGTCTTCATTTTCTAATAAACCGTCTAAAATGCCGAGTCAGAATGTTCTGGAATGTTCCGGATATTTCTATTCCATATTTCAATTTTTAATCTTTTGGCAAAATATATCCCGAAATTATATTTTAAGCAATAAGGAAGTTGAGATCTACCGCAATTCCATGACAGAAACGCGGAAAATCTTTCTTCCGCAGGAGGAAACTCCTGGGGAAAGGACGCAGCACCTGCTGCGCCTCTTCCAAGAGCCGCAATGGTTGTTGCGCCTCTTCCCCAGCTCCTTTCTGCGTATTTTAAGATCTTTTCGAGATTTATTTCCAAAGTTTTACCGAAACCCTAATTCCTCCGTGTGATTAGTATAAACAGGGACCTTCGTTCCTCATATTTCTCACGCGAGTGTCCGCCCTTCTCTTCTCCCTTTCCATTCTAAGACTGTGCTCTTGCTTATTGGCGTCTACGTGCTTGAACTTTCGACCACGTAAGCTCGGATCCTTCTGAGTACCAGCCTCGTTTTTCATGACTGACCAATTTGACCAACTCCACTCAATCAACTTAATCAATTTAGCTTAATTCCTCTTAAGAGGGCACTTTCGTCATACATTTGAGTCGAGCAATCGCTAATCGTTAACTTAGTCAATCTCGTTTCGTCAAACATGTAAGTCTGAGGGTGTAAATCCCATATTTTATTATTGTACCTTTTTATTGTATAAATAATTGTAAGATTTACGTCGAAAACATATTTAAAACCGATTTATAAAACCAACATTAAACCCTTTTTTCGGATTAACAGATGGCAAACGTCGAGAAGAAACGCAGCAACTGTTGCGCCTCTTTGAAGAGCTGCAGCATCTGCTGCGCCTCTTCCTGAGGTTGTCGCTGTTTCTGCTTTTCTTCTTCTTCCTCTGCTTTTCGTTGATTCGTTCTTTTTTTATTTGATTTCTTTATTTTTCTTCATTATTCATTCGTATAATAATTTTAGCATATAGTTAGTAACTTCTCACTTTTAAATTTCCGACTTAAATCCCAAATAACCAATATTTGCGGGTTTTCGTCATTGAAATCAAATCCGGGTTTTAGAGATTCGATTCGTCCATATCAAGTCTCCGAAATTCATCTTTTGTATATTTTCGTCTGTACATTATCACCTCATCTAATTGAACTTGTGTAAATAAACCTGATTAAATGGTGTTAGTAAACCTAATTAACTTATGTTAGCCAAAATTGGTAATTAATTCGTTCTAATTAATTTAAGTCCGTTCTTTATCGTTTTTATGACCAATTTGCATGTAAATAATCTGTTAACACACTTCCATCCGAGTCAAATATCATTAATCGATCATTAAATTACCAATGAATATTAACGATATGCAGTTCCGGCTTCACAGCTAGAACTCACCTCAGGAACAGACGAAGCGACCACTGCGCCTCTTCCAAGGGACGCAACTCTGCTGCGCCTGTTCCGGGTTGAGCTCTGCCTCTGAACTTCCGTTTCTGCTTTGACCTAGTTCATTAGCTTACGTATTAATCGGCTATTAATCGTATTATCATTACTAATCTGTTCGTTTTCTACCCTTAATTTATTTTCCCTTTCTTTTCTCAAATTATCCGTTTTAAGTGTATTTTCGACGTAAACCAATTATCAAACCATTGTAATTTATTGTAATTATTGTATTTTATTGTATCTTTATTATCGTTTGTTTGTTTTCACATGTAATCAACCTTAAACCCTATTTCGACATAATGAGTGGTAAATTACGTGTTCACCGACTTAGTTAATCTTCACATGCTAGGATTAATTTGTTGGACGTTGCATTGCATGTATATAATCGACAACATATCGAGTATAGATGATTTTTCCCTAATCATTAGTAGAGGCCGCTATCGAGGCTGGCGGGATTAGGTGTTCGATCAAAAGAGCTTCCTAATACGTACCCTCACCCCTTACTCCAGATCTCTGTGAACATCCGTGTTCATTGGCATCCACGAGAGTCATTCTAGACATAGAACGCTAAGGGTAACGAGTTCTTAGTGTCTATGTCACTACTTTGTGTCTTGACATGACGCGAAGTATTCGAACGGTTTCCAATTTTCCACAATAAATTGGTGGCGACTCCACGAATGCAAACGCTTATTTTCCCAAGTGACCCCATGGGCCCCCCGTGTCCACACACACACGAGAATTTACACAAAATATAGTGAGCATCATATGATATCGGAACAAGATTAACATTCGAATCCCATCGCAAAAGGAGCCCTCCACTAAGTCCAACAGAGTCAACACCACAAAAATTGGACTGACCTAAATGAGAAGTTTTGGCTACAGCCATGGGAAGACTACGCATAGTTTCTTGCAAAACCAAAATAGACGCACTATACTTACGGACATACCATTGTAGGTAAGGAATTGTAGAGGCGTCCGCATCTTCTAGTCCTCTACAATTCCAACAGAAGATCGTCATTTCTCCCCGGGTGGCGATTTAGGGTCCGCCACCAGACCGCTAGACGACAAAACGGGTTCAACGTTGTAACAAAAAGGCACAGAAGACAATAGAGAAAATGAAGGAGCATCTACTAAAACAGGATTAGAGGTTGCCTTTGGCCGTTTAGAAGGCCAGGGATCACATGAAGGTTCAGGTAAAATTAAATCCAATTTTCGTTATAAAGAGGGGCTTGGCAAACCTGAGAACAGATCAGGGGGCCTAGTCCCAAATGAACTGGATAAGATAAAAGCATTAGGACCCAAATATCTTACAAGATAGCATGCATTTAGGTCAGAGACCTTAGATAAAGCCAACTTAGCTTTGTGCCAAGAAACTCTTTTAAAAGTGGGACAACTTGAATAATTCAGAAGACCCAAGACCTTCCTTTTAAAGACGAACTTAATTTTTCTAACCATCTGGTGAACAGAGACATCAGACATCCCAATGGGATAGGAACTAGGCCCTTCATGAACATGGGTCAAACCCACCTCCAAAGTCAGCCCTTCTGGTGTTGGGGGATTCAAGCCGAGGCTCAATAAAATATCGTCGTCAATAGGGTCTGGTGCTTTAATCTGAAAACCCGGCGCCGATGATGAAGCAACATCAATAGGCTGAGTAGGTGCCGGAAAGCGGTAAGGACCCCGAATGATCGGGTGTGCCTGGAGCACCGTTTCCCTCGAAAGATCATCACGAACTTCAAAATCAGGTGGGGTATAAAATTGCACAGGAACATCCTCTTCATCATCAGACGGATTAGAAGAGAAGGAGAAAGGCGGCGATGCGCCGCCGGAGTCAAGTAGCACATGAGTACAAGAGTCAAACATATTAATATATGTATTCAATTATTTAAACCTAGATAGTAGTCCCATAATATCACGAGAATAGAAAGGCGCTGAGGGCGGTCCGAAAAGAACAATTAAGCCGTTATCCGCTAGTTCCCAAAGCCTGTTCTTGATAACATTTGCACCTTGGGTTTTAGTAAGAGGACAGTAAGACACTCGATGGTCAATATGACCGCAGGTTTTTGCAGAAACGGAAGACACCCTCATACGAGAAGGAAATCCATTGTTGTTCACGATCATTAATTGTTAAATAGCATCCCAGAATCAACGGTTTTGTAAGATCACTCCAAACCTTAACCTTATAAAATTCCTTGGTGGGAGAATCGAAGGAAAGGCCTCCTCTTCACATATAGTTCCAACATGAGATAGAAGATATGCTGCCATAGAAGTATTCATAAGATGGATCGGTAAGTTTTTGACACGAATCCAAAGAAGAACCAAATGGAAGTTAAGGTTATCTTGAATAGAAGAAGTCGTAATAGGGCGAAGAACCAGGAGGCTTCCTTCAATATTAAGGGACTGGCGCTCACGCAAATAAATAAAATCATCACGATCTGAGAAGATAAATAGGTGATACGGATCCATAGACCTAAGAGAAACCGAGCCTTTGAGCTTCCAATTAATACTAATAGCACTGAGGACACGAGAATCATCGATGAAGCACTGGTTGATAAACCGGCCAAGTAGAACAAGGGATAAATTGATACCCGTTAAATCCAAACATAAGGTAGGCGGAAGCTTAAAGCAAGCCCCAGCCCTAAAAGGTGGTGGTTGAGGTTGAGAGGACATGGTTTTGTATTTAAGGAATGATAGGAGAGAAACGAGGTATATGAGAGCTAGTTTAGGATTTATCGGACAAAATATCGCCCAAAAACATGTAGATCAAACCTCAAAAAGAAGTTACGCAATAGAAGGCTTATGTGGCGAAGAAGTGATGCAGTTTCATAAGAAAGGCCTGCATGTCGAGATTAGTGGGAAGATAGGTTGCATGAAGAGATTAGTGGAGAGCTAAGAAGTTAGGACAATCATGGAGATAGAAGAAAACTTCGGGCGGAAGGAACTCTCAAAAGAGAGATTTTTTAGTGACGGTGATAGGAGTGGGGGATAGTATGCAAAAGTTAGCACTTAGTAGTGATCGCAATTCGCAGGGAAGAATATGAAAGGAATTTTGTGTAAATTACAAATTTGCCCTTAATAATGCCATCATAAAAGACAATTAGAATGTAGTGTGCGAGATTCAATCTGAGCGCCTCATTTAAATCTAATCTAATGGTCCAGATTTGTGAGCACAAACTCAATATATATATATATATATATATATATATATATATATATTGTTAGGCCCAGATTAGCCTGGCCTGACCATAACCTGGCCTGACCTCACAAGGCTGACTGAAGAAGATGAAGATAGGACAATTCTAGTCACATTCTAATCAAGTCGCCTTATCTTACAAGAGAAGCCTGATGGTAAGTACTGAGTAGCCTGGCAGAGTATTAAACAGGCTAAATTAAGCTGAGGAAGAAGCAAAACGGTTATGTAAATATATATATTTGTGTCCTATCCTCAAGGAAGACTAAGTCTAAATTATAAAACCATATTGCCCATGAACCTGGACGTGCAAAGAAAGAAGAAGTTAAGGATCAATCAAATAGGAATGAGTCAACCGGAATATGTCCTATAAATCCGGTAACAGCTCCTACAAAAGGGGAGGGCGTTGAAGACCAGTACAACGTTCGTTTTTATGATTATAAATATTGTAATTCTAGCATTGGCAAAGATATTGATTATTCATTCGTGTGAAATTAGTCTATTACTTATCTTCTCGTCATTTTATTAGCATTCACTTACTTAAACAAAATCCGTATTCAGCTTGTCAAGATAATACAAACAATATTCTTTTCTCCTAAGTCTTTCCTTACTATTCATTTATAACATACCAAATTTATAGAACTAGATACCCTGACTACTCTATAATTAAGCTAGGATCCTTTCGGGAAAATCCCGCTAAAACAATTGGCGCCCACCGTGGGGCATCTAGTTCTTCAACCAATAAAATTCCCTTCATCATTTAATATTCACACACAAAAATGGTGGAACTCACCGCAGAACAACAATTAGCTACGCTGCCCGGCCAAGATCAAAGAATTGGAAACAATCCAAGAGAAGGCACCCCAGCAGAAGCCGAAATCAATAGATCAAGGAATCGAGTCTAGCCTGAAGAAGAAATTGGAAAATCGGGCTTCGGGCTCCAAGACCGATTCGAACCAGGAACCCCATTCTCATCCATTATCAAAAACATTGACTTCTCTAATTTTGGAACCCCGGAGAAGGACACATTATCCAAGACCCCAACCATTCCCAATGATGAGACAAACAAAATCAAGCAAAGAATAATGATGGCTATGCTTCAGAAATCCAAAAACTCCACAACAAAATAGAAAATATACCCGGAGTGCAGGACCACCGTGGTCAAGTAGAAGTTGATGACTTTGCAGATTCACCCTTTGCGCAGATGAAATTGCAAAGATTGATCTCCCAAGAAATTTCTTGTTCCATCCATGAGAACTTATGATGGAACCTCCGATTCACAAAATCATGTTGCCATATTCAAACAAAAAATGTTGGTTGCCTCAATACCCAAAGTGAACTCGTGCAAGTCTCGCATGTGCAAAGGCTTTGGTACAACCCGACCGGAGCAAAGATTACAATGGTTCATCAATCTCCCAAATGGAGGTATCAAGAATTTTGCGAGAATTAATCAATGCCTTCAATCAACAATTCGCGAAAGCAAAGCAGAGATATGGCCAAGAGACCCAAAAGAACTGTTCGGGTGAAGCAACTTCCCGAAGAATCTCTCAAAGAATTTCTCGCCGATTTGTCAAAGAAAAGGTGGCCATTCCCTGTGTGATGAAGAAAAAGCGGTGGAAGCCTTCAGCAAGGAGTCCCGCTGACAAAGTGACATCTATGCGGACCGACCAAGAAAGCATGCCCAACCTTTGCCCCGTTCGGTCCATCGCCTTAGAGCATGTCGATTAGAAGAAGACCTCAACTTCAGGACTAACTCATCCGGAGGAAAGCAAGGCTATGGACACACTAACAGAAAAGCTCCTACCGAAAGGAGGCAATTCCAGATCAAGCACCCTATTCCAGGCCCGAACGATCCAAGTCAATATGGCACAAGAACATAAAGGTAACCTTTCTAGCCTTCCAACTATTCCGGAATATAACTTCTCTATTAATACTGCAGGATTAATCAAACGCCTAGAAAACTTGGGAGATACGGTCGGATGGCCAAAGAAATCCGACAACCCCAGGAAAGATCCAACAAGATGGTGTGACTTCCATCAGGACATCGGACACACCACGGAAGAATGCATCCACTCAGAAATGGGTGGCATATCTTCTAAAGAAAGGCTACTTGAAAGACTTAATCCAGCAGCCAAAGAACAAAAATGAAGAACAAAACAAGAGAGATCCAGAAACAAAGCAGAGACCCTCCTCCTCCTCCCCCATCTATGAAGTCAAATTCATAAATGGAGGTTCGTAAATGTGGTCCGACCAGCTCACCGCCAAAAGAATATCCAGGGAATCCAGGACTTCAACCTCCTTCCAGGCCCAAGTCATTGCCTGCTATTACCTTTGATGACTCAAACCGCAAGGAATATCGATCTACATCATGACAGCCTGGTAATCACCATGCAAATCGGCAAGACAAAGAAAGGTATCAAGAATCCCGATAGACGGAGGCGTTCAATCAACCTGGTGATGCTTGACGTCCTTAAAGCTATGAAGATAGACGAAGGGAAGATCATCAAGAAATCCAGCGTCCTGGTGGGATTCAGTGGAGAAACAAAGAACACCTTGGGAGAAATCACCGCCTACCTATGTAGAAGGCGTGGCTTCATATGAAAGATTTGGAGTAATGGATTGCCTATCCTCGTATAATGTAATCCCGGCGGACCATGGATCCACAATGTCAAAGCAATCCCATCAACATACCATCAATGCGTGAAAATTCCAACAGAATGGGGGATAACCACCATCAGAGGAGAACAAAGGACGGCTCAGGAATGTTACACTCGGGCTTTGAAACCCTCAAGTCGGGTAAATCCCTCGCATAGCAATTAAAGTCACCGTCGGGGAAGAATATATAGCACAATCACGAGATGGAAACAGGAGAAGTCACATTAGACCCAGAATTCCCCGACAGAAAGTACTTGTAGGGTCAGATGCACCCGACTCAATCGGACCAAATGGTCAGCTTTCTCAAAACTAAAATGTCTTGTTTTGCTTGGTCACATTTTGATATGACTGGTATAGATGCGATGTTATTACTCATAAGTTAAATATTGACAAATCCTTTAAGCACGTACAAAGAAAAGAGAAGAAAATTCGCTGCAGAGAGGCATGAAATCATCAATCAAGAAGTTGACAAGCTACTAGACATGGGAATGATCAGGGAAGTAATGTACCCGATCGGCTTGCAAACGTAGTAGTCGTCCAAAAGAAAAATGGCAAATGGAGAGTCTGTGTAGACTACACCGACTTGAACAAAGCCTGCCCAAAAGATCCATTTCCCCTGCCACACATCGATGCAATGGTAGATGCAATCGCAGCCACGAAATGTTAACATTCATGGATGCCTCCAATGGATTCAATCGGATAAAAATGCACCCAGCAGACCAGGAAAGAACAGACTTTCATCGAAAGAGGTATATATTATTATCTTGCTATGCCCTTTGGATTAAAAAATGCGGTGCAACCTACCAAAGGCTAGTCAACATGATGTTCAAAGATCTGATAGGAGACACCATGGAAGTCTACATAGATGACATGGTAGTCAAATCAAAAAGGCGTAAGACCACGTCAAAGACCTGGAAGTAGCCTTTCAAATATTGGAAAAATTCAATATGAAGCTCAACCCACAAAAATGCCACTTGAGTCTCGGCGAGGCAAATTCCAAGGCTACATGGTGACAAAAAGAGGAATAGAAGCCAGCCCTGAAAAGATCAAAGCTATCCTGGAGCTAGAACCACCAAAAACAGTCAAAGATATACAAAAGTCGATCGGAAGAATAGCG
This sequence comes from Silene latifolia, assembly GCF_048544455.1. Taxonomy (NCBI): domain Eukaryota; kingdom Viridiplantae; phylum Streptophyta; class Magnoliopsida; order Caryophyllales; family Caryophyllaceae; genus Silene; species Silene latifolia. The sequence continues at coordinate 4,243,381 of NW_027413640.1, read as the reverse complement.
GCCCCGAACAGATTCATTTCAAGATCATCGTAAATATGCAAATCGTTTTATAACCTCGCTAAGGAAGAACAAGGACTTTCAATGGACCCCGATCATCAGCCGCCTTTGAAGACCGAAAATATATCTATCCTCTCCCCCCTTGCTGGCAAAACCAATCAAAGATGAACCCCGACAAGATACCTGTCAATCACAGAAATCTTGTCGGTGCGAGTCCTGGTCAAAGAAGCAGACGGACAACAAAGACCCGTCTATTATGTAAGTAAAAGTCTATCGGATGCAGAGATCGGTATGGCCTACTTGAAAAATATGTTTTAGCTTTAATTATGAGTTGCACAAAATTAAGACCATATTTTGAAAGTCACCCTATAATAGTCGAACCAATCTCCTATCAAGTCCGTACTTAGGAAACCAGAATTGTCCGGACGAATGTGCAAATGGTCATCCACTAAGCACATACAATATAACATTTGAACCAAGGACAAGCAATTAAGTCACAAGCATTAGCGATTTTGTGGTGATTTTAGTCCGACCCTAGAACCCGACCTAATAAAAGAAGTGAATAAACCGACCGGCGACCAAACGGACCTAGAATGGACCCTATTCGTCGATGGTGCAGCCAACATGAGGGGCACGGGATGGGGTTAGTACTAAAATCGCCACGGGGGGATAAGATAGTACAGGCTATAAGTCGTGCATTTGAGGCTACCAACAATGAGGCGAGAATATGAAGCACCGATAGCCGGATTAAAGGTATGTATTGACCTTGGTGTGCAAAACCTAAAGGTACGTCATCGATTCCCTTCTTATCTCCAACCAAGTAAATGGGATATATACTGCAAAAGACTCCAAAATGATGCTTTATCTGGACGTTGTCCAAATTTTAAAAGGAAAATTTCGAAATTTTAATATTGACCAAATTCCCAGGGATTTGAATACCCAGGCCGATGCTCTAGCCGGCCTAGGATCCAACTTTAGTCCCCTTGACTTCGACAAAATACCCATCGTGCATTTATTAGAACCTGCAATAAATAAACAAGATGAGAGTTTCCCAATCTACATTGCTAATTCTTGGACAAAACCTTACTATGATGGCTACAACAGTGGAATCCTCCCCTTAAATAAGCAAGATGCCGAGCACTAAAAATAAAAGTCGCTTCATATACTATTATTGACAACGTGCTTTTTAAGAAATCGCAGGCCGGGCCGTACCTCGGATGCCTGGAACCACGGGAAGTCGAGCGGATATTATCGAAATTCATGAAGGATACGTGGAAATCACAAAGGTGGAAGAAGCCTGGCAAGCAAAGTACTCAGAACAGGTTATTATTGGCCTACCTTGAGAGCCGATTGCCTGGATTTTAGCTCTAAATGCAAAGCTTGTCAGATTCACGGACCATATATCCATCAGCCATCTGAGGAACTACATTCCATATCCGCACCATGGCCATTTATGAAGTGGGGCATGGACATAGTAGGAAAACTACCTCAAGCACCCGGACAAAAGGTTTTCATGCTAGCAATGACTGATTACTTCTCCAAATGGATAGAAGATGAATCATACAGGCAAGTCAAGGAGGAGGATGTCATAACATTCATCAAACACAACATCATATGTAGATATGGCATCCCCTCTGAAATAGTATGTGATAATGGCACGCAATTTGTGGGAAAAAGAACAAGCGACCTTCTCGTGCTCAATGGAACATCAACTGGTGACATCCACACCAGGATATCCAAAAGCTAACGGTCAAGCAGAGTCCAAGAATAAGGTGGTAATCATTGCATAAAGAAAAAGCTGGAAAGAAGAAAAGGCGGATGGGTCAAGAACTCCCCCTGGTCCTTTGGGCGACGAACCACACCTAAAACATCCACAGCCAAACCCCTACTCCTTGGTCTATGGATGTGAAGCGATAATCCCAGTGAGGTGGACGTTCCATCGCCGGATGCGGCTGAATACAATAATAAGCAATATACCTCTAATGGAGGACAAACTGAACTTAACAGAAGAGCTAAGAGATGCAAAAAGATCGATTAGCAAAGATAGCAACAAAGAGTTGCGAAAAGCTATAACAAGACTGTCAAAGCCAGGGTATTCGGGGTAGGAGACCTTGTCCTCAGGAAAGTCTTCCAAAACACAAAATAAAAGAATCTTTGGCAAATTGGCCCCAACCTCGGGAAGGTCCCTACCTAATTGACTCAATAGTCGGCCGGGAGCCTACAGATTACAAACCCTGGAAGGCGAGATGATCCCAAGAGCTTGGAATATTGCACACCTAAAATTATTTCACATATAAAATATATCTCCCGGTTCAGGTATAATTTTCGTGTTCACATTTCCTGCCTAGCTTGATATGAAATTACATGTATGATACTTGCCATTACGTGAATAAATGCAATATATGATTTCTTCAAAATTGCGTGACAAAGTACTGATCTATGTTCTCATATCTTTACCAAGTAGAATCTTCAATACTTGTTTTTACATACTGCATTTTATTTAAAACAAATCTTAAAGATTGGGGGCTGTAGACACCTCGTTTCTGCACCTCCCGCAAACCACCCGGTGATGATTGGGCCGCATGTTTGATTCGCGGAACGATTTGTGACAGTTCGTAAGATTATCGTCAAGTGTTTGCTCAAATATTAATGTCAACCTCTTAGTTGTCATCTACGTCCCGATACGGTCGTTTTGGCAGTAATTAGAGTATATTCGAGTCCGGTCAAAAACCGTCTCCATTTTTTCGATATTTGTTAAATCCCGAGTCGGAATGTTCGGAATGTTCCGGATATTTCTATTCCATATTTTACAAATTTTATCTTTTGGCAAATAATATCCCGCAATATTTACGAGATAATCGAATTATTTCCGTCCTACCATAACTCAAACGCGGAAATCTTTCTTCAGCAGGAGGAAACCTCCTGGGAATCGACGCAGCAGATGCTGCGCCTCTTCCAAGGGACGCAGTGGCTGCTGCGCCTCTTCCCAGGCCCTTCTTTGCATGATTTACGTATCTTTTTCATATCTTTCCGAGATTCACTTCCAAAGAGTCTCCGAAACCCTATTCCTTCACGTGATTAGTATAAATAGGAGCTTTCGTTCCTCATATTTCTCACGCGAGTGTCCGCCCTTCTCTTCTCCCTTTGCATTCTAGACTTCGTTCTTACTAATTGGCGCCTACGTGCTTGGACTTCCGACCACGTAAGCTCGGATCTTTCCGGGTACCAGCCTTTCCGTTGCATGACCGACCAATTTGACCAACTACACAATAATCAATCTAATTTAATCAATCGTTTTCCTCTTACGAGGGCACTCTCTTTGCATTCGCGTCGAGCATTCACTAGTCGATTCTTAGTTCATCTCGTTCCGTCAACATGTAAGTCTGAGGGTGTATAATCCTCTTTTATTTATTGTATTTTACTTTTCGTATCATCCATTGTAAGATTTATGTCGAAAACACCATTAAAACCGATTTCTAAAACCGTGCTTTAAAACCTTTTTTTGCGGATTTCCAGTAGACAGACGTCGAGAAAAGACGCAGCAACTGCTGCGCCTCTTGAAGGAGCGCGATTCTCGCCGCCTCTTCGTGAGGCCGCCGCGATTCTCGCTTCTTTTCTTCTTCTTAAATCGTCCTCTGTAATTCGTTTTGGTTTATTTGTTTTTCACTTGTTTTCTTAGATTATTCGTTCATTGTCATTAATATTCACATGTATATTGTATCATATAATTCATCATTCATTAGTATGTTTTAAATCATCATCCAATCCGACTTAAATCCCAAATAATCCAATATTCGCGGGTTTTCGTCATTTAATATTCAATTCGGGTTTTAGAAATTCAATTCGTTCATATTGAGTTTCTGAGATTCATCCTTTGATATATTTTCATCTGTCCATTCATTAATTCGTCATCATTCATCATGTTTAGACTAGTTAATTGATTTCAACAGAGGACTCATTCATTAACATCGCTCCTTCTCGTAATTAATCCGTTTGCATCCGTCTTATTCATGTTCTACTGTTTTTATGACTAATTCACATGTTAAATAACCTATTAATCACTTTCATCCGAGTAATTATATATAATCAATCCTTTAAATCACCAATCGACATTAACGATTTGCAGTTCCGGCTTCACAGCCAGAACTCACCCTTGGAACAGACGCAAAGAATCGCGCGCGCCTCTTCCAAAGGGCGCGATCTCTTGCGCTTTGTTCCGAGATGAGTTCTGTCTCTGAACTCCTTTTCTGCCTTGACCTAGTTTATTTATTCTACGTATTAACTAACTATTATCCGTATTATCACTTCTGTTCTGTTCGTACTTCCTTCTTTTATTCTTTTATCAAATTATCCGTTTTAAAGGTATTTTCGACATAAATCGCCTAATCCGTTGTAATTATTGTAATTTATAATTATTGTATTTCTTTTATTGTTTGTATGCCTTCACATGTAAATCAACATTAAATCCTACTTTGACCCAATTGTATGTTAAATTAATTGTCAACCGACTTAGTCTAATTCTTCACATGCTAGGATTAATCTAATGGATGTTGCATTGCATGCATATAGCCGACGATATATCAAGTACGAATAACTTCCCTAATCATTAGTAGAGGCCGCTATCGAGGCGGGCGGGATTAGGTGTTCGATCAAAAGAGCTTCCTAATACGTACCCTCACCCCTTACTCCAGATCTCCGTGAGCACCCGTGTTCATTGGCATCCACGAGAGTCATTCTAGACATAGAATGCTAAGGGTAACGATTGCTTAGTGTTCATGTCACTACTTTGTGTCTTGACATGACACGAGGTATTGAACGGTTCCAATTTCCCATAAAAATTGGTGGCGACTCCTTACAAAATGCAAACGCTTGTTCCCGTTTCTCACCAAGCGCCCCGTGGGCGGCCCGTCATCCACGATTTGGCGACTCATTTGGGAATACACTTACGTGTAGCAAGGGTGAAACTTGAACAAGGTTAGGGAATAAGTTCGTACAAGACAATTGTCGGTTTTCATAACTCGGTCTTCCTAGACCGTTTTATTCGGCCTTCCTAGGCCCAACCCAACCCATTCGACCAATCGTCCCGTCTAAACGGTCCTAATTCTTATTTGGGCCTAAGGATGGATAGCGATTGACGTCATCCATACCATGATGCTTACTCTTGTTTGTATCAAGGGCCTTCACTACTTGAGGAAATGGACTAGGAATCGGCCTTACTCTTGTTTGGCACGAGCCTCTCCACAGACTTCGGGTTTGATGGTTCGGTATGGCAACCTACCCTTTAAACCAAAACCCTTCTAAATGCACTCAGCATCCCGTTATAATGCTTGTATAAATGTGTAAACCTTACGTGATCACCATTTCTAAACAAAACCATGACGAATTTTCAAAAAATCAAAATCCTTATTTTCAAAGCAAAATTTCGAAAAAAAATAGGGCCTTCAATTAGCGCAAAAATCCGGTCAAAACTCTGTCCGTTTGTCGTGTCAAAATTCGGGCCACAAGCCCATTCCAAGCCTCACTTCGAGTCCACTCCTACAGCTACACTACAGTTGGCTAGGACACACATTTTCAAAGACCTTGTCTTTCTTCAAAACTCACTCAACGCAAGTGGCACACACCCACTTCACGAGTCAAAGCTTTTCCTCTTTTAGCAAGTGTGATAGAATGATCGATCGTGTTTTGATTCGTCGCCAATCTCTTATCCAGTTTCCAAGATGCCTGGGTCAAGTGATGAAACAAACCTTCAGCAAATTCAAGAAAGTAATGATCGAATCCTAGCCGCGATAACCCAAATGCAAATCACTCAAGAACAAACCTATGACCGCCTTGAACTTATCGAAGGCCGTATCTTTGATGTAGAGGGAAGGTTGCCTCCCCTTAAAGGTGAAGTACTATAATTTTCCGATGACGAGTCCAAAGATGAGAATCCTGCCCTAGGGGCAACCGCAGCTGAGAAGAGACTCTAATACCTAGAGGAGCAATTGATGTACCTTAAGGGGGATGACATTTACAGGGAAAACAATCGCAAGTATGAAGCCGTCAATTCCAAATTACCCACTAACTTTAGCATGACGGATATCCCTAAGTTTAAAGGACATGAGAACCCTTTGAACCACATCCGCGCCTTCAAGGACTACATGTCTATCAAAGGCATCAAACCCTAGATGTTCTTAAGGATCTTTCCTTCATCTCTCGACACCATCCCGAAGCAATGGTTCTACACATTAGATCACAAAAAAGTCGCTACTTGGGAAGACGCCGCAATCGAGTTCTCAAAACAATACGCGGATAATGCCGAGATCCAAGTCAATATGCGTACTCTAGAGGTTCTTACCCAAAATGACAAAGAAGGATTCACCGACTTCCTAAGTAGGTGGAGGAATACTAGTACTCAACTAGTTGAACGCCCGGATGAGGCTACTCTTGTGGAAAAGTTAGTGGATAATCTCAAACCCATATATGCCAGTCACTTGAGATATCAAAACATCAAGACTTTCAAGGACTTAACCGTACTAGGGACACGAATTGAAGATGACATCCGTAAAGGACTCTTGTCCAAAACGGTAGGTCGAGGATATCAAGGGTCCGCAAGTCGTTCATACGGCTCCACTAGCAAGACCGACGAAGTTAACCTTCTCGAGCCATCCAAGAAAACTAGCCCACCAAGGAAGTTCACAAACCTTGGGGACACGTACTCCAACGCTCTAAAAAGGCTAATGAAGCAAGGTAAACTCCAACCCATTGGACCTACTCCCGAACCCGAAAAGAAGTCCAAATTCTGGGATGAAAACTCCTACTGTGAATACCATAGGGGCAAGGGGCACGACACAGAAAAATGCTACAAGTTGAAACACGTGCTTCAAGATATGATCGAAGATGGTCGACTTCCAATTCCACCAGGGGGTAAGCCCAACAACACTCAGAATCCTCTTGGAGTTCTAATGATTACAAGTGACGAATCTACCTTAGATTGCTCACACCTAATTTCTCCCACCGAAAATGAAATTCATGCAATTGAGAGAGAAAGGCTCTACTCTACCATCTCCCCTACCATTTCCGACTTCATCGCATGGGCAAGAAGTGTAGATAGACAAGTGTGGGAACTAGAAAACATGGTAACGGCCTTGAGCCATCCCAATGCAATGCCTAAAGAACGTGTACCATTGATCTTCTCTCAAAATGCCACTATGCAAGAAGTAGTCGCCGTGGTCGATAAGCTAGTCGATCAAATCATACAACTAGAAAGTGATATCATGAGAATGAAGGAACTAGCTGCAATCAATGGGGTTTGGGCCGATGACGATGAAGACGAATACCTCATTGAAAACTCCTTGGTCAAGGAAATAGTCCAAAATGGTGAAGACCAAGATGTGGATCACCTAACTCGTTCGGGTCGCCCATATCAAAGCACTACTCAAAACGGTCCAACCAATGTCATCACACCAAATGATAACGAAGATGACCCCACTGACCATTTGCTCAAGCAATTACAAAAGACCAAGGCTGATCTTTCAGTCTGGCAACTAGTGGCAAGCTCATTTCGCATCGCAAGCTTTTGCAAGCTTTGGCCAAATTGAATGTAGCGCATAACTCCACTCCCGAAGATGTAGTCAACTTGGTCTTCCAAGAATCACCGAGGCTAAGTAATCCTATTACTTTCTCAGATGAAGACTTGCCACCTTTTGGCGCTAGTCACAACCTTGCTCTATACATCACTGTCATTTGTCTAAAGAAGAACGTGCCAATGACTTTGGTAGATGATGGCTCCGCGGTCAACGTCATACCCCTCAAAACGGCATACAAACTAGGCATGAAGGAGTCGGATTGGACTCCTACAAATCAAGGTGTACGTGCATATGACGGTACACGACGAAAAGTGGTTGGACTTGCTAGCCTAACCATAGCCACGGGACCAATCGAACGAAAAGTTAACTTCCAAATACTGGACATCGAAGCTTCATTCAACATATACTGGAAGGCCTTGGATTCACGCTTCCAAAGCGGTAACATCCACCCTTCATCAAAAGATCAAGATCCCACTAAATGGCAAAGTTGTGACGATCACACGTCACCCATCAAGGCAATAATTGAAAAGCAATCAAACAATCAAGTCCTTGCGGATCCCATATACGAACTTGGGGGCTTCCAAAGTGTGAATGTCATAGAAAGTGAGTTGGCACCCTTATACTATAATCCCTACTCCAACTTGGTGGTCAACCACATCCTCAAATCTCAGGGATACTTCCCTGGAATGCCTTTGAACCCAATTCGGAAGAACACCTTCGCACCATACAAGAAAGGTAACTCGACAAGGATACCACTTGGACTAGGATACCAACCCACAACTGAAGAAGTTCTCGAAATGCTCGCTCAAGTCCAAAATCGCAAGTACGTGGGAGTCCAAATGAGACCGTATCTCCCCACTTTAAATGGATACTTCGTTCAAGAAGGAAGTTCAGAACTCTTCCATGGGTTTCCCGAACCTTGGCATTATCTTGAGAGGAAGTTAGCCGGAATCGAGATCTTTCACGATTGCTACTTCATTCCTCCCGAAACGGTTCCTACCGTCAAAACCCGTCAAGCACCTTGCTTCGACGAACAAGCTGTTAGCCTATTGTTTGGAGAGGACCGATTCATTAGGGCCGCGCAGGATGAGATCATTACTATGATACTTCAGGACGATCGCTTCAACCCCACCGCATTGATCACAGAAATCGACACAAAGCAGCAGAAAGGATGGAGAAAATCTATCAAGTGGACCAACAACCAAGGAAGGCTCTTGAAGCTCACTACTGGAGAAGGAGAGATGTTCAAAGGAGAACCAGAAGACGACGAGTTCGAATCAGAGTCGGAGTCGGAGTCAGAGTCGGAGTCTAGAGAAGTCGTTAGAGAGTCTACTCCTGTTGTCATCCCCACTCCCTTCGTTTCTCCTAGCCTAGCCTCGAGTAGTCACGGTAGTTCGGGAAATGCCCCAATTACTGTTCCTTTGCCGCCACTGACCATGGATCAGTTGGCTCATTTGTTTCAACTTTACTCAAATCTTAATATGAATAAATCAGGTTCTGCTTACTCTCTGTGTTCTTTCGAGTGCAATTCTGTTTATGATGATACTGAGGATGACCAAGACCCAGACTTGACCGAAATACCTCCCTACGTAGCCAAAGAAATATTACAAGAAGGGGAAGGGGGACCAGTAATAGAAGATACCGAACCCATCAACGTAGGAACCGAATTAGAACCCAAAGAACTTAGGATAGTGACTACCTTGAGCTCTACCGAAAGGGCCGATTTCATAGACCTCCTAAATGAATTCAAAGACGTTTTCGCTTGGTCCTACAAAGACATGCCAGGGATCGACAGGGATATCGCCGAACATAGGATTCCGATTAAGCCGGGTTTCAAACCTGTGAAACAGAAGCTTCGACGAATGAGAACGGAATGGGCTCTAAAGATTAAGGAAGAAGTTGATAAGCAATTCAAAGCCGGGTTCATCAAGGTTTCCGAGTACTCTGACTGGGTAGCTAACATAGTACCTGTGCCCAAAAAGGACGGGAGAATCCGTGTTTGTGTTGACTTTAGGGACTTAAACAAAGCAAGTCCAAAAGATGACTTCCCTTTACCTCACATTGACATATTGGTGGACAATACTGCAGACCACGCATTACTATCCTTCATGGATGGATATGCGGGTTATAACCAAATCAAGATGGCCATGGAAGATATGCACAAGACCGCATTCGTCACCCAATGGGAAACATATTGCTATACAGTAATGCCATTCGGATTGATTAACGCCGGAGCTACATACCAACGAACCGCAACTACACTCCTACATGACATGATGCACAAGGAAGTTGAGGTATATGTAGATGACATGATCGTCAAATCCAAGGAAAGAGAGGGACACATTGCAAACCTTCGCAAGTTCCTCGCAAGGCTACGAAAGTACAACATGAGACTCAATCCTCAGAAATGCACATTCGGGGTAACATCAAACTCCTGGGATACGTCGTTAGCCAACGCGGTATAGAAATAGATCCCTCAAAAATCAAAGCTCTGATCGAAATGCCACAACCTCAAACAGAAAAAGAAGTCAGAGGATTCCTGGGAAAGGTACAATATATAAGTCGATTCATATCGAAACTTACCATGATTTGCGAGCCTATCTTCAAGAAGCTCAAGAAAACAGACCACACCTTGTGGGATGATGATTGTCAAAAGGCGTTTGACCGAATCAAGGAGATATTGGCTAAACCACCAGTGCTCATGCCACCACAACAAGATCAACCTCTTGGTTTATATCTCACAAGAATCGAATCGCCATGGGTGCTATCTTTGGCTCAAATCGTAGGAAGTGAAGAAAGAGCTATTTACTATCTAAGTAAGAAGTTCTTGGAATATGAGTGCAAATACTCGCAACTCGAAAAGACATGCCTCGCTCTTGTGTGGGCAACGAAGAAGCTACGTCACTACATGCTTAGCTACTCCGTCAAGATATATTCCAAAATGGATCCAGTCAAATACCTCTTCGAGAAACCCGTCCTCAACGGACGCCTTGCAAGGTGGACTCTGATGCTCTCAGAATTCGACCTCAAATACGTGCCACTGAAAGTTATAAAAGGTCGCGCCGTCGCCGAATTCAAACAGACGTAGACTCTTGGGATCTATACTTCAATGACGCACAGACCATAGACACCTGGTCATTTCCCGACGAGGATATACTTCAAACAGACGTAGACTCTTGGGATCTATACTTTGATGGAGCATCAAATTTAAGAGGATTCGGAATAGGAGTGTTGCTCATTTCTCCTGAAGGTGAGCATACACCGATTGCTGTCAAACTCGACTTCGAGGTGACAAACAACGCTGCAGAGTATGAAGCTTGTCTCATTGGACTACAAGCGCGAGTAGCTTAGGCATCAAAAACCTCCGAGTACATGGAGATTCATCACCGATCATCAACCAAGTTACAGGATCCTGGAAAATCCGAAGCGAAAGCCTCGCGCCCTATCAAGCTAGGATAGACCAAGTGGCTCAATTCTTTGATCACGTAACCTACTTACACCTACCTCGAGAGGAAAATCAATTTGCAGACGCTCTTGCGAAACTTGCATCTTTGATAAATATGCCAGATCACATGATGGAAATGCCTTTGTGTATCGAACGACGATCAGAGCCGGCTTATGTCCACCAAATCACCGATGAAGAAGAAATCGCACAAGAACCCTGGTTCCAAGCAATCCTGAATTTCAAGCTTAATGGTACCTATCCGCCGGATATGGACAAAAGGGGACAACGTGCTATACGCCTATTAGCTTCCCAATACATTCTGATGCAAGGAGAGTTATACAAAAGAACACCTCTTGGTGTAGTCCTACGTTGCCTTGATCATTCACAGGCACGAAATGTGATGGAAGAAGTCCACGACGGAGAATGCGGTCCTCACATGAGTGGGCCTATGATGGCAAAGAAAATCACACGCTTAGGGTATTATTGGACCACCATGGAATCTGATTGCATCAAATACATGAGGCATTGCCACAATTGCCAAATCTTCGGGAATGTACAACATGTCCCTCCTTCGTTGCTATACACAATGACATCTCCTTGGCCATTTTCCGCATGGGGAATTGACATAATCGGGAAGATAACCCCAGCCGGAACAGGAGGTCACTGTTTCATTCTAGTAGCAATTGACTATTTCACCAAGTGGGTAGAAGCGGCTTCCTACACTGCTCTTACGGCTAAAAATGTGGCAAAATTCATACAAAACAACATCATCTGTCAATATGGTTGCCCACATGAGATCATCAGCGATAACGGGTCACACTTCCAAGCTGAAACCGAGCAATTGCTAGCCAAATACAAAATTAAGCATCACCACTCTTCGCCCTACAGACCACAGACTAACGGCGCGGTAGAGGCGGCAAACAAGAACGTTGTCACAATTCTCAAGAAAATGACTGACAACTACAGAGATTGGCCAAGCAAGATACCCTTTGCTTTATGGGGATATCGTACATCGGTTAGGACGCCCACTGGGGCTACTCCTTTCTATTTAACCTACGGCATGGAGGCCGTACAACCAGTCGAGCTAGAAATACCATCCTTGCGTATCCTACTCGAAAGTCAAATCCCTGAAGCCGATTGGAAGAGGGATAGATATGAAGAACTCATCCTCCTGGATGAACGTAGGCTACGCGCCTTACACAATGTCCAAACATATCAAGCACGTATCAAACGAGCTTTCAACAAAAGAGTTAGGCCAAGAAACATCAAAGAAGGAGACTTAGTACTCAAATCGGTTAGAGCTCTTTTACCTGTCGACCCAAGGGGAAAATTCAAACCTAATTGGGCCGGACCATACCTCGTCAAAGCCATACTTCCAGGGGGTGCGGTCAGAATCACAGATCTAGATGGGAATGAGTTTTCAAACCCCACAAACCTTGACCAACTGAAACGATACTATGCCTAGATTAGGACAAAAACGCGCCTCGCGTAAACCCATGTGTCGCTCTTGTGGCACTAAATAAACGGCCCCTGGCCAAGCTGAAATAAGCTAAGTGTCACCATGCTCTTGCATTTTGACAAGATTGTCATCCTCATATCGTCAAATAAACTGAATTCGCACCTTGAGAACAAGCAAAAGCTCATGCTTATTTTCTATGTTCATTACAAGCTCTTGCTTCGAACAATTATTCTTTTACATTTACTCGAACTACGCGCAAGGGTTTGATTTCGTTTTTTTAAGTGAATACGTAGGCAATCCTTCACCGGATTCAACCCAATATACCTAAAATGTAAATAGAAGGACATCTGCATTGCATTTGAAATTCGACAAGAATAATAAAAGAAAATCACGGCGGTTTCTTAACCATTTAACCTTTTTTATTTCATTCATTTTCTAATAATAATAGTACGATACATAATAAAAAAAATAGAATAGGCTAGGATTCTAAAAATCCCTCCTTTTTATTACAACAATAATAATAATAATCAAATAATAAATAAGGACTCGGGCTATTCCTCCATCTTCACCTTGCCCTTGTCATTCTTGTCATATCTCTTGTCACGACCTCGAGCCGGGCGCTCTTGCACCACTTCAGACCTAATCACCAACGGTCTTTCTCGAGGCCTGACTCTTCCATTCTTGCCAACCACCATTTCCGCAACAGGAGTAGTCTTTGATTTCTTTGAAGGACGAATGACCTGAAATCCAGCTTCTTCTTCTCCTTCTGTCAGATGTTTCTCCTTCTCTTTCTCTCCCTCGCGCACCTTGTAGTCAACAGGCTCGCGTTTCCTCAGTCTCTCGCGTTCTTCCGAAGTTGCAGCCTTTCTCCACCTCAGATAGGAATCCGACACCCACAAAGCGTTGGCGGAGAAGCTCAAGAACCACATGTTCCTTTGGGCCCATTTGATAGCCCACTCCCTTCGGCTCTCGGTGGTAAGCGCTACAGCAATCTGCGGAACGGTATCAAAGCCTCGGGATAGTCTGCTTCAACCCAACTTGCCTCATCAACCTTTTGGGAAAGATGCATACCATGAACTCTAATCCCGGAATGCGCACGGACCTAGTAGGATCCAAAGAAGACACTCCAGTAACAGACTTGAGGTGCCACCACGGTACGACCCACCTGATCAACAGGCCATCATCATTCTTCAGCTTGTTCTTCCAATAGTCGCAGACCCGAGTGAAGTCCACCATGTACAACCGCGTCCTCATCGCAATCATACGGGAATGATAGAAAAGTGCATGAATCGGGGCTCGGCGGTGGAGCCGTTCCATAAGCCAAACCTACCAAAAGCAGGTATTAGACACCAAAAAAAAAAAAAAAAAAAAAAAAAAAAAAAAAAAACGAAAACGAAAAAAAAAAAAGAGAAAAGAAAAGAAAAGGTGTCTTTTACCTGTAAGATAACGGGACTCCCCAAAAATGGAAGATCGCGGTTGGATTTCCTATTATCCAAACCCAAGATAATCTCCCCTAAGCACAAGCAAGTGGGCTCTCTGTGACTCCATTTGCTCGATAAGACCCAAAAGACGGGGATCACCTCGCAAATCTTCATCCACGTGTCCATGGAAGACATACACATGCAGCAAACAAAAGCCAAATGCTCTCCTCCTAGCAACATAAGAGACAGTGGGGTCAGCCCTGTTGATGAATCGATCTACAAAGTCCAGCATTCTCACACCTTTCGGGGTAACTAAGCGATCCACCTCAAGTCTAGTCAATCCGAGCAGGTCTCTGAATTTTGTCTTATACCCTTGTGAAGTGGAAGGAATGGCAGGTAGATGTTCGGGGTCCCACCCACCAATAGCAGCAATTTCCTCCGGAAAAGGACAAATATCGCCACCTGGGAACGCGAAAACATGATAATTTGGGTCCCAGTAGTCAAGACAAGCATCCAAGAACGGTTTTACCACCTTAATGAGTTTCAAACTCAATAGAGACCCAAGGTTATGAGCACCCATGTCGTGCTTCTCAATATTCGAGAATTCATTAGTCCATTCCTTCAGGCGGATCTCCAAAGTATTCATAATGACAATTTTCTCTTGAAAATTTATTTTGGGAGTTTTTATGTGGATTAACGGAGAAGAGACGAAAGAATTATATGATTTAAAGCTTCGTCGACGCTTCTATTTATACTAATTGCTGTTTCCAAAAATCCGCCAGAAGAGACAAGCTTGGGAACAGGCGCAGCTCCTGTTGCGCCTATTCAAAGCGACGCAGCTCATGCTGCGCCTCTTCCCCAGACTAACTTCCTGCGATTTCCGCGTTGGGATCTTTCCTAATTCTATAACGAATAATTTCCTATTCCTATGGGATTTTAATTTGGTAAATACGAGCAATTTACCATGTTTCCTGTTTCCTAAATTCGCGGGCACGCATTTCGAGGCGACGTCGACACATTCACCATTTTCATCACACTTACTTCTTCTTTTGTTATTATTCATTTGTTTATTTCATTTTTTTAGGAAGTAAATTTCTTTTTAGGAAATAATTTTCTTTTGTTTCAACATTTTCATTTCTACACTTGTAGATTTCTCTTTTTTTTTTCTTTTTTAGGGGGTAACCCTCCCTACCGTCCGGTCATTTCCGACAAAATTTTTGCATTTTTGCATTTTTGTCCTTTTGAGTCTCATTTTTGCGCTAATTAAGGCCATATGTGTATAAAATGCATGTTTTGCATGATTTCTATGTGAATTTCGGCAGCATGACGGCGTAAACCGTTGTCTACCAAACCTGTTCAAGAACTAACCTGCAGGTACAAGCAACACAACCCAGCAGCAAAGGCACTCAAGCCATCATATATACAAATGTACAAGCAAACTGGGGGCTTGCGCCCCGAATCAAATCCAAAGTCCAGGCAAACTGGGGGCTTGCGCCCCAAACAAGTCCAAAAAATGTTCAAAATCAAATGTACGAGCCTACAGAACTACGCAGACTACTGCGGGGCACCCTCCAACTCGGCAACCCTCGCCGTAAGAGCAGCAATCTCGGCGTCCCGAAACTCGAGCTCCCTCGACAAGCGAGCCGTCTCCTCCCGAGACTGGGACAGCTCTCGCTCCAGCTCACGACCAGCCTGTGGACGAAAAGAAATTGGCTCATGTTAATCAACTCAAACAAAACTGAAAACCAAAAAAAATCCAAAGAAATCAAATGAGGCTCATACCTGATGACCTCGACCACTGACGAGTGCCTCGATGGCGGTAGCTCGTAGCCGGTTGGCCACCCTCCATAGTGCCACGAACCGAGATGGCGCAACCTGCGTTTCAAAAAGAATTCTCAGTAAATTGAACAAGTTTAATCAAATGTGTTCTTACACAAAAGGTATATAAGCTGGAGGCTCACCCTCCGAATCGATCTTTTGCCGATCGTCTAGGCCAAAGATCCGTCACAGCTACGTCAAAGTCACGCAACTCGGAGATCGTCGTCCTCCCAGCTGCGTCGGTGTACTCAAGGGTCTCGGGGTACACTGGGGGCTCGATGCCCGCCGCCTCAACCTCCTGCAAAGACAAATAGCCCTCATTAATCGACGATCTTTCGTCGTAATATGCGAAATCAAATCAAGAAAATAAAAGATACTCACCACTACTGGCCAGTACGCCAACCTCCCGTAAAGGAACGCCGAGTAGTCCTCGCCAGGCAGGAGAAGGTCGTCGCCACTGGCACCAGCCAAGTCCGCCTCCCTCTCAGCCTCAGTAGGCTCCCCGAACATCGTCCTCGGAGGGTCAATAGGAACCAGCCAACGCGCCCGAGAGCACCGACGAGCCAAACGCTCGCCCGGATACCACACGGGACCCATCGACGTCCTCAACAAGCGGTAGGCTCGACTTGGCTCCAGGTCTAAGGACCTCAGCAACAAAAGGAGGCGCTCTAGCGTACTCCGCCCAAGGTCTGGGCACCCACTGCGACAAGATAGGGCAAGGATCATTCCTATGATCAATTAAAAGCAAAGGATAAGAAATGTAAATGAATACAAATGGGATACTCACGCTGCTCAGCTGAAGGGCGTTCACTTCCCGCCGGTAGACATTGTGAGAAGAGCGCTTGCTCTTCGTCCGGCACATCACCCAATCCCTCACCACGGGATAGGCCCTCTCCAGCGGCTCCGTCCTCTTCGGCGCGAGACTCGGGAAGTAAGAATACACCCAGGCCTATAAAACAGAATAATCAATAACGATCTTTCGCAATTCGATAAAGAAAAGAATTTACTTTGGTCTAAAGGAAGGTTCATACCTCCAACAGTAGTCCAGGTCCGACGGCGCCAGGAGAAGTCCCCTTCTCCATCAACTCCGGACGAACCATGGCCCTCATGAAGCGGATGAGGACCGCAAAACCAAAGTGATGACCAGTCCCAACGTCCTAGGGAACTCAGTCAGAAAGAAAGGGAAGAAGCTTCGTCGATAGCCTCTCGCCCTTGTCTCCGAGGTAAATCGAAGACAGAAACCACCAAAGCCACAGACGAGCTCTCTGCTCAGCCGTACAAGGAGGAGGAGCAGTCTCCCTCCCATCGATCGTCACCAGCTCCGGGGTCTTCCCCGCAAAGTAGTCTCGGACATAGGTCCTGGGTACCAAGCCCGGACTTGCAATGCCTTTCTGCGACGGGTTCCACCCGATCAACCTCCTCGCCTCGGCCGAATCCGCCCTCATAGCGGTCTCCGGCCACACCATCTCCTCGGTCCCCCACACGGACAGAAATCATGCCGTAATCCTCCGAGTAACTCCCACCTCACCAAAAGGCAGGTGAAACGTGGAAGTCGTATCCCAGAATCGATCCAAGAAAGCGCGGACCAGGCTAAGGTTAGCCCGCAACTTCCTCTTCACGATATCCCTCCAAACCTGAACCAGAGGACCAAACGCTCCACGCTCGATCATGGCCCTCTCCTCCGCCGACAGCCGCTCGTAGTGCTCCATCGCTGTCGTGTAGCCCGAGAACGACCTGATGTTCCCGGCCTCCTATTATGATTTGAAATAAAGCTATCTTTAGTTTTGAATGAAATTTGCGAGAAGTTTGGACAAGAAGAATGAAAGAGAATAGGTAATGAGTAGTGAATTCTTATTTACCAAGCTCTTCACCGTCTGTAGGGACGGGTGGCCCTCTCGAGCCCACACGAGGTGCCTACTCTCCCAGTCTCGGCCACGCAGAGCTCCCCTCAGCTGACGACCTCCTTGCCTGACGTTGGCCCGTCTCGGGGCCTCCTCCTCCTCCTCGACGGCCTCCTCCTCGTGAGCCTCGCCTCCAGTAGCCATCACCGCGTCGGTGAAGACCTGCTCCAAAGCCTCCTCAACAGCAGCGTCTACCTCCATGGGAGTCCTCCCAGAAGTAGAAGCCTCATCACCTGCAACATTAAAGTAAATTTAGGCCGCGTCACATGACGACAAGCCTTTGTTAAGGAGTTTTCGAGCCTCCGGAGCCCTGAAAACGCCCTTTCCATGCCATCTTTGGCCATATTCCCGCCAACCCAATCACTCGTGTGATAAATTGGGTCAAGTCAAGTCCAAGTCAAAGCCTAGTTCCGGGTTCAAGCCGAAAATTCGGCAGCATTTCGTTATAACGGCGATTATGCCCTAGAAAGGTGCCCTGAAAAAGTTGTCACAAATCAAAATTTCGAGATGGTAGGAAGTTTACCCATCATCCAAGGACCCCAAATATCAAATTTCATCGCCAATGGGCAATCCTAAGGCTCTCTTCGAAGCAATTTACGGTTCAGCTGTGAAACCGTCTCAAAATTCGCTCAAGGGCTCAAAATTCGATGAAAATTCAAAGCAAATACATGGTTATGTTCCTAACATTGCCTAATATCAATTTCTAACATCAATTTGGCAAAACAAATCCATTTGGGGAAAAAGCCTCAAATTTTCGATCAAAAGGGTCGAAAACCCTAATTCTCGCGGCTCAAAATTCGACAAATGTAGATGATTAATGCAAGATTAAGACACATACCTCGATTAGTCATGTTTAATGCAAGCTTTTGAATCCAACCTTGACGGAAATGGTGAAGATTTGAGAGAGAAATTGAAGGAAATGTGTTTCGAAATAATGAAATATAACCCTTCCGATTTCGCGTTTTTACGCGAAAATAGCCGAATTGGGGAAAAGACGCAGCAGGCGCTGCGCCTCTTCCAAGAGACGCAGCTCTTGCTGCGCCTCTTCCTTGTGTTCCCTCCATACGAATGTTCAAAAATCCGTTATGAGTTCGTTATTAGTGGGCCCATCTTTGGGTGCGCCTCTTCTTCAATGCTATTATGTTCTTTTGGTCCGTTTCGACGATTTTCTTTCGTTCCGGTCCGCATTTTATCCCGCGCGACAATATTTTACAGTATTGTCCTAGATCATTTTATCCCGCGCAGCAATATTTTGCAGTATCGCTCAACTCATTTTATCCGGCGCAGTAGTATTTTGCAGTACTGCTCACTCAAGATTTCTTTCACGACGATCAAGATGTTCCTAGTCGTCTGTCCCCGACGCAGTAGTATTTTGCAGTACTGCTCACTCAAGATTTCTTCCGCGACGATCAAGATGTTCCTAGTCGTCACAATATTCCCCAGCAAGCAGTTTGTTTGAGACCGACGCAAGCGATTCAACCTCAAATTTCGCCGAGAGTTCGCTTGAGACCGACGCAGCGGATTCCCAGCCGATTTCTACCGACGTCCTGCTGCTTTCAATATTTCTTGTTTCCCCGCGAAGTTCGACCGAGTCTCAGGTATGATCTCTCCTTATGGCTGGCGAGCTTCCTTACGTAGTCTAATGGACTTTAAACGACCCTCCCCGATAGTCGACAGACTCTAAAATGTTCCCGACAACAGGTCCTTGGCTCAGACCCCTTGAGCCGCCTCGCGTCGCCATAGTCGTCAGGTTGAAATCTTCGATTGACCTGATGGCTATACTTTGACTTTCGCCTTGTCCAAGCCTCAGTCAAAGTGGGGGCTCAGAGACACCTCGTTTCGCACCTCCCGCAAACCACCCGGTGATGATTGGGCCGCATGTTTGATTCGCGGAACGATTTGTGACAGTTCATAAGATTATCGTCAAGTGTTTGCTCAAATATTAATGTCAACCTCTTAGTTGTCATCTACGTCCTGATACGGTCGTTTTGGCAGTAATTAGAGTATATTCGGAGTCCGGGTCAAAAACCGTCTCCATTTTTTCGATAGTTTGTTAAATCCCGAGTCGGAATGTTCGGAATGTTCCGGATATTTCTATTCCATATTTTACAAATTTTATCTTTTGGCAAATAATATCCCGCAATATTTACGAGATAATCGAATTATTTCCGTCCTACCATAACTCAAACGCGGAAATCTTTCTTCAGCAGGAGGAAACCTCGGGAATAGACGCAGCAGTCTTTGCGCCTCTTCCAAGGGACGCAGATGGCTGCGCCTCTTCCCAGCCCTTCTTTGCATGATTTACGTATCTTTTTCATAGCTTTCCGAGATTCACTTCCAAAGAGTCTCCGAAACCCTATTCCTTCACGTGATTAGTATAAATAGGAGCTTTCGTTCCTCATATTTCTCACGCGAGTGTCCGCCCTTCTCTTCTCCCTTTGCATTCTAGACTTCGTTCTTACTAATTGGCGCCTACGTGCTTGGACTTCCGACCACGTAAGCTCGGATCTTTCCGGGTACCAGCCTTTCCGTTGCATGACCGACCAATTTGACCAACTACACAATAATCAATCTAATTTAATCAATCGTTTTCCTCTTACGAGGGCACTCTCTTTGCATTCGCGTCGAGCATTCACTAGTCGATTCTTAGTTCATCTCGTTCCGTCAACATGTAAGTTTGAGGGTGTATAATCCTCTTTTATTTATTGTATTTTACTTTTCGTATCATCCATTGTAAGATTTATGTCGAAAACACCATTAAAACCGATTTCTAAAACCGTGCTTTAAAACCTTTTTTTGCGGATTTCGGTGAGAGAGACGTCGAGAAAAGACGCAAGAATCGCTGCGCCTCTTCGAAGGAGCGCAGTTCCTGCTGCGCCTCTTCGTGAGGCTGCCGCAGTTCCTGCTTCTTTTCTTCTTCTTCGTCCTCTGTAATTCGTTTTGGTTTATTTGTTTTTCACTTGTTTTCTTAGATTATTCGTTCATTGTCATTAATATTCACATGTATATTGTATCATATAATTCATCATTCATTAGTATGTTTTAAATCATCATCCAATCCGACTTAAATCCCAAATAATCCAATATTCGCGGGTTTTCGTCATTTAATATTCAATTCGGGTTTTAGAAATTCAATTCGTTCATATTGAGTTTCTGAGATTCATCCTTTGATATATTTTCATCTGTCCATTCATTAATTCGTCATCATTCATCATGTTTAGACTAGTTAATTGATTTCAACAGAGGACTCATTCATTAACATCGCTCCTTCTCGTAATTAATCCGTTTGCATCCGTCTTATTCATGTTCTCTTGTTTTTATGACTAATTCACATGTTAAATAACCTATTAATCACTTTCATCCGAGTAATTATATATAATCAATCCTTTAAATCACCAATCGACATTAACGATTTGTGCGTTCGGCTTCACGACGAGAACTCACCCTTGGAACAGACGCAAAGAATCGCTGCTGCGCCTCTTCCAAAGGGCGATCTCTTTGCGCTTTGTTCGAGATGAGTTGTCTCGAACTCTTTTTCGCCTTGACCTAGTTTATTTAGTCTACGTATTAACTAACTATTATCCGTATTATCACTTCTGTTCTGTTCGTACTTCCTTCTTTTATTCTTTTATCAAATTATCCGTTTTAAAGGTATTTTCGACATAAATCGCCTAATCCGTTGTAATTATTGTAATTTATAATTATTGTATTTCTTTTATTGTTTGTATGCCTTCACATGTAAATCAACATTAAATCCTACTTTGACCCAATTGTATGTTAAATTAATTGTCAATCGACTTAGTCTAATTCTTCACATGCTAGGATTAATCTAATGGATGTTGCATTGCATGCATATAGCCGACGATATATCAAGTACGAATAACTTCCCTAATCATTAGTAGAGGCCGCTATCGAGGCGGGCGGGATTAGGTGTACGATCAAAAGAGCTTCCTAATACGTACCCTCACCCCTTACTCCAGATCTCCGTGAGCACCCGTGTTCATTGGCATCCACGAGAGTCATTCTAGACATAGAATGCTAAGGGTAACGATTGCTTAGTGTTCATGTCACTACTTTGTGTCTTGACATGACACGAGGTATTCGAACGGTTCCAATTTCCCATAAAAATTGGTGGCGACTCCTTACAAAATGCAAACGCTTGTTCCCCGTTTCTCACCAAGCGCCCCCGTGGGCGGCCCGCTGTCCACAGGGGCTACCCCCACCAACATTTAACTAATACCCAACTGATATCCAAAATTCAGTTGCAAAACAGGCCTTATAATACTGAGCTCAACATAACATACAAACCTGGAAAATCTGTTCTGGATCAGATGACATAAATGGGTCATAAGCCCTCCAGGACAGGCAAGGGACATAAGCCCTCCAGGCAGTGCAACAACCCCACCCATAACACATTAAAGCGCCAGATCCAAGATAAAAGCGGCTCGATCGGTCGAATAATCGGCGAGATCCGATGAGACAGTCAACATCACCTTTTCAAAACACAAGAAGAAAATTTGACCAAATATTTATTCATCCAAAATAAATGGCCTTACCACACACCTAAAAAACATCCATTCCAGGGACATCTCCCCTGGATGGGTCAAAAAAAAAAATGTTTCTAAATATTCATTCCAGGGACATTCCCCCTGGATAGACCAAAACCTAAAAGAAAAACAAAACTAAGCTATCTTTGAGCCAGTGACCGACTCACAACCATCCGCCATTTCCTGATCACCAGACTTTGCCTTGGAAGGAGGAGAATCCACCTCTTCTTCTTGACCCATACTGGCCAAATAAGGATACTGAGCGTCCAAAGCTATCTCATCCCGATCCGGATTCCAATTAGCCCGGTCAGATTCTGGATCCCTCATAGCATCAACCCGGCCTTTCCCGAAGAAGTATTGGGCAGCATCAGCCAACCTCGCCTCCACCAATTCCTTTTCAGCAGCAAGCTCCTCATTCTTTCTCAACTGATCCTGCATTGCCTGCTTCTCAGCCTCCAACTCCTGCCTGACAGCCTTCTCAGCATTTTTCGCAGCCACCTCACAAACTATAGCAGCCCTGGTTGACTCCCTAGCTGTCCCCAACTGAGATTGAAGTACTACTTCATTACCCCTGGATGTGTGCAGGTCACGATTAAGTTTATCCAGTTTTTCCTCCAAACTAGAAACCCTGGCCTGGGCGTCCCTAAGCTGACAAGCAGTAGCCAACCCGGCATCCAATCCCTACATATATACAAAATCAATCAGCCAAATACAAGGCAAAACAAAAAGCACATGAACAATTAAAAATATCCCTTTACAACTAACCTCCCTAGCCTGGGAAGCAAGTTCAGCAGCCCTTGTTACAAGAGAAGTCAGAATAGAAACCACTCTGGTAGACGACTCAAGGGTACTAGCAGACAATAGCTGGTCGCTCATCTTTGCAGAAAACTCATCTATCCGTGCCCGGGCATCATCCATGTCATCAATCCTAGCAGGCACTTCCCTTATACTCCTGATTGGCTGAGCCGGGATAGGTTGTTTCTCTCCTTCCTCTTCTTCCAGGATAACATCTTCCCTCTTTCTTTTTTGAGCCTGGACGATCTCCGGTGACATTACCCTGGGTGGATCTTGAGGAGGCTGAACATCAGAAACCAGGATATCAAGCGTTTTGTCACTCCCACTAGCCTCCTGGCTCTTGGACTGTTCAGCAATCCTAGCCACCCCAGCCTTCAAATCCTTTGCAGAAAAGCTGGCCAGCCTAGCAGAAGACCTAAATACTGAATATATAAAAAATATACGTGAGTATCAAACAAAGAACGACAGGAAGATAACGGCCAACATAAAAGCATACAGAAGACGTACAGGAAAGAGCAGTAGAACTAGGCTTGCCTTTGGGTACTCTGACCCCAGTCAGCTTGGTCTTCATATACCGGGGCAACAACTCCCTGCCCAAACTAGCTGGCCAGGTCCTCTCCTCCTCAGGAATAGCAAGGAAAGCCTCTATCCTGGAAACAGCCTCCTCATCAAGAGGATCACAACTCCAATCAGGAGCTGCAAAAACCGTCAAAATTACACAGGTAAGAATCAAAATCCATTAATTTCATGTAATATATATTGCAAAATAAAAAGTACAAGGAACCTACCGCTCTCCAAGGGAGGATATCTCAGATAATCAAAGCCTGATCCCAAAGTCTCAGTCCGGACAAACAGGAAAGTCTTTGCCCAATTTTTATCATCTCCAGAGTCCAGGTTAGTAATTAATGGAGACATTTTCGATTTTATTCTCAAATTAAAGCGACCATCAACAGGATTTTTCATATGATATACTGCCTTGATATCATTAATAGTAATTACAAGATTATGTTTAGCACATAAATTTTCAATAGAATGGACAAGTTTCCAAACCATTGGCATAATCTGAAAAGGAGATACCTCCATAGCACGAATGGTGTCAATCATTAAGGGAGTAAAAGGTAACTTACAGCCTGCTTTGAACGCCCATTCAAAAATACAGAACCAGCCAGGTGATACCCAGTTAGCCCTGACCGGACAAGACTCAGGGATCCATACCTCAGTTGACTCGGGAATTATTTTCTTCTCCCTTAGAATCTTGTCATAGTTTGTTTTTAGTAAGTTTTCCTCAGGGAAAGAAGAATCCAGAGATTGCAGAGCAGTAAAGACAGAATCCTGATACTTGAAAGCCACAGCACGAGCAGGAGGATCAATTTCCCTCACCTCTTCCTCTTGGATGTCGTGGGTTTCAGCTCAAAAGCAAGCGGACAACTTTTTGGGATGCAGGACGTTTTTTGGCTCCCATATCTATTATTGTCAGATTTATTGTGGTAAAGTTAAATTATTTAAAGAGTATAAAGTAGCAGAACAGGATTGCTGAGAAGTAGGGAAGAATTTCAGAAGAAAATTTAGCAAAGAAATTGGAGGAAATTTTGGTGGAGAATAATCTCATCCCAAATACCGTATTTATAGAAGATGAGCAACGGCATGAAAACCCTAGAAATTGCAAAACTCTCAGCATGACATCACCTAGCCGTTACAGTGTCCAACGGTAACTAGGAGTCTAAGAGTCATTGATTAAGTATAATTCTCTTTATTATTTCAACCCGGTAAAAGTTGACATCTCACCCCTGGCCTGATCCAGCACGGGTAAAATGTCAAGGGGCAATTGTTAGGCCCAGATTAGCCTGGCCTGACCATAACCTGGCCTGACCTCACAAGGCTGACTGAAGAAGATGAAGACCGGACAATTCTAGTCATTCGCAATCAAGTGCCTTATCTTACAAGAGAAGCCTGATGGTAAACCGAGTAGCCTTTGTGAGTATTAAACAGGCTAAATTAAGCTGAGGAAGAAGCAAAACGGTTATGTAAAGATATATATTTGTGTCCTATCCTCAAGGAAGACTAAGTCTAAATTATAAAACCATATTGCCCATGAACCTGGACGTGCAAAGAAAGAAGAAGTTAAGGATCAATCAAATAGGAACGAGTCAACCGGAATATGTCCTATAAATCCGGTAACAGCTCCTACAAAAGGGGAGGGCGTTGAAGACCAGTACAACGTTCGTTTTTATGATTATAAATATTGTAAGTCTAGCATTGGCAAAGATATTGATTATTCATTCGTGTGAAATTAGTCTATTACTTATCTTCTCGTCATTTTATTAGCATTCACTTACTTAAACAAAATCCGTATTCAGCTTGTTAAGATAATACAAACAATATTCTTTTCTCCTAAGTCTTTCCTTACTATTCATTTATAACATACCAAATTTATAGAACTAGATACCCTGACTACTCTATAATTAAGCCGGGTCCTTTCAGGAAAATCCTGCTAAAACATATATATATATAGATAGATAGATAGATAGATAGATAGATAGATAGATAGATAGATAGAGAGAGAGAGAGAGAGAGAGAGAGAGAGAGAGAGAGAGAGATGGGGGTGCTTGTAAGTCCACTATATCTTACAAGTCCCTAAGTCCTCATATGGACCATATGATGGTGGAGATGGAAGGTTGACATTACATCTCAATGAAGGGTCATAAATCTCCCTCCCTAATCCTCCATAACTTCTTCCTAATCCTCCATAACTTCTTCCTCATTCTAATCTCCCCTACTCACTTCCTCATTATTCATTCTCTGTCACTTTTCTCATTCCCTCATTCTCTCTCATTTTCCTCCCATCCTCTCAAAAAAAAAACAAACTACAAAAAAAAACCAAACTAAAAAAAAAAAAAAACAAAACAAATCCACATCCTCACCAAACCCTACAGCCACCACGCGCCTCACCACACCACCATGCCTACATCCACGACAACACCAAACCCGACAGCCACCACAAGCCACGAAACCACCACCACCTTTATTCTCCCTCTTGTCTCTGATCTACCCAGAAAACACGGCATGCCAGCCACCAAACCCGACAACAACACGTCGACACCACCGCACAACCCGACAACACCACGCCGACACCCACCACAATATCGCCATCTCACCGCACCAACGACAACCACAAACCCGACACACCACCGTTCTTCTTTCCTTTTCAGTTATTGTTTTTTTTTTTTAATGTTTGGGTGTGTGGTCTTGTAATCGTTCATGTGTGTTGTTTGTGTATTTCAATTATTTTATTTTTGTTTTTGTTTTTAATTTGTAGTTTTTAATTGGTGTTGTTATTGTTATTGTTGTCGGGGTTGTTGTTTTCGTGGTTTGTCTTTTCAGATCCGGTTTTTTACATTTTTTTTTTGTTTTTTTAAATATCGTATTTTCAGATCTAGTATTTTTTTTTCATATCTCGTATGTTGAATATCGTCTTATTTTATATTCTCTCATTATGTGTAGTTGTCGTAGATTTAATATAGTTGTTGTCGTCGATTTTTGATTTTAGTCTTATTATATATTTTTATATAAAAATATGAATTAGTGTAACTTTGTTGGAACTAAAGTTGTACTATTTGGTAATTTTTTTTTGGAAAATATAAAAATATATTAATTTGGTAATTTTTTTTTTTATTTTAAAACTTTGTTGGAACTAAAGTTGTACTATTTACGACTAAAGTTGTACTATTTACGACTAAAGTTATACCATTTAAGATTAAAGTAATACTCTTTAAACATTAAAGTTACATTATTTACTATTTCGGGTGTAGTTCCAGAGCAGATTTGTTACCACGTAAGCTTGTAGAATGATGACTTTGCTTGACTCTTCCTTTCGGCCTCTCCTGAAACAATGAACAAACTGAGGGCACGGCTTGGTACCGAGCGAACTCACTCCGACGCTCAAGTCAGTAAACTTAAAAGGGATTAAGTTGTGTGTTACTTGGCACAAAGTATATTGTAGAGAGATAAGGGAGTTTATACCAGATTAGTATGTTTAATTAATTATTTTCGGATCCTTTCCTCAATGAGGGTTGAGGAGTATTTATAGTCTTTCACCTTTTGTCACGTAGTGGCCAAGTGGCCAAGTGGCTAGCAGGTGGAAAGACTGTTCTACCCTCGGCCGGGGGACCCATGGCAAGCCGGCGGGCCCTGTTGACTCTATGCCGAGGGGTCTTGGATGTGAGTACGCGGATGTGTCTCCCGGCTGGCTGATTGACCAGCCGAGACCCAAGTGATAGGCCGACAGGCTGCGTCGGTTAGGCTGTCCAAGGTGTTGACTTGCTGTGGATATCTTTGACCTTGCTCAATATGTTGACTCGGTCAGCGGGTGCAGAATATGCCCCATCAATTTCCCCCCAGCGTAGTCTATGCCGTGGTATGGACCTTCAATGAGTGTTGAGCGTATTCTGCGCAAGTAAAAATTTCTGCCCCGGCTTCTTCTTCCTCGGCTTAGTTCTGCTTAGGCCGTACCGTATCCCCCCTCCACATGGATGTTTAAAGGGCATCAAATGTGGAAAAGAAAATGGCGCTGGCCGAGACCGAGGTTGTGAGTGCCGTGTGCTTTTGATTGCCCCCAGGCGGTGCTGCCAAGCTTGGTTGAACAGCGGGCCGTTTGGCAAGTAGATACCAAGGTGATCGGAGCCATTTGGTGTTCACAATTAAGCATATGTGGTCGTTGGTCAATGGTCGATACAAAACACAATTTATACTTCACAAACAACTCTACAATTAGTAAAGAGGCAAGTAAAGGTCGGATCCCAAGGGACGGGTATTGAAATGAAGATTCTATTGTAACTAGTGGTGTCTAGGGGTGTCACAAATTGGGTTGATGTAGAAGGTTACTAAACTAAGATAGCAATGAAAATAAACTAACAAGATAAATAAAATAAGGGTGTAAACAATTGATTAAAAGCACTAGGGTGTCATGGGTTTATAGGGGAATCATGGGATATGATCATACAAACATGTTCTCAAATTATAAGCAAGCAATTATTGTTGTGATGGATTGAGTTGGGTTATATCTTACAATCCTAGGAAAGTTTGGGTCCCGGAGCCGAATCTCTTGGATTGTACAACACCTACAAGTCGACTTAATCTTCCCTACTTAACACATGCATGGTCTAACAAGACTCGAGTTGGGTTATGTCTTACAAGTCAAGTTGAAAGGATAGAAGATGATAGTAAATGCAAGGATTCATAGGCTTAGCATTTCATCAAATATAACATGTGCATGTATTAAGATCAAAACAAGCAAGCAAATAAGATATGAAAGCATATTAATTTAAGCATGAATCATTCCCCATGTTGGTTTCCCCTAATCACCCATTAAACCCTAGCTAAGAGACTACTCACTCATTATCATATTGATCATGCTAGAAAGGTTGTCAATCATACTAACATAATGAAACATGATGAATAAATGAAAGTAATTAGCAATAATTAAAAAGGGATTAAGAGATTATACCTACTAATGATTCCAATAACAAAGCAAGAATAATAGAAGTACTTGAATCCTAGATTGAGAGGTTGTCAATCTCCCAATAATAACCCAAATAATCTTCAATTACCCAAAATAAAGTAAGAACAAGAGAGAGATTAAAGAACTAAAACTTGGATTAAAACTTGATTAATATTTGATTACAATATTGAAGAGAGATTTGATTGATATTAACTACACTAATTATTGATAAGAAGAACATGCTCCTCTAATTAGACTAATGGGGTATTTATAGTCAAAATTAGGGAGGATGCATTAGGGTTAACTAAGGGCTAAACTAGTAATTACACTTTTTAAGTTGAGCAAGGAGCCTCCGGGATTATCCGAGAGAAGGGCTTCTCCATTTCGTAGCTTGAAGAACGAAAGCTGTCTTTGTCTTTGTGATCCGTGCGGCCGGGAGTCGGGACGGCCGGATGCAGGATGGACGATCCGAGCGGATCAAGGAACAAGACGCTCGGACTGGGCATGGGGAATCCGAGCGGATTCTGGTGAGGACGCTCGGACTGGCGAGGACGGACGGATTCTCTACAATCCGTTCGGATTGTAGTTCAGCAGCTTTCCTTCTTCTTTTTTCTTCCTTTTCTTCATGAATTCCTTGGGGATTTCCTTGGGGACTCAAGGATCCTTTTCTCAACAATGCTCTTCTACTATGCTATGTACAAAGGCCTTCTAGTCTTGTCTCTCCTTGATGCTTGGTCATTGAATATGATCAATTTAGCCTTGTTTTGCCATGAAAATGCAAGATTCTTACTCCTTTCCTACCAAGGGATCAAAATCTCAAAGAATATGCAAAACAAAGAACTAAAGATAAGAAATGACCCAAATAGGCACTAAAAAGCATGGAAACAATGGTAATTCGGGGGGCTAAATATGCGCCAATTATGGTCGCATCAAATATCCCCAAACCGAACCTTTGCTCGTCCCGAGTAAAGAGGTGACAAAGACTAGGACCAATACTAACCTAACCTAATAATAATAGCCGATATGAGACAATTAGCGGGTCTCACTCCGCCCCTTCAACTCACAACAAGACAACCATGAGGTAGGATGCCTTCTTGCAAGGCAAGGTGGATCTTGCCAAAATGGCGACACATCCAAACATTAAGCACACAAAAACACATAATGGATGCATCTACAAAAAGAATAGCCACTTTCCTCATCTAAGCGGCGGAAATTATCTACAAGGGAAGCAATTCAAGGGTACACAATCCTTCATAGATGCAATTTGTTCAAACTACTAAGCCTAGAAGGATACCAATAAATCACCTCCAAAAGGTGTCAAGCTAGGGTACCTTTGTCCTCAATCGTTAAATGCTTTTGTCAAGAGTAGACTCCCTATGGTGTTAGAAACACTGGAGGATTGCGGAATTCCCCCTCTTGCCTAGACAAGAAGAAGGGTCGTCCCCTCTCTACCATGCACAAAAATGGATACGATGGAAAAAGGGATCAATAAAATTTGAGTTTCATTTGGGAGTTTGCTTTTGTTTTTGTTTTTCCCCCCAATTTCTTGTGGCATTTTGACTTTTTGAGAACACTTTCTTTGCCATTCTTTTTGATTTTTGGCATTTCAATACTTGACAACTTTTTGCATTTCTTTTTGAACATTTTCAAAGTCACCCCAATTAGTAACGAGGGTGCCTTGTATTTGAAGCTTTAGGAGTTCTATTTTTGCTCCTCTTTTCTTTTGATGCATTTTTGGCAAACTTTCTTTCACTTTTCATTTCATTGAACTCAAATTGATTTCTTTTTGTGCCCATTCCCTTTGATGACAAAAATGTATGGTAGAATATGGATGAATGATGGAAGTATGCATGGTTTCAAGGGTCACCTTGGAATAAACGGTAGCCAAGGAGTTATCACACCACAAGGTACTCTTGACTAGGCCTTAAACCATGGGTCAAAGGATACTAGCATGACACATCCTAGGGTGTTTTACAAGTATTCTAACAAGCAAAGTCTTAAGAAGAAAAAGCATCTACTAGGGCCTATATACACTTGTCAAGCTTCCCAAGTAGACGGTTTCGCAAAATTTTTCTAACATGCAACTACATGCCATGATGCAACTAGCATATACACATCCTAATGCATATGATTCTACCAACTAATATGCCATATAAACTAAATGCAATCCTAAGTTCACATTGTTTTACCGCATCAATCAAAATAAAGCCACATAGTCATTAACATAAAGAGGAAAAAGGAGATTGGAAAGATCATACCATGCGGTCTTCAATATCCTCATGTCTCGGATGTGGCGTAGTCAATCAAAGTGAACAAGGATGAACAAACACAATATATACAAGACAATATATACAAAGGAAATGAACTTGTTTTTGGTTTTTCAATTTTTCAAATTTTTATGATTTTTGAAATTTTTCAATTTTTATGGTTTTTGAATAAAAGTTAAGTGTTAGAATTCCCATCCCCACACTAATATGGGCATTGTCCTCAATGGCCAAAATGATGGAAATTATGCAAAGAATGATGCATGATTTCTATACTAAATGCAATTCTACACTAAGCTATACTACATGATGCATGGTTTTTGTTATGACGGAGAGGATAATTTAAATTACCTCCCGTTGCGTATGCATTAACTTCCCCAAACCAAGTAAGACACTATTGCTAATGTCAAAGCATGGGGGAGTTCATGCACATGCTATGCTATGCATGAAACTAGATTGTCATTTTGGATTTTACAAATGGGAACAATAAAGAACACCTCAAAGGAACCGAGGTATGAGTCCTTTGATGTTGCTAGGACTAAACCAACAATGATCAAAATGAAATAAAATACAAAGAGATATAGACAAACCATGGGAGTGTAGGAGTCTCCAAGGCTAGTCTTCCATCATGCTATTATCATCACCATCTTCACCATCTCTTTCTTCATCTCCACTTGCTTCTTCCTCAATATTATCATCAATCTCCTCATCATTTCCAACAACCTCATTGTTTTCCACCACGTCCCTAGATGCACCCGGAAACAAGGCTTCTCTATCCGCCCAACTAGGCAAAGGACAAGATGGATCAAGGAGTCCTTGCCTAGCTAGATGTAGGAGGGGAGGATATTGAGCCAAATAAGCATTCTTCCGATCTTCATAAGCTTGCTTGTGCATGGCTTGCATAAGAAGAGTTACATAGTCTTTCCCAATTTCAACTCCTTGTGGTTTGAACTCTTCATAATCATAGGGGTAAGGTGGTATAACAATGGAAGAGGAGGGAGTTTCATGATCACCCTTTTGTTGTTGAATGATGTACTCGGCTTCTTCGGATAGGGGAAGTAAATAGTTGGTCCGGTGGACACTAAGACGGCAAATCTTTGCGGGTAAAGTGAATGATCGAGCCTCACTTGTAAGCCACCCATACTTGGTATCAAGGGAATTGTGAACAACCCACTTAAACTTGTTAATCAAGGTGGACATATCAATAAGATGGCCACCATCCTTAGCCTTGTACTTGCTATCCTTATTGAAATTAGGATCAAAGTGCTTGGCTAGGACCGTGACAAGGCCGCCATTAACAATTACGGTTTGACCCTTCTTCCCACTATCTACATGGAGCCATCTATCAACCAATAGCCTCAAAGAATTGTAAGGCTTGGTGTGAATTCTTCCAATATTCAAAGTTGATTCAAGGAGAATAAAATCGAGTCCCGTGAAATGATTGGTGTCTTTCCTAGCAATTATGGTATTTCCCACAACTTTGTGCCATATTCTTATGCCCGGATGATGGACCAAAAGAGCACGACAAGCTTTAAAATCTTCAAATTTCTTCCCGGAGATTGCCTCCCAAAGAGGCTCGGGATCATACTTCCCATATTGCTTATAAAATTTATGTTCATCGCTAAGACCCAAAATTTCACCCAATTCCGGAAAGGTAATGCGTCTACTAGTGTTAGCTAGACGAAACTCAATATTTTCCCTATTCTCAACTTTTGTCACTTTTAAAGAACTTAAGAATTCCAAGACAAGGGAGGGGTATGTTACTTCCTTCATATCAAACAATTTCTTTAAACCCATGGCATTGAAAAAGACTCTTGTTTGTTCAAGAACACCCAACTTCTCTAAAGTATCTTGGCATATGAATTTGGTGGATTGAATTTGTTTCATAGCAAACTTGACAAATGTATTTCTATGGGAATCGGAAATGAATGTTACCTCCGGATAATGCAAGAGTTGATTAATTACCGGAGTAGAGTGTGATGCTTCCATAGAAATTTGTTGAGGTGGTTGCACTTCCAAGCTTGGTGTTGATACCACCATTGCCAAAGCCTTCTTCATTTGTAGAGCTTTTTCCCTTTGAGAGAGAGTTGTAGTCTTTGGTGCCTTTGTTGCCTTTGCTTTTGCTTTTGTTGCTCCCTTTGTTCTTGCCATTTGATGAGCTAACCAAGAAAAAGATCAAAAATCTTCAATTTGTAGAATGCCCAAATCGATTTTGAAAGTGAAAGGCTTTGCCTTTATGAGAACAAAAATCAATTCAAAGGTGAAGATTTTGTGCTTGGTTTTGATTGTTAATGAAGATGGAGTGATTGATTTGTTATTTGAAAGATGGTTTGATTTGATTTTGGTGAGTTTTGTTGAGGGTTTTTGTTTTTGAGATGGAGAGGATGAGGGTTTTGATGTTATGGGTAGTGTTTATGAGTGAATGAATGAATGAATGAAGGTGGGGTGGGTATTTAAAGAACTCGACAATATTAGGACGCAGGGACAATCCGTGCGGATTAGGCGCAATCCGCTCGGATTCTTGACTTCAAATTTTCAAAAATCCCGCCTAGAGACGGGCGGATTCGGGGGAATCCGCTCGGATTCTTTTTGGATGAGACGGGCGGATTTCGTGCGGGGACGGACGGATTGTTGTCCAGAGATTTTTCTTTGTTTTTCTTCTGCAAGATTTGCAAGACGGGCGGATTGTTCACAAGACGGACGGATTACGTGAGACGGGCGTCTTTCGAAATCCGCTCGGATTCTTCAACGATCAAGAATTTTGCGTTTTCAGCTCAGCCCAAGACGGGCGGATTCTCGGCGGGGACGCTCGGATCCTCTGCAGACGGGCGGATTCTCGGGAATCCGCTCGGATTGGTCCTTGTGTACACGGATTGATTCCATCCGTGCACCAACGCATTCCCTTATCATTCTTTCTTTCTTTCTTTCAAATCTTGTGTTCTTCATTGCGGGGGCACTACTAAGGCATGAATAGCCTAGGCAATTGCCATCCCCACACTAAGGTAAAGCACTACACATCAATTAAAATCATTAGTCCCTCCCTCACTTCTCTCTTTTCATGACAATTATTTTGATCAAAGTAAAAATAAATCCAAAAATGACAAAAAATGCAATACAAAAATTAAATGTAAGTTAGGGAGTTAGAAATATTTACAAGTGGTGGTTTAGGGAGGACTCCACCAAACTCTCATTCTTGATGAGATGTCAAGGAGGCATGTTCAAGGTGTTGTTGATGTTGCTCAACACCTTGAAGAAGTAATCAAAAGCTTGTTCATTGTTATGGTAGAGGTCCTCAATAGACCGTGGCTCTTGTTGTTGATCATGATCGATGGCATGCCCAATGTAGGGATTAAAGATCCCTTCAAATTCGTCGTCCCAAAGACCACAAACTTCATTGAGTTGATCATTGAAAATCTCTTGCTTGGATGGAGACAACTCTCCCAATTTCTTCTCTTGGCCAATGAGGCCATCTTCTTCTTCCTTGGTTGATTTTGATGAGCTTTGCAAGCTCTTCTTGTCACAATTCACTTGCTCTTTGAATGGAGCATCTTCAACTTTCTTCCTCCATTGGAGTTCCGATTTCTTATTCTCATCTTTCCGGCTATAATGATCAATCATGAAACATGGCTCATGCAAACGAGGAGCTCTCATGGTCTTGTCAAGAATAAAAGTTATGCTTTCATCTCCCACTTCTAGAGTGAGCTCTCCATGTTTCACATCAATCACCGCACCCGCGGTGTGTAGGAAAGGTCTTCCTAAGATGATTGGAATGTTGGAATCTTCCTCCATATCAACAATGACAAAGTCCACCGGGATGAAAAACTTCCCAATTCGCACGGGGACATCTTCCCATATCCCTAGCGGTGTCTTCGTCGATCTATCGGCCATTTGAAGAGTGATATTGGTACATTTAAGCTCTCCCATTCCCAACCTTTTACTTACCGAGTACGGCATGACACTCACACTAGCCCCTAGATCACATAAGGCTTTGTTGATCGTTGTGTCGCCAATGGTACACGGTATTGAGAAGCTTCCCGGATCCTTTAATTTTGGAGGTGAACTCCCTTGAAGTATTGCACTACTCACCTTAGTGAAGGCGATAGTCTCAAGTTTTCGGATTGACTTCTTCTTTGTGAGGATATCTTTCATGTACTTTGCATAGGCCGGAACGTGATTGATTAATTCCGTGAAAGGAATTGAGACTTCTAAGTTCTTCACAATTTCCATGAACTTTCCAAGTTGATCATCAAATTTAGGCTTGGCTTGACGACTTGGAAAAGGAAGTCTAATCACAATGGGCTCCTTTTCTTTGGCTTTGTCTTCATTTTTCTTTGAGCTTTCTTCTTTTGATGATTCCCCTTCTTTGGGACCTTGCACCACAACTTCATTCTCACTAGCTCTCACAACTTCATCCTCAACTTGCTCCTTGATTGCTTCATATCTTGTACCACTTCTCAAGTGAATGGCACTAAACGTTTCATGTCTAGGGGGATTACTTTGAGGTGGTAATTGCCCCTTTTGTCTTTGTGAGCTCGAAGATGCTAGTTGGATCAATTGTGTTTCCAACATCTTGGTGTGAGCTAGAATGTTGTTGATGGTGGTGTCTTTTGCTTGGCTATCTTTTTGCATTTGGGTGAAAAATTCTTGTTGATTCTTTTGCATTTGGAGGACCGCTTTTTGGACATCAAAACTTTGGTCATTGTGGTGATTGTATGGATTTTGATTTTGGTAACCTTGGTTTTGATTGAAAAAGGGTCTTTGATTTTGATTTCTCATGGGTGGTGGAGTGTATGTTGTTTGAGGGTTTTGGACATTTTGGCTTTTGTATGAGAGATTTGGATGGAACTTGGTGTTTTCATTGTAAAAATTTGAATAAGGGGTACCACTTTTGTAAGCTTGGAAAGCATTGACTTGCTCGGTTGTTCCCCTACACTCACTTGAGTCATGACCCAAGGTTCCACAATTCTCACATATCCCGCTTGGAATTGATGAGGATGCCGTCATGGCATTGACATGATGCTTTGATGATTTTGAGCTTTCCTCAAGTCTAGCCATAGCTTGTTCAAACTTCAAGTTGATTGTGTCAATGTGAGCACTAAGTTGAGCACCCAATTGAGTAACGGTGTCCACTTCATACTTTCCTCCTCTAGTAGCCTTGCGAGGCCTACTATATTGCGAATTATGGACCGCCATTTCCTCAATCTTGTTCCATGTTTGATTGTCATCAACTTCGGTGAACATTCCATTTGATCCCATATTGAGAATGTTCCTTGAATCTTCATATAAACCATTCCAAAATTGTTGCACTAAAAACCATTCGCTAAGTCCATGGTGAGGACATGAGCGACAAATACCTTTGAACCGCTCCCAAGCTTCATACAAAGATTCTTCATCCCTTTGCTTAAAACCCGTAATTTGAGCTCTTAGCATATTGGTCTTTTCCGGTGGGTAGAATTTTTTGTAGAAAGCTAGAGCTAGCTTCTTCCAAGAATCTATTCCAAGGGTGGCCTTATCAAGGCCCTTCAACCATTGCTTTGCGGTGCCGATTAACGAAAAAGGAAATAAGACCCATCTTATTTGGTCTTGAGTCACGCCCGTTTGAGAGATAGCTTCACAATAATCACAAAAGGTTTCCATATGAGAATGAGGGTCCTCACTAGGCACTCCCCCGAATTGGCTCCTCTCAACTAGTTGAATGAAGGCGGACTTGGCAATAAAGTTTCCGGTAAGATGTTGTGGGGTAGGAGTACCATTTGGTAGATCCTCCTCGGTGGGTATAGAGTGTGACGAGAATTTAGGCATTGTAGGTGGATTTTGTGTGGTATTGTTTAATGGGTTTTCTTCTCCTTCTATTGCGAAAGGATTGACAAACTCACTAGTGGGTTGAACAACTTCACCAACACCTCCCAAATTCCTCCTAACAAGTCTCCTATTATTTGTCAAGGTTCTTTCGATTTCACGGTCAAAAGGTAACAAATCTCTTTGTAACCTTCTAGACATGCAAAATATCAAACAACTCAAAAACAATTAGAACAAACCTTGAGGAGTTTTACTTCCCCAAGGTGAAAAAAGACACAACTAAAAACAATAAAAGAAATCTTAAATCAATTAAACACCGTCCCCGGCAACGGCGCCATTTTTGATCGGAGGCATTTGGTGTTCACAATTAAGCATATGTGGTCGTTGGTCAATGGTCGATACAAAACACAATTTATACTTCACAAACAACTCTACAATTAGTAAAGAGGCAAGTAAAGGTCGGATCCCAAGGGACGGGTATTGAAATGAAGATTCTATTGTAACTAGTGGTGTCTAGGGGTGTCACAAATTGGGTTGATGTAGAAGGTTACTAAACTAAGATAGCAATGAAAATAAACTAACAAGATAAATAAAATAAGGGTGTAAACAATTGATTAAAAGCACTAGGGTGTCATGGGTTTATAGGGGAATCATGGGATATGATCATACAAACATGTTCTCAAATTATAAGCAAGCAATTATTGTTGTGATGGATTGAGTTGGGTTATATCTTACAATCCTAGGAAAGTTTGGGTCCGGAGCCGAATCTCTTGGATTGTACAACACCTACAAGTCGACTTAATCTTCCCTACTTAACACATGCATGGTCTAACAAGACTCGAGTTGGGTTATGTCTTACAAGTCAAGTTGAAAGGATAGAAGATGATAGTAAATGCAAGGATTCATAGGCTTAGCATTTCATCAAATATAACATGTGCATGTATTAAGATCAAAACAAGCAAGCAAATAAGATATGAAAGCATATTAATTTAAGCATGAATCATTCCCCATGTTGGTTTCCCTAATCACCCATTAAACCCTAGCTAAGAGACTACTCACTCATTATCATATTGATCATGCTAGAAAGGTTGTCAATCATACTAACATAATGAAACATGATGAATAAATGAAAGTAATTAGCAATAATTAAAAAGGGATTAAGAGATTATACCTACTAATGATTCCAATAACAAAGCAAGAATAATAGAAGTACTTGAATCCTAGATTGAGAGGTTGTCAATCTCCCAATAATAACCCAAATAATCTTCAATTACCCAAAATAAAGTAAGAACAAGAGAGAGATTAAAGAACTAAAACTTGGATTAAAACTTGATTAATATTTGATTACAATATTGAAGAGAGATTTGATTGATATTAACTACACTAATTATTGATAAGAAGAACATGCTCCTCTAATTAGACTAATGGGGTATTTATAGTCAAAATTAGGGAGGATGCATTAGGGTTAACTAAGGGCTAAACTAGTAATTACACTTTTTAAGTTGAGCAAGGAGCCTCAGGGATTATCCGAGAGAAGGGCTTCTCCATTTCGTTGCTTGAAGAACGAAACTGTCTTTGTCTTTGTGATCCGTGCGGTGGGAGTCGGGACGGCCGGATCAGGATGGACGATCCGAGCGGATCAAGGAACAAGACGCTCGGACTGGGCATGGGGAATCCGAGCGGATTCTGGTGAGGACGCTCGGGTGGCGAGGACGGACGGATTCTCTACAATCCGTTCGGATTGTAGTTCAGCAGCTTTCCTTCTTCTTTTTCTTCCCTTTTCTTCATGAATTCCTTGGGGATTTCCTTGGGGACTCAAGGATCCTTTTCTCAACAATGCTCTTCTACTATGCTATGTACAAAGGCCTTCTAGTCTTGTCTCTCCTTGATGCTTGGTCATTGAATATGATCAATTTAGCCTTGTTTTGCCATGAAAATGCAAGATTCTTACTCCTTTCCTACCAAGGGATCAAAATCTCAAAGAATATTCAAAACAAAGAACTAAAGATAAGAAATGACCCAAATAGGCACTAAAAAGCATGGAAACAATGGTAATTCGGGGGCTAAATATGCGCCAATTATGGTCGCATCACAAGGATCGTGCTTGAAGAAGATACGTCGATTGGCATTCTGTCAAGGAGCGTGTTGAAGAAGTTTTGTAACTGTTTATCGATTGACATTCCATGGCTGCATGCTTGACACGTGGCTCGGCGTTGATTGGTTGACGCCTCATGGGCTTTGCTCTGATTGGTCGGATTGAGTGGGCTTTGCTCTATAAATAGAGCAGTTACCCCCTCATTTTGGCCTTCCAAATTTCATTTTCTCAAAAAATTTCCTCTCGTTTAGTTTTTCTTTCGCAAAGTTCCTTTCTCTTCCTAATTTCTCGAAGCGTTACTCGGTGTAACATTTCCTTCCAAGGTAATCAAACAAATTCTTCAATCTTTTTCTTGTTAAATATTCGTTGTCATGTCTTCTGCTGATGCCGGACCTAGTAATTCTGCGCCGGGGGTTCCCGTCGCGCCTTGATGAAGAGGAGGCACGGCCGCCATCCCGATAAGGTCCGGGGCCCTAGGTCTCCTTCTCCCGAGGTTGACGATCGTATTTGGAGGATTTCTCGGATGATGATGATGGTGATGATGACGGTGATGATGTTGATGATGATGGTGATGATGAGGAAAGGACTCATTCCGATGAGGAGAGGCCGCATCTCCTGGATCACGCGCGACGCTGTAAGATCGGCCCGATCATGCTTGGACCAACAAGTTCGCGATTGTTGCAGTTCGAACTTTTCGAACATCATTTCTCCTTCGGCGGGGAGTATAGGATTGTTATTCCTAAAGAGGGTCAGGCCGTCTGTTGCCCTCCCCTGGGTTGTATCGGCGTATACACGAGACACTGGAGTATGGGCTCCGGTTTCTCTCGAATGCATACGTTCTTTGCCATAATTAAAGCAATGAACGTCGTTGTGGCACACCGCATCTGTTGGCCATTAGGACGATTGTTGGCTTTGTGTGGCTATGCCAGTTTAAGGGGTAGGCCCCAACGGTGAACCTATTCCACCGGCTTCATCACCTTCTTTGAATGTCCAAGGTGGCAAGGGGTGGTATAGCATACGAGACCAGAGTCGGGTTATATCACCGTCTCTCGAGCTTACTTCCTGCAAGGATTTGGAAGGCACGGTGGGTATATGTTGAGGTTCGGGGATTATCCTTTGCCCGGTCCTTCAAAGCCGCATCAATTTGCGGTGTGAGAGTCGGGGGGAGCGTGAGAAATATGTCTCCTGGAGTAAGCTTAAGATGGACGCCTTTAGGGTCCATCTCAATGAGGACGAAAGGCGGGCGATGAAGCTGTTTGAGGCTGAGAAGGATGGGACGCCGAAGGGATGGATGCCCCTGACGCAGATCATTCTTCAGGATGAGCTGCTCTGCCACGTTGGCCTCATACCGGCCCTCGAACAGGGTGAGTGGGGTCGGTGTGAGGCCCATCTCTGCTTTTAATGTTTCTCTACCTTGGCCTTGGTTTATCTTCTTTCGTTTAACTTTTGCCTCGTTTCTTTTACAGACCGTTTTGGCCCGGATCTGTCTGCGTATCCTCAAGAGGATGGGACTTGACAAGGACAAGAAAGTTGTTGATTTGCATCCTAAGGCCCAGACACGTGATCGCAGACAGGGGCCAAACGACCTCATGGATCAGCAGTTGAAGGCCCTAGATGTGACGGCGGCCCAGGCAAAGGTTGCCAGTAAAGTGTCGCGCCGTAAACCAAAGGCAATATCTATGGCGGCGACGGCGTCAACTCCGGCTCCGTCTTCGATCCCTGTGGTCCAAAAGGAGAAGGTGGTGGTCGTCGACATTACCGATGAGGAGGTCACCGTTGCCGAGGAATCTCCTCTTTTACGTAAGAGGAAAGAGACAGCGTCTGCTGCTGCCTCTGCTACTGCTACCGAGGCCGGCAAAGAAATGGGTCCTCCAACCAAGAAGGCCAAGCCTGGTACAGATCTAACCTGTGGCTCAGATTTAGCTGGTTCATTAGGCGTTCGATGACGGGCTCTACGGCATGTCAATGAACGTTGACATGGATGCTTTGTCCGAATTTTTTGTAGATCAACCGCCGCCGTCTACCGGTCCTACTGAACGGCGTATTGAGAAGCGACCTACGCAGACGGGTGATAAAGATGCCGCCGTTGTCTCCTCCTCCCAGAAGCCTTCCCCCGCCCAGATTAGGAAGATGCTAGCGAAGTGGGCTGACATGGCCGGTGCTCATATTATGGAGCAAGAAAAGATCATGGCCGAAGCTGCCCCACAGCTTGAGCGGCTCAGGCTTGAGCTCGCTGCTGCGAAGAAGGAAGCCGAGAGGGCCAAGGTCGAGGCTGAAAAGGCGGTCCTTGCTGAGCGAAAACTTAGGGAGGACGCTGAAAAGGCGGTCCTTGCTGAGAGAGCCAAGGTTGAGGCTGCGGAGGCTGATGCCGCTAAGCTGCTGGAGGAGCGTGCCAATCTTCAGGCAGCCTTCGATTTTGCTGTTAAGAAGAGGGAAGAATGGAAGTCTCTGTATTTGGCTCAATCGAAGTCACATAGGAACACAAAGGCAATCCTCACCCAGAGGGAGGAGGACATTGAGACGCTCCAAAGCGTCGTCCTCCCTAACATGTGCGCCCAATACCGGGACCTGGCCGAAGAAGCCGCCAGGGAAGTGATCGGAGAGCTCTTTCCTGAAGGCTCCTTCCCGTGGCAAAAATTTGACGAGCTGTTTGATGATAAGCTTGATGCTAAGGCGAAGGCCGCAGAGGCGAAGGCTGCGGAGGAGGCAGAGGTGAAGAAGGAGAAAGAGGAGGCTGCGGAGAAGGCGGCCATGCTGAAAAGGTGAAGGCGGCCAGGGAGGAAGCTGAGAGGGCAAAGCGGTGAAGGCGAAGCTGCCAAGTCGGCT
Source organism: Silene latifolia (assembly GCF_048544455.1). Lineage (NCBI taxonomy): Eukaryota > Viridiplantae > Streptophyta > Magnoliopsida > Caryophyllales > Caryophyllaceae > Silene > Silene latifolia. The sequence continues at coordinate 4,201,949 of NW_027413640.1, read as the reverse complement.
CGGGTCGCCCACCAAAGATGATCTTGCTTGATGTCGCGGTGGCGGCAAAGAACGAGCATAGGGAGACGGGCGGTCGTCACCGAGTTCACCGGCATCTCGGATAAGCCGCTGTTCGGGGGCCAATTATTAAGCCTTTCCTCCTGCCATCTTTTGGCACTTCATGTCTTATGTCTGTACCCTTTTGATGTTCCTTCTTTTTTGTAAACCTTGGTAGGTAGTGTTTAGGCTATCCCTATGGGGACGGCCGTCGACTTCTTTCTTGTATTACCTGTAAACATTTTTAATAAGAGTTTGTTTATTTTGCCTCTGGCTTGGCCGAGGTCTTTTTCTCATTTTTGTCTGAGTTGTCTTCCTTCGTTATTAATTGAGCACTTTTTCTTTCGTTTCTACCTTCGGCTTTGGCCGAGCGGTTAGAATGCGTATCTCATTTGTACTTAACGTTTTTAAACATGTTGGCGTGTCGGTCGCTTCCTCCACCGCCCGAGGCGGTCAGATTTGCGTTTCCCAACCGCCATTGTGAACATGTTAGCGTATCGGTCGTTGTATCCCCGTCACTCTCGGTCTAGCCGAGGCAATCGGGAATTCTGGCGCTGTGACAGCGTTAAATATCTGTAGACGTGTTGATCGCTTCCTCTTTCACTCTCGGCCTGGCCGAGGCGTCCGATTTGCGTTTCTCAACCGTACTTATACGTTCCTAAGCATGTTGAATCAACTGCTGTGGGGCAAGTCGTGTTTCCCCCGTCACTCCCGGCTTTGGCCGAGGTGATCGAGTTTACGTTTTGACTGCTGTTGTAAATATCTTGGTATGACTGTGGGAGGGACACTTCATTTTGATAGGAAACTTGGAACATTCTTCATTAGATATAATCGAGCGTTGGGGTGCCCACAACGGTCTCGGACACCTCCGCCGCTATACGAAGTATTTTCTAAGATTGTCGGTGTTCCAGTGGCTCATTAGAGGCACTCCCTCCATGTCTGTCAGCCGGTATGTACCCGGCCTCATTTCTTCAACCACTTTGTAGGGTCCTTCCCAGTTGGCCGTCATTTTGCCATGGATGTTTCCTTTGTTGGTGGCGGCTGACTTTCTTAGGACTAGATCTCCTACTCTTAAGTCTCTTTTGTGGACCCTACGGTTGTATGCTCTTCTCATTCGATTTTGATATACTGCCAAGTTAAGCCGTGCCGTGTCTCGGCTTTCTTCGACAGTGTCAGGGAGACTCTCGGACCTTCCTCATTCTCGGCGGGTCAAAGGTTTGCCTTCTGAATGTTGGCACCGATGCTTCAACTGGCAGGACGGCTTCAGACCCATATACTAGGTGGAATGGACTGTACCCCGTTGCTTCTTTCTCCGTGGTTCTAAGGGACCATAGGACGTCGGGTAGTTCATCAGCCCACCTTCCCTTTAGATCTTCAACCCTCTTTTTCAGCCCGTTCAGGATTGTTTTATTAGCTGCTTCCGCCTGCCCGTTGCTCTGAGGGTGGCAGACGGAGGAGTATGCAAACTTGATACCGAGCTCTTCTAGCCAGTTCATCACCATGTCACTCCAAAACTCTCGGCCGTGGTCAAACACCATGACTTGGGGTAACCCAAATCGAGTTATGACGTTCTCCCAAATTACTTTTCTTACGGCCGTCGTGGTTTTGGCAGTCCTTGTTGCCTCGACCCATTTGGTGAAGTAGTCAACGGCGACAATCAGGTACTTTCTTCCTCCGGAGGCCGTTGGAAATGGCCCCAATAAATCCATCCCCCACTGTGCAAAAGGAAGGGGACTAAGCACCGGTTGCAGGTCTCGGGAAGGTGCATGTATCACCGGAGCATGCATCTGACAATTTTTACACTTCTTGGTCTTAGCTCTGGAATCCTTAAGCATGGTAGGCCAGAAGTAGCCGGCTCGAAGAGCTTTGTGGGCTAGTGTTCTTGCCCCCATGTGATGTCCACAGATGCCTTCATGAATCTCTGTCAGTATGAGCTCTGCATCGGCTGGGCCGACACATTTCAAAAGTGGTCTTATCACGGACCGTCTGTATAGTTCTCCTTCGAACACCAAGTACCTTGCGGCGATCCTTCTTATCTTCTGGGAGAGACTGCGATCCTCCGGTAACTCATTTGTAAGTTTGAATTTCATTATCGGAGTCATCCACGTCGTCTCGGCTTCTATATCGCCCACCATGCCGACGGTCTCAGTGATGCTTTTAGCATTCCTGATATCCACCAGCACGGTCCGGCTGACATTCTTGATGCTTGAACTGGCAAGTTTCGAGAGAGCGTCGGCTCGGTTGTTCTTAGATAAATGATCCAAGACCCAAATTCATATCGATTTAGGCACGGTAGGGCCGATTAAACTCTTATCAATATAACTCGGTGGATTAACGTTTCAATCGATTCTACTTCTAGAACTCTTGGTCGATAAATTACATTAACATTTATCTTTAGCCCGGAACACATGCGACTACGGTCACGAATACTTCCGTTGAGCTCAATCCAAATTTCGAATAAATGTGTCCATGATCCAAACCCACATTAACTTGGGCACGGTGTGGACGATAAATCCCTCATCAACATGAATTCGGTGGATAGACATTTATCACCCACTTCCCCTACGTAACAAGGTTTGTACCCCGGTGTGGTCGAGTGCACTCCCTCACGAAATAGATTTTCATGGTTTCTACTTTTTGGTAAGGCTAAGTCTCAATTGTTTATTTTTAGCGAGAGGTCATGTCAATTTATTATCTATCACGTTTTAAGTGAACTAAAGCGGTGAACTACGATAATTGTAATTGACACGGTCGATAAACTCGATAAAATGATGATGCATGTTCTAGTTATGGCGATTTAGCGATGCATGCAACATATAAATAAAATGCAAAGCATAAATTAAATCCTAGTATAGCCTTCCTAGAATAGTAAATCTAATAAACTATTAAAAATTCGGAAACCAACTCCTTTGGTCCCTTGAACTTCGGTCTTGGCACGCATTTCAAGGCAATACTTTCTTTAATGGATCGCCTTCTCGAGTGGCACCGTCTTCAAGGAACTCCGGAATAAATAAATTACATAATTTCCTATTATACATTTGTAATTAAAATAAAAATAAATCTATTAAATTACAAAACGGTGATACGAGATCACAATAAATTACAACCGAATCGATATTCCCATACATTTCGGGTAATATCAATTAAAACTAAGGCCATACTAAGTAAAATTACATAATTCAAAAATTACATAAAATTAAAATATGACAATCATAAATAAAATGCAGCATTATAATATGTAAGAACATGCCAAATTTTTATGCTAAATCGCCTTTAAGGAGCCAATATCGTATATTAATTGGGTTTTTACGGATTTGCGTGATTTAACCTTTTATAATCACAATAATTACATAAATTCATATTTATGTACAAGTTAATTACCCTAACCAACTTAGGACTCCAAATTAGTCTCCACTAACATATTGACAATAATTAACTTATATTTCTTAAAATTGTTCATAAATGGACTCAAAAATACAATAATTACATCATAAACTTCAAATAAATCATTAAAAATTTTAAATACATTCAAAATTTGAAATTTAAACTCATGAACATTCTGGAAAAATACCATGACACTCATAATATTCAAAACTTAGGTTAAAAATTTCGAAATTTATCGAGGAAAAACAATGTTGCGGTTTATCCGATTTATCAATTATTACCATAAAAATATGAGAAATATTATTTTTATTAACTTTTCACTTTCAGATCTAGAAAAAGTGATAAAATGCAACTTGTGACGTTTTTCTTTAGTCATAAAGTATGTGTTAGCAATTTTTACTAATTAAAGTCACTATTTATGTGATTTTTCATCAAAAATTCATAAATCATGCATAAAGACTTCATTATAGCCAATTATTTTACACACATCTTGTAAAATTGCATGTGACAACATAATAAAGTTCTATGACCAGATTCGAAATATAACTCATATTAACCTATTTTTCCATTTAAATTCGATTTTATCTTGAAAAATCCATATTTCGAGCATAAAAACTCATAAAATTATGAAAAATTACAGGTCATCAAAATATAGTATATGTGAAAACATATCCAAAAATCACTGGAAAAATCGAAGTTTAGCTAATTTTAGTCCAAAAATGACATTTTTATCATAAAATCACATTTTAATGCCATTATTATATAAAATGAACAATAAAAATCCATAAATTAACCAAAATATCCTAAATACATTTTAGGAGAAGAAACGTTAACATGCATAATGGATTTCGTGATATATCATAATAAACACAAATTTATAAGTTTTATTTGTTAATCGTATAACTCGGAAAAACTATAATCGATTTGCATGCAAACAACCTAAGGCTCTTGATACCGCTTGTTAGAAATTATTAATCTCATTAATTTACATATTCATATATGTGAGAAATTATATAGTCATAAAATAATTACAAATCTTATGCATGCAAACTAAATAAGAAGAGATAAGAAAATCGATTTCTCACCATCTAAATTTCGGTCATTTGTGGGCACCAACAATATCTCCTTCTTGTTAGTTCTTGAGCTTTCCAACAATGGATGAACAAGATTCAAGTTTAGAATCTCTCCCAAAAGCATATACCCAAGGAAACCTCTTAAAGACTAAAATAATATGATCTAGTATTAGGATTAGTCTTACTTAAAATTTTGACACAAAAATATTAATTTGTTGTCCTCTATTTCGGTTAAGAGAAGAAGAGATTAGTGAGTTTTATTTCTCTAGGATTTTCACAAATAGTAGAGAGTTTTTTTATCTATTTCTTTCTTACTCTAGAAATTATAGATTTTGAATGAATAATTTTATTAAAGAGAAAACTCCTTCTCTTTTTCTTTTGTTTTGGCCGAAAAAGGGGCTTGGGTAGGTTGCCCAATACTTTTCATTTTTGCTCTTCACAAGAGACTAGGCATGCAACCCTAGTTATAGGTTTGTTCTTCTCAAGATGTCTAGTCTTGCATTCCTACAACCTAGGGTTACGATTGTGTCTCCATTTAAATATAAAAAACACAATATAAACTATATACTCCCACTCTTATTTTTGGTACATGCATAAAATGGAGAATCCATTTTGTTCCGGGTGTAATTACGGAGCAGGATTGTGACCACTTGAGCTTGTTGAATGATGTCGTTGCTTGTCTCTTCCTTTCACTCTCTCCTGTAAAGATGAACAAACTGAGGGCTCGGCTTGGTACCGAGCGTACTCACTCCGACGCTCAAGTCAGTAAACTTAGAGGGATAAGTTGTGTGTTGAACTTGGCAAAGTATATTGTAGAGAGATAAGGGAGTTTATACCAGATATTTCAGTTAGTTTCTCAATGAGAGATGATGAGTATTTATAGACTTTCACCTTTTGTCACGTAGTGTCCAAGTGGTCGTAGCAGGTGGAAAGACTGTTTTACCCTCGGTCGAGGGACCCATGACAGGCCGGCAGGCCTGGTTGACTCCATGCCGAGAGGACTGGATGTGAGTACGCGGATATGCCTCTCGGCCGGCTAGTTGTCGAGCCGAGACCCAAGTGACAGGCCGACAGGCGTTGTCGGTTAGGCTGTTTATATGTTGACTTGCTGTCTTTTAGCTTTGACCTTGCTCAATATGTTGACTCGGTCAGCGGGTGCAGAATATGCCCCATCAATTTGCCCCCAGCGTAGTCTATGCCGTGGTATGGACCTTCGATGCGTGTTGAGCGTATTCTGCGCATGTCGAACTTCTTCCTCGGCTTGGTCCTGTTCAGGCCGTACCATATCCCCCCTCCACATGGTTGTGTAATGGACATCGAACGTGGAAAAGGAAATGGCGCTGGCCGAGACCAAGGTTGAGAGTGTCGTGTGCCTTTGATTGCCCCTGGTCGGTGCTGCCAAGATTTGTTGATCAGCTGGTCGTTAGCAAGTAGATACCAAGGAGCATGTCAAAGAAGATTTGTCACTGTATGTCGATTGACATTCCGTGGCTGCATGCTTGACACGTGGCCTGGTGCTTATTGGTGGACGCTTCATGGGATTTGCTCTGATTGGTCCACTGAATGGGCTTTGCTCTATAAATAGAGCAGTATGCCCCTCATTTTGACCTGCAAACTTCTTTTTCTCAAAAAATGTCCTCTTTCTAGTTTTCGAAGCGTTTTCTCTTTCTAATTTTCGAAGCGTTACTCGGCGTAACACTTTCTTTCAAGGTAAACAAACAAATTCTTCCCCAACTTTTATTTGTTAATTAATTGTTGCCACCATGTCTGCTGCTGATGCTCTGCCTAGTACCTCAACTCCGGGGGGCGAACCGTCGCGTCCCGATGAACAGGAGCCACTGGTTGTCACCCCGATAGGGATCGAGGGTCGCAAGTCGCCTTCTCCTGAAATTGATGAGAAATTTTTGGAGGATTTTGCTGATGACGATGATGAAAAGACCCAATCTGATTCAGAGAGGCCGCATTACTTGTGGCACGGCGAAGCCTGCTCGATTAAACCCGATCGTGTTTGGACGAACAAGTTCGCTAGTGTCTCCGGGCCTGAACTTTTTGAAGACCATTACTCCTTCGGCAGGGGGTATAGAATTATTGTCCCTGAGGGTGATCAGGCAGTCTGTTTCCCTCCCGAAGGTTGTATCAGCGTGTATATTAGACATCTGGAGTATGGGCTCCGATTTCCTCTTAATGAACACATCGCGGCCATAATCAAAGCCATGAATGTCGCCGTGGCACAACTGCATCCGTTGGCCATTAGGACGATTATTGGCTTCGTATGGTTTTGTCTTTTTAAAGGGGAGGCCCCAACGGTGAACCTTTTCCGCCGGCTCCACCATCTTTGGCAGTCTACCCTAGGCGGCACGGGGTGGTACAGCGTGCAGACCGAGCCGGGTTACGTGACCGTCTCCAAGCTGACATCCTGCAAAGACTGGAAGGGGCGGTGGGTATATGTTGAGGTTCCGGAGGACTATCCACTGCCCCGGTCCTTCCAGCGCCGCGTCAATTTGCGGTGTGAGAGTCAGGGGGAGCATGAAAGATATGTCTCCCGTAATAAGATTAAGATGGACGCCAAGAAGGTCTATCTTAAGGACGACGAAGTGTGGGCAATGAGCCTATTCGAGGCTGAGAGGGATGGCACGCCGAAGGGATGGATGCCTCCGATGCAGATCGTCCTTCAAGACGAGCCGCTTTGTCACGTCGGCCTCATACCGGCCCTCAGCCAGGGTGAGTGGGGTCAGTATCAGGCCCTCCTTTACTTTTATGCTTCTTTATTTAAGCCTTGGTTTACTTCTTTTGCTTAACTGTTGACTTTGTTTCTTGCAGATCGATTTGGCCGGGATCTCTCTGTCTCCATCCTAAACAAGTTGGGACTTGACCAGGACGGGAGAGTTGTTGAGCTGCACCCTAAGGTCGCGCCGCGTGATCGACAGGGCCCGCACGAACTCATGGAGCAGGCGTTGAAGGCAATGGATGTGGGGGCGACTCAAGCAGAGATTGGCGGTAACGTGCCGCGCCGGAGACCAAAAACAACGTCTACGGCGGCTACGACGTCAACTCCAACTCAATCTCCAATCCCCGTAGTCCAAAAGGATAAGGTGGTCGTCAATGTTGACGAGGACGTCACCGTTCTGGAGGGTCCTCCTCCTTCAAATAAGAGGAAAGAAGCAACGCTCGCCATTCTTTATTCCGAGGCGGGGAAGAGAAGGGGTCAGCCGGCCCTCAATCCAAGAAGGCCAGGACTGGTACGGATCTAACCCATGGCTCGGATTTAGCAGGTTCCTTATGCATTCTTGATGACAGGTTTTCTGATATGTCGATGAATGTTGACATGGACGCTTTGTCTGGGTTTTTTTATAGATCAACCGTCGCCAGCTGTTGTTCTCACCGAACGGCAATTGGAGAAGCAGCCTGTGCACTCATCTTATCGAGCAAGAAAAGCTCGTGGCTCAAACTGCCCCTACGCTCGAACGGCTTAGGCTTGAGCTTGCCGCTGCTAGGAAGGAGGCCGAGAGGACGAAGAAGGACTTCCTGGCCACCATGAAGGACTTCCTCGCTGAGCGAAAGCTTAAAGAGGACGCTGAGAAGGTGGTCCTGGCCGAGAGAGCTAAGGTTGAGTCTGCGTTGGCTGATGCCGCTAAGCTGCGGGAGGAGAGAAACAAGCTTGAGGGTGGTTATAAGGCCATGGTTGAGCAGAGGGAAAGATGGAAGTCCCTGCATTTGGCCGAGGCGAAGGAGCATAAGGGCACAAAGGCTATCCTTGCTTAGAGGGAGAAGGATATTGAGATGCTTAAAACCGTCATCATCCCTGAAATGTGTGCCCGGTACCGGGACCAAGCTGAAGATGCTACCAGGGATGCGATTAAAGAGCTCCTTCCTGAAGGCACCTTTCCGTGGCAAGATTTTGACAGGCTTCTGGATGAGAAGGCGGCTGCTGCGGAGGCCAAGGCCGCGGCCGAGGCGAAGGCGGTGAAGGCTGCTCAGGTAGCTGCGGCCAAGGCGGCCCATGATGATAAGGTGAAGGAGGCTAGAGAGGAGGCTGAGAGGGCAAAGGCAAGTGAAGCTGCCAAGTCGTCCTCTGGGCCGCCCACCGTTGTGTGATCTTTGCCTCGCCGGTGGCGAGCAGCAACAAGCATAGAGAGACGGGCGGTCGTCACCAGATTCACCCGGCCCTTCGGACAGCTTCAGCTGTTCGGGGGCCAACTATTGAGCCTTTCCTCCCTGCCATCCTTTTGGCGCTTCATGTCTTAATGTTGTAATCTTTTATTGTTCCTTCTTTTTTTGTTAAACTTTGGTAGGTTGTGCTTAGGCTATCCCTATGGGGACGGCCGTCGACTTTGTTTTGCCTCACTTGTAAACATTTTTAATAAAGTTTGTTTATTTGCCCTCGGTTTGGCCGAGGCTTTGATCTCATCCTCCATTCAGTTGTCTTCTTACGTTTTTTTTTTAAACATATTGAGCGCTTTTTCGTTTTACCTTCGGCTTGGCCGAGGCAGTTAGATTGCGTATCTCAACTGTACTTAAACGTTTTTAGCATATTGGTCGTGTTCTTTGCTGCACTTGAACAGGCCGAGGTAGCAAGGTTCACGTTTCCCAATTTGCTTAGCAACATGTTGGCATGTCGGTCGCTTCCTCCTCTACTCCCGGCTTTGGCCGAGGCGGTCAGATTTGCGCTTCCCAACTGTTGTTGTAAACATGTTAGCATATCGGGCGTTTCCCCGTCACTCTCGGCTTTGGCCGAGGAAATCGAGGTTACGGCTCGACTGCATTCGTATCTATAGACATATTGATCGCTTCCTCTAGCACTCCCGGATTGGCCGGGGCAGTCAGATTTGCGTTTCTCAACTGTACTTATACGTTCTTAAGCATGTTGGTCGCTTTCGCGAGTATCAACTGCATTTTTAGTGACTGCCCGGCTTTGGCCGTGGCGTCTACTAGTGACTGCCCGGCTTTGGCCGTGGCGTCTACTTTGGTACGACTACGGAGGGGACAAGCATTTCGATGGAAAACTTGGATCACTCTTCATAAGATATAATCACGCGTTGGGGTGCCCACAACGGTCTCGGACACCTCCGCCGCTATACGAAATACTTCCTAAGGTTGTCTGTGTTCCAGTGGCTCATTAGAGGCACACCCTCCATGTCTGTCAGCCGGTATGTCCCCGGCCTCATTTCTTCAACCACCTGTAGGGTCCCTCCCGATTGGCCGTCATTTTACCATGGATGTTTCCTTTGTTGGTCGCGGCCGACTTTCTCAGGACTAGATCTCCTACTCTTAAGTCCCTTTTGTGGACCCTACGGTTGTATGCTCTTCTCATTCGGTTTTGATATACTGCCAAGTTGAGCCGTGCCGTATCTCGACTTTCTTCGACCAGGTCTAGGGAGGCTCTCAGGCCTTCTTCATTTTTGGCTGGGTTAAAGGTTTGCGTTACGAATGTCGGCACCGCTTCAATTGGCGGGACGGCCTCGGACCCATAGACTAGGTGGAATGGACTGTACCCTATTGCTTCTTTCTCCGTGGTTCGAAGGGACCACGGGACGCCCCGGTAGTTCATCAGCCTATCTTCCCTTTAGATCTTCAACCTTCTTCTTCAACCCGTTCAGTATTGTTTTATTAGCCGCCTCGGCCGCCCGTTGCTCGAGGGTGGCGGACGGAGGAGTATGCAAATTTGATACCGAGCTCTTCCAACCAATTCATCACCATGTCGCTCCAAAACTCTCGGCCGTGGTCAAATACAATGACTTGGGGTAACCCAAAACGAGTTATGATGTTCTCCCAAATTACCTTTCTTACGGCCGCCGTGGTTTTGGCAGTACGCGACGACCTCGACCCATTTGGTGAAGTAGTCAACGGCGACAATCAGGTACTTCCTTCCTCCGGAGGCCGTCGGAAATGGTCCTAATAAATCCATCCCCCACTGTGCAAATGGTAGGGGACTAAGTAATGGTTGCAGGTCTCGGGAAGGTGCATGTAATACCGGAGCATGCATCTGACAATTCTTGCACTTCTTGGTTTTTGCCCTGGAATCTTTCAGCATGCTAGGCCAGAAGTAGCCGGCTCGGAGAGCTTTGTGGGCTAGCGTTCTCGCCCCCATGTGATGTCCGCAGATGCCTTCGTGAATATCTGTCAGTATAAGCTCCGCGTCGGCTGGGCCGACACATTTCAAGAGTGGTTTTATTACGGACCTTCTGTACAATTCTCCTTCAAACACTAAGTACCTTGCAGCGATCCTTCTTATCTTCTGAGACAGACTGCGGTCCTCCGGCGACTCTTTTGTCAGCTTGTATTTCATTATCGGAGTCATCCATGTCGTCTCGGCTTCGATGTCGCCCATCATGCCGACGGTCTCAGTGATGCTTTTAGCATTTCTGATATCCACCAGCACGGTTCGACTGACATTTTTGATGCTTGAACTGGCAAGTTTTGAGAGAGCGTCGGCTCGGTTGTTCTCGGACACAGGGATGCCTTTGTATTTGGAAAGATTTTAATTTTGAGGTGTCGCTTTTACCCTCTCCAGGTACCTTACCATCCCATCGTCTCGAGTCCGACACTCTCCTCGATTTGATTAGTCACTAAGAGCGAGTCATTTTCAACACAATATGCTCGCCCGGCGGACTCTAGCTAACTCGACTCCGATTATCACCGCCTCATATTTGGATTCGTTGTTTGAGGCCGAGAAGGTAAACTTCAAGGCGTACTCAAACTCGTCTCCGTTAGGGCTGATGATAAGGATGCCGGCTCCTGAGCTGTTCGTCGTGGAGGACCCGTCGGTGTACACTTCCCACACGCCGGGATGTGATTCCTCTTGATACGTGCACTCGGCCAAGAAGTCTGCAAGCGCTTGCCCCTTTATCGAAGGCATCGGCTTGTATTGAACGCCGAAGCCGGAGAGCTCCACTGCCCATTTGATAAGTCTGCCGGATTTTTCGAATTTTTCTAATGTTTTCTCCAATGGCTGGTCGGTTAAGATGGTCACAGGATGTGCGTCGAAGTAGGGTTTTAGCTTCCTTGCGGCAACGACGACGGCGAGGGCTGCCTTTTCGATTAGTGGGTAATTTCTTTCGGCGGCCAGCAGTGTATGGTTGATAAAGTAAATTGGGTATTGCTGCTTATTTTCTTCCCGACGATTACAGACCGACCGTGGCCGAGGTAATCGCTAAGTATAGATATAGCGTCTCCCCGGCGTCGGCACCGGACGGGGTCGGCGAGTGTCGAAGGTGGGCTTTCGGTTGCACAGCCGCCGTGCTCTGTTCCTCCCCCCAGCTAAAGTCTTTATTCCCCTTCAGCACTTTAAAGAACGAAGTGCTTTTGTCGGCCGACCGAGAGATGAAGCGGGCGAGAGCCGCCATCCTTCCGGTCAGCATCATAACCTCTTTTCGATTTCTCGGCTCCGGTAGGTCTAGTATTGCTTAGAGTTTCTCTGGATTGGCATCAATTCCCCTGGCGCTGACAAGCACGCCGAGGAACTTGCCGGCCCGGACACCGAAGTTACATTTCTTTGGGTTAAGCTTCATTTTATATTTTCTTAGTGAACAAAATGTCTCGCTCAAATCGGCTAAGTGCTCGCTGTCAGACTTGCTTTTTACAATAGCATCGTCGACGTAAGCCTCGATGTTTCGCCCTTTTTTATTTTGGAACACTTTGTCCACCAACCTGGTGTAAGTTGCGCCAGCGTTCTTCAAACCGAACGGCATCATTTTATACATGTATGTGCCGTGAATGGTGATGAATGCGCACTTAGGCATGTCTTCCTCGGCCATAAATACCTGATGATACCCTGAGAAGGCGTCTAGCAGGCTTAGCATAGTGTAGCCTGCCGTGGCGTCAATTAAACTATCTATTCGAGGCAAGGGATAGCAATCTTTAGGGCACGCTTTATTAAGATTGGTAAAATCAACACACATCCTCCACGCCCCTGACGACTTCCTCACCATTACAACATTTGCTAGCCACTCAGGGTAAGTACAAGGCATGATAAAGCCCGCCGCTAATAATTTGTCTATCTCAGCTTTGATGGCCTCATCCTTCTCGGCCGAGTAGTTCCTCATCTTCTGCATGACAGGCCGAGCGGTGGAGAGTACGTTCAGCTTGTGAACGATCACCTCCCGGCTCACGCCTGGCATCTCGGCAGCTGAGTATGTGAAGACATCTTTGTTCTTCCTCAGCAGGTCTAGGAGATCAGCTCTGAATTTTGGCTCGTGTCGACACCGAAGCGATTTACGGTGCGCTCTGGGTCAATTTCCACTTCCTCGGTCTCGGCTCCTTCAACCATGCCGACATTAGTATTCATCGGATCGCCCTCCTGCTGCAAGGATGGGCTCTTCCCTTTCTCCGATTTCTTCGCCACTTTGAGGGATTGCATGTTGCACCCCCTGGCAGACACTTGGATATTGACTATTTCATCTCTCTCGTCCTTTGAGACGAGCTTTTGTGCTTCCCCCCGGTCCGAGACGTACATCAATGTCAGGGCCCGGATGGACATCACTGCATCGGCCTCGCTCAAGGTGACCCGGCCTATGAGAACATTGTAGGCAGACGAACCGTCGATAACCACGAACTTAGATAAAACATTTTTAGCCGCATCCGCTTGGCCGAACATCACCGCGATCCCGATTGACCCTGGGGTACCAGGCCGGCCCCAGAGAAGCTGTATAACGGGTTAGTGCAGGGGCTCAGGTCTCCAATCTTCAGACCGAGATTAAGAAAGCACTCCCTGAACATGATGTTCGTGTAGGCGCCTGTGTCAATCAGGCACCTTTTGACCAAGTGGTTGGTTATATCCAGGTGGACTACAAGCGGGTCGCTGTGCAGGGCGACGACTCCCTCGTAGTCCTTCTTTCCAATGGTTATATCGGGGATGGTGGAAGCGGGGATCGCTGTTTTGGGCACAAAGTTGATGGCTTGGTATAACTCATTCAGGTGTCGTTTGTGCCCATTAGCTGACCCACCGTTCTCGTTTCCCCCGATGACAACCTGGATTACTCCCATCCGTTGGAAGACAGATTTTCTATTCGCCCCGTCGGCGCTTGCTCCTGGGCCTCCAGCTACATACTTGCTGAGGCTCCCCTTTCGGATTAGCTCCTCGATGGCGTTCCTTAGATGTCGAAAATTGTCAGTTTTGTGGCCGGTGTGGCCGTGGTATTCGCAAAACTGGCTTGTGTCACCGTCGCCCCTCGCCTTGGGGGGCCTTGCCCAGTTCTGTCCATCATTCTTGCTTAGGGTGAAGACCTCGGCTGGAGAGGCGACCAGGGGGTGAGACTGTTGTACCGCTTCTGGTTGTATGGTCCCGAACTCCCCCCGGCGCCCCCCGAGTGCTGTTTCCTATTAAATCTCTCAGGCCGTGACCTATTCCCGTCACGGTGGCCTTCATCTATGTTGTCCCGACGGCTCTTCCTCTCTGGGTGCCCAGCTTCACTGTGGCCTACCCAGGTTTTGTGATAGTCCTCCACCTTTACGGCTCGGTCGGCCATCTTTCTGGCGGAGTCTAGGTTGAGGTCTTCGCACTTGATCAGCTCGTTTTTGAACTCGCCTTTCGGGAGGCCTTTCATCAGCGCGAAGGCCGCCAGTTCAGTGTTCAGCTCACGGATCTGCTGAACCTTAGCGTCGAATCTTTTTTACGTAGCTTCGGAGGGACTCGTCCTCCCCCCAGTCGGATAGTTAGGAGATCTGATGTTTTCACGGCCCTTCTCTTGTTGCAAGCATACTGGGCTATGAAATTGTGTCTCAGGTCGGCATAACAGTATACCGAGCCATTCGGTAGCCCCTTGTACCAACTCTGAGCCATCCCATGCAGGGTCGTTGGGAAGACTCGGCACCACACCTCATCCGGCTGCTCCCATACCGACATGTACGACTCGAAAGCCTGGGCATGGTCGGTCGGGTCGCTATCCCCTTTGTATGATAAGGGCGGCAGCTTTAGTTTAGTCGGCACAGGGATCTCGAGGACATAGGTACTGAGGGGCTGTCTGACCACGTGTCGAATGACACGCGGCGATCGGCTCCTCGCAACCTTAGCCCAGCTTCTCTCCCTCTGGCGGGAAGGGCTTCTTGTCCGACTTTGGTGAGTCGGACTTCTTTCATTCCTTCGGGGCTGGCCTCGTTGTTGCCGCGGCGACGCTGTCCTCCCGCGAGTGGGGGAAGGACTCAGGTCTGCCACTGGCACCACGGGCTCTGCCGGCGTCCTAGCATGCCCAGCTCCTTGTATCGCTCCGGTCAAGTTGTTCGGAGTCACTTTATGGGTCCTGGTCACCTGTGGATGCGCTGCCGTCACCGTCGTCGTGACAGGGGTAATCAGCGTACTACCCATCAGGTCAAGGAATAGCTTTAATTTGGCCGCATCGACCACATGTCCCATGACAGTGACTTGGTCGGTAGGCAGCGGTGTTTCTGGCTCTTTCGGCATCCGGAACATCATCGGCTCAGTGACTCGGCCGGTGCGGGACTGCCCGATCTCAGAATTACGGAACGTGTCATCCTGGAAGAATGCAGTTCCTTCAATCACAGTTTCTTGTTGTTTTGACATCTTCTTAGCTCGCTGAATGGGTTTTTTTTTTTTTGTAATGTAGGTGACTAGCTTTTAGTATCTCTTCCCACAGACGGCGCCAATTGTTCCGTGTGTAATTCCGGAGCAGGATTGTGACCACTTGAGCTTGTTGAATGATGTCGTTGCTTGTCTCTTCCTTTCACTCTCTCCTGTAAAGATGAACAAACTGAGGGCTCGGCTTGGTACCGAGCGTACTCACTCCGACGCTCAAGTCAGTAAACTTAGAGGGATAAGTTGTGTGTTGAACTTGGCAAAGTATATTGTAGAGAGATAAGGGAGTTTATACCAGATATTTCAGTTAGTTTCTCAATGAGAGATGATGAGTATTTATAGACTTTCACCTTTTGTCACGTAGTGGCCAAGTGGCCAAGTGGTCGTAGCAGGTGGAAAAACTGTTTTACCCTCGGCCGAGGGACCCATGACAGTCCGGCAGGCCTGGTTGACTCCATGCCGAGGGGACTGGATGTGAGTACGCGGATATGCCTCTCGGCCGGCTAGTTGCCGAGCCGAGACCCAAGTGACAGGCCGACAGGCGTTGTTGGTTAGGCTGTTTATATGTTGACTTGCTGTCTTTTAGCTTTGACCTTGCTCAATATGTTGACTCGGTCAGCGGGTGCAGAACATGCCCCATCACATTTTATTTTTGTCATTTGTCAAATTGTGACAAATGTGACATGTTACTTGACATGTGAATTTGTAATGTATTTTTAACATATTAAAAATCAACATACTCATAAAATATGTCATTTACAAAATCGACTAGTAATTCGTAATTACTTGTACCAAAACGGTTTATCAAATTATAAATTACAACGTCTTGTATTAATAATAAATTATTCATTCAATTTCAATTCCAAATTGTTTCGTAAACAATAATTTTATCTAAGTAATAAAACAATTCAATTACTTAGACCGTATCTAATATAATCGAATTACAATGAGACACGTTAATTTTAATCACAAAATCATCCGTCAATTTTAAGCAATTTAATTAACTCGTATCGGCATACGATTAATTAAATAATCAATTAAGAGTATTTCCCTATAGGTATGACCTAAGGGGATCAACTGATCACCACCGTCGCACGACAGTAATGTCAAACTCTAGTCAGCCAATCATTACCGATATGTGTGGACCAGTTGACTGTAAAAATATTACATCCCACATGTATTCTAAAAATGAGATTTAAACATGTGATCATCATGATCAACAGTTGTGATCGCATTATTGTCGGAGGACACATATTCCAACAAGCTGAACAAGTTTTTACTAAAGTTACATAATTTTCTACTAAAGTTATACAAAAAAGGAATAAAGTTACAGTAGAACAATTTATATAAACTCGTCTTCAAATTTAATAAATTCACTCTAAAGAAATAAAGTTTACCTATAAATTTCAAAAGTTATACAAATTTCGACTAAAGTTATACATATATGGACTAAAGTTACACAATATTGACTTAAAATTATACAAATTAAATTTATATATTCAAAATCATGTAACTCTAGTGCTTTAAGAGTGTAACTTTAGTCCTTAATATTATAACTTCAGTTCTATAGTCCATTTTATACATTATTTTGAGTTTATGTAACTCTAGTTTTTTGTGTGTGTAACTTTAGTTCACTGATAGTGTAACTTTAGTCCATAATAGTGTAACTTTAGTCCTTTTTTTTGTAACTTTTGTCCTTTTTTGTATAACTTTAGTCCAAAATTGTGTAACTTTAGTTCAAAATCATGTAACTTTAGTTCAAATTTATATAACTTTAATCCAAATACAAATTCAGATTTGAAACCAACAAAATAAAAAGATAAGATTGAAGTTATACATAATGTTAGTGAAAATATACATAATGTGGATTGAAGTTATACCTAATGTCAGTGAAGTTATAAACATTGAAGTTAAAATACTAAATCTGAAATTTTATATAACAAGACGAAATTTAACAAGACGAGATTTTAAATAATTTATAAGCACAAGAGATTGAAGTTATACACATTGAAATTTGAGAAAATAAATAAATACACATTGAAATTTAAATACTAAAAATGCAAAATTTATATAACAAGACGAATTTTAACGAGACGAGATTTGAAAAAATAGAAAACAAGAGGATATTTGAAATGTCAAAATATGAATTATAATAACTGTGGACAAGGCCCTCGGGAACTGCGTCCGCGGGATCCACACCAGGCATAATCGACTCGAGGTTCTTTCGAATCGAATTAAGACAAATTAGAGTCGCCACCAAGTTTTTTGGGAACTTGGAACCGTTCAAGTCAACTTTACACCTTTCATCGAAAAGCATAAAGCCCATCGACTACGAGTGATTAAAGATAAAGACTTGTACCCTATATCACTCGATTTGAATGACTCTCGTAATCCAATGGTATTTAGACGGATCCACAAACCATAGATCTTGAGTAAGGGGTGAGGGTACGTGTTGGGAAGCCCATAAGGACACCCAACCCCGCCCGTCAATAACGGCCTCTACTAAGTCAAGTGTCGGATTTCAAACAAGGTCATAGCTACTACGATGTATGATATGCAAACGTTGTTTTAACCCTATCATGTGAAGTTTCTATGTCGATTTAGATGCAACTAAACTAACTTTGTCAAAGTTGTAATTTAGCATGTGGGTTGATTGATCTAACAACATACAAAACAAAGCAAACAAGGCTTAAGGGGGAATGGGGGAGCCGTTGGGATCTACCTATTACAAACCAGGCATTTCATGCCGACACAACGATAAATAAATTACAACTCGATCTAATTACAATTGCTACATACAACTCAAAACACGACACAATACACGGCCATTCGGCCTAGAAAACCGTGCACAAAGGGGTGACTCACGGCCTACATGACACACGGCCTTGGGTCACTCCTCGTAATGTATGCTTTCACTTAATCTTATCGAATTAGGCATAAGGCTACGCACCAAAGCATGCATTAGCATAAACCGGGCCATGTTGCTTTAAACAACATGCGGTTTACTACGCTCCTACAAGCATTGGGGAACAACCGTCTAACCAAACAAGACTAAGGTTTTTAGAAAAGGTTTTGACTCAATAAAAGTAAAACAAACTTGAAAGATTACAACTCGATAAACAAACTGTAAATTACAAGCTACCAAGACAACAAAGAACAAATGATAAACAAAGAAAGAGAAACGAAATAAGAAAGCCAAAACACACGGCCAACTCACGGCCCAAACCAACGACAACCCTCACGGCCAAGACAAGGCCAACCTAGTTCCTAAGTTAGGTTCATTAGTTAGATCGAATGATTGCGAAAAGGGATAGGAAACAAGTTAGAAAACGAGTTAAAAACGATGTTGATTGATTGTCGCATGAGGGTGCATTCTACACGGCCTAAAGGGTCTAATTAGGTCAAATTCGCTAATTAATTTAACTCATCGAGTGTCAATAAGAAGGTGCTAATCACGCACTCTTATACTAGCGAGAAATTAGGTGAAAGAGAGAGATGCATTCAATTATTTACAGAATCGTCGATTGATTTTATAACTTACGTCGAAGCCACCTATCGTGTCTAATTAGGTTATTAAATTAAATTAAAGTCATCTAAATACGTCATAGGTTAACAATCAGAGGTTAAACTAACATACAACGGGTCCTAGGGTATGTCGATTTGGCCGAAACAGTAAAGGGGTCGAAAGCGATGAAAGTTAGACAACTCGTTTTATTTATGCCCTACCTTGAACACGAGGATATGTAAATGAGACGGGGGTGTACAACCGACAGAAGTAGTGGTTTCTTTTCCCATCTCAAGTCAACGCGGGTGTTCGTGGTGGTACTTTAACTCATACTCGGACTAACTAGTTTCATAGTTAATTAAAACAAACGATAAACAAAACGAAAACAAACAAAAAACAAACTATAAAAAAAGGCATAAAAAAACGAAATAAAAAAAGGAGAGAAAAGGGGATTTGATGCACCCTCAACCTACATGTATCGTTGACACCGTCTTGGGTCGTAATCGATGGTAGATTTTATCTCGAGAGGCCGTCGTCGACGAAGAATAAAGCAAACACGCGTTTTGGAAAGTTTCTGGACAGCGATTTTAAAACAGTGATATCTCCCTCGTTTCACGACGAAAATTCGATTCGAAAGATGTTTTGGAAACTAGAAAGCGAGGAGAACAAGGATCTTAAAGCAACCCCTGCTCGATTTGGGTTATTGGGCACGAAAAACGAGCACAAACAGAACTGGACAGACAAGAAGAAACCGCGAAAACAGAGTGTTATTTCACTCTGTTTTTCGAGGGATTTCGTGTACTCTCAAGGGAAATTTGGCTCGTAATTCTTTGTCTAATGTGTATGTGGATGTTATGTGGTTAATTAGGAACAAGAAACTCGAGTTTTTATGGAGTTTTGATGGAGGAACGAAAGGGTTTTCGAAGAGGACACACAAACAGTTTCAGTTTGTGTGTCGGTTTTGTTTAGGGTTTTTGAAGGATGTTTAGGGTTTGTTTCTGAGGTTTAAAGCTTGTATGTGATGCTTGGATGTATGGAGGACTTAGAGGAATGAATGTATGGTGAAGGGGTGGTATTTATAGGGAGTTAAAATAGGTTAAAAGAGAGGGAGGGCAAATCGGGCTAGCTGAACATAGCTGCTGTCCAGCAGCTTTTGGGGGGGTTTCTAGGGTTCGTTTTGGGGGTTTGCTTGGTGATTAAGCTAGGATAATATGGGTAGGATACTAGGGTATGGGTTAGGGTTAATGGGTACGGGTCTTGGTAGTGTTTGGAGCGGGTTTGGGCTCGAGAATTGGCTCGCAAAAACAGGGGGCTCGGTTTATGCGTGGGCTGCTTGGGAGGGGTTTGGGATGAGAATTTGGGCTGCTTGTGAGGGGGTTCGAACATGGGTTGATGGGTATTGGTCTAGGTGGGTTAGTGTACTCGAGATTCGTGCCAATTCGTAAAGGAAACGGGCTCAAAAACCGAGCCAAAATCGAGCTCAAAAACAAGTGTTCAAAACGAGTTTTCTTCGCTTTTCAAATTGATTTTTCAAATCAATTAATAAATTGAAATAAATGACTTTTCAAATCAAATATACTCATAAAATGATTTTTCAAATCAAATATTTATTTTATTTTCAATAAAATAACTTGAGAAAATAAATTCAAAATAAAGCTTTAATTTAAATATCATTTAAATTAATAAAATGAATTCACTTAAAAAAACACATTAATTTAAATATCATTCAAATTAACAAAATGAAACCACTAAAAAACATTAATTTAAATATCATTTAAATTAATAAAATACTTCATCGACGACGCCCATTCTACCTCGTAAAACGAGCTCCAAATAATGACAATGACAACTAAAGAATACATGTGTCCTATCATCATCGGGTGTTTGTCGGGTCCTCTATAAATTCCAATATCGACGGATACGGGTATCTACAGAGCCCCCACTTTGACTGAGGCTTGGACAAGGCGAAAGTCAAAGTATACCCCAGTCCCTTTCGACTGAGGATTCTCGGGTCGTTTATAGTCCATTAGACTTGCGTATATAAGCTCGCTTGACCATAAGAAGAGATCATACCACGAAACTTCGTCGGGGATTAACTCTTCCTTACATTGCGTCGAATTATCTTCGTTGGTCATCGACCCATAAGTTGCATAAATGGTGGGTTGAGCCTTATCCTTAGGCGCCTACGTATCCGTTTCTGACGGAATCAAACCGCGTCGTAGTTCGGCAAAGCCGACACATGCCCAAAGTTTATCATCATCTGCTGGCCTTTGTCCAAAATTCATCATCTCACGACATTTGCCCAAAATTTATCATCTGTTTGGCGCTTGTCCGAATGGGACGGGACTTTCCAAGGAGGTTGCCGCCACTTTCATCATTTGCTTTCAGCTACGGAATTCTTCCATTTCATACTCTTGTATCGAATTGAATTCTTGGTGGATGTCATCCTTTACATCTTGATAATGGTCTCTGGAGCCAACGGCTTCAGAGCCCCCAGTTTGCAATGGCTCTAAAGTCGAAGACTTTAGAGCCCCCAGTTGAAGCATATCCTGCTAAAATTGAAACATAGAAAATGTACGAGCAATAATCATCACATAAGCACATTTGGATCATCGATCTTGAAATTGGATCATTTTGAATCTTGGGTCATCGACCGAAAGTTGAATTTGATAATTTTGAATAATTGGGCCATCGACCCGAAAATTGAATTTGAAAATTTTGAGTGATTGGGTCATCGACCCGAAAATTGAATTTGAAAATTTTGAATGATTGGGCCATCGACCCGAAAATTGAATTTGAAATGAATCACTTGGATGCTGGGTCGTCGACCCAAAAAGTTTTTGAAATTTTGAAAGTTTTTGAAATTTTGAAATTGAACCTTGATGGGTGAGCATGAATTGTGACTCAGACATTCTATACGACCGGTAAACAACGTGGGCACAGCCCGCTACCGCAAAACAAAAAAAGAAAATAAAACCGTAAGTGTGCACGGGCTTTAATTCAAATATGGACTTGTCGAGGGTAGAAATGTAAATTGGCCGTTCCGGCGCCAAAAGATGGCAAATGGGAATCACAAGGTCGTCGAACTTGGGACGGAGATATCGTATGGCATGGGCGTGCTCCCGAGGGCACATGGGAATCAAGATCACTTGGCATTGACAAGGTGGATTAAACTCACAGAGGAACAACGTTGGCTTCGCCCAGACGCTAAACACAGGTTAATTTTATGAGAACACTTAGACATCAAATATCACTCTTGTTGGGAACATTCTGTCACTCTTCTCCTCGCCTCCTTTCTTTTCAGCGAGTATTCATCATTTCTTGCCACCGCCTTCTTTCTTTTCAGCGGGCTTTTAATATTTTTCTTCCACGCCTTCTTTCTTTTCAGCGGGTTTTTACTATTTTACGTTCCCAACGCAAACCTACATCTATATGACTCGGCATCTTTGCCTAAACCGTTAGATAAAGCTCATTCCGAGACTTGACACTACTCATCGGAACCTATATCCTCGTCCTAGCCTACGTCGAGTGCTAAGACTGAGAAGACTCCTAAGACTGACTCACAGGCGACAGGTGTGTGGAAGCGGTTGGGTTCAAAGGCACACTCGGGCTCAGCCTTAGAAGGGAGGCTTGGTCCTCGCTCGAGTGTAAAAGATAGGCTGGGCCCTCGGAGTCGCCAAACTTTGGACAAGGCCCTCGGGAGGAAATGACGATCCCTCCTAAGAAGCGCGCTAGACAGAACACAACTACCCCTCCTCCACAGGAGCCTCGGTCACGTGACCCAAAAGGCAAAGGGAAGAAGAAGATGTAGGAGCCTTCGACTCCAAATATATTATTTGATACTACTACTTATTATTTGTTGCTAGTTGTTTTCTTTTTTTTCTTTTGGAGGATGTAACGGGCATCGCCCGATCTTTAATAAGACTTACTATCTATTAAAAATTCCAGTTTCTGCATAAAATTTCATTTTATTCAAAGAAGGGTCGGTTGTACTCTTTTAAAGAGCGCCTACGTATCTCGTTATCAACGAGAATCAAACCGAGCTCGTAGTTCCACAAAACAAATGCGCTACAATCATCGATTTATAACGCACAAAAAGCAGCGAAGCAAAAGTGCCGCGGCCTAGACTCGCTCACGAGCACTGCAATTCAAAATTTTTATTTTGTGACATTGAGAGTGAGTTCTAAGGATAGTATTTCTTCAGTTGATCCAAATTCGTCGGATTTGCAAAGTCATTCCCATCTAGATCCGTCAGTCTGACTGCCCCTCCTGATAATATCTTCTTTACCAGGTAAGGACCGGCCCAATTCGGCTTGAATTTTCCCCTCGGGTCAATTGGTAGTAAAGCGCGAACGGACTTTAGGACTAAATCCCCATCTTTTATTCCTCGAGGTTTCACCTTCTTGTTAAATGCCCTTTGTATCCTTTTCTGATAGAGTTGAACATGGTGTAATGCATTTAACCGTCGCTCGTCGAGCATAACCAAGGAATCATACCTGGCTTGCAGCCAGTCAGCTTCAGGGACCTGACTTTCTAACAGGATCCTTAAAGAAGGTACCTCTAATTCGATAGGTTGAACCGCTTCCATCCCATATGTTAAATAGAACGGAGTTGCTCCGGTGGGCATTTGTGCGAATAGACGTTCAGTATCCCCATAGTGCGAACGGTATCTTTTTCGGCCATTCGCGATAATTGTCGGTCATCTTTCGAGGATCACGGTGATTGTCTTGTTGGCGGCTTCCTTTGCACCATTTGTTTGAGGTCGATACGGTGACGACTTGTGGTGTTTGATTTTATACTTTTCAAGTATTACGGCAGTTTCGGCCTGGAAGTGAGTGCCATGATCGCTAATGAGCTCATGCGGCACCCCATATCTGCAAATGATTTCATTCTGAATGAACTTTGCTACCTGCTTCGCTTGTAGGACTTTGTATGATTTCACTTCTACCCACTTCGTGAAGTAATCGATGGCGACTAACATGAAGCAATGCCCACCTGTTCCAGATGGGTTGACCTTTCCAATAATGTCGATTCCCCATGTTGAGAAAGGCCATGGTGATGTCAAAGTGTATAATGATGATGGCGGCACATCTTTGTATGTTTGCGAAGATTTGGCAATTGTGGCAATGTTTGACATATTGGCGACAATCTGTCTCCATCGTTGTCCGAGAATACCCTAATCTCATGATTTTACGAACCAGCATATGGGCATTCATGTGTGGGCCACACTCTCCGTCATGGACTTCTTCCATGACTCTTTTCGCAGTTGGTGAGTCTATGCATCGCAGAAGGATATTTTGCGCGGTCTTCTTGTACAATTGTCCGTCATTGGTTCTAACGAACTGAGCGGCTAGCATTCGAATAGCGCGCTTTCCGCGGTTATCCATGTCGGGTGGATACTCTCATGATTCTTTAAATTTCAGAATAGCATGATACCAAGGTTCGGCCTCGGTTTCTTCGTGTCTCCGATCACATTAACATAAGCGGTGATGATCTTCGTTCGACACATATCGGCATAGTATCCATGTGATCGGGTATGTTGATCGGAGCGGCTAGCTTTGATAGTGCATCGACAAAGCGGTTTTCATCTGCGGGGAGGTGCACGTACTTGACCTCGGTGAACAACTTTTCTAGTTCTTCGATTTTTGCTTGGTACGGAGCCAAGCTATCACTTCGGGTTTTCCACGTCCTGGCCACTTGATTGATCACTAGTGACGAGTCCCCATGTACTACAAGCTTTTTGATGCCTAACTCGAGAAACCTTGTGCAAACCGAGTAGGCATGCTTCATATTCACCGCGTTATTAGTGACGTTAAAGTCCAACTTGATCGAAATAGGAACATGTTCACCTTCCGGTGAAATGAGTAGAACTCCTATCCCGTATCCCCTATAGTTCGATGCTCCATCGAAATAGAGGTCCCACGTATCATTGTCTATGTGAACGATATCTTCGTCGGGAAACGACCACGTATCCAAAACCTCAGTTTCTTCTATTGGGTTATCGCCGGGAAGTCCGCAACCGCCCTTCCCTTTATCACTTTCGGCGGTACATATTTGGTCGAACTCGGAAAGCATTAGAGTCCATCTTGACACCTGCCGTTGAATCGGTTTTTCAAACAAGTATTTGATCGGGTCCATCTTCGAGTGGATGCGGACACTATGGTGAGCATGTAGTGCCGTAACTTCTTTGTCGCCCATACTAAAGCCAAACATGTCTTTTCGAGTTGAGTATACTTGATTTCATACTCCAAGAACTTTTTACTAATGTAGTAAATTGCTCTTTCCTCTTTATCGACTATCTCGCCCAAAGATTGCCCCCATTGCGTATCCGAATCGTAAGATACAACAAAAGTGGTAACCCAGTAGTTGGTGGGCTAAGCACGGGAGGGGAAGATAGTATTTCTTTGATCTTATCGAACGCGACTTGCGGTGATCATCCCATACGACGTGTTCCCGACCTTCAATTTCTTGAAAATTGGTTCGCATATCATAGTTAGCCTTGCCACGAACCGACTTATATATTGGATTCTTCCAAGGAAACCTCGAATTTCCTTCTCGATTTTCGGGTGAGGCATTTCCATTATGGCCTTTATTTTCGATGGGTCCACCTCGATGCCACGGTGGCTAACGATGTGACCCAACATTTGCGGATGTGACTCGAATGCGCATTTTTGTGGATTCAACCTCATGTTATACTTGCTCAATCGCTCGAAGAATTTGCGTAATGTACCAAGGTGGCCATCGCGCTCCTTTGACTTGACAATCATGTCGTCGACATAAACCTCGACCTCCTTGTGCATCAAATCATGTAACAATGTTGTCGCGGTCCTCGATATGTAGCCCCGCGTTTATCAACCCAAAAGGCATTCTTTGTGTAGCAATAGGTTCCCATTGCGTTCGAACGATCTTATGCATATCTTCTACCGCCATCTTGATCGATTATAACCGGCGTATCCATCCATAAAGGATAAGAAGCGTGTTTCGCCGTGTTGTCAACCAGGATGTCGATGTGGAGTAATGGGAAATCGTCCTTCGGACTTGCCTTGTTTAAATCCCGGAAGTCAACACAAACCCGAACTTTACCATCTTTCTTTGGTACTGGAACGACGTTAGCCACCCGGTCGAGTATTCGACACTTTGATGAACCTGACTTTGAGTTGCTTGTCGATTTCTTCTTTGACCTTCAAAGACCAATCAGTGTGCATTTTGCGTAGCTTACGCTTGATGGCTTATACCCGGCTTGATTGGGATCTGTGCTCGCAATTTCCCTATCAATGCCTGGCATGTCTTTGTAGGACCATGCGAAAACATCTTTGAACTCATGCAACAAATCAATGAACCCCTGTCTTTCGGTGGGACTTAAAGTAGTTCCTATTTTAAGCTCCTGTGGTTCTAAGGTTGTACCTACATTGATGGTTTCGGTATCTTCGATGATCGAAGTTTTCTGTTCGTACTCTTCCAACCCTTTTATCAACTGTAGAGGTGGTTCCATTTCTTCTTCTTCTTCTTCGACCAACTGTTCGTCCGCGACCTCAGTCTCAATGTCATTATTAAAACAATCATTTTCAAAAATTGAATTGCAATGTAAGTAAGACGAGTCGTAAGCAAACTGGTTCATCTTATTATTGATTTGAAATTGCGCGAAATGCGCTAACATTTGAGCCAACTGGTCAGAGCTCAGTGGCGAGATAGGGGTATTCGGGACAGGCCCCGGAATACCACCATTAGGAAAAGGTGCATAGGAAGGGAAAGCTAGGGGAGGGGTATTTTCAACACCTGACTCCTTAGACTCGATCTTAGGACCTATCTCGGACTCGGACTCGACTCGGACTCAGACTCAGAATCGGTAACATCATTTGGCTTGAACATCTCTCCTTCTCCCGTTGTCAACTTGAAAAGAAGTCCTTTGTTGTCAGTCCACTTGATTGTTTTCCGCCATCCCGTGTTGGTCCTAAGAGGATCCACATCGGTGATGAGGGTAGATGGGTCAAAACGCTCGCTTCTCAGGATCATGCTTACCAAATCTTCGTTTGGTACTGGTGACTTTTTCTCTTCACCGAAAAGGAGACCCATGGCTTTCTCGTCATCCATTGGATCCGGTTTGGTTTCTGTTGGCATCACGGTCGAGAATGTCTTGGGGATGTAGTAGCGATCTTGGAATACTTCGATTCCTGGGACCATAAGGTTCTTCTTTGGGTCAAAGATAGGTTCGGGGAAGTCCATGCAAGGGAGTTCTTCCCCAGCTTTCACGAAGTGACCGTTTAGAGTTAGGTGATACGGTCCCATTTTGATATCTCGATCTTCGATCGTTCTTCCCCTCTTTTCCCGTAGATCTTTCTCAGTGGGCTCATATCCAAGCCCGAAGGTTACTCCTTTGGCTACGGGTGGTTTCAACTCGAAAGCCTCCTCCTTTCTAGGATATAATGAGAAACCGAAGTACTTCCCAGTTTTGAGAATCACCTCGCAGACATGACTTCCCGTATATAGATCCATATTTTCGGAGTTCAGCTCGATCATGTTGACAATCTCGAAACCGCATGCGTCATTGGTAGCTTCGACCCTTACTTCAGAAGTAATGTCTCCTCCTGCCACGATGGTGGCGTGGCGTCAATGGTGACGGTTTTGCCATTGAGTGGGACCTTGATTTTTCGATGCAGCGTCGATGTTACGGCCTTCGCAGCATGGATCCAGGGCCTTCCCAACAATAAGTTGAAGGATGAGCATATGTCAATCACTTGGCAACTTATTTTCTTTTCCACTTGCCCAGTCTGTACTACCAGGTCGACAAGTCCACTCACTCGACGCACACGGTCGTCGAATGCCCGAACCGTCTGCGTCGTGGGGATGAAGTCATTCTTCTCCAAGCCCAGAATGTGCGCCGTTTTCAGAGGGAGTACGTTGACGGCCGATCCGTCGTCAACCAAAGTCATAGGGATATGCTTGTTGAGACACACGGTAGCAATATAGAGGGCCAGGTTATGTCGAGGCCCGAACGGTGGCAGATCTTCGTCGGACAATGTCACACCGTTGGTAATCGAGGCCGATTCGGGCGATGTGAGTGACCATGTCCGCAGGAGTAGTATTCGACAACACGGTCATGTTCATCAAAGCTTGTAACAAAGCTTGACGATGCTCGAAAGAGCTCAAGATAAGTTGCCAGATAGATACGTCGGCCTTAGTCTTTTGGAGTTGCTTGATGAGGGAAGCCTCGGAGGTCGACCCTTCACCAAGAACTTCGACCACTGCCGGCTCCTTTTGAGGTGCCTTACTCGGGGTATCCTTAGCTTTCTCCACACGATATGGGCGTCCGGATCTAGTCAAATGGTTTGACTCTAGGGCATCTTGCCTCACCTTTAAGATTTCTTCTTGGGTGTGAGGAATTGTCGCACCTTTGACGAGGTAAACATCATCCTCGTCATCGGCCCAAACGCCATTGATTTCATTGCCGCTTCGGAGTATGTAAGGAGTACAATCAACAACAAAATCCCCGAATGTAATCTCGTTTCTTGAGCTTGGTAGGAATTCGGAGCAATCCACGAATATTCTTCCGACGAAAACCCCTTTTAGACGACATGGGCGGATCAAGTGAGAGTAATCGACACTATCTTCGGTAGAGACAAAGTTAGTGT
Organism: Silene latifolia; assembly: GCF_048544455.1. Lineage (NCBI taxonomy): Eukaryota > Viridiplantae > Streptophyta > Magnoliopsida > Caryophyllales > Caryophyllaceae > Silene > Silene latifolia. Next base: position 4,173,794 of record NW_027413640.1, on the reverse strand, counting down.
GGTCGCCAAACGGATTGGTGGTTGTTGGGCTTTATGGCCGGGATTGGGAGCGTTCCGTTCTCAATCATATCTTGAATTTCGTGCTTTAGTCTAAAGCACCTTTCAGTATCGTGTCCTTTCCCTTGATGAAAGGCACAGTAGGCATTCGGTTTGTACCATTTGCCTTGTTGATCAGCAGGAGGGTCCGGAGTTGGACCAATGGGCTTTAACTTTCCTTGGGCCATGAGCCTTTGGAGAGCATAGGCGTAAGTGCACCCGATATCGGTGAACACCCTCGGAGCTTGGCGCGGAGGCCTTTTTGACTGTCCATCTAGGAGATTGACAGTTTCAACAAAGTGGGCCGCTGCGGGTGCTTTTGCTTTAGATGACGAAGCCCCTTGGTATCCCTTTGGCTTCTCGGCTTGACAAAGAATTCGGACATCGTCCTCTACCTTTATCCCGATCCTTATCAATTCTTTGAAAGAACCAAAATTTTGGTATTTCAGAGCATTACGGTAAACCGGTCGTAAATTCTTCACGAACTTATCTACCATTTCAACTTCATCAGGCTTCTTAGCTAGCTTCACGCTTTCAGCGCGCCATCTTGCGAGGAATTCAGTAAAACCCTCCTTCTCCTTTTGTGTCATAACCTCCAAAGTTCTTATGTTGGTTTGAATCTCAACATTGTCAAAGATAGTGCTTACTGAGAACTCCACCGTAATATCTTCGAAAGTGGGGAAGTTCTTGAGGTCAAGATTATAGAACCAAGCCTTTGGGTGTTCACCCAGAGATTGGGCGAAAATTTCAGAGAGCATATCAGCAGGTACTCCCTTCAGTGCTAAGTACCCTTTATAGGCCTTAACATGGTGGACTGGATCTTCAGTGCCCTTGAACTTTGGGATGTCAGTGAGTACCATGTTCGTGGCCAACTTGTCCTGAACTGGGGCATAGGCCCTAGCATTCTCATAGTGGATATTCTTCCCTTGGGAGAGCTTCAAACGGTCCTCGATGAACTTGAACCGTTTCTCCAAATCAGTCAGAGGTGGGGTAGATGAAGAGGAATCTTCAACCAGCTTAGACTCGATCACATCCATTCGGGTCATCATGAGGTTCACGGCCTCCGTGAGCTTGTTGATAGCATCTTCCATTGCTTGACGTCGGGTTTTTGGCGGCCTTTCTACAAGAAAACCCCGTACTGAGTCAATATTTAAAGTAAGAGCCCCTGCACACTTAAGGACACGACCCTAACTTGACTGGAACAAAGACTCGACTTGAGATTGACTAACCAAAGGTTCAACTCACGGTTTGATTTAGACATCGGTTCATTTTAGACTCGACAAAACGACATGACTCAAACTGTCATAACTCGATTCTAAACTGGACTTGGTGTGACTAAACCCGTGATTGGGCTAACATAGCCCATGGGTTCGAGTGAAACGTCCATAAGGCCTAGCTTGGACGTTTTTTGTGGACTATTCTAGACCAAAAGGTCGACCAACATGACTCAAAGCCCAAGAGGTGAGTTTGGGTGACCCAACAAGGTCGTGTTCTAGACTCTTGAAACAAACCCGGCCTAACACGGCCATGACCCGGACACGACTCGACGCATTTCATGCTTGGTTGAGGTTCGAGAAACATTTTGGATTGATTTTGAAAAACGAAAGATCGATTTGAAAAAAAGTGATTTGAAATGGGCAGCATGCCGGCTATAAAAGCTTGTTTTGGGCCGAAATTCTAGTCCTATTTGGGCAGCATTCCGCGTTTTGAAAATCATGCTAGGTTTGAAAGTAATTTGTTCAAAAGTTCGGTTTTGAAAAGGACTTGGAATTTTCGAAAAAAAGGACTCGGGAAAACACATTGCACATTGTCATTCTCATGTTATAAGGATGTATGCTCCTAGACATCTCTAAGTCTCGGCAAGTCTTCTACGAGAAGGTCTATGCCCTTCATCCTTTTGCGGTCTTATACAGCAAGGTGTCTTAAGGTAAAGTACCTAGAAGATCGTCCCCACCATCAAGAACCACGCGAGGCGAAGTGGAAGCGAGCAATGTGCAGCTTCCCGGCATAGTGGGACGTCGCCCCCCACGCATCACGAAGAAACGCTGGGACGGCCCGGGCAAGTCCTTAAGGGTTTATGCATGAATCGTAGCACTATGAGTAATGTTTTACTTTCCAACACTTTCTTTTCAAGTTTCACCTCGGAGGAAAAGACCCTAGAAACAAAGTGTAACTAGTCCTCTTTTCCCCCGGAGTCGCCAAAGCTGTGGACAAGGCCCTCGGGAGGCTGCGTCGCGGGATCCACACCGAGGCATAATCGACTCGAGGTTCTTTCGAATCGAATTAAGACAAATTAGAGTCGCCACCAAGTTTTTTGGGAACTTGGAACCGTTCAAGTCAACTTTACACCTTTCATCGAAAAGCATAAAGCCCATCGACTACGAGTGATTAAAGATAAAGACTTGTACCCTATATCACTCGATTTGAATGACTCTCGTAATCCAATGGTATTTAGACGGATCCACAAACCATAGATCTTGAGTAAGGGGTGAGGGTACGTGTTGGGAAGCCCATAAGGACACCCAACCCCGCCCCTCAATAACGGCCTCTACTAAGTCAAGTGTCGGATTTCAAACAAGGTCATAGCTACTACGATGTATGATATGCAAACGTTGTTTTAACCCTATCATGTGAAGTTTCTATGTCGATTTAGATGCAACTAAACTAACTTTGTCAAAGTTGTAATTTAGCATGTGGGTTGATTGATCTAACAACATACAAAACAAAGCAAACAAGGCTTAAGGGGGAATGGGGGAGCCGTTGGGATCTACCTATTACAAACCAGGCATTTCATGCCGACACAACGATAAATAAATTACAACTCGATCTAATTACAATTGCTACATACAACTCAAAACACGACACAATACACGGCCATTCGGCCTAGAAAACCGTGCACAAAGGGGTGACTCACGGCCTACATGACACACGGCCTTGGGTCACTCCTCGTAATGTATGCTTTCACTTAATCTTATCGAATTAGGCATAAGGCTACGCACCAAAGCATGCATTAGCATAAACCGGGCCATGTTGCTTTAAACAACATGCGGTTTACTACGCTCCTACAAGCATTGGGGAACAACCGTCTAACCAAACAAGACTAAGGTTTTTAGAAAAGGTTTTGACTCAATAAAAGTAAAACAAACTTGAAAGATTACAACTCGATAAACAAACTGTAAATTACAAGCTACAAAACAACAAAGAACAAATGATAAACAAAGAAAGAGAAACGAAATAAGAAAGCCAAAACACACGGCCAACTCACGGCCCAAACCAACGACAACCCTCACGGCCAAGACAAGGCCAACCTAGTTCCTAAGTTAGGTTCATTAGTTAGATCGAATGATTGCGAAAAGGGATAGGAAACAAGTTAGAAAACGAGTTAAAAACGATGTTGATTGATTGTCGCATGAGGGTGCATTCTACACGGCCTAAAGGGTCTAATTAGGTCAAATTCGCTAATTAATTTAACTCATCGAGTGTCAATAAGAAGGTGCTAATCACGCACTCTTATACTAGCGAGAAATTAGGTGAAAGAGAGAGATGCATTCAATTATTCTGAGAATCGTCGATTGATTTTATAACTTACGTCGAAGCCACCTATCGTGTCTAATTAGGTTATTAAATTAAATTAAAGTCATCTAAATACGTCATAGGTTAACAATCAGAGGTTAAACTAACATACAACGGGTCCTAGGGTATGTCGATTTGGCCGAAACAGTAAAGGGGTCGAAAGCGATGAAAGTTAGACAACTCGTTTTATTTATGCCCTACCTTGAACACGAGGATATGTAAATGAGACGGGGGTGTACGACCGACAGAAGTAGCGGTTTCTTTTCCCATCTCAAGTCAACGCGGGTGTTCGTGGTGGTACTTTAACTCATACTCGGACTAACTAGTTTCATAGTTAATTAAAACAAACGATAAACAAAACGAAAACAAACAAAAAACAAACTATAAAAAAGGCATAAAAAAACGAAATAAAAAAAGGAGAGAAAAGGGGATTTGATGCACCCTCAACCTACATGTATCGTTGACACCGTCTTGGGTCGTAATCGATGGTAGATTTTATCTCGAGAGGCCGTCGTCGACGAAGAATAAAGCAAACACGCGTTTTGGAAAGTTTCTGGACAGCGATTTTAAAACAGTGATATCTCCCTCGTTTCACGACGAAAATTCGATTCGAAAGATGTTTTGGAAACTAGAAAGCGAGGAGAACAAGGATCTTAAAGCAACCCCTGCTCGATTTGGGTTATTGGGCACGAAAAACGAGCACAAACAGAACTGGACAGACAAGAAGAAACCGCGAAAACAGAGTGTTATTTCACTCTGTTTTTCGAGGGATTTCGTGTACTCTCAAGGGCAATTTGGCTCGTAATTCTTTGTCTAATGTGTATATGGATGTTATGTGGTTAATTAGGAATAAGCAACTCGAGTTTTTATGGAGTTTTGATGGAGGAACGAAAGGGTTTTCGAAGAGGACACACAAACAGTTTCAGTTTGTGTGTCGGTTTTGTTTAGGGTTTTTGAAGGATGTTTAGGGTTTGTTTCTGAGGTTTAAAGCTTGTATGTGATGCTTGGATGTATGGAGGACTTAGAGGAATGAATGTATGGTGAAGGGGTGGTATTTATAGGGAGTTAAAATAGGTTAAAAGAGAGGGAGGGCAAATCGGGCTAGCTGAACATAGCTGCTGTCCAGCAGCTTTTGGGGGGGTTTCTAGGGTTCGTTTTGGGGGTTTGCTTGGTGATTAAGCTAGGATAATATGGGTAGGATACTAGGGTATGGGTTAGGGTTAATGGGTACGGGTATTGGTAGTGTTTGGAGCGGGTTTGGGCTCGAGAATTGGCTCGCAAAAACAGGGGGCTCGGTTTATGCGTGGGCTGCTTGGGAGGGGTTTGGGATGAGAATTTGGGCTGCTTGTGAGGGGGTTCGAACATGGGTTGATGGGTATTGGTCTAGGTGGGTTAGTGTACTCGAGATTCGTGCCAATTCGTAAAGGAAACGGGCTCAAAAACCGAGCCAAAATCGAGCTCAAAAACAAGTGTTCAAAACGAGTTTTCTTCGCTTTTCAAATTGATTTTTCAAATCAATTAATAAATTGAAATAAATGACTTTTCAAATCAAATATACTCATAAAATGATTTTTCAAATCAAATATTTATTTTATTTTCAATAAAATAACTTGAGAAAATAAATTCAAAATAAAGCTTTAATTTAAATATCATTTAAATTAATAAAATGAATTCACTTAAAAAAACACATTAATTTAAATATCATTCAAATTAACAAAATGAAACCACTAAAAAACATTAATTTAAATATCATTTAAATTAATAAAATACTTCATCGACGACGCCCATTCTACCTCGTAAAACGAGCTCCAAATAATGACAATGACAACTAAAGAATACATGTGTCCTATCATCATCGGGTGTTTGTCGGGTCCTCTATAAATTCCAATATCGACGGATACGGGTATCTACAATAACTTTAATATATCTAAGATTAATATTAACAAATATAAATAAAACAACTCCAAACAGCAAATTTAACACAAAATCTGAAAAAAAAAAAAAGAGAGACCCACAATCTGGAAAAAAATAAAATAAAAAAAATAACGTTACTGTTTTGCGGTGGTGGTGGGACGGTGGGTGGTGTCGGGTGGGGTGGTGGTGTATGAGGAAGAGAAGTTTTGATTTGTTTGGATTTTTTATTTTTTTGGGTTTTTGATTTATTTTGGTTTTTTTTATTTATTTGGATTTTTGGGTTTTTTATTTATTTGGATTTTTTAGGTTTTTTTATTTATTTGATTTTTTTATTGGGGGTTTGAGAGAAGAGAGGAGTAGAATGTGTAGGATGAGACAGAAATGGGTGAGTAGAAAACAAATATATAGTAAATCGGTAATGATAAATACAGCTCTAGGGCTGTATTTAATAACTAATTTACTTCCCAAAATGGAATTAAATTAGGAATTTATGACACAATTACGCGTAAATTGATGTCATTAATGCTTGATTTAAGATTTTCATTCCTTTTTTGGCACCTTAAATACAGCCCTAAGGGTTGTATTTATCATTTTCCATAGTAAATTAGTGATTAATTAGGGTGGATTAGTAAGGGAGGAGAGAGATGGTGAGATTAGGCATTAAACACACTTTTCTGTGGGTTGATCTTGGCCATCCATATTCACCATCCAATGGCCCTTAATAGAACTTATGGACTTATATATATATATATATATATATATATATATATATATATATGTGGTGGACTCACTTGATCTCTTCTATATATATATATATATATATATATATATATATATATATATATATATATATATATATATATATATATATATATAGTTTTTTGATAACTACTACCTTTGTATTACCGTGTTTTAAGAACTACTACCAATAAGTTTGATTTTTTTTAAAAACACTACCAAATCTCATCCAAACCCAATAAAACACAAACTCAGCCATTTATTTTTGAATTTTCATCCTAATTTGTTAATTTTATCCCTTAAACTAGTTAATTTGATGAAGTTTAAGCAACTTTTTTACCTTAATTACGTTAGATAGGTGAATTAGATGAAGCTTATTTAAAGTGATTTTGCCCAAAATGATTGGCAAACGGTAGTATTGGTATTGTTAAAGGGATAAAGTTTACAACTTAAGATGGAAATTCAAAAATAAATGGTTAAAATTGTGTTTTATTGGGTTTGGATGAGATTTGATAGTGTTTTTAAAAAAAATCAAACTTACAGGTAGTAGTTTTTAAACGAAAATTATTTTGGTAGTAGTTCTTAAAACCGTGTAGTATAAAGGTAGTAGTTATAAAAAAAACCTATATATATATGTATATATATATATATATATATATATATATATATATATATATATATATATATATATATATATATATATATATATATATATATATATATAGAGAGAGAGAGAGAGAGAGAGAGAGAGAGAGATTGGATTTGGTGATTTTGGTTCTTATGGTGAGTTGTGAGTTGGGGGAATCTCAGCCACTAGATTATATTAGAGATGAGTGGCCAAGATCAAATCTTACATGTCATATAAAACCATTGTCATTTACTTATTTTCTCTTTTTTTCTAATGTTACTTTTTTTTTTACTTTAATTTTTTTCCTCTTTTTTTTTATCTCGTGTTATTATGCTTTTTTTTTACCACTTTGATTTTTGTTTTCGCTTATGTTTTTCTTTAATTTACTCATTATGTTACATTTTTTTCTTTTTCTTTTTGTACCGGATTTTTTTTTACTTGCAATTTTTTTTACTCTTATTTTTTTTACCTCGTGTTATTATACTATTATTGTGCTTTTTTTTACCTGGATTTTTTTTACGACTTTGATTTTTCTCTCTCTTTTTTTACCACATGTTATTGTGCTGTTATTGTTATTCTGCTGTTATTGTGATGTTATTCTGCTATTACTTTGATTTTTTTTTACGACTTTGATTTTTTTTTTTTACCATATGTTATTGTGCTGTTATTGTTATTCCGTTGTTATTCTGTTGTTACTGTGAATTTTTTTACGACTTTGATTTTTTTTTTTTCTCTTTTTTTTTAGCACATGTTATTGTGCTGTTATTGTTATTCCGCTGTTATTGTGATGTTATTCTGCTGTTACTTTGATTTTTTTTACGACTTTGATTTTTTCTTTTTTTTACCACGTGTTATTGTCTTTGTTATTCTCTTTGTTATTCTCACTTTGTTATTGTGATGTTATTCCGGTGTCATTTTGATTTTTTTTACTACTTTGATTTTTTTACTACTTTGATTTTTTTACTCTTTTTTTTACTGCATGTTATTGTGCTGTTATTCCGCTGTTATTGTGATGTTATTCTGCTGCCACTTTGATTTTTTTTACGATTTTGATTTTTTTTCTTTTTTTTTACCACGTGTTATTGTGTTGTTATTCTACTGTTATTCTGCTGTTATTGTGATGTTATTCCGATGTCACTTTGATTTTTTATACTACTTTGATTTTTTACTCTCTTTTTCTTACCGCATATTATTGTGCTGTTATTCTGGTGTTATTGTAATGTTATTCCGGTGCCATCCATGTGAGTGTAAACTTTGGCTTGGTAGATGCCGGTTTTTTAAAGGGTGGGAGAACGAGCCCTAAAAGTGATGTAGTACATCATGCCACCCGCCATTTGGCCATTGATATCACGAAGTATTCCGTAATGGAGTAATTAAACAACATGGAGAAGAAATAGCAAAGAAAGCTTACCTTCTTATCATTTTAATCACGAACAGCATGCTTAGCCAACTTAATTACCTCTGCTCTCTCTTGTTTATCTAATTTATTGCCCTCTACAATCCCTCCACACAGTAATTTACCCATAGGATTCACATCAAATCCCTTCAATTAGCCAAATTAATCAAACATCATCATAAGTCAATACGGAGTATATAACTACTACTGTATGATTAATTAGTTATTATAATTATAATTATAATGAAGAATAAGCAAAGGAAGAATACATACATCGCTCTCCTCGCACATTTCCCAGTAAATTACAAAATACTTTGAAGACGAGGCCAATATCAAATTCCTCGAATCAACTCCTATAAAAAATTACAAAAGAATAACGAACAACAAATACTTTGAAATTGATCCAATCAATCAAAATTATTTGCAGGACAAATAATTTGTAACAAATAAACGCCTATCAACAACGAATATCGTCGCGTTGCAAAATAGCAGATCAATTCCCCCAAATTCGTCAATCTATACCTCAATCAAGAATCCCTATTTTTTCGATCAATTCCCCCAAATCATCAAGTCCCACAAATATCTCCCCTTAACTTTAATCATCATTTTTATGAGCGTAATTACCCTATCAACGACCTACCTGATCACACAGTCGTCAAAATCGACAGTACATGCGACGACGTCGTAATATCTGGGCTCAAAAATGTCAAATATTAAAAATATTGTTGAATTTGAGCTTAGAATTTGGGAAATTTCAATGAGATACCATTGCTACTGCAATTTTATGCCAAAAATTCTGAGAAGTTTTTTGTTTATTAATCGTTTTTTCCACAGAAATCTGGATTTTTGTTTTGAAGGGAAATATGATGAAGATAAAATTTTTGAGGGGCTTATTTAGTTTTGATGTCAGAGGCTTGGAAAAAGAATGTCCACCTTTGTTTTATTTTTGTAATTCAATCTCAGCCGTTGATTCTCCTTTATCTAATGGTTGAGATTTGTGAGCACACAAACTCACAACTCACCATAAGAACCAAACTCACGAGATCCCACCTCTATATATATGTATATATATATATTGTTCCGGGTGTAATTCCAGAGCAGTTATACGTTACCACCCGTGCTTGTAGAATGACGTCTTTTGCTAACTCCTCCTTGCGGTCTCCTGAAACAATGAGCAAACTGAGGGCTCGGCTTTGGGCCGAGCGAACTCACTCCGACGCTCAAGTCAGTAAACTTAGAAAGATAAGTTGTTGTTACTTGATGAAGTATATATTGTAGAGAGATAAGGAAGATATTACCAGATGAATAGTGATTCTTAGGTTAAATTGTGGATCCTTTACTCAATGAGAGTAGAGGAGTATTTATAGACTTTCACCTTTTGTCACGTAGTGGCCAAGTGGCTAGCAGGTGGAAACACTGATCTACCCTCGGCCAAGGGACCCATGGCAGGCCGGCGGGCCCTGTTGACTCACCGCCGAGGGGTCTTGGATATGAGTTCGCGGATGTGTGCCCCGGCTGGCTGGTTGCCTCGGCCGTGACCCATCTGACAGGCCGACAGGCCTCGTCGGTTAGGCTGTCTAAGCCGTTGACTTGTTGTGGATATCTTTGACCTTGCTCAATATGTTGACTGGTCAGCGGGTGCGAATATGCCCCATCAATTTGCCCCAGCGTAGTCTATGCCGTGGTATGGGCTCCGATGTATGTTGAGCGTATATTCTGCGCAAGACAAAAATTTTACGCCCGCTTCTTACGCCTCGGCGTGGCTCGCTTAGGCCGTACCATATCCCCCTCCACATGGTTGTGTAATGGACATCCGATGTGGAAAAGGCAATGACGCCGGGCCGAGACCGGGGTGGAGAGTGCGGTTGTTTCGATTGCCCCCATGCCGGTGCTTTACGGCTTGGTTGATCATGTGGCCGGCGGAGAAACGGATACTTAGGAATTTGTTGAGGAAGATGAACAGGCAGAGAGATATGAAGGGGCGTGTTGAAGACGCTTGGTCACTGTTGCATTGATTGACATTCAACTGTTGCAACGATTGACATTCCGTGGTTGCATGCTCGACACGTGTCTGTTTGTTGATTGGTTGACGTTTCATGGGCTGTGCCCTGATTGGTCCCTCTTCATGGGCTTTCCTCTATAAATAGGGTACTTAGTCCCTGAAATTGGCCACCAATTTCATTTTCTCAAAAATTTTCTTCTTTCTAGCCCTTGTGACGAAACCTCTCTCTAGCTTTCAGAATCATTACTCCGGCGTGGCATTTTTCTTCAAGGTAAACAAATAAATTCTCTTTTTAACTCGTAAGTTTCGTTGTAACATGTCTTCTCGCTGGTCTTTGGACCTAGTAAGCCTGCGCCGGGGTTCCGTCGCGTCTTGATGAGGAGGAGATACTAAACGCCATCCCGATAAGGTTTGGGGGCCCTAGGTCTCCGTCTCTTGAAGTCGGTCCAAAAGCTCCGGAGGGTGGGGAGGATGATGATGTTGATGATGATTTGTGAGGAAGGGATTCCTTACGGTGAAGAGAGGCCGCATATCCTGGACCACGGCGAGGCGTGCATGGTAGTCCCGACCGTGCCTGGACCAATAAATTCGCCAGTTGTTCCGGTGGAACTCTTTTCGAGGGTCATTTCTACTTCGGTGAGGGGTACAAAATTGTTATCCCTGGGGAGGGTCAGGCGGTCTGTTGCCCTCCTCCGGGTCATATCGGCGTATATATCAGGCATCTGGAGTATGGCCTCCGGTTTCCTTTGAATAAATACGTCACGGCCATCATCAAAGCTATGAACGTTGCCGTGGCTCAACTGCATCCGTTGGCCATTAGGACGATAGTTGGCTTCGTGTGGCTCTGTCTTTTCAAGGGGGAGGTACCTACAGTTAACTTATTCCGCCGGCTTCATCATCTTCGGGCATCGACCCCCGGTAAGGTGGGGTGGTACAGCGTGCAGATGGAGCCGGGCGTCCTCTCTGTTGATAAGCTTTCTTCCTGCAAGGACTGGAAGGGGCGGTGGGTGTATGTCGAAGTGCCGGATGACTATCCGCTGCCCCGGTCCTTCCAGCACCAAGTCAACTTACGGTGCGAGAGTAAGAGGGAGCGTGAAAAATGGGTCTCCCAGAGTAAGCACAAGATGGATGCCAGCAGGGTTCCTCTTGGTGCCGACGAGCGAGCGAGCGGCGATCTGTTGTTTGATCGAGAAGGGATGGGTGCCCCGACTCAGATTATTCTTCAGGATGAGCTGCTTTGCCGCGTCGGCCTCATACCGGCCCTCAACCAGGGTGAGTAGGGTCGGTGTGAGGCCCATCTTTGCCTATTACGCTCCTGTTTTTAGAGCTTTGTTTTACTTCTTTTATGTAACTCTTGCCTGGTTTCTTGCAGACTGGTTTGGCCAGGATCTGTCTGAGGAGACCTTGAAGAGGTTAGGGCTTGATAAGGACGGGAATTTCGTTGAGCGGCACCCTCAGGCTGACGCGCGTGATCGTAGATTGGCTCCCAACGAACTTATGGACAAGCAGCTGAAGGCACTGGATCAGGCGGCGGCTCAAGCACGGGTTCTCGGGGGCGTGCCGAAGAGAACATCAAAGGCAAGGTCCAGGTCGGCGACGTTGTCGATCCCAACTCCCTCTTCAACCCCAACGGTCCAGAAGGAGCATGTGGAGGTCATCGATGTCTCCGAGGAGATGGTGACCGTTGCGAAGGGCCCTCCTCCTCCAAAGAAGAGAAAAGAGTCACTGCCGGCTTCTGCCGCTGCCGGGGAAAAGAGTGATTCACCCGGTCCTCCAACTAAGAGGGTCCAGACTGGTACGGACATAACCTGTGGTTCAGACTTAGCTGGTTCATTATGCATTCCCAATGACAGACTCTCTGATGTGTCAATGAATGTTGACATGGATGCGCTGTGTAAATTTTTTGTAGATCCGCCGTCGGCAGCCGCCGTTCTTACTGATCGGCAATTAGAGAAGCAGCCTGAGAAGGCGGGTGATAGGAATGTCACCGTTGACTCCGCACTCCAGAAGGTTCCCCCCGCCGAGCTTGTGGCAGAGGGTACAAAAATATCCAAGAGGCTGGCGAAGTGGACTCAACTGGCCGGCTCCTACATTATGGAGCAGGAACAGGCCATGGCCCAGGCTGGGCCACTGATCCAACGACTTAAGCTTGATCTCTCCGCGGCAAAGGGGGAAGCCGGGAAGGCTAAGCTTGACCTCCTAGCTGCTCGGAAGCGTGCGGAGGAAGCTGAGAAGCAGCTACTGGCCGAGAGGGCCAAAGTCGAGGCTGCTGATGCCACCTCTGCCCAGTTGCTGGAGGAGCGGGACAGATATAAGGGTGGCTACGACGCCGTTGTTGCCAAAAGGGAAGAATGGAGGGGGATGTATGAGGCTCAGTCGGAGGCACTTGCGGACACTGGGCACATTCTTGCCCAAAGGGAGAAAGATATTGAGGTGCTTCAAGATAAGGTCCTCCCTGACTTGTGCGCTCAATTCCGGGATCAGGCCGAGGAAGCGACCAGGGAGGCAATCAAGAGGCTCATTCCTGAAGACTCCTTCCCGTGGGAGAAATTTGAACAGCTTCTGGATGAGATGGTCGATGCCGCGGAAAAGGCGGTTGCGGAAAAAGAGGAGGCGGCGAAGGCGGCTCAGATAGCCGAGGCCAAGGCGGCCTATGATGCAAAGGTGAAGGAAGCCGAAGAGGAGGCTGAAAGGCTGAAGGCATGTGGAGATGACAAGCTTTCCTGGGCGGCCACCGAAAGTTGTGGCGCCTTTGCCGATGGTGGGCAGCATCAAGCGTAGGGAGACGGGCGGTCGTCACCGGACTCACCCGGCATCTCAGATAGCTTTAGCTGTTCGGGGCCAACTCGAGCCTTTCCTCCCTGCCATCTTTTGGCGCTTCAAATATCATGTCTGTAATCTTTTGCTTTTCTTTTCCTTGTTTATGTAAGACTTTGGTAGGTTGCGTTTTGGCTTATCCCTATGGGGACGGCCGTCGTCTGCATTCTTCTCGTTTGTAATCTGTTGTCATTAATGAAAGTTTGCTTGTTTTGCCTCTGGCTTGGCCGAGGGCTTTTCTTGTCTTCTTGCGTTATTAATTGAGCGCTTTTTCATTTTTACCTTCAGCTTAGCCGAGGCAGCTAGAATGCGTATCTCAACTGCGTTTAACGTCTTTTTCTTGAACATGTTAGCGTATCGACCGTTGTGTCCCCTACCAGGCCTTCGGTTGGCCGAGGCGACTAGGGGTTACGACGCGACAGCGTATGTTAGCGTATCGATCGTTGTGTCCCCTGCCAGGCCTTCGGTTGGCCGAGGCGACTAGGGGTTACGACGCGACAGCGTATGTTAGCGTATCGATCGTTGTGTCCCCCCCAGGCCTTCGGTTGGCCGAGGCGACTAGGGGTTACGACGCGACAGCGTATGTTAGCGTATCGATCGTTGTGTCCCCTGCCAGGCCTTCGGTTGGCCGAGGCGACTAGGGGTTACGACGCGACAGCGTAAGTTAGCGTATCGATCGTTGTGTCCCCTGCCAGGCCTTCGGTTGGCCGAGGCGACTAGGGGTTACGACGCGACAGCGTAAGTTAGCGTATCGATCGTTGTGTCCCCTGCCAGGCCTTCGGTTGGCCGAGGCGACTAGGGGTTACGACGCGACAGCGTATGTTAGCGTATCGATCGTTGTGTCCCCTGCCAGGCCTTCGGTTGGCCGAGGCGACTAGGGGTTACGACGCGACAGCATAAGTTGGCGTATCGACCGTTGTGTCCCCTGCCAGGCCTTCGGCGGGCCGAGGCGACTAGGGGTTACGGCGCGACAGCATTCTTGGGGTGACTGCCCGATTTCTGAGTTGTGGAATGTGTCGTCTTGGTAGAATTTTTTTCCCACCAACACCTTCTCTGGTTGTTTCGACATCTTCTTAGCTTTTTGGGTGGGTTTTCGTTTTGGGTTTTTTTTTTTTTTCTTGTTTGGGAATGAATGTGACTAGCTTCTAGTATCTTTCCCCACAGACGGCGCCAATTGTTCCGGGTGTAATTCCAGAGCAGTTATACGTTACCACCCGTGCTTGTAGAATGACGTCTTTTGCTAACTCCTCCTTGCGGTCTCCTGAAACAATGAGCAAACTGAGGGCTCGGCTTTGGGCCGAGCGAACTCACTCCGACGCTCAAGTCAGTAAACTTAGAAAGATAAGTTGTTGTTACTTGATGAAGTATATATTGTAGAGAGATAAGGAAGATATTACCAGATGAATAGTGATTCTTAGGTTAAATTGTGGATCCTTTACTCAATGAGAGTAGAGGAGTATTTATAGACTTTCACCTTTTGTCACGTAGTGGCCAAGTGGCCAAGTGGCTAGCAGGTGGAAAGACTGATCTACCCTCGGCCAAGGGACCCATGGCAGGCCGGCGGGCCCTGTTGACTCACCGCCGAGGGGTCTTGGATATGAGTTCGCGGATGTGTGCCCCGGTTGGTTGGTTGCCCGGCCGTGACCCATCTGACAGGACAGCCGACAGCCTCGTTGTTAGGCTGTCTAAGCCGTTGACTTGTTTGTGGATATCTTTGACCTTGCTCAATATGTTGTTAGTCACGGGTGCGAGAATATGCCCCTCATCATATATATATATATATATATGTATATATGTATATATATATATATATGTATATATATATATATATATATGTATATATATGTGTGTATATGTATATATATGTGTGTATATATATATGTGTGTATATATATATATATGTGTATATATATATATGTGTGTATATATATATATATGTATATATATATATGTATATATATATATGTATATATATATATGTATATATATATATATGTATATATATATATATATATATATATATATATATATGTATATATATATATATATATATATATATATACCTCTTTGATCTAACTATGGTGGCTAAGCCAAATTTATATAACAAGACGAATTTTAATGAGACGAGATTTGAAAAAAAAATAAAAAACAAGACGATATTTGAAATGTCAAAATATGAATTATAGTAACTTTAATATATCTAAGATTAATATTAACAAATATAAATAAAACAACTCCAAACAACAAATTTAACACAAAATCTCAAAAAAAAAAAAAAAAAAAGAGATAATAAAGAGACCCACAATCTGGAAACAAAAAAAACGTTACTGTTTTGCGGTGGTGGTGGGACGGTGGGTGGTGTCGGGTGGGGTGGTGGTGTATGAGGAAGAGAAGTTTTTGATTTTTTTGGATTTTTGATTTTTTTGGGTTTTTTTTATTTATTTGAGTTTTTGAGTTTTTTATTTATTTGGATTTTTTGGGGTTTTTTTAATTATTTGTTTTTTATATTGTAGGTTTGAGAGAAGAGAGGAGTGGAATGTGTAGGATGAGAGAGAAATGGGTAAGTGAAAAACAAATATATAGTAAATTAGTGATTAACTAGTGTTACACCCGTGAAATTTCACGGGGTTGTTTAAATTTTTAGAAAATAAATTTATTTGCTAAAGTTGTGAGATGAATGTATTATGTATTCACTATTTTTCTAATCATTATAAAATATATTAATAAATTTGTAGCTTATACATATATATATATATATATATATATATATATATATATATATATATATATATATATATATATATATATATATATATATATATTCTTTGTGCACCAAGCCCACTTAAGTTAACATACCAATGTTTACCACTTAACTTTATTTTTTATGAAAAGTAAAATTGCGTTGGCCTTCCTTATTTGTGAGATATAACTAAGATTGTTACTATTGTTACTTTTACTACTCTATCAATCAATATTGTTACATTTATAATATCCGTTGATTCTACTGTTAATCTCACTATTACCGCACTGTTACTGTTAATTTTATTAATCAATCGTACTATTGTTACTTTTACTACTCTATTAATCAATCAATATTTTTTGGTTGAAGCAATACTTAATATCATGACTTACGGAGTATTTTTTTTTTTAAGTAAACTACTTTTTCGCTCTCCTTATTATAGCCATACATTGGCTTCTCTTGGATGTTGTGGATTTTGTTGGACCTTTAGTCCTAATTAATTGTTTTGATAATGACAGTAATGATTTGTATGTGGACTTAATATATAAACATATGCTTGTAATTGTGTGCTTAAGTTTTAATTTAGAAAGGAACAATTACAAGACGCAAGTTTGAAGTTTGGACCAAGGAGGTACAACTTCAAATATACTTGATCGATGTTTTCAAGCAAGATCAAGATTGAAAATCAACCACGAGACTCAAGATGAGAGACTTGTGAAGAGACGACTCGTGTACTGAAGATCTACTGAAGATTAGATAGTATAGGTCGTCATCCGGTAATGGATTTACTTTGTTTGATTTAAAGGTTAGTGAAGTTATGACCTAATAGACATAACTTCATTGCTAGACAAAAATGATGCGTTAATTTTTGGAAAATATATTTTTAATGGTTTATAAAAATAAGAGAGTATTTATTTTATTTGGAATTAATTAATTAGAATTTAAGTTAAATAAACTATTGGTTTGTAATACGATATTTTTATCGTCATGCAACCTAGGGCTTTAACTAAATTCTATCTCGATTTGTTGCGGGCTTTAGAAGCAAGAAAGGACCGAAGGAGGCCTTGGGCCGGCCGAACCCTAGGGAGGCCGAAACCCTAGGTGGCTGAAAACCCAAGGAGGCCAAATCCTTCTTCCTTCTCTTCTTACTTGTTCTTCAAGTTTTATATTTCCAGAACATTCTTATGCCCTAATTCCAGAACATTCCAAACCCTAATCCTCTCTACTATAAATACTCTCATTCATTCAACATTAATTGTTGACACACACATCTACAAATTTCAAAGAGAGAAAAATATTTTAAGCAAAAATCATTTGAGCTTTAATTCTTATTTTCATATTTGCTTATACAAAAATCACGCATCAAATTTGTCAATCACTCGAAGAAAAATCGTTATAGGATATTAAATACACAAGGGTATTATACTCACTCGCATAACGTGAGATTAGTATTTATCGTTGTATTTTTCTTATTAACGTAAGAGCAACCTAGAGTATTTAGCGATACTCAATCTGAGTTATAATCATATAGTTGATTATACGAGTGGATTGGTAATTTTTGTAATCCGTAGAAAGGTACTAAAAATTATTAATCGAGAATAGTGGACGTAGGTTTCGACTTGTAAAACTGAACCACTTCAAAATCCTGTGTGTCTCTCTTTCTCTCTCTCTTTATTATTGTTATTTCGATTTTGCATTTATTGTTAATAATTTAATTAGTTGATTTTAATCAATAAAATCAAGTAATTAATTTATATCATATATTTCGAAAAAGAGGTCATCGTTTTTAATACTCAATTCACCCCCCCCCCCCCCCTTCGTATTCGATCAATAGACTCCACAATTGGTATCAGAGCCTCGTGCTCTTGATAGCCTAACAGCTAGAGTTGATCGTTTTTTTATAGTCTATTTATCGTCTTTTCCATTTGCATTTATTTTTTATCAAATGGATTCCAAACACCTAAAGTGTCCTATATTCAATGGGAAGAACTATGGTTTATGGAAAAATATGATGACCCACTTCATTAAGGGAAATGACTGGGAGTGTTGGTTGATTATCAAGAATGGTCCAAATAAGATCTTACTTGCAACCAGTAATGGCACTACCGTCGAAAACAAAGAAGAAGACTATATTGAGGCGGATTATAAAAAGGCTGAGAAGAATTGAAAAGCAATAAGCTTATTGTAAAACGGTATGATTGCCACTGAATTCGATCGTTTCTCAACCTGTTCATCTGCCAAGGAAATATGGGATGGTCTAGAATTAGCCTATGAGGGAACCACTGTTGTCAAAAAGCAACGTATGGCATTGCTAATGCGAAAATACGAGCTGTTTGCCATGGAGCAAAACGAGTCAGTTGATAGCATGTCCTCTCGCTTTTCTAGCATCATCAATGAGCTAAAGAACTTAGGAAAAACTTTTGACTCCGAGGAAATTGCTAGAAAAATACTCAGAAGTATGTCTCACAGATGGAGACATAAAGTATCTGTCATAGAAGAATGTAAGGACCTAACTTCATTATCCTATCAGGAGCTACTCGGAACCTTAATGGCTCACGAGATTACTCTTAATCAGGATGAGGAGGAAGTTGGCACAAGCAAAAAGATGGCCTTACAAGCTGAGTCTAGCAAAGTTGATGACTCTTCAGATATTGAAGATGAAACTGTATTGTTTGTTAAACGTCTTAGGAAAAAGCCCTTCTTTCAAAATCAAAATAAGACATATAACAAATCAAAGCAAACTCCTAAGAAAACTTTTGAGTCAAAAGGGTCTTTCTCTAACCCTGGATGCTTCAAGTGTGGTGATATTGATCACATGATCAAAGATTGCCCTACATGGAAAAATATTAAAGACAAAAATCAACGTAACAAAACAAAGAAGGAGTTCAAGCAAGTCTTGATGGCTTATTGTTGGGGAGACTTGGACGTTGAAAATGACGAGTCCGAAGAAGAAGAAGAAGAAGTCAATGTTTGTCTAAGTAGCGTCAGTCTTGACCTATTCTCCGAAAGTGACAATGAAAGCAATGCTTCAAATGCTGAGAAGTGTCTTGTTGGAAATTCAGATTCAGATTCAGAAGATGAAGAGGTAAGTCTTCTTGAACTTAAAAAGCAAGTTAATAAATTCTCTAAGATTGATTTAGTTAAGACCTTTGAACAAACCCTCGATATAGTTCATGAACAGAAATTAGAATTAAAAGACCTTAGGGAACAAATTCTAGATATTGCTGAGGAAAACCAACTTCTAAAAGCCAAAGCCAAAAAGCTCAAATCTAAAGTTATGGCTACTCCAGCTATAACTTCAGACATGACAAATGCTGAGAAGAACGCTCTTGAATTAAAAGTTAAGGCTAGTGATGCCATAACTTCAGAGCTTAAACTTAACATTAAGAATCTTCAAGCTAAAGTTACGGCTAGTGATGCCATAACTTCAGAGCTTAAACTCAACATTAAGCATCTTCAAGCTAAAGTTACAGCTAGTGATGCTATAACTTCTGAGTTGAAGAAAGTCAATGAGATTTTAAAAGATGAGCTTAATGGCAAAGATAGTGTGGTTTCCGAACACAAGAGAGAAATTGTATTTCTCTCTAAGCAATTGGATGAAACTAGTAAAAGTATGTCTCAACTCAAGGTACAACATGAAAAAGAGAAACGTATCTTGAATGAACGTTTTGATAAATTTCGTGAAGACTTTGAGAAAGGTAGCTCTTCCAAGGATTCAAATGTAGATCATTCAAAATGTGAAAAAGAAATTGAGTCCTTGAAAGAATTACTTTTACATGCTCGAAAAGTCCATGATAAGTGGGAAGGAAGCACAAAGGTTCTAAACTTCCTTACTGAACAATCTGACAATAACATGAAGATGGGACTTGGTCATGAATGCTATAGTCATAGAGACCATGATAAATGCAAATCTAATCCTTCTGAAAATGATTTCAGAAAAAGAAAATACGTTAATCTTCCAGAATACTTGATTTGCAATTATCGTGGCTCTCATGGACATATACAAGTCAATTGTGTCAAACTTGCTTGGGATAAGAAAAAGAATGTTGAAACTGTTAAGACTTGTGATTTCATAGTGGAAGATGATGTCTCTACTATAGATGAACCTAACGACAATGAAGAACGCAATAATGAGTTTAGATGAACTTATGATATGGCTTTTGATTACTCATCTGTTCCTTCAAAATCAAACAAAATAAATGAGAATCAAAAGCATACATTCAAGCCTAAAGTTCATAACCCTAAACCTAAAGCGTCTCATGAAGGTACTAGACCTAAAGCTACGTTCGATAGAACAAAACCTAGAGTACCTTATGTTCCGATTGTTAAACAAAGACCAAGACAACCCAATGTTAAAGCCAAAAGAATAATAAGACAAGTGTGGGTTAGAAAGGATCAAATATATAGAATTACTAACCATAAAGGACCCAACTTAGCTTGGGTACCTAAAAGTTGTATTTGATTCATTTGCAGGTAGAAGTGAAAGAAAATAATCTATGGTATCTCGACAGTGGATGCTCGAGACACATGACAGGAGACAGAAATCTTTTTCTTTCACTAGAACCCTTCTTTGGTGGCAAGGTTACCTTTGGAGATAATAAGAAGGGTACGATTATTGGAGTAGGAAAAATTGGAATTTCAACCTCTCATTCAATCGATAAAGTATATCTGGTAAGTGGTCTTAAACATAATTTACTTAGTATTTCTCAATTATGTGACAAAGGAAATAGAGTTGTTTTTCATGCCGATGTTTGTCGTATCATAATTGAAGGTACTAGTAATGTTTTACTTGAGGGTCACCGTATGAGGAATGTGTATATGATTGACTTAAATGTTGTCAATACAAATTCCTTTGCGTGTATGAAAGTAACTTCCGATGAGTCTTGCTTGTGGCACAAGAGGTTTGCACACGTTAGTCCAACTATTTTAAAGAAACTTAAGTCCATGGATTTAGTTGAAGGCTTGCCCTCAATTAATTTCGAGCAAGAGACAATGTGTGACTCATGTGCCCGTTGCAAACATGTTAGATCCTCTTTTAAACCTAAGAGAATAGTTAGCACTAAACGACCACTTGAGATGGTACACATGGATTTATGTGGACCTATGAGAGTTAGAAGCCGTGGTGGATCAAAGTATGTTTTTGTTCTAGTCGATGATTACTCAAGGTATGTCTGGCCAATCTTTCTTTCCTCTAAAGATGAAACTTTCGATGAATTTGTGGTATTAATGAAGCTTGCCCAAAATAAATATGATAATAAGCTTATTTCGATTCGGACGGATCACGGCACGGAATTTGATAATCAATTATTTATAAAATATTGTAGGGAAAATGGTGTGGGGCATAACTTCTCCGCACCACGTACCCCACAACAAAATGGTGTCGTGGAACGTATGAATCGAACCCTAGAGGATATGGCTCGTACTATGCTTTTGTGTAGTGGTCTTCCTAGAAGCTTTTGGGCAGAAGCTGTTAGTACCGCATGCTATGTGCATAATAGAGCTATGATCCGACCTATTTTGAAAAAGACTCCCTATGAACTTTTAAGAGGGAGAAAACCCAATATATCACATCTCCGTTGCTTCGGGAGCAAATGCTTTGTTCACAATAATGGAAAAGAAAATTTAGGAAAATTTGACCCCCGAAGTGATGAAGCTGTTTTTCTGGGATATTCGGATCATAGTAAAGCTTACAAAGTGTTCAATAAAAGAACCTTGCGCATAGAAGAAAGTGTTCATGTTCGTTTTGACGAAGATAATGTATTTGATAAAGCTGAACAGGAAGAAGAGGATCCAGATGAGCCCGATTTCTTTCTAGCAAGAAATGAGCCTTTAAATGAAGAAGAAGATATTCAAGGTATCAATGATGAACTACAAAATTCTGCAAACAATCCTAAGAGAAGTGATGAGTCCATAGTTAATGATACTATCGACCCTTCCTTGGATAAAGAAAGAGATCTTGAAGTTATACCTAATGATGTTGTAACTTCCGATCCAAATCATGATATTTCTAATGAAGTTAGTGATGCTTCTGAAGAAAATCCCGAGTCCAACTCAGGGGGAACAAATCATGATTCTTCGTCTGCAGATGATGCTAGTCCATCAAATGATAATGAGCCTAGAGTTCTCAAAAAGTGGAAACATCAAAGCTCCCACCCTTTGGACAAAATCCTAGGGGATCTAGAGCAAGGCATTAAAACTAGAAGGTCCTTGAATAATTTCTGCTCGTTCTTTTCGTTTCTATCAACTATTGAACCTACCAATATTAAAGAAGCTCTTGCTGAACCTGATTGGATAACCGTTATGCAAGATGAGCTTCAACAATTCGAACGCAATAAGGTATGGCACTTAGTGCCACGACCTAGTGATCGAACTGTAATTGGTACTAGATGGGTGTTTAGAAACAAATTGGACGATACAGGACTTATTACAAGAAACAAGGCACGACTAGTTGTCCAAGGCTACAATCAACAGGAAGGGATCGATTATGACGAGACCTTTGCACCTGAAGCAAGACTTGAGGCTATACGTCTCATTATTGCCTTTGCTGCTCATAAAGAAATGAAAATGTTCCAAATGGACGTTAAGACTGCATTTCTTAATGGTTATTTGGAGGAAGAAGTCTATGTAGAACAACCTCCCGGATTTTTAGATAGCAAGTTTCAAAACCATGTCTATAAATTAGACAAAGCTTTATATGGTTTGAAACAAGCTCCAAGGGCATGGTATGACAGATTATCCAAGTTTTTGTTACAAAATAATTTTACAAGAGGATCTGTCGATAAAACCTTGTTCCTAAAATCCGAGGGTTCTAATTTACTTGTTGTACAAATTTATGTAGACGATATTATATTCGGTTCTACTAATGAAAAATTGTGCAAGTATTTTTACGATCCGATGACTTCGAGTTTGAAATGAGCATGATGGGAGAACCGAAGTACTTTCTAGGCTTACAAATTCAACAAACAAAGGATGGTATAAAGATACACCAACAGAAATATATCAAGGAACTAATCCGAAAGTTCGGTATGGAAAATGCAAAATCATACGATACACCTATGGTACCTGAAAAGAAGATGACTATAGATGAACATGGTAAGTGTGTCGATGAGACTACATATCGAGGTATGATTGGTTCACTTTTATATTTAACTGCAAGTCGTCCTGATATAATGTTTAGCGTATGTGTTTGTGCTCGATTTCAATCGTGCCCTAAAGAATCACATATGATTGCAGTTAAACGTATTTTGAGATATTTAATTGGTACATCTAATTTATACTTATGGTATCCACTTGAGTGTAATTTCGATCTAGTAGGATATTCAGATGCAGATTATGCAGGATGTTCTTTAGATAGGAAAAGCACTTCTGGGTATGCAACGTTTGTTGGACCTTGTATTATCACATGGGGATCAAAGAAGCAAAATTCAGTTGCAATGTCTCATCTTTGAAGCCGAGTATGTATCTCATGGATGGTATGTTCTCAATTACTTTGGTTAAAGCGGCAACTATGTGATTATGGTATAAATGTAGGTCGTATGCCTATTATGTGTGACAATACGAGTGCTATAGTAATTTCTAAGAACCCTTGCCCAAAGACTCGAGGACCAAACATATAGATATTCGACACCATTTTCTACGGGATCATGTAGAGAAAGGCAACATTTCACTTGAATTTTGTAGTACTGAAAGGCAATGGGATGATATCTTGACTAAGGCATTAGCTAGAAAACGCTTTGAGTTATTGAGACTTGAGATTGGTTTAATTAGTGATAATTAAATCCGTCATAATTATGTCCGGGAACTGAATGATGGCTAGGAAGATAAGATTGTACGATTGTGTCCGTATATTTTTGTTGCAAGTTTAATTATGTTAAATAATATTTATTTTACGTGTTATATCTTGCTTTTGTGTATGGTAGTATTTTATATTCTGCATAATCACATTTCCTTACAAAAATCGACAAAATCTACAATAAACTGCCTTAATATAATAAAGATATTTCTATCTTATTATATTCCTCCACAAATCCTGCCTAAACTCCATCACAAGATTTTCTTTCCTAATCTTACATTCAATAGGAGATAATACCGAAAAAAAAAAGGAAAAAGGAAGGTGCGAAAAAAAAAAAAAAAAAAAAAAAAAAAAAAAAAAAAAGGGGGAAAGTGCCGTGAAAGAAAAAAAAAAAAAAAAAAAAAAAAAAAAGGGCACGAAACAAAAAAAAAAAAAAAAAAAAAAAAAAAAGATGCCGAAAAAAAAAAAGGAAAGGCATTAAAGAAATAAGGAAATTGGTATTATTTTCTATCTTTTAGGAATCCTATTCTTACCTAAACTCAAATTCCTTATGCTATATATACCCCTTTAATCTCACCATAATTCTCATCAATTATAATCTTCTAAACCCTAATTACCTTTACTACTATCTTTTATTTTCATAATGACTAATCAACCTACAACCCGTTTTCAATCAAAGAAACATGTTGTTATTAGAAAGAAAGTAAGCCAATCACCGCCTCGCACTCGCTCCACCTCACCGGCCGAACCCCCTCGCTCCCCACGGTCCTTTGTCGACCAACCCGCCAACCTCACAAAGCGAAGAAAATTGTTCAAGGGTAAGGGAAAGATGGTTTCAGAAATTGAGGTAAGTTCAAAGACTGAGAACTATAAACTTCAAGATGGTTCTTCACGTATTCTTTACGCACAGCATATGGATGATTACACCAACAATGGACTGAATAATCTTAGACTAACTCAAGTAGAAAGAAGAGATGTCAATCAAGTTGCTCAATATCGCATTCACGCAGGACGAGTATATTCGATTGATTGGTTAAAGAAATACAAAGCACTTGGGTTTTTCAGAAATTCTCTCAAGGATCAAGGATGGGAAAATATTGTTGCTGTAAGTGGTCTTGTCTTTCCTATTGAGGTATATCAATTTTATGCTTCTGTTCATCTTAAGGAAGGAAATTTGTTTGTTGTGGTTAATGAGACTTCAATAAAAGTCTCACCTGGTGATTTTTGCGACTTGGCTCATGTTCCTAACGAGGGAACTGAGATCAATCCAAGCGTAGAATGGGGAGGTGTGTCACCTGAAAAAAGGTTGATAGTGAAACGGTATTTCAAACAAGATGCAACTTCGTCTGAGACTATCTTAACTGCGAAGTTGTCGCCAAAATTGAGGTTCTTTTTTAACTTTCTTTGGAATACCATTGTTCCTAGAAAAGAAGGTAGAGATAAATTCGGGGCACATGAGATGATTATTATGAAGGCTTGGCTTGAAGGAGAAAAGGTTAGTTTACCCTTGCTTGTGTTTCACAAAATTATACAAGCTAGTGTAACGGCTAAGATGGATGATTTAGCCTCTACTTTAAGTTTGCCTTATGGGAATTGGATCTCACAAATTTTAGAGAAGAAAGGAGTAATTGGGAAGCAGAGTTATGGAGTTATCACTAATGACGAGATGAGCGATCTTTATCTATCTTATATGAAGCTCGTTATTAATGGCAACGAATTAGGTTTTGAGACAAAAGGAGATAAAGGAGAAAAGGAAGGAAAAAGCAATGTGAGTTTTGATATGTTGGATTCTAATATGGATTCTGTTGGACCTCTAGTCCTAATTAATTGTTTTGATAATGACAGTAATGATTTGTATGTGAACTTAATATATAAACATATGCGTGTAATTGTGTGCTTAAGTCTTTATTTAGAAAGGAACAATTACAATGACGCAAGCTTGAAGTTTGGACCAAGGAGGTACAACTTCAAATACATTTGATCGATGCATTCAAGCGAGATCAAGATTGGAAATCAACCACGAGACTCAAGATGAAGAGACTTGTGAAGAGACGATTCGTGTACTGAAGATCTACTGAAGATTAGATAGTATAGGTCGTCATTCGGTAATGGTTTTACTTTGTTTGATTTAAAGGTTAGTGAAGTTATGACCTAATAGACATAACTTCATTGCTAGACAAAAATGATGCGTTAATTTTTGGAAAATATATTTTTAATGGTTTATAAAAATAAGAGAGTATTTATTTGGTTGGAATTAATTAATTAGAATTTAAGTTAAATAAACTATTGGTTTGTAACACGATATTTATATCGTCATGCAACCTAGGGCTTTAACTAAATTCTATCTCGATTTGTTGCGGGCTAAAGAAGCAAGTAATGGACCGATGGAGGCCTAGAGGCCGGCCAAACCCTAGGTGGCCGAACCCTAGGTGGGCCGAGCTCTAGGAGGCCGAAACCCTAGGGTGGCCGAATCCCTAGGGAGGCCAAACTCCTTCATTTGCTTCTTTCTTGTTCTTCAAGTCATTTGTTTCCAGAACATTCCTATGCCCTAATTCCAGAACATTCCAAACCCTAATCCTCTCTACTATAAATACTCTCATTCATTCAACATTAATGGTTGACACACACATCTACATATTTCAAAGAGAGAAAAATATTTTTAAGCAAAAATCATTTGAGCTTTAATTCATATTTTCATATTTGCTTATACAAAAATCACGCATCAAATTTGTCAATCACTCGAAGAAAAATCGTTATTGGATATTAAATACACAAGGATAGTATACTCACTCGCATAACGTGAGATTAGTATTTATCGTTGTATTTTTCTTATTAACGTAAGAGCAACCTAGAGTATTTAGCGATACTCAATCTGAGTTATAATCATATAGTTGATTATACGAGTGGATTGGTAATTTTTGTAATCCGGAGAAAGGTACTAAAAATTATTAATCGAGAATAGTGGACGTAGGTTTCGACTTGTGAAACTGAACCACTTCAAAATCCTGTGTGTCTCTCTTTCTCTCTCTCTTTATTATTGTTATTTCGATTTTGCATATTATTGTTAATAATTTAATTAGTTTATTTTAATCAATAAAATCAAGTAATTAATTTATATCATATATTTCGAAAAAGTGGTCATCGTTTTTAATACTCAATTCACCCCCCCCTCTTTCGTATTCGATCAATAGACTCCACAGATTCGAACTTTACTTCTATTCTTGGACGGATTAATGAACAAGACAAGAAATTGGAAGAATTGTTTGACCTAATTAAAAAGGAAAGGAGAGTTGATACTAGTGGACCAAGTGAAGTCAGCCCGGCTCACCTAAAAACCGTGTTGTCACGGTTTGAAACACGACTCGACAGTGTTTTTAAAGCCGCCGTACGAACTCACTCCGAGTCTACTCAAATAAAGGAAGGTATGGCTAGTTTGGTTAAGTTTGGTGATGATCTTTTGCAATCTGGGAAGGAGATGAGGTCTGAGATGCAAACTATATATGAAGCAGTTAAAGCAATGACTTTGAGGATTGGTAACTTCGATACTCGATTAACCGCTCAAGCTGCACTTCTCGGCCATTGTCATGCGCGACTCGAGGACTTGGAATACCGCACCCGACCTCGGTCCAACCCGCCAAGCCCACGCTACCCTTGATCATTTTGCCCTAATCCATTCAACCTAGCCTTATCTTTTTAATTCCTTTGCTCACAATAAAAATCCATTCTTATGGATATTAGCTTTTTCAATTCCGCATTATTCCTTTTGTGATTGCAAGTTTATAATATTATTATGCTAATTAAGAACTAGATTGCGTTTAATATAATATGTTTTTCATGATTAATTCTTGTCTCATAATATATTATTCTGGTCGTTTTATGTTTGTTCTTATCTTTTCAATGATGCCAAGAGAGGGAATTGTTTTTATGATTTGCGACCGTCTCAAAGTTAATTCTCTCATGGCGTTCTATAGTTATAACTTTGAAGAGATTATTAGTTTCTACGCTCAACTGTTCTATAATTTGGGAAGTATTATGTTGAGGGGGAACTAGACTTAGACACAAATCATAGGAGACTTGTCATCATCAAAAAGGGGGAATTTGTTGGACCTTTAGTCCTAATTAATTGTTTTGATAATGACAGTAATGATTTGTATGTGGACTTAATATATAAACATATGCGTGTAATTGTGTGCTTAAGTTTTAATTTAGAAAGGAACAATTACAAGATGCAAGCTTGAAGTTTGGACCAAGGAGGTACAACTTCAAATATACTTGATCGATGTTTTCAAGCAAGATCAAGATTGAAAATCAACCACGAGACTCAAGATGAGAGACTTGTGAAGAGACGATTCGTGTACTGAAGATCTCTCGAAGATTAGATAGTATAGGTCGTCATCCCAGTAATGGTTTTACTTTGTTTGATTTAAAGGTTAGTGAAGTTATGACCTAATAGACATAACTTCATTGCTAGACAAAAATGATGCGTTAATTTTTGGAAAATATATTTTTAATGGTTTATAAAAATAAGAGAGTATTTATTTTATTTGGAATTAATTAATTAGAATTTAAGTTAAATAAACTATTGGTTTGTAATACGATATTTTTATCGTCATGCAACCTAGGGCTTTAACTAAATTCTATCTCGATTCGTTGCGGGCTTTAGAAGCAAGAAAGGACCGAAGGAGGCCTTGGGCCGGCCGAACCCTAGGGAGGCCGAAACCCTAGGTGGCCGAAAACCCAAGGAGGCCAAATCCTTCTTCCTTCTCTTCTTACTTGTTCTTCAAGTTTTATATTTCCAGAACATTCCTATGCCCTAATTCCAGAACATTCCAAACCCTAATCCTCTCTACTATAAATACTCTCATTCATTCAACATTAATTGTTGACACACACATCTACAAATTTCAAAGAGAGAAAAATATTTTAAGCAAAAATCATTTGAGCTTTAATTCTTATTTTCATATTTGCTTATCCAAAAATCACGCATCAAATTTGTCAATCACTCGAAGAAAAATCGTTATAGGATATTAAATACACAAGGGTATTATACTCACTCGCATAACGTGAGATTAGTATTTATCGTTGTATTTTTCTTATTAACGTAAGAGCAACCTAGAGTATTTAGCGATACTCAATCTGAGTTATAATCATATAGTTGATTATACGAGTGGATTGGTAATTTTTGTAATCCGGAGAAAGGTACTAAAAATTATTAATCGAGAATAGTGGACGTAGGTTTCGACTTGTGAAACTGAACCACTTCAAAATCCTGTGTGTCTCTCTTTCTCTCTCTCTTTATTATTGTTATTTCGATTTTGCATTTATTGTTAATAATTTAATTAGTTGATTTTAATCAATAAAATCAAGTAATTAATTTATATCATATATTTCGAAAAAGAGGTCATCGTTTTTAATACTCAATTCACTCCCCCCCCCCCTCGTATTCGATCAATAGACTCCACAGATTTTATAACTAACTTTTAAAATATGGATTGATAATGCACACAAATTGCATGGGGGGTAAGCTGTGCAAAATGAATGTGTTTCAAATTTATGATCTAAAAAAATTATAACGATGTAAAAAATTTCTCCACTCCAATGGTTTATATATACGCATTACCAAGTGTGACAAATTCATTGCAATGGCAAGTGATACCGCACTATAACTGTTAATTTTCTTAATCAATGGTACTATTGTTACTTTTACTATTCTATTAATCAACGTGACAGTGGATATATAGATGGACTATGAAAATAACTAAAGTGAACATATAAAGGAACAAATCTTACCTCTGTTGAAGCATGTACTTAATACAACTAAACACACCGATGTCTCAAATTTGTTCCAGTGAATTTTAAATTCCAAGATGATAAATATTTATAATACACAAATCATCCAACATTTAGATGACATTGTCTTACTAATTACTAAATAAGCGGATAAAAAGTAAAATCATCATTGCATTTAGGACCTTAGTTCCGCAAACAGTTTACAAAAAACTGACTCATGACAACAACTACGAACTTTGCTTTATTCTAGCAAGTGATCAGCAAGTTGAAGCTTGCCTTATTTCCATTTTCGTTGCCTCCGATCATAAAGAACTTTTAAAATATATAAGATTGGAATAATATACGGTAGCTCATACTTGAAGGCATGTTAACATTTACACCATTAGTTTAGCACTTGAACTTTTCAAATTTGTGATTGGCATTCACATAATGGCAATGGAGCAACATAAAACATGAAAAATAATCATAATCAAATATTGCTAATTTCTAGTAATTGTTAAGATAATAAACTGATAATCACAAAGATAAATTTCCGTTGGTGAGCTACAATGAGGAAAAAGTACCCATATATTTTGAGCTTTATAGCAACGCAATGGCACCTATCAAATATTACCAAATCTGATATGCCCATATGAAAATTTCAAATCTTGTCTTTGAAGAGAAGAAGATAAATTTACTTACTTGCACAATGCAATTATTTATGAAATGATTGAATATTATAGACTTAGGTGTAAGGAGTACGACACGACACAAAAAAAAATTCGAACAAATTTAGGCAGCTTTTTCTGTCAATTTTAGATTTTTCTCATAGGAATACAGACAAATCCGACACCATAAAGCCTGTGAGCTTTACTCTAATTGCCATCTTTGAATTTACAGGAGAAATACAAATTTCATTATAATGTGACTGAGAGACAAACTATTGCCTTCGTAAATCCTAATATCAATAACAAACCATTTCCTTTATAAAGTACCACTAAAAGAGAGTGAAACCAAATAGTTCTCAAAAGATGTTAAATTAATACAGACTTACAGAGTAACAAATCACTCAATAGTCAACACTAATTAAAACTACTATAAGAAATTGTAACAGTGACCAACTTTACGCATTCCGTATTTTAATAACTGAAGATAAATGTTCGCGAACCGCGATATTAAGCAAACAACAAAATTACCAACTTTACAAAAAAGACCCAAAATACAATAATTTAAAGACAAATATATTACGAAAACATGAATGAACTCTTGGTAAACCACAAAGAATAGTAAAGAGTATTACGGGTTACCGAGAAAACCATGGTAAAAAGATATAATGTACTCCGTATTATCTTCCTACAATTCACCAAAAGACGATAAATAATGGAGAGACCGTCCCAAACCACAAATGCACCATTTTGATCCTGAAATTCATTAGTACATACAGATTATACATTTATATAGCAAGATAAAGAAATCGACATATATATTACCGTTGAATTCTCATTAGTTTAAGAATGGAACAAATTAAGCTTGGTTATATAAACATTAAGAATTGTCGAATTTCGATATATTACTTGTTTGAATTCAAGAGGAGATAACATGTGTTAAAACCCTCTGAAAAAACAATAATCATATTAGACTACTTGGTGATTGAAAAATACAGACTATATATTTCCCAAAAAAATATAACCGTGTAATTACCAATGAAGAAATACTATCTACCTTCTTTTCCACCTCCTCCCACAATCGATTAAAATATCGTTTATTTTGCTTCATCAACTTGCCTTTTGACCCCACATGATATATACTTCACAAATTCTTGTTTGTGACGGCACATATCCGTCACTCTTGAGTGACGGATACCATTTTACCTCACAAAGTACCCACTTTTTCTCTCTCTGCAATACTATTCATGTGGTCCCCTTTCTCCACTAACCTATTTTGTTACCATTTTATCTCACAAAATATCCACCACAAATGGTAATCCGTCACAAGGGAGACCAATTGTATATACTTAATTAATCAATTATGAGAAGGTAAAGGGAGACGGTGGGGAGAAGGTGCATAGCAATTAGTAACCCTCTTAAGAATATGCAATATTTCCCAAAAAATTAGTTGAAACTGTACATTGAAAAATAAATTTGCATATGGCTGTGAAAGAAAATATAAAGAGGAGAGTAATTAAGAACACGGCTCCTACCTTCATCTCCTCCACTAATCAGGTACACCTATCTCGAAATACTCGCCGGTGACGAAGTTTCGTTGACGGCGTCTGAAAGTGATTGTTGGGGATCTAAATGGGATGATGTAGACTGTAGAGAGGAGCGTATTAGAGGTGGTTGAGAATTGAAATTTTGTATTGAGGAGATAGTTTGCTTAGATAATAATGGTGAATAAGGGTGAGAAGTGTAAGGGTCGGTAAAAGTGTTCCAGACTTTTTGAAGCACTCTTCTTTTTTGGAAATTGTATATGTGCACATGTGCAGTAATTAAAAGAAAATAGACCATTTTACCCAAAAATTAATTGAGTCTCTTGGGAATATGTTCATTGTCATTCTCAAGTAGCATAGAGAATGACAAAGGGTTAGGTTAAATTAATGTCAGATTTAATTAGACTTTGATTTTTTTTTTTTTTTTTTTTTTTTTTTTGTGTGCTGATGTGACCATATTGCAAAACCGTGATTGGCTCAAACAAAACTGATTTTGTGAGGTTGAATGTGAGGGCTGCATTACCTTAATTCTTAAAGGAGATTGTGCCACGTCAGCGATTTTACATTATTCTTTTATATATATAATGATTAGGGTGGATTAATAAGGGAGGAGAGAGATGGCGAGATTAGGCATTAATCACACTTTCTGTGGGTTGATCTTGGCATCCATATTCGCCATCCAAGGACCCTTAATAGAACTTATGGACTTAAATATCTATGGTGGATTCACTTGATCTCTTTTTTTTTTTATATATATAACTCAAAAAAAACACCATCAGATAATTAAAAACACCATCAGATTGAAAACATCAATGCCGCATATAACTCAACCAAATCTCGCACAAACCCAATTACCAAACTCCCTGCCATCGTCATCCACAACACTAGCCACCATATCCACCGCTACAATACACCGATGGGTCATCGTACCGCCGAAGGTCCGACACGACCTTGTCGGCGTCAGTGAAATAAATTGACTATTATCTCTTCCCTTCTCAAACCTATCTTTCAATCTACTCGCATCCTCACTCTCCTCAAATGCTAGCAGCGCCGACGACCAAATTTTTCAGCGAACTCGTCGATGCCACCACACCTCTGGTGACCAGATCGGTGCACCGCATGTATCCAAATCGAAAATAAATTTGTACAGGTGAGCCATTAAATTATGGGCAACTTCTGAATTTGATAATTGGTTTGTTCGCCGGAAACGCCCTTATCGATGACGGAACATTGGTAGTGGCAGATGAAGGTTGCGTAGGCTCAGCTTGCTGGCTGTCACGAAAGAGGATGGTGGATCTGTGATATATTGAGCAACGGTTGTTGAGTAGTTTGAAGGAATTGCCAGCGTCGTCTGACTACGCCCAAGTAATCATCGGTGTGAATGCTGGTTGCTGGCGACAGAGGAAAATGTTGATAAGTTGACTGAGTGAAGGTTTGCTTGTTGTGGGGTGAGTGATGGGGAGCCGATGGTCGCATTGAGTGACTGTTAGCGTCGGGAAGGAGTGAAGATAGGCATGGCTGGTGATGTAGTCGTCATCGTTATTGGTGTTAGCAAATTCGATGGCGTGGGGTTGGAGTGGCTGCCGGCGTCGGGAGGTGTTGACGGATAGGAAATGAGCTTAGGTACACTAACCTTGGTTGTAGATACATTTAACATACTGTTAGATACATAATATGCATGTGTATCTAGTGTACCGTTTGTGTGTATCTGGTAGTCTTATGCTGTACATTTTCTTAGACAACAATTTTTTGTGTTGAGACACTTTAAGAGCATCCACAATAGAGAGGATGTTATCTTCCTCCTATTTTTTCACTCCTCCTCTATTTTTTCGACACCTCATTTTCTCTTTCATCAATCTCATTTCTCACCATTATCATCTTCTTCCATTATTTTTTCCCACAATAGAGAGGATCCTCTCATATTACATTTTTTAATTTAAATAATCTTAAAATTCTATAAAAGATAAAAATAAAAGAATTATTATGCAAAAGACAAATAATAATTGGTTTGTGGGCACTAGGGCCAATGTAAGCTTTCCTCTAAAATTAGAGGAAAATAGAGGAAGTAGGCATCTTCCTCTTGCTAAGAGGATGGGTAACATGTGCCTCACAATAGAGAGGATGTCCTCTTAGAGGAAAGAGAGTGTTAAGAGGATCTCTCATCCTCTCTATTGTGGGTGCTCTAAGAGGTTAGAAAAATTAGATAGGTGGGGTTGTTTCAAAATTATTTAGCAAAGAAAATACCACTTAGGATCGGAATTATGGAACTTGGGATAGTTGTTGCTATTCTCTTGCTGATACAACAATGGCACTCGGGATAGTTGCTGCCATTCTCTTGCTGATACAGCAAATAGTGATAAGCGTTGGAGCAGGCTGCTTCTTGCTGCTCACGGGATATGTTCCATTATTTGCTTTGTTTTCTGTTGGTATCTATCCATCTGTCGCTATTTTCCTCCTCTTCT
Organism: Silene latifolia; assembly: GCF_048544455.1. NCBI lineage: Eukaryota > Viridiplantae > Streptophyta > Magnoliopsida > Caryophyllales > Caryophyllaceae > Silene > Silene latifolia. The sequence continues at coordinate 4,139,718 of NW_027413640.1, read as the reverse complement.
TGAGTGTTTATTTATAACTTGACTAAATATTTTGGTCACATGTCTGATGTTTTGACAAACTTGAAGGTTGAAATGTATTGGTGCGTTCTCAATGCTTATTAGTACGGTCGTACTAAACAATATGAACTACCTGGTTAAAAACTACCATATAGAGAGTAACCCATGCCCAGTTGCCAGGCCAGGCAACTTTGCCGGTGCTAGGGTGTTCTGCTTCTTCAGCGTCGCCCTCAGCTTCATTTCTTACTTTGTCTTTATGTTCAGCCGGAACAAATGCGTTCGCCAGCTATCTAATGACCGTGGTGTTGCCATGGGACAACCCCAATTGCCTAAAGAACAAGTTTGATGATATGGTTTTGGAGTCTAGGAAGATCAATGGGAATGGGTGTCTTTTTCCTTATTTGAAATTTGTGATTGCTTTTCACATTTATTTGTTGTGGGTTGATATATGGCTGGAAACTGTAGTTGGATTAGTTTACTGTATTTTCTAGTTGTTTTTTGTGTGAATTTTTACTAACATCAAGCAAAAGAAAAAATGTGTGATAATTTGATGAGCCAAAAACAAGCACTGGATTTTGCCTTCTGATGCCTGAGCAATAAGCAATTAAGCATTGTTTGTATCTTTGAAAAACTAGTACATAGCATACAGAGATTCTTTCATTTGATTTCCCATACGAAGTAGATGCGATGAGTTTTTTACTGTGAATAAAACGGAACACAAAATCCATTCAAGTAAATGATTTGTATTTTTCAAAAAAAAAAAAAGTAAATGATCTGTAATATATTCTTTTATTCAATTCATGTGATACAACTTTTATTATATAAGATGATAAAGAATGGCACCTCTATTGCATATAATGGTATTCCAAAATGGCAGCCCCCGATGACAAGGGAAAAGGGTTTAGCCCGCCTAATCCAACCCTAAACCTCATCCCGTCCCTTTTTTGGATACCCGACACCCCATTTAATTTCTTTTACGTACTAGGTACGTTTCGAAAGAGTTTTAGACTCATTTTAAATATATTGTAGGTACATTTCGTCTAAATAACCCCTTTCCGATAACAAGGGAAAGAGTTTGGGTTCGATTAGGCGGGTCCGCGGTAGCAGGCCGCCTAATCCAACCCTAAATCCTTTCCCATCCCATTTTAGGATACCCGGCGCCCTCAGAAAGGGGTTCACCCTCCCCCTTTCAGAGGTCAGTTTACGGTTCCCGTTCCGATAACAAGGGAAAGGGTTTACGGTTGGATTATGCAACTCCGTTGTAGCGGGCCGCCTAATCCAACCCAAAACTCTTTCCCGTCCCGTTTTAGGATACCCGGACCCCTCTGAAAGGGGTTCACCCTTCCCCTTTTAGGGCTCAGTTTACGGTTCCCGTTTTGATAACAAGGGAAAGGGTTTAGGGTTGGATTAGGCGGACCCGCGGTAGCGGGCCGCCTAATCCAACCCTAAACCATTTCCCGTCCCATTTTAGGATACCCGGCCCCCCGTTTAATCACTTTTACGTACTAGGTACGTTTCGAAATTGTCTTCGGTTCATTTTAAATATATTGTAGGTACGTTTCGTCTAAATAACCCATTTCCGATAACAGGGGAAAGGGTTTAGGCTTGGATTAGGCGGACCCGCGGTAGATACGATATCGTGAGTCACCACGTTGCAGTTTAGAAGTCTTCCGCTGTGTCTGACGCTTGATAGTATTTTGATAGTAGATAGTTTTGAGATCTTGTATTTCCTTTTATCAGTTTTGGTTTTGAACATGTAATCACTTAAACTATAATTACTTTTAAAGTACGTTTCTTTATTGTCTTATGATATTCATTGCCTCGGGTAACCGAGATGGTAACATTTTTATACCTGAGTGGTCCTGGTAAGGCACTTGGAGTATGAGGGTGTTACAAAATGGTATCAGAGCGACGATCCTGAAACCTGTAACCAATGAACCTAATGAATATAGGGAGTCAAATTAAAATGAACCCGGGGTAAAAGTTGTAAGAGCTAATTCAAAGACTTGGGAGACGTCCTAAAGTTGCGAACTCGCCCTACAATTTTGAACCGGTCACCATGGGATATGAGTCGGGATCGCTATGTGTTTATCTTGTAAATTGTGTACCTAAATGGTGATGTGTGGCATGAATCAGTGGATGTATGTTTGTGGTGGAATGAGGAATGTGGTAAATGATAAAGTGTTGTGAATAGGCATGTTGCATGATATTTGGTTTACAATGATGTATGGAATTGTTGGAAAAGTACTTGAGAAAATAAATGATGTGGTGGAAAAAGGGAAGTAGATAATATGATGATATGTGATGGGTAATGATGTTGCAGGATGAATGGTTTATAATGTGTATATACTAGTAACTTGTGATTAGGGGATTTGATATGATTTTACATAATTCTGTTTGCGTAAAGTTAGATAATAAGTTCATATAATTGTCTATTGTGATATCATATGCACTTGTAAATGAAGAATGTGGTTGAAATAGATGAACTGATTGGAAAAGATGGAGTGTCAATTGCATGAGAATATGGATTTTGTGAATATGAATATGTTTAGATGACGAAGTGGAGTTGTAATATTGTTGTGTTAGTAACATGGAAATAGTATTTGTAATTGTATGAGTATGTTTTGTTTTACGAAAAGTCATAAAATTTAAAGCATGCGGTTAGTACATGATTAATGAGTTAAATAATATATATGTGTATGATGGATGTTGTTGCGTGACTTTTGAAAGTAGTAACATGTGATTAGAAATACTGGTTTTATGAGTACTGAGTTGGTTTTACTTACCTTGTTGTCGTTTAAGTTGTTTGGAAGTAAAATCAAATAGTTGTGTTTTTCGATTATAAAGAGGTCGTCTTTAAACTGTTATAACTTGAGATGTATAAATGATTTTAATATGATTCCAATTGGAGGTGATAGCTTGTTCTTTTACGATTCTAACGATAGGTCACACGCCCAAAACGACCAAGAAATGAGTGCGTTATGACTGTTTTACGAAAACTGGACAATGCTGAGAATTGCGTAGGGTACTCGATCGAGTAGCCTTGGTACTCGATCGAGTATGAGGCACTCGATCGAGTACGTTAGTTACTCGATCGAGTAGCCCTGGTGATTTGTTTTACGTGCTTCTGACCTTCACCTACTCGATCGAGTAAGTCCCTTACTCGATCGAGTGGCCTGTACTCGAACTAGTGACCCCTATTTTGGGTCATATGCTTATCTTTAGACTTTGTTGCATATCATGTTTAATTCAAAAGTGTTATTTTTCTTCTTTATGCATTGTTTTACATGTATGTTGGTCTTGATGCGTAAGTTACCCAATATTGTGATGTAAGGAGTGGCATCTGTGGTGAGTATGAGTTCGGTGGGAGGACATGAGTTATATGTGGTTGTGATAGATAGTGGAAAAAGAAAAGGAAGATCGTTATGGCTTAATTGAGACATAGAGCATGTTCTCTGAGATAAGATGAGTGATATGATTGTGTGTTGAGTAACGTAAAAGCAAGTGAATATGGGCAAGGGATGATGTGAGTCTAAGGAACGTGAGAATGAAAGGATTGAGAGTAAGGATGTGGATAGTGGCAACTTGAGATATGTAAAGAATTATGGAGGAAGATGGTTAGGAGTCGTGTGGGTTAGGAGTATGCATAGTGAAAGTTCGTTTAAAGGGGTTGAGAAGAGTAGTATATAGTGAACTTTGTGGAGACATGTCGCGAGGTGTATTTGTAGACAGTGAGTGAGTTTGGGAGATTTGGTTTATTAAGAGATGAAACTACTGTGTGATTTCCTTGGGTAATTAACGGTATGAAATGAATTCTGATTTCTAGAGAGGTACAAAAGAGATGCAATTGTTTGGACAGTGAACGTTGATTTTATGGATAGATTAGTGGCAAGTGTGAGTGATAGCATAATAAGAGAAGATCCATGGTAAGAAAGAGTGAGATGATGTCGGTAGAAAATAATGGAATTTGAGTTTTGGAGCAACGAAAGGGTAACTGGATTACTAAAGAGTTAGCTAGAAGGAATAAGGAGTTGAACTATTAATTGGTATTGTTGAGTGTAAAGAGAAAAGAAGGATAAAAGTAAGTTGAGAAAAATGTTGACTCGTGAGTTATGTGATATAGAAGTAAGGAATCGTCGAGATTTATGATATTATCATGAGGATATTAGTTAATGGGTATACAGAAGTTTCAGGACAACATGATTAATCATGAGTTTCGAGGAATTAAGGGAGTAAGAGGTTGATTTAGTATCTGCACTCTATGAGATTTTGGTGGAGAGTTAGATGACGATACAGTTCGGGATAGTATTGGGAAGAATGTTGAGGTAATTTTGTTGATGGATTTGATGTTCGTTGTTTGGGATGTTAACCAAAGATAGGAAAGAAAACGTGATGTTTAGAGATGAGTGTAAGAGGTTTGATGTCCGGACAGTGGTAGTGTTATGGTTTGTGACTAGTGGTTAAGGGTGATGGTATATTAGAAAGGTAGCAATTCTAAAGAGGTTGATTTTGTAGGGACCAGATTGATAAGTATTGTTATGAAAGAGTATAAGATGTGGTTATATGAGGCGGTTGTTAGTAGTTGAGTATTAATGGTGTGGCTACATTTGGCAGAGGGTGATGGAAATGCGAATGGGAGAATATGTTATGAGGTGTATACGAGTTAAGCTCAGGTGAGAGGTAACTTTTATCAGGTGGTAACTTACGTGATCAGGATTGACTAGTTGGTTGTGATTACGGGTCTATGATATGTGTAAATGTTTATGCGAGGTTCTGACCTCACAAGAAGTAGTATGGTGTGATAATTATAAAGTTGTTATATGAATGTTTTGTAATTTATGTTGGGTACGGTATACTATGGAATGAGGTTTAAAAAGGCAACAATTTGATTGATCTGGCATGGATAATTAAAATTGTATGTGTATTGATGATACATGTTCATTCCGTGAAATGGTAAGGATGATGTTCATGAGATTCTTGTCAGTTTATTTCGTATAATATGTTGTGTTATAATCTAGTAAAACGGTTTTGAGTAAGTTTTCTTGTTCGAAATGTCGTACTGAGCCAGTGTTTATGAGAATTATATGTGGTTGTGATGTTTATCGATGTGGTTGTTGTGCCTCGGATGGTGATTCGGGCATGGTACTTCATGTTGTGATGCGAGTATTTTCGCACTGCGGTGCGCTGTTGGTGGCGATGTTGTGATGCCGTCACCAGTTGTGGTGGAGTAGGCGGGATGATTATGATACGAGTTTTCAAAAGTACATACCAGTCATACATAGATTGTTGTTTTGTTTGATGTTGCTTCTTGTGAGTTTCAGTTTGTGCAGATAGACAGTTGTCTTGTTTATTGATGTTTTCTTTACCTGTTTAAGTCTGGGAATGAGGGTCGAGTATGATATGAAATAAAGTTGTATATGTTTTCGTTGTTGTCATGGTATAGTGATTTTCCTGTTGATGGGACACGGTTGTGAGAGGTTGTTACAATAATTTTGATCTTGTTCTAGATAAGGCTTCAGTAGACATGGTAATGGCAAGTGAGTCGTAGAACATGTGTGGTAATGACCCGAAAGATGCAGGTGGTTCATAATCCTTTGTTGAGACAGTGAGTGTAGGGTGTTGGGGAATTAGTGCCATGTTGAGTTATGTATGAGTTTTGCGGTAATGGAAGAAAGAACTTGAGGATCTAGTGTGCGTGTACGTAACGAGTGTGGATCGTGAGTTATGCTTCTGGGAGATAGGTGCCTTACATAGAGAGGTATGTTATTTTGCAGTAATAATAAAGAGTTGGTATGTTGATTTTGCTACGAGTTTTATGGTATAGGTTAGGTAGTATGCCGAATGAGTTGAGGATTGAGAAATGTTTAAGTAAGGGAGCCTTGGATATAGGAATGGTGAGTGTTTGGTTTATAGACGGTTTTTTTGACATGCGGTGGTGATGAGGATAATGAGAAGATATAGCTAGGATTTAGTATTAGTGAGTTACGAGGACGTAACATTTGTCTTAAGATGAGTAGGAAGCGATAAAAGAGAGTTTCATGGTTGTGCATCTTGTAGTACATTTAGAAGTAAAGTGTTGGTGTAGCATAAAGGATGAATCTTTGTTGTGGTTGATTTTATTAAAGGTCATGACCGTGCTTGTAGTAGCGTGATGTTTAGGAGTGTGAGAATATTTCACTAGTGTTGACAGTTGGATGATGAGGTTATGAGTGTGAGTAAACTTCGAGGACGAAGTTCCTTTTAAGGGTGGTAGAATGTAACATTCCGTTTGATGTCTATGAGTGTCTTGATATTGGATTTGATAGTGGATGATATTATGGAGCTAGCAGCGTTAGAGGATGGTAGTTGGTTATGTATGGAGTTGGTGTCGTGAGAGATATATATGTGGTAGATACGATATCGTGAGTCACCACGTTGCAGTTTAGAAGTCTTCCGTTGTGTCTGACGCTTGATAGTATTTTGATAGTAGATAGTTTTGAGATCTTGTATTTCCTTTTATCAGTTTTGGTTTTGAACATGTAATCACTTAAACTATAATTACTTTTAAAGTACGTTTCTTTATTGTTTTATGATATTGATTGGCTCGGGTAACCGAGATGGTAACATTTTTATACCTGAGTGGTCCTGGTAAGGCACTTGGAGTATGGGGGTGTCGCTATGTCTGACGCTTGATAGTATTTTGATAGTAGATAGTTTTGAGATCTTGTATTTCCTTTTATCAGTTTTGGTTTTGAACATGTAATCACTTGGAGTCATGTTGGGGAAGTAAACATAGTTGGTGGAGTGGGTGTTAAGAGTTCATGTTTTATGTTTGGTCGAGTTCTTGAGTTCTTAGCTATGTTGTTGTGTCTTGGTCGAGTTAGTATGGTTGTTTTTATGTATGGGTTGAACTTCGGGGACGAAGTTCTTTTAAGGAGGGAAGACCGTAAATACTACGGTTTTATGAGTCTCACGGGTACTCTATCAAGTAGGCCTTACTCGTCGAGTAAGGGTGAGTTGCGTTTTTAAAATAGTTTCTGACCTGTTGGGTACTCGATCGAGTAACGTTGATACTCGATCGAGTAAGGGGGCACTCGATCGAGTACCTCAGCTACTCGATCGAGTAGCCGGTTTACGGGGTGATGATTTGTGGGTTTTGTTAATAATACGATTAAGTATATAATTACTTCCGCCACTTTTCTTTAAACACTTTTATAACCTAATTGCTTTCAAAAGAGAAAACAAACTACGTTCTTCGCATCAATCGCATTGTTGGCAAATCCCGGAGCTTGGAAGGTCGGATTTTACCTTTCTTTATACCTTTGTGATCCTTGCGTCGAGGGTAAGATCTACGTACCGTTTTTATAGTATTTCGTTAAAGTTGGTTAAACCCTAATATTGGGATTTGGGGGTTTTGTTGCATTTCGTGATTGGTAGTGATTATATGTTTGTATGTTAGGAGGAAGATTCGTAGAAGAAGCCTTTTGATATCAAATTTGTGAGACCGTCTCGATTGTGTTGCTTTCAGGTAGGGTTTCCTACCGCATTAGTCCCATAATGCATTGTTGGTGTTTTGTGATTGTTGAATATTATCGTATTCGTATTGTGACGGTTGTTGGTTGATTGCTGTTTGATGGTTGTGATTGTTTGTCTCTGGTTCTCGAGATGCGTTCTCGGCTGAGTGGAGTCACTTGCGGGAGTGGCTTCACACCCTAGTTTCGCCCTCCGTGGAACCCGCCACGGGAGGGGATGTGCACATTAATGGGACAGGGTTATCGCTCGGTATGATGACCGGGGCTTAGGTGGGAACGGCTGCGGTCCCCCACTGGCATGGCTGGTCCAGTGGACAGTCGGTGACGGAGATTGATTGGAGTGGGTGTGATTGTGTGTGTGACCGTTTGAGCTGTGTTGTTTGTTGTGTTGTTGGATTATATAAATTGTGTGATTAGTACTGACCCCATTTAATGTTTTAAAAACTGTGGTGATCCATTCGGGGGTGGTGAGCAGTTATTGAGCAGGTATTATATGACGCGTATGGGATAGCTGGGATGAGTCACCACGTTGCAGTTTAGAAGTCTTCCGCTGTGTCTGACGCTTGATAGTATTTTGATAGTAGATAGTTTTGAGATCTTGTATTTCCTTTTATCATTTTTGGTTTTGAACATGTAATCACTTAAACTATAATTACTTTTAAAGTACGTTTCTTTATTGTCTTATGATATTGATTGCCTCGGGTAACCGAGATGGTAACATTTTTATACCTGAGTGGTCCTGGTAAGGCACTTGGAGTATGGGGGTGTCGCTATGTCTGACGCTTGATAGTATTTTGATAGTAGATAGTTTTGAGATCTTGTATTTCCTTATATCAGTTTTGGTTTTGAACATGTAATCACTTGGAGTCATGTTGGGGAAGTAAACATAGTTGGTGGAGTGGGTGTTAAGAGTTCATGTTTTATGTTTGGTCGAGTTCTTGAGTTCTTAGCTATGTTGTTGTGTCTTGGTCGAGTTAGTAGGGTTGTTTTTATGTATGGGTTGAACTTCGGGGACGAAGTTCTTTTTAAGGAGGGAAGACTGTAATACTACAGTTTTATGAGTCTCTGGGTACTCTATCAAGTAGGCCTTACTCTGTCGAGTAAGGGTGAGTTGCGTTTTTAAAATAGTTTCGACTGTTGGGTACTCGATCGAGTAACGTTGATACTCGATCGAGTAAGGGGGCACTCGATCGAGTACCTCAGCTACTCGATCGAGTAGCCGGTTTACGGGGTGATGATTTGTGGGTTTTGTTAATAATGCGATTAAGTATATAATTACTTCCGCCACTTTTCTTTAAACACTTTTATAACCTAATTGCTTTCAAAAGAGAAAACAAACTACGTTCTTCGCATCAATCGCATTGTTGGCAAATTAGGAGCTTGGAAGGTCGGATTTTACCTTTCTTTATACCTTTGTGATCCTTGCGTCGAGGGTAAGATCTACGTACCGTTTTTATAGTATTTCGTTAAAGTTGGTTAAACCCTAATATTGGGATTTGGGGGTTTTGTTGTATTTCGTGATTGGTAGTGATTATATGTTTGTATGTTAGGAGGAAGATTCGTAGAAGAAGCCTTTTGATATCATTTGTGAGACCGCCCGATTGTGTTGCTTTCGGGCAGGGTTTCCCTACTCGTATTAGTCCCATAATGCATTGTTGGTGTTTTGTGATTGTTGAATATTATCGTATTCGTATTGTGACGGTTGTTGGTTGATTGCTGTTTGATGGTTGTGATTGTTTGTCTCTGGTTCTCGAGATGCGTTCTCGGCTGAGTGGAGTCACTTGCGGGAGTGGCTTCACGCCCTAGTTTCGCCCTCCATGGAACCCGCCACGGGAGGGGATGTGCACATTAATGGGACAGGGTTATCGCTCGGTATGATGAGCGGGGCTTAGGTGGGAACGGTGCGGTCCCCCACCGGCATGGTGGTCCAGTGAAGCGATCGGTGAGAGATTGATTGGAGTGGGTGTGATTGTGTGTGTGACCGTTTGATTTTGTGTTGTTTGTTGTGTTGTTGGATTATATAAATTGTGTGATTAGTACTGACCCCATTTAATGTTTTAAAAACTGTGGTGATCCATTCGGGGGTGGTGAGCAGTTATTGAGCAGGTATTATATGACGCGTATGGAATAGCTGGGATGAGTCACCACGTTGCAGTTTAGAAGTCTTCCGCTGTGTCTGACGCTTGATAGTATTTTGATATTAGATAGTTTTGAGATCTTGTATTTCCTTTTATCAGTTTTGGTTTTGAACATGTAATTACTTAAACTATAATTACTTTTAAAGTACGTTTCTTTATTGTCTTATGATATTGATTGCCTCGGGTAACCGAGATGGTAACATTTTTATACCTGAGTGGTCCTGGTAAGGCACTTGGAGTAGGGGGTGTCGCTATGTCTGACGCTTGATAGTATTTTGATAGTAGATAGTTTTGAGATCTTGTATTTCCTTATATCAGTTTTGGTTTTGAACATGTAATCACTTGGAGTCATGTTGGGGAAGTAAACATAGTTGGTGGAGTGGGTGTTAAGAGTTCATGTTTTATGTTTGGTCGAGTTCTTGAGTTCTTAGCTATGTTGTTGTGTCTTGGTCGAGTTAGTATGGTTGTTTTTATGTATGGGTTGAACTTCGGGGACGAAGTTCTTTTTAAGGAGGGAAGACTGTAATACTACGGTTTTATGAGTCTCTGGATACTCTATCAAGTAGGCCTTACTCTGTCGAGTAAGGGTGAGTTGCGTTTTTAAAATAGTTTCTGACCTGTTGGGTACTCGATCGAGTAACGTTGATACTCGATCGAGTAAGGGGGCACTCGATCGAGTACCTCAGCTACTCGATCGAGTAGCCGGTTTACGGGGTGATGATTTGTGGGTTTTGTTAATAATGCGATTAAGTATATAATTACTTCCGCCACTTTTCTTTAAACACTTTTATAACCTAATTGCTTTCAAAAGAGAAAACAAACTACGTTCTTCGCATCAATCGCATTGTTGGCAAATCCCGGAGCTTGGAAGGTCGGATTTTACCTTTCTTTATACCTTTGTGATCCTTGCGTCGAGGGTAAGATCTACGTACCGTTTTTATAGTATTTCGTTAAAGTTGGTTAAACCCTAATATTGGGATTTGGGGGTTTTGTTGTATTTCTTGATTGGTAGTGATTATATGTTTGTATGTTAGGAGGAAGATTCGTAGAAAAAGCCTTTTGATATCGGTTTGTGAGACCGTCGATTGTGTTGCTTTCGGTAGGGTTTCCTACTCGGTATTAGTCCCATAATGCATTGTTGGTGTTTTGTGATTGTTGAATATTATCGTATTCGTATTGTGACGGTTGTTGGTTGATTTTGTTTGATGGTTGTGATTGTTTGTCTACGGTTCTCGAGATGCGTTCTCGGCTGAGTGGAGTCACTTGGAGGAGTGGCTTCACGCCCTAGTTTCGCCCTCCGTGGAACCCGCCACGGGAGGGGATGTGCACATTAATGGGACAGGGTTATCGCTCGGTATGATGACCGGGGCTTAGGTGGGAACGGCTGCGGTCCCCCACTGGCATGGCTGGTCCAGTGGATAGTCGATGACGGAGATTGATTGGAGTGGGTGTGATTGTGTGTGTGACCGTTTGAGCTGTGTTGTTTGTTGTGTTGTTGGATTATATAAATTGTGTGATTAGTACTGACCCCATTTAATGTTTTAAAAACTGTGGTGATCCATTCGGGGGTGGTGAGCAGTTATTGAGCAGGTATTATATGACGCGTATGGGATAGCTGGGATGAGTCACCACGTTGCAGTTTAGAAGTCTTCCGCTGTGTCTGACGCTTGATAGTATTTTGATAGTAGATAGTTTTGAGATCTTGTATTTCCTTTTATCAGTTTTGGTTTTGAACATGTAATCACTTAAACTATAATTACTTTTAAAGTACGTTTCTTTATTGTCTTATGATATTGATTGCCTCGGGTAACCGAGATGGTAACATTTTTATACCTGAGTGGTCCTGGTAAGGCACTTGGAGTATGAGGGTGTTACAGTAAATGTACAGATATACGAGTGTAAATGTAAAGAAATATGAGTGTAAATGTAAAGAAATACGAGTGTAAATGTAAAGAAATTAAATACGAGTGGAAATGTAAAGAAATACGAGTGTAAATGAAAAGAAATACGAGTGTATATGTGTAACACCCCGTAATTTTGGACCGTTATTATTTTGCGAAAGTAATTTATTAATCAAGTTGAATTTAATATTAATGTATTTGAAGTAAAAATAATTCAAAGAAATATAATTTTATTATATTTTGAAGAAAAGTATTTATTTTGATAGTTTCGAAATATTTAAAAATAGTTTAAACCGTGTAAAAACTTTTTATTTCGAAAAAATGGGCATATCGGGAAAAATTACAACTCTTTTGAAAATTGGGTAAACGATTTTGGAAATGGGTCGTATGAATACTCAATTTTCTTGTAATCTCGTGTTTAAGAACTTTGGTCTTGTCGGAATTTGCATTTGACAAGCGGTTCTAATTATTATCGAAACGAGCCAAAACCGACTCGTAAAATCCCGACTAAAAACCCGCTCTTTCCTTTCCTTTCTCTCTTACCCGCGGCACCCCCTTCCCCTTCCTTTTTTCTGGTTTTTCTTTTCTTCTTACATTCTCTATCATTCCTAATCAACAAAACACCATTTTTATACACTTTCAAGCTAATTTTCGCCTTAACTTCCTCATTTCTTGTCGGATTTTCACATAATTTATATTTTCGGAATCCTCTCTTCGAGATCTACAACCTAGTATGTTTTAATTTCAGTTTTCTTGATTTTGTTTTAAGACGATTTTGGCACAATTTCGGTTTTTATGCTTATTTTTGTGTTTTTATTGTTTATTTAGGTGAAGAATTGGAGGACGAGTCTGGGGACTCGTATATTGTCGAAGATAGTGGCTAGTTGCTTGTTAGGGTTTGGTTTTCAAGGTGCTAATTGCTCATTTTCTAGCTTAAGGTAACATATTTCGAGTTACTCGACGAATAATCGTCACATTCTTTGCTTTTTGTATGTTTGTGTGATTTTTGATTGAGTAGTTAATTTTTCACATGATAAAATGGTTGCATGCATGTCTTTTGTTAGTTTTAGTACTCATATTAGTATAGAAATGGAATGGGAACGATTAAGTAATGCTTAAAACGGAATTAAAATGAACAAAAACGGAAAAATGGAGGATTGGGGATGGCGGCAGCAAGCCCGGCAGGCCCACGGCTGGCCCACGGCTGGCCCGGGTCAGTCCGTTGCTTGTTTCGCGGTTTTTCATGCAAAATTTGTCAATTCGGATTCATTAATGTTGTAGTTAGAATAAGTAACATATGGTTAAACCTTTGAAATGAATAATGTTAGTAGTAAAGATAATGAGGTTGGTAAAATTATGCTCATATTGATAGTTATCACATGTTAGGGTAGATTATAAAACGAAATTGTAATGATTAGGCTCAAAATGAATTATATAGCGATAATTGTAATGTTGGATGATTATCAAAATCGAGCCTTGGTCCCTTTGATCGATTCGATGTCGAATCAATTGTGTGATTGGTCACCATGCAATTTAACCCGCACTGCCGCAGGTGGGGTTGCGGGTAAAAATTCGGTTGGATGAAATTTTGAATGAATTAGATAATCGGCCTTTTTCTTGTTTTAGGCCATTTATTATATTTTTATTTCACATGTGTAGTTAGTTGATTTAAGTAGCTTCTTATATTGTAGAAACGGCCCTAGATTCCCCGAAACCTTTAATATGGTTAATATTGTTAGAATTGGAAATTGGTATTGAATACTTATTGTTGGATTGTCTGCTGAATAGACATTTATATAGCCTTTCACATGATATAATGTTAGCATTTATGTTGGTAAGTTGGACTCTTTGCCCTCTTATGGTTAAGTGGATGTCTTACTTGTCTTGTGTGGTGTGGGCTAAAGTATTCAAGCTGGGACTAGCTGGGACTAGGTCCTAGGTGAGTATTTCGGCCTTCATCATAGATAGGTCTTTATAGTCTTTGACGAGTATATGTTCACTGCTTAATAGCCTTTGTGTTCCTGACTTGGTGGGTTTATATCCAAGTTGGGGCATGACCTCGTTACTTATTTTGATAGTAAGTGGTCAGCTTAAGTACTAGCCAACCCTTTGGTGGACTCCTTAGGGTACTCACTTTGTTTTAGAAAAATTGTGGGTCTTGGGTGCGGTGGTGTGTATCCGCATGTCTAGGGTCTCATGCAGATTTTAGGCTAGGGTTGTGTTGTGTCTTGGCCATGTTTTATTAATATTAACCCCTGAGCCAAGATACCGGTTCGATTACCTTCCCTACCTCGTGGTATAGACTCGAGTTACAGAGTGACTATTGACCGTGCTAAGAACTTATGCCTGTCTTTGATATATTGCCCTTTCTTGTATGGTGACTTTATGAATTGTAATAGGTGAGATGTAAGCCGGTTACAGTTGATAAAGTTTGGATAACTACTTCTTATATGTTTCACATGATAGTTTAAATTGGTCAGTTTAGTATTCATATGATAGAATACTTGGAAATTAGATTAATTATCATGTTGTTTACATGTTACATTACATGTTACATTAAATATGACGTTTCGTGGTCGGGAGGACTCAAAGTTACTCCCCACCGAATTGTGGCTTTCGTGTTTGTATAAAATGCGATTGACAGGTACTTGATGCTTAGTTGGGGTTCACGGACGAGCTAGTGAGCAAGAGAACCTTGGACCTAGTTTGGCTATTTTTGTAGTAAACCTTTTAACTTTTGGTTATGTATATATATTTTGAAGGGACATATGTCTCCCTCTTTGATTTTGGTTTGTATCATTATATTTCTTATCGTTAGCTATGGCATGTAAATTAGTTTATTAGCTTTTGCAGGTTTTTGGCACTCTTAAGTTGGAGATGTTTGTGAATGGTTTAGGAAAATTTTTAAAAATTACAGGTTTTGTCTAGTTGAACCAATTACAAACATATCCTGTCAGTTTTTCCGTAGATTTTACGTGTTTAATTAACGCTATTTTTTTAAGGGTGTCACAATATGTAAAGAAATATGAGTATAATAAATATATTTATTAGATCTAAGAATAAAAATCATGATAATACGATTTTTTTTCAAAAATCTACTATATATTTATTAGATCTACGAATATAAATTTAATAAAATACGATTTTTTTTTTTAGATTTACACTTGTAAATCTGAAAAACGAGACCAAATACAAGTGTAACTTTAAAAATCAGATATGAAAATAACACATTTACACTTCATACTACGAGGGTAACTTTAATGGAGTACAAGTGTAAATTTAAAGACATACGAGTGTAAATTTGAAAAAAAAATGAAAAGTACTAAAAAAAGCCCAACAAAAAAATAAAAGATGAAAAAGGAACCAAACAAAACCAGAGCTGAAATGTAATTCTAAAAAAAATATATAACAAGACGATTTTTTATAAGACGAGATTTGAAAAATTATAAAACAAGATGATATATTTGAAAAAATGACAAGATTACTCCAATTTAAAAAAAAAAAAAAAAAAAAAAAAAAAACTGGGAAGAGGAAATATAAAACAACAGCCTTCCATTGATTCACAACTCCATAAACAAAAAAAACGAAAATTATAAAAAAAAAACAAGAAAATTGAAAGAGAGAAAGGCAGCGGCTGGTGGTTGTTGTGTTGATATTGGCGACAGATCTGGTTGTCGGCGAGGTAGTACGGCGGCGTGGTCGGGCTGTCGGGTTGTTGATCTGGGTGGAACAAGAGACTGGTGGAGCGGTTGTCGGGGTTGTAGATCTGAGCGTTTGGAGAGGTTGTGGCTTGGTTTGTGTCGTGGTGAGCAAGGTGGCGGAGGGGAGGCTAGTTGTGTGTCGGGGGTTGTGGCTAGTTGTGTGTCGGGGTGGGGTAGTGGTGGCGGGCAGGAGTGGAGGTGTTGGTGACGTGGTGTTGATGGTGGAGAGTGGGTTGTGGTGGTGGTGGTGAGGCGTGGGTGTTGTTGTCGGCTGGTAGGTGGTGGCGTGTTGTTGTAGTGGTTGAGTGGTGGCGGTTAGATCTGGTGGTGGAAAGGAGGACGTGGTGGCAGTGGGTGGTGTTGATGGTGGAGGGTGGATCGTGGTGCTGGTGGCGGCGTAGTAGTAGAGGAAAAGAATGGAGGGTGGTCGGTGATGGTGTCGGGTGGTGGAAGGTGAGAGGGTTTTTTTGTTGTGATTTATTTTTTTGGATGGTGGAAGGTGGCTGGTGGTTTTTGAGTTTTTTTATTTATTTGGTTTTTAGAGAGAGGAGAGGATTGATATTTGTGTGATAGGAGATAGAAGTGAGTGGAAAAAGAATGCTTTTATAGTGAAAATTAGTGTTTGATTAGTGATGTTAGAGAAGGAAAGGGATTAATTAGCATCCATCCCTTCATTTTAGTCTTAATCGTCTCTTTTTGTCTTTCAATCTCAGCCCTCCATCCCATCTTTTTAAGGGTCCTAAAGAGGACTTATGGACTCAATGAAAAAGGGTGGACTCATTAGATTTCATTTATATATATATGTATATATATATATATGTACCTCTTTGATCTAACTATGGTGGCTAAGTCAAATTTATATAATAAGACGAATTTTAACGAGACGAGATTTGAAAAAAAAAAAATAAGACGATATTTGAAATGTCAAAATATGAATTATAATAACTTTAATATATCTAAGATTAATATTAACAAATATAAATAAAACAACTCCAAACAACAAATTTAACACAAAATCTGGAAAAAAAAAAAAAAAAGATAAAGAAGAGACCCACAATCTGGAAAAAGAAAAAAAAAAACGTTACTGTTTTCCGATGGTGGTGAGACGGTGGGTGGTGTCGGGTGGGGTGGTGGTGTATGAGGAAGAGAAGTTTTTGATTTGTTTGGATTTTTGATTTTTTTTAGAGTTTTAATTTTTTTGGTTTTTTTTTTATTTATTTGGAGTTTTAGGTTTTTTATTTATTTGGATTTTTTGGGTTTTTTTATTTATTTGGTTTTTTTATTGGGGGTTTGAGAGAAGAGAAGAGTGGAATGTGTAGGATGAGAGAGAAATGGGTGAGTGGAAAACAAATATATAGTAAATTATTGATTAATTAGGGTGGATTAGTAAGGGAGGAGAGAGATAGTGAGATTAGGTATTAAACACACTTTGTTGATCTTAGCCATCCATATTCACCATCCAAGGGCCCTTAATAGAACTTATGGAGTTATATATATATATATATATATATATATATATATATATATATATATATATATATATATATATATATATATATATATATATATATATAGGAGTTCTAATGAGTCCAACATGTGTCATTGAGTACATAAGTCCCTCTAAGGGCCATTGGATGGACTCAATGGATGGTTGAGATGAATTTGATTAAGGGCCATTAAAAAGAAAAAGAAAAAAATGTGGATGGTTGGATTGAAATGGGTGGTTGAGATTGAAAATTATCAAAAAAAATTACCATTAATCAAATTTCTATACACTAATTAATTTTTCTTTCTCTCTCTAGCCCCTAATTAATCAGTTTTGAGTTTCAGATTTCAGAAGTGTAAATGTAATGTTGTATGAGTTTTACAAGTGTAAATGTGATGTTTTAAGAGTGTAAATGTAACATTTTAAGAGTGTAAATTTGATTTTTTGTGACGGAAATTTTGAATTTATATAATTTTAACATTTTACAAGTGTAAATGTGATGTTTTACGAGTGTAAATGTAACATTTTAAGAATGTAAATTTGATTTTTTGTGACGGAAATTTTGAATTTATATAATTTTAACATTTTACAAGTATAAATGTGATGTTTTACGAGTGTAAATGTAACATTTTAAGAGTGTAAATTTGATTTTTTGTGACGGAAATTTTGAATTTATATAATTTAACATTTTACAAGTGTAAATGTGATGTTTTACGAGTGTAAATGTAACATTTTAAGAATGTAAATTTGATTTTTGTGACGGAAATTTTGAATTTATATAATTTTAATATTTTACAAGTGTAAATTTGATGTTTTACGAGTGTAAATGTAACATTTTAAGAGTGTAAATTTGATTTTTTGTGACGGAAATTTTGAATTTATATAATTTTAACATTTTACAAGTGTAAATGTGATGTTTTACGAGTGTAAATGTAACATTTTAAGAGTGTAAATTTGATTTTTTGTGACGGAAATTTTGAATTTTTATAATTTTAACATTTTACAAGTGTAAATGTGATGTTTTACGAGTGTAAATGTAACATTTTAAGAGTGTAAATTTGATTTTTTAGTCAATTTGAAGGTTTTAGAGTGTAACTTTTGCCCTTTGAGTGTGAATTTGGTCCTTTATAAGTGTAACTTTGTCCTTTACGAGTAAAACTTTAGTCCGAGTACCAAAAAACGCCACCATCATCGTCCTTCCCCACCAACTCATATCCACAAAAAATATGAGTGCAAATTTATATAATTTTAACGAGTGTAAATGTAAAGAAATACGAGTGTAAATGTAAAGAAATAAGAGTGTAAATGTTTAAAGAATTATGAGTGTAAATATCCACAAAAATTTAATTTTTAAGTCAATTCATATCAACCACCATGTAGTACAACTTTGGTAAAGAAATACAAGTGTAAATGTAAAGAAATACAAGTGTAAATGTAAAGAAATACGAGTGTAAATGTTAACAAAAACTATGAGTGCAAATCTATATACTTTTAACTGAGTGTAAATGTACAGATATACGAGTGTAAATGTAAAGAAATATGAGCGTAAATGTAAAAAAATATGAGTGTAAATGTAAAGAAATACAAGTGTAACTGTGAAGAAATATGAGTATAAATCTGAAAAATGAGTGTAAATGTAAAATAATATGAGTGTAAATGTAAGGAAATATGAGTGTAAATCTGAAAAATGCGTGTAAATGTAAAGAAATATGCGTGTAAATGTAAAGAAATATGAGTGTAAATGTACAAAAATACGAGTGTAAATGTAAAAAAATATGAGTATAATAAATATATTTATTAGATCTGGGTTTGAATATGAACAAAACCGCTTAAATATAAATAAACACCCACAAATCCACAATAAACCAAACTTGGTTTCAAAAAAAAAAAAAAAAAAAAGAACAAACCAACGAAATAAACCAACCATGGATCTTGAAAAAATGATAGCGGGGTAGATGTCGTCGTACCCGATCAAACAATTTACTCAACTAGTAAAGGGTAGTCGAGGTCGAACCACAAGGAACAAGGGTGATTACTAATTGTCTCAATTCTTATGCTTAGCTAAGTCGGATAAAATAAGGATGAATTTATTATCTAAAGGACTAAACTAAATAACTAGAAATAAATTAAACTATAAAATGATAAAGCAAGCTATTAAATACGATTTACTCAAATTAATTAAGGCCTAGGGAACGACTAAACCACCGACATTCGTAATAAATCATGAGTTCCTTCAACTAGTTGTTAAGGGGTAAGTGTATTGGGTGGAGACGCCTCTAATTCGCCCACCAACTCCCTCCCGGGCTCATGGTGGGACACTAGTGATACCGAATCAACTCCCTCCCGGGCTCATGACTCGATTTCCCCCGACTCAAGACTCAAGGCTCACCAAAGTGGGCCCACTCCGCTCACCTCTCATCAAGGTCAAGGGCTTAAGCCCGCGATAAACTCCCGGTCATCCCTACCCTTCTCCCGAAGGTGAACTTCAAACCGAAAAACAAAGGCACCCCACTTGGGTTCTCCCTCCCGGGCTCAACCCAAGTCGGCGCACGACCAAAAAGGGGTAATGTAATCAATCCCGACCTAACCAACTCCCGTTGGTGGACAAGGGTCAAAACCGACAATTACTCCCAAATAGACACAACAATTCAATTCTTTTGTTTAAGCCCAACAACCCCTCCTCAACAACTAATTTAATGAAACTCAATTAGATAAATTACTCATGTTAGGGTCTAATCGCACCCTAGTGAAAGACTACTCACTAAGCATAAATAAAAGTAAACTAATTAAACTAACCATTAACATTAAAGATGAAATAAATATAATTAAGCAAGAAAGATTAAAACTTTATACTAAACTAAACTAAACATTACTAATCTAACTCAAAATACATTAGAAACTACACTAAATATTATACCAAGTATGATAGAGTAATAAAGGTTGAAACTTTGATTAAATTAAACATGAAATCTATGAAATCAATAAATGATAAAACAAGAACAAATAATAAAAGAGGGAAGAAATTTATACCAACAATGGAAAGGAAAGTGCATAAATAAGGTAGAATTACTCTTACAAAACCCAAAAGATCAAATCTTGACACTAATTAATCTATTTCTAAACTAATTTTGAGTGTGTTTATAAGGAAAAATACCCTAAAATTAACTATTCCTACTCCTACTACTTCCGTCTTTTTGCTCTCTGCCCAGAAAACTCACACCCAATTGAAGCTCTCTCAACTCACCAAAGACGGCTGCCCAGTTAAACCAACAAAAAATGAAATGCCCTTTTCTCTTTTTACCCCCTGCTTTCCGTCTTTTCTGTCTTTTTGTTTGTAGCCAAAGTCAAACCCTCTTCTTCATTTTTTCTGGGTCTTTCTTGCGGGTCAACTATTGAGTAGGCAGGCCCAAGTTGAATAATTAAAGCAATTGTCACAAAAACAAGGACCATGTGTTCACAAGCCCAACATAATAGTTACGAGAAATAAATTTCGAGACCCGTCTTGATCCATTTTTTCGGCTTTATTTTCGCTTGACTTGGTACCTACATAACAAAAAGGTGGTAGCAGTACCAAAATACTAGCGAATAATAGGAAATAACATTATTTAAAACTAATCAACTAATAGACGATATATAACAAAAATGGGCCAATAAAGCTAACTCGAGTTATTAAATTAAAAAGAATAAGAGATTAAATGTGGGTAAAAATCCCTAAAATATGGTGTTATCAAAAAACAAACCAGTTCAACCAACCTTTAACACAAGAAAAGACGACACAAACACACAAATAATTGAAATTGAAAGACATTGAAAGACACAAAACAAACGACACAGAAACAAAAACAAAACAAAAAACACAAAAGCCCGACACAAGGACTGTGGGAAATAAATCTGTATACTTCCCTTAAACTAGAAGGATTATAACGATTTAATAAAGATGATCTAAGGTCATAAAATAAAATACATAAACAAAGGTAAAAGATTCAGAAATAACCTTTGGTCCTAGCAAAATTGGCCTAAGAACAATACCAAAGTAGGTATTCGTCTATTAGTTGCACCCAAGACGAACTGAGATATGCTCTTTGATTATGCTAGAAATCAATCTAAAATTTTCTGTAAAATTTAATTGTCTTTATGTTCTTGTGATGAGAGAAAGAGAGGCTAGGTCAGAAAAAGCATTAGGGTAGAAATAATTCTCTACCTTTCTTTTATACAGACCGAAATACCAAGTTAATTAGGAAAGATATATATCTCCTAATTTTCGGCCAATGTGAACCGAAATAAGGAATTAAATTTCCTTATTTTTGGTCTTTCCAAAAATATATAAAGTGTGTTAAATTGTCATCTAGTGAGGATCGGACCCATGACCTCTTGGCTTGTGTACCCTCACTATTACCACTCAATTTCATATCCTTCTCGGTCTGTACGAGAAGGGAGTGTAGCTCATGAGGACTCTTTTTCAAGTCATTCATGTAGTAGTTCGCCCTGAAAAGGGCAAAACCATCGTAAAGAGAATGAAGCATTCGGTCAATGACAATGCTCTCACTGATTCTACAATTCAGTGACTCCAGTTTCCCGACATTCTCAGTCATGTGAAGAATGTGTGGGCTAACCGGTTGGACCTTCTGGAGTTTCGCATCAAAGAAGCGATAGGTATGCTCATATGTAACGATTCTCGGTGCGTTTGAGAACTCATTAGTGAGCGTGGTGAAAATCTTGTTTGCACCTTGGGCAATGAAGCGTCTCTGCAAATTGGTTTCCATTGCAAAGATGAGTACGTTCTTTATCGCACCCGCTTCCATAACGAAATCATTATAAGCGAGTGACTCGTTGACTCCTGCATTTGGGCCTGGGTTGACCGGTATTGGCTCGCGATTAAATACCCGAGCTTACCGTCGCAGATGGCAAAGCATTCCGTAGTGCCGCCTCCCGGTCGCAAAATTGGACCCATCATTCTTCAATCGAGTGGACCGATTCATTTGGTCCATGAACATTTTAAGCCAGGACGAACGATCTAGTGTGGCACTAGGCATTGGGATTGCGTTATTTCCAGCTATTTGTTGTAACAGTATTATTGATAATAAGCGTGTTCTACACTGCGAAAGAAGAATAAAATAATAAGCATGCATCGTTTTTATTTTAAGTCTAATGAACTAATGTCATAACGCGAAGACTCAAAAACATTTATACAATTGACCTCCCTCAAGAATTATATAAATGACTCCAAGACTCAATTCTCTGTAAATTGATAAGCTAACCTGTTAGCTAATTCTACCGTTAGAATTCTTGGTCGATAAATTTATGTAAATACTATCTTTAGTCCATCATAATCACGAGAAACTCTTCGGACTACAATGTTGAGGTAAACTAAGTCAACACAACTACTTACCCAACGTAGAAGGGGTCATATTAGGCCTACCGACGAAGAAGGGATTCATAGATGTTTGCCCTTATAAAGACTAATCTCAATTTCCGTTTTAGAGGAAAATCCCATCAACTTTTTAATTCATTTTAAGTGAACTATAATCTAGCATGCGAGAATGAATAAACTAAGGTGATGGCTTATCGACTGTGACATCTGCATGTCCATGAAAACTAACATACAACCTATATGAGTCAATTTTCATGCATTTTAGTAGTAGGTGGTTTGGTTTTAGGCGGAATATGATGCAATTACTAGCATGTGAATGAAAAGCAATAAAATGAAAAACGTAAAAAAAAAACAGTAAAAGTCCTAGTGTGGCCTATCCTATCAAAATGAACAATAAATACAAGTTTGGAATCCATCCTTGGACCCGAGAAGCTTGCCTTGATGTTCCATCTTGATCCATGTAGCGGGAGTGAGCTTGAATCTTCATCTTTAGTCTTCTTTGAAATTACAATAATTAAAATTACATAATTGACCTATTAATTACATTCTAATTTCAAAACCCAAAACTAAAATAAAGGAGATTCGAGATCTCATAATTACATAAGAAATCATGTTTCCTTCATTACGAAAACATAATTTGACTAAGACCACACTAAGTATTACAAATTACAACCGATTGCAAAATTAAATACGTAAATAAAAATCATTTATTCGATTCATTCAACATAATTAAAAGCATCAACTAAAATAAATTAAACATACATAATACAATACATTAATTATGTTGATTAATTTATCCAAACCACCTATTTAAATTAAATTAAGTGACAATTCCGCAATTTAATCACATTAATTTCATACTTAATCCATATTAAACTTGTAATATGAATTCTATCCGTCAAAAATTTTAAACTGCTTTAAAATAACTCGGTATCATTAAATTGTGAACCGATTCACAATAACTAATTGGCCAAAATAAAAAAAAAAAAACAAAATCCAATTCTTTAAATTTGTCTCGGCCAAAAAACAAAAAAAAATATTTTTTTTATCTGTCACGGCTGAAATAAAAAAAACAACCCCTTTCCTATTTTAATTCGGTAAATAGGAAAAAAAAAACAAGGAAAAAATCTTTCCATAAAAATTTTTCTCTATCTTTTTCGGCAAAAGGCAATAAAAAAAAACTTTCCTAATGTTTTTTTTCTTTTCTTTTTCTCGGTTTACCAAAAACAAAATTAACATAAAGTTTTTTTTTTTCGGTAAACCCTAAAAAAACGGCCTCCTATTTTTTTCTTTTTGCGGCAATATGCCCTAAAACAAGATTTGATGACTAAATTGTTTACCTTTGCTATTAGAACATGATTATCATATGAAATAATAAACATGATCAATTTATATGCCAAAAACTATATAGCAAAAACAATCTTTTTATCATAAATATGACGATTCCATTTAATTTTAACTTAATCTGCATTAAATCAAAAACTACCAATTCTTCATATGATAATTTTAACTGATTATAAACTATAATATGAAAAATAGAATGGAAAAAAAATCATCAAACAGAAAGAAAAACGGCAGAAAAAAAACGGCACAAAAAAAATTTTCGAACCACAAAAAAAATTCGAAACCCTAATTTTTTTTTCTCGAAAATCCTATTGTTCACATACAAATTTTATGAAAATCATCAAAATTAAAATCGTAGCCTAAAGCTCTGATACCACTTGTGGGAAATAAATCTGTATACTTCCCTTAAACTAGAAGGATTATAACGATTTAATAAAGATGATCTAAGGTCATAAAATAAAATACATAAACAAAGGTAAAAGATTCAGAAATAACCTTTGGTCCTAGCAAAATTGGCCTAAGAACAATACCAAAGTAGGTATTCCCCTATTAGTTGCACCCAAGACGATCTGAGATATGCTCTTTGATTATGCTAGAAATCAATCTAAAATTTTCTGTAAAATTTAATTGTCTTTGTGTTCTTGTGATGAGAGAAAGAGAGGCTAGGTCAGAAAAAGCATTAGGGTAGAAATAATTCTCTACCTTTCTTTTATACAGACCGAAATACCAAGTTAATTAGGAAAGATATATATCTCCTAATTTTCGGCCAATGTGAACCGAAATAAGGAATTAAATTTCCTTATTTTTGGTCTTTCCAAAAATATATAAAGTGTGTTAAATTGTCATCTAGTGAGGATCGGACCCATGACCTCTTGGCTTGTATACCCTCACTATTACCACTATGACACATTCAACTTGTTGATATTAAATACAACTGATTATATTTAACTACGAATTAACAGATTAATTCGTCCAAACTAACCTTATATATATTTAATTTAAATAAAACTTATTATATTTAATTTACGAATTGACAGTTAATTCGTCTCAACTTAATATTATTTAATTTTCATTAAATAATTATCTCATCAACACATTGACTAACTTTTTAGTCATTTTGGGCATCAATATGATTATATTTCTATAACCACATTTCTCAAACACATCCTATAGGCGTGACCTTTAGGGACCAGTTGATCACCGCCATCTGTATGATAATAACGTCAAACTTTCTAGCAAGCCAACCGTTATTAGGTAAACGTTAAACAACTGATTAAATATACGAAGTATACCCTTGTGAACCTGTAAGAGATTTACAAATGTTATAACACTAATTTGTGGAGGACACAAGCTCCAACAAGGACGCCATTGTTGTTGCATATCTGGTAGACGAAACCACCACACGTGGGTCGGGTGGTGCGTGGCGATGTGCGGCAGTACATGGTGGTTGTGTAGGGGTGGTGGGGCAGCGGCAGATCTGAAAAAAAAAACAGAAAGGGTGGTGGCTTGGTGGTGGCCTGACGTCGTTGGTGTAGGGCGATGGTAATTGGTTGTTGATCTCGTTTATGGTGATTGTTGTGGGTGGTTATTGTAATTTCAGATCTGAAGAAAGGAGAAAAAAGAGAAAGGAGGTTGTGGTGGTGGTTGTTGGTGGTGGTCGTGGTTGTAAATCTGGCTTTTGGTTGTTTTTGTTTGTTTGATGTAGTTTGTATGGTGAAGGGGTGGAGACTGGAGAGTGAGGCAGAAGCAGAGTGTCGGGGTGGTTGACGTGGTGGTGGGGCTGCGGTTATTAGGGTTAGTGCGAGGAAGTGAGGTGGCGAGGGGAAGGCGTGGTTGTTGTCGGGCTGTGGTGGTGCAGCGGAGTAGGTGGCAGTTGTTGTTACAGGGTGGGTTGTTGTTGCGGCTGGGCTTTTGGTGGGCGTGCGTGGTGGTGGTGGTTGGCTGGGTGGTGGTGTCGGTGGGGTTGGTGGCCGTGGGTGGGTGGCCGTGGGGTCGGGTAGGTGAGGAAGAGGGGGAAAAGTTTTTTTGAATTATTTGGTTTTTGGTTTTTGTTGGATTTTTGAGAGGATTGGGTTTTTTTGATTTTTTTGGATTTTAGAGAGAAGAGAGGAATGATAATTGTATGAGATGAGAGAGAAGTGAGTGAAAAATAAATGATATATAGTAAAATTAGTGGTTGATTAGTGAAGGTAGTGAGGGAAAGTATTTAATTAGCATTGATCTCCTAATTTTAGCACTAATCCCTTACTTTTTGTCTTCAATCTCCACCTCTCATCCCATCTTTTCAATGGCTCTTAAGAGGACTTATGGACTCAATGGATTTTGGTGGACTCACTTGATCCTTCTATATATATATAGAGAGAGAGATAGGTTCAGGTAAGTCCCTTATTTTGGTTGAGTCCCTAAGTCCTATTCTCAGCCACACATTTTTTGCGAAAAGGCTACAGATACACTAGGTGTACAAATTTTTTGTACACCATCCAATACGGACATGACACGTGGCAAACCATGCTAAATTAGGTTAAATGGATTTAGGGTTAGGTTAGTCATTTTGCATATGTAGTTAACTACTATATGGTTAGTTTTAATTCCTATTTCATTTATTTTGTTTCCATTTATATTTAGGCAATTACATAAAAATGAAATACTTAATTTATTATAAAATAACCATTAATGTTTACAAAATAATTAATTTTTGCATCAAACAATTATTTGCATCAAATTAACGAATCGTAATTCAATTAGACATCTCGACTAAATTAGGGTTCATCCCTAAATTGAATTAGGGATCAAAACAATTGAATTTCGTATAACATTTCCCCCCTAATTTACTTGAATTAATAAAATTAATGGATCGATATATCAATTTTATCGAAATTGTTCATTGTTTTCGTCCTAAAATAAGTAATTCGAATGTAACCCTAATCCAAAATGCAAATAAACAGAAAAATTGTTTATTCAATTGATGATGAACCCTAATTGAAATCGTTCTATTAAGAATGATGAAACCTAATTTAATGACTGTGTGAATTTCATTGGTTTGGAATTAGTTGAAAATTTGAGGCTTAAAAAAACAAAAACAAAAAATGTTGTGTTGGGGTTCGAACCCGCATTGATGAGAATTGGGTAAGTTAGTTTTTGCAAGCATACTCGTAACCAGTTAAGCAAGGGGTATCAGCACGTCAATTATACAATATAATTGCATTTTATAGTTTGAAATACTGTCAATATATAAAATAGTCAAACTTTCTTAATATATTGCATTAATATTCCGTCATTATTGTTGCCTATTTGGGTGCCCTAAATTTCGGCCATTTTGATTTATATGCATATTCTTTATTTTTGTAAATAAATTATTTAAGGAATATTTTCTATACCATTTACTTATTTAAATTTATTCTAAAATAATTTTATTATATTGTGTAATCTTATATTTTATATTTTTAATGGATTGTAAATTTATTCTTAAAGATTTGGTAATTCTTAAACGTGGGTATGATTTGCTGTTATTTTTGGAGGGAAATTTTGGAGGGAAAAAATGGAGGGAAAAAATGGAGGGAATTTTGAGTTGGGATTGTATTTAAGTTCAACCATTTGCTCATTTTAACTTGCACACAGATCATCCATAATACACAAAAAATTCTAAAACCTTATCAAACTAACCCTAAATTAGAAATGGATAAGTGAGATGAAAAAATTGCAAAACTTATGTTACAAAATCGTATGTTGAAGCATCGACTTGCAAAGGAGAAGAAAGGTCGCGCACAAGATGTTTTGGAAACAAGACGGTTCATTCAAGCAATGATGGAAATAACTAAACAAAAGGAATTTGAAAAAGCTCTTTATGGGGTCCCTTGCCAAAATATCGAGTACATATATGAAGAGGAGTTTAATGCGAAAAATGCTCCAATTCTACCCGATGACCATCTTAAATGGCGTCAAGTAGGTGACTTGGAGTATCTACCCATGCCTCATGACGCCGCAATAGAGGTTCGGGATGAGTTTGGCAATAATGGAGATCAACCTACACCTCCTCCTCCTATCTATTTTGGATGGAGGTCTAGGGATCGATATCGAATGCCGCCACACGCAATTAAAAGCCTCCAGTTTTAGTTTCTTTATTGTTTAGGGTTATTAATTTTGTCATTTCACACGTTTTGCAAGTTTAGTTTTGTATTCTTGAATTTCATTCAGTTTATGCTATAGAATTTTTAATTCAAATAAATTTGATAGTCATTTCATCAATATCCTTTTAATTATTTGTTTGAATTAAGAATATGTGTGAACATCGAATCGAATTAAACGAATTATGGTTCAAAAGCAATTAAACTACTTGAAATAAATCGTGAAGTAACTTGAAATGATAAACCCTAAAGTGATGGACATGGTGGAAAAAATGTGGTTTTTGTAGGATTCGAACCCACGATGCATAAGAAATCCTAAAGGGATAGTCATGGAAAAAAAATAGTTGTGTTTTGTAGGATTCGAACCCGCGTTGCATTAGAAGAGATTATTGTTTGCATTTGAGTATAATTTGAATGAAAATCAATTGAATTAATAAATTAAAATGTGATCTCCCAAAATAATATGATTTCTGAAACTTAAGTAAAGTTTCCTAATTTTATGCCCTAAATTTTGGCCCAAAATTTAGTTTCCTAATCGTATCCCTATATTTTTGCCAAAATATCTTGGTATAATTTTTAAAATCTTGAAATGAATATATTATAGCAAGATACAATAAAATTAAAAACGGAAAAGATATGAAATATGTAGTTTATTATGAATAAAATTTGAAATGTAAATTTAAGAATAATGATTTGATGATAGAATATTGCGTGAATCAAATTGAAAGCGGAAAATATATGTTGCTAACAATAAAAACGCAAATTCGATGTAGAAACGAGGCTCGCTCTTTCCCACACCATATCGCTTTACCCCTTTTTCTGAATAGCATTCCAATAGTTTGCTAGTCCTGATATAAAATTGAAAGCCTTGATTATAGGCATATTGGTAACAATATGCACCAAGCTCATCACCATTTGCAAAATGCATTCCTTGTGTCGGAGGGTCAAGTTCAACATTGTCGGTGTATCCGCTTTTTAGGAACTTAGCTACCTTCTGCACATACCCCCCTTCAACAACAGGAAGTTCATGCAACTCATCTACCTCATTTTCGACGACAGTATCATCGTTGTCATTGACGTCACCCTCATCGTTGACGTCATCATCATGGTTGTAGTCATCTCCAATGTTGATAGGTTCACCATCAACACCGTCATCATATAAAAAATCATCTAAGCTAAAGTTGTCAAAGCTAACAACCTCCTCTTGATCATCCTCATCCAGTTGAACTTCCACGTTATTAACAACGTCCTCTTGATCATCCCCGTCCTGTTGATCTTCAACGTTATTATGAACATCTTCTAAACTGATATTGTCAAGATCGTCTTCCCAAGGCAAAGGCACATTAAGATCAAGCTCATCATCTTCCCAGTGCAAATTAAGATCAAAATCCATCTTCAATTACTAATGCTTGTGTTTTTCTTAAAAAAAAAATATCTCTTTGTTTTACTGTTAATACTTCAACGTTGATAGGAGAAAATAAAAATAATTATACCAAAAAAATCTCAACAAAAAGATATGATTTAGAAAACGGTATTCAAAATTATACTCGTATGATTTAAGAATAAATTTAAATAAATAAATTTAATTGTATCAAATAAAAGATTCTTATAATCATTTAGTTACCAAAAAAAATATAATATGAAAATAAAACAATAAAAGGAAACAATAAAAGGCGAATATTTAGGGCAATATAATAGGAAAATTTGACTATTTTATGAATTAAGATTATTTAACACTATATAATAAAATTAAATTGATTATTAGATGTGCTGATACCCCTTGCTTAAATGGTTAAACACCCTTCTAATGCACAATGCATCTCGTGTTCGATTCTTATTAACAACATTTTTTGGTTTTTGTATTCTTTTTTCCACTTTTTTTCCCCCCAAATTGCACGAATTAGGGTTCATCAATCATTAATGATAACAAATATCAAATTACATACTAGATCAATTTCACCTATTTAATTACGGTTCATAATCATTTGATTACTCGAATTAGTGCTAAATTTTTGCACCTATTGACGAATTAGGGTTCATCAAATCGCATTCAAGTTCAAAAAAAATCACGAATTGAATTAGGGATGGTATTTCGATTTTGATTATTGTATATGAAATATTAATCAATTTAACACTAGGTGTACAAATTTAGAAAACTAAATTAGGGTTCCAATAATTGATTTTTCGGATAAAAATTAGGGTTCCAATAATTAGGGGTTTTTCGAAAAATTATGCAACCATAAAAAATGGTGAATAAATTCTCATTTTACGAAAATAAAGAAAACTAAATTGGAAATTTAGAAAACTAAATCAAATATAACAAACATAACCATAAATAATGTTAACTAAGTGTAGTTAACTAATTAACTATATATGTAAAATGACTAACCTAGCCCTAAACTAATCTAACCTAATTTACCACGGTTAGCCACGTGTCAAGCCACCATTGGTTTGTGTACAAATTTTTTGTACACTATGTGTATCTGTATCATCTTCCCATTTTTTGAGTGTAACTCTACTGCATTATGAGTGTAACTTTACTCATTTAATGACTTTTGAGTGTAACTTTAACTTTTAGAGTGTAACTTCAACCTTTTCAAGCCATTTTATTCACAAATTTTTTAATATATGTTTTAAAAATGTAATTTTAAATAAATAAATTTTAATTTATGTAATTTTAGGAAATATTAGGAAATACGTCCTTCACAGTCTTACCAATCCTCCTGCATTGATCCGTGATTTTAACTGACGGAGTTCTACCCATAGAATCTAACCATCTCCTAAACACTCAAGTAAAGCTAACTGCATCCTCATGTGAAATCAAAGCGGATGCAGGTACAACAGTGCTACCGTGATGATTTACAACAACAAATGGAGTAAACGACATTTTTTACCTGTCAATTATAAATGACATTTTAGTTATGTTTATAAAAAAAATTAGAAATTAATTAGAACAAAGATCAATCTAACCAAATGAATACTAATTTATAAAAAAACGAGTGTCATACGAATTCATGTATGATTAAACATTCGTATTATAAAAAAATGATTGCCATAATAAGCCTGTTAACCAAATGATTACTAACTAGTTTAGACTTCGTGCATTGCATGCACGGTATTTATAGAGTTTTAATTTTTAGTATATTATTTATAAATTATAAATTGACAATTCATTACTTTCGTAACATTTCTCATTATTTTATTTGAGTTGAGAAAATAAATTAAAACAACAATATAAATTAAGAGATTTATGAAGTGACATGAACTGTGTATTTTAATGAAAATATTTTTTTTACGCGAAATTAGTGATATTATCTCTTCTCTTTCACAAAATATCATTTTCAAGCAAAAGAAGTTATATATGTGTGTAAAAAAGAGCGATCAAAATACTCTCTAAGAGATCAAGAGAAAATAAATGGGAATACTAAAATGGAGGGGAGATTTTTTTAATAACATAGTATATTTTAGTTATGACTTGTCTTATAAAGTCAACGAAATTTTTATCACAAAAATTTAGAAATAAATCCTCTATACAGCAAATTTTTGTAGATATGAAATTATATCAAAATAGGAAAGTAAATAAGAGTTAATTATATCAAAATAGGATGGAAAAGTGTTTATAGGCGGAAAAATGTAAAACTTTTTCTATTCATTTAGTATATAGAGAATTAAAAACGATTGTCATACTTAGAACGAAGATCAACTTAACCAAATGATTACTAATTAAAAAAAAAAAGCATTGCCACATCGACTAAATTGATGAAATCGACTATCTTTTCAATAACAATATGACTACTACTAGTTTGTCTTACTCATAAACTAATGATTACTAAATTTATGAAATCGACTAAATTTATGAAATTACAACAATTACTCATAAACTAAGTCAAATCGATTCGAACTAATCATAGTCGATTTTTTTTTTTTTAAATCAATTCAAATTGATTTTTTTTTTTAAACTTAGTTCAAATCAACTAACTACTAATTTGACTACTGCTAGTTTGTCTTACTCATAAACTAATTCAATTCAAGTAACAAACTACTTTTAAAAACAATCAAACCATAATAAAAAAAAAATAAGTGGTATAAATTTCCGATATTATACCAATTAATCGTAAACTAATTCAATACGATTTAGTCTTAAGAAACAATTATAGTCAACTAGAGATAGATGGTTACGTTAAGGTATGATGAACTAATTACTCGTAGGTCTTCGTAGGGCATTTTCGTAGGGCCCAATACTAACTCGTGATTTGTATTTGAAATCCTAATCAATTTTAATAAAAAAATTCGATTGTCAAAAAAAAAATCGAGTGTCACAATATTTTTACCTGTTACAAAGGAAGGTAGCGTCGTAAGAAACCGCATCAACAAATACCTTGGCCATACCCTTTCAACGTCCATCCGCCCAAAACACATTAAGCAACTTGCCTTCTTGATCCGTCTGGATGGAATAGTAAAAGTCGGGATCAATTTCTTTCCGCTTAATAAATCTTTCTTCAAGAGCATGCATTTGCATCACCTTTAGTTCTACTACACCATCGTTCTAGATTGACCATGTTCCTCAAATCACGCTCGTTGAAGGTTAAATTGGCATGACCACCAACTTCTATGACCAAAGTATGAAAGTGTTTAGCAATTGGAATACCGGCTACATCATTCATCAATGCTCGTCTTTTGAAATATTCATCCCATAACCTGTATCCCACCATATGACGAGCATTTGCAGGATCGACATCATCATGATTGTGCTCAAATCTAGCCTGTTTGATGACTAAATCATCTTTTAACGTGGCTTCCATGACACAACCGCATTTCTTATATGTGGGATCGTTTATAAACCCGTTCTTTTTGGTCGGTTCCGCCCCCCTTGTGCAACATAATCTGATTCGTTTCATCATTTAGAAACGAGGTTCGCTCTTCCCACTACCATGACGCTTTACCCCTTTCTCCGTATAGTGATCCAAAATATTGTTAGACCTAATAAAAAATTGAAAGCCACGTTGATAGGCATATAAGTAACAATATGCACAAAACTCAACACCATTGACAAAGGTCATTCCTTTTGTCGGAGGATCAACTTCCCCAATGTCAGTGTTGCTGCTGTTTAGCATATTAATTAGCTACCTTCTGCACAACCCCCCCTCCCTCTTTCAGTAACAGGAGGTTCATGCAGCTCATCGTCAACAACCTCATCGTCGCCGACATCTTCATTCACAGCAAAATCATTGCCACCGTCGTCATTTAAGAAATCATCTAAGCTAAAGTCATTAAAGCTAACAATCTCTTCTTCTTCGTTATTATCAACATCATCTTCCCTATTATCATCAACGTCAACTACAATAATATTATAAACAACGTCTTCCGTAACTTTGTCATCATGAACGTCGTCTTCGCAAGGCAAATTAAGATAGAAATCCATTTTTATTTAATTAACGATTATGGTTTTTTTTAATGTCTTTTTGTTTTTCTTGTTTTTTCTTTTTTCACTTCCACGATCAACTTTTTTTTTTTAAACATCAACTCCAAAAAATTAAAATATTTTTTTTTACCACCAAAAACTCTCAACAAAAAAGTAAGATTTTATAAAATACTTTCCTCAAATTATGGTAACAATATTTTCAAATATTAAATGTGAAATCAGATTTGAAAATTCAAAATAAAAAATTATTGACCTAAATTAAAGCTAAGAATCTTTTCAAAAAAAAAAAAACTTATTAAATGTGAAACCAGATTTGAAATTTCAAAAATAAAAATTATTAACATAAATTGAAGATAACTGTCTTTTTTATTATAAAGAAACAAATTTTTTTTAAAAAAAGGAAAGTTTAAAACTTTACAAATCAGTTTTTCAAAATACCTTTCCTAAAATCAAAATAGTTGAAATAGTCATAATGTAATTCATAATCTTATAATCATATTGAGCCTTAATTACAGTCATTAATTACAGTCATTAATTACAGCTAATCCTTAAATATGAACATAATAAATACTGCATAAATTTCAGTAAAGTATTAATCATAGATTAATAAATGCTACGGTTTTATTAAATTACATTAAATAAGTAATGTTGATACTGGAGAAACATGGGTATATGTTGAAAACGGAAGTTCGTGTCACTCTTGACATTTCAGATTCGTTCACTTGGTTTAAAAGCTAAATATCTCCTAACCTATGGCTAATTTTGGCGTGATTCCTATTTGGGATGAAAGTACATGATGTTAGGTTTTCAACAAGTGGTCACACGCCTTATTTGGTTAAGTAACGAAGGAGATATGATCGTTTTAAGTTGAGCTCTCCAACTTCTATGCGGGTGACGAACTGACTGAAGTTTACTTCCCTAAATCGAGTCTTATAATTTTAGTTTCCTTCTATGCGGGAGATATGATCGTTTTTATTTCCATGTAGTTTCTTTCCTAATCCTAGCAAGTTGTAATAAGGCAAATTTGCCAATTCTCTAAGGGCCGAGTTTAGGAAAGTTGTTTTTAGACAGTTTTAGGTGTCCTCTTAGTCGGCCTAATCTACTATAATAGATGGCTTTGTATTCAGTTTTAATAAATGTAGTTAGAGAGTTAATACAAGAGTTTGTTGTTGTGTGTTTATTGCTTACGAGTTATAAGTTCTTTATTTCTTCGTTGTGAGGTTGAGATTTTAGTGTGATTCGATCCTTGCGTGGTGAGAGCCACCATTCGTGTATATCTTCGAATTTCTTGCGAGTAAGGAGAGTTTATTCATCTCATATCCATTTATTTTTCATGCATATTACATACAAAAATAGCAAAAAAATACAATACTATTATTCCGCCGCAATTTTTACTCTAAAACATGAAAACTTTTGGTTATTTTACATCAAAGTGGTTACCAGAGCAAGGTTTTAAATTTATTTCTTAACAAATTTGTCTCGGGAGTTCATAATCATATCTCGAAGGGAACTCAAACGTGCATTGAAGGCATGGGAGGAATATCAAAACGAATTGTTATGGGAGGACATAACAAGGACAATTTATCATCTTGCGTCTAAATACGAAAAGTGGGAACGCAGATATAATGAATCTTTTGAAATAAAGAAACAAGAGACAAAGATTGAGTCTTTTGTTATTCACGAGGAACAAGAAGTGAAATATGTAGAATATGCGGAGAAGAAAATGCCTGATTTTGTCAAAACAAACAGTCCTGAAGACTGTCAGGTTCCGAATGATGAAGCAAAGGTGAAAAACGAGATTGTCACATATATTGTCGAGCCATTAGATGAAAGTGATCAAGAAGAAGATGTGATTGTAGATGAAATATTTTTTTTAGAGGAAGAATCTCGTATAGAAGGTACGTTGTTATTTGATCCTAACCTACCAATTATTTTTGACGAAGAATTTAAAGAAGTTTGTGATGAAGCTCACGTGGAAGAAAGTGATCATACAAGTTATTACGATGCAAATAAAAATGATCTTAATCTTATACCAATCTTGGGTGAGGAATTTATATACGATAAACTTTGTTGGATTCTCATATTAAAGAATCTTATCAATCGCTACTTGATAAATCCATTTATAAGAAACTATATGGTGGGAATTCTTATTTCTTGTTGGATTTAATTCTTATGGATGCTCATGATGATCTTGTTGTTTCGAGCAACTATTATTTGGATTTTGCTATGATTGTGCATGGACGGTGGTGGGGTGGAAAGCACATGAGAGGAAAGCATGAACACAAGACGATTTTTGCATATGATGCATGCTCCAACTTCAAATCAAACAAGGTGGATAAGCTAGAAATCAACATAGAAGATGATGAATTAAAGGACCGTTTGTTATCGCTACATCTCACAAAATGTACTATCTTTATACGACAACCCCGTTAAGATACTAATTTTCAAAAGGTACATCTCACTAAAGGTACATCTCACTAAAACTTAACAATTGTCTTTAAAAGCTTACCCTTAAGAAAGTATACTAATTTTCAAAAGACGAGTTTACTAGATTTTGGAAAAAAACAGAAGTTTGACAATGTTCTACTACAAACATCAAAAGTTCATGTTTGATTTGGTCTTTGTGCGGCATTGTTAGCGGTTACATACACTCCCGTGTAATAAATACTTAAAAGGTACTATCTTTATACAACAACCCCGTTAGCATGTCGTCCATTCTCGAAGAATCTTTATACGACAAGTGTAAATACCGACAATCTTCCACTTATACGTAAGGCATAAGTATTCATTTGCGCTACCTAATTGCTTTAGAGTGTATAAATTATAAATGAAATGAGCGGAGAAGGTCGGAGGATTGAGGGTTTTTGAGGACTTTTAATTATGAGGTTGCTTTTAATAGCGGGCCGCCCATGGGCAATTTTATTTAGTCCAAGCCCGTCCATTTATTCTAGCGGGCCTAGTTTTCTTGTTCGTTACCCGTTTAATTTAATAGTTTTCTTGTCCAAGCTCGCTATTTTAGCGGGCCGGACGGTCTGGGCGGAACGGGCCAACCCGCACTTGATCAGCTCTAACAAAAAATGACCGGAGTAGCAGACGGAGTGACACCAAGATCACAGAGAAGAGCATGTACCCATTCAATATCAGCCGTAGTATCCGCAATAGCGAAAAACTCGGCTTCAGTGGTAGAATAAGCTTGAGTGCGCTGCTTTCGAGAGGACCAAGTAATGGGATTACGACCAAGGTAAATAATGTAACCGAAAGTTGAGACATAATCATCCTTGTCCCCGGCATAATCCGCATCACAATAAGCATGTAATGCAATAGGAGAGTCACGATAGAGCTATAAGCCAACATCAAGTGTACCATGGAGATAGCGAAGAAGACGCTTCGCTTCCATCCAATGAAGATCAGTGGGTGAAGACATGAGTTGAGCCAATTTATTAACCGTAAAGGAAATTTCAGGATGAGTAATATCAAGGTATTGAAGACCACCAATGATGGCCCTATAATCAGAGGGATTGGAGATAGGAGAACCATGAGAGCGCAGAAGAGGCGGGTGGGAAACAATAGGGGTAGAAAGCGGCTTTGATTCATGCATCTCGTGTCGTTCAAGAAGATCAATAACATACTTCTTTTGAGTAAGAAGAAGACCTGCATTATTAGGAGTAACCTCGATGCCCAAAAAATATGACAAAGGACCTAAGTCCTTTGGTGAAAACCGAGCAGCAAGAGTAGAAATAAATGGCAGAAGATGAGATTGCGACGGACTCGTAACAATAATATCATCAACGTATACCAATATGTAAATAGGAGCGGAAGAAGTAGAGCACAGAAACAGTGAAGGGTCCGCAGGGGACACACGAAAACCGTAGGCCAGTAGGGTTGTCTTAAGCTCATTATACAAGGCCCTAGGCACTTGTTTAAGGCCGTAAATAGCTTTGGACAGCAAGCAGTGGTGAGACGGACACGATGCATCGACAAACCCCGGAGGTTGTGCCATATACATGGTGTCAATGAGTGAACCTTGAAGGAATGCGTTATTAACATCCAATTGCCTGATAGACCAATATTACACACAACAAGAGAAAAAAGAAGACGAACCGTGGCCGGATTTACAACCGAACTAAAAGTTTCTGAATAATCGAGACCCGGACGTTGATTGAATCCTTTTGCAATGAGGCGTACATTATATTTGTTAATTGTATTATTGGGATTGTATTTAATCCGAGACACCCATTTACAACCAATCAAATTTTGGTCACTCTGAGGTGGGACGAGGGTCCATGTTTTATTGTTGGATAAGGCAGTGAACTCCTCGAGCATAGCATTATGCCAATGAGGAATGGTTAGTGCTTGCTTTGCAGAGGTAGGGAGAGAGTAAAGGTCAGAGAAGGTGCTGGTCTTAGCATATTAAGGATATGGCTTGCGAATGTTATTCAGTAAACGAGTGGTAACGGTGCGTTGGGGAGGAGGAAGAGGAGGAGGGGGAGGAGGATGAGAAGGAGTAGGGACGGAGGAATTAGAGGTAGGCGAAGCTGGTGAAGGGATTGTGGGCGAGGTAGGGGAGGAATTGGTAAAGGCAGGGTAGTGGATGCGGGTGAAACAGGGGTAGAATAGGGTGTGGGTGAGACAGGAGAGGACGGTGTGGGAGATGCAGGGATGACAGAAGAAGTGGTTTCAGGAGGTGTAGGAAGGACATGAAGCATTATTTCACACCACCGTGCATCAGTGGAGGGAGGTAATGCAGAAGTGTGCATAAGAGCAGGAAAAGGAAAGAAGTACTCGACGAACTTAACATGATGCGATGTATAAAGATGATTTGTGGTAGGATCAAGGTAGTGATATGCACTTTGTGAGGCAGAATATTCGACAAAGATGCACGGTTTAGAGCGAGTGTCAAGTTTATGAGAGGCATAGGGATGAAGCCATGGGTAGCATAAGCAACCAAAGCTTCGTAATTTGAGATAATTTGGTGGTTTTTTGAAAAGTTTTAAGTAGGGAGAAGCATTTGCTAAGGATGGTGTGGGAAGTCGATTAATGAGATAAACGGCCGTGGAGAAAGCATGTTGCCAGAGTTCAAGAAGAAGGCTTGCGTGAGCTAAGAATGAGAGGCCAGTTTCGACTATGTGACGGTGACGCCGTTCCGCATAGCCATTATGTTCCGGTGTATGTGGGGGGAGAAGTGAGATGGGAGATACCATTATTCGATAAAGAGGGAGTAAGTTTAATGTATTCTCCGCCATTGTCAGAGAAAAGTTGATTAATGGGATGACCAAAATAGTTTTCAACGAGAGATTTAAAACAATGAAAAACGCCTTCAATGTCAGATTTTCGTTTGAGTGGGTAAAACCATATATATTTGGTGAAGTGATCGACGAAGATGACATAATATTTGAATTTTTCATCATAAGATAAAACCGGAGATGTCCATACATCGAAAAACAATAATTCAAGAGGAGCACTACTGGATAAAGGAGATTCGGAAAATACGAGTTTATGGCTTTTATTAACGTCACAGGAATTACAATTGGAATAACTAAGAGCAGGAATATTTAGAGAAAAAGTACTACGTAAATAAGCTAAGATAGATTTAACGGATGTCCTAATTTATGGTGCCATTTGACGGACGGAGGTAGGAGGCCGAGATGAGCTTGAGGTGAAGACGGGTATAATAGATAAACTCCGTCTTCTAGATTGCCTTGAAGGAGCACTTGATTCGTGGTTGTAGATACCCGTATCCGTCGATATTGGAATTTATAGAGAACCCGACAAACACCCGATGATGATAGGACACATGTATTCTTTAGTTGTCATTGTCGTTATTTGGGTTCGTTTTACGATGTAGAATGGGCGTCGTCGATGAAGTATTTTATTAATTTAAATGATATTTAAATTAATGTTTTTTTAAAGTGAATTCATTCTGTTAATTTAAATGATATTTAAATTAATGTTTTTAGTGAGTTCATTTTGTTATTTTAAATGATATTTAAATTAATGTGTTTTTTTAAGTGAATTCATTTTATTAATTTAAATGATATTTAAATTAAAGCTTTATTTTGAATTTATTTTCTTAAGTTTATTTTATTGAAAATAAAATAAATATTTGATTTGAAAAATCATTTTATGAGTATATT
The DNA here is from genome assembly GCF_048544455.1 of Silene latifolia. Lineage (NCBI taxonomy): Eukaryota > Viridiplantae > Streptophyta > Magnoliopsida > Caryophyllales > Caryophyllaceae > Silene > Silene latifolia. The sequence goes on along the minus strand of NW_027413640.1, from coordinate 4,100,589 downwards.
TGATTTGAAAAGTCATTTATTTTTTATTTTTAATTGATATGAAAAATCGATTTTAAAAAGCGAAGAAAACTCGTTTTAAAAGCATGTTTTTGAGCTCGATTTTAGCTCGGTTTTTGAGCCCGTTTTCTTTACGACTTGGCACGAATATCGAGTACACTAACCAACCTAGACCAATACCCATCCACCCATGTTCGAACCCCCATACCATGGCCCAAATTCTCGTTCAAAACAACCCAAGCAAGCACCCGCACTAAACCGCAACAGGCCCCTGTTTTGGCCGCCAATTCTCGAGCCCAAACCCGCTCCAAACACTACCAAGACCCGTACCCATTAACCCTAACCCATACCCTAGTATCCTACCCATATTATCCTAGCTTAATCACCAAGAAAACCCCCCTCAAACCCTCACAAAAGTCGATGGACAGCAGCCATCCGTGAGCTAGCCCGATTTGCCCTTCCTCTCTTTTAACCTATTTTATCTCCCTATAAATACCACCCCTTCACCATACAATCATTCCTCTAAGTTCTACATATATCCTACCATCACCCATAAGCTTTAAACCTCAGAAACAAACCCTAAACATCCTTCAAAAACCCTAAACAAAACCGACACACAAACTGAAACTGTTTGTGTGTCCTCTTCGAAAACCCATTCGTTCCTCCATCAAACCTCCATAAAAGCTCGAGTTTCTTGTTCCTAATTAACCACATAACATCCATATACACATTAGACAAAGAATTACGAGCCAAATTGCCCTTGAGAGTACACGAAATCCCTCGAAAAACAGAGTGAAATAACACTCTGTTTTCGCGGTTTCTTCTTGTCTGTCCAGTTCTGTTTGTGCTCGTTTTTTGTGCCCAATAACCCAAAACGAGCAGGGGTTGCTTTACGATCCTTGTTCTCCTCTCTTTCTAGTTTCCAAAACATCTTTTAGATCGAATTTTCGTCGTGAAACGAGGGAGATATCACTGTTTTAAAATCGCTGTCCAGAAACTTTCCAAAACGCGTGTTTGCTTTATTCTTCGTCGACGACGGCCTCTCGAGATAAAATATACCATCGATTACGACCCAAGATGGTGTCAACGATACATGTAGGTTGAGGGTGCATCAAATCCTCTTCTTTTCCCTTTTATTTCTTTCGTTTTATGCCTTTTTTTTATTGTCTTATTTTTGTTTGTTTTCGTTTTGTTTATCGTTTGTTTTAATTAACTATGAAACTAGTTAGTCCGAGTATGAGTTAAAGTACCACCATGAACACCCGCGTTGACTTGAGATGGGAAAAGAAACCGCTACTTCTATCGGTCGTACACCCCCGTCTCATTTACATATCCTCGTGTTCAAGGTAGGGCATAAATAAAACGAGTTGTCTAACTTTCATCGCTTTCGACCCCCTTACTGTTTCGGCCAAATCGACATACCCTAGGACCCGTTGTATGTTAGTTTAACCTCTGATTGTTAACCTATGACATATTTAGATAACATTAATTTAATTTAATAACCTAATTAGACACGATAGGTGGCTTCGACGTAAGTTATAAAATCAATCGACGATTCTGTAAATAATTGAATGCATCTCTCTCTTTCACCTAATTTCTCGCTAGTATAAGAGTGCGTGATTAGCACCTTCTTATTGACACTCGACGAGTTAAATTAATTAGCGAATTTGACCTAATTAGACCCTTTAGGCCGTGTAGAATCCACCCTCATGCGACAATCAATCAACATCGTTTTTAACTCGTTTTCTAACTTGTTTCCTATCCCTTTTCGCAATCATTCGATCTAACCAATGAACCTAACTTAGGGACTAGGTTGACCTTATCTTGGCCGTTAGTTTGGGCCGTGGCTTTAGGCCGTGGAGGTGGCCGTTTTCTTTACCTTTCTCGTTTTGTTTTTATACCGTTTGTTTTCTCGTTGTTTCATTGTTTGTAATTTATCGTTGGTTTATCGAGTTGTAATTTTCAAGTTTGTTTTCTTTTATCGAGTCAAATGATTTCTAAAAACCTTAGTCTTGTTTGGTTAGACGGTTGTTCCCCAATGCTTGTAGGAGCGTAGTAAACCGCATGTTGTTTAAAGCAACATGGCCCGGTTTACGCTAATGCATGCTTTGGTGCGTAGCCCTATGTCTAATTCGATGAGATTAAGCGCGAGCACGCATTACGAGGAGTGACCCAAGGCCGTGGGTCATGTGAGCCGTGGGCCACCCCTCATGTGCACGGTTTTCAAGGCCAAACGGCCGTGTGTGTTGTCATGTATTGCGTCGTATGTAGCATTTGTATTTAGATCGAGTTGTATCTTTAATTTGTTGTCGCGTCGGCATGAAATGCCTGGTTTGTAATAGGTAGATCCCAACGGCTCCCCCATTCCCCTTCAAGCCTTGTTTGTTTCGTTTGAATGTTGCTAGCTCAATCAACCCACATGCTAAATTACAACTTTGACAAAGTTAGTTTAGTTGCATCTAAAACGACATAGAAATTGTTGTCACATGATAGGGTTAAAACAACGTTTGCATTTCATACATCGTAGTAGCTATGACCTTGTTTGAAATCCGACACTTGACTTAGTAGAGGCCGTTATCGACGGGCGGGGTTGGGTGTCCTTATGGGCTTCCCAACACGTACCCTCACCCCTTACTCAAGATCTATGGTTTGTGGATCCGTCTAAATACCATTGGATTACGAGAGTCATTCAAATCGAGTGATATAGGGTACAAGTCTTTATCTTTAATCACTCGTAGTCGATTGGCTTTATGCTTTTCGATGAAAGGTGTAAAGTTGACTTGAACGGTTCCAAGTTCCCAAAAAACTTGGTGGCGACTCTAATATGTCTTAATTCGATTCGAAAGAACCTCGAGTCGATAATGCCTAGTGTGGATCCCGCGGACGCAGTTCCCGAGGGCCTTGTCCACTGATTTGGCGACTCATTTGGGAAAAGAGGACTAGTTACACTTTGTTTCTAGGGTCTTTTCCTCCGAGGTGAAACTTGAAAAGAAAGTGTTGGAAAGTAAAACATTACTCATAGTGCTACGATTCATGCATAAACCCTTAAGGTCTTACCCGGGCCGTCCCAGCGTTTCTTCGTGATGCGTGGGGGGCGACGTCCCACTATGCTAGGAAGCTGCACATTGCTCGCTTCCACTTCACCTCGCGTGGTTCTTGATGGTGGGGACGATCTTCTAGGTACTCTACCTTAAGACACCTTGCTCTATAAGACCGCAAAAGGATGGAGGGCATAGACCTTCTTGTAGAAGACTTGCCGAGACTTAGAGATGTCTAGGAGCATACATCCTTATAACATGAGAATGACAATGTGCGATTTGTTTTCCCGAGTCTTTTTCGAAATTTCCCATGTCCTTTTCAAAACCGAACTTTTGAACAACTTACTTTCAAAATAGCATGGTTTTAAAAACGCGGAATCTTTGCCCAAATAGGACTAGAATTTTCGGCCCAAAATGAGCTTTTACAAGGCATCTTTGCCCATTTCAAATCTCATTTTCGAATCAACCTTTCGTTTTTTTCAAAACCAATCCAAAATGCCTCTCGAACCTCAACCAAGCATGAAATGCGTCAAGTCGTGTCCGGGTCATGGCCGTGTTAGGCCGGGTGTGTTTCGTTCTAAGAGTCTAGAACACGACCTTGTCGGGTCACCCAAGCTCACCTCTTGGGCTTTGAGTCATGTTGGTCGACCTTTTGGTCTAGGATAGTCCAAAAAAAACGTCCAAGCTAGGCCCTTTAGGACGTTTCACCCGAACCTAAGGACTATGTTGGTCCAATCACGGGTTTAGTCACACCGAGTCCAGTTTAGAATCGAGCTATGACAGCTCGAGTCATGTCGTTTGGTCGAGTCTAAAATGAACCGATGTCTAAATCAAACCGTGAGTCGAACCCTTATTTAGTCAATCTCAAGTCGAGTCTTTGTTTGAGTCAAGTTGGGGTCGTGTCCTTAAGTGTGCGGGGGCTCTTACTTTAAATATTGACTCGTCACGGGGTTTTCTTGTAGAAAGGCCGCCAAAAACCCGACGTCAAGCAATGGAAGATGTTGTCAACAAGCTCACCGAGGCCGTGAACCTCATGATGACCCGAATGGATGCAATCGAATCTAAGCTGGGTGAAGATTCCCCTCCACCTCTCGATCGATCCGGAGAAACGGTTCAAGTTCATCGAAGACCGTTTGAAACTCTCCCAGGGGAAGAACATTCACTATGAGAATGCTAGGGCCTATGCCCCGGTGCAGGATAAGTTGCCCACGAACATGGTACTCACTGACATCCCAAAGTTCAAGGGCACCGAAGATCCAGTCCACCATGTTAAGGCCTATAAAGGGTACTTAGCACTGAAGGGAGTACCTGCGGACATGCTCTCTGAAATTTTTGCCCAATCTCTGGATGAACACCCGAAGGCGTGGTTCTATAATCTGGACCTTAAGAACTTCCCTACTTTTGAAGATATTACGGTGGAGTTCTGTAAGCACTATGCTGATAATGTCGAGATTCAAACCAATATAAGAACGCTAGAGGTTATGACGCAGAAAGAAAAAGAAGGCTTTACTGAATTCCTTGCAAGATGGCGCGCTGAAAGCGTGAAGTTAGCCAAGAAGCCTGACGAAGTTGAAATGGTAGATAAGTTCGTAAAGAATCTACGACCTATTTACCGTAATGCTCTGAAATACCAAAATTTTGGTTCTTTCAAAGAATTGATAAGGATCGGGATAAAGGTAGAGGACGATGTCCGAATTGCTGAGGCTGAGAAGCCAAAGGGATACCAAGGGGCTTCGTCATCTAAAGCAAAAGCGCCCGCAGCGGCCCACTTTGTTGAAACTGTCAATCTCTTAGATGGACAGTCAAAAAGGCCTCCACGCCAAGCTCCGAGGGTATTCACCGATATCGGATGCACTTACGCCTATGCTCTCCAAAGGCTCATGGCCCAAGGAAAGTTGAAGCCCATTGGTCCAACTCCGGATCCACCTGCTGAACAACAAGGCAAATGGTACAAACCGAATGCCTACTGTGCCTTTCATCAAGGGAAAGGACACGATACTGAAAGGTGCTTTAGACTAAAGCACGAAATTCAAGATATGATTGAGAACGGAACGCTCCCAATCCCGGCCATAAAGCCCAACAACGTCACCAACCCGTTTGGCGACCACACTAACTTCGTCTCTACCGAAGATAGTGTCGATTACTCTCACTTGATTCGCCCATGTCGCCTAAAAGGGGTTTTCGTCGGAAGAATATTCGTGGATTGCTCCAAATTCCTACCAAGCTCGAGAAACGAGATTACATTCGGGGATTTTGTTGTCGATTGTACCCCTTACATTCTCCGAAGCGGCAATGAAATCAATGGCGTTTGGGCTGATGATGAGGATGATGTTTACCTCGTCAAAGGTGCGACGATTCCTCACACCCAAGAAGAAATCTTAAAAGTGAGGCAAGATGCCCTAGAGTCAAACCATTTGACTAGATCCGGGCGCCCATATCGTGTGGAGAAAGCTAAGGATATCCCGAGTAAGGTACCTCAAAAGGAGCCGGCAGTGGTCGAAGTTCTTGGTGAAGGGTCGACCTCCGAGGCTTCCCTCATCAAGCAACTCCAAAAGACTAAGGCCGACGTATCTATCTGGCAACTTATCCTGAGCTCTTTCGAACATCGTCAAGCTTTGTTACAAGCTTTGATGAACATGACCGTGTCGTCGAATACTACTCCTGCGGACATGGTCACTCACATCGCCCAGAATCGGCCTCAGATTACCAACGGTGTGACATTCTCCGACGAAGATCTGCCACCGTTCGGGCCTCGACATAACCTGGCCCTCTATATTGCTACCGTGTGTCTCAACAAGCATATCCCTATGACTTTGGTTGACGACGGATCGGTATGTCAACGTGCTCCCCTCCGAAACGGCGCATATTCTCGGGCTTGGAGAAGAATGACTTCATCCCCACTACGCGAGCGGATTCGGGCATTCGATGGCACTTTGTGCGTCGAGTGAGTGGACTTGTCGATCTAGTAGTACAGACTGGGCAAGTGGAAAAGAAAATAAGTTGCCAAGTGATTGACATATGCTCATCCTTCAACTTATTGTTGGGAAGGCCTTGGATCCACGCTACAAGGGCCGTAACATCAACGCTGCATCGAAAAATCAAGGTCCCCCTCAATGGCAAAACCGTCACCATTGACGCCACGCCAATTACTGTAGCGGGAGGAGACATTACTTCCGAAGTAAGGGTCGAAGCTACCAATGACGCATGAGGTTTCGAGATTGTCAACATGATCGAGCTGAACTCCGAAAATATGGATCTATATACAGGAAGTCATGTCTGCGAGGTGATTCTCAAAACTGGGAAGTACTTCGGTTTCTCATTGTATCCTAGAAAGGAGGAGGCTTTCGAGTTGAAACCACCCGTAGCCAAAGGAGTAACCTTCGGGCTTGGATATGAGCCCACTGAGAAAGATCTACGGGAAAAGAGGGGAAGAACGATCGAAGATCGAGATATTAAAATAGGACCGTATCACCTAACTCTAAACGGTCACTTCGTGAAAGCTGGGGAAGAACTCCCTTGCATGGACTTCCCCGAACCTATCTTTGACCCAAAGAAGAACCTTATGGTCCCAGGAATCGAAGTATTCCAAGATTGCTACTACATCCCCGAAGACATTCATTTGTGATGCCGGTAGAAACCAAACCGGATCAATAAATGACGAGAAAGCTATGGGTCTCCTTTTCGGTGAAGAGAAGAAATCACCAATACCAAACGAAGATTTGGTAAGCATGATCCTGAGAAGCGAGCGGTTCGACCCATCTACCCTCATCACCGATGTGGATCCTCTTAGGACCAACACGGGATGGCGGAAAACAATCAAGTGGACTGACAACAAAGGACTTCTTTTCAAGTTGACAACGGGAGAAGGAGAGATGTTCAAGCCGGATGATGTTACCGATTCTGAGTCTGAGTCGGAGTCCGAGTCCGAGTCCGAGTTAGGTCCTAAGATTGAGTCTAAGGAGTCGGTGTTGAAAATACCCTCCCCTAGTTTTCCCTTCCTATGCACCTTTTCCTAATGGTGGTATTAGGGGCTGTCCCGAATACCCCTATCTCGCCACCGAGTTCGATCGGTTAGCTCAAATGTTAGCGCACTTCGCGCAATTTCAAATCAATAATAAGATGAACCAGTTTGCTTACGACTTGTCTTACTCACATTGCAATTCAAATTTTGAAAATGATTGTTTTAATAATGACATTGAGACGAGGTCGAGGATGAACAGTTGGTCGAGGAAGAAGAAGAAGAAATGGAACCACCTCTGATTGATAAAAGGGTTGGAAGAGTACGAAGAAAACCTCGGTCATCGAAGATACCGAAACTATCAATGTAGGTACAACCTTAGAACCACAGGAGCTTAAAATAGGAACTACTTTAAGTCCCACCGAAAGACAGGGGTTCATTGATTTGTTGCATGAGTTCAAAGATGTTTTCGCATGGTCCTACAAAGACATGCCAGGCATTGATAGGGAAATCGCAGAGCACAGGATCCCAATCAAGCCGGGGTATAAGCCAGTCAAGCAGAAGCTACGCAAAATGCACACAGATTGGTCTTTGAAAGTCAAGGAAGAAATCGACAAGCAATTCAAAGCTGGTTTTATCAAGGTGTCGAGAATACTCTGATTTGGGTGGCTAACGTCGTTCGAGTGCCTAAGAAAGATGGTAAAGTTCGGGTTTGTGTTGACTTAGGGATTTAAACAAGGCAAGTCAGAAGGACGATTTCCCATTACCTCACATCGACATCCTAGTTGACAACACGGCAAAACACGCGTTACTATCCTTTATGGATGGATACGCCGGTTATAATCAGATCAAGATGGCGAAAGAAGATATGCATAAGACCGCGTTCAGAACGCAATGGGGAACCTATTGCTACACAGTAATGCCTTTCGGGTTGATAAACGCAGGGGCTACATACCAGAGGACCGCGACAACATTGTTACATGATTTGATGCACAAGGAAGTCGAGGTTTATGTCGACGACATGATTGTCAAGTCAAAGGAACGTGATGGCCACCTTGGTACACTACGCAAATTCTTCGAACGATTGCGCAAGTATAACATGAGGTTGAATCCACAAAAATGCGCATTCGGAGTCACATCCGCATTTGTTGGGTCACATCGTTAGCCACCGTGGCATCGAGGTGGACCCATCGAAAATAAAGGCCATAATGGAAATGCCTCACCCGAAAACCGAGAAGGAAATTCGAGGTTTCCTGGGAAGAATCCAATATATAAGTCGGTTCGTGGCAAAGCTAACTATGATATGCGAGCCAATTTTCAAGAAATTGAAGGTCGGGGAACACGTCGTATGGGATGATCACCGCCAAGCTGCGTTCGATAAGATCAAAGAAATACTATCTTCCCCTCCTGTGCTTAGCCCACCAACGGCTGGGTTACCACTTTTATTGTATCTTACGATCACACGGATCGCAATGGGGGCAATCTTTGGCACAGACAAATCGATAAAGAGGAAAGAGCGATTTACTACATTAGTAAAAAGTTCTTGGAATATGAAATCAAGTATACTCGGCTCGAAAAAGACATGTTTGGCTTTAGTATGGGCGACAAAGAAGTTACGGCACTACATGCTCAGTCATAGTGTCTGCATCCACTCGAAGATGGACCCTATCAAATACTTGTTTGAAAAACCGGTTACGAACGCGGGGTGTCGAGGTGGACTTTAATGCTTTCCGAGTTTGACTGAAATATGTACCGCTGAAAGTGATAAAGGGAAGGCGGTTGAGACTTCTGGCGAGATAACCCGATAGAAGAAAGCGAGGTTGTGGATACATGGTCGTTTCCCGACGAAGATATCGTTCACATAGACAATGATACGTGGGACCTCTATTTCGATGGAGCATCGAACTATAGGGGATACGGGATAGGAGTTCTACTCATTTCACCGGAAGGTGAACATGTTCCTATTTCGATCAAGTTGGACTTTAACGTCACTAATAACGCGGCTGAATATGAAGCATGCCTACTCGGTTTGCACAGTGCTCTCGAGTTAGGCATCAAAAAGCTCGTAGTACATGGGGACTCGTCCCTAGTGATCAATCAGGTGGCCGGGACGTGGAAAACCCGAAGTGATAGCTTGGCTCCGTACCAAGCGAAAATAGAGGAACTAGAAAAGTTGTTCACCGAGGTCAAGTACGTGCACCTCCCCAGAGATGAAAACCAGTTTGCTGATGCACTATCAAAGCTAGCTGCTCTGATCAACATACCTGATCACATGGATACTATGCCGATATGTGTCGAACGAAGATCATCACCTGCTTATGTTAATGTAATCGGAGACACAGAAGAAACCGAGGCCGAACCTTGGTATCATGCTATTCTGAAATTTAAAGAATCAGGAGAGTATCCACCCGACATGGATAACCGCGGAAAGCGCGCTATTCGAATGCTAGCCGCTCAGTTCGTTAGAACCAATGACGGACAATTGTACAAGAAGACCGCGCAAAATATCCTTTTACGATGCATAGACTCACCAACTGCGAAAAGAGTCATGGAAGAAGTCCATGACGGAGAGTGTGGCCCACACATGAATGCCCATATGCTGGTTCGCAAAATCATGAGATTAGGGTATTATTGGACAACGATGGAGACAGATTGTCGCCAATATGTCAAACATTGCCACAATTGCGGATCTTCGCAAACATACAAAGCATGTGCCGCCATCATGTTATATACTTTGACATCACCATGGCCTTTCTCAACATGGGGAATCGACATTATTGGAAAGGTCAACCCATCTGGAACAGGTGGGCATTGCTTCATGTTAGTCGCCATCGATTACTTCACGAAGTGGGTAGAAGTGAAATCGTACAAGGTTCTACAAGCAAAGCAGGTAGCAAAGTTCATTCAGAATGAAATCATTTGCAGATATGGGGTGCCGCATGAGCTCATTAGCGACCATGGCACTCACTTCCAGGCTGAAACTGCCGTAATACTTGAAAAGTATAAAATCAAACACCACAAGTCGTCACCATATCGACCTCAAACAAATGGTGCGGTGGAAGCCGCTAACAAGACAATCTTGTAATTCTCGGAAAGATGACCGACAATTATCGCGAGTGGCGTAAAAGATACCGTTCGACTTTGTGGGGATAGAACATCTATTCGCACAAACCCAACGGAGCAACTCCGTTCTATTTAACATATGGGATGGAAGCAGTTCAGCCTATCGAATTAGAGGTACCTTCTTTAAGGATCCTGTTAGAAAGTCAGGTCCCTGAAGCTGACTGGCTGCAAGCCAGGTATGATTCCTTGGTTATGCTCGACGAGCGACGGTTAAATGCATTACACCATGTTCAACTCTATCAGAAAAGGGTACAAAGGGCATTTAACAAAAAGGTGAAACCTCGAGGAATAAAAGATGGAGATTTGGTTCTAAAGTCCGTTCGCGCTTTACTACCAATTGACCCGAGGGGAAAATTCAAGCCGAATTGGGCCGGTCCTTACCTGGTAAAGAAGATATTATCGGGAGGGGCGTCAAACCGTGGATCTAGATGGAAATGACTTTGCGAATCCGACGAATTTGGATCAACTGAAGAAATACTATCCTTAGAACTCACTCTCAATGTCATAAAATAAAATTTTGAATTGCAGTGCTCGTGAGCGAGTCTAGGCCTCGACACTTTTGCTTCGCTGCTTTTTTTGTGCGTTATAAATCGATGATTGTAGCGCGTCTGTGGAACTACGAGCTCGGTTTGATTCTGTTGATAACAGATACGTAGGCAGCTCTTTAAAAGAGTACAACCGACCCTTCCTTGAATAAAATGAAATTTTATGCAGAAACTGGAATTTTTAATAGATAGTAAGTCTTATTAAAGATCGGGCGATGCCCATTACATCCTTCAAAAGGAAAAAAGAAAACAGCTAGCAACAAATAATAAGTAGTAGTATTAAATAATAGATTGGAGTCGAAGGCTCCTGCATCTTCTTTTTCCCTTTGCCTTTTGGGTCACGTGACCGAGGCTCCTGTGGAGGAGGGGTAGTTGTGTTCTGTCTAGCGCGCTTCTTAGGAGGGATCGTCATTTCCTCCCGAGGGCCCAGCCTATCTTTTACACTCAAGCGAGGACCAAGCCTCCCTTCTAAGGCTGAGCCCGAGTGTGCCTTTGAACCCAACCGTTTCCACACACCGTCGCTTTGTGAGTCGGTCTTAGGAGTCTTCTCGGTCTTAGCACTCGACGTAGGCTAGGACGAGGATATAGGTTCAGATGAGTAGTGTCAAGTCTCGGAATGAGCTTTATCTAACGGTTTAGGCAAAGATGCCGAGTCATATAGATGTAGGTTTGTGTTGGGAACATAAAATATGGAAAACCCGCTGAAAAGAAAGAAGGCGTGGAAGAAAAATAGTAAAAACCCGCTAAAAAGAAAGAAGGCGTGGAAGAAAAATAGTAAAAGCCCGCTGAAAAGAAAGAAGGCGGTGGCAAGAAATGATGAATACTCGCTGAAAAGAAAGGAGACGAGGAGAAGAGTGACAGAATGTTCCCAACAAGAGTGACACGTGATGTCTAAGTGTTCTCATAATATTAACCTGTGTTTAGTGTCAGGGCGAAGCCAACGTTGTTCCTCTGTGAGTTTAATCCACCTTGTCAATGCCAAGTGATCTTGATTCCCATGTGCCCTCGGGAGCACGCCCATGCCATACGATATCTCCGTCCCAAGTTCGACGACCTTGTGATTCCCATTTGCCATATTTTGGCGCCGGAACGGCCGATTTACATTTTCTACCCTCGACAAGTCCATATTTGAATTAAAGCCCGTGCACACTTACGGTTTTATTTTCTTTTTTGTTTTGCGGTAGCGGGCTACGCCCACGTTGTTTACCGGTCGTATAGAATGTCTGAGTCGCATTTCATGCTCACCCATCAAGGTTCAAACTTTTTGGGTCGATGACCCAATCACTCAAAATTTTCAAATTCAATTTTTGGGTCGATGGCCCAATTATTCAAAATTATCAAATTCAACTTTCGGGTCGGTGACCCAGTACTTCAAAATGATCCAATTTCAAGATCGATGATCCAAATGTGCTTATGTGATGATTATTGCTCGTACATTTTCTATGTTTCAAATGTAGCAGGATATGCTTCAACTGGGGGCTCTAAAGTCTTCGACTTTAGAGCCATTGCAAACTGGGGGCTCTGAAGCCGTCGGCTCCAGAGACCATTATCAAGATGTAAAGGATGACATCCACCAAGAATTCAATTACAAGAGTAAGAAATGGAAGAATTCCGTAGCTGAAAGCAAATGATGAAAACGGCGGCAACCTCCTTGGAAAGTCCCGTCCCATTCAGACAAGCGCCCGTGAGATGATAAATTTTGGGCAAATGTCGAGAAGATGAATTCGGACAAACGCCCGGATGATAAACTTTGGGCAAGTGTCGGCGATGCCGAACTACGACGCGGGTTTGATTCTGTCAGAAACGGATACGTAGGCGCCTAAGGATAAGGCTCAACCCACCATTTATGCAATTTATTGGGTCGATGACCAACGATGATAATTCGACGCAACAGAAGCAAGAGTCAATCCCCCAACGAAGTTTCAGGTATGATCTCTTCTTATGGCTGGCGAGCTTATATACGCAAGTCTAATGGACTATAAACGACCCTTGAGAATCCTCGGGTCGAGAGGGACTGGGAGGGTATACTTTGACTTTCGCCTTGTCCAAGCCTCAGTCAAAGTGGGGGCTCTGTAGATACCCGTATCCGTCGATATTGGAATTTATAGAGAACCCGACAAACACCCGATGATGATAGGACACATGTATTCTTTAGTTGTCATTGTCGTTATTTGGGTTCGTTTTACGATGTAGAATGGGCGTCGTCGATGAAGTATTTTATTAATTTAAATGATATTTAAATTAATGTTTTTTTAAAGTGAATTCATTCTGTTAATTTAAATGATATTTAAATTAATGTTTTTAGTGAGTTCATTTTGTTATTTTAAATGATATTTAAATTAATGTGTTTTTTTAAGTGAATTCATTTTATTAATTTAAATGATATTTAAATTAAAGCTTTATTTTGAATTTATTTTCTTAAGTTTATTTTATTGAAAATAAAATAAATATTTGATTTGAAAAATCATTTTATGAGTATATTTGATTTGAAAAGTCATTTATTTTTTATTTTTAATTGATTTGAAAAATCGATTTTAAAAAGCGAAGAAAACTCGTTTTAAAAGCATGTTTTTGAGCTCGATTTTAGCTCGGTTTTTGAGCCCGTTTTCTTTACGACTTGGCACGAATATCGAGTACACTAACCAACCTAGACCAATACCCATCCACCCATGTTCGAACCCCCATACCATGGCCCAAATCCTCGTTCAAAACAACCCCAAGCAGCCCGCACTAAACCGCAACAGGCCCCTGTTTTGGCCGCCAATTCTCGAGCCCAAACCCGCTCCAAACACTACCAAGACCCGTACCCATTAACCCTAACCCATACCCTAGTATCCTACCCATATTATCCTAGCTTAATCACCAAGAAAACCCCCCTCAAACCCTCACAAAAGTCGATGGACAGCAGCCATCCGTGAGCTAGCCCGATTTGCCCTTCCTCTCTTTTAACCTATTTTAACTCCCTATAAATACCACCCCTTCACCATACAATCATTCCTCTAAGTTCTACATATATCCTACCATCACCCATAAGCTTTAAACCTCAGAAACAAACCCTAAACATCCTTCAAAAACCCTAAACAAAACCGACACACAAACTGAAACTGTTTGTGTGTCCTCTTCGAAAACCCATTCGTTCCTCCATCAAACCTCCATAAAAGCTCGAGTTTCTTGTTCCTAATTAACCACATAACATCCATATACACATTAGACAAAGAATTACGAGCCAAATTGCCCTTGAGAGTACACGAAATCCCTCGAAAAACAGAGTGAAATAACACTGTTTTTGTGTTTCTTCTTGTCTGTCCAGTTCTGTTTGTGCTCATTTTTTGTGCCCAATAACCCAAAACGAGCAGGGGTTGCTTTAAGATCCTTGTTCTCCTCTCTTTCTAGTTTCCAAAACATCTTTTAGATCGAATTTTCGTCGTGAAACGAGGGAGATATCACTGTTTTAAAATCGCTGTCCAGAAACTTTCCAAAACGCGTGTTTGCTTTATTCTTCGTCGACGACGGCCTCTCGAGATAAAATCTACCATCGATTACGACCCAAGACGGTGTCAACGATACATGTAGGTTGAGGGTGCATCAAATCCTCTTCTTTTCCCTTTTATTTCTTTCGTTTTATGCCTTTTTTTATTGTCTTATTTTTGTTTGTTTTCGTTTTGTTTATCGTTTGTTTTAATTAACTATGAAACTAGTTAGTCCGAGTATGAGTTAAAGTACCACCATGAACACCCGCGTTGACTTGAGATGGGAAAAGAAACCGCTACTTCTGTCGGTCGTACACCCCCGTCTCATTTACATATCCTCGTGTTCAAGGTAGGGCATAAATAAAACGAGTTGTCTAACTTTCATCGCTTTCGACCCCCTTCTTTGTTTGGCCAAATCGACATACCCTAGGACCCGTTGTATGTTAGTTTAACCTCTGATTGTTAACCTATGACATATTTAGATAACATTAATTTAATTTAATAACCTAATTAGACACGATAGGTGGCTTCGACGTAAGTTATAAAATCAATCGACGATTCTGTAAATAATTGAATGCATCTCTCTCTTTCACCTAATTTCTCGCTAGTATAAGAGTGCGTGATTAGCACCTTCTTATTGACACTCGACGAGTTAAATTAATTAGCGAATTTGACCTAATTAGACCCTTTAGGCCGTGTAGAATGCACCCTCATGCGACAATCAATCAACATCGTTTTTAACTCGTTTTCTAACTTGTTTCCTATCCCTTTTCGCAATCATTCGATCTAACCAATGAACCTAACTTAGGGACTAGGTTGACCTTATCTTGGCCGTTAGTTTGGGCCGTGGCTTTAGGCCGTGGAGGTGGCCGTTTTCTTTACCTTTCTCGTTTTGTTTTTATACCGTTTGTTTTCTCGTTGTTTCATTGTTTGTAATTTATCGTTGGTTTATCGAGTTGTAATTTTCAAGTTTGTTTTCTTTTATCGAGTCAAATGATTTCTAAAAACCTTAGTCTTGTTTGGTTAGACGGTTGTTCCCCAATGCTTGTAGGAGCGTAGTAAACCGCATGTTGTTTAAAGCAACATGGCCCGGTTTACGCTAATGCATGCTTTGGTGCGTAGCCCTATGTCTAATTCGATGAGATTAAGCGCGAGCACGCATTACGAGGAGTGACCCAAGGCCGTGGGTCATGTGAGCCGTGGGCCACCCCTCATGTGCACGGTTTTCAAGGCCAAACGGCCGTGTGTGTTGTCATGTATTGCGTCGTATGTAGCATTTGTATTTAGATCGAGTTGTATCTTTAATTTGTTGTCGCGTCGGCATGAAATGCCTGGTTTGTAATAGGTAGATCCCAACGGCTCCCCCATTCCCCTTCAAGCCTTGTTTGTTTCGTTTGAATGTTGCTAGCTCAATCAACCCACATGCTAAATTACAACTTTGACAAAGTTAGTTTAGTTGCATCTAAAACGACATAGAAATTGTTGTCACATGATAGGGTTAAAACAACGTTTGCATTTCATACATCGTAGTAGCTATGACCTTGTTTGAAATCCGACACTTGACTTAGTAGAGGCCGTTATCGACGGGCGGGGTTGGGTGTCCTTATGGGCTTCCCAACACGTACCCTCACCCCTTACTCAAGATCTATGGTTTGTGGATCCGTCTAAATACCATTGGATTACGAGAGTCATTCAAATCGAGTGATATAGGGTACAAGTCTTTATCTTTAATCACTCGTAGTCGATTGGCTTTATGCTTTTCGATGAAAGGTGTAAAGTTGACTTGAACGGTTCCAAGTTCCCAAAAAACTTGGTGGCGACTCTAATATGTCTTAATTCGATTCGAAAGAACCTCGAGTCGATTATGCCTGGTGTGGATCCCGCGGACGCAGTTCCCGAGGGCCCTGTCCATAGTGGTGATGACCTTAATTAAGAAGGAAGAAGAGAAAAATTCAATCTTAGCATTATTGTCTTTGTAGAATTGAGAAACAGAGAGAATTTTGCGAGATATTCGTGGAACATGTAGGATATTAAAGAATTTTAAAGACAAAGAGGATGTATGTAAAGTGAAGGAACCTATATTAGAGATGGGAAGGGATGTACCGTCACCGATGATTACGTCATCAGAACCGCCATAGGGTGAGTGAAGAGAAAGAGTTTGGAGATCATTAGTAATGTGGTGGCTTGCACCACTGTCCACGATCCACGGTCGTGAGGAGGAAGGCTGAGAGGATAAAGTTGTGTGTACCTGCGGTTGAGAGTTAGGACGAGGAGCAGACCTAGGAGGAAACAAATCAAGAAGTTGAACGTTAGGAAAATCACGCTTGAATTTATGATAAATTGTGAGATAATGCCCAGTTAACTTGCAATACTGACAACGACCTTTGAAGGGTGTTTGAAGCTCGTTGGCAGAAGAGTCATTAGGAGTAGGGAGTATGGGTGGTTGAGAGGAGGAACGAGAATAGGACCTATTAAAGTTGGGACAGGTCTGTGCTGCTAGAGCAGTGATAGGAGAGGAGGAAGACGGGAGAAGGGCTGGGTTGGATTGTTTGATGGTGAGTTCATGGTTGATCAATTTTTCATGGAAGGAGTCAAAGGAGATGGTAGTTTCGCGAGCCCTAATAGCATCGATAACAGGTTGGTAGGATTTATCGAGACCGCGAAGGATTTTAGCTATGATGTCCTCGGCATCCATGGGTTTGCAAAGGGCAGCTAGTTTGTCGGTATAAGATTTTAGTTAAGTCATGTAGTCGGAGATGGACAGATCGCCTTTTGAGAAGGAGTCTAGGGAGTCCTTAACTTGGAGAATATGTTCTCTAAATGGATTAGCATAGGTGTTGGCGAGTATTAACCAAGCTTCATGTGAGGTTGTAGCATTGGTGAGAAGAGAAGCAATATTTGTAGGGAGGGTACCTATGAGGGCGCCTAGGATGAGCCTATCTTGGTGTTGCCAAGTTTTAAGGGCCGGGTGTGATACCCGTCTTTTTAGGGACCCGTTGAATGACGCTGACCGACCTTAGTGACATATCGTGGTCTTAGGGAAACCTTACGAGAGATATCTTGTGCCATGGTAAGCTTTGGGTGTGTGGTACTCGATCTAGTCGAGGCCACTCGATCGAGTAGCTTGGAGGCTCGATCGAGTAGGGGCCACTCGATCGAGTAAGTCAGTTACTCGATCGAGTAACGTCTTTACAGCGAGGATTTATAAATCGTTTTTTGAGAAACCACAAATCATTTCCGCCTCTTCCCTAAACCTAGATGTCATCTCTCCTTCTTCCCTTCACCAAAGCCTCTTCCATGGGAGCCTTTAAGGATGCTTGTGCCGTAGGGTTGGGTTGCTTGAGTCGGGTAGCGGTCTTGAAGCCGGGATGCTATGTGTAGGTATGTCATCATCATCATCATCATTATTATTGTTGGTTTCAGTTAGGGTTGTAGTAGTTGTGATAGATGATTGTACTGTTTGTATAGGTGTGTTGCGTGGTTGTTTGACATCTTGTGACCGGGAGTGGAATCACTGCGGTGCGCTAAAGGTAGGTTCGCCTACTCAGTACTGTTGATTGTCTAGAGTGTTTTTTGATGTGGTTTGATTGCTGTAGTGTCGGTGTGGTTGTCTGATTGTGATAGTTGGTTGGTGTTGTGTAGTTTCGTCGTCGTTGTTGTGGTACCGTAGATTGTGTTCGTTTGTCTCTGGTTCTCGAGGTGCGTCCTCGGCTGAGTGAAGTCACTTGCGGGAGTGGCTTCACGCCCTAGTTTTGCCCTCCGTGGAACCCGCCATGGGAGGGGATGTGCACATTAATGAGACAGGGTTATCGCTCGGTATAATGAGCGGGGCTTAGGTGGGAACGGCTGCGGTCCCCCACTGGCAGGACTGGTCTAGTGGACAGTCGGTGACGATGATTGATTGGCGGAGATGTGGCTGGTGTGTGTGTGTTGTTGTGTCTGCTTTGTTGTATCAAGTGGTTGGTGTGTCTCTTCAGTTACTGACCTTGTGTGGTTTTGTCTTCTTGTTTGTTTCTGTTGTGTCTGCCGTGATCCCTTATGATGAGCAGTCAGTCTTTGAGGTATGCCTTGGTTGATAGCTGGATACTTGGCGGGATGAGTCTTTCACGAGTCTTGACAGAAGTGTAGATCACCTAGTTGGTAGATCTTTGTTTGTTTAATCACTTGTAATAAACTTTAATTGTTCTTTTATCGACTTTTGATTAATACTGTTCTTTGGCAACCGAGATGGTGACGCCCTTTTATGCTAGGGAAGGTCTTGTTAAGGCTCCTTGGTATATGGGGGTGTCACAAAGTGGTATCAGAGCGACGATTTTGGAACCTGTAACAAATGAGCCTAATGAACATAGTGAGTCTAATAAAATGAACCTGGTGTATGTATATTAGGAGCCCCAGCTGATGCTAGATTTTGGGTGACTAGGCGCTCTCATTTCAAATTCATGGCCCCATTATGCTTAAACCAGTCACCGGTTATGGGAATATCAGGTCGGGAAGTATGTGCCTAGTGTGTATAATAGTGATGTTAGGAACGTTTGTGGTGGAGTCTTTATGGATGCTAGTGTGCATAATTGTGATTAGAACTGTGAGAATCTATAGCTGAGTAGTAATGGAAGTGGTGATATGTTTGTAATACGTGACAGTGTGTATAATGTGGTGTTGGTAATGTTTGTTCCAAGTGATTGGCATTAGTACTTGATATGGAAGGGATTGCGAGTGTGGTGGTGTGGTAACGGTGGTAATTAGTAAGTTTTGAATGAGTTGTAGCAGCTGACCAAGCAGTACTTGGGGAATGTAATGTATGAATGTTTGAATGCTTCCGCAATGTGGTGTAATTAAGTTGATTAAAATACGTGATAATTGTTGTGCGTCATGGTTAAACTGTTAGTACGCTTGAATGATAAGGAATGGTTACTTGATAGACGTATGCTTAGAATGACATGATTAGAATTTATTTTGTTGTGGTCACAATTGTATGATCATAAGTGAAACGAAGTGTGTTGGATGTATACATGAGAAAGCTAATAGTACAATCAGTTGGTTACGTAATGTTGTCATAGAATGAACGAGTTGCACAAAGTAATGGGTTTGTTAATGATGCGTTGTATTAGTGTGATAGTAATTCATCGTGAATGAGTATAATAATCTGTGCCGATATCCAAATTCATTTTGGAATCGACACGAGTTGCTGTTTTGCAAAAATAATTAGTTAATCTTATATTTCTGACCGTGTACCTAGCCTTACTTGACCGAGTATGAGTGCCTACTAGACCGAGTAGACCTCATTCGATCTAGTTAAGAAGCTATTATGTCGAGAAAGTTGGAATTTCCTGCGAAAACTCGACCGAGTAGCTCAACTCGATCGCGTGGAGGCCACTCGATCGAGTAACATAGTTACTCGATCGAGTAAGCTGCTACGGTGCCGCTGAAACACGGGTTCATATACCCTTTTCTAATTCTTTCTTCCTATTCTTTCTTCTATTCTGCAAATCCTAATCCCAAATCTCTCTCAAAGTACACTTGTTCTTGTTGATTTTGTGCTTGAACTTGGGTGATTTCTTTGCTTAATTCGTTCCTTTTGTTTGCTAATCAATCAAGGTATGAATATCTATCCTATTTTGATGATTTTAATTAATTAGAAACATGTAGGATGTTGAAAGTTGTTGGAAAAATTGATTTATGTGGGCTAAATCTTGCTTATAATGGTTGTAATATGATCTACATGCTTCAATTTGTTGAATATTGACAATAGTTATGAAAAAATCGAACCAAATTAGGAACTTATATGACTCAAATTTTCTAGGGTCTGAGATTTTGAATTGAATTTTGGTTGTCTTTTGTGTGTAAAAGGATGAAAATTGGGTAATATATGTTATACACATCATGTTTAGAGCAGATTTTGATGATTTTCCCTCGAAAATTTGCCTTAAAACTTCGTCTTAAAAGTGCCCCAAACTGAAATTCGTCTTACATTATGATGAAATTTGTTTATTGGTGAAGCTAGTTTGAAGGTTGATTTCTCAAAATTTGTAGTTGTGATGTAAATGGATGCTATACTTGTTATAATTTTAACAGCTGTAGAGACCGTCTGATGATTAGAGTTGAGAGTTATACTTATAATTTGGGGATTGTTGGTGAAAGTGTGTACTTAGTTGCTCCTTTCTATGTTTATACATGAATGCCTTGCATGTTTTTCTTTCAAGTATATGTGGTTTGTGCATTTAAGTCATATGTTGAAACAGATGCCGAGACCAACCGTGGGAACCCGACAGAGCAAGAGGGGGAGGGCTTCTGAGCCCGAGGTAGGAGAGGGGAGTGGACCTACAGTCCCAGCGGTGCCGGAGTACCCGTGAGTAGACTTTGTGGACTTTACCCAAAGGGGTAATTTTGTGGCCTTGCAAAAACGAAAGATGAGACCTACCCGCTGTATAGACACTACCCTTCTGACAGACTTGGGGATTGAAACCGATGTCAGACACATCTTCGAGACTTTGGGGATGACTGGGTTATATCACCTCCGTAAGAACTCTTATGCTTTCTTGACCCTTGAGTTTATGAATTCTTTTAAATACGATGCGGTGGAACAATCTGCTGAGTTCTGCCTTATGAACACAAGCTTTTTCGTGAACATGGATATGTTTGCCACTCACCTTGGCCTCGCTAAACCCGCCAAGGGAGCTCTCCGAGATATACCTTCTGAGTGTGGGGTTAGTAGCCTCATGCCTTGTCTTACCGGGAAACCAGCTCCTACTTCGAGTAACATGTTGATCAACGATATCCAACATGTCACTTTGAAGATTTTCCTTCGTGCTTTGACATGCCTGCTTTATGAGAGGAAGGATATGAGTAAGTTAAACTCACACGAGTTGATGTTGTTGATGGCGTACCTTAACCCTGCCTGGTCTCAGAGAGTGACCTTTAGTGCCCCTGCCATTGTGTGTGCCAGTTTAGCGCTGATGGCATCATCCGACACCCGCTTCCTAAGTTGTGGGGCCATTGCCACTCGTTTGGCAGAGAGACTGACTTCCTTTGAGGCCTCCTCGGCCTACACTCCTCTGACCACCACGATGCCTACCTTGGACCGAGACTATTTCCTCGACCAGAAATAGTTGAGAACCTTGGAGGATGGAAGTTTGGCATGGAGAGTGTGGGGTATGAGTTGGATGCGGATACCAGCTCCTGAGCACCTTCCCGCTACATAGCCTTTACCAGTGGTAGTGGTGTCTGCCGATTCTGACGAGCAGGAGGAGGAGCGTCCTGCGAGGTAGACGTACCTCATTGAGCCGGAGATCCTACAGGTCATGCTCGAGCCGAGGAAGGGGGAGAATGTGAGACCGGAGCATGCCTAGCCTAGAGTGGGGAGGGGACCACGCCGAGTGAGAGAGAGGATGACTGAGATCCAGCCAGTGCAGCCGGAGCAGCCAGTGTCGCCACAGTATCAGTACCAGTTCCCTAGTTACCCTTCTTTCGATAGCCCAGAGGTGCGTGAGAGCTACCTTACAGAGAGAGTGTCTTCTACCTTGACACTCCGGAACCTGCACGAGATGGCCACGTACAGAGCATTGGGACCACGGGACCCCAGCCGGTTTGGTGGAGAGGTGTCGGGGACGACAGTGGGGCCTTCCACTCTTATGGTGTGGATAGGTTTACTTGGGGAGAGCCTCAGTCGTACCCCTATAGTTGTTTGGACCCTTGGCGCATGGGAGCAGGTGCAGGTGTTGGTCGGGATGCGGGTCATAGCGCGGCAGGAGCAGGCACTTCTGGTGGTGGCGTTGGTGATGATGCGGTGATGGACGAGCAGGAGGAGGAGTGATATACTCCGTTTTCTTCTTCTTATGTTTCATAGTGTGTGGTGGATATTATTCCGTTTTCAGTTGATACTTTATTGGATGTTCGGTTTGTATGGTTGGCCATAAGGCCGTATTTTGAATACTGTTAGACTTTTATACAAGATTTGAGGGTCGGGCTAGCATCCCGATTCGTATTTATATGGGTGTATGCCTTATGTTTGAAGTTCAGGGGACTTTTCGACCTGTGGCAACTCGATCGAGTGCCCCTCACTCGATCGAGTAGCTGTAGGTGAGTCATTAGGGGAGTATTCTGATCTCGGCCTACTCGATCGAGTAGCTGATGAGCTCGATCGAGTGCCTAACCAACTCGATCGAGTGTCACTGTTACAGGAACATTTCGAGTTTAGAATTGTTTGAATCATCATATGTTTGGATACTTTTATGTTAATCTTTGTTGTTGGTGGTTAGTAACATCCTTTAGCTTCATCGATGGTTATGTAATTGTGTGTGGTCGTGTTATGTATGTATATATATATATATATATATATATATATGTATGTATATATTATATATATATATATATATATATATATATATATGTATGTATGTATGTATGTATCATGTGGGTTATGTTTACGTCATGTCAAGAAAGTGTCGTTGCTGTCATGAGTCGAGTATGCATATTGGTTATTTTGCACAATTCTCGGTGGTATTCGTATAACGTGTAGTCTATATCGAGTCGAATTGGACAAGTGGAATATGATGGCCATAAAGTGGTAGCATAATTAGTATGATCATGTTACAAATATTTGGTGACTTTGCTGCTAGTTTGTAATAATGTATCTTGCGGTGTGCTACACAATTTCAGTGATTTTACATTTATATGAGTTATAAGTGTGTAATGTCAAAGAGTGGGTTGTGTCAGTGTGAACCAAGTTTGTGTCGTGGTTTGTGACTAATGTCAAATTGGTATGATATGTGTCGGTTTGGGGGAGAGGGAAGTTGCTTAACGGTGAACTTCGGGGACGAAGTTCCTTTTAAGAAGGGAAGAGTAATGTCGCAAAGGAAAAATAATGTAATTATAACAATTTTACAGTATTTCTGTAATATTTTAATGTATGTGAATGATTGTTGGTGATAGTTTCATATGATTTTTTGGATAGTTTCATAGTAGTTTTGGTGCAATTGGGTAAGAATTTTTTATTGTCGAATAAAATAGCATGTTATATACTTTATTTTCAGTAGTTATTCGTTATGTTGGCCTGAGAATTTGATGTTATTAGCAACAGTGGAGTTGCCTTGAGCAGTAGTGTGTTGTGTGGTTAAAGTAATAGAATATAATGAAACATATGTGTTGTATGAATCAGTAGCATGTGGCGATGAATCGATGGTAGGACCGTTGCTTTGTATGTTTCGTGGTTAGTAGTCTTTGACAAGTAATGGATGAAGGTATAGTCTGACAGTTGCGTCGATGTACGTTTGAATAATAACATGTAGTAAATACAAGTGATAGTTGAGTTGGTCGTGTTGGTGCATGGTATGCGTTCAGTAACTCAAAAAGGAAGTTAGTGGCTTGTTGAGGATTGTGTGTGTGTCGTGTGTTAGGTGGTTGATGATGATGATGTTTGATGAACATACGTAGTGGGATAGTAATTCTAAACAGCTGTGTTGACCTGTGTCGGGTAGTCGGAGGTGCTGACCTTAGTTTTTTTGTCGTGTGGTTCGGGAGAGGATGAGTCGAACTTCGGGGACGAAGTTCTTTTTAAGGGGGGAAGACTGTAATACCCGTCCTTTTAGGGACCCGTTGACTGACGTTGATCGACCTTAGTGACATGTCGTGGTCTTAGGAAAACCTTACGAGATATATCTTGTGCCATGGTAAGCTTTGGGAGTGTGGTACTCGATCTAGTCAAGGCCACTTGATCGAGTAGCTTGGAGGCTCGATCGAGTAGGGGCCACTCGATCGAGTAAGTCAGTTACTCGATCGAGTAACGTCTTTACAGCGAGGATTTATAAATCGTGTTTTGAGAAACCGCAAATCATTTCCGCCTCTTCCCTAAACCTAGATGTCGTCTCTCCTTCTTCCCTTCACCATGGCCTCTTCCATGGGAGCCTTTAAGGATGCTTGTGCCGTAGGGATGGGTTGCTTGAGTCGGGTAGCGGTCTTGATGCCAGGATGCTATGCGTAGGTATGTCATCATCATCATCATCATTATTTTTGTTGGTTTCAGTTAGGGTTGTAGTGGTTGTGATAGATGATTGTACTGTTTGTATAGGTGTGCTGCGTGGTTGTTTGACATCTTGTGACCGGGAGTGGAATCGCTGCGGTGCGCTAAAGGTAGGTTCGCCTACTCAGTACTGTTGATTGTCTAGAGTGTCTTTTGATGTGGTTTGATTGCTGTAGTGTCGGCGTGGTTTTCTGATTGTGATAGTTGGTTGGTGTTGTGTAGTTTCGTTGTCGTTGTTGTGGTACAGCTGATTTTGTTCGTTTGTCTCTGGTTCACAAGGTGCGTCCTCGGCTGAGTGGAGTCACTTGCGGTAGTCTCTTCACGCCCTAGTTTCGCCCTCCGTGGAACCCACCACGGGAGGGGATGTGCATATTAATGGGACAGGGTTATCGCTCGGTATGATGAGCAGGGCTTAGGTGGGAACGGTTGCGGTCCCCCACTGGCAGGGCTGGTCCAGTGGACAGTCGGTGAGGATGATTGATTGGCGGAGATGTGGCTGGTGTGTGTGTGTGCTGTTGTGTCTGCTTTGTTGTGTCAAGTGGTTGGTGTGTCTCTTCGGTTACTAGCCTTGGGTGGTTTTGTCTTCTTGTTTGTTTCTGTTGTGTCTGCCGTGATCACTTATGGTGAGCAGTCAGTCTTAGAAGCAATGTTGTTAAAATCGCGATCCAGATCGTAAGATCGTACGATCCAAAAAGAGGCAAACAATCCAAGTCGTTCATAGGATCGTCACGGAGTAGAATCGTCATAGAATCGTGTAGAATCGTTTAAAATCGGTGGGATCGCGATTCCACATGGGATCATACGATCCTATTTAAATGGCTTATAAAAGCCATATAACATGTTTTGGGCTAAAACTTATTACATTGGCTAAGGCCCATTACTAATACTTATTCATTTAGCTAAAAAAACTAAAAAAATTAAGAAAATAATAACCAAACTAGTGAACAACACTATCAAATTGCCAGTGCTTCTTCCTTACGATGAAAACCTAATTCCCAATTTGATTAATCATCAATCATCACTCAGTAACTCATCATTTATCATCAAGGATATTCATGGTATGATTAATCTTACATTCTTACTCATATTTAAGGTTTTACTTTTCGTTTTTCAATTATTCGAGTAGCTCTTTTAATTTTTATAATTTCTATTTTTCAATCTTACATTCTTACTCATCTTTATGCTTAATTTCTTTTTTTCAATCGTTGTGTACTTGACATCTATGCTGAACTAGACGTCTATACTTGTATGAAACGATGAACTATGAATTAATTGTTTCAGCTTAATTCTGAAATTAGTTCATTCGTCATGGTAGGCTGGTAGGCTTAGTTTCTGTTATACACTTGTACTTTTGTTATCAGTTTATCACTGTATAACTTGATCACTTCAAATGGGGCTTACCTGTGTTCAATCTTATACTTTGTATTGAAAGATGTCAAGTTCTGCTTCAAGTAAACCTAAAAGAAAAAACGCTCCTGGTAATAGAAGTGACCCGGGTTGGGAGCATGGCACTGAGATAGATGGGGCACAGAAAAAGGTTAAATGTAAATATTGTGGCGTTACTCGTGGTGGTGGTGTTTATAGGCTGAAACATCATCTTGCTGGCACCCGTAACAATGTTGAACCTTGCTTACAAGTCCCTGATGAAATTAAAGAAGAGTTTAGAGCATTGTTAGAAAAACAAGTCGAGGAAGCAAATAACAAGAAAAGGAAAATGAATGACATTGGTGATGAGGATGATTATTCTGGAATATCACGTCATGGGTATAATAAAAAGACAAGGGGAGCTATGGATTCCTTTGTAACCAGGAAAGGAGGGTCTGTACAAACTACTCTAAATAAAAAATATAAAAGAGGTGAAAGGGAGGAAGTTTGCCAACAAATTGCTCGTTTTTTCTACACTAGTGGTATTCCGTTTAATGTAGTCAATAATCCTGAATTTCCAATAATGATTCACATGGTTGGAAAGTTTGGTATTGGACTAAAACCCCCGTCTTATCATGAGATTAGAGTCAAATTTTTGAACAAGGAAGTCGAAAATGTGATGAAGATGCTTGATGAGTACAAAGAAGAATGGAAAAAAACAGGTTGTACGATTATGTCTGATGGATGGAGTGATAGGAAAAAACGTTCCATTTGTAATTTCTTAGTTAATAGTCCTAAAGGGACTGTTTTTCTGTCATCTATTGACACTTCTGAGATATCTAAGACAGCCGATAAGGTACTTGAGATGTTAGATGCTATTGTAGAGAAAGTTGGCGAAGAAAATGTAGTGCAAATTGTTACTGACAATGCAGCAAACTATAAAGCGGCCGGGCTGAGGTTGATGGAGAAAAGGCCAAAACTGTTCTGGACACCATGTGCAGCTCACTGTATTGATTTGATGCTAGAGGATCTTGATAAAAAGATTAGCATTCATGGTGTGACAATAACAAAAGCTAGAAAGATAACAACGTATATCTACTCTAGGACGTTACTCCATTGTTGGATGAAAGAATTTACGAAAGATAGGGAGCTTATACGACCTGCTGTGACCAGATTTGCTACATCCTACCTAACATTAAGATGTTTAAATGAGCAAAAAGGTCCTCTCTTAGCATTATTTGCTTCTGATAAGTGGAAAGGTAGTAAATTTTGCAAATCCGTTGAAGGTAAAAATGTGCAAAGAATAGTTTTGGACACTAAAGGGTTCTGGCCAGGGATTATTACATGTTTGAGAGCTGCATTGCCATTAGTAAAGGTTCTTCGTATGGTAGATTCTGATGAAAACTCGGTAATGGGTTTCATCTATGAGGCAATGACAAGAGCTAAGGATCAAATCAAGGAAAACTTTAATCATGTTGAAAAAAAGTATGTAACACTTTCTTAACAGTTAACACTGAATTACTACTTCTTTTAAATTTTTGTTTGCCTTAGTTGTTATGTGTTTGCTTATTTATGTCTCTCTTTCATTCATATATAGTTATAAGCCACTGTGGGACATTATTGATGAAAGATGGGAAGCTCAAATGCAGAGACCGTTGCATGCTACAGCCTACTATTTGAACCCATAATTTCAATATAGCCCCGATTTTAAATCTAGTGCAGATGTGAAAATGGGTTTGTATACTTGCTTGGAAAGAATGGTGTCTGATCCTGAAGAAAGAACGCGTATAGATCTTCAAATGGACGCCTTTAAAAATGCAAGGGGCCTGTTTGGATTACCTACTGCTATAAATACCAGAACAAAGAAAACACCAGGTGCGTCATGTTCATATTTTTTTTAATCATCAATATCTCTTATCTTGAGTGCATATATAAGTCATTTGCTAATGTCATTTTTAAAATGTGTGTGTTGTGTAGCGGACTGGTAGGATTCTTACGGAGACGATTGTCCAGAATTAAAAAAATTTGCAATACGTATCCTAAGCTTAACATGTAGTTCGTCGGGTTGTGAGAGAAATTGGAGTGCTTTTGAGATGGTAATTGTGTTTATATTAAGTAATATATAGTTATTTACAATCTTATGATCTTATCTTTATGGTTTGATGCTAATACATTGTATTTACAGGTTCATACTAAGAAGAGGAATCGCCTTCATCAACAAAAAATGAACGATTTGGTGTTTATAATGTACAATCTGAGAGTACAACGTAAAAAACAGAAGCGAGCTATAATACAAGAATCCATTATATTGGAGGACCTACCTTCCGATGATGAGTGGATAACGGAGAGGGAGGAACTTCTTCTTCCTTCTGATGGGGCATGGTTAAATGCGCTAGACAGAGCAGCAAGGAGGTCTGCATGAGAGAGAGCATCACGAATTGAGGAGCAGAACAATTATGAAGACTTGACTGCAACTAGGTGTCCAGATGAAAATTTAGAGTATGAGCAGATAAGTGACGATGACATTGAAGAAGTCGCAGCAAATCTTGTTGGTTCCAATGAATTTGATCATGTCGATGATTTTGATATGTTGTCCAGTGGTTACGACTTCGATGCCATTTATAAAAATGATAATCGCCAAATCGGCATGGGTACTACTGGTGCTGACTTGGGAAGTGATGAAGTGGATGACAGGAACTTCGGTTATGAAGACTAACTAATGCTTTTGTGTGTGGCAGTAATTGAACCATAGGTGATGGATCATTTGGATGAAATTTCAACATTGTAAACCATGACTTAACATTTATTCTTGGTTTCAGTATGTTGTCAAGACTCCAAGTTGTTCTTGTCACCTCTTTTTTCATCGTTTTACTTCTTAATTGTAGTAGTGGTAACATTAGCGGTTGAAATATCGCTTCTTTTGTTCCAAAACGCTATTGTCGCTTTTATAATTATAAGATTAGTACTTTATTTATGTTTTTTTTATAGTTGCTTTACATATTTGTTAGATCCCTTCCATCAATTATAGCTAAATTAGTGAAAATCGTAGAATCGTACGATCCTACGATCCGATCCCATGATCCGATCCTATGAGATCTCCACGATCCAAAGTATAATCCCGATCCTGACAACATTGCATAGCAGGTATGCCTTGGTTGATAGCTGGATACTTGGCGGGATGAGGCCTTCACGAGTCTTGAGAGAAGTGTAGATCACCTAGTTGGTAGTAGTTTGAGTTGTATCTTTGTTATCTTAGTTTGTTTAATCACTTGTAATGAACTTTAATTGTTCTTTTATCGACTTTTGATTATTACTGTCCTCGGGCAACCGATATGGTGACGCCCTTATATGCTAGGGAAGGTCTTGTTAAGGCTCCTTGGTATATGGGGGTGTCACACCGGGTTTGATGTGGTAGCTTTTGTTGTTTCATTAGTCAGAGTGGCAGGAGGAACGGGATGAGTTCCGTCTACGAATTTTATCAAATCGTAGCCGAAAAGGATGTTGGAAAGTTGAGTTTTCCTATTGAAATAAGTGAGAGGGGTGAGTTCTTTGCATTGAGAAAGGTTGACATCGATAAAAGGAGTGTTGGGATCATTGGGATTCGGGATGAGATTGCCATGAGGAGCCATGGGAGAACCGGGTAGGGGGATGAAGGAGACCGAAAAAAAATTGATTGTATGTGAGTAGGTCGGATCTTACAAGCTCGATACCATGTAAACGTTGAGAAGAATTGATATTGACTGTTGTGATTTCATTAATGTAAGAATTACAATATATATAGTGATTACAAATACAACACTTAGAAGAGAAAAGACCTAATTACCTAAACTATACAAAGATATTAGGAAAGTATAATTACAAGAAAGATATATAGAGTAACGAGCAAGGCAGTAAGATACGGAGAATATACACTAGATATTTTAATGATTAACAGATATGATCGTTTTAAGTTGAGCTGTCCAACTTCTACGCGGGTGATGAACTGACTGAAGTTTACTTCCCTAAATCGAGTCTTATAATTTTAGTTTCCTTATTTTATTTTGGCTAATAAGTTTAAGGTAGTGTTTTTATTTCCTTGTGGGTTCTTTTCTAATCCTAGCAAGTTGTAATAAGGCAAATTTGCCAATTCTCTAAGGGCCGAGTTTAGGAAAGTTGTTTTCAGGCAGTTTTAGGAGTCCTCTTATTCGGCCTAATCTACTATAAATAGAGGTTTTTGTATTCTGTTTTAGCAAGATTTTACACGGAAGTAATATCTTGCCAGGGGTTTAGTTTGCAGGGTGATCTAACTCAATTAATGATGCCTGACTAGTACGACAAATAAGTAAAGAATGAACAATAAAGTGAAAGACAAAGATTTGTTCGTGGAAAACCCTGGGAATAAGGGAAAAAACCACGGGCACCAAGCCAGGAGGGATTGTCACTATAATTTTCAGTACCCTGACAGGGAATGTGTACGTCAGGCTTGTTGAAAGTATGAATGCTTAGTAGAATTGCTTAGAGTGTATACAATAAAATGAGAGTAAATGCGTGAGTAGTTGATGATCCTTTTCCTTTCTCCTCTTTGCTAGTTATAGTAGCTCCATTTGATCTCCAACGATCTTCCCCATGTTTATTAGAACGTTCCTAGGTAATAGGCCTCGTGCCCTATTTACCCGGAGGCAGGTATTTGACAACACAAAACTGCCCGCCTGTATCTCTGCTTGGTTAACTGCTCTATACTCGTTGTAGATTCTGTTAAATAAGTCCTCCGTGTAAGTAGGAACTTCTTTGTTGTACTTTGACTATTCTTGACTCGTTCTAGTAGTGCGCAATATATGGTTGATGTATTATTCCTTCAGGTCTGGCCTAAATAGATGGCCTGACCAGTCTTTCCCTCCTGGTTGGTGCCTGTCTAAGTGTAGTATGCTTTGTGCTGGGTTGCCCCTGTCCAGGCTAATTTATACTTCTTCGCCTAACTTTTTTCTGATCAGGCAGGATAACTCTTAGCCCAACAAGTGCCCCTTATCTCCTTATTACCATTAAATGTGGCCAGGAATGAGGAGATAAAAAATCGGGCCAGGTATAATGGTCGGACTATCGTTTTCGGTTACTTGTCGTTAGGAGCACCTAGACCAAAACAATATTTATAACTTCACAAACTACTCTACTATTAGTAAAGAGGTAAGTAAAGGTCGGATCCCATGGGACGGGTATTGATGTAGGATTTTCGATTGCAAGTAGTGGTGTCTAAGGCTGTCACAATTTGGGTTGAGATAAGAAGATCACTAAACTAAATAACAATGTAAATAAACAAGCAAGATGATTAAAATGAGATGTAAACAATTGATTAAAAGAACTAGGGTGTCATGGGTTCATAGGGGATTCATGGAAATTGATCATACAAACATATTCTCAAATTATAAGCAAGCAATTATTGTTGTGATAGGATCGAGTTGGTTTATATCTTACAATCCTAGGAAGGTTTGTGCCCCGGAGCCGAATCGATTAGATTGTACAACACCTACAAGTCGACTTAATCCTCCCTACTCAACTATATGCATGGTCTAATGAGACTCGAGTTGGTTTATGTATTACAAGTCTCATTGAAAAGGTAAGTGATGGGTAAAAAATGCAAGGATTCATAGGCTCGCATTTCATCAAACATAACATGTGCATAAGTTGAGATCACAAAAAGCAAGCAAATAAATTATGTGAACATATTAGATTAAGCATGAATCATCCCCCATGTTGGTTTCCCCTAATTCCCCATTAACCCTAGTTAAGAGGACTATTCACTCATTATCAAGTTTAACATGCTAACAAGGTTGTCAATCATACTAGCAAGACAAAACATGATGAATAAATGAAGATGATTAACAGTAATTAAAAAGGGATTAAGAGAATTATACCTAATGATGATTCCAAAATAATAAGCAAAGAATAATAGAAGTACTTGATGAATGATTGGAAGGTTGTCAATCCTCCAAATAAACCCCAAATAATCTTCAATTACCCAAAATAAATGATGAACAATAGAGAAATTAAGGAAATGAGATTTGTATTAATGCTTAATCAAAAGTTGATTACAAGATTAGAATGAGATTAAGATTGCATATATAGAACATGATAATCTAATTAGTACAATGGGGTATTTATACTAAGGATTAGGTACATAAATTAGGGTTACTAAGGGCTTAAATGACGATTAAGACCATTAAGAAAAGTTGAGGAAGTGCTCCTCTCGAAGGAGATGCTCATCTCCGCTTCGCTAGTCTTCAAGGAATATGCGTATCCCGAGTGGACCGAGGAGGAGACGGCTTGCACTGGGAAGGAATACGAGCGGCCTGAGGCATGAGACGCTCGGATTTTAGAGGGCTAGGATGAGTGGACTGGCTACGGGACGCTCGAATTGTAGCCAGCCAGGACGCTCGTCCCGTGGCCAAGACGCCCAGATAGTAGCTCAGCAAGCTTCTTCTTCTTTTCTTCTTTTCTTCTTCCAACAATCCTCAAGGATCTTGTTGGGGATGCAAGGATCTTCTCATCATTGCCCATCTACTTCATTATTTACATAGGCCTTCTAGTCTTGTCTTCACTTTGATGCTTGGTCATTAGATTCGATCAATTTAGCTCCATTTTGCCATGAAAATGCAAGGTTTGCACTCCTCTCCTACCAAGGAAACAAAACCTCAAAGAATATGCAAAACGAAAGACTAAAGATAGTAAATGACCAATTTATGCACTAAAAAGCATTGGAACAAGGCTAATTCGGGGACTAAATATGCTCTAAAATGAGTCACATCAAATATCCCCAAACCGAACCTTTGCTCGTCCCGAGTAAAGAGGTGACAAAACTAGGGCCCTTATTTAAACTAACATACTAATATAGCCGATATGAGACAATTAGCGGGTCTCACTCCACCCCTTCAATTCACAACAAGACAACCATGAGGTAGGATGCCTTCTTGCAAGGCAAGGTGGGTCTTGCCAAAATGGCGACACATCCAATCATTAAAGCACGTAAAATCAAGTAATGGATGCATCTACAAAAGAATAGACACTTTCCTCGTCTAAGTGGCGGAAATTATCTAAAGGGGAAGCAATTCAAGGGTACACATTCCATTAAAGATATAGTTTCTTCAAACTACTAAGCCTAGAAGGATAGCAATAAATCACCTCCAAGTTGTGTCAAGATAGGGTACCTTTGTCCTCAATCGTTAAATGCTTTCGTTAAGAGTATGCTCCCTATGGTGTTAGAAACACTGGAGGATCGCGAAATTCCCCTTCTTGCCTAAACAAGAAGAAGGGTCGTCCCCTCTCTACCATGCACAAAAGTGGATACGATGGAAAAAGGGATCAATAGTATTTGAGTTTCATTTTGGGAGTTTGCTTTTGTTGTTGTTATTCCCCCCAATTTGTGGCATATAACATTTGAGAATTGCCATTTCTTTGATGTTTGGCATTTCAATTCTTGACAATTTTCAACTTTTCTTTGCATTTCTTTTGAACATTTTCAATGTCACCCCAATTAGTAACGAGGGTGCCTTATATTTGAAGCATATGAGTTTTTATTTTTATTACTCCTCTTTTCTTTTGATGCAATTGCAAACTTTTTTGACTTTTCATTTCATTTCTTGAACTCAAATTTTTGAACAATTTTTGTGCCCATTCCCTTTGATGACAAAAATATGGTAGAATGTGGATGATGGTTGCATGGTTTCAAGGGTCACCTTGGAATAAACGGTAGCCAAAGAGTTATCACACCACAAGGTACTCTTGACTTGGCCTTAATCCATGGGTCAAAGGATACTAGCATGACACATCCTAGGGTGTTTTACAAGTATTCTAACAAGCAAAGTCTTAAGAAGAAAAAGTATCTACAAGGGCCTTATACACACACTTGTCAAGCTTCCCAAATAGACGGTTTCACAAAATTTTTCCTAAATGCAACTATATGCCATGATGCAACTATCATATATACATCCTAATGCATATGCTTCTACCAACTAGTATGCCATATAAACTAAATGCAATCCTAATTTCACATTGTTTTTACCGCATCAATCAAAATAAGGCCACATAGTCATTAACATAAAGAGAAAAAAGGAGATTGGAAAGATCATACCATGCGGTCTTCTATATCCTCATGTCTCGGATGTGGCGTAGTCGGTCAATGTGAAAAAGGATGGACAAACACAATATGTACAAAACTATATATACAAGACTACACTACAAAGGAAATGAACATGTTTTTGGATTTTTCAATTTTTCAATTTTTTTTTGTATTTTCGAAATTTTTTAATTTTTTTTTGTATTTTTGGTTTTTTTTAAAAGTCAAGTTAGAATTTCCCATCCCCACACTAGTATGGGCATTATCTTCAATGGTCAATACGATAGGAATTTATGCAATATATATGAATATGCATGATTTCTAAACTAAATGCAAACTAAACTAAGCTATACTACATGATGCATGTGTTTTTGTATGGTGGAGAGCATAATTTAGATTAGCTCCCAATGCATATGCATAAACTTCCCCAAACCAAAATACACTATTTCTAATGTCAAAAATTGGGGGAGTTCATGCATAAAAAATGCAATGCATGAAACTAAAATTTATCATTTTGGATTTTAAAAATGGGAACAATAAAAATGAACACCTTAATGGAACCAAGGTGTTAGTCCTCCAATGTTGCTAGGACTCCACAAAATGATCAAGATAAAATAAAAACAAGAGAAGTATACAAACCATAAAGGAGGTGTAAGCATGTAGGATCCTCCAAGTGTTTGCTAGTCCTCACCCATCGTGTCATCATCATCATCATCAACTTCGTCACTTGAGGCATCATCAACCTCCATGGATGTGGAGTCATTTCCACTCTCACTTTCACTTTCTTGTTCATCCTCATTTTCCTTTTCGTTTTGAACTTCTTCATCTTCACCTTCTTGCTCATCAATCTCATCAACAACCATCTCCTCTTCACCCGGTATACCACCTCTAGAAGTGCTAGGAAAGAATACCTCCTTATCCGCCCAACTAGGCAAAGGACAAGATGGATCGAGAAGTCCTTGCCTAGCAAGATGTAGGAGGGGCGGATATTGTGATTTGTAAGCATCAACTTTATCATTATAAGCTTGTCTATGCATTTCCCTCATCAATAGCATCAAGTAATCGTTTCCCGCCTCGTCATTTTCGGGGTTGAACTCGTGGTAGACAACTGGATAAGGTGGGGTGATAATGGAGGAGGGGGGCTTGGCAACTTCTTCCCCTTGGTGTTGAATGATGTATTCGGCTTCTTCGGAGATTGGGAGAAGGTAATTCGGTCTATGAACATCCAAGCGGAAAATCTTGCTAGGCAATGTGAAGGATTTAGCTTCATTTGTCAACCACCCAAATTTGTTATCAAGAGTATCATTCTTGACCTATTTGAACTTTAGAATCATGGTGGGTAGATCAATGATATGGCCCCCCTTTACCGGTGTATAAGTCTCATTCTTGTTGAAATCTCGGTTAAAGTGCTTAGCCAAATAAGTCACTAATCCTCCATTGACAATAAAGGTCGTGCCTTCTTTGCCACAATCAACATTGAGCCATCTATCAATTAAAAGTCGTAAAGCATTGTATGGCTTGGTGAACTCTCTCCCAATGTTCAAAGCCGACTCAAGAAGAACAAAATCAAGTTCGGTAAGATGATTTGTGCCTTTCCTAGCTATCAAGGTATTCTCAACAACCTTATGCCATACTCTTATGCCCGGATGATGGACTAAGAGAGCACGACAAT
The DNA here is from genome assembly GCF_048544455.1 of Silene latifolia. Classification (NCBI taxonomy): domain Eukaryota; kingdom Viridiplantae; phylum Streptophyta; class Magnoliopsida; order Caryophyllales; family Caryophyllaceae; genus Silene; species Silene latifolia. Next base: position 4,065,320 of record NW_027413640.1, on the reverse strand, counting down.
CATGATAAGATGTGAATTTATTTCCCGAAATGGCCTTCCATAGAGGAGCGGGGTCATACTTGGTAGACTTCTTTGTAAAAGTCGGGTTATCACTAAGGCCAAATATCTTACCAATTTCGTCATAAGATAAGCATCTATCCACATTCTCAAGACGAAACTCAATAATGGTTCGGGTCTCCACCTTTGTGACTTTCAAAGAGCTCAAAAACTCTAAGGTGAGGGAGGAGTAGGTCAATTCTTGCATTTCAAACAATTTACTCAATCCCATAGACTCGAAAAAGGTCTTTGTTTGCTCAAGAACACCCAATTTTGACAATGTATCTTGACAAATGAACTTGGTAGGCATGATGGTTTTCTTAGCAAAGAGAATAAATTTCTTCCTATGGGAGTCAGAAGCGAAAATTACCTCCGGATAATCTGCTAATTGTTCAATGACCGGAGTAGTAGAAGTAGTAGCTTCCATAGGAGGATTTTGTTCTTGAATCTCCAAACTTGCATTATGGACTACCAATGCCTTTGATGCTTGTTTGTCTTGAAGATCTTGTTGCCTCTTAGAAAGGGTCTTCTTTTGGGGTGCCTTGTTTCCACCTTTTGTTCTTGTCATACTCCTTTGCTTAGTAACACCAAAGAAAGCTTGAAATCTTCAATTTATAGTAATACCCAAATCGTTTTAGGATAGATGAATGTTGCCTTGTATCCCAAAAATCGACTCAAAACTTGAAGATTTTGGTGTTTTAATCACTTGTTGTTGCTAAAGGAGTGATTTAATTTTGTTTTGAGGAAGTTTGGATTTGATTTGGTTGATTTTGGTTGAGAAATTTGATTTTTGTTGATGGAGAGGATGAGGGTTTTGGGGTTTTGGGTAGTGTTTATGTTTGAAATAATGAAAATGAATTGGGAAGGAGGGGTTTAAAGACCTGCTAGATGTTGAAAAGCAGAGGGAGACGAGTAGATTCAGCCCCGGGACGCTCGGATTCTTCAGTTTCTGGGTTCAGTAAAAATGCCTGGGGATGAGCGTCTCGAAAGTAAGGCGAGCGGATTCTTAAGCTGGGACGAGCGTCCTATGCCGGAGACGCTCGGATTCCTTTCCAGGGAGAAATCCCAAAAATTGGCAGTGTAAAGACGAGCGTCTTTTCCTCTGGGACGACCGTCCTGGCTGAGACGAGCGGATTTTTGAGCTGGGATGCTCGGATTCTCAGTCAAACCCAAAAATTAATTCTGCAGCTTCACAAGACGAGCGTCTTATGCATTGGACGCTCGGGTTCATTTCAAGACGAGCAGATTCGCCTCGGGCCGCTCGGATTCTGCCTCTTCCACACGGATTCAGGTCCATCCATGGGTGCTTCGTAACTCGTGTCATTTTATTCTTCATTTCTTGTGTTCTTTATTGTGGGGCACTATAAAGGCATGGATAGCCTAGGCAATTGCTATCCCCACACTAAGGCAAAACACTACACATCAATAAACTCATAAGTCCCTCCCTCACTTCTCTCAAAATGATGAAAATCTTGATCAAGGCATAGAAATGGAAATCCAAAAATGACAAAAAAATGCAATACGATAATTAAAATGCAAGTTAGGGAGTTAGAATATTTACAAATGGTGTTTTAGGGAGGACTCCACCAAACTCTCATCCAATAATGAGATGTCAAGGGGGCATGTTCAAGGTGTTGTTGATGTTACTCAACACCTTGAAGAAGTAGTCGAAAGCTTGTTCATTGTCATGATAAAGATCTTCAATAGATCTTTGCATTTGTTGTTCTCCATGATGGTCTTGGGCCATAGCATTACCGATATAGGGATTGAATATCCCTTCAAACTCATCATCCCAAATACCGCATACTTCGTCCACTTGATCACTAAAAATGTCTTGAGTTGATGAAGATAACTCTCCTTGTTTCTTTTTTTGGCCAATGAGGACTTCTTCTTCACTTGTCATGGGTGAGCTTTTCAAGCTCTCATTGTTGCAATTTCCTTGCTCTTTTGATGGAGCATCATCTACTTTCTTCTTCCATTGAAATGCCAACTTCTTCCTATCATCTTTTCGGCTATAATGATCAACCATAAAACATGGCTCATGCAATCGGGGAGCTCTCATAGTCTTGTCAAGATTGAAAGTGATGGTTTCATCTCCCACTTCAAGGGTGAGCTCTCCATGTTTTACATCGATCACCGCTCCCGCGGTGTGTAAGAAAGGTCTTCCTAAAATAATAGGAATGTTGGAGTCTTCTTCCATGTCAACAATAACGAAATCCACCGGGATGAAGAATTTGCCAATTCTTACGGGAACATCTTCCCATACCCCTAAAGGTGTCTTTGTTGATCTATCCGCCATTTAAAGTGTAATATTAGTGCACTTGAGCTCTCCCATTCCTAGCCTCTTGCTTACCGAATATGACATGACACTAACACTTGCCCCATGGTCAAATAAAGCTTTGTTGATTGTAGTGTCACCAATAGTGCATGGAATGGAGAAACTTCCCGGATCCTTGAGCTTTGGAGGTGAACTTCCTTGAAGAATAGCGCTACTCACTTTGGTGAAAGCAATAGTCTCAAGCTTCCGGATTGATTTCTTCTTTGTAAGGATATCTTTCATATACTTTGCATAGGCCGGAACATGATAGATCAATTCCGTGAACGAAATCGAGACTTCTAAATTCTTCACAATATCCATGAATTTTCCAAGTTGGTCATCAAACTTAGGCTTAGCTTGATGACTCGGGAATGGAAGTCTAATCACAATAGGCTCCTTTTCTTTGGCCTTCTCTTCATCCTTCTTTGAAACTTCTTGAATGGCGGGTTCTTCTTCTTTAGAGTTTTCAACAACTCTTTCCTTGTCACTAGAATTCACAACATCTTCATCAACAGGCTTCTTCGGCCCTTCATACCTTGTACCACTCCTCAAATGGATGGCACTCACCGATTCTTGTCTTGGGGGATTACCTTGAGGTGGTAATTGCCCCTTTTGTCTTTGTGAACTTGAAGATGCTAATTGAGACATTTGGGTCTCCAACATCTTTGTGTGAGCTAGTATGTTGTTAATGGTGATTACTTTTGCTTGGCTATCCTTTTGCATTTGAGTGAAAAACTCTTGTTGGTTCTTTTGCATTTGGAGGACCGCTTTTTGAACATCAAAACCTTGGTCATTTGATTGAGTGTATGGAGTTTGATTTTGGTAACCTTGGTTTTGGTTGTAAAAGGGTCTTTGATTTTGGTTTCTCATTGGAGGTGGGGTGTATGTTGGTTGAAGGTTTTGAACATTTTGGCTTTTGTATGAGAAATTTGAATGGAATTTGGTGTTTTCATTGTAATAGTTGGAATAAGGGGTACCACTCTTGTATGCTTGAAAAGCATTCACTTGCTCACTTGTTCCCCTACATTCACTTTGGTCATGTCCCAAAGTTCCACAATTCTCACATATTCCACTTGGAATTGATGAAGATGCCACCATGGCATTAACATGTTGCTTTAGTGATTTGGAGGCTTCTTAAAGCTTAGCCATAGCCTTCTCAAACTTCAAGTTGATGTTATCAATATGCACTAGTACAGAAATGACATTAGGCGGGTACAAATGGCTACGGTCATGATAAATAACCGTAGCCTATTATAAATGGCTACGGTTGTTGGCAATTAACCGTGGCTAAATATATAAAAAAACACAAAAGGCTTCGGTCACCTCAAAAACCGTAGCCAAATGTATTTTCATACACAATTAAGGCAACGGTTCTTTTTTCGACCATAGCCATTTATTAAATGAAATTTAGCGCAAAACCATATGATGAGATTTGGTGTATGATGTTTTGGCGCTACTTATTAAACACGTGTGCACTCGTACTTGTACTCGCACACACAAGTCAATACTTAAAACAAATCTAATTATTTCTTAAAACAAATCTAATAAAACTCAGATCATTAATCTGGTATTTTCCTCTCACAAACCTAATTTCCTCACTCGCTCACGACGACGACGACGACGACGACGACGCATCCCATCACCAGCGATGATACTCACGCAACCACCCTCACGACGCCACCACCTGCACCGCCAACCCTAATCTGGACAATTAATCTGGTATTTTTTTGGGCAATCATTTATTGTTTGATTGATTTATTTATTTTTTTGCTTAATTTGATTTAGGGTAAGCTTATTTCGCGTTATATGCAACCGATTTAGTGTTTTTCTTTTGGATTTTGATGGGGTATATGCAATTGATCTTTAGTTTTTTTCTTTTGGATTTAGGGTAAGTTGATTTCAGTGTGTATTGTCACTATATTTCGGTGCTATATTGAAAACAATTCTAGTTTATTATTGAATTTTGTTCCCTTAGTTTTTTAATCATGTTAGGGCTTAGTAATTTAGTTTTTTAATCGTGTTAGGGATTGGGATTGGGGTTTTTTTAATCATCTTAATTGAATATTCCAGAGTAGGATTTGGGACCGGAGATGCCATCTCTCATGTGCGAAGGGTAACAAAGACAAAAATAAACGTCATGTTTTATAGCACTGTCTCGGGAGTATATTGTTTAGTAGACACTAGAAGTTGCATTTAGTCATGGTTTTCTTTGTGCCGCGTACATGATCTCAATATTCCAGTTTGTATCAGGCAGTATACACAAATATAATGTAGCTCTTGTTGAGTTAAAGACATCACACAAGTGGAAGCCTGTAATATAGCTCTTAACTATACAGCGCACAGGTGTAAGCCTGCATCATAAACAGTGGAAACTTACCCTTCAGAGGAAAGTAGGATGTCTTAGAAAACAGACTTGAACGCCCTCATTGTGATCGCACTTATGCACATAATGAATCCAAAAATATGAAAACTTGGTTCTCCCTGTCAACATCCATTTAATCACATTAAAGTTAAAAGTCCATATAATCACACTGAGATGGTCAAAGCATAATAAAGACACAGGGATAGCCAACTGTCTGCAAATTATGGAGAAGATTCCCATTCAAATGGATTATGATTTCACTTTTTTACATCTCTTGTTTACTACCAGTTAATTTGGCGAGGGAAATTGGAATAGTAAGAAGCGAATTTATGCCAGCATACGACATGAATTCAATTGATACAGATGCTAATTATATAATCGAACAGTCAAAAGAACAGGTATTTATCGCACTTTCTTAATACTCAACTTCCCCTCTATTATTTACCCTTCTTTGCTACTGTTTTTCAATTTGTTTTTCGTCTCTTCATTGGTGTGAATGTCTGATCTATTCTACACTAATATTATAAGTAGCTATCTTCCTCCTCTTTTTTAAGATCAAGGAGCTGCAAGTGGAAAAAATATTTGGTGCTCGAAACTTGGAAAGTGCTATTGATCTGGCCAAGAAACAGAATACTTTTGCCACTGAGAGATACGAAAAGGTGAATATGCTTTGTCTTGCTTTTTAGGTTGCTTGGATGTATACTCCTAGAAACATGTATTCTACATGTATTAACTTGAATATGTTACGGATTACTCGCATGTGGGCTGATTTAGTAATTAATCATGAAAAACAACCAAATGTACACAAAAAATGTAGATACTAGCAAATTGACACAAAAGGCTATACCAATTTTCAAGTCTACTAAGCTATCTACTATATCCTTGTTACTTAAAAGGATATGCAGTTTTTCCTTTCATTCTATTTCTAATTGTATTGATAATCTATTTTCCTATTCTTCCAGGATGTGCCACCTACAGCAGAATTCTGCCCTTCTTGAGTCGATGCCAGATGATGTAAAAACAGCAGGTTAGTATCGAGGCATGTACCTTCTTCATCAATTTGTGCCACGCCTCCAATTCATGTAGTTAATACTTAATAGTAGTATTAGCGGCAATAGGATACTAGCACTAATGCTCAACATTCGAAAAATAAATGAGAATTTCCGCACTAATGTTGTTTTGTAAAAACAATTTTGTATAAATCTACCAAGTATGTTTTTCTTTGAGAAGGATTTGTGATTATTCAAATTGATTTACTTTGAATTATAGGGTTCGATGACCGTGTATTTCGGCATTAATTTGTGATGGTATCCTTAAATTAGATCATTAAGTTAAAGCACAATGTATTGGTTGTACGTGACTTTCAGTTCAAAATTGTTTTTGTCTGGTAACATTACTTTGGACTTAAAAGTTTTCTTGTTAAGACTCTCAATTCAAAGTTGTAGCTGATGAGAGGCATATATTGTGCATAAATTTTCTGAAAGCTTCGCCTTGATGAAAGACTGCCTCTATACCATTTTTTTTACTTATTTGTTTTTTTTTGGTTCGTTCCGGCGACGCTTAAATATCACGTTGTTCATTGGGTACTCTGTGTATCCTCTTCTTGCTGTGCAGGAAGTCCCAGAAACAGCAGCAGGAATTTTCGCAACCACTTTTAACGGTTCTTCTTAAAATAATCCCATATTTCATCATGCCAGGCATTCTGAAACATATGAGCAGGTGATCACATAATTTGATGTTAATTTTTCTCCTTGTAGTGTATCGATGATGATGAGCAGTCTTACCATCGATGTAGTGTGTTTTTTTTGGTGTAAATGGAACATGGCAGCAAAAATAGATAGCTGTATGAGTTTGCTTTATTTTGTCATATTTCCAAACAAACCAAAGGTCAATATAACTAGTAGGGCGATGCACCGCTGTCTGATACAGCCTACTATGCACGTCGTTGTTGACTAGTGCTTCTTCCTGATATAGGTCGTTCTTCTTTGTTGTACGCCGTCCGCTTGCTCGCTCTTTGTCTCTGTCTAATGGAGCATGTTGCTTGCACTTGGATGCAATTTTAACAATAAAGATTTTAGAAATTGGTACAAGTTTGTTTTTCTGTGTAACTCTGTATTATACTTATTTTGTTAGCTTTGAGAATTAATGTTGATTTGTAATGACAATTCTATGTTTAAGATTCGTCTGGTAATTAATTATTATTCTTAATAAAAACATTACATTCAACAAAATAATTAATGGAAATATATTTTTTTAAAAAAATTTAATTGAGAAACGGCTACGGTTGTTAAAAGAGAACCGTAGCCTAAAGTGACTTATGGCTACGGCTTAATCTGAATAATCGTAGCCATAAGTCACTTTAGGCTACGGTTCCTATTAATAACCGTAGCCATAAGTCACTTTTGGCTACGGTTCCTGACCGTAGCCATAAGTACTTGATCTAAGGCAACGCCCCGATTTACTACGGTTGAGGAACCGTAGCCAAAAGTCGTTTTTAACCGTAGCCAAAAGCCATTTCTGTACTAGTGATGAGCACTAAGTTGTGCATCCAATTGAGTAATAGAGTCCACTTCATGCTTTCCTCCTCTAGTAGCCTTCCGAGGTCTACTATAGTGTGAGTTATGGACCACCATTTCCTCAATCTTATTCCATGTTTGATTATCGTCAACTTCGGTGAACATACCATTTGATCCCATGTTGAGAATGTTTCGGGAGTCTTCATAAAGACCATTCCAAAATTGTTGTACCAAGAACCACTCGCTAAGTGCATGATGAGGACATGAGCGACAAGTTCCTTTGAATCGCTCCCAAGCTTCATACAAAGATTCTTCGTCCCTTTGTTTGAACCCCGTGATTTGGGCTCTTAGCATGTTAGTCTTCTTCGGAGGATAGAATTTTTCGTAGAAAGCAAGAGCCAATTTCTTCCAAGAGTCAATACCAAGAGTAGCGTTATCAAGGCTCTTTAGCCATTGTTTCGCGGTACCAATCAAAGAAAAAGGAAATAAGACCCATCGAATTTGGTCTTGAGTCACTTCGGTTTGTGAAATCACATCACAATAGTCACAAAAAGTCTCCATGTGAGAATGAGGGTCTTCATTAGGCATCCCCCCAAATTGGCTTCTTTCGACTAATTGGATAAATGCGGATTTTGCAATGAAATTACCGGTCAAGTGTTGTGGTGTGGGAGTACCATTTGGTAGGTTCTCCTCGGTTGGTACGGAATGTGATGAAAATTTAGGCATTGTGGGTTGATTTTGTGGTGGGTTTTGTGTTGGGTTCTGCTATCCTTCTCTTGCAAAAGGTTTGATGAACTCAATATTATTTGGTTGGATATCCACAATCTCACCAATACCTCTCAAAGTATTTCTAGCAAGTCTTCTATTGTTTGTCAAAGTTCTTTCAATTTCGTGATAAATGGGTAACAAGTTACCTTGTGATCTTCTAGACATGCAAAATATCAAACAACTCGAAAATAATTAGAACAAACCTTGAGGAGTTTTACTTCCCCAAGGCAAAGAAAGACACAACTAATAACAATCAAAGACAATCAAATCAAGTTAACACCGTCCCCGACAACGGCGCCATTTTTGGTCGGACTATCATTTTCGGTTACTTGTCGTTAGGAGCACCTAGACCAAAACAATGTTTATAACTTCACAAACTACTCTACTATTAGTAAAAAGGTAAGTAAAGGTCGGATCCCAAGGGACGAGTATTGATGTAGGATTTTTGATTGCAAGTAGTGGTGTCTAAGGTTGTCACAATTTGGGTTGAGATAAGAAGATCACTAAACTAAATAACAATGTAAATAAACAAGCAAGATGATTAAAATGAGATGTAAACAATTGATTAAAAGCACTAGGGTGTCATGGGTTCATAGGGGATTCATGGAAATTGATCATACAAACATATTCTCAAATTATAAGCAAGCAATTATTGTTGTGATAGGATCGAGTTGGTTTATATCTTACAATCCTAGGAAGGTTTGGTCCCGAAGCCGAATCGATTAGATTGTACAACACCTACAAGTCGACTTAATCCTCCCTACTCAACTATATGCATAGTCTAATGAGACTCGAGTTGGTTTATGTCTTACAAGTCTCATTGAAAAGGTAAGTGATGGGTAAAAAATGCAAGGATTCATAGGCTCACATTTCATCAAACATAACATGTGCATAAGTTGAGATCACAACAAGCAAGCAAATAAATTATGTGAACATATTAGATTAAGCATGAATCATCCCCCATGTTGGTTTCCCCTAATTCCCCATTAACCCTAGTTAAGAGGACTACTCACTCATTATCAAGTTTAACATGCTAACAAGGTTGTCAATCATACTAGCAAGACAAAACATGATGAATAAATGAAGATGATTAACAATAATTAAAAAAGGATTAAGAGAATTATACCTAATGATGATTCCAAAATAATAAGCAAAGAATAATAGAAGTACTTGATGAATGATTGGAAGGTTGTCAATCCTCCAAATAAACCCCAAATAATCTTCAATTACCCAAAATAAATGATGAACAATAGAGAAATTAAGGAAATGAGATTTGTATTAATGCTTAATCAAAAGTTGATTACAAGATTAAAATGAGATTAAGATTGCATATATAGAACATGATAATCTAATTAGTACAATGGGGTATTTATACTAAGGATTAGGTACATAAATTAGGGTTACTAAGGGCTTAAATGACGATTAAGACCTTTAAGAAAAGTTGAGGAAGTGCTCCTCTCAAAGGAGATGCTCATCTCCGCTTCGCTAGTCTTCAAGGAATATGCGCATCCCGAGTGGACTGAGGAGGAGACGGCTTGCACTGGGAAGGAATCTGAGCGGCCTGAGGCATGAGATGCTCGGATTGTAGAGGGCTAGGACGAGCGGACTGGCTACGGGACGCTCGGATTGTAGCCAGCCAGGACGCTCGTCCCGTGGCCAAGACGCCTGGATAGTAGCTTAGCAAGCTTCTTCTTCTTTTCTTCTTCCAACAATCCTCAAGGATCTTGTTGGGGATGCAAGGATCTTCTCATCATTGCCCATCTACTTCATTATTTACATAGGTCTTCTAGTCTTGTCTTCACTTTGATGCTTGGTCATAGATTCGATCAATTTAGCTCCATTTGCCATGAAAATGCAAGGTTTGCACTCCTCTCCTACCAAGGAAACAAAACCACAAAGAATATGCAAAACGAAAGACTAAAGATAGTAAATGACCCAATTTTGCACTAAAAGCATAGGAACAAGGCTAATTCGGGGACTAAATATGCTCTAAAATGAGTCACATCACATAAATGTGAGAATCTTTATCGGAAAAGAGTTTGAGCCCTTTTCAACTCTCTAACGGCTAGTGCCCATTCAATGGGCTAGGTTCATCAAACCCTAGGAGAGTCATGATTAAACTCATCCACTTGCATTATCCGTTTGCTTGATTTTGCGGCTATAAATTGCTTTGAGCCTTCATTTGATCTAATACTTTCATTCTTCAATTTTCCAAACTTTTTTTCTCTCTTCTCTAATTTCTTTGCAAGGCAAGAATTCCTGTTTCAATAATCTTCACACTAAATTAAGAAAAAATGGCCGGTGGATGAAGAAGAACTGCTGCACCAAAGGTTACTGAGGCTGAACAGCCTCTGGCGGTGGTAAATGTCCCTGAAGTCATCCCCGAGGATGAGTTTGTTGAAATTTCTGCCCCTGCAGAAATTCTGGCTATTACGCACAAGGGTGTCAGTTTTGCCCCTGTGAAGTCGTTGTCTGCTTCATTCCCCGAGGGCAATCAACTTAAACCTTCTTTTGAGCATTTATTGAAGGTTCCTTCTAATGTTGAGGCCTGGGTCCCTGAAAGTCGTCCAGTCAGGGCTAACTGGTGTAGCCCTGGCTAGTTTTGTATCTTTGAATGGGCGTTCAAAGGGGGTTGTAAGCTTCCCTTTACTCCATTTATGGTTGATGTTATCAGGGCCTTCAAAGTTGCTCCTTTCCAACCCATGCCAATGGTTTGGAAGATTATTCAATCCGTTGAACATCTATGTGCCAAGCATAATTTATTGATCACTCTTGAAGACTTCAAGAATGTTTATCACCTGAAGAGTAATACTACTGGGCGCTTCAACTTTCGAGTCAGGGCGAAGATGGCTCATCTGATAACCAACTTTGATTCAGACGATGATAAGGGTTGGGCCACAACCTATATGTTTATCAAGGCAGATTCTGTTGGCCCTGATCTGGATTATCTCAGTTATCGGGATGTGGAGGGTGGTAAGTTCTCTTCCATGCGTACAATTTAAGTAATAATAATATGTAAATCAGATTTTAATGTAAACTTACTTGTGTTGTGCCGTAGTGGTTGACTTGGCTTGTGACCCTGATGCTGAGGGGTCAACTGACCGTATTGCAGCCTTTATGGCCCTCTCAGAGGAGGAAAGGACATGGCCTGCTTGTCTTGGTCAAGAACCCCTGCCTCATTTCAAGAAAGCCAATCTAAGTACTTATAAGGCTGTTAAAAGTGCTAAGGCTTCAGGGGCCTCAACATCAGGAAGTAAGTTTTGTTTTCCTTGTGTAAATTTTCATGCCTAAGCATATGTTAGTATTGCTGATTGTAGGATTTCGTCGTGTAGCTACCAGGGCTTTTGCGAGGATTACTAGCTTTGGCTTGTCCCTGGTGAAGGCAGGAGTTTCCCAGATTACAGGGGAAAAGTCTCGGAGTAGTGAAGCTACAGGGAGTGAAAGTACGCTTCAAATTCAGGTTCCTGCTCACCAGGCTCAACTCGTGTCTCCTCCGCAAGTTGTGGTTGATATTGACGAGTCTAGATAGGCTAGCAAGAGAAAGAGGCCAGATAAGGTTTCTGAAGGAATTGGTGTTGTTGGTGAAGGTGTGAGTGAGGTTAGGGAGGTCAGGGCTAGGCTCGCTGATGTTCAGTTTGCCAAAGAACAAATCCAGGCTCACTCTTTCTTGGCTGATGATCCTTATTATAAGTATCAGGTTGAGGAAGTGTCTGCTCAGGCAGTAGGTGCTATGTACCGTTCCAGGGACTGTGTTGCTAATTTGATTACAATGCTGCAGTAGGTATGATTCTTTTCCCTTAGTTTTATTTTGCTTATTTGTTTTTTTGCTCCAGCTTGCCTAATTCGTGACTTCCTCGCAGAATGTAAATGACATGCTAAGGGGTGCCTGTGAACTGAAATCTTCAAATGCCAAGAATGATACCTTGGACTGGGAGGTGCAGTGCCTGAAGAAAAATGCTGAATCTTTGAAGACTGACTTGGAAGTGTTGAAAGGGGAGAATGAGTCTTTGAAGAAGGAGAATGAGGTAGGAAAGGCAAGATTGGTTGTTGAAACATCCAAGCTGGGATCTGCCCAGAATGCTGTAAAATCCATTTAAGCTAAACTTGCTACTGTCTAGGATGAGTTGAAGGCTGAGAAGTAGGCTATGCAGGATCTCTAGAACGCAAATGAGGAGCTGGCTGTTGAAAGGGATACGGTGCATAGCAGGTATACAGATGCTGCCATGTATGTCTTTGGCAAGGATCGTGTTGATGCTATAAGGAGCCTGTGGAAGTCAGGTCGTACTGGAACCCAGAGCAAGAAATGGCTGACCTTAATTCTACCTATCCTGACCTTTGCAAGCTGCATGCTGATGATGAGGTTGATTCTCCTCCGACTAAATACAAGAGCGGTGAGGCTTACGAGAATGAGGATGATGAAGAGGAAGAGGCAGCTGATGAAAGCATAAGTTCTGCTACTGCTCCAATGCAGGTTGATAGTTTTATTTAGGATTACTTCTTGGCCCATCTAGGGGGGATGTTCCCTGGACAAACTTTGAATTTTGTTCTAGTTGGTATTTGTCCCATCCAGGGAGGGGATGTTCCCTGGAAAAACTTAGTCCTTGCTCTTTCCTTAGTAGATAATGCAGTTGAAGTTGCCCTTTGATTTCCAATGGGTACTTAGTGTGTTTAGATAGTAGCTGGTAAGATAATGCAATTTGAAGTAACCTCTTGTTAGGATAATGCCTGTCAGGAGAAATTATGGCCATCGGTCCGTTCAAGGACTAGTGGCCCTCAGCCTGTCAGGAGGGCTTTTTGTGTAGGAGGGGTAGTTTCCTGTCAGGAGGGCTTATAGCTCTCAACCTGTCAGGAGGGCTTAAGGCAAGTAGTCCGGATTTATTTCATCATCATACCTGTCTTTCATACTGAGCTCATTTTTTATGTGTTTTTTAGATGTGGCAAAAATGTTTGGGTTGTGCCAAGGTTTGTGAAGCATTTCTGGGATGCTGTTTAGGTTGGGTGGAGTGGCCCTCAATCCTGAATATTTGTTAAAGCATGCAAGTATAATGATCTAGATAGTTGCAGGAAAAGCGTAAAATAAGTTTTCAGGATTCAACATGATAATTTGAGAAATATGGTAAAAATTGTAACTATGACAGGCAATTGTAACCAGCAGGAAATCACATAGAAAGAACATGGAACATTTATTCAGGAGAGTTACACATAGAATCATGCCAGGTAAGAGATAAGGTTGATAGTCTTACCTAGTTCAGGCATAAAATAAATGGGTTATACATGAAATAGTTTTAAGTGGGAGATATTCCAGGATCTGGAGATCATTTCTCTGTCCAGGGTCTGTAGTCTGTAAGTTCCCTGCCCTACTATTGAGTCAATCAGCTAAGGTCCTTCCCATGGAGGGGCAAGTTTGCCGGCATTCTTGTCTTTTGTATTAAGGAAGACTTTTCATAGGACTAGGTCCCCTTCCCTGAATACTCTAATGTTCACATTTTTATTATAGCTTCTTGCTACCGTTTGTTGGTAAGAGGCAATTCTGATCTTAGCTGCATCTCTCAGCTCTTCAGCCAAGGTCAGGTTATCTTGCATCAGTGGCTGGTTCTCCTCCATGGTATTCAGGGTGCACCTAGTAGTTAGGACATGGATTTCTGCTGGAATCACTACTTCATTCCCATAGACCAGGGAGTAAGGTGTCTGGCCTGTTGATGTTTTAGGTGTAGTTCTGTCAGCCCAGAGGACTAGAGGGAGTTCTTCAGCCCATCTGTCTTTTCTTTTCTTTAGCTTTTTCTTCAGGCAGCTGATTACCACTTTGTTGCTGGATTTAGCCTGGCTGTTGGCTTTTGGATAGCCTGGTGTGGAGGTCGCCAGATTAATATTCCATTGTGCATAGAAGGCCATTGTTCTTTTTCCCACAAATTGAGTGCCGTTGTCACAAACTATTTTTGAGGGGATGCGATATCTACATATGATGTTTCTTTTGATGAATGATATGACATCCTTCTCTTTGACTTACCTGTATGAGTCAGCCTCTAACCACTTTGAAAAGTAATCAGTCATGGCTAGCATGTAGACTTTTTGTCCTAGGGCTTGGGGTAGCTTGCCTACAATATCAATTCCCCACTTCATGAATGGCCAGGGGGTTGAAATGGAATGTAGTAGCTCAGATGGTTTATGAATGAACGGGAAGTGAAGTTGATAGGCTTCACACTTTGAGCTGTAAGCTAGGCAGTCAGCCCTTAAGGTTGGCTAGAAGTAGCCTGTCCTTAGAACTTTGCTTGCCAGGCTCCTGCCACCTTTGTGGTTTCCACAGTATCCATCATGTATGTCCTCAATAACTGGTTTGGCCTCATGTGGCTCTAGGCATCGCAGGTAGGGTCCAGCCAGAGACTTTTTAAACAATGTGTTATTTATAATGGTGTAGGTGGAAGCTTTAATTCTAAGGGCCCTTGCTTCATGCCTGTCTTTGGGTAAGATCCCCTGCAAGAACCAATCATAATATGGTTTGGTCTAGGAGTTTGTGTCCTCAATGATGGGACAAGTTTGGTCAGGCTTTGTAATGGTTGGTTCGAGCACGTGAACAATGGGTATCTTATCAAATATAACAGGGCTGAAATTTGATCCCAGGCTGGCTAGGGCATTAACCTGGGTGTTTAAGTCTCTTGATATCGATCAATATCAAATGAACTAAACTTTTTGCAAAGGTTTTTAACATAGTCTAAATAAAGAATCATTTTTGAATCCTTTGTAGCGTAGGTTCCTTTAACTTGATTGAAAATTAAAAGTGAGTCAGTTTTTACCTTGATATTTTGCATGCCAAGATCTATACATACCTTGAGTCCAGCTATTAGGGCTTCATATTCAGCTTCATTGTTTATTGCTTTAAATTCACAACTGACACCCTGAGCTATTAAATCCCCTTGTGGTGATTTTTGTACTAGTCCTAGGTCAGTTCCTCTCACATTGGTTGCTCTATCTATGTGTAAGGTCCATTCCTGGCCTGGTTTTTGGGTATCTAGTTGGTTAACCTCTTTTATGAGGTCTGGTTCTAGGTTGAGACTGAAATCAGCCACAAAGTCTGCTAAAGCCTGGGATTAATTTCTCTCATAGGTTCAAAGGTTATGTCATAAGTACTAAGTTGTACTGACCACTTTGCCATTCTGCCTGAAAGTTCAGGTTTTCTGAGGACAGATTAGTCCTGACTATTATTGGTTGACTCTCAAAGTAAGGTCTGAGTTTTGTGCAAGATACAATTAATGCAAGTATATATTTTTCAAGTAATCCATACGTTGTTTTTGCATCCAAGAGACTTTTACTTACATAGTAGACAGGATGTTATTGGCCTTCAATCTCCTTGATCAGGACTCCACTTACTGCTGTCTCAGTGACTGACAGGTAGACCATCAGGGGTTCTCCTTTGTTAGGTTTAGCCAGTAGTGGTGGAGTGGCCAGGTAAGTCTTTAGTTCTTGGAAGGCTGTTTCATGTTCAGGCATCCATTTGAACGACTTGTTCTTCTTGAGGAGGTCATAGAATGATTTGCATCTTTCAGATGACCTGGATATGAATCTATTCAAGGCTGTAACTCTTCCTGTCAATCTCTGGATATCTTTGACTAACTTAGGAGATTTCAACTTTAGGATGGCTTTTATTTGTTCTGGGCTAGCTTCAATCCCTATTTTTGTCACCATGTACCCTAAGAATTTACCTGATGACACTCCAAAGTGGCAATTGGATGGATTGAGTTTCATATTGAATTCTTCCAGGATTTTGATGGCTAATTCCAGGCCCTTCACATGATCTTCAGCCTTTTTTAATTTGACCACCATGTCGTCTATGTAGACCTCCATAGTGTTGTCAATATGGTCTTTGAACATCATATTAACCAGGCGTTGGTAGGTTGCCTCTGCATTCTTCAGGCTAAAGGGCATTGCTGTGTAGCAATATATGCCTCTTTTCGTGATGAATGCAGTGTTTTCTTGGTCAGCTGGATACATTTTGATTTGGTTGAATCCACTTGAGGCGTCCATGAATGTTAGTAGCTGGTGCCCAGCTGTGGCATCTACCATCGTATCAATGTGAGCGTGGGAATGCATCTTTTGGACAGGCTTTGTTGAGATCTGTGTAGTCTACACAGACTCTCCATTTACCATTCTTCTTTTGCACCATGACCACATTGGCCAGCCATTCATAGCACATTACTTCCCTGATCATTCCCATGTCTAGGAGTTTGTCCACCTCTTCGTTAATGATTGTATTGCGTCCAGGGGCAAATTTCCTCCTTTTCTGATGTACAGGCTTAAAAGAAGTGTCAATATTGAGTTTGTGGGTAATAATATTAGCATCTATGCCAGTCATATCAAAGTGTGACCAGGCAAAACATGTAGACATATTTTTAAGAAAGCTTACTAGTTCTGGACTCACGTTATCAGGGACATCAGATCCCAGCAGTACATACATGTTAGGGTACTCAGGGTCTAGTACTACTTGAACTGTTTCCATTTGAGTTTCTGTCACATAAGTGCTCCTGACAGGCTACTGTAATTGCTAGGCGAGTGATTTACCTGCCTTGGAAGGTTTCAATGATTCAGTATAACATTCATGGGCAGATTTTTGTTCACCTTTGATGGTTGTTATTCCCCATTCTATTGGTATTTTGACACACTGGTGGTAAGTTGAAGGAATGGCTCTGACATTATGAATCCAAGGCCTGCCTAAGATTGCGTTGTAGGATGAGAGGCAGACTAGGACTCCAAATCTTTCATATTATGAGACTCCTTCAACATAGGTTGGCTGGTAAATCTCCCCTAGAGTGTTCTTGGTTTCACCACTGAATCCTACCAAGACATTTGACTTCTTTATGATCTGGTCCTCATCGATCTTCATGGCCTTCAGGACATCAAGCATGATTAAGTTGGCTGAGCTGCCACCATCTACTAGGATTTTGAGGACACGTGTAGTGCCAATTTGCATAGTAATGACCAGGCCATCATGATGGATGTCTGAGATTCCCTGCATATCAGTATCATCAAAAGTAATTTGAGGTAAATTTTTAGGTTTAAAAGGAGATTTCATTTTGGACTCCCTGGCTATTTTCTTTGCAGTTGAGCTAGCCAGACCACAAAGCTCGGATCCTCCGTTGATAAATTTGACTTCATAGATTGGTGGTGCTGGGGGCAGATCACATTGTGGTCTCTCCTGATCCTTCCTTGATCCGTTGTCTTCCCTGTTCTTTGGTGGCATTAGATCCTTCAGGTAACCTTTTTTTAGTAGGTAAGCCACTTGTCTGCGTAGGCCCAGGCATTCCTCTGTGGTGTGTCCTATGTCCATGTGAACTCACACCATCTTGTTGTGTCTTTCCTGGAGTTGGGATTGTCTATCTTTTTAGGCCACTTGACAATATCTCCCATATTGTCAAGCCTTTTGATGAGTCCTGCAGTATCAACAGAGAAGTTATATTCCTGAATAGGTGGATAAGTATAAGAGTTACCTCGTTGCTCATGAGTATAGTTGACTTCTGATCTGTCAGGTCTGGTGTAGGGAGATGGCCTGGAGCTGTTTCCCCTCTGATTAGAACTTTTCGTGCTAGATCTTTCATATCCTGAAACACTATTTGTTGTTTCTGCCTTGAAGCTTTTATGTTCTTCTAGCCTAATTTAGCCAAGTGCCTTTGCCTGAACGTCTTCAAAAGTTAGGCAAGGTTTCATGGTCAGCTCGTCATAAAAATCTCTATTCAGTGGTAACCCCTCCCTGAAAGCTTCCACAGCTGTTCCATCGTCACATCTGGGGATTGAGACTTTCTCTTTGTTGAATCTAGTCAGGAATACTCTGATTGTCTCGTCAGGCTTTTGCTTGATTCTATACAGGTCACTGGATCTCTTCTCGAGTTCCTTTCTACTAGCAAACTAGTGTTTGAACGAGTTTATCAGATCTACAAAGGACTTGATGCTTCCATTTGGGAGGTTTATGTACCATTGAAGGGCAGTCTCGGTCAAGGTTGTTCCAAAGCCTTTGCACATACACACTTGTCGTAGCTCACTGGGTATAGAGGCTGCCAACATTCTCTGCTTGTAGTAGGCTACATGGTTTTGAAGATCTGTAGTTCCATCATATGTTCTCATTTATGATACCACAAACTTTTTTGGCAATTCTATCTTGGCTATCTCATCCACGAAGGGAGAGTCAGCATAACTTTCAGGGATGGCTTCCTCAATGCTTGTGGGTATTCCAGGAATCTTCTCAAATTTCTCATGGAGTTTCTGGATCTCCTGCACCATGCCCATCATTATGGCTACATTGGTTTGATCTGGGATAGTCTCTTCGTTTGAGGTTTCTTCTGAGTCTGAATCGAGATCTCCTGCTTTGGTTTTTGATGGAGTTGGAGTACCAAAGCTGGAGAAGTCAATATTCCTGATGAATGAAGAAAATGGTGTTCCAGGCTGGATCTTCAATTTTGAGCCTGAAGCTTTATCTCCTAGCTTTTGCTTCAGGTTGAACTCTGATTCTTTCCGTTTCTGGACTTCAACTTCAGCCTCAGCCAGGGCCATTTTCTGCTTTCGTTGTTCCATTTCCAGTAGTTGTTGTTTGGCGGCAGTCAGTTGTTGTTCTATACCGTCTCCAATCATTTTTGGAAGAGTTTTTGTGTTGTTTGGGATTGGGTTTTGATTATTTTTGAGGTAGATGCCCCATGGTGGGCGCCAATTGTTTTAGCAAGATTTTACACGGAAGTAATGTCTTGCCAGGGGTTTAGTTTGTAGGGTGATCTAACTCAATTAATGATGCCTGACTAGTACGACAAATAAGTAAAGAATGTACAATAAAGTGAAAGACAAAGATTTGTACGTGGAACCCTGGGAATAAGGGAAAAAACCACGGGCACCAAGCCAGGAGGGATTGTCACTATAATTTTCAGTACCCTGACAGGGAATGTGTATGTCAGGCTAGTTGAAAGTATGAATGCTTAGTAGAATTGCTTAGAGTGTATACAATAAAATGAGAGTAAATGCGTGAGTAGTTGATGATCCTTTTCCTTTCTCTTCTTTGCTATTTATAGTAGCTCCATTTGATCTCAAACGGACTTCCCCACGTTTATTAGAACGTTCCTAGGTAATAGGCCTCGTGCCCTATTTACCCGGAGGCAGGTATTTGACTTCCCAAATCTGCCCGCCTTTATCTCTGCTTGGTTGACTGCTCTATACTCGTTGTAGATTCTGTTGAATAAGTTCTCCGTGTAAGTAGGAACTTCTTTGTTGTACTTTGATTGTTGCCTGAATCGTTCTAGTAGTGCCCAATATATGGTTGATGTGTTATTCCTTCGGGTTCGGCCTAAATAGATGGCCTTGCCTGTCTTTCCCTCCTGGTTGGTGCCTGTCCAAGTGTAGTATGCTTTGTGCTGGGTTGCCCCTGTCCAGGCTAGTTGATACTTCTTCACCTGACTTTTGTCTGATCAGGCAGGATAACTCTTGGCCCAACATATTCAGTTTTAATAAATGGAGTTAGAGAGTTAATACAAGAGTTTCTTGTTGGGTGCTTATTGCTTACGAGTTATAAGTTCTTTATTTCTTCCTTGCGAGGTTGAGATTTTAGTGTGATTCGATCCTTGCGAGGTGAGAGCCACCATTCGTGTATATCTTCAAATTTCTTATGAGGAAGGAGAGGTTATTCATGTCATATCCCTTTATTTTTCGTGCATATTACATACAAAAACAACAAAAAATACAATACTTTTATTCCGCTGCGATTTTTACTCTAAAACATTAAAACTTGCGGTTATTTTACATCAAAGGTGTTTTGTGTGGATTCTGCGCAAGGCTGAATCAGGTCAGGGTAAAATAATTGTAGGGTTAACTAGCTCGATTATCTGGACTACGATTGTAGGATAGGCTAGTATATGCGTAAAGTAAAACAAATAAAGTAAAAAGTGACAACATAATTTGTACGTGGAAAACCCTTGAATGGGAAAAAACCATGGGCACCAAGCCAAGAGGGGAATTTACTAAGTATTATGGAGAATTATTCTATAACTGGTACAATTTAGAGTATTTTTCCTAAGTATTGTGATGTTCTTGCTTGCAACGTAGTTGAATATCTCCTGGATTGTTCCTTGGCTCCTCTTTATATAAGAATCTTCTTATAGCTGAATCATATCCACAATTAAGGCGTGACATTTCCTCTTTATGACGCCATTAATTGCACCTTCAATGCTCTTTAATAACCGGATAAATGCTCGATGATTTGATATAATCTTCTCATTAATTGCTCTCTTAATTGGTGCAATAATGCTGAAATGTTCTCCATAATCATCTTTGACTCGGTCAAACAATATCTTCCTTCTTGACCGTTGTCCTCTCTTGCCTGGTGCCGGTCTTGAGCTGTCCTGACATTTCTGTCGTGATTGTTCAGGCCAGGGTTGGACTTAATCGTGAAGACGGTGCAGGGGTCTAGGCTCAGTCATCTGGTATTAAATTTGAACTTTTCCTGACGGCGTTACCCTGATCATCAGGCCAGGGTAGGCGTGGAAATATCTGGCCCAAAAATTGCCCTTTTTCTTCATATTATCGCTGGGTCAGGCCAGAAATGAGAAGATAACTATCCATCTGACTAAGTAGCTTCTTCAGGACGGTTGATTATGCTTATTGCAAATAACGGCTAGTCGGCTTAATTATGACAAGTGTCTTATTTACTGCAACCGCTTCAATTACTGCATGCAAGTTGCAGTAAACCCTAAGTATTCACCGTGCTATAAATACTTCTTTAACCCTTGCTCTATCTTTCACCAAAACTCGATCAATTCCTTAAAAATCTTCAAACTTTGCCTTAAATCTTCATCTTCAACCTCTCGAATTCTACTCAATTTTTCCAGAAAATCACAAAAATTGGTACCATGTTTACCAAAATAAAATCTACCAGGGGTGCCCTTGCTCCTAGCAATCCATTAACCCAAAGACCCGCCGAAATAATTTCTGAAAATCAGCCTAAACCTTCTGAGAAAACTTCTATTGTCCCTCCTATGGAGATGGTATCCATCTTCTACAAGGAGTTCGAATTCAAACCCACGAAAGCACTTGATGAACAACAATCTCCACCCAATCGCCTTAAATCTGAATTTGTCCAAATTTTTGAAGGATAAAGGGATTATTCCTGCTGATGCCGAGGTGTGGGTTCCTGAGGATTCTCCTATTAGGGCTGACTGGTCCTATCCTGGGTGGTTTTGCGTCCATGACTGGGCCTTCAGGGCAGGCTTTAAGCTTCCTCCTTCTCCTTTGATGGTTGAGGTGATCAAAGAAATTAGTATTCCCCCTTATTAGATCATGCCCATGATCTGGAGAGTGGTTCATTCTATTTAATATCTTTGCAAAAAAACACAATTTGTCTTTCTCTCCTGAGGACATGAAAAGTTGTTATTCTTTAAGAACAAATATCCCTCGCAGGGTTAGTTTCAAGGTCAGGCCTTCAACTACTCCCCTGCTCAATAACATGGATAGCGGTCATGATAAAAATTGGGCTGCTGGCTATATATTCGTTAGGACCAACTCGATTGGGCCTGACCTGGCATATCTTAACTTCGATGCCTGCCTTGCTGGTAAGTAACCTAAAAAATTTTCTCTTCCTGCACTAAAGTTTATTAGTAGAAAAATGAATAATTTTAAAAAGGTGTACCTTTCTTACAGTGGACGATTGGGAGTCCCATATTGATTATCCTTCTGAAAAGGTATCTGCTTATCTGGCCATCCCCTCGACGGAGAGAACATGTCCATTTTGCTGTGGGGTGGAGCCTTTTCCCCGTTGCCTAAAAACTGATCGACCTGCTAAAGTCCCTAGGCCTGCCAAGGCTATTGGTGCTTCAACTTCTGGCAGTAAGATCCTTCCATATGATTGTTTGCTTATTTTTTCTTTTGATATAGCAGTTACTGTATTATTGATACAGTCATTCGTTTTGTAGCCACTAGATCATCTACTAGGCTAGCCAGGTTTGGCACAGCTGACCTGAATGCCAGGCTTGCCAAGGTGAAGGAGGAGGGTTCACAAGGCAGTGGCGACCCTGTCTCTGGCAGTGGAACAGTGCCTGATCAACCGATCAACTTGACTGATACTCCTGCTATCCTTGTTGAGACTGCTCCACCAGCTCAGAAAAGAAAGCAGGAAGAGGCTGATATCATTGCTCCTATCAGGGAGGTGAACGCTAGGGTAGATAATCTTGATGCTGCTAGGAAGAAAATCCAGAATTTTGCTGCCTCGTCCTCTCCTTTAATGTTGTTAA
This sequence comes from Silene latifolia, assembly GCF_048544455.1. Taxonomy (NCBI): domain Eukaryota; kingdom Viridiplantae; phylum Streptophyta; class Magnoliopsida; order Caryophyllales; family Caryophyllaceae; genus Silene; species Silene latifolia. Next base: position 4,043,072 of record NW_027413640.1, on the reverse strand, counting down.
TGGACCCCATTGAAGCTTCCATCAAGGCTGTGGCTGTGGTGGATCAGGCTGTCAAGCTTTTGGCAAATGCTTTCGGATCTGTGCAGGAGGTACTCCATTTCTTTTCCTCTTTCTTGATTACTTTCCCTACTATTTTTTCTGTTTTTACTCCTTCTAAATCTTTTTATTTTCCTGATTAGGGTGCATCAGCCTGCCTGTTGAATGCTTATCAGGCTACTTCGCTGGTGGCTGGGATTAACATTCTCAGTTCTGATTTTGATAAGCTGAAGTCTCATATTTCCTTTGCCCAAGCTGACCTGGTTGCTGCTAAGGCTGATTTGCAAAGGGTGCACGCTGAACGTGATGCTGCCAAGGTTGAGGCTGGGTCCAGCAAGCAGTTGTTGCAGGAGGCGCTGAACAGGAATGAGGAGCTCTGTCTTGAGAGAGATGATTTAGAAGGAAAACTAGATGATGCTGCATTCTATTTCTTTATTAAGGGCAAGGCTGCTGCTATGTCTGAACCTGTGGAAGCCAGGGCTAATTGAAACCCTGAAGCGGAGATGGCTATTGCTGCTGCTAGGTATCCTGACCTGCACAATCTTGGTGAGGATCAGAAGGTTGATTCTCCTGAGGAATAGGATGCTGAGGATGTCGAAGATGCTAAGGGTGATGCTGTTGACGCCGCTTCCAAGGGAGAGCAATAGTTTTTAAATAATGTTTATCTGGTTTTTGGCCCATTCAGGGGGGATGTCCCTGGAAAAACAATTTGATACTTTGGTGGTCCTGGTCAGGAAGGTCATCCCTGACAGGATAAATATTTTGCTGCCTTTACCCCAGGGGGTAAGGCCTTTTTTTAGTATAAAGTTCGCCTTTCAGGCTTCCTTTTTTAGTCCTGTTAACCTGTTTTCTTCAGGCTTGTTAATCTGCTTTCTTTAAACCATGTGCAGTTTGAACTCTGTCATGTTTGAAGTGGGTGGGAAGTCGGCCTGTCTAGAGGGTTTATGTCCCCTGCCTGTTTGGAGGGCTTGGTATTCGGCCTATCTAGAGGGCTTTCAGACGTGTCATCAGGATCTCTCACCTTCTTACCCGTCATATTGCTGCGTCCCGCCGTTGTAGAGGTGTGCGGTAAATAGTTAGGTCAAACAATTATTTCATGTCTGATTGGTCCTGTATTTACCGTATCTGGTGTTGGTTACCAAATACGTTAGGCACGACAGGGTGCAAAACATTTTTTAAAAAATACTTGAACAAAAAATAAAGCTGAAATATAATAGAGTAGCCCTCAATCCTGATGGTTTATTCATGTAACAACAAATCATGTATAATTTTTCAGGATTCCAATATTATGTTTTGAGATGCGTATATCATATCAGGGTTGAACATCCAAGTTTTACATACAAGATACACATAGAATGTATAAGACAGGTAAGCAAAGTATGCAGGATAAAACACGTCAATAGAGGTACTGGATTTACCTGGTCAGGACAGGACAAGGTTGTTTTATTCTAAGATTCTATACATGAAATAATTTCAAATGTGTTACATTCCAAGACCTTGCAATCATTTCTCCATCTAGGGTTTGGAGCATGTATGCTCCTTGTCCGACGATTGAGTCAATTAAATAGGTGCCTTCCCATATAGGGGCTAGCTTGCCTGCTGATTTCTCTTTTTTGTTTGGGAATAATTTTCGTAGGACAAGGTCCCCTTCCCTGAAAACTCTAGCTTTGAGATTTTTATTTTAACTTCTCGCTACTGCTTGTTGATATGATGCTATCCTGATTTTGGCAGCATCTCTCAATTCTTCTGTTAGGACCAGGCTGTCTTGCAGCAGGCTGTCATTTGTTTCTATACTATTCAGGCTGTATCTTGAGGTTGGTACGCAGATTTCTGCAGGGATAACTGCTTCGCAGCCATACACCAAAGAATAAGGTGTCTGGCCAGTTGAGGTTTTTGGAGTTGTCCTGTCTGCCCATAACATTAATGGGAGCTCTTCTGCCCATCTGCCCCGTTTTCTCTTCAGCTTCTTTTTCAGGCAATTGATGACTATTTTGTTACTCGATTCAGCCTGGCCATTTGCTTTTGGATAACCAGGGGTTGACGTTACCAGGTTGATATTCCATTCAGCACAAAAGGCCATAGTCTTCTTTCCAACGAACTGTTTGCCATTATCACACACTATTTTTGAAGGAACTCCATACTTGCAAATGATATTCTTTCTGATAAAGGATATTACTTCCTTCTCAGTGAGCTACTTGAATGAATCGGCTTCTATCCATTTGGAGAAGTAGTCAGTCATGGCTAGCATGAATACTTTATGGCCTGGAGCTACAGGTAACTTTCCTACTATGTCCATGCCCCATTTCATGAATGGCGAGGGTGTAGAGATTGAATGTAGTAATTCAGATGGTTGGTAAATAATTGGAGCATGTATTTGACATGCTTCACATTTTGAAGAGTATTCCAGACAGTCAGCCCTCAGGGTTGGCCAGTAATAGCCAGTCCTGAGTATCTTGCTTGCCAGGCTTCTGCCACCTTTGTGATTGCCACAATATCCATCATGTATCTCTTAGATTACCTGCTTGGCTTCGTATGGTTCGAGGCACCTCAAATATGGTCCAGCCTGAGATCTTTTAAACAAAGTGTTATTGATGATGGAATAAGTAGAAGCTCTGATTTTAAAGGCTCTGGCCTCATGCCTGTCCTGAGGTAATATGTCTTGCAGGAACCAATCATAATAAGGTTTAGTCCATGAATCTTTGTCAGTATTGACAGAATTCACTTATTCAGGCTTGCTAATAGTAGGTTCAATTAATGGACTATAGGTACTTAATCAAAAATAGCAGGAGTGAAATTTGAACCAAGGTTGGCTAGAGTGTCAGCCTGGGTATTTAGGTCTCTTGGTATTTGTTCAATATCAAACGAATGAAATTTATCGCAAAGTTTTTTAGCATACTCCAAGTATAAAATCATTTTCTCATCCTTTGCTGTATAAATCCCTTTTATTTGATTGGCAATTAAAAGAGAATCAGTTTTTACCTTTAAGTTTTGAACACCGAGGTCTAGACATACCTTGAGTCCTGCTATGAGGGCTTCATACTCTGCTTCATTGTTGGTAGCCTTGAATTCACAACTCAAAACCTGGGCTATTATGTCCCCTTGTGGCGATATTAGCACTAACCCTAGCCCTGTACCCCGTGTATTGGATGCCCCATCTATGAACATGGTCCATTCTTGGTCTGACGCTTTATTTTCTAACTGGTTAACCTCCTTGGTCAAGTTTGATTCTAGGTTAGGGCTGAAATCAGCCACAAAGTCTGCTAAGGCCTGTGATTTGATTGCTGTCCTGGGTTCAAATGTAATATCATAGGTACTAAGCTAGACTAACCATTTGGCCATCCTGCCTGACAGTTCAGGCTTCCGTAGGACAGATTTAATGGGTAGGTTACTCCTGACTATTATAGGGTGACATTCAAAGTAGGGGCGTAACTTTGCACATGACATAATTAAAGCGAAGACATATTTTTCAAGCAAACCATACCTCATTTCAGCATCTAGTAGACTTTTACTTACATAATAGACAGGGTGTTGCTGACCTTCTTGTTCCTTTATTAGGACTGCACTTACTGATGTATCAGTTACGAATAGGTATACTGAGAGGGGTTCCCCCTTTTCTGGCTTGGCCAGTAAAGGCGAAGACGAAAGGTATAACTTTAGATCCTGGAAGGCTGCTTCATGTTCAGGTGTCCAATGGAGTTGTTTATTTTTCCTGAGCAGTCTGTAGAATGTTTTACACCTCTCAGAAGATCTGGATATGAATCTATTCAGGGCAGCCACCCTGCCTGACAGTTTCTGGATGTCCTTCACATACTTGGGTGACTGTAACTCTAGTATAGCTTTAATTTATTATGGACTGGCTTCTATGCCCCGTTTTATCACCATATAGCCTAGGAACTTCCCTGCAAAAACTCCAAAGTGGCATTTCGCAGGATTGAGCTTCATGTTATATTTTTCCAAGATTTGAAATGGTACTTCCAAATGCTTCACATGATCTTGTGCATTCTTGGACTTCACCACCATATCATCGATGTAAACTTCCATAATGTCCCCAATCTGATCTTTAAACATCATGTTGACTAGGCGTTGGTATGTTGCCCCTGCATTCTTTAGACCGAATGGCACGACAGTGTAGCAATATATGCCTCGGTCAGTAATGAGTGCAGTACTCTCCTGGTCAGCAGGGTACATCTTTATCTGGTTGAATCCACTGGAAGCATCCATGAATGTTAGCATCTTGTGCCCTGCCGTTGCATCTACCATGGCACGGCAATGGATCTTTAGGGCAGGCTTTGTTCAGGTCAGTGTAATCTACACAGACTCTCCATTTGCCATTCTTCTTTTGTACGACAACCACGTTTGCCAGCCATTCAGGATACATAACTTCCCTGATCATGCCCATGTCCAGGAGCTTGTCTACTTCTTCATTGATGATCAGGTTTCTTTCAGGTGCGAATTTTCGCCTTTTTTGCTGCACAGGCTTGAAAGATGTGTCAATATTGAGCCTATGGGTGATAATATCGGCGCTAATTCCGGTCATATAAAAGTGAGACCAAGCGAAGCAAGAAGATTTTTTTTTCCAGAAAACTTACTAAATCAGGTCTGATAGTGTCAGGGGCATTAGACCCAAATAGAACATATCTGTCAGGGTACTCAGAGTCAAGGATTACCTGATCCGTTTCCATCCTTGGTGGTGCTACGTATGTGCTCCTGACAGGGTACGATAATTGCTATGTAAGGGACTTGCCTACCTTGGAAGGCTTCAGGGCCTCAGTGTAGCATTCCTGGGCAGATTTATGCTCACCTTTGATGGTTGTTATTCCCCATTCTATTAGTATCTTGACACACTGGTGATAGGTTGAGGGAACGGCCTTAACATTCTGGATCCATGGCCTGCCTAGAATGACATTGTAAGAGGACAGACAATCAAGGATCCCAAATCTCTCATAGGATGCAACCCCTTCACCATAGGTAGGGAGATAGATTTCTCCTAACGTGTTCCTTGTTTCTCCGCTGAATCCTACCAAGACGCTGGATTTCTTAGTAATTTGGTTCTCTTTAATTTTCATGGCTTTGAATACATCTATCATGATCAGGTTCACCGAGCTGCCTCCATCTATCAAAATTCTCATTACATTGGCGGTTCCAATTTGCATTGAAATCACCAGGCCGTCATAATGCAGGTCAGGGATGCCCACCAAGTCACAATCGCTGAATGTGATGGGTGGTATATTATCAGACTTACAGGGTTACTTCGTTTGAGGAGTCTTGGCTATCTTTTTTTGCTGCTGAACTGGTTTATCCACAAATTTTCGATCCACCATTTATGAACTTTACTTCATAGAGAGGGGGCGGCGGAGGAAGATTGTGCTCCTGCTTTTGCTCCTAATTGCTTATGTTCTGATCAGATTGGCTACCTTTAGTTCTGATCAGGTCTTTGAGATATCCAGCTTTCAATAGGTAGGCTACCTCCTTTCTGAGAGTAAAACAGTCCTCTGTTGGGTGTCCTACATCCATGTGGAATTCACACCATTTGGTCTGGTCTCTCCTTGGATTAGGGTTGTCCACCTTTATGGGCCATATGACTACTGGTCCCATGTTGTCAAGTCGCTGGATCAGGCCTGCAATGTCAACATAGAAGTTATGTTCAGAAATAGGTGGGTAAAATTTAGTCTTACCATGCTGTTTTTGTGTCAGGTTGACTTCTGAATGATCAGGCCTGGTATACGGGGTTGTCTTATGACTGCTTCCCCTGTTGTAACCTGCACTTTTCCTGTTCGTCTTTTCATACTCCTTTGTATTGCTGGATGCTCCAACCTTGTAGCTCTTGTCTTCTTCTAGCCTGATATAAACAAGCGTCTTGGCTTGAACATCCTCGAAGGTATGGCATGGATACTTGGTGAGTTCTCCATAGAGGTCACTATGGGGTAATACTCCCTGTGTGAATGCCTACATTGCTGTCCCAATGTCACATCTAGGAATGGACACCTTCTCTTTATTGAATCTGTTTAGGAAAGCTCTGATAGGTCTCCTCTGACTTCTGGGTAATCCTGTATAGGTCACTGGAACGCTTCTCCAATTCCCTGCTGCTCGCAAACTTCTGGTTAAAGGTGTTGATCAGGTCAGTAAAGGACTTGATACTTCCATTGGGCAGGTTAATGTACCATTGCAGCGCAGGACCGGTTAGGGTTGTTCCAAATCCTTTGCATATGCAGACCTGCCTATACTCGCTTGGAATTGATGCAGCCAACATTTTTTGTTTATAAAAGGCCACATGATTTTGCGGATCTGATGTTCCATCATAAGTCCTCATGGAGGGAACCATAAATTTCTTGGGGAGATCCATCTTTGCTATTTCATCCACAAAGGGCGAATCAGCATAATTATCAGGTGCAGCCTCTTTCATGGTGATGGGCGCTCCAGGTATATTTTTTCGAATATTTCATGGAGCTTCTTGATCTCTTGGACCATCACCATCATGATTGCTTCTCCTGTCTCATCAGGCTTTTCTCCATCATCCTTGGGAGTGTCTTCATTATCTATATTGATCACTTTCTTGACACTAGGGCTCCTAAAATTTGAAAATCAAAATGTTTAATGATTGATGAGAACGGAGATCCTGGCTGAATTTTGGAGCCTGATCCCTGAGTTTTTTCCAACTTCTGTTTCAGGGCTGACTCATATTCTTTCAGCTGTAAAATTTCAGCCTCACTCTGAGCCACTTTTTTTTTTTTTTTAGGTTCTCCATTTCTGCCAATTGTTGTAGGGCAGTATTCATTTGCTCTTCCACAGTGGGTTGTGCCATTTTTTGTTAATTTCTTTTTTTTTTTTAAATTTTTTTTTTGTGAGAGGGAAAAAAGGTTTTTTTTTTTTTTTTTGTGGAAAGGAAAGAAGATTTTAATGAGCTAGATGCCCCACGGTGGGCGCCAATTGTTTTGTGTGGATTCTGCGCAAGGCTGAATCAGGTCAGGGTAGAGTAATTGTAGGGTTAACTATCTCGATTATCTGGACTACGATTGCAGGATAGGCTAGTATATGCGTAAAGTAAAACAAATAAAGTAAAAAGTGACAACAGAATTTATACGTAGAAAACCCTTGAATGGGAAAAAACCACGGGCACCAAGCCAGGAGAGGACTTCACTAAGTATTATGGAGAATTATTGTATAGCTGGTACAATTTAGAGTATTTTTCCTAACTATTGTGATGTTCTTGCTTGAAACGTAGTTGAATATCTCCTGGAATGTTCCTTGGCTCCTCCTTGTATAGTAATCTTCTTATAGCTGAATCATATCTACAATTAAGGCGTGATATTTCCTCTTTATGACGCCATTAATTGCACCTTCAATGCTCTTTAATAACCGGATAAATGCTCGATGATTTGATATAATCTTCTCCTTAATTGCTCTCTTAATTGGTGTAATAATGCTGAAATATTCTTCATAATCATCTTTGACCCGGTCAAACAATATATTCCTTCTTGACCGTTGTCCTCTTTTGCCTGGTGCCGGTCTTGAGCTGTCCTGACATTTCTGTTCTGATTGTCAGGCCAGGGTTGGACTTAATCATGAAGACGGTGCAGGGGTCTAGGCTCAGTCATCTGGTACCAAATTTGAACTTTTCCTGACGGCCTTACCCTGATCATCAGGCCAGGGTAGGCGTGGAAATATCAGGCCCAATAAAAGGTTATTTGATTCTATATTTTTTTAAAAAATGGTTTTGATAAAAAAAAAACCCTACAACGTAAATCAGTACGTTTATTGCAAAAGCTTTCAATTGAGTATACTTTCCGTTATATGAATTAAAATACATTGATATATATAGGTGATTTAGGTGAGTAAGAAACGTAAATCATTACGTTTATCACAATGTTTTATGTTCAAGTAAGAAACCATTTTTAGAAACTAAATACCATAAAACTTAGACCACTAGATCCATCGATAATGAAAACCAATTTTAAAACAAATCCGTTATACGAACTGAAAACTTAGACCTAGAGATAATTTTCTATAATTTGCAAATGAGCAAACTATATTGCGACAAATTAAATACATATAAGATTTTAAGAGTATTTAAAAAATGTGATAACGAGCAAGTATTTACACAGTGATAGCGAGTGCATTTTTATTAAATATTTTAATTGTTGTATTTTAAAATACTTTAAAGGTAAACCTCAAAAAATTATATTTGAGAAAGTTCAATCTAATTTATTTATATGGAAAATTTTAAACATCATTATTTATAGTTGTCAAAAATCAAAACATGAAAGTTTTTATAAATATGTTTGATACATAGCACATGTAAGACGCAAAAATAATATATGAATAAGTTGAGTTTGGACCCTATATATTTGATACATAAGCACCATACGTTATTTGTAAAAAAAAAAGTGCATAAAATAATATTCACAGCCTCTTGAACAAATATTAATTGATTTGGAAAATAACGTATCACAAAATGATCTAAATTAAGTACTTAATGTTGATTGTAGCATTATTCGAATACATTTATTTTAATTAATATAATATTAATTATTCAAATGTTACATACTAAAATCTACACCATGTATATGGTAAAGAGCAGAAGAAATTCGACGTAACAAAACCATTGAATTTTTTTTCTATGACATGTATTTTTTAACAATAACAAATTATGTTGCAAAAGTTTATGTACATTCCAAATCGAAATACATATCATGAGTATAAGTGGGTATAGACAATAAAGTAACGAGAATGTATATGCCCCGTGGCATGACATTCGTATGAATATTCACTACAAAAATAATGATATTATACATTTACATAATTAAATACATGAGAAAAAAAGATATTTATTTTTTAATTATTATTCTCAAATTGATTTTGTGTATAATTATTTATAAAACATTGATCATGCATAATTAACTATGACCTATTACTTATAATTAAAACTGTATGTATTTTATTTTAAAACTTTGAATTAAAACTTAAAAAATCTAAGATTGGAAAAAGATTAATCTATTTCTATTTATAAAAAAAATCTTAAATGTCATATATCAATTATATTGTTTTCCTTAAATTATAATAATAAAATATTTAAACAGCCCGCGCGAAGCGCGGGATTCTACCTAGTATCTAATAAAAACGGATTAGTAAAACAATTATAACTAATACTAAATTCAATTTGAATTTATTCAATTAAGAACGAAAATTTATCACATTCAATTAGATTTACTAAATATATGAAGATAAAATTTATAGTGAGCATAAATATATTATTAAAATCGGATTTTCTATAATTTAAGAATAAATTAAAAGAATAAGTTGGAAAGTTTTCACATTTGCTTTCCTAAATATCCTCTTTAAACAATATCAAAAAAGATTTCTTAAATAATTGAATATATCATTCCTTAAATTAAGCTTAGAAAATATGTTAATAAGGAAATTTACAAAAATAAAATCGGATTAAACATCATAGCCTAATTAAGATTTTGAATATAATGAAATGTAATCGGTAAGTAGACGTGCTGATACCCCTTACTTAATTGGTTACGTGTCTACATGCAAATAGCATAAAATTACTTAATTAAACGAATTTAAAGGTTCCAAACAACTAAAAAACTTCCATCAATAATGTTACCTACATGTAGTTAACTTGTTAACTACATATATTGAATTACAAAATTAACCCTAAACTAATTAATAAAGACTAACTTGAATTCGCCACATGTCGCGCTATTATTGATTGTGTATGGGAAATCTCATACTCAATGTATATCCGTATCAGCTTCCTATGAATAACCAATCTCGCCAAAAAAATTTCACAAAATACCCTTCTCTCCACACTTCCTCCCTTCTCCATCTTCTCTTAAAATCTCTCACCTCTTTTCCTCATTCGCCTATTTTTACAACAAAATTATGTTCTAGCATAACTTATTCATGTTTGTATTACGTGATTATTAAGAAGGAAAAAAAAGTAAGAAAAAATTTGGGTTGGGGATATAGAGAATGCGAAATACGCCATCGGGTCAAAGGTATGAAGCTTTAAACTTCTATATAAATTAAATTTGTAGAGAAAAGAAGAAAGAAATAACCCAAAGATTATAAAGTAGGTTCTCAAAGTAAAAACAGTTAATCAAATTAGAAATATCTTTCATAGTAGAAACAATGAATGCGAATCAAATAACAGTCTTTCAAATAATCAAATTATAATCTTTTACTAACTAGTTGTAGAAGTTTTCTACCCGACACTTACCTTCATCCCATACTCAATATCTATGATTTTCGGATGGCCGAATCCATGTGGTTGTGAGAGTTACTTCTAACTTAGAGTGATAACGAAGCTTGAATAAAAAAAATGATGTTGTGGAGCACCTAGGTATAGCATTGGGGCGGAGCGATGGTGGATATAGGCTACCCCGTGCCCGTACCCGCCAAGTAATTCTCATACCCGTACCCGTCCCACCATCCATGGCGGGTACAATTTTCCGTACCCGGACCCGCCCCGCCGAATGGAAATATAGACCCGTACCCGCCCCATATACCCATCAACCATATATATCATAATTTTTTCGATGCCTTTTTTCTTAATAAAATGTAGTTTAATCAGTATGAATTTACTCAAATTTATATTTTTATATTTCTAGTTTAAGATTTTCTATATAAGTTAGTAAAGAGTATTATAAAACGTTATGATCAAATATATATTTTTAAATAATTGGCGGGTATTAGGTGGGTATAACGTAAAACCCATCCCCGCCTAATCACCCACGGCGGGTGAAATTTTTGTACCCGTACCCGCCCTACCACCCGCGAAAGCTCTACCTGTACTCACTCCAACTGGGACGGGTGCAGGGCAGTACTCCCTTTTACCCGTCCCGCCGACATCCCTAGAAGCGACTGGTGGTTTTGTGATGATATCTGCAAATAGTCTCACATGATGTCTTATAGTTTTTTGCTTTTTTATCTTCCAAGATATAAGATAATTGTCAAGGTATATGCGAAATCCACTTAAAACTTTTCAGTTGAAAAGTTGAAAGATAGAACAATGTAGACACCTCGTTTATACACCTCCCGCCAAACACTCAGTGATGATTGGGCCGCATGTTTAGCATATGTCGCGATTTTATGAAGTTTTGTAAATCGGTAAATAAACGGTAACTCATACACTTCTGTCTACCCCATGGTTGTTATCTAAGTGTCATTACGGTCGTTTTGGCAGTAATTATAGTACATTTGGAGTACGGGTTAAAAATCGTCTTCATTTCCTAAAACCGTCAAATCCCGAGTCAAAAAAGCAATGCGCATGTCTAGTTAAGGTTAGGATGTCATAAAATGTTATGCGTATATCTCATTTTGAGTCCCATGTCACTTCTTTGGGCTAAACTTAAGGTTTACATTGCAAAATGTGCATTTCATTTAGCTAAAATGACAACCCGACATTTAGGCCCGTTTTACGAGGTGATAACGACTTTTTTGGATCTGGCCTATTCACAGAAAGTTCTAGATCTTTCTCTTTTATTTCCAAGGCCACCGAAATCACCTTAATTCGAGTCTTGTAGAGAAAGTTATGCCTAAAATACTACGCGTTGTCAAACGAGTTTTCTTGCGCAGAAGAATACTACCCGAGAAAGGACGCAGTAAGTGCTGCGCCTCTTCCAAGGGTCGCAACACCTGCTGTGCATTTTCTCAAGGATTTCTTTTTGTCCAAGTTTCCGTGTTTCAACCTAAGTCGGTTATTTCCGGATATTTCCTTCCATATCCCTTTCCTAAAACCCTACCCCTCGTGATTAGTATAAATAGAGGCCTTCGCCTCACATATTTTTCACGCAAGTGTCTGCCCTTCTCTTCTCCCTTTGCATTCTAAGACCACGCTCTTGCTTTTCGACGTCTACGTGCTTGATCAATCGACCACGTAAGCTCAGATCATTCTGAATACCAGTCATGTTTGCATGACCGACCAATTTGACCACTACACAATCAATTAAATCTATTTGTTTTAAATCCTTTTTCAAGGGCACTTTCATATTTGCATAGATCGAGTCGAGTTACCACTAAAAACCGATTTAGTTAAATCTCGCGACGCTAACATGTAAGTCTGAGGGTGGAATATCTCATCTTAATTCTGTATTTATTTTCTGTATTATAATTAATGTAAGAATTTATGTCATAAGCATGCTCAAAACCGTTTTTTTAATCACTTTTTAAAACCCTTTGACGGAAACAGCATAGAAATGACGTGGGGAAGAATCGCATCAACTCATGCGCCTTCTGGAAAGGCCGCAGCATCTGCTGCGCCTCTTCCAGAGGCTGCCTTCAGTTGCTGCACTTCTTCTTCTTCCTCGGGTTTTTGTTCCTTTCGCCTTTTATTTTTCTTTCTTCGTTCTTTCCCTTATTTCACCTAATAATTTTCAAGTTAATTTTTATAAATCTTTTTCAACCTTTTTCAGCTTAAATCCCTTATAAATAATATTTGCGGGTTTTCATCACAAATTCAAACTCGAATATATTTCTCTTTATTTTTGTATATATTTCTCTTTATTTTTCATATATTTTTTTCTTTCGTTTTCAACCGTCTTTAATTCAAGTTTTGTATATAAATCAATTCCGACATCGTAGAATAACCATAACTTGTAATGTTTCGTTCGTCTTTTATCGCTTTATGACGGTTCCATAAGCATGTAATATGATTAAATCACTTCTACTCGAGTTATATACTAATAATTGACATTAAATAACTAAGAAACATTAACAACCCGCGGTTCTGACTTCACAGCCAGAGTCCAGCTCTAGAAAAGACGCAGGAAGTGCTGCGCCTCTTCCAGAGGACGCAGCAGACGCTGCGCCTGTTCTGGGCTGGTTTCTGTCTCTGAACTCTTTCTCGCTTTGACGTAGCTCCTAATTACGGTTTGAATCAACTATTATCCGTATTATCACCTCTAACCTGACATATTTTCATATTATAATTCCATTGTATTTTCCTTTTATTTTCTTCTTCAAAATTTCGTCTTTGAGCGTGCTTTTGACGTAGATCAAACAAACTTTGTAATTCTTGTAATATTAATTATTATAATCCGTTTATCGTAATTATTATTATGTATGATTTAATTATGGGAGCTGCTTTTTGTCGCCCGTGTTTTACTTAGTGTCGCCCGAATTTGACATTGACTTTCCAACTATACCCTTATTTATCCCATCTTTGACTTCCTTAATATATCTCCTCTTTATGCCTCCAAACTTAATAACTAAATTCCAATCATGAATAACGGAAATTCACAAGCAATAAACGAGGTAAATCAATCGATACGATCGTATACTTCTTTTAATTTCTGTACTTCCTTAGCAAATCTATGGTATATACGGATCGACTATAGAGGACGTAAAATTTCTAGACTTTAGTTAGACTCTTGGACTGAATTTGAACGGACCTGGTTGTCGGACCCGCGAATCTCCGGTGATCGGAGTCGTGTATGTTAGCGTTTCGTGTTGGACCGTGGGGGGTGTCGTGTGAACCACATGATCTGACCATGGTGGTGTCGTGTGATCGCCATGACCGGACCGTGGGGGTGTCGTGTGAACCACATGATCTGACCATGGTGGTGTCGTGCGATCGACATGATCTTACCATGGTAGTATCATGTGTTCGCCATGAGCAGACCATGGTGGTGGCGTTTGAGTTACACGATCCGGCCGTGGTTATGTCGTTTACTTTACATGAAACCCTAGTTCCGTTCGTTTCATTATATTATTTCTTTATTTTTTTAACTTTATTTAATCTTTTTTTATTTTCCTAGGATGTATTGGAAGACGGAGACGGCATTGATTATTCAGACAAGTTTACATATCGACTTCCGTTTACATCATTTGAGGAGGCTTTTAATTACTGTCTTAAGATGGCGCAACAAAATCATTTTAATATTGTTAAGTCAAGCTATCATCCAGGTGATGATCGTACCCTCTCATATAATTATATTCGGTGTGACAGAGGCGGTACACGTAATGTGAAAATGACAAGTGCAAACAGCGGTTCGAAAAAAAACACTACCACGAAACGTTGTCGTTGTCCTTTTCTCATTAAGGTAACAAAGGGAAGTGAGGGTAATTGGACAATACTTCCAGTTCGGGGACATCACAATCACAAACTTGAGAAGTATCTTGATGGTCATAGACGTATGACAGCTTTTTCGGACGAACAGAAGAAATTCCTTAAAGAGCAACGAGATTCACAAGTGAAACCCGCGAAGGTTAGACTCGGATTTGGGATCAAGTATCCTAATCAACCTATGCCGGTCATGAAACAAATTTATAACCACAATGCTAGACTGAGCAAGGAGGAAAGAGGAGGGAGAAATCGTGCACAACATATGTTGTATTTAGCCTCATATCACATGTACATACAACATATCATAAGAGATGATGAAACAGGTAATCGTCTTACACACATTTTTATGGCTCATCCCGATGCTTTAAAAATGTTACATGCTTGGCCATATGTTGTTCTTATTGATTCAACTTACAAGACTAATCAATATGGGGCAATATTAGTTGAAATCATTGGTGTCACACCTGTGGGGAAAAATTTTCTCATTGCATATGCCTTAGTTCGAAAAGAGAAGACTGAGAATTATATGTGGGTTTTAGAGAGGTTACAGGCAATGATGAATGATAATGTCGTCCCTAATGTTATTGTGACTGATCATGAGAGGGGTTTAATTGCTGCTATCCCGAAGGTTTTTCCAAACTCCCATCATTTGTTGTGTACTTTTCACATTTATAATGCTGTGGAGACAAAAGCTACTAACCTTTATAATGGAGATTTTGGGCAAATGTTAACTTATGGAAGGTGGCGCAAGGTTATCGAAGCAAATGACGAGGAGAGTTGTTTTAGAGAATGGGAAGAATTGAAAACCAAGTTTTCGAATAGGCCTTCTTTGATTAGTTATTTGGAGGATACATGGATGACTGATCATGTCACAAAGTTTGCTAAGTGTTACAGTAACAAGGTCTATCATTTTGGCAATACCGCTACGTCCGTGGTTGAGTCACCACGCTACCCTAAAAGATTGGTTTGGAAGTTCGACTCTTGCATTAGATAGTATGTGGAAACGGGCTCATGCGATGATTGAGGGGCAACATTGTGAGATTAGGAAATCCCTGGAGGCATCCCTTAGTAGACAGGTTGTTTCACATGTTAATTATGGCACTTTATTTTCTTTGTTGAGGGGGAGAGTATCGATTAACGCCATCATATCTATGCAAAATGAGTTTTATCGTGGCGAAAAATTAGGTATAGGATTGTATGAGAGATGCGGGTGTGTTATTCGGAGCACACACGGGTTATTATGTGCTTGCCGGCTTCATACTTTATTTGTCCAGAAGGGAAAGGTTCACGTAGATGATCTGCACATGTTTTGGAGTACACTAGTTTATACTGAATCGACCCATAGGCGAAGTACTGATGATGATGTGCTCGAGGACTTGTTTGAACAAATTCGTCGTGCCCACCCGTCGATGAGAAGAGGTATAATAGATAGTGCTTTTAGACAATTACATCCTGAAGATGAAGATGTTTTAGAGCCTGAGGTGGTGGAAAATCGTCGGGGCCGACCACGAAATTCTACTACCCGAAACTTATCGGGGGTAGAGCATGCACGACGGAGGCGTCCTCGTTCCTCATCGACTTTCCAATCATCGTCCAACACTGCAAGTAACTTTGAAGCTGGTATGTAATTTTGCTTCCGATTGAATTTAAGTAAAGTAATATTTGTTGCATAATAAACAACTAATTTGCTTTGAATTTCGCATACAGTCGGTGGGGCGCCTTTAGAGCTAGGTTTTACCGTGGTAAACCTAAATGCGTTTCGGTATGCCCGATTTATTCCTGTTCCAGTGGAAGAGCATTTTGGGGGCTTCTACGACCCGAGAGGTGACGGTCATTGTGGATTTCGAGTCATCTCACATGCTTTACGTGGTGACGAAAATCATTGGAAGCAAATGAGGTATGCCTTGTCTAACGAAATCAAAGATCGCATATACTTGAATATTTATGGAGACAGGTACAATTTTGACAAAAGACGCATTAATTGGGTGTCTGATAGCGGCTGTGGTGATGACCATTGGATGA
Organism: Silene latifolia; assembly: GCF_048544455.1. Lineage (NCBI taxonomy): Eukaryota > Viridiplantae > Streptophyta > Magnoliopsida > Caryophyllales > Caryophyllaceae > Silene > Silene latifolia. The sequence continues at coordinate 4,026,940 of NW_027413640.1, read as the reverse complement.
TTGGCTATGATTTGTTTGGATTTGCTACAATGTATAATTGGACGATATGTCTCCTTAGCTCTCAGATTAATAACGGAGTGCGTAATTGGTATGGATCTTCCACATACCTACCTTTACGAGTAGCTCCTGGTGTTGCACAACCTTATGGAATTTTGTGGGTGTTGCATACCGGTCGACATTTTATGCGTATACGGGTTAATGGTGATGCTCCTATGCCTCAAATCAATCCATTATGGCGAGGATGTAGCGATGGAAGTGTTCATGATTGGGATCAGATGTATGCGAGACAAACTACGTCATATGAGAGATATTTTCAGGGTGAGTAATGATTTTAGTTTGTATTTGTCAAACATATTTTGAATGCCACTGTTTATTATGATTTTTATTTATATTATATCGCGCTTGTTAAATAGTAGTTAACATCGTACTAAAATAGTAACAATATAGCGTAAAATCATCCAAATAGTGTAATAAAATCAATAAAGTAGTCCAAAGTATTGAAAACAAAAACAGCGAAAATCATCGTCCAACTTATCCAAATAAAGTAGTCCAAAAACATCGAAAATCAATAAATTAGTCCAACTTATCCAAATAAACACAGAAAACAATAAAGAAACAGACAACAATATACTACTAATCATCGTCCTCTGCCATTGTTGTTTCTCCGTTTCTCCGTTTACCAATGTTAGTCTTCCCATGGTAGTCACGTAACTGGGGGCCAAGCTCAGTGTAAAGTCTGTCCATATCTGTGTGTCTTTCTTCATCTCTTAGACAGTCATATTGTGAAAATCTGTGAAGAACTGTGACACCAACCTACAAAACAAATACATCTTATTTAAAAGTAATTACACATAGGGTCTTAGAAAATATAATTAATTAAAGAGTTATAAATAAATTTTCTCAAAAAAAAAAGAGTTATAAATAATATAGTAAATAAAAGAAAAAATACCGTGCCGACAATACGAGCCTTATCAGTGGTCAATGGAGCACTTGGTTGGGACTCAACCATAATGTAAGGGTGAGAATGTGCCTTATACCATGTCTTATACATATCCGTAGAAGAGTGAGGAGGGAAGGCTACAGTGGCAACGCGATCTAGTACGACTCGGTGGTCCCTCCACTCAGTCCAATGATGATCACCTAAAGATCCTAAGAACTCAACCTCGTATGTCCCTGATTTCATTGGACGATATGCTCTATCTGGTCGGGCCATAGCAACAGGTATGTCCTGGCGATATCCAAACTGGCGAACACATCGGTCAGGCTGGTACGGCTCTACAATATCCAAAAACCGAAGCAGGCCAGTAAAAAGACTACGAGGGTGCTCAGTCTCAGGTGGGCTCTCATAAGGGACCCACGTTACCATCTCTGGTTGCATTTCATCTAACTGTCTCCTATATGCCTTTAATGCACTCACATCAGCAGTAAATTTTGTCCCTATAGTGTTCCAACATCTAGCTCGAACATCATCACGTTTAGCATCAGTGGTCATCAAAAGGGTGGGACGAAAATGAGGAAAATACTCAAATATCCAACATTGTAACAATGTAAGACAACCACACAAATCACGACAGTCACTCCGTGTAGCTATTCCCAACTGACGGTACATATAAGCTAAAGTCCCCGCACCCCATGCATAATCATTTATAGTGTCCACATCTCTAAGCATCGGGTACATGTTCGCCCGAACTCGGTCTCCTGATTTCTCCACAAATAGAGTGCTCCCCAACAAAGTCAGCAAGTATGCCTGTGACTCAGTCTCAGCGCCCAACTTCTCCCCCGACAATAACTCCCTTAATGCTCTTGTCAATACTAAATTCCCTTTATAAATCTTGGCATCTTTTTCGGCGTTAAACGCTTTTGCTAGCTCAACCTCTGTCATACTAAAAAGCTCACACATACCTCTAACAGGTGATGCAAGATCTACCGCAGGTATACTGCACACGCGACCGTCAATAGGGATGCCTAAAATCTCCTCAACATCATGCAGTAGTATGGTCATCTCGCCCCACGGCATATGAAAGGTGTTTGTGTCCGGCTGCCACCTTTCAACAAATGCACATAAAAGAGGCATGTTAATATTCTTCAACATGATATCTCTCAAATGACTAAATCCAGATTCCTCCACCATCTTCAAAACTCGGTTAGACATCTCCCAATCCCTCAAATCGGCCAAGGCACGCTCCCTCGTATATTTTGTCAATAACTTACGCTCAGACTGGGGGCAGGTCCACAACTCGTAAGCGACGTGCCCCCCAAAGCTAGGGATCACGTCAACCTCGAAAGGGCCTCCAGGTGCTGCATCTTTCAATATCCATGATGTATCGTTCTTTCTCACCCTGACATTCCTTTTGTGCTGGACTGAGCTACTTGACCCCTCCAAAAATGATTCGAACTTACCCTTTTTCCCTCGCCTCACTCGTAGTACCTCAAAGTCATCATGTTCCCTGGTGTCCTCACTAGTAGATCTAGTCAACTCCTGCTCAAACTCCGCCTCAGCCTCAGAGGAGTCAGTTAGGTATGAATCAACATTATTATGCGTAGTTGGAGCCTCTGTCATGGGTGTAGTAGCGCTAGAAATCGATCCCACCCTAATAGTAACACGTGGTATTTTACCCTGATGACGATTCGAGGCACGAAGTCTAGATCTGCGATCCCTTTCCATCTACAAAATTTTCAAGAAAACAAAACTATTTTAAATAAATAATACAATACAAATAAATATTAAAATGAAACTATAAACATAGAAAAGAATAATTAAATGACACTAGTGCAATAGAACAAAAGAATAATACACTTAAAAAGGTAAAACATTTGTCATATATACTAATACTCATATGGTGATATTTGACATGTTTAAACTTTAGACGGACAGTGCAATTTAAAGCAAGAGTATTTGTGAATTATCACATGTAATTCACACATTCTTGTTTGTGACGGCACATATCCGTCACTCTTGAGTGACGGATACCATTTTACCTCACAAAGTACCCACTTTTTCTCTCTCTGCAACACTATTTATGTGGTTCCCTTTCTCCACTAACCCATTTTGTTACCATTTTATCTCACAAAATATCCGCCACAAATGGTAACCCGTCACAAGGGAGACCAATTGCATATAATTAATAATAAAAAAATGTAAAAAAAATAAAAGTGAAAACAAGTACTCCCTACTTTACTTTTCGTAGGACAGTGGTACACTTTACAGTTGTACCCCACTAACACTTTAGTTTTTATACTTATTCACCATCATCATAGACCCATTTTTTACTTCTCCATTTGTAAGTAGCTAAACACGCATCATCATATCATCATACTAATAGAAAACAAAGTAAAATCTATATCAGAGCCAAGATCACTCAATTCAAGCAATTTGAGTACACAAAAGCTTCATTCAATTATCATGAATAAAAAGATACTACAAGAGCTACAACCATAGTACAATCAAGAAGTACAGCAGCTACGGCCATATTACAAGCAAAAATGACAGTACAAAGAGCTTGGCAGAAGAAGATGCAAGGTACGCCGTGCTACTTACACAACATAACCGCGGACAAGTCGTGTGGTCAACACAAGCAATCCACGGACATGTCGCGCAGTGAACTCGAACTCGCCCCTACTTCATCGTGTGAGCAACACGTCATGCTCGCCACTTTGTCGTGCGACAACCACGATATCCCCACCCCTATGTCGTGCAATAACCACGACATTGCCACGACGGCCGAACACCCCGACTCACATCCCCTTCAGTGAAACGAGACTCAACACTCCACAACTAAACAGTAAGTCGATTGAAACCAAATTTCCAGAATAAAAGAAATTTTACATATTGAATTACCAAGAATACGACCAATTTTCCAGAAATTACAATAGAATTACCCAATATTTCATTGATTCTATACCTATTAAGACAATTCAAATAAATGAATTGAAAACTAAATAGAATAATTTACCTTAACTGTTGTTCTGTAGTTGTTAATGTCTTAACTGTTGTTTTTGTCGTCGTCGTTACCGCCGCCGTCAAGTGGCTGCGCAATTTTCGAATTCCGGCGGAGAAGCAGGGGAAATGAAATGTGGACCTCATTGACTGATCTAGTATTAGGGTGTTAATTGGTGAGGGGTAATTTGGTAAGGGGGTTAATTATATAAGGGTAAATTAGTAATTTAAACGGGCGACATTAGTAAATATCGGGCGACAAAAAGAAAAAGTGTTAATTATTCACATGTATTAATCTAACATTTACTTCGACCAAATTGTTTGCTAAATTACGTGTTAACCGACATAGTCTAATTTCACATGCTAGGATTAATCTATGTTTGTTGCATTGCTTGCATTACATCGACGACATGTAAAATATGAACAATTTCTCTAATCATAAGTAGAGGCCGCTATCGAGGCGGGCGGTTTTATTTATTCGAATTAAAGAGCTTCCTAATACGTACCCTCACCTCTTACTCCAGTTATCTCTGGACATTCGTGTCCATTGGCATCTCGAGAGTTATTCTAGACATAGAATGCTAATGGTAACGAGTTCTCAGTGTTCATGTCATTACTTTGTGTCTTGACATGGCATGAGGTATTCGAACGATTTCCAATTTTTCCATAATAAATTGGTAGCGACTCAACAAATGCAGGCTTATTCAACCTTCGAAACCAGCGCGCGGGTGGCCCATGTCCACAAACAAGCTCATGTTTAATGTCCCTTTTAGATATCTAATAATATGTCTAGCAAAGAAAAAACCCTATCGTTGCCTTGGCGGTCGTAAATAATTTGTTGTGGCGGTTTTAAAAAGTTTGTGACTGGCGTATATCATGGCCTTGCATTTTTTCCACGTTGGTTTTACAACCGCCACTATAAATCGCATATTGTATCGTTTATAAATTAATAACCGCCACCATACACTTACCTAAAACAATGGTTGTAATATCAAAATCGCCATTATAAGTTATTCTATAAGAACATTGTAAAACAACCGCTTGAAGAACCGCTACTAATGGTACCTATAACGGCGGTTGTAGGTAAAAGAACGGGCACTACACGCGAACTAATAGTGGCGTTCCTAACATAAGAACCACCATAATTAGGCTAACCAATGGTGGAGTTTGTAACTTAAGAACCGCCACCATAGATAAATAGTTTTTTTTTTTAAAAAAAAAGTATTTGCTACCAAAATTTCGAGAGCAATATCTTATAGATTTCACAGTGCAAATATTGAATGAACAAACAACACATACAAAAGAATGTCAACAAACAACTTGTATATCATCCGACACAACAATAATGGCAATGTTAAAAAAATATACATACAAGTGTATAAATATCTACATGCACGTCTTAGTTAATAAACAACGAAAGTTTTAATTTATCTCTTTAAGAAATATGGGTAAGTTACAACTTTATCTCTTTAATCATGAAGAATAGGAGAAAATTTCTTTTTGACAAAGGAAGTAGTAGTTAAAATATTAGTGTAACACCCCCATAAGTCAGGATCCTTCCTCAAGGCAACCTCAACGCATGAGAGCGTCACAAGACTTGGTTTCCCAAGCTTTTAGTACGAACAAACGAGTAAAGAAGGATTTAAGACTATAAAACTTTAAATAGATAAGTTGTAATTAAATAATTAGTTACATGTTAAGTGATGCAAATATCATCCCATTAATACAACCATATCGAAATAAAAGTGTAGTTTAAATAGTCAAAAACTAGACAAACAAAAGTGATGACAACTACTGAAAACCGCTCCCAAGCCTCCGTATCTTAGCAAAGCTAACCTGTCAAATCAATGCTCCCCATATGGGCGGAAAGCCGGAAATCACCATATGGTTCACCACAGATATTTAAAAACCCAAATGTTAGCTTAATAATACAAATGCTCAATGATTTCTAATAAGAAAGACTAAATGCTCATGTAATAAATGCTAAGACAATCAACCACGAATCCAACAAGTGTATGAGATGCATAAAACCATCCTCCAAATTTCTCACCTCCACATAATCGGTGTCAGGGACACGCCCACGACACCACATGCTAACACTAGGTACTCGAAATACGTCCGTGGTACCGGACCCGAGAGCGACTCGAATCCCCTGCCAGACATCGTGTCTCAACGACACGAGTCCCTCCAAAACTCAAGTACTAAATGTGCACATCCCCCTTGGAGTGGGAAGCTCCAAGAGGGGACTCAAGCGGAAGACGGTTTTCGAACAGCCTTCTATATCCGCAAAAACAACCAAGTATACTCCACCATCCTCCAACACCAATCAATACAACAATTAACACAATTAATTTCCAACAAGAGTAATCATGTAATCACACCAAGCATAATATGTCAAAATACCTCAATCCTTCATTAATTCACCTCTTTTCATGTAATTGCTTCCTAACATGTTATAATATATTCTAGCCATTTATATGGCATTTAACCATACTTACTCCTTCACCATATGCATAATTAACACAAGATCATATCATGTCACAAGCCCTAATTACCAATAAACATGTTATAATGCAACTACCATGAGACAAGTGTAATTAATGACAATAAATGGATAATTAAACATCCATATTATTAGAGCTAAGTATGGAAAACCCTACCTCCAGCTTATCTTCACAAAGCCTCAAGCTAAGGCCTAGAAATTCTCCTCAATAAAGCTTCTTACACAAATTATTTACTACATTCATTACCATAATTCACTATAATAAACATACTAATTAATCCCCTTAATTACCCATCTTAATTACCCATAACCCTAATTAATTATGATATAATCTACTAAGAAAAGTTAAGGTTTACTAAGATATGATTAAGGAAACAAACTGTAAATCGACTTACAAATGATGTGGATGAACTAGGTAGGAAGGATGGCAAGAACTCTTCGATTGTGGAGGTTAGATTTTTAGAGGATACGTTTATGTGATTGTGTGGACAGCGGGGGGCCCACGGGGGCGCTTGGGAGGAAGAGAACAAGCGTTTGCATTTTTGTTGGAGTCGCCACCAATTTTTATGGGAAATTGGAACCGTTCGAGTACCTCGTGTCATGTCAAGACACAAAGTAGAGACATGAACACCAAGAACTCGTTACCCTTAGCATTCTATGTCTAGAATGACTCTCGTGGATGCCAATGAACACGGATGTTCACAGAGATCTGGAGTAAGGGGTGAGGGTACATATTAGGAAGCTCTTTTGATTGAACACCTAATCCCGCCCGCCTCGATAGCGGCCTCTACTAATGATTAGGGAAATTATTCATACTCGATATATCGTCGATTATATGCATGCAATGCAACATCCAAGTTTTAATCCTAACATGTGAGAATTAGGCTAAGTCGGTTGACACGTAATTAGCATGCAATTAATGTCGAGGTAGGATTTAATGTTCAATTACATGTGAAAACATACAAATCATACAAGAAATAAGATGAATACAATAAAGAAAATTACAATAATGAAAATTATAGTAATTACAATGGATTAGGCGATTTATGTCGAAAATACCTTCAAAACGGATAGTTTGGAAAAAACGAATAAAAGAATGAATCAAAAGAATTAACGAAGGAGTCAGAAGGTGATAATACGGATAATAGTTAATTATACGTAAGCTAATAAACTAGGTCAGGCAACAACGGAGTTCAGAGACAGAAATCATCCTGAAACAGGCGCAGTAGAGCTGCGCCCTCTGAAAGAGGCGCAGCAGTCGCTGCGTCTGTTCCAAGGGTGAGTTCTGGCTGTGAAGCCGGAACTACAAATCGTTAATGTGAATTGGTGATTTTAATGGATTAATTAACATATTTACTCGGATGAAAGTGATTAACAGGTTATTTACATGTGATTAATGGTCATAAAAGGCAATAAACATAGATGAGACGAATATGGATGAAAGACGGATTATTTACATGAACGAATGATTGATTAGTGACATGGGTGAATGAAATAAGTTAAACATGACGAATTGATGATAAATTAATGACGAACATGAGACAAAAGACAGATGGAAATATATCAAAGGATCGAATTCCAGAAACCCAATATGGATGAATCGAATTTCTACAACCCGGATTGAATTTAATGACGAAAACCCGCAAATATGAGATTATAAGAGATTTAAGTCGGATTTATGATGAATAAAACATGTTAATGATGATGAATAATATACATGCGAAATTATTATGTTATTGTGTCAAAGAATTAAAGAAACAAAACGAAAACAAACGAAAGACGAACGAATTACAGAGGACGACGGCAGAAGAAAGGAAGCAGGAACTGCGGCAGCCTCACAAAGAGGCGCAGCAGGAACTGCGCTCCTTCGAAGAGGCGCAGCAGTTGTTGCGTCCTTTCTCGACGGTTTGTCTTCTGGAAATCCGTAAAAAGAGGTTTTAAAGCACGGTTTTAGAAATCGGTTTTAAAAGATGTTTTCGACATAAACCTTACATTAATGATACAAAAATTAAATAACAATAAATAAAAGAGAGATTTACACCCTCAGACTTACATGTTTGACGAAACGAGAAGGACTAAGTTATCGATTAGTGATGCTCGACTCGAACTATAATGCAAATATGAAAGTGCCCTCGTAAGAGGAAAACGATTAGATTAATTAAGTTGATTGATTGTGGAGTTGGTCAAATTGGTCGGTCATGCAAACGAGGCTGGTACTCAGAAGGATCCCAGCTTACGTGGTCGAATATTCAAGCACGTAGACGCCAAAAAGTAAGAACAAAGGTCTAGAATGCAAAGGGAGAAGAGAAGGGCGGACACTCGCGTGAGAAATATGAGGAGCGAAGGCTCCTATTTATAATAATCACATGAAGGAATTAGGGTTTCGGAGAGTCTTTGGAAGTGAATCTCGGAAAGATATAAAAAAGATACGAAAATTACGCAGAAAAGGACCTCGGAAGAGGCGCAGCAGTCACTGCGTCTCTTGGAAGAGGCGCAAAGACTGCTGCGTCGTTTCCCAAGTGGTTTCCTCCTGCGGAAGAAAGATTTCCGTGTTTGAGTTATAGAAAGACGGAATAATTTGGTTTTCCTTAATATTTTGTGTGAATATTACGGGAAATTGTTTACCAAAGAATAAAAGATTGTGAAATATTTATAAAATATGGAATAGAAATATCCGGAACATTCCAGAACATTCTGACTCGGGATTTAACGGTTATCAGAAAATGAAGACAGTTTTAGGCCCGGACTCCAAATGTACTCTAATTACTGTCAAAACGACCGTATCGGCGCGTAGATGACAACTAAGAGGTAGACATCAGTATTTGAGCAATCACTTGACGATAAACATACGAACTGTCACAAATCGTTCCGCGTAACAAACATGCGGCCCAATCATCACCGGGTGGTTTGCGAGAGGTGCAGAAATGAGGTATCTACAGAGCCCCCACTTTGACTGGGGCTTGGACAAGGCGAATGACAAAGTATAGCCATCAGGTCAATCGAAGATTACAACCTGACGACTATGGCGACGTGAGGCGGCTCAAGGGGTCTTAGCCAAGGACCTGTCGTCGGGAACATTTTAGAGTCTGTCGACTATCGGGGAGGGTCGTTTATAGTCCATTAGACTACATAAGGAGGCTCGCCAGCCATAAGAAGAGACCATACCTGAGACTTCCGGACGAAATGGGACTGAAGGTGCTTCGGCGAAACTCCTGGGCATGAAGATAACTTGGTGTCTGAAGGATTATAAGGAAATAATGAGGAAAGACAGCAGGACACAGTCGGGAACTGCTGGGAGAAATCTGTTCGTGTTCAGCTTCGAACAAACTTCGGAAGAAATAGGGGTTGATGTTGATCTCCATGTCTCGAGAGGGAAAGTCTATCCGCTTACTCTCGTTGGGGAACATAATCGGGAATTAATCTCCATGTCTCGAGAGGGAAAGTCTATCCGCTTATTCTCGTTGGGGAAATATAATGAAGGCGTGTCGAAACACCTGTAAAGAAATAACTACTCGTTGTGACAAGTAAGGGTCTTAGAAGCGATAAATAACGTGTAATAGTCTGCTGCTGGCTTAGAAATGCGGGCCGGAACGAGAGATAATCGCCAAACGGGCCAAAAGGATAAAATAGCATTGGGGAAGAGGCGCACCAAAGATGGGCCCACAAATAACGAACTCATAACGAATTTTTGAAAACTTGTATGGAGGGAACACCAGGAAGAGGCGCAGCAAGAGATGCGTCTCTTGGAATAGGCGCAGCGCCTGCTGCGTCTGTTCCTAAGGGTGTATTTTCTGCGTAAAAACGCGATAAACAGAGGGATTATTTCATTTGTTCGAAACACCAATTCCTCGTTTTCTCTCTCAAATCTTAACCATTTCCGCCAAGGTTTGATCCAAAAGCTTGCATTAATCATAAATAATCGAGGTATGTGTCTCATTCTTGCATTAATCTTCTGTATTTGCTCAATTTTGGATCGAAAAAATTAGGGTGTATGACCCAATTAATCGAAAATTTGGGGCTTTTCCCCCAAATGCATTTGCCTTGTGAAATTGGTATTAGAAACGGATAATTGGTAATATAAGGAACATGACCATGTATTTGTTTCGAATTTTCGTTGAGTTTTGAGCATTTGAGTGAATTTGAGACGGTTTCACAGCTAAACCGTAAATTGCTTCGAAAATAGCCTTAGGATTGCCCATTTGCGATGAAACTTGATATTTGGGATCCATGGATGATGGGTAAACTTCCTAACATCTCAGAATTTTGGTTTGTGACAGGTTTTTTAGGACACTTTTCTTGGGCATAATCGTTGTTATAACGAAATGCTGCCGAAATTTCGACTCGAACCCATGAAATAGGCTTCAAATTAGGCTTGACTTGACCCTAATTACCACATGAGTGATCGGGTTTGTGAGAATATGGCCAAAGATGGCGAGAAAAGAGCAATTTCGGTGGCTTAGAAGGCTCGAAAATCCCTTAACCAAGGCTCGCCGTCACGTGACGCGGCTAAATTTGCTTTAATGTTGCAGGTGATGAGGCTTCTACTTCGGGAGGACTCCCATGGAGATAGACGCTTGTTGTCGAGAGGCTTTGGAGCGGGCCTTCACCGCATTGCGGTGATGGTGCTGGGGACGAGGTCCATGAGGAGGAGGTTGTTGAGGAGGAGGAGGCCCCGAGACGGACAACGTTGGACGAGGAGGTCGTCAGCTGAGGGGAGCTCCCACGTGGGCTGAGACCTGGGAGAGTAGGCACCTGCTGTGGGCTGCAGAGGGTCACCTGTCCTACAGGACGGTGAAGAGCTTGGTAAATAGGAATTCACTACTCCTCACTCATCTTCTTTTATTTATTTGTTCATATCTCTTCCAATTTTCATTCAAAAACTAAAGATAGCTTTTATTTCAAATCATAATAGGACGCCGGGAACATTAGGTCGTTCTCGGGTTACACGACAGCTATGGAGTGCTACGAGCGGCTGTCGGCGGAGGAGCGCGCCATGATCGAGCGTGGAGTGTTCGGTGCCTTGGTGCAGGCTTGGAGGGATATCGCGAAGAGGAAGTTGCGGGCTAACCTTAGCCTGGTCCGCGCTTTCTTGGACCGATTCTGGGATACGACTTCCACGTTTCACATGCCTTTTGGTGAGGTGGGAGTCACTCTGGAAGACTACGACATGATTTCTGGTCTGCCGTGTGGGTCTGAGGCTGTGGAGTGGCCGTAGACTGCTATAAGGGTGGACTCGGCCGAGGCTAGGAGGTTGATCGGCTGGAACTTGTCGCCGAAGGCCGTTACAGTGCCGGGTTTGGTGCCCAGCTCCTACGTTCGAGACTACTTTGCGGGAAAGATCTCGGCGCTGGTGACGATTGATGAGAGGGAGACGGCTCCTCCTCCCTGTACAACTGAGCAGAGGGCTCGTTTGTGGCTGTGGTGGTTTCTGCCTTGGATTTACCTCGGAGACAAGGGAAAGAGGCTGTCGACGAAGCTTCTTCCCTTCCTTTTTTACCTGAACTCCCTAGGGCGTTGGGACTGGGTCACTACTGGTTTTGCGGTCCTTATCCGCTTCATGAGGGTCATGGTTCGTCCGGAGTTGATGGAGAAGGGGACTTCTCCTGGCGCTGTCGGACCTGGACTACTGTTGGAGGTATGAACCTTCATTTAGACCAAAATCAATTCCTTTCTTTATCAAATCACGAAAGATCGTTATTAACTATCTTGCTTCACAGGCGTGGGTGTACTCCTACTTTCCGGGCCTTGCGCCCAAGAGGACGGAGCCGCTGGAGAGAGCCTATCCCGTGGTGAGGGATTGGGTGATGTGCAGGACGAACAGCAAGCGTTATTCTCACGGTGTCTACCGGCGGGACGTGAACGCTCTTCAGCTAGACAGCGTAAGCATCTCACTTATATTCATTTCCTTCTATATTGCTTTTAAATTGATCCTAAGAATGATTCCTTTGTTTATCTTGTCCCAGTGGGTGCCCAGGCCTTAAGCGGAGTACGCTGGAGCGCCTCCTTTTGTGGCTGAGATCCTTTGACCTAGGAGCTCGAGCTGGCTACTGTTGAGGACGTCGATGGGTCCTGTGTGGTACTTGGGCGAGCGTTTGGCTCGTCAGTGCTCTCGGGACGTGCTGACGGTTCCCATCGATCCTCCTACGACGATGTTCAGGGAGCCTTCTGAGGTAGAGAGGGAGGCTGACTTGGCTGGCGTCGGTGGTGACGCCCTCCTTCTTCCTGGCGAGGACTACTCAGCGTTCCTCTACGGGAGGTTGGCGTACTGGCCGGTAGTGGTGAGCATCTTTATTCTTCTTCTTTACTTGATTTTAAAACTACGATGAAAGATCATCGGTTAATGAGAAACATTTGGTTTTGCAGGAGGTTGAGGCGGCGGGCATCGAGCCCCCAGAGTACCCCGAGACCCTCGAGTACACTGACGCGACTGGGAGGACGACGATCTCCGAGCTACGTGACTTTGACGTGGCTGTGACGGATGCTGGTCTGGATGACTGGCAGCATCTGATTCGGAGGGTGAGCCTCTAACTTTGCATAATTTTTGTGTAGGAACACATTTGATTGAGTTTGTTCAATTATTGAGAACTTCTTTTTGAAAATGCAGGTTGCGCCGTCTCGGTTCGTGGCGTTATGGAGGGTGGCCAATCGGCTGCGAGCTACTGTCGTCGAGGCACTTGTTGGCGGTCGAGGCCGTCAGGTATAAACCTTGTGCCTGTTTCATTTTGAATTTTGATTTTCCAACTTTTCTTGTAATTGCTTGAAATGATTGACATGAGCCAATTTTGTTGTTTACAAGGGGACTGCGAGCTGGAGCGAGAGTTGGCTCAGTCTTGGGAGGAGACTGCTCGCTTGTTGAGGGAGCTCGAGGTTCAAGACGCCGAGATTGCTGCTCTTGCGGCCAGAGTTGCGGAGCTGGAGGGCGACCAGCAGTAGTTTTGTGCAGTTTTTGTTTGTTTGTTGGCCGTATTTTGCACATTTGTACATTTTGGACCTTTATTTTGAACATTACGGACTTTGTTTGGGGCTTGAGCCCCCAGTTTGTTGTACATTTCCCTTTTTGATTGTATATAAGATGGCCTGAGTGCCTTTACTGCTGGGTTGTGTTGCTTGTAGCTGCAGGTTAGTTTTGAACAGGTTTGGTAGATGACGGTTTATGCCGTCATGCTGCCGAAATTTACATAGAAATCACGCAAAACATACGTTTGTATATACACATGGCCTGAATTAGCGCGAAACGAATGACTCAAAAGCACGCAAAAATGAAAAAGAAAATGCAAAAATTTTGCTGGAAATGACCGGACGGTAGGGAGGGTTACCCCTAAAAAAAGAAAAAAATAGAAACCTATAAGTTAGAAATGAAATGAAAAAAGAAATGAAAGAAATATGTAAATGAAATAAATATATGAATTTTGAAATGAATTAAATTATAATGAAAATTATTTCCTAAAAAAATGAATTAAAATGAAAATTATTTCCTAAAATAAATTACACAAGTGTGGTAAAATGACGAAAATGTTGATATCGTCTCGAAATGCGTGCCCGCGGAACTAGGAAACACGAAATATGGTAATTTCCACGTGTTTACCAAAATAATAACCCGTAAGAATATGAAATTATTCGTCGAGGAATTAGGAAAGATCCAACGCGGAAAATCACAGAAGTCAAGCTAAGGATGAGGCGCAGCACGAGCTGCGTCCCTTTGAAGAGGCGCAGCAGGTGCTGCGCCTGTTCCCAGGTGTTTCTGTTCTGGCGGATTTTCGGAAATAGATTTTAGTATAAATAGAGACGTCGATAGAGCTTTTATTCACACAATTCTTCCGTCTCTTCTTCGTCTTATTACATAAAATTCTCAAAATAATCTCTTCATCATGAATACTTTGGAGATTCGCTTAAAAGAATGGACCAACGAATTTTAAAAAAAGAAATATGATATGGGCGCCTATAATCTTGGATCATTATTGAGTTTGAAGCTTATCAAGGTTGTCAAACCATTCTTGGATGCTTGTCTTGATTATTGGGACCCGAATTACCATGTTTTTGCGTTCCCTAAAGGCGATATTTGCCCATTTCCTGAAGAAATTGTTGCGATTGGTGGGTGGGACCCTGAACACTTGCCTGCCATTCCTTCTACTTCGCAAGGGTACAAGAGCAAATTTAAAGATTTGCTTGGGTTGACTAGACTCGAGGCGGACCGTCTAGTGACCTCGAAGGGTGTGCGAATGTTGGACTTCATTGATCGATTTATTAACAGGGCCGACCCCAACGTTTCTTATGTTGCCAGGCGAAGGGCATTTGGGTTTTGCTTGTTGCATGTATATGTCTTCCAAGGGCATGTTGATGAAGACTTGAGAGGTGATCCCCGTCTTCTGGGCCTTGTTGAGCAAATGGAGCTGCGCAGGAGCCCAGCTTGTTTATGCTTAGGAGAGATCCTTTTGGGCTTGGATAATAGGAAAGCCAACCACGACCTACCGTATTTGGGAAGTCCGTCATTCTGCAGGTAAAAGAACATTTTTTTTTCTTCTTTTTCGTTCGTTTTTTTTTTTCGTTTTTTTTTGTGTTTTTTTTGTGTTTTTTTTTTTTGTTTTTTTTTTTTGTTTTTTGTTTTTGATGTCTAATACCTGCTTTTGGTAGGTTTGGCTTATGGAACGGCTTCGATTGATCGAGCCCCCAGTTCATGTACCTTCTTATCATGCTCGTTCAATTGCAATGAGGACCAGGCTTTACATGGTGGACTTCGCCCGAGTCTGCAACTATTGGGAGAACAAACTGAAGAGTGATGATGGCCCTTTGATTAGGTGGATTGTACCGTGGTGGCACCTCAAATCTGTCACTGGAGTATCTTCTTTGGATCCTACTCGATCTGTGCGCATTCCTGGCTTGGAATTTATGGTGTGCATCTTTCCGGAAAGGCTGATGAGACAGGTTGGACCAAAACAGACAATCCCGAAGCTTGATACCGTCCCGCAGACTGCCGTGGCGTTTACTACAGAGAGCCGAAGGGAGTGGGCCATTAAATGGGCCCAAAGAAATGTATGGTTTTTGAACTCTTCTGCTAATGCCTTATGGGTGTCGGATTCTTATCTGCGATGGAAGAAAGCTATTACTCCAGAAGAGCGCGAGAGATTGAGGAAGCGCGAGCCCGTCGACTACAAGGTGCGCGAGGTGGAAAAAGAGAAGGAGAAGCATCTGACCGAGGGAGAGGAGGAAGCCGGGTTTCGAGTCGTTCATCCTTCGAAGAAACCAAAGACCTCTCCTGTCGTAGAGATGGTGATTGTCAAGAATGGGAAGTCTAGGCCTCGAGAAGGACCTGATGCGTGTCTTTTATATAAGATTTTTACCTCATTTTTACACGCATTTCTGTGCTTTTTATGTAGCATCTGGCTACAAATACCCCCGAATATTCTACTTTGGTCCGTTTATTGTATTTTGCAGAAATTGACCGAAGAGGAGCTAAAACGAGCCTTAATTGTCCCATTTGTATGCATTCATGGGAAATATGGAGCCGGAGCTTAGGAATTTCACACCTAGAGTGCGCATGAGCGGAGCAAGGGAGAAACACAAGTCCTGACGCACTTATATAGCTCGATCGAGTGGCCTCTCTGCTCGATCGAATGCTTCATGCACCATGCATCTTTGGTCGATCGACTGGTTGGAGGAGTCGATCGAGGAAGTTCACACAGGCAGTGCTCGATCGAGTGGATGCACTAGCTCGATCGAGTGACTTGGTGTTCGATCGAGTAGTCTCTCTACTCGATCGAGGGGTTTCTCGTGTGTTTTTAGTTTAATTCCGCCTAATCTTTTGTGGGCCTTTCATAATCAGTCCATGGGTTAGGTTTAAGATGTTTTTACAAAGTATAAGACCGAGGAGAGGCTGAACATTACGTTACTCCCATCTCATTCACTACGAACATTTTTCTCGCCACTTTTATCACTATCCTTTGGATTCTTCACTCTACTTGTTATTCAATTCTGTATTATCAATTTATTTCTTAATCGTTTTTACTGTTCTTATTGTTCTTATTTCCTTTCCCCTCTTGATTTATATTTGTTCAATCATCTCTTTAGATTTTTCATCATGTTTAGTTTTAATTGTTCAGTTGTTATGATTGTTACCCCCATAATTATGAGTAGCTAATTTCCCATGCTAAGACTATAGGGGATCCATGATTTGAAGGGAGAGTAATCGAATTACTGGGTTAATGCTAGTATCGCCATGTTGTTAAAATGCTACATATAATTGTAATTGCCTAATTGAGTCGACGCAATTAGACCCTTATTCTTAGTGGACCTTGACCTGGACCGAAAGGTTGGAAGGGGGAGACTAGTAGCGAACAATAGAGTATTGCAGCGAGGACGAAAGTTAAACTGTTTACACTTTAGGGTGAATTAAGGACCGAAAGGTGACGTTCGCTACCCCTTGGACTGTATTGCATTAACCTGGGACCTAGATTACTCGACCGGACGATTGTGGTGAACCGCTTGTCTTAGCTATTCCCTTTTATCTGTTAAATCCCTTTTCCTTTATTTCTCTTTGCTTTGCTCTCTTTAGTTTAGAAATCACAAATTATAAACCCCACTTTGGTTACTTAGACGAACTTGAGTTTAGCCGACAAATTCCTACCTCTCTGTGGATTCGACCCGACTTCCCTAGCTATATTAGTTAGTTGGCCAGTTGGTTATTTTTGTGTGCACGCGATGGACGTGTCAAATTTTGGCGCCGTTGCCGGGGAGGTGGCGCATATTTGTTGCTTTAATTAAGTTTGTCTTTCGTCTCAAGGGATTCATTCCTTGAGACTGATCTCATTTTCGCGAAGCTTTGATTAGTTTTGCAGGATAACAGTCTATTTGTCAAGATGCCTACGATTACAGAGCATACAGAGCCATGTGGTAGATGCGGCGAGGAAGGGCATGACCTTTATGAGTGCACGGCAGGTGTAGAGCGTGCCATTGCATACAAGAAGTTCAAGCAGGGAGTTCCTTTCTCCCAGTTGTATGAGGAGATAAAGAGCGTTTCAACCCCTTCTACGCCAATATCACAGCCGGGTTCTCCTTCTTCAAGAGAAGCAATTGCCGAACTGAAATCCATCATGTTGCAATCGGATTCCGTTATATCAGAGTTGAGAGAGCAAGTCGCGCAGTTAACACTCGCGGCAGACCAAGCCAAAACTCCTCCAATTTGCGATTCCGTCAGCGCGATGAATTTCCAAAGTGACTTTACTCACGAAGAAAATGAGGTGTCGACAGCTGATGAAGAGGACGATTTAGATGAGTTCCTGCAGGAAATGCTTGCTGCGTGTGCAATAACCACTCGATCGAGCAGCATATCCACTCGATCGAGCGGTTCTAATCACCCAGTCACTCGATCGAGTGACATTTGATCGATCGAGAAGTACAGAGCCCCAGGTTGGTCGATCGAGTAAAGAGGCTGAAGAAAGCACTCGATCGAGGGCCAGGATAGGTCGATCGAGTGAAGTTGAGGAAGAAACTGGTCGATCGACCAGTGAAGACGTTCGATCCAGTGCTGTAAATGGCGGGAATCCCAATTTGTTAATTAATACCGCCACCGTGTCATCTCCCCCTGCTGTGGAGACGTCACGAATTGATAAGGGTAAAGGAAAGGTCGCAGGACCACTCATCGCTACCAGGGTACCTTTTCCGAGTCGTCTAAAGGACGCGAGGATCGAGCAACAAGATACGGTAAGTTCGTGGACATCGTAAAGAACCTCCGGTAACTTGTTCCTTTCTCGAACTTGTCACTCAAGTGCCCACTTATGCTAAATTTATGAAGGATATCGTGACGCGTAAGAGGAACTTGAGTGAATTTGAGACGATTTCATTTATGGAAGAGTCTAGTAACCTGTTGTTGAATAAGGCCCCTCCAAAAATGAAAGACCCGGGCAGCTTTTCTATTACCTGTGTCATAGGTGATTTGATTATTGATAAGGCCCTTTGCGACTTAGGTGCCAGTGTTAGTGTCATGCCCCTTCCTGTCTGCAAGAAATTGAAACTGAGTCACTTCAAGGTGACTAACATTACCCTACAGATGGCTGATAGATCTGTTAGGAGACCTTTAGGTGTCTTGGAGGATGTGCCTGTGAAAATAGGCAAGCTTTACATCCCAAAGAGATTTCATTGTTTTGGATATAGCGAGGATATCCGGACCCAGATTATTTTAGGAAGACGTTCCTTTGTACAGTGGGGCCGTTATTGATGTTAGACAAGGGCGTCGACTCTTGCGGTAGGGGATGACGCTATCACCTTTAGTTTGCCTAATACTTTAGCCCACCCAATGATAGACGACACTTGTTATTCGGTCGATATCATTGATGAGTCTATTTATGACTTCTGGTCGGGTTCTTTTATGAAGGACCCACTGGAAGCTCTCATGCTTTTTGATGAGTGTGCAGATAGCCCAGGAGGACGATGACGCATTGGATTTGCTTGTTGATGATTTAGATGAGCGTGAGGGAGAGCAGGTGGAGCAAATGATCAGCACTCTTTGCTCCATTGAGGTAAAGGTACCGGAACGTAAGCCTCTCCCATCTCATCTTAAATATGCTTTTCTTGACGATACTGAGAAAAGTATCCAGTTATTGTTAGTGCCAAGCTTAGTGATGATCGGTGACTTCTTTGTTAGTCAGACTTAAGAAAAACAGGAAAGCAATGGGCTATTCATTGGATGATATCACGGGGATTAGTCCCGATATTTGTATGCACAGGATAGAGCTGGAGGAAGATCACAAACCTTGCAGGTGGGCAGGGTCGGTCGTCGTATTTGAACCGAGAAGATGGAGGATGTTGTGACTACCGAGGTAATGAAGTCTTTGGATGCGGGTATTATTTATTCCGTCGGTAATTCTAAATGGGTAAGTCCGAGACAGGTGGTCCTAAAAAAGGAGGACAACAAATCGTAGTTAAGAATGAGAAGAATGAATTAATACCTACTCGAATAGTAATCGGTTGGCGGATGTGCATAGACTACATGACAGCTAAATGCCGCCACCAAGAAAGATCACTTTCCCCTTCCTTTTATTGATCAAATGGTAGAAAGGTTAGCTTCCCACAAATTTTTCTGCTATTTAGACGGGTATTCAGGGTTCTTTCGGATCCCTATCCACCGATGATGATCGGCCAAGACTACATTTACCCGTCCCGAGGGCGTTTTTGCGCACCGCATGAGAATGCCTTTTGGTTTGTGCAATGCCCCCGCCACCTTCCAAAGGTGTATGATGGGGATATTTTCAGAGTATATTGAGTCTATCATGGAAGTTTTTATGGATGACTTCAGTGTATACGGAAGTGATTTTTCCGATTGTCCTGTCTAACCTTGAGAAAGTGTTGCATTTGTATTGAGGTTAACCTTGTCTTTGAATCGGGAGAAGTGCCACTTCATGGTCAACGAGGGAGTTGTCCTAGGGCACTTGGTTTCTGATAGGGGAATAGAAGTTGACAAAGCAAAGGTGGAAGTGATTGACAATTACCACCTCCCGTTAATGTTAAGGGGGTGAGGAGCTTCCTTGGTCACGCCGGTTTTTATCGCCGGTTCATCAAGGATTTCTCCAAAATTGCTAAACCACTTACACAAAATTGTTGCTTAAAGATGCCCCTTTTGTGTTCATCGATGCTTGTCTTTCTCGCTTTTAACAGGTTAAAGCAGGCCTTAGTCTCTGCGCCGATCATACTGACCTCCCAACCGGGACTTGCCGTTCGAAATCATGTGTGACGCGAGTGACTACGCACTAGGAGCGGTGCTTGGCCGGAGGAAAGACAAGGCCTTGAGTGCTATTTACTATGCGAGCCGAACTCTGGATGAGGCTCAAGTGAAGTACACTACCATCGAGAAGGAGCGTTAGGCGTAGTTTATGCCTTAGAAAAGTTTCGTACTTATTTAGTTGGGTCGAAGTTCTGTTTTTACCGACCATGCAGCTACGAGGCATCTCCTTGCTAAGAAGGAGGCAAAACCACGGCTCGAGGTGGATACTCCTCCTTCAGGAGTTTGATTTGCAGATCAAAGATAAGAAAGGAGCCGAGAACGTTGAGTTTGATCACTTGTCGCGGCGATGCGACAAGAAGGGGAAGATTCTATACCCATTGATGATTCTTTTTCCGACGATAGTCTAATTCTTTGTTATATCGTCTATTGTTGACCAGGAACCTTGGTATGCAGATATAGCTAACCGTTGTCGGTGGCAAGTGCCCCGACCTTTCTCATCCCAAAAGAAGCGTTTTACGTATAACGCTAAGCGGTATACGGGATGATCCTTACTTGTTTAAGGAATGTGCAGACGGTCTCTACAGACGGTGTATTCCGCAGTGGGAGACCAAAATAGTCCTGGAAGGCTGTCACTCCTCTTCTTATGGTGGTCACCACGGTCCATCGCGCACCGTGGCTAAGGTACTTCATCTGGTTTTTTCTTGGCCTTCTTTGTTTTTCCGACGCCAAGTCTTTTGTTTCAGCTTGTGATGCTTGCCAACGATCTGGGACCATTTCAAAGAGACATGAAATGCCACAAAACGGCATCCTAGAGGTTGAGGTTTTCGATGTCTGGGGCATTGATTTCCAAGGACCGTTCCCATCCAGTAAAGGTAACAGGTACATCTTAGTAGCTGTAGACTATGTGTCAAAGTGGGTTGAAGCGATTGCTTCACCTCATTGTGACGGTAAGACCGTGATTAAAATGTTCAAAAAGATCATATTTCCCCGTTTTGGTGTCCCTAGGGTCGTCATTAGTGATGGGGGAATGCATTTTAAAGAAAAGAAACTCACTTCCATACTGTCTAGAGTTGGTGTCCAACACCGGCGTGGTTTGGGGTATCATCCCCAAACTAGTGGTCAGGTAGAGGTCTCTAATCGCGAACTGAAAGAGATCTTGTCTAAAGTAGTTTCTAAATCACGGAAAGACTGGAGTCTTAAGCTAGATGACACGTTATGGGCTTATAGAACTGCCTTTAAGACACCAATTGGTGCATCACCTTATAGGTTAGTTTATGGAAAATCGTGTCACTTACCTGTTGAGCTGGAATGTAAGGCCTGGTGGGCAATTCGTGAGCTTAATTATGATCCTAAACTGTGTGGTCAGAATCGTCTTTTGCAGCTAGATGAATTAGAAGAATTTAGGCTCAATGCCTATGATGATTCGCGCATCTACAAGGAAAAGACGAAGAGATGGCACGACAAGAGAATCTTACCTCGGGAGTTCCATGTGGGGCAAAAGGTGTTCTTTGTTCAATGCCCGGTTGAGACTATTTTCTGGCAAGTGAAGTCCCGGTGGGTGGTCCATACACGGTGACGGGTGTTACCAAATTTGGATCCGTAGAGCTTGAAGATTCCGAGGGCCATAGATTCAAGGTGAATGGCCAATATGTGAAGCATTACTATGAGGCGAGTGAAGCGGACAAGCCTGTTGAAGTTTTGCACTTCGACGAGCTCGACGCGCCAGTTACTTGATACCAGAAAGGTCGTGCGGGACCTCTTAAACCAGCGCTCTCCGGGAGGCGGCCGGTTGATTTTATTTTGAACTTTTGTTGAACTATTTGTTTTTCTTTAAGCTTTACGTTAAACTTTAGACGGAACAATTTTTGTGTTTTTCCTTGCTTTTATGCGTTTTTGGCAGATTAAAAGTACTCGATCGAAGGACTTTGTGCTCGATCGAGCACTTTCTCGACGCTGGCCGCTACTCGATCGAGGATGATGTCCTCGATCGACCAGATCCTTACTCGTGCCCGCTCGATCGAGTGGGTTGGTAGTCGATCGAGCTCTTCTAATGCATAGGCTCACTCGATCGAGCATTCCGGGCTCGATCGAGCAATTGTAACCCCCGGCTGTTTTACGTCCACACAACATTTGTTTGACTTTCTTGGACCTCCCATTTTCATGGTCGGTTTGGGGAGGTCCCGCTAATGACGTTTTGTAAGTTCCCGACTCCACTTCTCGTTTTCCTTTCAGTTTGCATTTCCTTCCCTATTTTTGGTACAATGAGGGCATTGTACGGTTTGGTTTGGGGAGGTATGCATCCATCTCTGTGTCTGCATGTTTCTTGCATTTACTGCACGTTTATTTATTTCCGCATGCATTGTTTTTTTAATTAATTCCAAAAAATCATAAAATTCAAAAAATTTTCCATATTTTCATGTTTTAAATTGAGTCGGAACGTTTGAACACTGACGCTACTTTGAATCCTTATTGGAGCCTGGCATATTCGTGACATTTAGCTGGCATGTTTGTATGCATAATCCACGAGTTTTTATTTCTCTCTTATCTGAACGAATAGACTTGATTCTTTATGTCGGCAAGCTACATTACATTCTGAGGTTAGAGCTTATTAAACTGGTGACATTCATGACCGGTTTCATTTAGAATGTGAGTAGTACTCTCTTTAAGACATGTAACATCAATTTGCATAAGCATGAGTCTAGTCTTCTTAATACCTGTATGCATTCGGTCTGTGGATGGTGACACGTGTTAGGAGAGGCAGTCCCCCTTATTTCATTCTACCCATGAGCCTCACAAAGCCAAATTGCCTTTTTGTCCTATCAACTACTGTCTATAATACTTCCTACCCTAGCTGAGCTAGTAACGAGTAGTCTTTGGAATGTTTTTATTGCAATATGGTTATTTCAGCTGATTTCAAGAGAAGGTGGAAAGATTGAAGGGAAAGAAAAAGAAAAAGAAAGAAAAAAAACGGAAAAGGTGCGAGAAAAAGAGAAAAAAAAAAGGAGACAGAAAATTCAAAAGAAAAGAAGGAAAATTCAAATGAAAGAAAAAAAATTGAGAATTGTGCATTGTTTCACACTCCAATGACTTATTTATATCCTATGGGGAGTTGACGAGTTTTGGTATTTTGTGAGGTTTAGTGCATAGTTTTGCACCGTTTAATCTTGTTGTAATGAGTACGAAGTTGGGATGCAGTCTATATTTGGATCCGTTGTTGCTAGCCTAGCTATTAACCCCACATATCCAAATTCATTTTAGCCCCTTCTTACCCATTACCTCACTAACCCAAATGTAAGTCCTCGGCACGTGTCTTGGTCATTAGTATGGTTGGAATGCTTATGTACGGTTGTAGAGACTTTATTCATGTTAATTGCATGCATGTTCTTATAGGTCGAGTTAGGTGAGTGTCTTGCTTCTTCCTATCTTTCACATATATACTCACCCTGTACCTGAATTTGAGTGACGAGCGACCCGTGAGAGTCCGACATCTTTGAATCTTGCAAGGTCGACGGTTGATAAGCTTGAAATATTAATTTAACTCGGTTGCACTTTTAATTTGCCACTTTGTCATTTTGTTGCATTAAATTGGTTCGATGGATGATTTGTAGCTGATGCGTTGGTCCCGTTCTATTGTTCACCCTTAGTCGCATTCATATTTGCTTGGGGACAAGCAAAGGTTTGGTTTGGGGAGATTTGATGCGTGTCTTTTATATAAGGTTTTACCTCATTTTTACACGCATTTTCGTGCTTTTATGTAGCATCGGCTACAAATACCCCCGAATATTCTACTTTGGTCCGTTTATTGTATTTTGCAGGAATTGACCGAAGAGGAGCTAAAACGAGCCTTAATTGTCCCATTTGTATGCATTCATGGGAAATATGGAGCCGGAGCTTAGGAATTTCACACCTAGAGTGCGCATGAGCGGAGCAAGGGAGAAACACAAGTCTTGACGCACTTATATAGCTCGATCGAGTGGCCTCTCTGCTCGATCGAATGCTTCATGCACCCATCTTTGGTCGATCGTTGGTTGGAGGAGTCGATCGAGGAAGTTCACACAGCGTGTGCTCGATCGAGTGGATGCACTAGCTCGATCGAGTGACTTGGTGTTCGATCGAGTAGTCTCTCTACTCGATCGAGGGGTTTCTCGTGTGTTTTTAGTTTAATTCCGCCTAATCTTTTGTGGGCCTTTCATAATCAGTCCATGGGTTAGGTTTAAGATGTTTTTACAAGATAAGACCGAGGAGAACATTACGTTACTCCCATCTCATTCACTACGAACATTTTCTCGCCACTTTTATCACTATCCTTTGGATTCTTCACTCTACTTGTTATTCAATTCGGTATTATCAATTTATTTCTTAATCGTTTTTCTTGTTCTTATTGTTCTTATTTCCTTTCCCCTCTTGATTTATATTTGTTCAATCATCTCTTTAGATTTTTCATCATGTTTAGTTTTAATTGTTCGATTGTTATGATTGTTACCCCCATAATTATGAGTAGCTAATTTCCCATGCTAAGACTATAGGGGATCCATGATTTGAAGGGAGAGTAATCAATTCATCGGGTTAATGCTAGTATCGCCATGTTGTTAAAATGCTACATATAATTGTAATTGCCTAATTGAGTCGACGCAATTAGACCCTTATTCTTAGTGGACCTTGACCTGGACCGAAAGGTTGGAAGGGGGAGACTAGTAGCGAACAATAGAGTATTGCAGCGAGGACGAAAGTTAAACTGTTTACACTTTAGGGTGAATTAAGGACCGAAAGGTGACGTTCGCTACCCCTTGGACTGTATTGCATTAACCTGGGACCTAGATTACTCGACCGGACGATTGTGGTGAACCGCTTGTCTTAGCTATTCCCTTTTATCTGTTAAATCCCTTTTCCTTTATTTCTCTTTGCTTTGCTCTCTTTAGTTTAGAAATCACAAATTATAAACCCCACTTTGGTTACTTAGACGAACTTGAGTTTAGCCGACAAATTCCTACCTCTCTGTGGATTCGACCCGACTTCCCTAGCTATATTAGTTAGTTGGCCAGTTGGTTATTTTTGACAGGTACGCGACAGACGTGTCAGGACCGTTGGTGATTAGGTCCGAAGTAGCGCAAGAGCGTCCGGCTCGAGGTCGTGACAAGAAATATGACAAGAATGACAAGGGCAAAGGGAAGATGGAAGAATAGCCCGAGTCTTTATTTATTATTTATTATTATTATTATTATTATTATTGTAATAAAAAGGTGGGGTTTTTAGAATCCTATCCTATTTTTATTTTTATTATGTAGCGTACTATTACTAGAAAATGAATGAAACAAAAAAGGTTAAATGGTTATGAAACCGTTGTGATTTTCTATTTATTATTCTTGTCGAATTCCAAATGCAATGCAAATGTCCTTCTATTTACATTTAAAAAATAATGGGTTGTATCCTGCGAAGGATTGCCTACGTATTCATTAAAAAATGAAATCAAACCCTTGCGCGTAGTTCGAGTAAATGTAAAAGAATAATTGTTCTAAGCAAGAGCTTGTAATGAACTTTAGAAAATAAGCATGAGCTTTTGCTTACTCTGAAGGTGCAGTTTAGTTTATTTGATGATATGAGGATGACAAACTTGTCAAAGTGCAAGAGCAAAGTGACATTAGCTTATTTCAGCTTGGCCAGGGGCCGTTTATTTAGTGCCACAAGAGCGACACATGAGGTTACGCGAGGCGCGTTTTTGTTCCTATTCTAGGCATAGTACCGTTTTAGTTGGTCAAGGTTTGTTGGGTTGGAAAACTCATTCCCGTCTAGGTCTGTGATTCTAACGGCACCCCTTGGAAGTATGGACTTGACTAGAAATGGCCCGGCCCAATTAGGTTTGAATTTTCCCCGTGGGTCAACAGGTAAAAGAGCTCTAACCGATTTGAGTACTAAGTCTCCTTCTTTGATGTTCCTTGGCTTAACCCTTTTGTTGAAAGCTCGTTTGATACGTGCTTGATATGTTTGGACATTATGCAAGGCGCGTAGCCTACGTTCATCTAGGAGGATGAGTTCTTCATATCTATCCCTCTTCCAATCGGCTTCTGGGATTTGACTTTCGAGTAGAATACGCAAGGATGGTATCTCTAGCTCGACTGGTTGTACAACTTCCATGCCGTAGGTCAAATAGAAAGGGGTAGCCCCAGTGGGCATCCTAACAGATGTACGATATCCCCACAAAGTAAAGGGTATCTTGCTTGGCCAATCTCGATAGTTGTCAATCATTTTCTTGAGAATTGTGATAACGTTCTTGTTTGCTGCCTCTACCGCACCGTTAGTCTGTGGTCTATAGGGCGAAGAGTGGTGATGCCTAATTTTGTACTTGGCTAGCAATTGCTCAGTCTCAGCTTGGAAATGTGATCCATTATCACTAATGATCTCATGTGGGCAACCGTATCGACAGATGATGTTGTTTTGTATGAACTTTGCCACATTTTTAGCCGTGAGACTAGTGTAGGAAGCTGCTTCTACCCATTTGGTGAAATAGTCGATTACCACTAGAATGAAACAGTGACCTCCTATTCCGGCTGGGGTTATCTTCCCGATTATGTCAATTCCCCAGGCAGAAAATGGCCAAGGAGATGTCATCGTATTGAGTAATGAAGGAGGGACGTGTTGTACATTCCCGAAGATTTGGCAATTGTGGCAATGTCTTACGTATTTGATGCAATCGGATTCCATTGTGGTCCAATAGTATCCCAAACGCGTGATCTTCTTTGCCATCATGGGCCCACTCATGTGAGGACCGCATTCTCCATCGTGGACTTCTTCCATCACTTTCTGCGCCTATGAATGATCAAGGTAACGTAGGATTACACCAAGAGGTGTTCTTTTGTATAACTCTCCTAGCATGAGAACGTATTAGGAAGCTAACAGGCGTATAGCTCGTTGTCCTCTTTTTTCCATATCGGGTGGATAGGTACCATTGAGCTTGAAATTCAGGATTGTTTGGAACCAGGGTTCCTGTGCGATTTCCTCTTCATCGTTGATTTGGTGTACATAAGCTGGTTCTGACCGTCGTGCGATGCATAAAGGCATTTTCTCCATGTCATATGGCATATTAATCAAAGATGCGAGTTTTGCAAGAGCTTCTGCAAATTGATTTTCTTCCCGAGGTAGGTGTAGATATGTCACGTGATCAAAGAATTGGGCAACTTGGTCTATTCTGGCTTGATAAGGTGCTAGGCTTTCGCTTCGAATTTTCCATGATCCCGTAACTTGATTGATGATCAGGGATGAATCCCCATGTACTCGGAGTTTCTTAATGCCTAAGCCCACTGCCGCTTGTAGTCCAATGAGACAGGCTTCATATTCTGCAGCGTTATTTGTCACCTCGAAGTCGAGTTTGACAGAGATTGGTGTATGCTCGTCTTCAGGAGAAATGAGCAACACTCCTATTCCAAATCCTCTTAAATTGGATGCTCCATCAAAGTAAAGGTCCCAGGAGTCTACATCAGTTTGGAGTATATCCTCGTCTGGAAATGACCAAGTATCTATTGTTTGTGCATCATTGATGGGATTTTCTGCGAAGAATTCGGCAACGGCGCGACCTTTTATAACTTTCAGAGGCACGTATTTGAGGTCGAATTCTGAGAGCATCAAAGTCCATCTTGCTAGGCGTCCGTTGAGGATGGGATTCTCGAAGAGGTATTTGACTGGACCCATTTTGGAGTATATTTTGACGGAATAGCTAAGCATGTAATGGCGTAGCTTCTTCGTTGCCCGCACAAGAGCGAGGCATGTCTTTTCGAGTTGTGAGTATTTACACTCGTACTCCAAGAACTTCTTACTAAGGTAGTAGATAGCCCTTTCTTCACTTCCTACAGTTTGAGCTAGCATGGCACCCATGGTTGTTTCGGTTACTGTGAGATATAAAACAAGAGGTTGATCTCGTTGAGGTGGCATGAGCACTGGTGGTTTAGCCAATATCTCTTTGATTCGGTCAAATGCCTTTTGACAATCATCATCCCACATGGTGTGGTCCGTTTTCTTGAGCTTCTTGAAGATAGGCTCACAAATCATGGTGAGTTTCGATATGAATCGACTTATATATTGCACTTTTCCCAGGAATCCTCTGACTTCTTTTTCTGTTTGAGGTTGTGGCATTTCTATCAGAGCCTTGATCTTGGAAGGGTCTATTTCTATACCTCGTTGGCTAACGACGTATCCCAGGAGTTTGCCAGACGTTACTTCGAATGTGCATTTCTGAGGATTGAGCCTCATGTTGTACTTTCGTAGCCTTGCGAAAAACTTGCGAAGGTTCGCAATATGCCCCTCTCTATCCTTTGATTTGACAATCATGTCGTCTACGTATACCTCAACTTCTTTGTGCATCATGTCATGTAAGAGTGTAGTTGCGGTGCGTTGATATGTAGCTCCGGCGTTGATCAACCCAAACGGCATGACCGTATAGCAATAGGTTCCCCATTGAGTGACAAAGGCGGTCTTATGCATGTCTTCTATAGCCATCTTGATTTGGTTATATCCCGCATACCCATCCATGAAGGATAGTAATGCGTGGTCTGCAGTATTGTCCACCAATATGTCGATGTGTGGTAGAGGGAAGTCATCTTTAGGACTTTCTTTGTTTAAGTCCCTGAAATCAACACAAACGCGGATTCTCCCATCCTTTTTGGGTACGGGTACTATGTTGGCTACCCAGTCAGAATACTGGGAAACTTTGATGAACCCGGCTTTGAATTGCTTATCGACTTCTTCCTTAATCTTGAGAGCCCATTCCGTTCTCATCCGTCGAAGCTTCATTTTGGGTTTGAAAACTGGCTTAATCGGGATTCTATGTTCGGCGATATCCCTGTCGATCCTTGGCCTGTCTTTGTAGGACCAAGCGAAAACGTCTTTGAACTCGTTTAGGAGGTCTATGAAATCGGCCCTTTCGGTAGAGCTCAAGGTAGTCCCTATCCTAAGTTCTTGGGGTTCTAGTTCGGTTCCTACATTGATGGGTTCGGTGTCCTCTATTACTGGTCCCCCTTCCCTTTCTTGTAGTATTTCTTTGGCTATGTAGGGAGGTATTTCGATTGAGTCTGGGTCTTGGTCATCCTCATTATCATCGTAAACAGAATTGCACTCAAGATAACACCAAGAGTAAGCAGAACCTGATTTATTCATATTAAAGTTTGAGAAAAGTTAAAACAAAGAAGCCATCGATCGTGGTCGGTGGCGGCAAAGGGACGATGGTTGGGACATTTCCGAACTCGTGACTACTCGAGGCTAAACGAGGAGAAACAAAGGGAATGGGGATGACGACAGGAGGAGACTCCCTAGTGACTTCTCTAGACTCCGACTCCGACTCGAACTCATCGTCTTCTGGTTCTCCTTTGAACATCTCTCCTTCTCCATTGGTGAGCTTGAAGAGTCTTCCTTGATTGTTGGTCCACTTGATTGATTTTCTCCATCCTTCTGCGACTTGCGTTAGTTTCGTGATTAACGCGGTGGGGTTGAAGCGATCATCTTGAAGTATCATGGTAATTATCTCATCCTGCGCGGCTCTAACAAATCGATCTTCTCCGAACAAAAGACTAACAGTTTGTTCGTCTAAGCAAGGTGCTTGACGGGTTTTGACGGTAGGAACCGTTTCTGGAGGGATGAAGTAGCAATCGTGAAAGATCTCGATCCCGGCTAGCTTCCTCTCGAGATAATGCCAAGGCTCGGGAAATCCGTGAAAGAGTTCTAGACTTCCTTCTTTAACAAAGTACCCGTTTAGGGTAGGGAGATAGGGTCGCATTTGGACTCCTACATACTTACGGTTTTGAACTTGAGCGAGCATCTCGAGAACCTCCTCTTTAGTGGGTTTGTACCCTAGTCCAAGTGGTATTCTCTTTGAGTTGCCTTCCTTATATGGTGCGAAGGTGTTTCTTCGAATAGGGTTCAAAGGCATTCCAGGGAAGTATCCCTGGGTTTTGAGTATGTGGTTGACCACCAAGTTGGAGTAGGGATCATAGTATAA
Organism: Silene latifolia; assembly: GCF_048544455.1. Classification (NCBI taxonomy): domain Eukaryota; kingdom Viridiplantae; phylum Streptophyta; class Magnoliopsida; order Caryophyllales; family Caryophyllaceae; genus Silene; species Silene latifolia. Next base: position 3,996,804 of record NW_027413640.1, on the reverse strand, counting down.
GGGTGCCAATTCGCTTTCTATGACACTTATGCTTTGGAAGCCCCCAAGTTCATATACTGGATCGGCAAGGACTTGATTATTCGACTTCTTTTCGATTATTGCTTTGATGGGTGACGAAGTGATCGTCACCACTTTGCCATTTAGTGGGATCTTGATCTTTTGATGAAGGGAGGATGTCACCGCTTTGGAAGCGTGGATCCAAGGTCTTCCTAGGAGTATGTTGAAGGAAGCTTCGATGTCCACTATTTGGAAGTTAACCTTTCTCTCAATTGGCCTTGTGGCTATGGTTAGGTTAGCAAGTCCTACCACTTTTCGTCGTGTACCATCATATGCGCAAACACCTTGATTGGTAGGGGTCCAATCCGACTCTTTCATGCCTAATTTGTATGCCGTTTTGAGGGGTATGACGTTGACTGCAGAACCATCATCTACCAAGGTCATTGGCACGTTCTTATTTAGACAAATGACAGTGATGTAAAGAGCTAAGTTGTGACTAGCGCCAAAAGGTGGCAAATCTTCGTCTGAGAAAGTAATAGGATTACTTAGCTTCGGTGATTCTTGGAAGACCAAGTTGACTACATCTTCGGGTGTCGAGTTATGTGCTACATTTAGTTTGGCCAAAGCTTGCAGTAAAGCTTGGCGATGTGGGAATGAGCTTGCTACTAATTGCCAGACTGAAAGATCAGCCTTTGTCTTCTATAATTGCTTGAGCAAATGGTCAGTGGAGTCATCTTCGTTATCATTTGGTGTGACAACGTTGGTTGGACCATTTTGAGTAGTGCTTTGATATGGACGTCCTGAACGAGTTAGGTGGTCCACATCTTGGTCTTCACCATTTTGGACTATTTCCTTGACTAGGGAGTTTTCGATGAGGTACTCGTCTTCATCATCATCGGCCCAAACTCCATTGATTGTAGCTAGTTCCTTCATTCTCATGTGATACCCGTCGTTGTGAGTACCAAAAATAATATTTATATTTCCTATTAAAACTAACCTAGGCTAGTGGTAACAGGGTCGAACCACAAGGAGGCGAATGTAATTAATAATTGTCTAATTCTAGTCTAAGGTAACGAATGTGGGGGTTGAATTGATTTGGTCTATAGCTAAAGGCAAAAAAGATAATAAACTAAATAGACGGATAAAACAAATATTAAAAAGGGGTGCAAGGATGGTCGGTTCACTATAGTTTCGGTGGCAGCAAACTAGGTAGGTCTAAAACAATCACATGAGACGGGAAAATAAGAGGTCCTCTCGGTCCACTCTCACAGGTAGCATCTTTCGATCTCGCTACAGGTCCCTAATATCACTAACACTGACTTTCGTCCTGAAAAGTGCGATACCTATCTTTCGATCTCAGCAAAGTTTAGTCATTTTAATTGGTAGTCTAATAACCTTCCCTATCTTTCGATCTAATGGGTCAGTCAATTACTAAGCATTCAACTAGTCGCATGCATTCGATTCTTTGAACGAAACAATTAAAACAATTAAAACGTAATAAAGCTCACGAGGTCAGTCGATCGACCGGGTAGGGTGGTCGATCGACCAACACGCGATTAGGGCTCCCTAATTCTAATGCCGCCTACACTATAATTCCCCTACATCCTAGCACAATTAATTTAGCTACTCATGCTAGAAATAACTACAACAATAAAATTGACTAAATAATCTACTGAATTCATGCTTAAACTGATTAAATGAACGATTAACATAAAACAATAAATTGGCTTCAGGAGATCTAACTTGGCAATTCTATACTACGAATGAAAACAATAAACGAAATATCAGAACAGAAGAATACCGCGTATAGGAATTGTAGAGGAAAGATCAAACCTGATTTCAAAAGTAAACTTTATTGATGAAAGAATAAACTAAAACTAATCTATTGAATTGTATGTATAGAACTTGATGAATAAAACTGGATGCCAAAACTGAAACCTAAAGCTACGTTATATAGGAATATAACGTCACACTTATTCCTAAACCTAAGAATACATTGGGCTTTCTAATTCTCGATCTTTTATTTTGCGTCAGACCCGTTGTTCAGTCGATCGACCATCAGCATCAGTCGATCGACCAACTTGCGTTGCACAGGAGCTTCTGTATGTCGTGCTCTGGTCGATCGACCATGTAGGTCAGTCGATCGACCAAAGTGCCGTATCTGCACTGCATTCTGTCGATTCCTGCAGCGCGCACCGATATTAAAACAGCTGCCATTTCTTCGTTACTTGGTCAAATCAGGCGTTCTACGCGGCGTTGGAAAGCTAAGAGGATAAGCTTTCACCTCCAATTAGAATCACTCGATTATAATCTCTAGAACTCGAGATATTGCCATCTGAATCAGGCTGCAATAATGTGAAGTGCTTCTTTGCATGTTAAACTCGTACGCACCCATGCTTTTGCTATCTTTAGGCCTTGAAACGCGCACCAAGCTCATTCCTCGAGTCACTACTCCATGTCAAATGCAATACTAAGTACTTAGGGACGGATTTGGCTCGACTTCTACTCATTTCCGCATAAATCTACAATATTACATAAAAATACGAAAGTAGACAAAATGGGGCAAATAGTAGCATAAACTACATAAATGAGCTCTGAAATGCGTGTAAAATAGGGCGTAAAACGTCATATAAAAGACACGCATCATCATGATTTCATCTTCTAGTCGTATGATTTGGTCGACTAGTTTATCAACCACGGCGACTATTTCTTGCATAGTAGCGTTTTGAGAGAAGATTAGTGGCACATGCTCCTTGGGTGTTGCGTTGGGATCACGTAAAGTTGTCACCACATTTTATAATTCCCAAACTTGTCTATCCACACTCCTTGCCCATGTGATGAAGTCGGAAATGGTAGGGGAGATAGTAGAGTAGAACCCTTCATTCTTGATTGCATGGATTTCATCTTCAATTGGAGAAATGAGGTGTGAACAATCTAAGGTAGATTCGTCACTTGTAATCACTAGAACTCCAAGAGGATTATGAGTGTTGTTGGGTTTACCTCCCAGCGGTATTGGTAATCGACCATCTTCAATCATGTCTTGAAGCACATTTTTCAATTTGTAGCATTTTTCTGTGTCATGCCCCTTGCCCCTATGGTATTCACAGTACGAGTTCTCATCCCAGAATTTGGATTTCTTTTCAGGTTCGGGAGTAGGTCCAATGGGTTGGAGTTTGCCTTGTTTCATTAACCTTTTAAGAGCGTTGGAGTAAGTATCCCCAAGATTTGTGAATTTCCTTGGTGGGGTACTTTTCTTGGATGGCTCGAGAAGGTTAACTTCATCAGTCTTGCTAGTGGAGCCGTAAGAACGACTTGTTGAGCCTTGATATCCTCGACCTACCGTTTTGGACAAGAGCCCTTTACGGATGTCATCTTCAATCCTTGTCCCCAGTACGGTTAAGTCCTTGAAAGTTTTGATGTTTTGGTATCTCAAATGATTGGCATAAATGGGTTTGAGATTGTCCACGAACTTCTCCACAAGGGTAGCCTCATCCGGGCGTTCAACTAGTTGGGTACTAGTCTTCCTCCACCTACTTAGGAAGTCGGTGAATCCTTCTTTGTCATTTTGGGTAAGAACCTCTAGAGTGCGCATGTTAACTTGGATCTCGGCATTATCCGCATATTGCCTAGCAAACTCGATCGCGGCATCTTCCCAAGTAGCGATCTTCTTGTGTTCTAAAGAGTAGAACCATTGCTTTGGGATGGTGTCAATAGATGAAGGAAAGATCCTTAAGAACATCTCGGGTTTGATGCCTTTGATAGACATGTAATCCTTGAAGGCACGGATGTGGTTCAAAGGGTTCTCGTGCCCCTTGAATTTAGGGATATCGGTCATATTGAAGTTGGTTGGCAATTTGGAATTGACGGCCTCATACTTACGATTATTCTCCCTATAAATTTCATCCCCTTTAAGGTACATCAATTGCTCCTCTAAGTATTGGAGTCATTTCTCGGCTATAGTCGGTCCCATGGGAGGATTTTCGTCCTTGGATTCATCCGCGTAGTCGCCCACTACTTCACTCTCGTGAGGAGGCAATCTCCCCTCTACGGCATAGATCTGTCCCTCGATGGTGTCAAGGCGATCATACACTTGGTCTTGAGTGACTTGGATTTGGGCTAGCGCGGCTAGGATTCGATCATTACCATCTTGAAGTTGGTGGAGGTTTGTTTATTTGGTTCAGGCATCTTGAAAATCGGATAAGAGATCGATGACGAATCAAAACACGATCGACCATTCTAACACACTTGCTAAAAGAAGAAATGTTTTGACTCGTGAAGTGGGTGTGTGCCACTTGTGTTGAGTGAGCTTTGAAGAAAGGACAAAATTTTGAAAATGTGTATCCTAGTCAACTATAGTGTAGTTGTAGGAGTGGACTCGAAGTGAGGTTTTGAAATGGGCTTGTGGCCCGAACTTTGACTCGACAAACGGACAGAGTTTTGACTGGGTTTTGCACTAATCCAATGGCCTTTTCGAAATTTTGATTAAAAAAGGGTTTTGATTTTTGCAAAAATCGTCATGGTTTAGTTTAAAAATGGTGATCACGTAAAGTACAAACATTTATACAAGCATTATAACGGGATGCTGAGTGCATTTCAAAGGGTTTTTGGTTTAAAGGGTGGGTTGCCATACCGAACCATCAAACCCGAAGTCTGTGGAGAGGCTCGTACCAAACAAGAGTAAGGCCGATTCCTAGTCCATTTCCTCAAGTAGTAAAGGCCCTTGATACAAACAAGAGTAAGCATCATGGTATAGATGACGTCAATCGCTATCCATCCTTAGGCCCAAATAAGAATTAGGACCGTTTAGACGGGACGATTGGTCGAATGGGTTGGGTTGGGCCTAGGAAGGCCGAATAAAACGGTCTAGGAAGACCGAGTTATGAAAACCAATAATTGTCTTGTATAAACTATTCCCTAACCTTGTTCAAGTTTCACCCTTGGCTACACGTAAGTGTATTATCCCCAGCGGAGTCGCCAAACTATGGACAGTGGGGGGCCCACGGGGGCGCTTGGGAGGAAGAGAACAAGCGTTTGCATTTTTGTTGGAGTCGCCACCAATTTTTATGGGAAATTGGAACCGTTCGAATACCTCGTGTCATGTCAAGACACAAAGTAGAGACATAAACACCAAGAACTCGTTACCCTTAGCATTCTATGTCTAGAATGACTCTCGTGGATGCCAATGAACACGGATGTTCACAGAGATCTGGAGTAAGGGGTGAGGGTATGTATTAGGAAGCTCTTTTGATCGAACACCTAATCCCGCTCGCCTCGATAGCGGCCTCTACTAATGATTAGGGAAATTATTCATACTCGATATATCGTCGATTATATGCATGCAATGCAACATCCAAGTTTTAATCCTAACATGTGAGAATTAGGCTAAGTCGGTTGACACGTAATTAGCACGCAATTAATGTCGAGGTAGGATTTAATGTTCAATTACATGTGAAAACATACAAATCATACAAGAAATAAGATGAATACAATAAAGAAAATTACAATAATGAAAATTACAATAATTACAATGGATTGGGCGATTTATGTCGAAAATACCTTCAAAACGGATAATTTGGAAAAAACGAATAAAAGAATGAACCAAAAGAATTAACGAAGGAGTCAGAACGTGATAATACGGATAATAGTTAATTATATGTAAGCTAATAAACTAGGTCAGGCAACAACGGAGTTCAGAGACATAAATCATCCTGGAACAGGCGCAGCAGAGCTGCGCCCTCTGCAAGAGGCGCAGCAGTCACTGCGTCTGTTCCAAGGGTGAGTTCTGGCTGTGAAGCCGGAACTGCAAATCGTTAATGTGAATTGGTGATTTTACTGGATTAATTAACATATTTACTGGGATGAAAGTGATTAACATGTTATTTACATGTGATTAATGGTCATAAAAGGCAATAAACATAGATGAGACGAATATGGATGAAAGACGGATTATTTACATGAACGAATGATTGATTAGTGACATGGGTGAATGAAATAAACTAAACATGACGAATTGATGACAAATTAATGACGAACATGCGACAAAAGACAGATGGAAATATATCAAAGGATCGAATTCCAGAAACCCAATATGGATGAATCGAATTTCTACAACCCGGATTGAATTTAATGACAAAAACCCGCAAATATGAGATTATAAGAGATTTAAGTCGGATTTATGATGGATAAAACATGTTAATGATGATGAATAATATACATGCGAAATTATTATGTTATTGTGTCAAAGAATTAAAGAAACAAAACGAAAACAAACGAAAGACGAACGAATTACAGAGGACGACGACAGAAGAAAGGAAGCAGGAACTGCGGCAGCCTCACGAAGAGGCGCAGCAGGAACTGCGCTCCTTCGAAGAGGCGCAGCAGTTGTTGCGTCCTTTCTCGACGGTTTGTCTTCTGGAAATCCGTAAAAAGAGGTTTTAAAGCACGGTTTTAGAAATCGGTTTTAAAAGATGTTTTCGACATAAACCTTACATTAATGATACAAAAATTAAATAACAATAAATAAATAGAGAGTTACACCCTCAGACTTACATGTTTGACGAAACGAGAAGGACTAAGTTATCGATTAGTGATGCTCGACTCGAACTATAATGCAAATATAAAATTGCCCTCGTAAGAGGAAAACGATTAGATTAATTAAGTTGATTGATTGTGGAGTTGGTCAAATTGGTCGGTCATGCAAACGAGGCTGGTACTCAGAAGGATCCCAGCTTACGTGGTCGAATGTTCAAGCACGTAGACGCCAAAAAGTAAGAACAAAGGTCTAGAATGCAAAGGGAGAAGAGAAGGGCGGACACTTGCGTGAGAAATATGAGGAGTGAAGGCTCCTATTTATACTAATCACGTCAAGGAATTAGGGTTTCGGAGAGTCTTTGGAAGTGAATCTCGGAAAGATATAAAAAAGATACGAAAATTACGCAGAAAAGGACCTGGGAAGAGGCGCAGCGATCATGCGTCTCTTGGAAGAGGCGCAGACTTTTGCGTCGTCTTCTCAAGTGGTTTCCTCCTGCGGAAGAAAGATTTCCGTGTTTGAGTTATAGAAAGACGGAATAATTTGGTTTTCCTTAATATTTTGTGTGAATATTACGGGAAATTGTTTACCAAAGAATAAAATATTGTGAAATATTTATAAAATATGGAATAGAAATATCCGGAACATTCCAGAACATTCTGACTCGGGATTTAACGGTTATCAGAAAATGAAGACAGTTTTAGGCCCGGACTCCAAATGTACTCTAATTACTGTCAAAACGACCGTATCGGCGCGTAGATGACAACTAAGAGGTAGACATCAGTATTTGAGCAATCACTTGACGATAAACTTACGAACTGTCACAAATCGTTCCGCGTAACAAACATGCAGCCCAATCATCACCGGGTGGTTTGCGAGAGGTGCAGAAATGAGGTATCTACAGAGCCCCCACTTTAACTGGGGCTTGGACAAGGCGAAAGTCAAAGTATAGCCATCAGGTCAATCGAAGATTACAACCTGACGACTATGGCGACGCGATGCGGCTCAAGGGGTCTTAGCCAAGGACCTGTCGTCGGGAACATTTTAGAGTCTGTCGACTATCGGGGAGGGTCGTTTAAAGTCCATTAGACTACATAAGGAGGCTCGCCAGCCATAAGAAGAGACCATACCTGAGACTTCCGGACGAAACGGGACTGAAGGTGCTTCGGCGAAACTCCTGGGCATGAAGATAACTTGGTGTCTGAAGGATTATAAGGAAATAATGAGGAAAGACAGCAGGACACAGTCGGGAACTGCTGGGAGAAATCTGTTCGTGTTCAGCTTCGAACAAACTTCGGAAGAAATAGGGGTTGATGTTGATCTCCATGTCTCGAGAGGGAAAGTCTATCCGCTTACTCTCGTTGGGGAACATAATCGGGAATTAATCTCCATGTCTCGAAAGGGAAAGTCTATCCGCTTATTCTCGTTGGGGAAATATAATGAAGGCGTGTCGAAACACCTGTAAAGAAATAACTGCTCGTTGTGACAAGTAAGGGTCTTAGAAGCGATAAATAACGTGTAATAGTCTGCTGCTGGCTTAGAAATGCGGGCCGGAACGAGAGATAATCGCAAAACGGACCAAAAGGATAAAATAGCATTGGGGAAGAGGCGCACCAAAGATGGGCCCACAAATAACGAACTCATAACGAATTTTTGAAAACTCATATGGAGGGAACACCAGGAAGAGGCGCAGCAAGAGATGCGTCTATTGGAATAGGCGCAACGCCTGCTGCGTCTGTTCCTAAGGGTGTATTTTCTGCGTAAAAACGCGATAAACAGAGGGATTATTTCATTTGTTCGAAACACCAATTCCTCGTTTTCTCTCTCAAATCTTAACCATTTCCGCCAAGGTTTGATCCAAAAGCTTGCATTAATCATAAATAATCGAGGTATGTGTCTCATTCTTGCATTAATATTCTGTATTTGCTCAATTTTGGATCGAAAAAATTAGGGTGTATGACCCAATTAATGGAAAATTTGGAGCTTTTCCCCCAAATGCATTTGCCTTGTGAAATTGGTATTAGAAACGGATAATTGGTAATATAAGGAACATGACCATGTATTTGTTTCGAATTTTCGTTGAGTTTTGAGCATTTGAGTGAATTTGAGACGGTTTCATAGCTAAACCGTAAATTGCTTCGAAAATAGCCTTAGGATTGCCCATTTGCGATGAAACTTGATATTTGGGATCCATGGATGATGGGTAAACTTCCTAACATCTCGGAATTTTGGTTTGTGACAGCTTTTTCAGGACACTTTTCTTGGGCATAATCGTTGTTATAACGAAATGCTGCCGAAATTTCGACTCGAACCCATGAAATAGGCTTCAAATTAGGCTTGACTTGACCCTAATTACCACATGAGTGATCGGGTTTGTGAGAATATGGCCAAAGATGGCGAGAAAAGAGCAATTTCAGGGCTTCCGAAGGCTCGAAAATCCCTTAACCAAGGCTCGCCGTCACGTGACGCGGCCTAAATTTGCTTTAATGTTGTAGGTGATGAGGCTTCTACTTCTGGGAGGACTCCCATGGAGATAGACGCTGCTGTTGTCGAGGAGGCTTTGGAGCAGGCCTTCACCGCTGCGGTGATGGCTGCTGGGGACGAGGTCCATGAGGAGGAGGTTGTTGAGGAGGAGGAGGCCCCGAGACGGACAACGTTGGACGAGGAGGTCGTCAGCTGAGGGGAGCTCCCACGTGGGCTGAGACCTGGGAGAGTAGGCACCTGCTGTGGGCTGCAGAGGGTCACCTGTCCTACAGGACGGTGAAGAGCTTGGTAAATAGGAATTCACTACTCCTCACTCATCTTCTTTTATTTATTTGTTCATATCTCTTCCAATTTTCATTCAAAAACTAAAGATAGCTTTTGTTTCAAATCATAATAGGACGCCGGGAACATCATGTCGTTCTCGGGTTACACGACAGCTATGGAGTGCTACGAGCGGCTGTCGGCGGAGGAGCGCGCCATGATCGAGCGTGGAGTGTTCGGTGCCTTGGTGCAGGCTTGGAGGGATATCGCGAAGAGGAAGTTGCGGGCTAACCTTAGCCTGGTCCGCGCTTTCTTGGACCGATTCTAGGATACGACTTCCACGTTTCACATGCCTTTTGGTGAGGTGGGAGTCACTCTGGAGGACTACGACATGATTTCTGGTCTGCCGTGTGGGTCTGAGGCTGTGGAGTGGTCGTAGACTGCTATGAGGGTGGACTCGGCCGAGGCTAGGAGGTTGATCGGCTGGAACTTGTCGCCGAAGGCCGTCACAGTGCCGGGTTTGGTGCCCAGCTCCTACGTTCGAGACTACTTTGCGGGAAAGATCTCGGCGCTGGTGACGATTGATGAGAGGGAGACGGCTCCTCCTCCCTGTACAGCTGAGCAGAGGGCTCGTTTGTGGCTGTGGTGGTTTCTGCCTTGGATTTACCTCGGAGACAAGGGAAAGAGGCTGTCGACGAAGCTTCTTCCCTTCCTTTTTGACCTGAAATCCCTAGGGCGTTGGGACTGGGTCACTACTGGTTTTGCGGTCCTTATCCGCTTCATGAGGGCCATGGTTCGTCCGGAGTTGATGGAGAAGGGGACTTCTCCTGGCGCTGTCGGACCTGGACTACTGTTGGAGGTATGAACCTTCATTTAGACCAAAATCAATTCCTTTCTTTATCAAATCACGAAAGATCGTTATTAACTATCTTGCTTCACAGGCGTGGGTGTACTCCTACTTTCCGGGCCTTGCGCCCAAGAGGACGGAGCCGCTGGAGAGAGCCTATCCCGTGGTGAGGGATTGGGTGATGTGCAGGACGAACAGCAAGCGTTCTTCTCACGGTGTCTACCGGCGGGACGTGAACGCTCTTCAGCTAGACAGCGTAAGCATCTCACTTATATTCATTTCCTTCTATATTGCTTTTAAATTGATCATAAGAATGATTCCTTTGTTTATCTTGTCCCAGTGGGTGCCCAGGCCTTGGGCGGAGTACGCTGGAGCACCTCCTTTTGTGGCTGAGATCCTTTGACCTAGGAGCTCGAGCTGGCTACTGTTGAGGACGTCGATGGGTCCTGTGTGGTACTTGGGCGAGCGTTTGGCTCGTTAGTGCTCTCGAGACGTGCTGACGGTTCCCATCGATCCTCCTAGGACGATGTTCAGGGAGTCTTCTGAGGTAGAGAGGGAGGCTGACTTGGCTGGCATCGTTGGTGACGCCCTCCTTCTTCCTGGCGAGGACTACTCAGCGTTCCTCTACGGGAGGTTGGCGTACTGGCCGGTAGTGGTGAGCATCTTTATTCTTCTTCTTTACTTGATTTTAAAACTACGATGAAAGATCATCGGTTAATGAGAAACATTTGGTTTTGCAGGAGGTTGAGGCGGCGGGCATCGAGCCCCCAGAGTACCCCGAGAGCCTCGAGTACACTGACGCGACTGGGAGGACGACGATCTCCGAGCTACGTGACTTTGACGTGGCTGTGACGGATGCTGGTCTGGACGACTGGCAGCATCTGATTCGGAGGGTGAGCCTCTAACTTTGCATAATTTTTGTGTAGGAACACATTTGATTGAGTTTGTTCAATTATTGAGAACTTCTTTTTGAAAATGCAGGTTGCGCCGTCTCGGTTCGTGGCGTTATGGAGGGTGGCCAACCGGCTGCGAGCTACTGCCGTCGAGGCACTTGTTGGCGCACGAGGCCGTCAGGTATGAACCTTATGCCTGTTTCATTTTGAATTTTGATTTTCCAAATTTTCTTGTAATTGCTTGAAATGATTGACATGAGCCAATTTTGTTGTTTACAGGGGGACTGCGAGCTGGAGCGAGAGTTGGCTCAGTCTTGGGAGGAGACTGCTCGCTTGTTGAGGGAGCTCGAGGTTCGAGACGCCCAGATTGCTGCTCTTGCGGCCAGAGTTGCGGAGCTGGAGGGCGACCAGCAGTAGTTTTGTGCAGTTTTTGTTTGTTTGTTGGCCGTATTTTGCACATTTATACATTTTGGACCTTTATTTTGAACATTCCGGACTTTGTTTGGGGCTTGAGCCCCCATTTTGTTGTACATTTCCCTTTTTGATTGTATATAAGATGGCCTGAGTGCCTTTGCTGCTGGGTTGTGTTGCTTGTAGCTGCAGGTTAGTTTTGAACAGGTTTGGTAGATGACGGTTTATGCCGTCATGCTGCCGAAATTTACATAGAAATCACGCAAAACATACGTTTGTATATACACATAGCCTGAATTAGCGCGAAACGAATGACTCAAAAGCACGCAAAAATGAAAAAGAAAATGCAAAAATTTTGCCGGAAATGACCGGACGGTAGGGAGGGTTACCCCTAAAAAAAAAGAAAAAAATAGAAACCTATAAGTTAGAAATGAAATGAAAAAAGAAATGAAAGAAATATGTAAATGAAATAAATATATGAATTTTGAAATGAATTAAATTATAATGAAAATTATTTCCTAAAAAAATGAATTAAAATGAAAATTATTTCCTAAAATAAATTACACAAGTGTGGTAAAATGACGAAAATGTTGATATCGTCTCGAAATGCGTGCCCGCGGAACTAGGAAACACGAAATATGGTAATTTCCACGTGTTTACCAGACTAATAACCCGTAAGAATAGGAAATTATTCGTCGAGGAATTAAGAAAGATCCAACGCGGAAAATCACAGAAGTTAAGCTAAGGATGAGGCGCAGCACGAGCTGCGTCCCTTTGAAGAGGCGCAGCAGGTGCTGCGCCTGTTCCCAGGTGTTTCTGTTCTGGCGGATTTTCGGAAACAGATTTTAGTATAAATAGAGACGTCGATAGAGCTTTTATTCACACAATTCTTCCGTCTCTTCTTCGTCTTATTACATAAAATTCTCAAAATAATCTCTTCATCATGAATACTTTGGAGATTCGCTTAAAAGAATGGACCAACGAATTTTAAAAAAAGAAATATGATATGGGCGCCTATAATCTTGGATCATTATTGAGTTTGAAGCTTATCAAGGTTGTCAAATCATTCTTTGATGCTTGTCTTGATTATTGGGACCTGAATTACCATGTTTTTGCGTTCCCTGGAGGCGATATTTGCCCATTTCCTGAAGAAATTGTTGCGATTGGTGGGTGGGACCCTGAACACTTGCCTGCCATTCCTTCTATTTCGCAAGGGTACAAGAGCAAATTTAGAGATTTGCTTGGGTTGACTAGACTCGAGGCGGACCGTCTAGTGACCTCGAAGGGTGTGCGAATGTTGGACTTCATTGATCGATTTATTAACAGGGCCGACCCCACCGTTTCTTATGTTGCCAGGCGAAGGGCATTTGGGTTTTGCTTGTTGCATGTATATGTCTTCCAAGGGAATGTTGATGAAGACTTGAGAGGTGATCCCCGTCTTCTGGGCCTTGTTGAGCAAATGGAGCTGCGCAGGAGCCCAGCTTGTTTATGCTTAGGAGAGATCCTTTTGGGCTTGGATAATAGGAAAGCCAACCACGACCTATCGTATTTGGGAAGTCCCATCATTCTGCAGGTAAAAGAACATTTTTTTTTTCTTCTTTTTCGTTCGTTTTTTTTTTTTTTTTTCTTTTTTTTTTTTGTTTTTTTTTGTTTTTTTTTGTTTTTTTTTTTGTTTGTTTTTTGTTTTTGATGTCTAATACCTGCTTTTGGTAGGTTTGGCTTATGGAACGGCTTCGATTGATCGAGCCCCCAGTTCATGTTCCTTCTTATCATGCTCGTTCAATTGCAATGAGGACCAGGCTTTACATGGTGCACTTCGCCCGAGTCTGCAACTATTGGGAGAACAAACTGAAGAGTGATGATGGCCCTTTGATTAGGTGGATTGTACCGTGGTGGCACCTCAAATCTGTCACTGGAGTATCTTCTTTGGATCCTACTCGATCTGTGCGCATTCCTGGCTTGGAATTTATGGTGTGCATCTTTCCGGAAAGGCTGATGAGACAGGTTGGACTAAAACAGACAATCCCGAAGCTTGATACCGTCCCGCAGACTGCCGTGGCGTTTAATACAGAGAGCCGAAGGGAGTGGGCCATTAAATGGGCCCAAAGAAATGTATGGTTTTTGAACTCTTCTGCTAATGCCTTATGGGTTTCGGATTCTTATCTGCGATGGAGGAAAGCTATTACTCCAGAAGAGCGCGAGAGATTGAGGAAGCGCGAGCCCGTCGACTACAAGGTGCGCGAGGTGGAAAAAGAGAAGGAGAAGCATCTGACCGAGGGAGAGGAGGAAGCCGGGTTTCGAGTCGTTCGTCCTTCGAAGAAACCAAAGACCTCTCCTGTCGTAGAGATGGTGATTGTCAAGAATGGGGAGTCTAGGCCTCGAGAAGGACCGTTAGTGATTAGGTTCGAAGTGGCGCAAGAGCGTCCGGCTCGAGGTCGTGACAAAAAATATGACAAGAATGACAAGGGCAAAGGGAAGATGGAAGAATAGCCCGAGTCTTTATTTATTATTTATTATTATTATTATTGTTGTAATAAAAAGGTGGGGTTTTTAGAATCCTATCCTATTTTTATTTTTATTATGTAGCGTACTATTACTAGAAAATGAATGAAATAAAAAAGCTTAAATGGTTATGAAACCGTTGTGATTTTCTATTTATTATTCTTGTCGAATTCCAAATGCAATGCAAATGTCCTTCTATTTACATTTAAAAAATAATAGGTTGTATCCTGCGAAGGATTGCCTACGTATTCATTAAAAAATGAAATCAAACCCTTGCGCGTAGTTCGAGTAAATGTAAAAGAATAATTGTTCTAAGCAAGAGCTTGTAATGAACTTTAGAAAATAAGCATGAGCTTTTGCTTACTCTGAAGGTGCAGTTTAGTTTATTTGATGATATGAGGATGACAAACTTGTCAAAGGGCAAGAGCAAAGTGACATTAGCTTATTTCAGCTTGGCCAGGGGCCGTTTATTTAGTGCCACAAGAGCGACACATGAGGTTACGCGAGGCGCGTTTTTGTTCCTATTCTAGGCATAGTACCGTTTTAGTTGGTCAAGGTTTGTTGGGTTGGAAAACTCATTCCCGTATAGGTCTGTGATTCTAACAGCACCCCCTGGAAGTATGGACTTGACTAGAAATGGCCCGGCCCAATTAGGTTTGAATTTTCCCCGTGGGTCAACAGGTAAAAGAGCTCTAACCGATTTGAGTACTAGTCTCCTTCTTTGATGTTCCTTGGCTTAACCCTTTTGTTGAAAGCTCGTTTGATACGTGCTTGATATGTTTGGACATTATGCAAGGCGCGTAGCCTACGTTCATCTAGGAGGATGAGTTCTTCATATCTATCCCTCTTCCAATCTGCTTCTGGGATTTGACTTTCGAGTAGAATACGCAAGGATGGTATCTCTAGCTCGACTGGTTGTACAGCTTCCATGCCGTAGGTCAAATAGAAAGGGGTAGCCCCAATGGGCATCCTAACAGATGTACGATATCCCCACAAAGTAAAGGGTATCTTGCTTGGCCAATCTCGATAGTTGTCAATCATTTTCTTGAGAATTGTGACAACGTTCTTGTTTGCTGCCTCTACCGCACCGTTAGTCTGTGGTCTATAGGGCGAAGAGTGGTGATGCCTAATTTTGTACTTGGCTAGCAATTGCTCAGTCTCAGCTTGGAAATGTGATCCATTATCACTAATGATCTCATGTGGGCAACCGTATCGACAGACGATGTTGTTTTGTATGAACTTTGCCACATTTTTAGCCGTGAGACTAGTGTAGGAAGCTGCTTCTACCCATTTGGTGAAATAGTCGACTACCACTAGGATGAAACAGTGACCTCCTATTCCGGCTGGGGTTATCTTCCGATTATGTCAATTCCCAGTGCAGAAAATGGCCAAGGAGATGTCATCGTATAGAGTAATGAAGGAGGGACGTGTTGTACATTCCCGAAGATTTGGCAATTGTGGCAATGTCTTACGTATTTGATGCAATCGGATTCCATTGTGGTCCAATAGTATCCCAAACGCGTGATCTTCTTTGCCATCATGGGCCCACTCATGTGAGGACCGCATTCTCCATCGTGGACTTCTTCCATCACTTTCTGCGCCTGTGAATGATCAAGGTAACGTAGGATTACACCAAGAGGTGTTCTTTTGTATAACTCTCCTTGCATGAGAACGTATTGGGAAGCTAACAGGCGTATAGCTCGTTGTCCTCTTTTTTCCATATCGGGTGGATAGGTACCATTGAGCTTGAAATTCAGGATTGCTTGGAACCAGGGTTCCTGTGCGATTTCCTCTTCATCGGTGATTTGGTGTACATAAGCTGGTTCTGACCGTCGTACGATGCATAAAGGCATTTTCACCATGTCATCTGGCATATTAATCAAAGATGCGAGTTTTGCAAGAGCTTCTGCAAATTGATTTTCTTCCCGAGGTAGGTGTAGATATGTCACGTGATCAAAGAATTGGGCAACTTGGTCTATTCTGACTTGATAAGGTGCTAGGCTTTCGCTTCGAATTTTCCATGATCCGTAACTTGATTGATGATCAGGGATGAATCCCCATGTACTCGGAGTTTCTTAATGCCTAAGCCCACTGCCGCTTGTAGTCAAATGAGACAGGCTTCATATTCTGCAGCGTTATTTGTCACATCGAAGTCGAGTTTGACAGAGATTGGTGTATGCTCGCCTTCTGGAGAAATGAGCAACACTCCTATTCCAAATCCTCTTAAGTTGGATGCTCCATCAAAGTAAAGGTCTCAGGAGTCTACATCAGTTTGGAGTATATCCTCGTCTGGAAATGACCAAGTATCTATTGTTTGTGCATCATTGATGGGATTTTCTGCGAAGAATTCGGCAACGGCGCGACCTTTTATAACTTTCAGAGGCACGTATTTGAGGTCGAATTCTGAGAGCATCAAAGTCCATCTTGCTAGGCGTCCGTTGAGGACGGGCTTCTCGAAGAGGTATTTGACTGGACCCATTTTGGAGTATATTTTGACGGAATAGCTAAGCATGTAATGGCGTAGCTTCTTCGTTGCCCGCACAAGAGCGAGGCATGTCTTTTCGAGTTGTGAGTATTTACACTCGTACTCCAAGAACTTCTTACTAAGGTAGTAGATAGCCCTTTCTTCACTTCCTACAGTTTGAGCTAGCATGGCACCCATGGGTTTGTTTGCCATTCTTGTGAGATATAAACCAAGAGGTTGATCTCGTTGAGGTGGCATGAGCACTGGTGGTTTAGCCAATATCTCTTTGATTCGGTCAAATGCCTTTTGACAATCATCATCCCACATGGTGTGGTCCGTTTTCTTGAGCTTCTTGAAGATAGGCTCACAAATCGACTTATATATTGCACTTTTCCCAGGAATCCTCTGACTTCTTTTTCTGTTTGAGGTTGTGGCATTTCTATCAGAGCCTTGATCTTGGAAGGGTCTATTTCTATACCTCGTTGGCTAACGACGTATCCCAGGAGTTTGCCAGACGTTACTCCGAATGTGCATTTCTGAGGATTGAGCCTCATGTTGTACTTTCGTAGCCTTGCGAAAAATTTGCGAAGGTTCGCAATATGCCCCTCTCTATCCTTGGATTTGACAATCATGTCGTCTACGTATACCTCAACTTCTTTGTGCATCATGTCATGTAAGAGTGTAGTTGCGGTGCGTTGATATGTAGCTCCGGCGTTGATCAACCCAAACGGCATGACCGTATAGCAATAGGTTCCCCATTGAGTGACAAAGGCGGTCTTATGCATGTCTTCTATGGCCATCTTGATTTGGTTATATCCCGCATACCCATCGATGAAGGATAGTAATGCGTGGTCTGCAGTATTGTCCACCAATATGTCGATGTGTGGTAGAGGGAAGTCATCTTTAGGACTTGCTTTGTTTAAGTCCCTAAAATCAACACAAACGCGGATTCTCCCATCCTTTTTGGGTACGGGTACTATGTTGGCTACCCGGTCAGAATCTCGGGAAACTTTGATGAACCGGCTTTGAATTGCTTATCGACTTCTTCCTTAATCTTGAGAGCCCATTCCGTTCTCATCCGTCGAAGCTTTCTGTTTTGGGTTTGAAACCTGGCTTAATCGGGATTCTATGTTCGGCGATATCCCTGTCGATCCCTGGCCTGTCTTTGTAGGACCAAGCGAAAACGTCTTTGAACTCGTTTAGGAGGTCTATGAAATCGGCCCTTTCGGTAGAGCTCAAGGTAGTCCCTATCCTAAGTTCTTGGGGTTCTAGTTCGGTTCCTACATTGATGGGTTCGGTGTCCTCTATTACTGGTCCCCCTTCCCTTTCTTGTAGTATTTCTTTGGCTATGTAGGGAGGTATTTCGATTGAGTCTGGGTCTTGGTCATCCTCATTATCATCGTAAACAGAATTGCACTCAAGATAACACCAAGAGTAAGCAAAACCTGATTTATTCATATTAAAGTTTGAGAAAAGTTGAAACAAAGAAGCCATCTGATCTGTGGTCAGTGGCGGCAAAGGGACAGTGGTTGGGACATTTCCCGAACTACTGTGACTAGTCGAGGCTAAACGAGGAGAAACAAAGGGAATGGGGATGACGACAGGAGGAGACTCCCTAGTGACTTCTCTAGACTCCGACTCTGACTCCGACTCGAACTCATCGTCTTCTGGTTCTCCTTTGAACATCTCTCCTTCTCCAGTGGTGAGCTTGAAGAGTCTTCCTTGATTGTTGGTCCACTTGATTGATTTTCTCCATCCTTTCTGCTGACTTGCGTTAGTTTCTGTGATTAACGCGGTGGGGTTGAAGCGATCATCTTGAAGTATCATGGTAATTATCTCATCCTGCGCGGCTCTAACAAATCGATCTTCTCCAAACAAAAGACTAACAGTTTGTTCGTCTAAGCAAGGTGCTTGACGGGTTTTGACGGTAGGAACCGTTTCTGGAGGGATGAAGTAGCAATCGTGAAAGATCTCGATCGCGGCTAGCTTCCTCTCGAGATAATGCCAAGGCTCGGGAAATCCGTGAAAGAGTTCTAGACTTCCTTCTTTAACAAAGTACCCGTTTAGGGTAGGGAGATAGGGTCGCATTTGGACTCCTACATACTTACGGTTTTGAACTTGAGCGAGCATCTCGAGAACCTCCTCTTTAGTGGGTTTGTACCCTAGTCCAAGTGGTATTCTCTTTGAGTTGCCTTCCTTATATGGTGCGAAGGTGTTTCTTCGAATAGGGTTCAAAGGCATTCCAGGGAAGTATCCCTGGGTTTTGAGTATGTGGTTGACCACCAAGTTGGAGTAGGGATCATAGTATAAGGGTGCCAATTCGCTTTCTATGACACTTATGCTTTGGAAGCCCCCAAGTTCATATACTGGATCGGCAAGGACTTGATTATTCGACTTCTTTTCGATTATTGCTTTGATGGGTGACGAAGTGATCGTCACCACTTTGCCATTTAGTGGGATCTTGATCTTTTGTTGAAGGGAGGATGTCACCGCTTTGGAAGCGTGGATCCAAGGTCTTCCTAGGAGTATGTTGAAGGAAGCTTCGATGTCCACTATTTGGAAGTTAACCTTTCTCTCAATTGGCCTTGTGGCTATGGTTAGGTTAGCAAGTCCTACCACTTTTCGTCGTGTACGATCATATGCGCGAACACCTTGATTGGTAGGGGTCCAATCCGACTCTTTAATGCCTAATTTGTATGCCGTTTTGAGGGGTATGACGTTGACTGCAGAACCATCATCTACCAAGGTCATTGGCACGTTCTTATTTAGACAAATGACAGTGATGTAAAGAGCTAAGTTGTGACTAGCGCCAAAAGGCGGCAAATCTTCGTCTGAGAAAGTAATAGGATTACTTAGCTTCGGTGATTCTTGGAAGACCAAGTTGACTACATCTTCGGGTGTCGAGTTATGTGCTACATTTAGTTTGGCCAAAGCTTGCAGTAAAGCTTGGCGATGTGGGAATGAGCTTGCTACTAATTGCCGACCGAAAGATCACCTTTGTCTTCAGTAATTGCTTGAGCAAATGGTCAGTGGAGTCATCTTCGTTATCATTTGGTGTGACAACGTTGGTTGGACCATTTTGAGTAGTGCTTTGATATGGACGTCCTGAACGAGTTAGGTGGTCCACATCTTGGTCTTCACCATTTTGGACTATTTCCTTGACTAGGGAGTTTTCGATGAGGTACTCGTCTTCATCATCATCGGCCCACACTCCATTGATTGTAGCTAGTTCCTTCATTCTCATGTGATACCCGTCATTGTGAGTACCAAAAATAATATTTATATTTCCTATTAAAACTAACCTAGGCTAGTGGTAACAGGGTCGAACCACAAGGAGGCGAATGTAATTAATAATTGTCTAATTCTAGTTTAAGGTAACGAATGTGGGGGTTGAATTGATTTGGTCTATAGCTAATGGCAAAAAAGATAATAAACTAAATAAACGGATAAAACAAATATTAAAAAGGGGTGCAACGATGGTCGGTTTACTATAGTTTCGGTGGCAGCAAACTAGGTAGGTCTAAAACAATCACATGAGACGGGAAAATAAGAGGTCCTCTCGGTCCACTCTCACAGGTAGCATCTTTCGATCTCGCTACAGGTCCCTAATATCACTAACACTGACTTTCGTCCTGAAAAGTGACTAAAAATCTAAACGATACCTATCTTTCGATCTCAGCAAAGTTTAGTCATTTTAATTGGTAGTCTAATAACCTTCCCTATCTTTCGATCTAATGGGTCAGTCAATTACTAAGCATTCAACTAGTCGCATGCATTCGATTCTTTGAACGAAACAATTAAAACAATTAAAACGTAATAAAGCTCACGAGCTCAGTCGATCGACCGGGTTGGGTGGTCGATCGACCAACACGCGATTAGGGCTCCCTAATTCTAATGCCGCCTACACTATAATTCCCCTACATCCTAGCACAATTAATTTAGCTACTCATGCTAGAAATAACTACAACAATAAAATTGACTAAATAATCTACTGAATTCATGCTTAAACGGATTAAATGAACGATTAACATAAAACAATAAATTGGCTTCAGGAGATCTAACTTGGCAATTCTATACTACGAATGAAAACAATAAACGAAATATCAGAACCGAAGAATACCGCGTATAGGAATTGTAGAGGAAAGATCAAACCTGATTTCAAAAGTAAACTTTATTGATGAAAGAATAAACTAAAACTAATCTATTGAATTGTATGTATAGAACTTGATCAATAAAACTGGATGCCAAAACTGAAACCTAAAGCTACGTTATATAGGAATATAACGTCACACTTATTCCTAAACCTAAGAATACATTGGGCTTTCTAATTCTCGATCTTTTATTTTGCGTCAGACCCGTTGTTCAGTCGATCGACCATAAGCATCAGTCGATCGACCAACTTGCGCTGTACAGGAGCTTCTGTATGTCGTGCTCTGGTCGATCGACCATGTAGGTCAGTCGATCGACCAAGGGTGCTGTACAGAATTGCATTCTGTCGATTCCTGCAGCGCGCACCGATATTAAAACAGCTGCCATTTCTTTGTTACTTGGTCAAATCAGGCGTTCTATGTGGCGTTGGAAATCTAAGAGGATAAGCTTTCACCTCCAATTGGAATCACTCGATTATCATCTCTAGAACTCGAGATATTGCCATCTGAAGCAGGCTGCAATATTGTGAAGTGCTTCTTTGCTTGTTAAACTCGTACGCACCCATGCTTTTGCTATCTTTAGGCCTTAAAACGCGCACCAAGCTCATTCCTCGAGTCACTACTCCATGTCAAATGCAATGCTAAGTACTTAGGGACGGATTTGGCTCGACTTCTACTCATTTCCGCATAAATCTACAATATTACATAAAAATACGAAAGTAGACAAAATGGGGCAAATAGTAGCATAAACTACATAAATGAGCTCTGAAATGCGTGTAAAATAGGGCGTAAAACGTCATATAAAAGACACGCATCATCATGATTTCATCTTCTAGTCGTATGATTTGGTCGACTAGTTTATCAACCACGGCGACTATTTCTTGCATAGTAGCGTTTTGAGAGAAGATTAGTGGCACATGCTCCTTGGGTGTTGCGTTGGGATCACGTAAAGTTGTCACCACATTTTATAATTCCCAAACTTGTCTATCCACACTCCTTGCCCATGTGATGAAGGCGGAAATGGTAGGGGAGATAGTAGAGTAGAACCCTTCATTCTTGATTGCATGGATTTCATCTTCAATTGGAGAAATGAGGTGTGAACAATCTAAGGTAGATTCGTCACTTGTAATCACTAGAACTCCAAGAGGATTATGAGTGTTGTTGGGTTTACCTCCCAGCGGTATTGGTAATCGACCATCTTCAATCATGTCTTGAAGCACATTTTTCAATTTGTAGCATTTTTCTGTGTCATGCCCCTTGCCCCTATGGTATTCACAGTACGAGTTCTCATCCGAATTTGGATTTCTTTTCGTGTTCGGGAGTAGGTCCAATGGGTTGGAGTTTGCCTTGTTTCATTAACCTTTTAAGAGCGTTGGAGTAAGTATCCCCAAGATTTGTGAATTTCCTTGGTGGGGTACTTTTCTTGGATGGCTCGAGAAGGTTAACTTCATCAGCTCTTCTAGTGGAGCCGTAAGAACGACTTGTTGAGCCTTGATATCCTCGACCTACCGTTTTGGACAAGAGCCCTTTACGGATGTCATCTTCAATCCTTGTCCCCAGTACGGTTAAGTCCTTGAAAGTTTTGATGTTTTGGTATCTCAAATGATTGGCATAAATGGGTTTGAGATTGTCCACGAACTTCTCCACAAGGGTAGCCTCATCCGGGCGTTCAACTAGTTGGGTACTAGTCTTCCTCCACCTAATTAGGAAGTCGGTGAATCCTTCTTTGTCATTTTGGGTAAGAACCTCTAGAGTGCGCATGTTAACTTGGATCTCGGCATTATCCGCATATTGCCTAGCAAACTCGATCGCGGCATCTTCCCAAGTAGCGATCTTCTTGTGTTCTAAAGAGTAGAACCATTGCTTTGGGATGGTGTCAATAGATGAAGGAAAGATCCTTAAGAACATCTCGGGTTTGATGCCTTTGATAGACATGTAATCCTTGAAGGCACGGATGTGGTTCAAAGGGTTCTCGTGCCCCTTGAATTTAGGGATATCGGTCATATTGAAGTTGGTTGGCAATTTGGAATTGACGGCCTCATACTTACGATTATTCTCCCTATAAATTTCATCCCCTTTAAGGTACATCAATTGCTCCTCTAAGTATTGGAGTCATTTCTCAGCTATAGTCAGTCCCATGGGAGGATTTTCGTCCTTGGATTCATCCGCGTAGTCGCCCACTACTTCACTCTCGTGAGGAGGCAATCTCCCCTCTACGGCATAGATCTGTCCCTCGATGGTGTCAAGGCGATCATACACTTGGTCTTGAGTGACTTGGATTTGGGCTAGCGCGGCTAGGATTCGATCATTACCATCTTGAAGTTGGTGGAGGTTTGTTTCGCTGGTTCCAGGCATCTTGAAAACTGGATAAGAGATCGATGACGAATCAAAACACGATCGACCATTCTAACACACTTGCTAAAAGAAGAAATGTTTTGACTCGTGAAGTGGGTGTGTGCCACTTGTGTTGAGTGAGCTTTGAAGAAAGGACAAAATTTTGAAAATGTGTATCCTAGTCAACTATAGTGTAGTTGTAGGAGTGGACTCGAAGTGAGGTTTTGAAATGGGCTTGTGGCCCGAACTTTGACTCGACAAACGGACAGAGTTTTGACTGGGTTTTGCACTAATCCAATGGCCTTTTCGAAATTTTGATTAAAAAAGGGTTTTGATTTTTGCAAAAATCGTCATGGTTTAGTTTAAAAATGGTGATCACGTAAAGTACAAACATTTATACAAGCATTATAACGGGATGCTGAGTGCATTTCAAAGGGTTTTTGGTTTAAAGGGTGGGTTGCCATACCGAACCATCAAACCCGAAGTCTGTGGAGAGGCTCGTACCAAACAAGAGTAAGGCCGATTCCTAGTCCATTTCCTCAAGTAGTAAAGGCCCTTGATACAAACAAGAGTAAGCATCATGGTATAGATGACGTCAATCGCTATCCATCCTTAGGCCCAAATAAGAATTAGGACCGTTTAGACGGGACGATTGGTCGAATGGGTTCGGTTGGGCCTAGGAAGGCCGAATAAAACGGTCTAGGAAGACCGAGTTATGAAAACCGATAATTGTCTTGTATAAACTATTCCCTAACCTTGTTCAAGTTTCACCCTTGGCTACACGTAAGTGTATTATCCCCAGCGGAGTCGCCAAACTATGGACAGTGGGGGGCCCACGGGGGCGCTTGGGAGGAAGAGAACAAGCGTTTGCATTTTTGTTGGAGTCGCCACCAATTTTTATGGGAAATTGGAACCGTTCGAATACCTCGTGTCATGTCAAGACACAAAGTAGAGACATAAACACCAAGAACTCGTTACCCTTAGCATTCTATGTCTAGAATGACTCTCGTGGATGCCAATGAACACGGATGTTCACAGAGATCTGGAGTAAGGGGTGAGGGTATGTATTAGGAAGCTCTTTTGATCGAACACCTAATCCCGCCCGCCTCGATAGCGGCCTCTACTAATGATTAGGGAAATTATTCATACTCGATATATCGTCGATTATATGCATGCAATGCAACATCCAAGTCTTAATCCTAACATGTGAGAATTAGGCTAAGTCGGTTGACACGTAATTAGCACGCAATTAATGTCGAGGTAGGATTTAATGTTCAATTACATGTGAAAACATACAAATCATACAAGAAATAAGATGAATACAATAAAGAAAATTACAATAATGAAAATTACAATAATTACAATGGATTAGGCGATTTATGTCGAAAATACCTTCAAAACGGATAATTTGGAAAAAACGAATAAAAGAATGAATCAAAAGAATTAACGAAGGAGTCAGAACGTGATAATACGGATAATAGTTAATTATATGTAAGCTAATAAACTAGGTCAGGAACCAACGGAGTTCAGAGACATAAATCATCCTGGAACAGGCGCAGCAGAGCTGCGCCCTCTGGAAGAGGTGCAACAGTCGCTGCGTCTGTTCCAAGGGTGAGTTCTGGCTGTGAAGCCGGAACTGCAAATCGTTAATGTGAATTGGTGATTTTAATGGATTAATTAACATATTTACTCGGATTAAAGTGATTAACAGGTTATTTACATGTGATTAATGGTCATAAAAGGCAATAAACATAGATGAGACGAATATGGATGAAAGACGGATTATTTACATGAACGAATGATTGATTAGTGACATGGGTGAATGAAATAAACTAAACATGACGAATTGATGACAAATTAATGACGAACATGCGACAAAAGACAGATGGAAATATATCAAAGGATCGAATTCCAGAAACCCAATATGGATGAATCGAATTTCTACAACCCGGATTGAATTTAATGACGAAAACCCGCAAATATGAGATTATAAGAGATTTAAGTCGGATTTATGATGGATAAAACATGTTAATGATGATGAATAATATACATGTGAAATTATTATGTTATTGTGTCAAAGAATTAAAGAAACAAAACGAAAACACGCGAAAGACGAACGAATTACAGAGGACGACGGAAGAAGAAAGGAAGCAAGAACTGCGGCAGCCTCACGAAGAGGCGCAGCAGGAACTGCGCTCCTTCGAAGAGGCGCAGCAGTTGCTGCGTCCTTTCTCGACGGTTTGTCTTCTGGAAATCCGTAAAAAGAGGTTTTAAAGCACGGTTTTAGAAATCGGTTTTAAAAGATGTTTTCGACATAAACCTTACATTAATGATACAAAAATTAAATAACAATAAATAAAAGAGAGATTTCCGTGTTTGAGTTATAGAAGGACGGAATAATTTGGTTTTCCTTAATATTTTGTGTGAATATTACGGGAAATTGTTTACCGAAGAATAAAATATTGTGAAATATTTATAAAATATGGAATAGAAATATCCGGAACATTCCAGAATATTCTGACTCGGGATTTAACGGTTATCAGAAATTGAAGACGGTTTTAGGCCCGGACTCCAAATGTACTCTAATTATCACAAAACGACCAGTATCGCGCGTAGATGACAACTAAGAGGTAGACATCAGTATTTGAGCAATCACTTGACGATAAACTTACGAACTGTCACAAATCGTTCCGCGTAACAAACATGCGGCCCAATCATCACCGGGTGGTTTGCGAGAGGTGCAGAAATGAGGTATCTATAGATTGTTGGTGAGTGTTTAGAGAGTGGTAGGATTATGTTGGGAGTGATTTTAGGTGGGGAAAATCTGAAAAGAATAAGGGTCGAAAGTGACACACCATCAACCAAATCTCACGTAAAACTGTACACAATAGGGCACTCGGTCGAGTGCCCGGTTCACTCGATCGATTGGGGCTCCACTCGGTCGAGTGAATAGTCACTCGGTCGAGTGACTCGGTTTCAGCAACTTTCAGCCGCATTCCATATTCCACTCGATCCTCCACTCGGCCAAGTGGATAGACTACTCAGTCGAGTACGGTCTTTACAAATGCGAGGTATTACAATTGTAATACCCCGTAGTTTAGTAAAGTTTATAAAACTAATTTACGTAATTCGAATAATTGATTATAACGGTTATTATTAATAATTGTGAATAAGACGGAATGATATAATAAAATAATAGAATAATAGAGTAATGGGTCGGAATGGTAATTGGCTAATAATAATAATAATAATAATAATAATAATAATAATAATAATAATAATAATAATAATAATAATAATAATAATAATAATAATAATAATAATAATAATAATAATAATAATAATAATAATAATAATAATAATAATAATAATAATAATAATAATAATAATAATAATAATAATAATAATAATAATAATAATAATAATAATAATAATAATAATAATAATAATAATAATAATAATAATAATAATAATAATAATAACAATAATAATAATAATAATAATAATAATAATAATAATAATAATAATAATAATAATAATAATAGTAATTGTATTTATAATAATAATAATATTTGTTATGAGACGGTAATTAAATAAATAAAATAATAAAGAAAAACAGGATTGGAGTTGGGTCATGTGCTGTAAAGCTTGGGTCGACTATATATGTTGCGTAAATTGGTTGATTAATTGTCGGGATCGAATAATTAATAATAATAATAATAATAGTAATAATAATAATAATAATAATAATAATAATAATAATAATAATAATAATAATAATAATAATAATAATAATAATAATAATAATAATAATAATAATAATAATAATAATAATAATAATAATAATAATAATAATAATAATAATAATAATAATAATAATAATAATAATAATAATAATAATAATAATAATAATAATAATAATAATAATAATAATAATAATAATATATTTTATATTTCATAATTGGTTCCTTATAACCTTAGCCTACCAATATAAATAGATGAAACCTCAAACAATGGTCCTTATTATTCATCAAATCTGAAAAATAATATATAAAGAGAGAGAGAGGGAGAATAAGAAAGGGAATAACAAGGAATTTATCGTCTTTTACCGTCTCAGGTAATATTCTCAGACCGTCTCATGTATGCATGTTTGCTTTGTTATAACTTGTAAACTAGACCACAACAGATCAGGCCGTAAGTACCGTTGTGACCGTAGATGACCAAGGATCACCGTTGACCTGATTTGACCACCGTTGACCAACGGGAGAGGGTGGTTTCAGGCGCGTTTTGAGGGGTTGTTGTATTGCAGGTTTTGTGTCGTTTTAAATCCTTTTTCAGAATTTGACTCACCTGGGTTTAGTAGGGATGGGTCAGGGTGGTTGGATCGACCATGGTGGCGGTGTTGGGGTGGATATAGTCGGTGGTTCGTGCGGTAGTGGCCGAAATTTTCGCAAAACAGAGGGAGGTTTGGTCGTGTTGTGTTGACGGTGTTGAGTTGTTGCTGGGGTGTTGTTGTTGAGTCGAGTGTGTGAGGGACCACCCCTGGAACCACCGTAGGTCAGTGGTGACAACGGTGGTGGCCAGAGGTGGAGAGGTAATGGAGGGTGTTGGTGTCGGGTTGGTTATGAACACGGGTTGAGGGAGTGATGGTGAACCTGACCGTACATCTGGGAGTGTGGGGCGAGGTTTATTGGCTGGTGGTAAGGTTCGGCCGTGGTAGTGGTGTCATGAGGGGACCACCGTGGTGTGCAGGTGGCTGACCACGGTGTAGCTGTGGGTGTCGTGTTTTGGTTTTTGTTTGTTTAAAAATTGTTGTTTGTGGCGTTTGTTGTTGCGGTTGCTAGGTGTGAAAGGGAGCCGGTTGGGTGTTGCTACTGGTTGTTTGCAGGTGGTTGGCCAGGTAAGTGACGGGGCAGCTGTGGTGGTGTCTCACGGTGGTAGTCGGGTTAGTAGGCTGCCGAGAAGTGTTGTAGGTGTGTGTTGGTGTAGGGTAGACGTGTACTTGGTTATGACTTAATTTCTAAGTGATTATTGAATAGTGGGTGTAGGGTTAGTTATTTGAGTCGTGTTTTAAGTTGGGTTTGACTCGGGTTGTAATTGAATCGCGTTTTAATATCATAACCCTTTAATAATAATAATTAATTAATTTGATTAATTAATATAATTTATAAATTAGTAATTAGTAATTAATAATGGAAGGTAATAATTAATAATTGATGGAAAAATTATAAAATTTATGTTAGGAGACGATTTGTGAAAGAATTATAATCGGGTTCAGATCGCTTTATTTACTTGGATTTGCCTTGCGTTAATTGGACTTGCTGACGAGGTAGGGATAAATCCTACTCAACTTTTACTCGATAATGTTTGTTGGATGACTTATATTAAAGTGAATTGATCATATGAGAATTGTGTTGGTTGATATCATTGAAATAGTTGGAAGGGAGAATTATATGGTATATGTTGGCTATATTGTGGTGGAGTATTATTGTAGTATTAACATATTTATTCTGGCAGACATTACTTATAGTAATGTGGAGTGGTTGAACAGATTTATTCTGGCAGACGATATTTATCGTGTTTACTCGAGGCAGGCCCCAGATTCGTCTGCAGGCCATCTGGTGGATATTACTCAACTATATGTTGAGGCAGACATTACCTTTTGGTAATGTAGGGTGTGTTTACTCACCTTCGGGTTGAGGCTGCCCCGGCCAGGGATTGGCGGGATGATTAGAACTTGGCTTAAGTGTGCTAAGTAAAAGGGAGGAGCACGTTGTCAGGGGGTTGTGCAATGTAAAAAGGAAGTTGTATTGTTATCGTATGTTTTTGTTGTTAGTATTTATTCCTACTCAACCTCGCGGTTGACCGTGTATTCGTGAACACCTGCGGTGAACCGTTTTATGGGAGCAGATTTGATAGGTACTAAAGATTAGCTGACTCGGGAGCATTGGGATGAGAGCTCGACTTGGACCCTAGTTGAAGTCTAGATCACATTGAACAATTATATCACTTTATTTATTTCCGCTGCGAGTTGTAATTATTTTATATTAAGTTTTAGTTGGTAAATTTGTAATAATCATGTAATCGTTAAAGTTTAATTTAAAGTACTTGGTGAGTTGGACTTTGTTATTCACTACCTCGGGAAGCCGAGATGGTAACGCTCTCATTTACTTGGGAATGTCTAGCTAAAGGTTCCCGAATAAATGGGGTTGTTACAAAGTGGTATCAGAGCAAAACGATCCTCAGGCCTAACCAATGAATAATAATGAACTTAGGATGTGTCTAAATAAAATGAACCCCGGGTAGAAACTGTTAGGAGCCCCTCTTAGTGCGGTTAAGAAGCGCACCTTAATTCGTACCATGGCATTCTCAGTTTTGAACCGGGAACCCTGAGAGAATACTTGAGCGTGTGGGGTAATTTAAAAGGAATATTGCTTATTTTGTCTAGAAATTTTTGTTGCCTTGTTTGAATGTTGTTTCATTAATGATTGCGGTTACGTAGACGTAACTTTGCTTTTACGGTGAAGGGATGTGATATGATTTTCTTTTAAGCATTGTTATAAGCATGTTGATATGAGAAAGTATTTTGGCATGTATGTGGAAGGTTTGAATATGATTAAGCATGTGAAGTGTTAATTATTGTGTGGAATTGTGAAGAATGTGATTTTGATTGATTTCACAAGATTTTTACCCTTGATTGTTTTGGCTGCCATTTACTGCCTGTTTAGAATTCTTATATGAAATTTTAATGTGTGATAGCCTTGTGAGTTAGCTTTCATATGCCAATGGTCTCATATTTAAATAATATACGGTTTAGGAGAAATAAATATTTTAGTGGATAGTGGTCAGAATATTCCTGTATAGTGATGTTTGTCGCGCCTTGTTTTTGTAAAATTTGCCATTTAAAAACTACTCATCGATTTGGTGCAATTCTAACTCCACTGATTAAAAGATTCGTATATGTTTCTAAATTGATAAGCCACGTTGTAAGGAAATATATTTACAATTTATGGTGATTTTTAAAATTTGACCTAAGTTTCTGACAAGTTGCTGTAAAATTTCTGTTTCGACCAAGTAGTTTGTAAAATTCATTATAAATTGACCTTATGAGTTTTTGATTTGATTCTTTTTCTCATCATTTACAAACTCTCTGTATTTTCTAAAAAGTATAAGTTATCAAGAAGTAATTACGTTATTATTTATCTATGATTTTTAGAAGTTATAACATGATTTCATAGCCTTGAAAAGTATAAGTTTTTGTTTCTTATCTCTTGCACGTTGATAGTTTGATATTGTAAATTATATGAAGTAGATTACCATGTCTAGTGATATGCGTAATGTGTTGCCCTAGGCCATAAATATGTTCACATTAATTGCATTCATGTTTAATTTAGATATCATTATCAAAAAAAAAAAAAATTATTAAACAGTATGTGTATCTTTTGTTATAGATTATTATTTATTGTGGCAATATATTCGTCGGTAGTTAAGTTTAAATAAAGTTAGTTTGAGCATACTATATGTTGTGTTTTTGCTATTTTGAAGTAAATCAAAGATTTTGTTATTCATTTAGCCATTAATTGATGTTGTGTTGGAAATAATAGTTGTCTTGTGTTACAATGGTATTTCATGTTTGTGGGGTTGCAACAATGATTTGGTTGTTCCTATTGTTTGTTATCTCGAACTTCGTGGACGAAGTTTATTTTTAGGGGGAAGGAATGTAATACTACGAATATTTTGAGTTATTGTTGTGTTACCATGTGATAAGATTGGCGTGAATGATAATCGTAAAATTCTTAATTGTGTTGGATGGTGCTTAGTTATGAGGATGTTATAAGTGTTGTGGTGGTAGTTGTGGGCAAACTTCGGGACGAAGTTCATTTTAAGGGGGTAAGACTTTAATACCCCGTAGTTTAGTGAAGTTTATATAACTAATTTACGTAATTTGAATAATTGATTATGACGGTTATTATTAATAATTGTGAATAAGACGGAATGGTATAATAAAATAATAGAATAATAGAGTAATGGGTCGGAATGGTAATTGGGTAATAATAATATACGATAATAATTATAATAATAATAGTAATTGTATTTATAATAATAATAATATTTGTATGAGACGGTAATTTAATATATAAAATAATAAAGAAAGACGGGATTGGAGTTGGATCATGTGCTGTAGGGCTTGGGTCGACTATATATGTTGCGTAAATTGGTTGATTAATTGTCGGGATCGAATAATTACTACTAATAATAATAGTAATAGTAATAATAATAATAATAATAATAATAATAATAATAATAATAATAATAATAATAATAATGATAATAATAATAATAATAATAATAATAACAACAACAACAACAACAACAACAATAATAATAATAATAATAATAATAATAATAATAATAATAATAATAATAATAATAATAATAATAATAATAATAATAATATATTTTATATTTCATAATTGGTTCATTATAACCTTAGCCTACCAGTATAAATAGATGAAACCTCAAACAATGGTCCTTATTATTCATCAAATCTGAAAAATAATTTATAAAGAGAGAGAGGGAGAATAAGAAAGGGAATAGCAAGGAATTTACCGTCTTTTATCGTCTCAGGTAATATTCTCATACCGTCTCATGTATACATGTTTGCTTTGTTATAACTTGTAAACTAGACCACAATAGATCAGGCCGTAAGTACAGTTGTGACCGTAGATGACCAGGGATCACCGTTGACCTGATTTGACCACCGTTGACCGACGGGAGAGGGTGGTTTCACGTGAGTTTCGATGGGTTGTTGTATTGCGGGTTTTGTGTCGTTTTAAACCCTTTTTCAGGAGGTGACTCACCTGGGTTTAGTAGGGATGGGTCAGGGTGGTTGGGTCGACCATGGTGGTGGTGTTGGGGTGGATATAGTCAGTGGTTCATGAGGTAGTGGCCGAAATTTTCGCAAAACAGAGGGAGGTTTGGTCGTGTTGCGTTGACGGTGTTGAGTTGTTGCTGGGGTGTTGTTGTTGAGTCGAGTGTGTGAGGGAGCACCCCTGGAACCACCGTAGGTCAGTGGTGACAACGGTGGTGGCCAGAGGTGGAGAGGTAATGGAGGGTGTTGGTGTCGGGTTGGTTATGAACACGGGTTGAGGGAGTGATGGTGAACCTGACCGTACATCTGGGAGTGTGGGGCGAGGTTTATTGGTTGGTGGTAGGGTTCGGCCGTGGTGGTGGTGTCATGAGGGGACCATCGTGGTGTGCAGGTGGCTAACCACGGTGTAGCTGTGGTTGCCGGGTTTTGGGTTTTGTTTATTTTAACATTGTTGTTTGTGGCGTTTGTTGTTCCGGTTGCTAGGTGTGAAAGGGAGCCGGTTGGGTGTTGCTATTGGTTCTTTGCAGGTGGCTGGCCAGGTAAGTGACGGGGCAGCTGTGGTGGTGTCTCACGGTGGTAATCAGGTTAGTAGGCTGCCTAGAAGTGTTGTAGGTGTGTGTTGGTGTAGGGTAGACGTGTAGTGGGTTATGACTTAATTTCTAAGTGATTATTGAATAGTGGGTGTTGGGTTAGTTATTTGAGTCGGGTTTTAAGTTGGGTTTGACTCGGGTTGTAATTGAATCGCGTTTTAATATCGCAACCCTTTAATAATAATAATAATTAATTAATTTGATTAATTAATATAATTTATAAATTAGTAATTAATAATTAATAATTAATAATGGAAGGTAATAATTAATAATTTATGGAAAAATTATAATATTTATGTTAGGTGACGATTTGTGAAGGAATTATAATCGGGTTCAGATCGCTTTATTTACTTGGATTTGATTTGCATTAATTGGACTTGCTGACGAGGTAAGGATAAATCTTACTCAACTTTTACTCGATAATGTTTGTTGTATGGCTTATATTAAAGTGAATTGATCATATGAGAATTGTGTTGGTTGATATAATTGAAATAGTTGGAAGGGAGAATTATATGGTATATGTTGGTTATATTGTGGTGGAGTATTACGGTAGTATTAACAGATTTATTCTGGCAGGCATTACTTATTGTAATGTCGAGTGGTTGAACAGATTTATTCTGGCAGACGATATTTATCTTGTTTACTCGAGGCAGGCCTCAGATTCGTCTGCAGGCCGTTTGGTGGATATTACTCAACTATATGTTGAGGCAGACATTACCTTTTGGTAATGTAGGGTGTGTTTACTCACCTTCGGGTTGAGGCTGCCCCGGCCCGGGATTGGCAGGATGATTAGAACTTGGCTTAAATGTGCTAAGTAAAAGGGAGGAGCACGTTGTCAGGGGGTTGTGCAATGTAAAAAGGAAATTGGATTGTTATCGTATGTTTTTGTTGTTAGTATTTATTCCTACTCAACCTCGCGGTTGACCGTGTATTCGTGAACACCTGCGGTGAACCGTTTTATGGGGAGCCGATTTGACAGGTACTAAAGATTAGCTGACTCGGGAGCATTGGGACGAGAGCTCGACTTGGACCCTAGTTGAAGTCTAGATCACATAGAACAATTATATCACTTTATTTATTTCCGCTGCGAGTTGTAATTATTTTATATTAAGTTTTAGTTGGAAAATTGGTAATAAACATGTAATCGTTAAAGTTTAATTTAAAGTACTTGGTGAGTTGGACTTTGTTATTCATTACCTCGGGAAACCGAGATGGTAACGCTCTCATTTACTTGGGAATGTCTAGCTAAAGGCTCCCGAATAAATGGGGGTGTTACAACAATCTTCCCCCCTTAAAAAGAACTTCGTCCCCGAAGTTCACACCCGACACTATAATTATCAAAAATTCTATGTCTGCCCCAAGGATGCATGCCGGTAGGTCAAAACGATATGACACTAGTACGGTGTGACAAACTACACTGCTATGAGGTGAGGTGATGACAAACTAAGGAGAGGAAAGAAGGAAAACTTGTACTTGCGTAATACGCCCTACCCCTGTAGAAACACGGTTACGACCTCGTAACCAAACTCATACCTATGTGAAAAGGTGAGGGTATCGTTTTTTCATGGTTTCCTCGGCCTCTCAGGTGGCCTCCTCTGCTAGATGGTTAGACCACAATACTTTTACCAACACCGTCTCACCACGTCTTGTCTTTCTTACCTTCCGGTCTAGGATCTCCTTGGGCGTTTCCACATACGTTAAAGCATCATCTAACTCGATCATTTCCACCTGAAGTACATGTGAAGAGTCACTTATGTATTTACGCAGTTGAGACACATGAAAGACGTTGTGAACTCGGTCCAAGGCCGGGGGAGGTGCTAAATGGTAGGCCACTTCCCCGACTCTACTCAATATCTCATAAAGCCCAATAAACTTTTCGCTTAACTTTCCTCTCTTCCCAAATCTCATTACTCCCCTCAAGGGTGAAACATTGAGTAACACCTTATCCCCCACCGCAAATTCAATGTCACTTCTCCTCAAGTCGGCTTAACTCTTTTGCATATCTTGTGCCACCCTCATCTTCTCTCGGATTACATGGACTTGGTCAATCATGTCTTGGATCATTTGAGGACCCAACAAAACGGCTTCGGTGCTATCATCCAAACATATTGGACTTCCACACTTCCTCCCATATAAGGCTTCAAACGGTGCCATGCCAATGCTAGCATGGTAGCTTTGTTGTAAGAAAATTCGATGAAATATAGCCTATCTTCCCAAGAGCCCCCAAATTCCAAGATACAAGCTCTCAACATGTCTTCCAAGGTTTGGATGGTTCTCTCCGTTTGGCAATTCGTTGCCTGGTGGAAGGTCGTACTCATATTCAATTGAGTACCCAAAGAGCTTTGAAGCTCTTGCCAAAACCTTTAAATGAACCGCGAATCACGGTCCAACACAACGTCCTTTTAAAATCCATGAAGCTTGACCACATATTTGCAATATGCATTTGCTAATTCCACCTTGATCCAAGTGTCTTTCTGTGGACACAGCCACCTATAAGCCAAGCCGATCTGTTGGACGTATAGCGGTCTTTTGAAAGCCACGCTCGGCGGCGTAAAAATGCTTTCGACCGGACCGTTTTAGATCGGTCGGTTTCGTCTCGGTAAGGGTCTCGAAATGATTAGAAATGTTCGGAGTCGCCAACAAGCATTTGTGGGATGCTTGGAACCCGTTCGAATCCACTTTATACCTCGGTCAAACGAAGCACAAAGCAGGGTTTGACATAGGTACTAAAGATAAGGAATCGTCCCTCTTTAGCATCCTATCTCTAGAATGACTCTCGTACGCCCTGGATAAGATCGTCCACTATCCAAAGTTTCTGATTAAGAGGTGAAGGTACGTATTGGGAAGCCCTTTAACCAGACACCCAATCTCGCCCGCGGTAGTGGCCTCTACTGATCGATCTTGGTTGGTTGAATGCAAAAGTTGATAAAACGGTTTAAATGCATGAATGCGCATCCAATAATTTAAACCTAACATGTGAGAGCTTTCTAAGTCATTTGATTTAATCCAAGTATCAAGTATAAGATGTCGAGTTGGATTAATGATTGATTTGTATGCAAGACGGAAATTAAACATCCATTTACCAAATTAGGTTTACGGTGCATAACGTGATCCATTTGTCATAGTAAGGCATTTTGAAAATGTGATTTTGAATAAACAAATAGTCATCTGATCTGTCTTATATCCGGGCTAACCGGAGTCGGGATCGTCCTAGACTACTGCTGGAAAGGGAACAGGCCCTATACCAGACGGCTACATGAGGCGCGAGCCAGCCGGCGGTACAAGGGGCCTCCCCCTGGTTTTGAAAATAAGAATTGAAAGGCCTATTTTAGGCATGGATCAACCTACGATTATATGCCATATTCTGACCATTTAGAAAACGTTGTAAAATGTGCCGAGAAATGGTTGTTTGAACCCGGTTTGGTTTGAAAGGGTCGTTTAAACCGCATTTGTTGATTTGAAGAACTAGACTCGAATAATCATCATTATTTTGATAATATTCGGTGTCGGGTTCGGCTTGACAAGCTTGACATGAATAGTTTTGAAAATAATTATGAACTAATTGCTTTAAGTTCATTTGAATATAATTAGTCAATACTCATCATCGTACCCGGGTTAAAATCCGGCATGGTATGTAGAACCAAGGATGACTTTGTGTTGGTGACTAATATGTTTATTTTGAAAATGTAAAGAAATGATGAAAGGCTTTAAAATACCTCTCAAAATATAAAGAAATGAAATAAAAAGGTTTTAAATACCTTTTAAATGTCATTAACCAAATATTATTACCGAAACACGGATTTAACCGTCATGGTATGAGGAACCAAGGGTGAAAAATGTTTTATGGTTAAAACACATAAAATGAAATAAAAAAGGGTTTGAAAATATTTGAAATGGTAAAAACCGATAACAAATATGAAAATGAATTAAAGGGGAAAGACGAGAATAAACACGATTGATCTCTGACCTGGACACCCCATTTAGGCGCGGGCAAGCCTGCAACCTAAGGGGCTTCTGTCTCAGGCCAAAAGTCAGTTTTGGCTCGTTTATCCCATGTTTTGGTTCATGTTATGCACGTTTTTGCATGTTATAGTCATGAAACAAATGAAAACATGATAAAAGATGGATTTTTACACCCTCATACTTGCATGTTTGGTTACGGCGAGTGACCGACGTAAGTGTAACAACTCGTTTGGTCGGAAAAAAACTCGGTTTAAAACCGTTTTGGTAAGTAAAAAGAGTGTTTTAAGATTAGTGACGGTGTAGTGGTCGAAGTGGTCGGTCAAGTGATTTAATGCACGATGACGGTACCAAACAATGTGTAAGGCTTGTATTTACGATCGGTAGGTCCTAAATACGCGTCGGATTGTGACTTAAGAAGTCGAGTCGAGAAGTTTAAGGGAGAAAAGAGGGGGCGGACGCTCGTGTAACTCTCAAATGGGGGCATTTGAGGGGTATTTATAGGAAAATGAGTGGTTGTGTGAATTTTGAGCGACGTGGCCACCTGGGCTGCTCAAAGAGGCGCGAGCCACGTCGCGGTTCTTCGAGGTGTCTTGTCGCTTTCACACAAATGCAATCATGATTTGTTCTATCCTAGGTTTTGTAGTCACATGTTTGGTACTTGACCATTCATGAATCCGGGAAAACATAAGGTAGAAGGTTTAAAATATTTTGTTTTTTGTGGTTGACTCGGTTTGACTCGTTGTTGGAGTCGGGATTTGAATTTTTGAGTCGGTTTTTGGTCCGGTGTCGGTTTTGACTCTAGTTAGTGTCATTGCGACCCCTTCATCATGCATTAAACACTCCAGGTATTTTTGAAATATTTTGAAATGTTTTATTTTCGAAATCGTTTTAAGTTTTCCGACGTGAAGCTGTACACAAATTTTCGATCAAACGTCGCGATTCCAAAACTTGTTATAGTCCGATAATCATCGGGTGTTTGTTGGAGTCTCAGCAAATATTGGGTATCTACAGAGCCCCCAGTTTGACTGAGGCTTGGACAGGGCGAAAGTCAAAGTAGAGCCCCCAGGTCAATCGAAGATTACAACCTAGAGACCCAAGCGTCGTCGAGGCGGCTCGAAAGGATTCGGGCCAAGGACCTGCGGTTGGGAAGTACGACGCCAAGGCGACTCGAGGGTACGAGTTAAGGACCTGTCATCGGGAACAGTTTAGAGTCTGTCGACTATCCGTGCGGGTCGTTTAAAGTCCATTAGACTACGAATAAAGGCTCGCCAGCCATAAGAAGGAGTCATACCTGAGGCATCTTCGGATATGTCCTTGCGTATTTGCGGACAAAGGCTCGCCAGCTGTGATAAAGAGTTGTACCCAAGGCATCTTCGGGATATGTCCTTGGGTGTATGCGAACAAAGGCTCGCCAGCCATGGTGGTGCGTAGTAAGGCTCGCCAGCCATGGTGGTGCGTAGTAAGGCTCGCCAGCCATGGCGCGTAGTAAGGCTCGCCAGCCATGGTGCGGTCGATTAATGGACCGTGAGAATAGCCGCGTCAAATGGGCTTGTTTTGAAAGTAGCGAACTCATGATGCCGCCGTGGAAATAGTGAAGTCGAATTTTCACTATTACTGTTTTTGAAATGAGTGGGTTCCGTGAGGAAGGCCCCTGCTGGTATTTGAGGGAATAGTGAATTTGGAATCTTCACCATTCGTTGTTGAATTTGAAGTGGCGTTTTAATAGCCGTCTATTTGAATCTTTTTTGAAGGGAACAACGAATTTTAAATTTTGCTATTATGCTTGAATTTACGGTTTATGTGTTGCCGTTGACATTTGATGGAAATAGTGAATTTGGAATCTTCACTATTGATCGAAGTGACGGTTTATGTGCCGCCGTTGACATTTGATGGAAATAGTGAATTTGGAATCTTCACTATTGATCGAAGTGACGGTTTATGTGCCGCCGTTGACATTTGATGGAAATAGTGAATTTGGAATATTCACTATTGATTGAAGTGACGGTTTATGTGCCGCCGTTGACATTTGATGGTAATAGTGAATTTGGAATCTTCACTATTAATTGAAGTGACGGTTTATGTGTCGTCGTTGACATTTGATGGAAATAGTGAATTTGGAATCTTCACTATTTATTGAAGTGACGGTTTATGTGCTGCCGTTGACATTTGATGGAAATAGTGAATTTGGAATCTTCACTATTGATTGAAGTGACAGTTTATGTGCCGCCGTTGGCATTTGATGGTGAGAATAGTGGAATTTAATTTCCAACTATTATTTTGAAAATGATGGTTTTAATTGCCGTCGTTTGAAATTTGAAGAAATAGCGAATTTTGAATTTTCACTATTATTTTGAAATTTCGAGGAGATAGTGAATTTTGAATTTTCACTATTGATTTGAAATTGACGGAACAGTGAATTTTGAATTTTCACTATTATTTTTGAAATTGAAGAAAATAGTGAATTTTGAGTTTTCACTATTGTTTTTGAAAATTGAAGAAAATAGTGAATTTTGAATTTTCACTATTGTTTTTGAAATTTGAAGGGAAAATGGCGGTTTTGATCGCCGTTCGTTTGAAATTTTTGAAGGAAAACAGTGAATCTTGACTTCACTATTTGTTTTTGTATTTGAAAAATGACGGTTCTTAATGTCATTAATCGAAAACTCGAAGTTTAATAAGGGAAATTGGGCCAAAGCCCAAATTTCGGTGAAAAAGCAAGGGGAGGCCTAATTGAGGCGCGAGCCACCTTGCGAACCAAAGGGGCTTCCCTTTTTTCCTGTAAAAGACGCGAGGTTTGGCTGCATACCATCCTCATTCATTTCATCTTCAACCTTCGAAAATCCCGCAAAAAATCGCCATTGTTGGACTTTTGCTAGCTTCCATTTGCGCCATCAACAATAATGTCATCTCAAGGTATGTATTTCCTCTTGAATCCATTTATTTTTGTTGGTCTTTAGCTTAATTGAATTAGGGCGAAATTTTACCCTAGAAAATCGATTTGGGCGTTTTTGATTGAGCCCATTTCGAGTGAAATTGATGATTGCATTAGGTTAGAAACCGGTTTAGGAGTATAGGGGTGCTTTTAGTTTGCATTTTGGTCCCCGTTCCCGCTCCCTATACTCGAAAAATGTGAGTGAGGCGAAGGAACCGTCTCATTTCACAATGCCAAGTTTATTTGCTTGGGTAGTGGGTCCCGCTAGGTTGTATTGTAGTCGGGAAAGATCATACTTGCCATTATGGACCTTTGTTGGGTATTGTAGGCAAAATTGGAATTTTCGACTTTTGTGACGGTCTTATGTCTGACAAAATAAGCACCTGTTTGGGCTTGAACTGTGTCAGTTTGCCTCGAAATGGACCTTATTGGTACTTTAGGTCGCCTTGGGGTGTGATAAAATCATGTTTGCCCTTTTTGCGGTCGTTTTTGAATTTTCGACCGGTTCGTGCTCAAATTAGCGTATGAATTGCCTTTTCGAGCCGTAGAAAAATTTTCCATTGCATTGGAATGTATTTTTGGTTTTTTGCCGGACCTTGTATGGGTCTTGAAATGCCTTTTTTTTGTGGTCGTTTTGACTCGTCTTTTGCTTGAAAAGAGGGGCGAGTCGTTTTTTGTGCGTTTGTTTTTTTGTGTATTGTTTTGTGGCTGTTTCGTTTGGCTGGGTTTTGGGCGGGATTGCCCTTGTTTTGCTTTGCAGGTTGTGTTTTGTTTTGAAGTTGTCCATTTTATGCCGTCGTAATGCCGAAATTTTGGCTGACGTTTTTTTGTTTATTCTCTTGATCGCAGGGTACCATTTGGGACCTACGGGGTCCGTCGTGGAGGCTTTGGAGGAGGAGGACGATCCCGGAAGAGCTGCAGTGCCCGAGGAGGCTGCCGGATTCGAGGCGGTGGTGAAGGATGCTTCCGTAGAGGGGGAGAGGCGGCTGATGTGGCCGGCTTGTCCTTTTCATTGTGGCTCATAGACAGGATGGCTGATGATTGGGGGTCAGCACCGGGGTGGCGCATATTGATTTTCCTCTCGCGGCAAGTGGAAGTAGTCGACTTGGTCGAAGAACTCGGCCTCTTGATTGATCTTTGCTCGGTAGGGACCTAAGCTGTCAGATCGGATTTTCCATGATCCGGACACCTGATTGATGATGAGCGAGGAATCGCCGTGGACCCTCAGCCTCTTGATGCCAAGTGTGATGGCTGCTTGTAAACCGATGAGACATGCTTCATATTCAGCGGCATTGTTGGTGACGGTAAAGTCTAGCTTGACCGAGATCGGAACATGCTCTCCCTCCGGCGATATTAGAAGGATTCCTACCCTGAAGCCTCTCAGATTAGATGCACCGTCGAAGTATAGATCCCATGCGTCAGAATCGGCACAAAGGATGTCTTCGTCAGGAAGTGACCACGTGTCGGTCGTTGGATCCTCGTTGACGGGATTCTCTGCTAGGAAATCGGCAACTGCTCTTCCCTTGATAATCTTGAGGGGTACAAACTTGAGATCAAACTCGGACAGCATGAGCGTCCACCTAGACAGCCTTCCGTTTAGTACGGGTTTTTCGAAGATGTATTTGACAAGGTCCATCTTGGAGTAGGTGTGGACCGTGTAGCTGAGCATATAATGCCGCAGCTTC
Source organism: Silene latifolia (assembly GCF_048544455.1). NCBI lineage: Eukaryota > Viridiplantae > Streptophyta > Magnoliopsida > Caryophyllales > Caryophyllaceae > Silene > Silene latifolia. The sequence goes on along the minus strand of NW_027413640.1, from coordinate 3,955,892 downwards.
TTTGTTGACCATACTAGGGCAAGGCATGTCTTCTCCAGTTGGGTATACCTCGTCTCGTACTCAATGAACTTTTTGCTGATGTAGTAGATGGCTCGTTCTTCGTTGCCGACTGTTTGTGCTAACATTGCTCCCATGGTTGTGTCGGTAACAGTCAGGTATAGAGATAAAGGAATCCCCGGCTGAGGTGGCATGAGGACAGGAGGCTTGGATAGGATTTCCTTTATCCTGTCGAAGGCCTTTTGACAGTCGTCGTCCCAATCGGTGTGATCGAAGGCGCGAAGTTTCTTGAATATTGGTTCACAAATCATGGTAAGCTTGGCAATGAAGCGGCTGATGTATTGAACCTGACCGAGAAATCCCCGAATCTCCTTCTCGTTCCTAGGCCAAGGCATTTGTTGAAGGGCTTTGATTTTGGTTGGATCAATCTCAATGCCTCTTTTGCTGACGACATGTCCCAAGAGTTTTCCGGAGGTGACCCCGAATGCACACTTCTGAGGATTTAGTCTCATGTTATATTTCCGCAGACGAGCGAATAATTTCCGAAGGGCACTGATGTGGCCGTCCCGTTCTCTTGATTTTACAATCATGTCATCGACATACACCTCTACCTCCTTGTGCTTGTAGGAGAGTGGTAGCGGTTCTTTGATAGGTTGCTCCGGCGTTGATGAGGCCAAAAGGCATGACCGTGTAGCAATATGTAACCCACTGTGTAGTGAATGCTGTCTTGTGCATGTCTTCCTCAGCCATTTTAATCTGGTTGTACCCAGCATACCCGTCCATGAATGATAGGAGAGCGTGCTCAGCAGTATTGTCCACCAGAATGTCACACATGTGACAAATGGAAGTCGTCCTTAGGACTAGCCTTGCTGAGATCCCTGAAGTCGACGCAAACCCGAATTCTTCCGTCTTTCTTTGGTATGGGCACAATGTTGGCCACCCAATCAGAGTATTCAGACACTTTGATGAACCCAGCCTTGAACTGTTTGTCTACTTATTCCTTGATTTTCAGGGCCCATTTAAGACGCATTCGGCGTAACTTCTGTTTCACGGGTTCAGCTCCGGGCTTAATGGGTATCTGGTGATTTGCAATTTCCTTGTCAATCCCAGGCATATCTCTGTAGGACCAGGCGAACACGTCCTTGTATCCGTGTAGGAGGTCAATGAACTGTTGTCTTTCCGAGGGGTCCAGGGTTGTCCCTATCCTAAGTTCTTGAGGTGTGTTGTCGGTTCCTACGTTAATAGGTTCGGTCTCCTCAATGATGGGGGTTCTGGTTTCCCGTTTGTCAAGTTCTTTGGCTAGGTGAGGTGGGTAGTCACTAAAGTTAAATTCCTTATAGTTATTCAGAATTGCATTGCAGTTAAATTGAGACGAGTCATAAGCAAACTTAGCGTTCATTAAGTTGACACGAGCGAAAAGCTCGGAAAGGACAGACATTTCGTGGTCAGTCAGAGTCGACAAAGCAGAGGAGGTGGCCCCTGGAACAGGCTCCAGGTTGTCACCTTGCATGGGAGTGGGGGTGACCCTAGTAGACTCAGCCTCTGAATCAGCCACGACTTTGTGGTAAAACAGCGGGAAGGGGACCTTAACTGGGACATCGGGAGTGTTAGGAGCTACGACAGACTCTGACTCCGACTCAGACTCAGATTCGGATTCTTATTCACTTCCCTCCTTGAACATAGGGCATTCTCCAGTTGTGATCTTGAGAATGCGGCATTGGCGGTCGGCCCACTTGACGATCTTCCTCCAGCCCTGTGTAGCTTTCTCCGGGTCAGTGTCGGAGATCATGGCGGTTGGGTCAAATTGATTGTCCTTCAGGGTGATGCTGATGATGTCCTCATAGTCGAGGTGCTTGATGTTATCTTCCCCAAAGAGGAGAGTGAAAGCTTGTCCGTCGAGGCATGACGACGGCTTAGACTCGGTTGAAGCAGCTTCGGTGTTGTTGAAGATGAAGTAGCAGTTCTGGAAGACTTCCACACCCGGGTACCTAACCTTGGCCACAAAGTCATAGATCGGCTCCGGAAAGCCATGGTAGAGCTCTGATTCTCCCTCGGGAACAAAGTATCCATTGAGGGTCAGATGATAGGGACGGAGGATAACTCCGTGATTCTTGCGTTTTCGGACTAGGTGGTTCATCTCCTGGATATCTTCATCGGTAGGTTCATATCCCAGCCCAAAGGGAATGTTGGGGACCTTAGCCTGTTTCAAGGGAGGTAAGGTGCTCTTCAGTGGATTGAGGGGCAAACCCGGCAAGTAACCCTGGCGCATCATGATACGGTTGACTGTGAGGTTGGCAAACGGGTCGCAATCAAAGGGTGTTGATTCATCAGTTATGGCATTCACAGCTTGGAATCCCCACATTTCATTATCATCTTCCTCAATGGTATGGGAGGCTATTCCCTTTCTCGTGACAGCTTTAATCGGGGAAGCAGGAATTGTGATTGTTTTTCCTTTAAAGGGGACCCTGATCTTCTGGTGGAGGGTCGAGGTAACCGCCTTGACGGCGTGAATCCAGGGACGTCCCAAGAGCATATTGAAGGAGGCGTCGATGTCGACCACCTGAAAACTGGTTTGCCTTTCCAGTGGTCCGGTTGCGACGGTCAGAGTGATGAGCCCCGCGACCTTGCGACAAGTGCCGTCGTAGGCGCGTAGTCCTTGGTTCGTTGGGACTAGATCAGCTTCCTTAATACCCAGCTTGCGAGCAGTCTTGAGGGGAATGACATTTACCGCGGATCCGTCATCTACAAGGACCATGGGTATATTATTCTTGAGACATTGTACGGTAATGTATAGGGCAAGGTAATGATTGGCTCCGAAGGGAGGGATATCTTCGTCAGAGAAGACGATTGGGTTGTTCAAGTCAGGGGCGTCCCTTGTCATAAGTGCCACTATTTCTTCGGGGAAGAGGTTGAGGGCACAGTTAGTTTTCCCAAGGCCTGAAGCAAAGCCTGTCGATGCTCAAAGGACGTTGCGATTAGTTGCCAGATTGAGATTTCGGTTTTCGCCTTCTGAAGCTGCTTGAGGATTGAATTCTCAGGAGCCCTCGGTTGAGTGTCTACGTCCGAGACGACTTGGTCGTTCGTTGTTGGGACGACCGTTGGATTGTTCGTGTTCTGATAGGGGCGCCCGGACCGGGTAAGGTGGCCCGTTTATCTTTCTCTGGGACAAGGTAGACATCTTCAACGTCGTCTCTCCAGATGCCGTTGATTTCAGGATCTCGAAGGCACCTTGGAGGGGTATTCCTTGGTGGGTAGTTTTTGTGAGGGATATTTTTGTGAGGGTAATTTTTGTGGGGTTGATTATTGTGGGGTGATTATTGTGAGGTGCATGTTACAATGGTCGCGGGAGCAATCCGTCCTGGTGTGGGTAGTTCTGGGCGCTCGGGGGACTCTCCCTCGGGCGTGGCGGTGGAGGATTGAAGATAAGTCGACGGTTGGCATCGTCAAGTCGGGTGATCCTCTCGGAGAGACTGGCTATGGCTTCCTCAACCTGTTGGAACATAGTGAGCATAGCGGCAGCACTGAACACAAACACCCCGTCCGAGGGATCTTTCTCCAAGGCATTCACCTCGTCATCAACTGGCAGGATGAGGTGTGAGTAGTACAGAGTTGGCTCATCGTCGGAGATGGAGTAGATCCCCAGAGGATTTGTTTTGTTGTTTGGCTTAGTCGGTGGGGGTAAAGGCAAATCTCCTTTCTCAATCATGTCTTGGATGATGTGTTTGAGTTTGAAGCAGGTTTCGGTATCATGCCCTTTCCCTTGATGGTACTGACAATAGGCATTGGGGTTCCAGAAACGGGATTTCTTAGCATCGGTCGGATCCGCGGTGGGTCCGATTGGTTGTAACTTTCCCTGGTCCATGAGCCTCTTCAGAGCACTTGCGTAAGTCGACCCTGTATTAGTGAACACTCTCTGGGGGCGCTCAGCTCTCTTAGTTGATGGTTAAATAAGGTTGACCTCATTGATTTTGTTTGTTTGGCCGTAAGGGCGAGACCCGGTAGAGGTGGATCCTTGGTAGGCTCTGCCAGGAGTCTTGGCCAAGACACCCTTCCGGAGGTCATCTTCAATGCGCGTCCCCAGAATTTGCAGATCCTAGAAGGTCTTAATATTTTGATACCTCAGTAAGTTGGCATACACTGGGCGGAGATTGTTGACGAATTTTTCCACCAAAGTTGATTCACTTGGCTTACTGACCAATTGAGTACTCACCCTCCTCCAACGGGTTAAGAACTCGGTGAACCCTTCCTTATCGTTCTGGGTTAGAACCTCAAGAGTACGGGTGTTGGCTTGGATTTCAACATTGTCGGCGTATTGTTTGGCGAGTTCAACTGCGACCTCATCCCAAGTAGTAAGGTTTTTCGGATCAAGGGAGTAGTACCACTGGCGAGGGATCGGTTCCAAGGAGGACGGAAAGATTCGGGTGAAAACTTCCTGTTTGACCCATTTAATGGCTATGTAGTCTTTGAAGGCACGGATATGATTGAGCGGGTCCTCCACTCCTTTGAACTTAGGTACATCAGTTAGGGTAACGTTGTCGGGTAATTGATCCCCAACAGGTTCGAACCTTCGGTTGTTCTCAAGATGGTTATTGTTACCTCGGACTAGGAGCTGTTCTTCCAAGAGCTTTAGCTTCTTCTCAGTTTCAGTCAGAGGTGGAGTATTATGTTCTCCAATTTACTTGTTCTCCAGGGCGTCGATACGGGTCTCGACGCGATCCAGGGTGACCTTAAGAGCGGTAAGCAGGCTGGCTAGCTGATCAGTCGTGACATCTCTGTTGTTATCATTATTGTTGTGGTTGACAAACGAAGTTGAAGACGGGGCCATAGCTCTGAGGCAGAAAAACGGCTCACATTACAACTCAATCTGATACGGTTCAAAGACTGAACGCAGACAACACAAGGAGGAGACAAAGATCAGACTTAAAAAGACGAGGGTGATCGTGTGTGGTTCCTCGGTGCTGACTCGATTTATGACGTGACGGTGTTGACCAAACATTTAACACAAGTCCAACATAACGGCGCGACACCATTGGACGGGTCTCATGGTGAGACGACTCATAAGTAAAGACCCATAAGTACGTTTGCTTCGACTCGATAGACACGAGGCGGAATTCGAATGGTGGACTGAAGTTTTTGAAAATAGAAATTTTCAAAAAGATTCATTCGTCGCTTTATGGACGGCTTCCGAAGATAGAGATCTCCGCAAGTCGGTCAGTTGAAAGGGTTGTCTTAAGTTTATTTCCAAAAGACAGTTTTGAGTTTAAATCGGCTCAGAAAACGATGTATTGTTTCCCAAGACGGTTTTTGAAATTCAAAATTGTATGTTTTGAAAATCGAGTATGAAACGTTTGAAGAAGTCTCGGGGACGGTGCATGGTCCTCGGGATCTCGAAAGTGTCTCTAGAAAAGGGTTTGTGCTTTTCTCGGGTTTTGAAAGAGCCATCGTCGGTGCGAAACGGGTTAAAATCCGTGTCTAGACGCGGCGATTATAACGGCGTAAAAAGGTGATTTTAAATGGTTGTGAAAAAACCGGGTTTGAAAATCGTCATTACGATGGCCTAGAAAGGCGTGTTGAAATGGTTATAAAAACCGGGTTTGAAAATCGTCATTACGACGGCCTAGAAAGGCGTGCAACGGTCGGCGAAAGACGGAGGTTTGAAACGACCATTATAACGGCACAAAAGGTGATTTTGGAAGTTTGAAAATGACACGAAAGGACTTATGATCAAGTAGCACATAAGCACTCACAGTTCATTATATTATGCATTAAGCTGACACGGGTTTTGGCTTAGAAGGGTGGGTTACACACCAAGCAATCAAACCCGATTTGCTAGAGGGATACCAATCCAAACAAAATGTGTAAGGAGGGTGCCCTAGCCTCGTGCTCGAAAGTGATGAAAGCTCTTTGACGAAACAGAAATGTGTAACGTCAATGGTATTCTTGACTCAATCGGGATTTGAAACGCGGGGATGAGAAAACTCACGCTGACGAGACGAGCCAATTGGTCGAAAAGGGTTAGGTTGTGGACCCGGACAAGGAACCCGACCGTGACCGTAATATCAATTAATGCATTCCAACCAAGACCTCGTTCGAGTCTCACCATCTAGGGATCACAAAGACGTAAGTGTCCTTGTTATCCCCAGCGGAGTCGACAATCTGTGGACACAGCCACCTACACGCCAAGCCGATCTGCTGGACGTATAACGGTCTTTTGAAAGCCATGCTCGGCGGCGTAAAAATGCTTTTGACCAGATCGTTTAAGATCGGTCGGTTTCATCTCGGTAAGGGTCTCGAAACGATTAGAGATGTTCGGAGTCGCCACCAAGCATTTGTGGGATCCTTGAAACCCGTTCGAATCCACTTTATACCTCGGTCAAACGAAGCACAAAGCAGGGTTTGACATAGGTACTAAAGATAAGGAATCGTCCCTCTTTAGCATCCTATCTCTAGAATGACTCTCGTACGCCCTGGATAAGGTCGTCCACTATCCAACGTTTCTGAGTAAGAGGTGAAGGTACATATTGGGAAGCCCTTTAATCAGACACCCTATCCCGCCCGCGGTAGCGGCCTCTATTGATCGATCTTGGTTGGTTGAATGCAAAAGTTGATAAAACGGTTTATATGCATAAATGCGCATCCAATAATTTAAACCTAACATGTGAGAGCTTTCTAAGCCGGTTGATTTAATCCAAGTATCAAGTTTAAGATGTCGAGTTGGATTAATGATTGATTTGTATGCAAGACGGAAATTAAACATCCATTTACCAAATTAGGTTTACGGTGCATAAAATGATCCATTTGTCTTAGTAAGGCATTTTTCAAATGTGATTTTTAATAAACAAATAGTCATCTGATCCGTCTTATATCCGGGCTAAACGGAGTCCGGATCGTCCTAGACTAATGCTGGAAAGGGAACAGGCCCTGTACCGGACGGCTACATGAGGCGCGAGCCAGCCGGCGGTACAAGGGGCCTCCCCCTGGTTTTGAAAATGAGAATTGAAAGGCCTGCTTTAGGCGCGGATCACCCTACGGTTATATGTCGTATTCTGACCATTTAGAAAACATTGTAAAATGTGCTGAGAAATGGGTGTTTGAACCCGGTTTGGTTTGAAAGGGTCGTTTAGACCGCATTTGTTGATTTGAAGAACTAGACTCGAATAATCATCATTATTTTGATAATATTCGGTGTCGGGTTCGGCTTGACAAGCTTGACATGAATAGTTTTGAAAATAATTATGAACTAATTGCTTTAAGTTCATTTGAATATAATTAGTCAATACTCATCATCGTACCCGGGTTAAAATTCGACATGGTATGTAGAACCAAGGATGACTTTGTGTTCGTGACTAATATGTTTATTTTGAAAATGTAAAGAAATGATGAAAGACTTTAAAATACCTCCCAAAATATAAAGAAATGAAATAAAAAGGTTTTAAATACCTTTTAAATGTCATTAACCAAATATTATCACCGAAACACGGATTTAACCGTCATGGTATGAGGAACCAAGGGTGAAAAATGTTTTATGGTTAAAACACATAAAATGAAATAAAAAAGGGTTTGAATATATTTGAAATGGTAAAAACCGATTACAAATATGAAAATGAATTAAAGGGGAAAGACGAGAACAAACACGATTGATCTCTGACCTGGACACCCCATTTAGGCGCGGGCAAGCCTGCAACCTAAGGGGCTTCTGTCTCAGGCTAAAAGTCAGTTTTGGCTCGTTTATCCCATGTTTTGGTTCATGTTATGCACGTTTTAGCATGTTATAGTCATGAAACAAATGAAAACATGAGAAAAGGAGGATTTTTACACCCTCATACTTACATGTTTTGTTAGGGCGAGTGACCGACGTAAGTGTAACAACTCGCTTGGTCGGAAAAAAACTCGGTTTAAAACCGTTTTGGTAAGTAAAAAGAGTGTTTTATGATTAGTGACGGTGTAGTGCTCGAAGTGGTCGGTCAAGTGATTTAATGCACGATGACGGTACCAAACAATGTGTAAGGCTTGTATTTACGATCGGTAGGTCGTAAATACGCGTCGGATTGTGACTTAAGAAGTCGAGTCGAGAATTTTAAGGGAGAAAAGAGGGGGCGGACGCTAGAGTAACTCTCAAATGGGGGCATTTGAGGGGTATTTATAGGGAAATGAGTGGTTGTGTGAATTTTGAGTGACGTGGCCACCTGGGCTACTCAAAGAGGCGCGAGCCACGTCGCGGTTCTTCGAGGTGTCTTGTCGCTTTCACACAAATGCAATCATGATTTGTTCTATCCTAGGTTTTGTAGTCACATGTTTGGTACTTGACCATTCATGAATCTGGGAAAACTTAAGGTAGAAGGTTTGAAATGTTTTGTTTTTGGTGGTTGACTCGGTTTGACTCGTTGTTGGAGTCGGAATTTGAATTTTTGAGTTGGTTTTGGTCCGGTGTCGGTTTTGACTCTAGTTAGTGTCATTGCGACCCCGCCGTCGTGCATTAAACACCCCAGGTATTTTTGAAATATTTTGGAATGTTTTATTTTCGAAACCGTTTTAAGTTTTCCGACGTGAAGTTGTACACAAACTGTCGATCAAACGCCGCGATTCCAAAACATGTTATAGTCCGATAATCATTGGGTGTTTGTTGGAGTCTCAGCAGATACTGGGTATCTACACTTTCATTGAAATGAAATGAGCCGATTTGGTTAACCTATCTACAATGACCCAAATCTTGTTGTTCCCCTTTTGAGTTCTTGGTAACCCCACTATAAAATCCATAGATATTGACTCCCACTTCCATTCTGACACCTCTAGTGGTTGAACTTTCCCTTGTGGTCACTTGTGTTCTCCTTTCACCCTTTCGCAAGTGAAACATCTTGCCACAAATTCCGCCACCTCCCACTTCATGTTTAACCACCAAAAGGTCTTCTTAAGGTCCTTGTACAACTTATCACCTCCCACGTGCACCAAGTAAGGTGTGTTATGAGATTCATTCTTGATCTCTTTCTTAAGTTATTCGTCATTTGGTATGTACCACCTCTTTTTGAATCTAAGACTTCTGTCCTCATACAACTCAAACCTTGCAGGCTCACCCCTCTCTAGTACTCGTTTCCACTCTTGGATCTTCACATCACTTGCTTGCTTCTCCCAAATTTCATCGTAAAACTCGGGTTCTAAAGTTAAGTCTCTGATTTCCTCCCCTTTTCTTATCATATAAATTCCCATCTCCTTCACTTCTTCCTTTAATCTTAGCATGGACAAGGCAGTACACAAGGAGTGCACCGACTTCCTACTCAAGGCATCGGCCACCACGTTGACTTTCCTTTCATGGTACACTATCTCCATATCATAATCCCTGTCTCATATTCAACTCCTTTTAGGTGTAGATTTATTTCAAACTCTTGTGATTGGAAAACACATTAAAGGTCGCTCCATACAAGTAGTGCCTCCAACGGCTCCAAACTCTAGATCATATGTTGGGTAATTCTCCTTATAGGACTTCAATTTTTGCGATGCCTAAGCAATGACTCTACCATTTTGCATAAGAACACATCCCAAACCATTCTTTAACGCATCGGTATACACTTCAAAATTTCCACTCCCTTGCGGCAAGGCTAACACCGGGGCCGTGGTTAGGCACTCCTTTAGGCTCAAGAAGGCCATCTCACAACTCCCGTCCTACTTGAAACGGTTTTATTTTCTCATCAATGACGTCAAATGCCTAGCAATCTTGGAGAAGTCTTTCACGAATGGTCGATAATACCCGGCTAGAGCTAGGAAACTTCGAATTTCCGCCACATTCTTGGGTGCTACCCACTTTGACACGGCGTCAATCTTTGTAGGTTCCACGACAACTCCTTCTCTTGATATCACAAGGCCTAGGAAAGCCACCTTCTCCAACCAAAACTCATACTTACTAAGCTTTGCATAAAGTTGATGCTCCCTTAAGGTTTGTAACACGATTATTAATTAAGTACTCTTCATGCTCCTCTTTGGTCTTAGAGTAGACCAAAATATCGTCTAAGAACACCACTATGAACTTGTCCATGTACGGACTAAACACCCTATTCATGAGATCCATGAATGTGGCCGGGGCATTCGTCAACCTAAATGGCATGACTACGAACTCATAATGCCCATATCTTGACCTAATGCGGTTTTCAGAATGTTCTCATCCTTAATCTTCAATTGATGATAGCCCGTGTTGGACCATATAGTTATATGATTTGTTTTGATAATGACAAACGTGTTTTTAATGTATATACTCTTTGCACATAATCGTTTGTTAGTCTATGTTAGATTTAATAAAGGTTACAATAATAGCAAGCAATGTTATAGCATTCGTGGCTATAACTTTGAAGATTTGTGAAGCATCATTGAAGTAATGTTATAGCTTCTTGAGCTATAACATTGAATATTCCTAAAGCATCATTGTGACTACTTCATTCACAAATATGATCATCACTCAAGCAAAAGACATGATCAAGTCTATAAGAAGCTCAAGATGAAGAGCTTATGATCAAGATAAAGAGATGATCCTACTACTGAAGATCTCCAGGAAGATTAGCTAGTATAGGAAATCATCTAATGACGGTATCTTTGGAAGTAATATTGGGATAGTAAAGTTATAGCTATTTCGCCTATAATTTACTTACCAAGCTTAATGTTATAGTCATTTGTTCTATAACTTTAGGTTGCATTTTGAAGGCACAATTTTAAGGTTTTAAAATCAATTTTCGAAAGCTCAAATTATTTATATATTTTCGAAAATATATGTATATATGATTGAGGCAAGATACGGGTTCAATTAGGTTGGATAATTTACATGTATCCTATTGGTTAGTAAAATGACTTATGAGTCGTCATGCTACCTAGGGTTGCTAAGTTATCCAAACATAAACCCTAAATCCACACTCCTTATTTCGACTAGGGTTTTCGAGTGAGTTGGGCTTATGAGCCGTTTCTTATATCGAGTATACTCCTTGCACAAGTAATATAATAGGTTAAATCTAGAATAGATTGTTATAGGATATTTTTATCTTAAAAGATTATTTAGATTTATCCTATTTACTTAATTGAAATATTTTGTGGATTAAATTAAGGAAAGAAAGATTTGTTTCTTATAAAACAAATCATCATATCTCACGGCACTATTAAGGTTTTGAATAAACCCTAGTTGTCTCCTCTACTATATATACACATATGGTTCATTATTTCAAATCAACTTTTCGCGATATTAAACTTCCTTTGCAAACAAATTGAGTCAAATTCTTAATCAAGTATTTTATTTGTTTTTGCAATTCAAAATTCTTTACGAAAAGTCGTGCTTCAATTTGCTTATTATTTTGTAAGATTACGTTATTAGATAATAGTACTTAAACATTGTTTCTTACTCGTTCATTCGTGTGAACAATTAGAAGAACAATCAAGTGCTTTCTTATTAACGTAGGTTAGATAAAACCGAGTATTTAACGATACTCATTTGAGTTACAACTAGAGTTAGTTGTACGAGTGGGTTAGTAATTTTGTAATCCGTAGAAAGGTACTAAAATTATTAATCGAGAATAGTGGACGTAGGTTTCGGCTTGTGAAACTGAACCACTTCAAAATCACGTGTGTCACTCGTTTTGTTGTTCGTTTCTTTACGTTTTTAACTTTCTTTAGTTAATTAGTTAAAGTTTAATCAATAAACTTTAAGTAGTTAATTATTAAGTCACGCTCATACGGACATTCGAAAAAGTGGGATAAATTTTAGATACTCAATTCACCCCCCCCTCTTGAGTATTTTGGTATTTCTTGAGCTCGCGTTCTTTCCATACTAGTGTCCCACACATGACAAAGGACAACCTTTCTTCAAACACATCTTCAAGGTTATTAACGAAACGAGTTTCACCTTGGGCTTGACCAAGTAACCATTGTATGACACCCTAGCACCTTTGGGTCCTTTCAAAGCTATTTTATTTTGGTGACAATCTATATTGGGTTTGTGCTTACTTAGCCAATCCATTCCTAAGATTACTTCAAACCCCTCCAAAGGAAATTCAAAAAGGTTACCAGAAAATTTGTTTCATGTACTAAAACCGACACCTCTTTATACACCCTTACACAGATAATAGACTCTCCCGAAGGTAAGGACATGTCATTATTAGCTAGTTCACCCTCCCTTAAACCTAAGGTCGACACCCGAATCTTAGACACGAAAGAATATGTGGCTCCCGGGTCAAATAAAATGAAGAAGGATGATAATTAATAAGAAATGTACCAGAGACCACATGGGCATCCTCCTCAGCGCTTTTGTTGTCCACAGCAAAGAGCTTGCCACTAGCCTTGGGCTCTCCTTGCACCGTACTTTCCGAGTTGGTTGGTCTAGCCCCCGAAGTGTTGCCTCCAATATAGCTTGTTGCCCTTGATGGTGCTCCCCGGTTGAAGTTTCCACGGTTGTTTCCACCATTGTAGGTTGAGTTGGCATACCTTTGGTTGCTCTATACTCCCGAGTTCCGGTTGTTAGCTCCACTTTGGGAAAGAGTGGCAAGAATTTCCTTGCCCACACCTCCAGTTTGGGCCCTTTGGAGTGCTAGTACACTCATTCCTCCGGTGGTTAAGGCCACCACAATTATAGCATCTCAAACCACCACCTTCACTAGCGGCCCTTCCTCCATAGCTGTTAGACTTCCTAAAGCCACTCACTTGAGATACCCCCGAATAAGACTTCGCTTTATTGTAGGTAAATTTCTTTGATTAGTTTCTATCGCCTTCACTCTTGGTCTTCCTCTTTTCTCCAAACCTTCCCTTGCATCCCTAGTCATATTGAGAAGCCTCTCCGCATTCCCGGCCCTAGCATATACTTCCTTCAAGCTAGACAATTCGCCCGGTGGAAGTTTCTCTAAGATATTCACGATCAACCCTCCTTCGAACTTAAGAGCCAAATGAGATGGGCTGAGATGAAGGTCTTCCACATAGGTGGCGAGCTCGTTGAAGTGGATATAATAGCCTTGCACCGTCATTGCCTCGGTCATTACGAATCGATCAAACTCCGCCCGGAGCTTACATCTAACATGCTCGGGAATTAACTCATTCCTCATCTCCATCTTGAAGTCGGCCCATGAAATTGTGGCCTCACCCCTTTCATCATATTAGTTCTTCATGGTGTCTCTCATTCCTTATACCACCAACCCCCGACTAGTCCTCCAAGATAGAAGGCGGCTTGCTCCACCTTGAGCTCGTCCGGGCATCTTACCACCTCGAAAACATTCTCTATTTCCCTTACCCAATCCGTGAAGAGGTTAGGCTCACCCACTCCAAGGTATTTGGTCGGTCGATGGCGTGAGATGGCAGTGCTCACGGCTGATGCATCCATTGAAGCATCCCTTTCCCTAGTGACGTGCCGAAGGGCCTCGGTCAGGGCTTCGTTTTGGGCAATGATTTGGTCCACCTCCTCCTCGGATCTTCGGAGGGGTGGTGAAGGACTCCTTGCCTGAGTTATCAGCATAATGTCTCTTCAATAGACATAACAAACGTCAATACACGCCCCACAAATATAGACAAATGGTATTGACCACTATACAGGTCCACTCGATTGAGTGTAGGACTTCACTCGGTTGAGTGGTGCTCCACCCGGTCTAGTGGTGTCCCACTCGATCAAGTGCCTCAACTTATAGGAGGTTTCCAAAATCCCTTAATTTTCCTACTCGGTCGAGTGGCTCACACTCGGTCGAGTGGGTCCTCCACTAGGTCGAGTGTTTCAACTTTCAGAGATTTTCCAGAATCTAGAAAACCATCCACTCGATCGAGTGGCATGGGTACTCGGTCGAGTGCCTTCAATTCGGCCGAGTCCCTCTTTTCACTTGGCCGAGTACACCTCATATAGGACCATGTACTCATTCCGACTCACATAAGTCCACATATAACCCTATTTTGCATGTTCCTAAATGCAAGTTTGGGAAAATAGAAGCATAGATGCGACATACGATTCACATATAACGTTAATTAGCATGCGATTTACAGTTCTATTGACAATTTACCAACTTTAACACTTCAACCTACTCACACATAAACATCTAACATGTTCCTTTTTAGCTCGACCACAATAATCCATGTTACCACATCAAGTGCTACTAAGCATGAAGCTTGGACTGTAATCCTAAGGGAATGTTGTGTTTTTGATTATTTTAAGGGGGTGACAAATAGGTGTGAATATTTGCTGCGGATAAATTAAGCAAAGAGCCTGAAATAAACTTGTTTTTGTGTTGCAATTTTCTGGTTTAATAAGAAACAAGAAAATGGATATATCTTCACCAAAGCTCACACCCAATGGTTAAGATTGGGGTGACCTTATCAAAGCACAAAGCCAATGATAAAAGCCTTGCGAGCTGCCCAAGCACACAACAAAGGACACACACAACTTCCAGCACTAAGCAAGGAAGGTTTTCTTAAGCACATAGCCAAGAGAATCATAGAGAAACAAAGTTTCACTCTTTTTCATTTAACTCAAATCTGATTTGTTACAATAGACTAAAGGCTCTTTAGATAGAGCTTTACATGAAGCTAATCTAAACCCTAAGAACAAATCCAACCTTTGATATTGATCTACTTTAATCTACGAGCTGAATTCAAAAGAGAAATAAGACAAGTCTTATACAAAATGAAATAACAACAATAAGCTGAAAATATAAAGCATTACGCATAAAGCTTATCTTCTTTGTTTGCTTGTGATGTGAGTGTGCGAGGTCCTTGCAGCTTAAGACCTTTAGAAGTCAATCCTTGTCATATCTTGGGGAAGGTGCAGCTCTAGAACAGAAGAAACAACAATAGCCAAAAGGAGGACCACAAGAGGTCGCTTTAAAGTTTAGAAATTGTTGTTTGCTTTTTCTCATGCCAAAAAGTCTTCTTATTCTGAAACAATGACGTTCTTCCTTCCCTCTATGACATTGGGACTCTTTATGGATCATAGGATAACTTGGACATGTCTTTTAACATATAGCAAATAGGCTTGCTAGCCTTTGTTGCACACAAATGTAAAACAGGCTACTCAATAGCATTGCAGGAATCAGACCTATCTAGTCCTGGCAAAAGTATACCGAATCCGAAAAATCGATGGAAAATATCTGAATCGACACTAGACCGTACATCCGAAAGGTATAACTGAACTTCATCCCGAAACCTAAATCGACCTGAATTCATTCGAAATCGAACCAAAGTTGTAATATCCAAAATAGGCCCAATATCAAATGAACCTGAACTGTTTCAACCTGAATTATTTTAATCTAAACCGATATATACCTGAACTAATTTCAACCCTTACATTTATGACTGAAACCCAACATTGAAACCCGAAACGACCCGAATGTACCAAGGCGTCACATCTAAAGTGTCTTTTGTACGTGAGTGTCGTCCATTTGACATCAATGCATTAATATTATATCGTAGTTATACAAAAAAACATCATATATTACTTTTTTAAAAAAAATTATTTGTATTATATCCAATGTTTTTAATAAAGACGTAATGCCTTGACATCCGATCCGATTATGACCTTACTTGAATCTCATCTGCTCTGATATGGACCAGACTCGATCCTTATTTGCTCCAATATTGACCCGACTCGAACCTGAACCAACCCGAAATACCTACAACCGATTAAAAGTAAAAACCGAATCCAACCTGAGTTGAACCAGACTAAAATCGAAAAAAAAAAGATAAACCGAAATAATCCAATCTGAAAGAACCCAAACCGAAACTGATCCGATTGACCCATTTGCCACCTCTAGCCCTATCTTTCAATGTCCATAACTCCTAGCTCAGAACCAATTAGAATGCCTCATAGGTGCCAAATGAAAGCTAGATGAGTTATATTTCATGTCAAAAAAGAATCACCTGAAAATATGACTCAGAACTCCAGATATTGAGCTTTGAGTATGTTCAGGTCAGAATTGGAGTTCAACCGTTTTTCATGTGCAGCATCAGAAACTTTGAAAAATCATATCTCCTAGCTCAGTTAGGCTAAAATTACTCATGATAGCTCAAATAAAATCTAAGTATGTTAGCGTTCAACTCCAAAAATAATCACTCAAAAATAATGGCTAAAGCATGAGTTATGTAGGTTTGAGTGACGACGGGTCATTTCAGAAAACAACATTGTATTCATGCGTGACAGTCTTTGAAGCCCGATTGTGAAAAATCTACATATTGAATCGTGTTGATTCTAACTCCATGGGAAATTAATATTCTTTAAGATTTTATCCATATAAAGAACATGAATATTCACTAAGTGAAACTCCAGATATGATCCTTTGAAATTGGACCTGAAATTGCTGAACTGTTGCATCAGTTTTTAGAACTTAGTTCATTTTCCCCTTGAATTTGCACCTAAATAAGAGGACTGCTTGGACCCTCCTTAGCCATTTTTGCTTCTTAATAAATTGAGAGTCACATAGCCTTAGCTCCTGCTCCAAACCGTCTCATGTATAGCCAATCCACGCACGCATATCAAAAACACGTTATAGTCCGATCATCATCGGGTGGTTATTGGAAGGTGCAGATACGGGGTATCTACAAAGGTACTTTGGTCTAATCACAATGTGGAAGAGGCTACATAGGAACCGGAGAAGTCTATGAGAGAGAGTTTACCTCCCTTTTTTGATCAGGTATGTTGGGTTATGGGGACGTACCCGTTGTCTTTTAAGGGGGGTAGGAGATGCTCGCATGCATGTTTGAGTCAGTTTGAGGTCAACATCGTGGTGGTGTTGGCATCTTTGAGCTTGGGATGAGTTGTTTTGTTGTTTATATTTGGTGTTGTTGGTAACTTTGGGTAGTTGCGGTTGTTGTCTTTGGATAGTTAGTGTTGTGTTGTGTTGTTTTGTTTCGAGTATGGTAGAACTTTGGGGACGTAGTTCGTTTTAAAAAGGGAAGACTATAATACCATGGTTTTCTGGGTCTTGTTACTCGGCTGAATAAGGCTAACTCGGCCGAGTAGAGTGTCATGTGTTTTCTGGTCAGGCTACTGTTCAGGAACACTCGGCCGAGTAGTGTAATACTCGGCCGAGTAAGGGTTACTCAGCCGAGTACTCCAGGTACTCGACTGAGTAATCTGTCTGCCGGGATTTATTTCCGTGGTTTGATTAAGGATGATTAAAGGTTATAAAAATCGTGTTTAAAAGTTTCTATTCATTTTTACCAAAACCTAACTACGTTCTTCACTCCTCTAATCATCCTTAATCACTCTCAAAGGAATTGATCGTTCATGAGTCTTTCGTTCCTCTCTTTCGCGTAAGTTTTGTCGTTAAGTCACTAGTTCCGTATCTTTTGTTTAGTATTGTCCTTTAGGGTTTTGCCCTAGTGATTGAATTTGGTAAAAAGGGTTGATTGGCATGTTTGTGATTAGATTGTTGTGATTATTTATAGGTGAAGGATTCGTAGAGGAACGTTTCTAGCTTCCGCTGTGTACTTGAGATTCGGATCAGTGATAAGGTAGGGTTTCCCTACTCAGTTGCCTATTTAATTGATTTAAGATGGATTGTTGTGGTATTGGCATGATTAGTATCGTTGTTGGAATTGTCTTTCTTGGTTGTTGGAATTGTTGTTGCTTATCTATGTTTGCGAGGTGCGTCCTTGGCTGAGTGGAGTCATCATTCGGGAATGGCTTCACACCCTTGATTTGCCCCTTGTGGTTCTCGTCACAAAGGGGGATTTGCACCTTAATCACTACTACAGATACAGGCTATAACAACGGTTAAAAACCGTTGTTATATAAAAAAGCGGACGTTCTTAAAGCGTTCGTTGTAGTAGGTTTTAACAACGGTTGGTTTTTCTAAGAAACCCGTTGTGAAAACTATTAACAACGGTTTAAAGTAGAAAAAACCGTTTTGGAAAGGGTGACTAAATTTTGGTGGGAAAGTTATAACAACGGTTACAGTATAAAAAACCGTTGTTATAACTAAAGACAACGGGTTTTTGTTAAATAACCGTTGTTGTTTATTTACCTCCAACCTCCAAAAAAAAAATTAATTAAATATTACTAGATGCATGCATTATTACGGCGGCCCGTTATAATTCCGATGCATGCATTATTACTGCCAATCCCTGCATATGAATGGACAATATATGGAATGAGAAGGGTTATAAGATTTGAAGCAGCGATATGATGCACAACTTCCTAAACATATATTAATTAAAAAACAACTCAAAAGACACATTACTTAGTATAAATACATGCATTATCTCAACTAACATTCCATTATCTCACTATATATCTCCAAACCCTAACTGCTAAAACAAACTCCAACCCCTAAATCTTTCAAACAAACTCCAAACTTCATCAACAATGAATGATACCATCCGTAAGACTGTTACTATGACCGAGCACAACAGGAGTTTCATCCGCCGGTTGCTAGACATCGAGGACAGGTACATGAGCTACCTTGAGGACGCTCGGACCGCACTCAAGGACGCCAAAAAAAATGGCTTGACAGAACAGCAGTTGTTGCCGCTATATGACGATATATCAACTGCTGAACGAAACCTCAAAATAGCTAAGGAGGATAGGATGGATATCATAGAAGAGAATGAGACTCTCTATGCATATCTAAGAATTGTATTTTTTATCAATGTAATTCATTTTTTAATTTATGTATTTATGTATATATATATATATATATATATATATATATATATATATATATATATATATATATATATATATATATATATATATATATATATATATATATATATATTAATTAAGTTTATCATGCATTCCTCTCTATCATCTTGCTTCTTCTTTGTTTTATTTTATTTAATTTGTTTTACAAGCTAATAAACACAGAAAAACAACAGTGACAAAACACATGCAAATGAAATAATTAGAGAAAGAAAATGACTGAGATGACCAAACCTAAATTAAATCATGCATATTTACCTGATAATTAGAGAAAGTTAGAGACGATGAAACCAACAGTGACGGCGAGATGATAAAGCGACGATGAGGAAGAGAGAAAGAGACGATGAGAAAGTGTGTTTGTGTTTGTGTATGTTTATTGTGTTTATGTTAGGGTTTGTGTGGTGTGGCTGTAGCTGTAGCTGATCTGTGTTTGTGTGGTTTATAGTATGGAAAGTATTGACAACGGTTGTTAAACATAAACCCGTTGTTATTACAGAAAATATTAACAACGGGTCCATAGTAAACCGTTGTTAAAAAGTATTAACAACGGGTTTATAAATAACCGTTGTAATTACTTTGCGCCAATTTTGCGCCAAATTATTAACAACGGTTGTGCATGTTTGACCCTGTGGACAATGGGCCACGGGGGCGCTTGGGAAACAAGCGTTTGCATTTTTTTGGAGTCGCCACCAATTTTTATGGGAAATTGGAACCGTTCGAATACCTCGTGCCATGTCTAGACACAAAGTAGAGACATGAACACCAAGCAATCGTTACCCTTAGCATTCTATGTCTAGAATGACTCTCGTGGATGCCAATGAACACGGATGTTCACAGAGATCTGGAGTAAGGGGTGAGGGTACGTATTAGAAAGCTCTTTTGATCGAGCACCTAATCCCGCCCGCCTCGATAGTGGCCTCTACTAATGATTAGGAAAATTATTCATACTCGATATATCGTCGATTATATGCATGCAATGCAACATCCATTATTAGATTGATCCTAGCATGTGATGAATTAGCTAAGTCGTTGGACAATTAATTTAGCGAACAATTTAGTCAAAGTAGGATTTAATGTTCAATTACATGTGAAAACATACAAATGATACAAAGAAAAATATGACAAGCAAATACAATAAAGAAAATTACAATAAAGAAATTTACAATAATTACAATGGATTAGGCGATTTATGTCGAAAATACCTTCAAAACGGATAATTTGGAAAAAACGAATAAAAGAATTAATGAAAAGAATTAATCGAACAAGTCAGAAGGTGATAATACGGATAATAGTTAATTATACGTAAGCTAATTAAACTAGGTTAAGCAACAATGAAGTTCAGAGGCAGAAATCATCCTGGAACAGGCGCAGCAGGACTGCGCCCTTTGGAAGAGGCGCAGCAGTTGCTGCGTCTGTTCCAAGGGTGAGTTCTGGATGTGAAGCCGGAACTGCAAATCGTTAATGTTAATTGATGATTTTAAGGATTGATTACGATATTTGACTCGGATGAAAGTGATTATCAGTTTATTTACATGTGATAAATGGTCATAAAAGCAATAAACATGGATGAGACGGATGCAAACGAATTATTTACATGGAAGAATGATTGATTAGTGACATAGGTGAACAAAATAGACTGAACATGATGAATTAATGACAAATTAATGATGAATATGATAATAAACAGATGAAAATATATCAAAGGTCGAATTTCAGAAACTCAATATGAACAAATCGAATTTCTACAACCCGGATTGAATTTAATGACGAAAACCCGCAAATGTGAGATTATAAGGGATTTAAGTCGGATTTATGATGGATAAAACGTGTTAATGATGATAATTAATATACATGCGAAATTAATATGCTATTATGGTCAAAGAATTAATAAGAAACAAACGAAACAAACAAAAGACGAACGAATTACAGAGGACGAAGGAAGAAGAAAGAAAGCAGGAACTGCGGCAGCCTCACGAAGAGGCGCAGAGGAAGCTGCGCGCTCCTTGAAGAGGCGCAGCGATTCTTTGCATCCTTTCTCGACGGTTTGTCTTACGGAAATCCGTAAAAAGAGGTTTTAAAGCACGGTTTTAGAAATCAGTTTTAATAAGTATTTTCGACATAAACCTTACAATTGATGATACAAAAAGGTAAAGAACAATAATAAAAGAGAGATTTACACCCTCAGACTTACATGTTTGACGAAACGAGAAGGACTAAGTTATCGATTAGCGATGCTCGACTCGAACTATAATGCAAATATGAAAGTGCCCTCGTAAGAGGAAAACGATTAGATTAATTAAGTTGATTGATTGTGGAGTTGGTCAAATTGGTCGGTCATGCAAACGAGGCTGGTACTCAGAAGGATCTGAGCTTACGTGGTCGAATGTTCAAGCACGTAGACGCCAAAAAGTAAGAACAAAGGTCTAGAATGCAAAGGGAGAAGAGAAGGGCGGACACTCGCGTGAGAAATATGAGGAGCGAAGGCTCCTATTTATACTAATCACGTGAAGGAATTAGGGTTTCGGAGAGTCTTTGGAAGTGAATCTCGGAAAGATATAAAAAAGATACGAAAATTACGCAGAAAAGGACATGGGAAGAGGCGCAGCAGTCACTGCGTCTCTTAGAAGAGGCGCAGCACCTGCTGCTTCTGTTCCCAAGTGGTTTCCTCCTGCGGAAGAAAGATTTCCGCATTTGAGTTATGGTAGGACGGAATAATTTGGTTTTCCTTAATATTTTAAGTGAATATTATGGGAAATTGTTTACCAAAGATTAAAGATTGTGAAATATTTATAAATATGGAATAGAAATATCCGGAACATTCCACAACATTCTGACTCGGGACTTAACGGTTATCAGAAAATGAAGACGGTTTTAGGCCCGGACTCCAAATGTACTCTAATTACTGTCAAAATGACCGTATCGGCACGTAGATGACAACTAAGAGGTAGACATTAATATTTGAGCAATCACTTGACGATAAACTTACGAACTATCACAAATCGTTCCGCGTACCAAACATGCGGCCCAATCATCACCGGGTGGTTTGCGAGAGGTGCAGAAATGAGGTATCTACAGAGCCTCCACTTTGACTGCGGCTTGGACAAGGCGAAAGTCAAAGTATAGCCATCAAGTCAATCGAAGATTACAACCTGACGACTATGGCGACGCGAGGCGGTTCAAGGGGTCTGAGCCTAGGACCTGTCATCGGGAACATTTTAGAGTCTGTCGACTATCGGGAAGGGTCGTTTAAAGTTCATTAGACTACGTAAGGAGGCTCGCCAGCCATAAGAAGAGACCATACCTGAGACTTCTTTCTCGAGATGTTTCCGGAGTTGCGTAGGAGCTAAGGGTAAGCGTAGGAGCTAAGGGTAAGACCTAAAAGATATATAAGGATTGTGCTAGGGTGTAGGACCCTAAAGGAAAGCATCGACGGGAAGGAGGTCAAATATAAGTTCAACTTAAGGGGTAACAAAGGTTTGAGTGTAGGAACTCTATGGAAGGGATGATCCTAAAGGAATATGATCCTAAAAGGAAAAGGTGATCCTAAGGAATATGATCCTAAGGGTAGAAGTGTATGAACTCTAGGGAGTTTGGGAACTTAAAAGAAGCTAGGTGTGCGAACCTGGGTATACGAACCTAAAAGGATGGCTGGTATGGGAACTTAAAGGCTTATGAACCTAAGAGGAATTGGGATCCTAGGGTTAAGTTTAGGAACTGCTGGGTTACTAATTCTTGTTTTAAGCGCGTGCGCTTAAGCTTTCTGAGGTATGAGAACTCCAAAAGGATTTATGGGTTTATGAACCTAAAGACGTTGGTGTGGGAGCTTAAAGGTTTATGAACCTAAAGGAAGCCATTTTGGGATCTAAGAATCTAGGGGTCACAGGGATTCTGAAGAAACTTCTTAACACTTCCGAAGGCTAACTCTGAAGGCTATCTCTCACTAAAGGAAAGGCTGAAGGACAACTCTCTCTAAAGGACTGAAAGGGGACTTAACCGAAAAGGAGTTATCCGAAGGTTGAAAGGATTATCTGAAGTGTCGAAGAAATAAAGGATTATCCGAAAGGAGGAAGGCTCAAGGAAGGATTATCCCAAAGGTTATCTAAAGGGTTGTCTGAAGGATATGAAGGTAAGTTTAAGAAAGATCGAAGGGTTTATCTGAAAAAGGGTTACCTGAAAGATATGAGGGTTTATCCTGAAAAGGGTTACCTAAAGATATGAAGGATCACCTGGGGGTATCTGCCTCTCTCTGTCCTCAAGCAAACTCTCACTGGGGAATAAAACGATGATTTTTGGGAATCTGCCTCTCTCTGTCCTCAAGCAAACTCTCACCGTTTGCTGTAAAAGAGACCCCTCTTGAGGCACGATAAATCGGAGAATCGATCTAAGACCCTTGTCATTGTCCGGACCGAGTACTAACTTGGCTTAAAATAAGAGAGGAATAAAGGAAGGGTGGCATCTCGGAAGAGAAGCCCCCAGGATGAGAATATGACTCTGGAATTTGGTAAAAAAAAGAGACTGGGCAACAATAAGGAGCCCCCAGTATAGAGGTGTTGTTTGTAGAAGGGATGTTAATTGAGGTTAGAAGGTTGGGATGGAAAATTTGAGGTTGAAAGTTGGGATGGAAAATTGAGGTTGAAAGTTGGGATGGTTGATTGAGGTTGAAAGTTGGGATGGTTGTGTCCTTGAGGACTGCCTACGTATTCACGTGAAGTGAAATCAAACCAGATCGTAGTTCTGAGGTTTGGTTAATTTTGTTTTGGTGTTGTGGTTGTATCCTTCTTGTGTAAGAAAGGACTGCCTATGTATCCACCTGAAGAGGTGAAATCAAACCATGCTCGTAGTTCAGGTGTGTGCCTAAGCTATGTTGTTAGGACCTTAAAGTGCAGGGGTCACAAGGGTAATATTCCTTTGGTGACTCGAAGAATCAATTTGAGACAACTCCCTCTAATCATATACCAAAGAGGTATAATTAAGTTTGTAAAAATTTCCTTGTCATGTGAGTACACCTAAAAGTGGACCCTAAGGATGATATGGGTATGTCCCGTCCTAGGTATCAAAGTATTTGAAGACTCCGTGTATAGGTCAAGGTGAAACTGGATTGGATATTTGGAATGTGGAGCTTGGAGATAAGAGGCTTTGATGAAACAAATCTCTGGAGCTTGATTTTGTGAAGTTAAGGCTTGATGGGATTATGGCTTGTAATGTGGCTTGGAAATGGAGTCTCTTGGCTTGATGTAGCCTGAGCACATAAAGGTAGGTTAAAATGATGTGGGATCAAGTTTCCATGTCTTGGCCCTAAAGGATGGGTATACTTGACGAGCTTGAGAGGATTCTCAAAATTCCTAACTATCTCCCTGTTACGTTCTCGAGAAGGACTTAGGGTGTGATGTGTGAAAGGCTAAGTGATGGTGCTAGCTAACCATCTTCATTGATGTCTTGATTCTACCTAGACTTCAGCAGTATTCTGTATAGCATTTGATTCCAAGCTTGTTCTTGATTCAGATTTGGATTCTTGGTCTAGGGTATACCTCGGATTTTTGCTCAGATTTTTGATCAGGTTTTGAAGGATAACGTTGTCTTTGGATATTGACTTGACTTGCTTGATTGAGCCTTCTTCTTTTGTCTCTTTTGTCTTGGGCTATAGGCATAACTACGGCTTCGGATATTGATCTTGGGTATTTCTCTTGATTGAGCATTTGTCTTTGATCGTGGCTCGTATCATCTTGGATTTGATTGCTACCATGGACTTGGGTTAGACTAGAGCCTTTGGTGTGAAATAGGGTTGGTCTTTAGTAACACGGGTTGTTTATTGTGGGCAATGGTCTTGCCTTCCGTCATGGATTGTCAACAAGGGAGATGGTCTGGATTCGTCCTAGAATCTCTTGAGATATGCTCGTCCTAAACCGGGGTATATTGTGGTTTCTATTGCCAGACATGGAATAGGTAAGAAAAGAACACGGAGTTTCAGGTCCTCTACAACTTGGAATGGAACATCGTTTAAGTGTACTCACATCGACTGTCATGTGTTGTTGTTGTCATTTTAAAGAATGTCTCAAACCAATTCTTGTTGTCACAGGAAAAGGGAAGAGGAAGAGATATGATAGAATATGTGGATTGAAAAGTGTTCTTTTATTGAAATGGATAATAAATGTATTTAACATAGATATAAGAAGACACGTGACTCATGGGACAGCCCCCAGGTTGTCACTAGGAATGAAAATGGAGAAAGATACTAGAACAAATATGAGATAGAAAGCCTAAGACTCGGACTCGGACCCGGACTTTGACGCGATCTTAGACCTAGACTCGTAATCATCGGCCCATGCTTGAGCATTTTCCCTTCCAAAGAATCGGCCCGGCATCGACTTTGAGCATTCACCCATTTGAGCACCTCATCTTCGTCATTGGGAACATTGAAAGGGTAATAGTCAAGAAACGTTTCTTGATAAGTGGTATATCCATGAGGATTACCTAACCTGCCATGTGAGTTAAGGGTCGAGAGGGACAATTCCCCGCTTTCGATCATATCCTGAATGTCGTTTTTTAATTTGTAATATTTCTCTGTATCATGCCCTTTGCCTCTATGGTATTTGCAGTAGGCATTCTCATCCCAAAACTTGGATTTCTTCTCTGGGTTAGGCGTAGGTCCTATAGGCTTCAACATTCGTTGCTCCATGAGTCTCTGAAGGGCATCGGTGTATGTAATACCAATGTTGGTAAATTTCCTAGGAGGTGTGCCCTTATTTTCAGAAGCCTTTGTAAATGACCCCGAAGGCTCCATGAGGTTGCCTTTGTTGATTTTGATTCTTGGATGTGAAGAACTAGGAATAGATTGTCCATTTGTTGCTTTCTCCTTAAGATTTGTCAAGGCGAGGTTTTGTCTGGACACTTTTCATCTTGAGAGGTCGGGCATCAAGCTTCTTACTCATTTCAGCAAACTGTTTCTCCATGTTGGAAAGTCAGAATTTTAGATTATCAATGGCTCCTTCTATTTTGGAGAATTTATTGTTGAAGGTAATGGAAAGCATGAGCATTCCATTTTGGATATCTTCATCTTCGAGGACATTGATTTCTTTATCATCATGACGATTGAGGAGATGAGAACAATCTAGAGATGGTTCTTCATCATGCTTAATGATATTAGACCCAAGAGGGTCGATTTTCTTGGATTTTCCGACAGAAGGTGGCTTAGGAAGCTTGCCCACTTCGATCATATCTTGGATGGTGTGTTTCAAGAGAAAACACTCTTCAATATCATGGCCTCTACCTTGGTGATATAAGCAGTGTTTGTTGCTCTTCCAGAGGTTCACCTGTTTCTCTAAAAGTGGATCCGGAGTTGGCCCTATTGGATGTAGCTTGCCTTGGGCAGAGAGTCTCTTCAAAGCATCGGCATAAGACATGCCTAAATTGGTAAGCACCCTTTGATGCCTCCCAGGTATCCTTTCGGCTGTTTTTGGCTTTCTAGGACGATGGTTATTGCAAGAGGTAATCTTTGGATGACCTAGACTAGAGGTTTCCCTAGTTGGCATGTTCTTTTCCACCATTCCATTTTCAAGGGTGAGGACGCGAATGCTCAAATTTTCCACTGTAGCTTGAACTCCTAGGACCATGGCATAAACATCTTGGAGAGACATGGTGATGGTGGCTTGATCTGCTTCGTGACTTTGCTGACTGACAGAACTTACTAGATTCCTACTCGATAGAAATGACGCGCATTACAACTCGATTCGACATGGGATCACGCATACCAAGGCAACAAACAACGAACACAGGAAGGGACAAGATGACAAATCTAGACTTGACTTGTGAATTCGTGAAATGTCGTGAGCGACTTCTCGTGTTTGAATTCACGGTGCTTGACTATAATTTAGACTCGAGTGTTGACTTTGACGGAGTGACCCTTATATGATTGACCTTATTGACGGGATTGATGACACGTGTTGATTCTAATTTGTTTGTTTAAGACAGACTTGACTCGAGGTTCGGGTATGTGTGTCCCGAACGTGTCATTAGGAGAATTCAAGAAACGGATCGATGTGTTAGCCTCGAGTGTGTGAGACTAGGTGTGGAAATGTTTAACTCCTAATTGAGTTGGGGTAGGGATTCCAAAATGACGGCGTGACTCCTTAGGACTTGACTTGAATTTTGAAAAGACCCAAAATGTAAAGGAAGACGAGTTTATGACTCGACAGAGTTCCGACTAGGACATAGTTGGTTTGAACTTTGATTCTAACTTAGCCCAATTGAATTTACACATTTATATTTACATGTTGGAAAATATTTTGTTTTTTTTTTTGTTTTTTTTTTCTTTTTTGTTTTTACGTTTTTTTTTGTTTTTTTTTTGTTGTTGTTTTGTATTTAGTTTTGAAATGGGTTTAGGCCCGAAGTTTGACTTGACATTTGGACAGAGATTCGGTTTATTTTGCGCTGTTTTGAAAACGTTTACATTTTGAAAAGGATTTTATTTTACAAAATGGTTTTGTTTACAAAATGGTGATCACATATGATACAAACATGTATACAGGCATTATAACGGGATGCTGAGTGCATTTAAAAGGGTTTTGGTTTAAAGGGTGGGTTGCCATACCGAACAATCAAACCGGGTGCGTGGAGAGGCTCGTACCAAACAAGAGTAAGGCCGATTCCTAGTCCATTTCCTCAAGTAGTGAAAGTCCTTGATACAAACAAGAGTACGTACCATGGTATATATGACGTCAATCGCTATCCATCCTTAGGCCCAAATATGAATTAGGACCGTTTAGACGGGACGATTGGTCGAATGGGTTGGGTTGGGCCTAGGAAGGCCGAATGAAACGATCTAGGAAGACCGAGTTATGAAAACCGACAATTGTCTCGTACAAACTATTCCCTAACCTTGTTCAAGTTTCACCCTTTTGGCTACACGTAAGTGTATTATCCCCAGCGGAGTCGCCAAACTGTGGACAATGGGCCACGGGGGCGCTTGGGAAACAAGCGTTTGCATTTTGTTGGAGTCGCCACCAATTTTTATGGGAAATTGGAACCGTTCGAATACCTCGTGCCATGTCTAGACACAAAGTAGAGACATGAACACCAAGCAATCGTTACCCTTAGCATTCTATGTCTAGAATGACTCTCGTGGATGCCAATGAACACGGATGTTCACAGAGATCTGGAGTAAGGGGCGAGGGTACGTATTAGGAAGCTCTTTTGATCGAGCACCTAATCCCGCCCACCTCGATAGTGGCCTCTACTAATGATTAGGAAAATTATTCATACTCGATATATCGTCGATTATATGCATGCAATGCAACATCCATTATTAGATTGATCCTAGCATGTGATGAATTAGCTAAGTCGTTGGACAATTAATTTAGCGAACAATTTAGTCAAAGTAGGATTTAATGTTCAATTACATGTGAAAACATACAAATGATACAAAGAAAAATATGACAAGCAAATACAATAAAGAAAATTACAATAAAGAAATTTACAATAATTACAATGGATTAGGCGATTTATGTCGAAAATACCTTCAAAACGGATAATTTGGAAAAAACGAATAAAAGAATTAATCAAAAGAATTAATCGAACAAGTCAGAAGGTGATAATACGGATAATAGTTAATTATACGTAAGCTAATTAAACTAGGTTAAGCAACAATGAAGTTCAGAGGCAGAAATCATCCTGGAACAGGCGCAGCAGGACTGCGCCCTTTGGAAGAGGCGCAGCAGTTGCTGCGTCTGTTCCAAGGGTGAGTTCTGGATGTGAAGCCGGAACTGCAAATCTTTAATGTTAATTGATGATTTTAAGGATTGATTACGATATTTGACTCGGATGAAAGTGATTATCAGTTTATTTACATGTGATAAATGGTCATAAAAGCAATAAACATGGATGAGACGGATGCAAACGAATTATTTACATGGAAGAATGATTGATTAGTGACATAGGTGAACAAAATAGACTGAACATGATGAATTAATGACAAATTAATGATGAATATGATAATAAACAGATGAAAATATATCAAAGGTCGAATTTCAGAAACTCAATATGAACAAATCGAATTTCTACAACCCGGATTGAATTTAATGACGAAAACCCGCAAATGTGAGATTATAAGGGATTTAAGTCGGATTTATGATGGATAAAACGTGTTAATGATGATAATTAATATACATGCGAAATTAATATGCTATTATGGTCAAAGAATTAATAAGAAACAAACGAAACAAACAAAAGACGAACGAATTATAGAGGACGAAGGAAGAAGAAAGAAAGCAGGAACTGCGGCAGCCTCACGAAGAGGCGCAGTAGGAACTGCGCTCCTTCGAAGAGGCGCAGCAGTTGCTGCGTCCTTTCTCGACGGTTTGTCTTCTGGAAATCCGTAAAAAGAGGTTTTAAAGCACGGTTTTAGAAATCGGTTTTAATAAGTATTTTCGACATAAACCTTACAATTGATGATACAAAAAGGTAAAGAACAATAATAAAAGAGAGATTTACACCCTCAGACTTACATGTTTGACGAAACGAGAAGGACTAAGTTATCGATTAGCGATGCTCGACTCGAACTATAATGCAAATATGAAAGTGCCCTCGTAAGAGGAAAACGATTAGATTAATTAAGTTGATTGATTGTGGAGTTGGTCAAATTGGTCGGTCATGCAAACGAGGCTGGTACTCAGAAGGATCTGAGCTTACGTGGTCGAATGTTCAAGCACGTAGACGCCAAAAAGTAAGAACAAAGGTCTAGAATGCAAAGGGAGAAGAGAAGGGCGGACACTCGCGTGAGAAATATGAGGAGCGAAGGCTCCTATTTATACTAATCACGTGAAGGAATTAGGGTTTCGGAGAGTCTTTGGAAGTGAATCTCGGAAAGATATAAAAAAGATACGAAAATTACGCAGAAAAGGACATGGGAAGAGGCGCGGCGATCGCTGCGTCTCTTAGAAGAGGCGCAAAGACTGCCGCTTCATACATTCCCAAGTGTTTTCCTCCTGCGGAAGAAAGATTTCCGCGTTTGAGTTATGGTAGGACGGAATAATTTGGTTTTCCTTAATATTTTAAGTGAATATTATGGGAAATTGTTTACCAAAGATTAAAGATTGTGAAATATTTATAAATATGGAATAGAAATATCCGGAACATTCCACAACATTCTGACTCGGGACTTAACGGTTATCAGAAAATGAAGACGGTTTTAGGCCCGGACTCCAAATGTACTCTAATTACTGTCAAAATGACCGTATCGGCACGTAGATGACAACTAAGAGGTAGACATTAATATTTGAGCAATCACTTGACGATAAACTTACGAACTGTCACAAATCGTTCCGCGTACCAAACATGCGGCCCAATCATCACCGGGTGGTTTGCGAGAGGTGCGAAATGAGGTATCTCTGAGCCTCCACTTTTTGCGGCTTGGACAAGGCGAAAGTCAAAGTATAGCCATCAAGTCAATTGAAGATTACAACCTGACGACTATGGCGACGCGAGGCGGTTCAAGGGGTCTGAGCCAAGGACCTGTCATCGGGAACATTTTAGAGTCTGTCGACTATCGGGAAGGGTCGTTTAAAGTTCATTAGACTACGTAAGGAGGCTCGCCAGCCATAAGAAGAGACCATACCTGAGACTTCTTTCTCGAGATGTTTCCGGAGTTGCGTAGGAGCTAAGGGTAAGCGTAGGAGCTAAGGGTAAGCGTAGGAGCTAAGGGTAAGACCTAAAAGATATATAAGGATTGTGCTAGGGTGTAGGACCCTAAAGGAAAGCATCGACGGGAAGGAGGTCAAATATAAGTTCAACTTAAGGGGTAACAAAGGTTTGAGTGTAGGAACTCTATGGAAGGGATGATCCTAAAGGAATATGATCCTAAAAGGAAAAGGTGATCCTAAGGAATATGATCCTAAGGGTAGAAGTGTATGAACTCTAGGGAGTTTGGGAACTTAAAAGAAGCTAGGTGTGCGAACCTGGGTATACGAACCTAAAAGGATGGCTGGTATGGGAACTTAAAGGCTTATGAACCTAAGAGGAATTGGGATCCTAGGGTTAAGTTTAGGAGGCTTGGGTTACTAATTCTTGTTTTAAGCGCGTGCGCTTAAACTTTCTGAGGTATGAGAACTCCAAAAGGATTTATGGGTTTATGAACCTAAAGACGTTGGTGTGGGAGCTTAAAGTTTTATGAACCTAAAGGAAGCCATTTTGGGATCTAAGAATCTAGGGGTCATGGGGATTAGAAGAAACTTCTTAACACTTCCGAAGGCTAACTCGAAGGCTATCTCTCACTAAAGGAAAGGTGAAGGACAACTCTCTCTAAAGGTGAAAGGGGACTTAACGAAAAGGAGTTATCGAAGGTTTCTTGAAAGGATTATCTGAAGTGTCCGAAGAAATAAAGGATTATACGAAAGGAGGAAGGCTCAAGGAAGGATTATCCCAAAGGTTATCTAAAGGGTTGTTCGAAGGATATGAAGGTAAGTTTCGAAAGATCGAAGGGTTTATCTGAAAAAGGGTTACCGAAAGATATGAGGGTTTATCTGAAAAGGGTTACCTAAAGATATGAAGGATCACTGGGGTATATCGCCTCTCTCTGTCCTCAAGCAAACTCTCACCGGGGAATAAAACGATGATTTTTGGGAATCTGCATGTTTCTGTCCTCATGCAAACTCTCGTTGGGTGATTACTCTAGGGAATCTGTATATTTCTGTCCTCAAGCAAACTCTCGTTGGGGAATAAATCTTGGGAACTGATCTCCATGTCTCGAAAGGGAATGTCTGCCCGTGTACTCTCGTTGGGGAACAGAATAGAGGTGTGTCGAAACACCTGTCAAAGAGTATTCGCTCGTTGTGGCAAGCGAGGTCTTGATAAAATCGCTTCGCCGATACTTACCTGCATGGTTAGTAGACACACAAGAATGCAATCTAATATATGCACGTAAGCAATTATCACATGGACCTCGAATAAGGAAACACATAGGTTTTCAAAAGTTGTTTCTTTTTAAAAGTCGTTTAAAACTTGTTCAAAGAAGTTTGTCATTTGTAATGCGTTATGCATATTCAATGGGCTTTAGACACGGGACTGACGCGACGTAGACCTTATGCAGACGTGAAAATATAGACTTAGCTTGGGTCGACGCGACACGGGGATGACTCGGCGGACTTTGTTTAAGTATGCGCAACCCCTAGCCAAATGTGGGTGATAACGCGTATCAATTCCAAAGGTAGAAGAATTGCAAGAATGATGAAGGCATATAAAGTTAAGGCATGAGCCATGGATCATCATCTCTTTCGGGACAACTTTCACCACCGTTTCTTTGTAAAAGAGACCCCTCTTGAGGCACGATAAATCGGAGAATCGATCTAAGACCCTTGTCATTGTCCGGACCGAGTACTAACTTGGCTTAAAATAAGAGAGGAATAAAGGAAGGGTGGCATCTCGGAAGAGAAGCCCCCGGGATGAGAATATGACTCTGGAATTTGGTAAAAAAAAGAGACTGGGCGACAATAAGGAGCCCCCAGTATAGAGGTGTTGTTTGTGGAAGGGATGTTAATTGAGGTTAGAAGGTTGGGATGGAAAATTTGAGGTTAGAAGGTTGGGATGGAAAATTTGAGGTTGAAAGTTGGGATGGAAAATTGAGGTTGAAAGTTGGGATGGTTGATTGAGGTTGAAAGTTGGGATGGTTGTGTCCTTGAGGACTGCCTACGTATTCACGTGAAGTGAAATCAAACCAGATCGTAGTTCTGAGGTTTGGTTAATTTTGTTTTGGTGTTGTGGTTGTATCCTTCTTGTGTAAGAAAGGACTGCCTATGTATCCACCTGAAGAGGTGAAATCAAACCATGCTCGTAGTTCAGGTGTGTGCCTAAGCTATGTTGTTAGGACCTTAAAGTGCAGGGGTCACAAGGGTAATATTCCTTTGGTGACTCGAAGAATCAATTTGAGACAACTCCCTCTAATCATATACCAAAGAGGTATAATTAAGTTTGTAAAAATTTCCTTGTCATGTGAGTACACCTAAAAGTGGACCCTAAGGATGATATGGGTATGTCCCGTCCTAGGTATCAAAGTATTTGAAGACTCCGTGTATAGGTCAAGGTGAAACTGGATTGGATATTTGGAATGTGGAGCTTGGAGATAAGAGGCTTTGATGAAACAAATCTCTGGAGCTTGATTTTGTGAAGTTAAGGCTTGATGGGATTATGGCTTGTAATGTGGCTTGGAAATGGAGTCTCTTGGCTTGATGTAGCCTGAGCACATAAAGGTAGGTTAAAATGATGTGGGATCAAGTTTCCATGTCTTGGCCCTAAAGGATGGGTATACTTGACGAGCTTGAGAGGATTCTCAAAATTCCTAACTATCTCCCTGTTACGGTCTCGAGAAGGACTTAGGGTGTGATGTGTGAAAGGCTAAGTGAGGGTGCTAGCTAACCATCTTCATTGATGTCTTGATTCTACCTAGACTTCAGCAGTATTCTGTATAGCATTTGATTCCAAGCTTGTTCTTGATTCAGATTTGGATTCTTGGTCTAGGGTATACCTCGGATTTTTGCTCAGATTTTTGATCAGGTTTTGAAGGATAACGTTGTCTTTGGATATTGACTTGACTTGCTTGATTGAGCCTTCTTCTTTTGTCTCTTTTGTCTTGGGCTATAGGCATAACTACGGCTTCGGATATTGATCTTGGGTATTTCTCTTGATTGAGCATTTGTCTTTGATCGTGGCTCGTATCATCTTGGATTTGATTGCTACCATGGACTTGGGTTAGACTAGAGCCTTTGGTGTGAAATAGGGTTGGTCTTTAGTAACACGGGTTGTTTATTGTGGGCAATGGTCTTGCCTTCCGTCATGGATTGTCAACAAGGGAGATGGTCTGGATTCGTCCTAGAATCTCTTGAGATATGCTCGTCCTAAACCGGGGTATATTGTGGTTTCTATTGCCAGACATGGAATAGGTAAGAAAAGAACACGGAGTTTCAGGTCCTCTACAACTTGGAATGGAACATCGTTTAAGTGTACACACATCGACTGTCATGTGTTGTTGTTGTCATTTTAAAAAATGTCTCAAACCAATTCTTGTTGTCACAGGAAAAGGAAAGAGGAAGAGATATGATAGAATATGTGGATTGAAAAGTGTGCTTTTATTGAAATGGATAATAAATGTATTTAACATAGATATAAGAAGACACGTGACTCATGGATGAGCCCCAGGTTGTCACTAGGAATGAAAATGGAGAAAGATACTAGAACAAATATGAGATAGAAAGCCTAAGACTCGGACTCGGACCTGGACTTTGACGCGATCTTAGACCTAGACTCGTAATCATCGGCCCATGCTTGAGCATTTTCCCTTCCAAAGAAGCGGCGGCATCGACTTTGAGCATTCACCCATTTGAGCACCTCATCTTCGTCATTGGGAACATTGAAAGGGTAATAGTCAAGAAAAGTTTCTTGATAAGTGGTATATCCATGAGGATTACCTAACCTGCCATGTGAGTTAAGGGTCGAGAGGGACAATTCCCCGCTTTCGATCATATCACGAATGTCGTTTTTTAATTTGTAATATTTCTCTGTATCATGCCCTTTGCCTCTATGGTATTTGCAGTAGGCATTCTCATACCAAAACTTGGATTTCTTCTCTGGGTTAGGCGTAGGTCCTATAGGCTTCAACATTCGTTGCTCCATGAGTCTCTGAAGGGCATCCGTGTATGTAATACCAATGTTGGTAAATTTCCTAGGAGGTGTGCCCTTATTTTCAGAAGCCTTTGTAAATGACCCCGAAGGCTCCATGAGGTTGCCTTTGTTGATTTTGATTCTTGGATGTGAAGAACTAGGAATAGATTGTCCATTTGTTGCTTTCTCCTTAAGATTTGTCAAGGCGAGGGTTTGTCTGGACACTTTTCATCTTGAGAGGTCGGGCATCAAGCTTCTTACTCATTTCAAAGCAAATTTGTTTCTCCATGTTGGAAAGTCGGAATTTTAGATTATCAATGGCTCCTTCTATTTTGGAGAATTTATTGTTGAAGGTAATGGAAAGCATGAGCATTCCATTTTGGATATCTTCATCTTCGAGGACATTGATTTCTTTATCATCATGACGATTGAGGAGATGAGAACAATCTAGAGATGGTTCTTCATCATGCTTAATGATATTAGACCAAAGAGGGTCGATTTTCTTGGATTTTCCGACAGAAGGTGGCTTAGGAAGCTTGCCCACTTCGATCATATCTTGGATGGTGTGTTTCAAGAGAAAACACTCTTCAATATCATGGCCTCTACCTTGGTGATATAAGCAGTGTTTGTTGCTCTTCCAGAGGTTCACCTGTTTCTCTAAAGGTGGATCCGGAGTTGGCCCTATTGGATGTAGCTTGCCTTGGGCAGAGAGTCTCTTCAAAGCATCGGCATAAGAAATGCCTAAATTGGTAAGCACCCTTTGATGCCTCCCAGGTATCCTTTCGGCTGTTTTTGGCTTTCTAGGACGATGGTTATTGCAAGAGGTAATCTTTGGATGACCTAGACTAGAGGTTTCCCTAGTTGGCATGTTCTTTTCCACCATTCCATTTTCAAGGGTGAGGACGCGAATGCTCAAATTTTCCACTGTAGCTTGAACTCCTAGGACCATGGCATAAACATCTTGGAGAGACATGGTGATGGTGGCTTGATCTGCTTCGTGACTTTCTTTGATGACGAGAACTTACTAGATTCCTACTCGATAGAAATGACGCGCATTACAACTCGATTCGTCATGGGATCACGCATACCAAGGCAACAAACAACGAACACAGGAAGGGACAAGATGACAAATCTAGACTTGACTTGTGAATTCGTGAAATGTCGTGAGCGACTTCTCGTGTTTGAATTCACGGTGCTTGACTATAATTTAGACTCGAGTGTTGACTTTGACGGAGTGACCCTTATATGATTGACCTTATTGACGGGATTGATGACACGTGTTGATTCTAATTTGTTTGTTTAAGACAGACTTGACTCGAGGTTCGGGTATGTGTGTCCCGAACGTGTCATTAGGAGAATTCAAGAAACGGATCGATGTGTTAGCCTCGAGTGTGTGAGACTAGGTGTGGAAATGTTTAGCTCCTAATTGAGTTGGGGTAGGGATTCCAAAATGACGGCGTGACGCCTTAGGACTTGACTTGAATTTTGAAAAGACCCAAAATGTAAAGGAAGACGAGTTTATGACTCGACAGAGTTCCGACTAGGACATAGTTGGTTTGAACTTTGACTCTAACTTAGCCCAATTGAATTTACACATTTATATTTACATGTTGGAAAATATTTTGTTTTTTTTTTTGTTTTTTTTTTTCTTTTTTGTTTTTACGTTTTTTTTTGTTTTTTTTTGTTGTTGTTTTGTATTTAGTTTTGAAATGGGTTTAGGCCCGAAGTTTGACTTGACATTTGGACAGAGATTCGGTTTTTTTTGCGCTGTTTTGAAAACGTTTACATTTTGAAAAGGATTTTAATTTACAAAATGGTTTTGTTTACAAAATGGTGATCACATATGATACAAACATGTATACAGGCATTATAACGGGATGCTGAGTGCATTTAAAAGGGTTTTGGTTTAAAGGGTGGGTTGCCATACCGAACAATCAAACCCGGGGTCTGTGGAGAGGCTCGTACCAAACAAGAGTAAGGCCGATTCCTAGTCCATTTCCTCAAGTAGTGAAAGTCCTTGATACAAACAAGAGTACGTACCATGGTATATATGACGTCAATCGCTATCCATCCTTAGGCCCAAATATGAATTAGGACCGTTTAGACGGGACGATTGGTCGAATGGGTTGGGTTGGGCCTAGGAAGGCCGAATGAAATGATCTAGGAAGACCGAGTTATGAAAACCGACAATTGTCTCGTACAAACTATTCCCTAACCTTGTTCAAGTTTCACCCTTTTGGCTACACGTAAGTGTATTATCCCCAGCGGAGTCGCCAAACTGTGGACAATGGGCCACGGGGGCGCTTGGGAAACAAGCGTTTGCATTTTGTTGGAGTCGCCACCAATTTTTTTGGGAAATTGGAACCGTTCGAATACCTCGTGCCATGTCTAGACACAAAGTAGAGACATGAACACCAAGCAATCGTTACCCTTAGCATTCTATGTCTAGAATGACTCTCGTGGATGCCAATGAACACGGATGTTCACAGAGATCTGGAGTAAGGGGTGAGGGTACGTATTAGGAAGCTCTTTTGATCGAACACCTAATCCCGCCCGCCTCGATAGTGGCCTCTACTAATGATTAGGGAAATTATTCATACTCGATATATCTTCGATTATATGCATGCAATGCAATATCCATTAGATTGATCCTAGCATGTGATGAATTAGCTAAGTCGGTGGACAATTAATTTAGCGAACAATTTAGTCAAAGTAGGATTTAATGTTCAATTACATGTGAAAACATACAAATGATACAAAGAAAAATATGACAAATACAATAAAGAAATTTACAATAATTACAATGGATTAGGCGATTTATGTCGAAAATATCTTCAAAACGGATAATTTGGAAAAAACGAATAAAAGAATTAATCGAACAAGTCAGAAGGTGATAATACGGATAATAGTTAATTATACGTAAGCTAATTAAACTAGGTCAAGCAACAACGAAGTTCAGAGGCAGAAATCATCCTGGAACAGGCGCAGCAGGACTGCGCCCTTTGGAAGAGGCGCAGCAAATGCTGTGTCTAATCCAAGAAGGGTGAGTTCTGGCTGTGAAGCCGGAACTGCAAATCGTTAATGTTAATTGATGATTTTAAGCATTGATTACGATATTTGACTCGGATGAAAGTGATTATCAGTTTATTTACATGTGATAAATGGTCATAAAAGCAATAAACATGGATGAGACGGATGCAAACGAATTATTTACATGGAAGAATGATTGTTTAGTGACATAGGTGAACAAAATAGACTGAACATGATGAATTAATGACAAATTAATGATGAATATGATAATAAACAGATGAAAATATATCAAAGGTCGAATTCCATAAACTCAATATGAACAAATCGAATTTCTACAACCCGGATTGAATTTAATGACGAAAACCCGCAAATATGAGATTATAAGGGATTTAAGTCGGATTTATGATGGATAAAACGTGTTAATGATGATAATTAATATACATGCGAAATTAATATGCTAATATGGTCAAAGAATTAATAAGAAACAAATGAAACAAACAAAAGACGACGAATTACGAGAGAGGACGGGGAAGAAGAAAGGAAGCGAGGAAGCTGGCGGCCCTCACGAAGAGGCGCGGCGAGAGCTGCGCTCCTTCAAGAAGGCGCAACGATTTTTGCGTCCTTTCTCGACGGTTTGTCTTCTGTAAATCCGTAAAAAGAGGTTTTAAAGCACGGTTTTAGAAATCGGTTTTAATAAGTATTTTCGACATAAACCTTACAATTGATGATACAAAAAGGTAAAGAACAATAATAAAAGAGAGATTTACACCCTCAGACTTACATGTTTGACGAAACGAGAAGGACTAAGTTATCGAATAGCGATGCTCGACTCGAACTATAATGCAAATATGAAAGTGCCTTCGTAAGAGGAAAACGATTAGATTAATTAAGTTGATTGATTGTGGAGTTGGTCAAATTGGTCGGTCATGCAAACGAGGCTGGTACTCAGAAGGATCCGAGTTTACGTGGTCGAATGTTCAAGCACGTAGACGCCAAAAAGTAAGAACAAAGGTCTAGAATGCAAAGGGATAAGTGAAGGGCGGACACTCGCGTGAGAAATATGAGGAGCGAAGGCTCCTATTTATACTTATCACGTGAAGGAATTATGGTTTCGGAGAGTCTTTGGAAGTGAATCTCGGAAAGATATAAAAAAGATACGAAAATTACGCAGAAAAGGACCTGGGAAGAGGCGCGGCGATCACTGCGTCTCTTGGAAAGCGCGACACTGCTGCGTCTGTTACAAGTGGTTTCCTCCTGCGGAAGAAAGATTTTCGCGTTTGAGTTATGGTAGGACGGAATAATTTGGTTTTCCTTAATATTTTATGTGAATATTACGGGAAATTGTTTACCAAAGATTAAAGATTGTGAAATATTTATAAATATGGAGTAGAAATATCCGGAACATTCCAGAACATTCTGACTCGGGACTTAACGGTTATCAAAAAATGAAGACGGTTTTAGGCCCGGACTCCAAATGTACTCTAATTACTATCAAAACGACCGTATCGGCACGTAGATGACAACTAAGAGGTAGACATTAATATTTGAGCAATCACTTGACGATAAACTTACGAACTGTCACAAATCGTTCCGCGTACCAAACATGCGGCCCAATCATCACCGGGTGGTTTGCGAGAGGTGCAGAAATGAGGTATCGACAGACCTGTTGTTAAAACCTATAACAACGGTTATGGAACCATAACCGTTGTAATTAGTTTTAGTAAAATTCGCGCCATCCGTTCTACAACGTCTATGGTGATTTTCGTGGATAAGCGTTGTTAAAGGGGCGTTGTAGTTGCCTGGATTTGTAGTAGTGAATGGACATGGGTTATTGCTCGTTGCGATGAGCGGGGCTTAGGTGGGCAAGGCTGCAGTCCCCCACTGGCGGTGAGGATTACTTGTTGCGATGGGTAATCTGGCAGGGCTACACACTTAGGTGTGTAGCCGGTTACTGGATATGATTGAAGTTGGAGAATGGTTATACAGTTGGATTGGATTGCTTTTGTGTTTCTTTGTGCTTATCTTATTTTGATTATTCAGTGAACTGACCCCATTTTGTTTTATAAAACTGTGGTGATCCATTCGGGGATAGTGAGCAGATTGTAGCAGGTGATGATTTCATGTTAATTAGCTCCGGAAACGAGGATTGGATGTCATCACTTTGAGTCTAGCTTCCGCTATCACGAGTTTTTAGATACCTTGTTTTGATGTATTGGGATTCATATTCTTTTACTTTGGTTTTCAGTTAAGACGATGTATTCATTTAACTTATACTTTAATAATTGTTCTTGGATGGTCACTTTTTATATACTTGCCTCAGGCAACCAAGATGGTAGCATCATTATATGCTAGGGTGGTCCTTGGTAAGGAACCTTGGTATATGGGGGTGTTACATGTTCGTCTTCTCTTGTGACTCGTCCAGCTCACGCTCCCTCTGAAAGGAAGAGAAGGCTGATAAGTAAGAGCAAACAAGGCATAGAAGGCAAGTACTTCGAAAATACTTCAAATATTCATCAGAAAGAATAAAAGGAGGTTCATACCTACCGAATCGTGCCACCTGAAAGAGCCTCAACAGTCGTCGCTCGCAGCTGGTTGGCCATCCTCCACAGTTCCACATGCCTCGATAGAGCCACCTGCATTTAAAAAAAACACAACAACAACAAAGATTAATATCTTGTTTTACGCGATCATTTCAAGAAAGATAAGACAAGTCTAAACTGGGGGCTTACCCTCCTCACGACGTGTTGCCACTCGTCAAGTCCAGCCTCTGTCACCAACTCAGTGAAGGACGGAATCTCCTTGGACACCGTCGTACCACTTGGGCTCGATGCCTGCCACCTCGAACTTCTGTCAAGCCAAGTTTGTCATTTCCGAGCTATGTTCAAAAGAATTCATCATTTCTATTTCAAATAGCCAAGAAAGAAGTATAATCACCACGATCGGCCAGTACGCGAGGCTCCTTCGTACGAACTCCGAGTACTCGAGCTCGGGAAGAAAAAGAGCGTCGCCGCTCACGCCTTCCAGGTCATTTGTCCTCTCATTCTCTGAAGGCTCCCTAAACATCGTCCGCGGAGGATGGATGGGAAACACAAAGACGTAACGGAGGCACTACCGAGGCAATCGCCCACCCATTACCATGTACTTTCCGATGAAGTGGGTTTCTCTCTAGATCATCTGCAGGAGCTTGTGCATTCATTATCTGATGTGGACCTGTATGCTAAGTGGAATCCAAAGTTTACCGTCATTATAGCCTAGAAGAACCACCACACAAACTTCTTCCAAAAAGGTTCTCCGGATAATGTTCCCCAAGCACCATCATTGATATCCAGGCTATACCACCAACTTCTCTCCACAAGGTAGGCCGGAGATCATGCTGTAGTCTTCCAAAGTAACCCCGGCCTCCCCAAAGGGCATATTGAAAGTCGAGGTCATATCCCAGAAGCGATCCAGGAAGGCTCGAATCAGGCACGCCCGAATCTTCTTCCCTTTGATCTCACGCCAGCCTCTCACAAAAGCTCCGAAAGCTCCACGATTGACAATCGCCTTCTCCTCAACTGATAGCTTCTTGATGGCATCCATCATGCTCGTGTACACAGAAAATAACCTCATATTCCCGGCCTCCTGCATTTTATCTGCTTTACTTAGCTTCTTATCTAAGTAAAGCAGATAAAATATAAAGAAAGACTTAATACAATGCAAGACCGGATCGAAAGCTCACCATGCTTCTTGCCGTATGGAACGACAAGTGGCTCTCTACTGCCCAAATGAGATGCCGGGCATCCCACTTATCAGCCCACTGAGGCGCAGGCACAAGCTCATGCCCTCTCCTCCTCGAGGTGACCCTCCTGGCCGTCTCCTCCTCTTCCTCCATCTCCTCTGTGGTCCCCGTATGCACCACCATGGCCGTAAAGGGATCAATATCCACCTCCATGGGATCTCGCCCCGAGGTAAAAGGTACGTCCTCTGCAAAAAAAAAGAGCAGCATTTAGTGGCCATTTAAGCCGTCTTTTCAAGCCATTTCTTTTACTACCATCGAGCAAGTCAACAAATATGACAAAGTCACATTCCTACATGTCTAAACCTAGCTTAGGCATGGCCACAAGCAGAAATTTCAGCAGCATTTCATTGCTATAATCCTAAACCCATGCAAAAGTGTCCCGGAAGACCTGTCACAAACCAAATTTCCAACATGATAGCAAGTTTGCGCATCAGCCAAGGGCTCCAAAACATCAAGTTTTATCAAAACTGACTAGTTTAAGACCATTTTCGAGCCATTTGAAGCGTTATAGCAAAAGATACTCTCATTTTGGTCTTATTTCATCAAAACTCAATGAAAATTCAAAATGAATACATGGTTATTCTCCTAGCATGTTAAATTACGCATTTATAATGTCAATATCAAGGGATAAATTCATTTGGGATGAAACCCCAAATTTTCGACATTTTAGGGCATAAAACCCTAATTTTCTACCTTTAATTCAAGCTAGAAATGCAAAATAAATCCAAAATGAGATGCATACCTGGATTAATCAAGATTTATGGCGAGTTCCGATCAATTTTTTGTGAAATTTGGTTGGTTTTTCGCGTGATTGTCGAAGGAAGAAGGAGAAGAAATGTTTTGTTTAAATGAAATAAGAACTCGCGCTTGAGTTCTGTTTTACTCAGGAGTGAGTGAACTCGGGAGAAAACGCGGCATTTAATGCGCCTATTCCCCAAGTCTATTCCCCGCTGCGCCTCTTCTCCAGCTTATTTCGCGACAGCTCTTGTCTTTAATTCGTTATTGGTGGGCCCAGGCCCTATATTTTCCACTTTTGCATATATCCTCTAGTTCTAGGGGTATTTTTAATCCGTATATTTCCGTACGGGTGTATTTCTTCACCCAGTCAGTCCACATTTTCCCTAGCGGTTGTAGTACTTTATTCCCGGCCGAGAGTTCTTTGTCGCTATACAACCCATATATTTCTCAAAGCAAATTTATTATTTCTTTCGACGGTTCTCAGAAAGACCCACCTTCGATCAAAATTAATTATTATCAGCAGTTCTCGAAAAGTCCTAACTTTTCTCAGCGTTTCTCGGAAAGTCTCACCCTTCCACAAAGTAAAGTTCCTTCGGCAGTTCTCGGACAGTCCTGCCTTTTATCAGCGGCTCTCAGAAAGTCTCGCCTTCTT
Organism: Silene latifolia; assembly: GCF_048544455.1. Taxonomy (NCBI): domain Eukaryota; kingdom Viridiplantae; phylum Streptophyta; class Magnoliopsida; order Caryophyllales; family Caryophyllaceae; genus Silene; species Silene latifolia. The sequence continues at coordinate 3,913,421 of NW_027413640.1, read as the reverse complement.
CAAAGTCAAATTTTAATAGTGTCTCCCGGCGGTTCTCGGAAAGTCCTGCCATTTATCAGCGGTTCTCAGAGAGTCCTACCTTTATTCCCCAGCGGTTTCTTCTAAATGTTCTGCTGCCGAAATTAGATGTCTCGTCCCTACGAAAGGCCATGTATGATTTCTTCTCATGGCTGGCGAGTCTCCTTACGCAGTCTAATAAACATTAAACGACCCTCCTCGATGGTCGACAAACTCTAAAATGTTCCCGACGACAGGTCCTTGGATAAGACCCCTTGAGCCGCCTCTCATCGCCATAGTCTTCAGGTTGTAATCTTTGATTGACCTAAGGGATATACTTTGACTTTTTCCTTATCCAAGCCTCAGTCAAAGTGGGGGCTCTATAGAAACCTCGTTTCAACACCTCCCACCAACCATTCAGTGATGATTGTGTTGGAGTGTCCCCGACAATAATGCGATCACAATTGTCGATCATGATGATCACATGTTTAAATCTCATTTTTAAGAATACGTAAGGGATGATTCATTTTATAGTCAACTGATCAACATTAATCGGTAACGATTGGCTTGCTAGAGTTTGCGTTCTTGTCGTGGGGACGGTGGTGGTCGGTTGATCCCTTAAGGTCACACCTAAAGGATGATGCCCTAATCTGTAAAGTTGATAAATTGTATGACGATACAAGTTAATAAATTCCTTAAAATTGAACAATTCAATTTGTGAGAGAGTATATTGATATCTTATTGTAATGGGATTAAATAAGATTTATTTTAGTAATTGAAATACTTTATTACTAAAATAGTTTATTGTTTGTGAGACAACAAAGATGAGAATGAATGGTTAATTATAATTACAAGATGTTGTGAATTATACTTATATGACCCATTTTATGTATGTGATCAAGTATCACTAGTCAATTTGTTGTATGTAATTTAACTAATTTATAAAATGATATTTATGAGATAAATTTGCATTAAATTAATTAATAACATGTAACATACTACATGTGACATATTGTGTGACAATTGACAAATTGACAAAATAAAATGGTAGTCCATTTTATAAGTGGACCGAAATGTAGAGGGTTTAGTGGATGGTGGTGATTTATTTTAATAAGCTAAAAAAACATCATCATGACACTACTTACCTAGCCTTACATGCCTAAGGTTTTGATAAGAACAAAAGGAAAAAGGGAAGGACCATATATTGGAATCTAAACCTCCAAAACCGTGACCCCCTTCAACACTAGAGATTTTTGTTCTCTACTTATTCATACTCATGCATGTTTATTCATACACATGCATAACTTTCCTCTCTCATATTTTTGTTCATCTTTCTCTAAAAACTTGAGAAATGATGATCCAATTTGTTCAATTAGATTATTAATATTATTAATGTAATATATGAGTATTAATAATCAATTTTAAGGTAAACTACTAAACAAATATCTAGCACATATTATTTAGTAGAGATAAGGGATAATCTTGGGTGCAATCAAGAGGAGTGGCTTCTATACTTGAAGTCTTTGGAGGATCATCCTAATACATATGGAAAGCTTAAGAACAAGTGAGGTAGGAGACCTTACTTGTGCCCAAATTCGGTCCGTTTTATATGGTATGAAAAACCGATTTCTTTAATCTTATGTAATTGTTTTTGCATGCATAAGATCCTTAAGTTTTATGACTAAAACTTTAAATCAAAATATGTGATATTTAAAATATGATTTCCAGCAAGTGGTATCAGAGCATTATGGTTGTTGCATGCAAGATCGGGATCGTTTTTCCGAGATAATACGATTAACGAATAAAACTTGAAATTTAGGATTTATGAAGATAAATCACGAAATAATTTTGCATGTTAAAAGTTTTTGGTCCTAAATGGATTTTAGGTCATAAGGAACGATTTATGGATTTTATTGTTCATTTGTATATATTATTGGCATTAAAATGTGATTTTTATGATAAAAATGTCATTTTTGGACGAAAAATAGCTAAACTTCGAATTTTTCATTAGTTTTTGGATATGTTTTCACATATATTATCTACTGATGGCGCGTAAATTTTTATGATAAAATGAGTTGTTTTGCTCGAAATATGGATTTTTGAAGTTAAAATCGTATTTAAATGGGTAAATAGGTTAATATGAGTTATATTTCGAATCTGGTCATGAAAATTTAGTATGTTGTCACATGAAATTTTACAAGATGTGTGTAAAATATTTGGCTATAATGAAGTCTTTATGCATGATTTATGAATTTTTGATGAAAAATCACATAAATAGTGACTATAATTAGTAATAATGCTAAAACGTACTTCATGACTTAAGGAAAAACGTCACATGTTGCATTGTATCATATATTTCAGATCTAAAAGTGAAAAGTTGATAAAAATAATTTTTCTCATATTTTTATGGTCATAATTGTTAAAACCGATAAACCGCAACATAGTTTTTCTCGATAAATTTTCGAAATTTTTAACCTAAGTTTTGAACATTATGAGTGTCATGGTATTTTTCCATAATGTTCATGAGTTTAAATTTCAAATTTCAAATTTATTTGAAATTTTTATAATTTAATTTCCATGAAGTTCACATGTTTTCATATTTTGAATGAATTATATGTTGTCTCTTACTATTTGCTCATAATTGTCGCCTGATTTTTCTTAAGTCATGGCTGGGAGGACTCCTAGTTACTCCCCACTGACGGTGGTTGTTGATATTTTTTTTCAGGTTGATGTGCTTCTTGGTCATGGATGGGTTTTGAGAGAGAGATAATAAATAATAGTTATGATGTTTAGTAATCGAACCTTGTTGTTTTTATTTTGGACGGGTTTTCATTCCCGAGAGTAGTTGTATGCGTAGTTTACTATTACTTTATATATTTCGGTAGCACCCGGATTTATCGTCATGGTGTTTCCGCCACCATGGACTTTTATTAATATAAAATGCAATATTTATCTGGCTTATTTGTATTATTAAATCCGGGGGTGTTACATCCTCTTTTCTTCCTTTTGCTTGTTAGAAGGGTGATCTTTTTGGTGCAAACATGGGAAGGTTAATGCTTTTGTCACATACCAAAAGCTTTGACTTGTAAACCCTAGTTTACTCCTTCTTAAATGTCTCCTCTATAAAAGGAGCACTTCCCTTCATTCACAAACCAAGACTTTTTCTGAGAATATCAAATTGTTTTGCAAAACCGGTTTTAAAGAACTCAAAGCATTTCTTTCATTTGCAAAAATCTTCTAAGTCTTCATGTTTCACAGTCCTCGCTATTGTTGCTTTAAATATTGTACTCTCTCGTCTAGAATCGTTTGATCTAATAAATTGTCCTTCTCAATTCTTTTTATGAATCAGATTGAGGAAACTTGATCTTATAAACATTCTAGTTAGAGTGTCGAGTTCTAAGACGAAGTAGTCTTTGAACTCTTGACACAGCCGGAGTAGGTTGTTGGTCCTTTTTATTGTAAGGGTTTTAAGTAGTCGGGCTAGATCACTTAACTAATCAATAAAAAGAAGATTGGACGTTGACCCTTAGAGCGTTGGCCGAACAAATTCAAAAATCGTTGTGTTGATCTCTTGTTACTTTAAATTGCGCTGCAATTAATTTACTTGTTCTTTATTTGCGCTCTTAGTTAGCAACAGACCTGAATACTGTTACTTTCAGTCTGTAGCCTTCACTTCATTTGCTAAGACATATAAGTAACAGCCAGAACAACTGTTGCTTCCAGATTTCAGCAACTTCCTTTAACAACGTGATACACTTCTAATTACTCAATTTATATGATGTATTCATTTGTTTCTCATATTGTTGATCAACTTACTTTAAAGCAATAAAGATTAAGTTGAAATTTGTAAAATAATACCTAATTCACCTCCTCCCCCTCTCCCTCTTAGGTACTTAGAATCCTAAACTCTTCAGTATTTTTATGTTCTTGGGTTCATGCCCTCGTGGGCTTTATGTAAGTAGAGGTAACAACTGTTGATCCTGGCTTCGAGCTCAATCAAAGCTTTATCAATGTTTGAAGGTGGCATAAGTATGTTTTTCATATTTGTGTAACTATCTTCTTTGTTTGTAAATTTGTTTACATTATATTAGAGTAAATATTTTTTACAAAAGATCAATTAAATAGATCAAAAGTCAAAACCATGATGAGTGTAAAATACTTGACTAAAATATGAATTAATTCTTTATAACATTTCAAATCCGATCTAATACTACTATACAAACAATAAGGTTGTTCATGTCAAAATTTATGATGAGACCGTACCAAAAAAAGAAAAAATTCTAATGAGACAATCTAAATCAAGATCGTAAATTTTACTAAAACCTATAGCAATTGAATCAACTTATTACTGACTAATTGTAACAATTTTCTAACAGACCAATTGAAGAGTTTAGGATTCTAAGTACCTAAGAGGGGGAGGGGGGTGACTTAGGTACTATTTTAAAATTTCAACTTAATATTTATTGAATTAAAGCAAGTTGATTGATAATATGAAGAACAAGTGGATACATCAAGTAAATTGATTCATTAAGAGTGTATCATGTTGTTAAGGATGATTTTTGTAAGGTAACGGTTGATCTGACTGTTGCTTGTTAGTCTTAGCACATGAGATAAGGCTACTGACCAAAAACAACAGTATCAGGAACCGTTGTTAAATAAAAACGTGAGTGAAAAGCAAGTATGATAAATGCAGTGGAAAATAAAGTAATGAAAGATCAACACGATGTTTTTGAATTGGTTCGGCCAACACTCTAAGGGCCTACGTCCAATCTTTTTTTATTAATAAGTTAAGTGATCTACTCGGACTACTTAAACACTTACAATAAAAGGACCAACAACCTACTCCGGTTGCCACACGAGTTCTAAGACTACTCAGTCTAGAAACTCAAGACTCTAACTAGAATGTTTACAAGATCAAGTTTCCTCAAACTGATTCTATGAAATCATTTATAAGGACAACTTATTGATCAAACGATTCTAGGTAAGAGAATTCAATACTTAAGGCAACGGTAGTGGTGACTGTTGTCACTGGAAGACTTAGAAATATTTTGCAAAGGAAGTAAAAGCTATAAGTTCTTAAAAATAATTTTGCAAAACACTTTGAAATTCTCAGGAAAGTCTTGGGAAAAAATGAAGGGGAAGAATGCTCCTTTTATAGGGAAACAAACTAGGGTTTAGAGGTCAAGACATATGATAGAAAACAAATATATTTGACTTAGCCAAGTTTGCATAAAAGGGTGTATTCTTCCAAAGTTTGAAGAGGAAAAGAAGCTTTGTTATTATCTTTAAAGGGCCTTTGAAAAACAGTTAAGGCAAGGTTGACAACCAAGTCAAGACATTTTTGGTGAAACAATTTTGGAAAGAAACAAGTTCTTCTTTCCAAAAGTAATGATAAAATGTATTGCCACTTTGAGATAAAACCTTTTGAAAGATGCCATTTGAATATTCTTTTCCTAAGAACAACCTTTCATGGGATTCAAAAATCTGAAATAAACTTTCAGAAATAGAAGTTTGTATTTTTTTTTTTGAAACCGGAAATTTCCTTCAAGTGAGACGAGCTGAAACAACAGTCTTGCTGACTGTTGTCTTAGTAAGCAAACCGTTGTTAAACAACAGTCTTACTTACTGTTGTCTTAGTACTATACTCTTTTACCCTTACATAAATGACTCTTATTACAACACATTTCTTGGGTAGCTTCATCAACACGTTTCGACCATAAGCATTTGATAATCTCTTGGTTAGGAAGTTGGACTTAATCCTGAAATAAAACATCTTAAAGCATGGTTAAAAGTAGGCATGTCATCATCAACAAAAGTGTTCTAACAAATTCCCCCTTTGATGATGACAAGCCTTTTATGAAATGAGTGTTCCTAAAAGTTCCCCCTCAAATGGTTAGTCCAACAATAATCATGAAGGTAGAAGTAGTGAGTTAAACTTATGAGGTCACAAATCTTAGAGCAAGATTACTATCATACTTAGTCTACCACAAAACAAGAGATTAATCAGCTGACAAGTAATAAGAATATGAATTTCCCTTTTTCCCCCTCTTTACATCATCAATCAAATAAATACTAAACCCGGACACAGAATAAAACATGCATGAGACGTAACGAAAAAGACAACCAAATTTGCAGCAAAATAACAAGGTCAACTTAAACGAGGTTCAAACGAAGTTCGTCAAGACTAAACAAGGTGTAATTAGTACACCACCATTAAGATATGAAATAGGGATGGGGTGTAAACGCAAAAAGGGAGGCTGTTTTGATTAGGGAGAGGGAATCACTTATTTGGGTCTTGGATACCATCCAAGTCATCATCTGTATCTTCACCCGAGGCATCCCCATTATCCTCATCATCAGGTTTTGCTTGGAGCAAAGAGGACAAAATAGACACTTCTCCTTTAAGGAGATCAAGAGAGGTTTTGATGAATTCCACATCAGCTTTCAACAAGGAGAGACAAACCACATCCGCCTTATCTGCCTTACCAGCCACATCATCCTTAAGATTAGCCAACGCATCTAGAATCTCAGAATTATCCACAACCCCGGCCAAATTACCGACCTTACTCGAGGACCCCTCCTCGGCAACCTTGCCCTTTTTTGTGATGCAAGACAATTCCCCCTTCCTAGTTTTTAGCATCATTTTACCTAAGTTCTCAACCGACATATGATCGAACATCGCTTAAGATCCCACACTCTCCTTGACAAGTATACCCTTGGACCGAAGCATTACCGAGAGCCACAGCCCGTACGGTAGACGAATGAGGGTGGTGTAATTTGGGTCATTGAGTTTTGCTTCAATCATGGCAAACCGTTTGAACATTAGGTTAGGGAGGTTAATTTTTCAGTGAGTCATAAGGTGGTAAATGAGGTATTGTTGAGCAGCCAACGCTTTCACACGATCATTCGAGGGGTAAATTATGCGACATAGCAGATTGTACAATAATGTAGGGAAGGCAAGGAGTTTATTAGGGAAAATGGGTTCACTTTTAGGGTTTGAGGGATGGACAGTTTTGGCAATATCAGATGGGGAGGCATATTTGAGCAGGGGACAGACTTTGCCACCGGGGGTAAGATCATACCCTTGATGGGGAAGGCTCAGAATTTTGGGTAATTTAGTTTGAGAAAGGGAGAGTGACTTACCATTGATTTTGGCAGTTAGGGTTATGAGACTGGCAGTCACATGAACCATGGCGTAAAATTGGATGACTTCACTTGCGAACATCGGTTCCACCATTTGAATAAGATTCTCCCACCCTTGAGCCTTAATGGCTTCCACAAAAGCAGAGAAAGCCTTATCAGAGGAGAGTCAGGACGACGGGTAAACCCGAGAGGTATGAATGGCATCTTTGCAAATTAACCTTTCACAGACGGTCTTGATGTTGGAAGAGAGTGTTCTATTCTCAATTTGTTGCTTGACCCGGATTAGATCCCATTTACCCGAGAGAGAGAGAGAGACCAGATCTTTAAGAGACAAATATCCTCCTTTCTTATCAACCGGATTTTTTTCCTTTCAATTTCTTTTTGGGTGGATCATGCTCATCCGGTTTGGGTTCCTTCTCCACATATTCCCCTTCATTATTGTTCCCGGAATCCGGCGAGGAATGATCTCCTTTTTCTTTTGACTCAACATCAGCAGCCTTATCATCATCCTCCTCCACAATATCCGAAAGAGAGTTGGTCGATTTTGTCTTTCTTTTTGAGGTGGTTTTCTTAGGACTCTCAAATCTCACATCGTCTGACATCCCATCTTTATCTAAAGGTTGTTGATTATCAAGATCTTCTTCCTCGGTTTCATCTTCATTAATGAGGACGGGTGAAGTAGTCGAGGTAGAGGGTGGATTTCCCTTTCTACCACGAGATCTGGTTCGTTTTCGAACGATTGCGAGAGGAATGGCATCTTCAATGATGTTTTGGGATAAGGGTGGTTATTGTTCAATGTTGGGTATATTGGAGGCTTCGTCGGTGATCGGAAAAGCATAAGAACCCCGACGTTTTTCAGAGGGAACGGATGTTTTGGAAGTGGGGTTGGAAGTTGCGTCATGGGAAGTGGTGTGTTGTGACATTTCGGAAGATTTTGTGGGTATTCAGGTATTTAGGGATGTTTCTACCATTGTAAAAATGGAAGATGGAGTATATAGGGTAAAAGGTGATGGTTGGTGAGAGGAGAGTGAAACGGCAGTGAGGGAGATGGGTATTTAAGGGTTTAGGCTTGCTATTTTGTTTGGTCGGTTTGAATAAATGGGTTGGTTGGTCATAATATATGGATTAGGTGACTTAATTAAACACGAGTTTAGTCATGCGGTTGAGTGATTATTTAGCACAAAGACGATTTATCAATTACGAACATAACATGGTATGAGTAGACTAGAATAAAGGATAGCAAATTTGTTTTAGTCAATCATGCGAGAGATTAGTTTATTGACTTATTCATATAAAAATTACATGCAATTAATTAAACGAATTTGTAACCTAAATTTTTCAAATTGTTCTCTTGCAAGTGGTTTAGTAAATATGTCGGCAATTTGATCTTCGGTTTTGCAAAAAATAAGTTCAACATGTCCTTTTTCTACATGATCACGAATAAAATGGTGACGAATTTCAATGTGTTTGGTCTTAGAATGTTGAATAGGATTTTTTGATATATTTATCGCACTCGTATTATCACATAAGATGGGAACGGAGTCATAAATAATACCAAAATCGAGAAGTTGTTGTTTTACCCAAAGAAGTTGTGAGCAACAATGAGCGGCACTAACGTATTCACTTTCGGCCGTTGAAAGAGCAACCGTATTTTGTTTCTTTGAGCCCCTTGCGACTAAGCACGGACCCAAGAATGTTGCAATCCCGGATGTACTCTTTCTATCAATGCTACAACCTGCATAGTCCACGTCGGAATATCCTATAAGATCAAAGGGACAATGTAAGGGGTACCACAAATAAAGATCTTGTGTTCCAATCAAATATCAAAGAATACGTTTAACCGCTTTAAAGTGAGATTCTTTCGGATTTGATTGGAATCTAGCACACAAACAAACACTAAAAAGAATGTCGGGATGACTTGTTGTCAAATAGAGAAGCGATCCAATCATACCTCGATAAACCTTTTTGCTAATGCTCTTACCTTTGTCATCTTTGTCCAATTTGGACTTGGATACCATAGGTGTGGAGTGAGGGTTGCCATTAGTCATCCCAAATTTCTTAAGCATCTCTTTAATGTACTTTTGTTGATGGATCATGATTCCATCTTTTGATTGCTTGATTTGGAGCCCAAGGAAAAATCCTAGCTCACCCATCATACTCATTTCGAATTCCGATTTCATTAATTTTGAAAAATAATTATAAAGAATCTCATTAGTTGCTCCAAATATGATGTCATCGACATATACTTGGACAACCAACAGTTCACTGGACCGTTGTTTTAGAAACAATGTTTTGTCAATTGAACCTCTTCTAAAACCATTTTCAATGAGAAATTTAGACAATCTATCATACCAACACCTAGGTGCTTGTTTTAAACCATAAAGGGCTTTGTCTAATTTGAAAACATGTTTACGAAAATCATTGTCTAAAAATTCCAGAGGTTGCTCTACAAAGACATCCTCTCCCAAATATCCATTTAAGAAAGCGGTTTTGACATCCATTTGGAAAAGCTTAATGCCTTTATGAGCCGCAAAAGCTATCAATAATCGTATGGCCTCAATCCTAGCTACCGGTGCATAGGTTTCATCGTAATCAATTCTCTCTTGTTGGTTGTAACCTTGCACTACTAGTCTAGCTTTATTCCTTATGATTTCATCACCGGAATCATCAAGCTTATTGCGAAAGACCCATCTAATACCAATGACGGTACGATTAGATGGTCTGGGGACAAGGTGACATACCTCATTTCTTTTGAATTGATTGAGCTCATCTTGCATAGCTAGCAACCAATCGGCATCGGTCAATGCAATTGTTATGTTGGCCGGCTCAATTTGAGAGAGAAATGCGCTATGGACACAAAAATCGTCAAGAGATGCAAAGTTGTTGAGATAGGCCCTTGTTCTGACACCGGAGTTCAAGTCGCTAGTCAGATTTGAGAGTGGATGGGAGCTTTGATATTTCCATTTTCTAGGAACAAAGGTGTTTTGTTCCCCCTCAGATGTAACAGTCTCCGTGACTGTTGTTTGCTGATCAGAAGATGGCTCCATATTTGTGTTTGAGGATTCTCCTGGAGCAACAGTGTCTTGGCCTATTGTTTTGGAAGTGGAAGCAACAGCTTCTGGAACCGTTGTTTCTCTATTTGTTCCCCCTGAACTGCTGCTTGTATCAGTAGGTAACAGTCTATGTGACTGTTGCATAGCGTCATTGTTTGGAGCTTCCTCATCCTCAAACACAAAGTCTTTTCTCACAAGACCTATTTCAAATTCATCATCTTCATCATCTTCATCATCTTCTCCATCATTTTGTACCTGTCCAAGAATGCTAGATTCATCAAATATGACATGGACATTTTCTTCAATTAGCATGGTTCGTTTGTTATAAACTTTATAAGCCTTGCTATGGTCGGAATAACCAATAAAAACCGCTTCATCACTACGTGGATCGAATTTTCACAAGTTATCTTTACAATTATTGTGAAAAAAACATTTAAGCATTTAAAATATGAAATATTGGGTTTTCTACCACGTAAAATTTCATAGGGCGTTTTATTGATTATGCTTCTTATCATGACTCGATTATGAATATAGCAAGCGGTGTTTACCGCTTCGGCTCAAAAGTTTTTAGGCAATTTACTACACAACAACATGGTTCTAGCCATACTTTCAAGGGTCATATTCATTCGTTCGACCACTCCATTTTGTTGTGGTGTTCTAGGAGCCGAAAAATTATAATCTACACCATTGTCATTACAATAAGCACTAAATGATGAGTTTTCGAATTCAGTTCCATGATCCGTTCTTATGGAAACAAGTTTGAAATCAAGTTTATTTTGAATCTTTTTCAACCAAATTTAAAACTCATCAAATGCCTCACTCTTGGAACATAAGAAGAGTGCCCAAACATACCTAGAATAATCATTAAAAATGACACACACATAACGACTACCTCCTCTACTTGTAGTTCTCATTGGTCCACATTAGTCGATATACAAAAGTTGTAAAGGACGAAGAGTATTCACAATTCTTTTAGGTTTAAAGGAACTTCTAACATGTTTACATGTAGCACATTTATCACATACTTTATCAAAGTCAAATTTCATGTTAGGAAAGCCTTCAATCAAATCAAGTCTTCTAAGAGTATTAAGAGTCTTAGCACTAACATGTCCAAACCTTTTGTGCCACAACCAAGGATCATTTTTCATTACACTCATACATGACATGGTATGACCGGATAACGTGTTTAAGTCGGTTAAGTAAACATCTTTGACAAGTCTTCCTTCGAGAATAATTTCATGAGTTGTGGCATCAATTATTCGACATAAATTAGCACTTAATTCTACAATATTGCCTTTATCACATAGTTGAGAAATGCTAAGGAGATTATGTATCAAACCTTTGACAAGACGCACATTGTCGACACAAAGTAACGATGACTTACCGACCTTTCACATGCCTATTATTTCACCTTTCTTGTCGTCGCCGAACGTTACCTTGCCACCATCATAAGCTTCTAGTGAGAGGAATTGGCTTCTATGTCCCGTCATGTGACGAGAACATCCACTATCCAAGTACCAATTGCGGCCGCCTCTCACCAAGCCCTACACAAGATTAGACTTTGATTTTAGGAACCCAAATAAATTTGGGTCCCTTTTTATCCTTTACATTTCGCAACATATCTTTTCGAATCCATACTTGTTTTACAACCTTAATATTTTTGTTAATGTCTTTTCTTGCAAGCATTAAAGGCATGACCGGTTTTACCACAATAGATGCAAATGATGTACTCGGGAAGACCAACATATTTCCTTCTTCTAAAGTCTGTTTGAGTTGGATCCGTTTTTCTCAGGCAACAGTCGGACTGACTGTTCCATTTGAAACCGACCGGCAGTTTTATCACATCTCTTGGACTGATTAGTGAGGAAATTTAAGACATTTTGAGTTTCTTCCCAATTCTTAGACACATTCTTAGCCTCAACAAGTTCTCTTTTTAGTTCCTCGACTTTAAAAGTAAGATACTTGTTCCTTTCTTTAGAGTTTTCTAACTCTTTCTTCATTAAGACATACTCAGATTTTAATTCCATGAAAGTTTCAGATTTTTGTGAAAACATTAAGCTTAAGACTTGAGATGCATCTATCTAAATGAACAATTTTGGATCTAGACGAACTACATTCGGGGGATTCATTTTGAAGTTTGACAACACCTTTTCATGAAGCATTCTAATCTCCCTTTTGTAGGCATCTAAGTTGACTTTATGACACTCATTCTCTTTGGATAAATTAGTGACTAGTTCATTTGACACTTCCTTGACACTGTCAGAGGCAACAATCTGAGACACTGTTATTTTAAGTTCTTCTATCTCATCAACTAAGTCATCAATTACACCTTTAGATATGGATTGTTCATTTAGAAGTTCACGTTCCTTGGTTATCATGGACATTTGTAAAATAAGAGTAGTATTGACATTCTCAAGATCAGAAACATCATTGGGGTTCGACCTAAGACACTCTAGTTCGTTTGACAACTCTTTGTTTAATTTGTTTACTCTTTTCACCTCATTGTATGCCTCAGAGGTAACAGTTACACTGTCCGTTGCCTTAAGTTCATTTTTAAGGTGAAAGTTTTCTTGAGCAATTTCCTCTATTTCATCTTGCATGACATCCAACTTTTCAGTTTGTGAACGACACTTATCAAAGAGTTTGTCAAGAAGCTTACATACTTTTTCTTTGGAGTAAGTCCTAGCCTTGGCTTTTAGAAGTTTTACCTCATTGTCGGAATCCGAGTCAGAATCATCAGGATGAGCCATAAGGCATCTAAGATGTTCGGTTTTGGAGGGTTTGGAGACTTTGTCCTTGAGACAATTTGTAAGACACATTTTTGCCTCTAGTTCCTCCTCGATGATTTCATCGTCCTCGGAGTCGGACATTCCCCAAATGGCGGACATGACCCGGTTCTTGTAGTCCTTTTTAGCCTTATCTCGCTTATCTTTAGACTTGATCTCATCCCACTTAGGACATTCTTTGATTTGATGTGATTTGTCACCACACTTAAAGCATCCAATAGTAGTAGAGGGTCTTTTCTTTGGAAAACGTTTTTTCGTGTAATTATTGTTGAAGGTTTTATGTCCATAGCCATTCACCATTCCAACTACGTTTCTTGAGAACAAGGCAAAGTCATCTTCATCTTCATCCTCATCATCAATTGAAGAGGATGTTAGAGCAAGACTCATTCCCCTTGAAGATTCACTAGAATGCTTATCGAGATTAAACTCGTGAGCCATTAGTGATCTCATTAGTTCATGAAGGGATAGAATGGATAAATCTTTGGCCTCCTCTATGGCGGGTACCTTAGGTTGCCATTTAGTGGTAAGACAACGAAGAATTTTTCGAATGATGTCCTCGGACTCGAAATTTCTCCCTAGACTTTTTAGTTCATTGATAATACACGAAAAGCGAGATGAAAAGTTATTTATTGACTCGTCCTTTGCCATGTGAAACATCTCATATTGTTGCATGAGAAGATCAATACGGTGCTTTCTAACTTGAGACGTCCCTTCATAGGCAAGAACAAGGGAATCCCAAATTAGCTTGGCCGTAGGACATCCGGATATCCGACTTACTTCGGCGTCTCATACGCACCGTTGAAGAATCGACATTGCTTTCGAGTTCTTTTCGGCCAATTTAAAATCATTTTCATTGTAATCTTTTTCGGCCTTGATTTTAGCAGAACCCGTAATAATGTCGGTTTCCTCAATAATAAGAGGTCCATCCTCAATGATTTTCCAATATTGATAATTGATACTTTTGATATAGTGCTCCATTTTGAGCTTCCACCACCCAAAATTCTCACCGGTAAAGACCGGGATCTTGGAGTGTTTTGAGGAATTCATATCCCAAAAATCAAACTCTAAGGCGGATAGCCTTGATCAAGAGCACGAGGCTCTGATACCAAAAGAAGAGTTTAGGATTCTAAGTACCTAAGAGGGGGAGAGGGTGAATTAGGTACTATTTTAAAATTTCAACTTAATCTTTATTGAATTAAAGCAAGTTGATTGATAATATGAAGAACAAGTGGATATATCAAGTAAATTGATTCATTAAGATTGTATCACGTTGTTAAGAATGATTATTGTAAGGTAACGGTTGATCTGACTGTTTCTTGTTTGCCTTAGCACGTGAGATAAGGCTATTGACCAAAACAACAGTATCAGGAACCGTTGTTAAATAAAAACGTGAGTGAAAAGCAAGTAAGATAAATGCAGCGGAAAATAAAGTAACGAGAGATCAACACGATGTTTTTGAATTGGTTCGGCCAACACTTTAAGGGCCTACGTCCAATCTTCTTTTATTAATAAGTTAAGTGATCTACTCCGACTACTTAAACACTTACAATAAAAGGACCAACAACCTACTCTGGTTGCGACACGAGTTATAAGACTACTCCATCTAGAAACTCAAGACTGTACTCTAACTAGAATGTTTACAAGATCAACTTTCCTCGAACTGATTCTATGAAAGAATTGATAAGGACAACTTATTGATCAAACGATTCTAGGTAAGAGAGTTCAATACTTAAGGCAACGGTAGTGGATACTGTTGTCACTGGAAGACTTAGAAATATTTTGCAAAGGAAGTAAAAGCTTTAAGTTCTTAAAAACAATTTTACAGAACACTTTGAAATTCTCAGGAAAGTCTTGGGAAAAACTGAAGGGGGAGAATGCTCCTTTGATAGGGAAACAAACTAGGGTTTAGAGGTCAAGACATATGATAGAAAACAAATATATTTGACTTAGCCAAGTTTGCATAAAAGGGACTATTCTTCCAAAGGTTGAAGAGGAAAAGAAGCTTTGTTATTATCTTTAAAGGGCCTTTGAAAAACAATCAAGGCAAGGTTGACAACCAAGTCAAGACATTTTTGGAGAAACAATTTTGGAAATAAACAAGTTCTTCTTTCCAAAAGTCATGATAAAATGTATTGCCACTTTGAGATAGAACCTTTTGAAAGATGCCATTTGATTATTCTTTTCCTAAGAACAACCTTTTATGGGATTCAAAAATCAGAAATAAACTTTTCAGAAATAGAAGTTTGTATTTTTTTGAAACCGAAAATTTCCTTCAAGTAACACGAGCTGAAACAACAGTCTTGCTGACTGTTGTCTTAGTAAGCAAACTGTTGTTGAACAACAGTCTTGCTTAGTGTTGCCTTAGTACTATAGTCTTTTACCCTTACATAAATGACTCTTATTACAACACATTTCTTGGGTAGATTCATCAACATGTTTCGACCATAAGCATTTGATAATCTCTTGGTTAGGAGGTTGGACTTAATCCTAAAATGAAGCATCTTAAAGCATGGTTAAAAGTAGGTATGTCATCATCAATAAAAGTGTTCTAACAGTAATACAACCAATTCTATCAATAAAAGTATATGTTCATAAAAGGTGGATTTGTGATTTTCAGAGTGGTAATAGCAATATACATTTAACATTCCCGGACACTAGTATACTGGCAATCTTTTCTACTACCTTCAATGAGTAAGTGTATGGTGAGTCTACTTGATTCTTTAAGACACTGGTTAAAAGCCCCAATTAACGATAAACGCAGCACATGAACGGCCTTTTAATAGTTATGCTTATGCATCATAAATAATGAATGTATGCTCAGGAGAGCATTCTGAAGCATTGCTTGGTAACCTGTTTAGTAGGCTTTCATTTTCTTAAGAAGCGAGTGTTAATGTGTGATTGTGAGACTTTTCGAAAATTGCCTATGTGATGCCCTGAGTTGCTTGTCTTGACAATGCATTGACGTTGATTTCGCGTCACCATCAGCTTAATATAATGTTTTGCTTCGGATCAGTTTCTATAAATTTGTTTGATTTTGAATAATTTTAATATATTTTTCTTTAAAAAGTTTGAAAATTCATTATCCCGTAAAGACGAGTTCATTTGCATTGGGATGAGGTTAGGGGAGAATGGGGTGGTGGCCTCGGTATAGTCATACAAAGGTAAGTTACAAAGGAGGGGTCATTATTATTATCTCATATGAAAGTTCCATGATTCGAGCTTTGGTCTTTCAATGAATAGCTAGCAATCGCATTAACAATGGCATTTTCTGACCTCTTGTCAAAGACGATCTTTAGGTAGAGTGAGCCCTTTAATTGTTCCCAACACACCAAGAAAATACTAGCAGAGGGGCCACAAGGACTGTTTTGCATACCAAATTCCATCCCTAATAGCAATCACTTTGTTAATGAAATGGTTAGGGGCATGCACGCTCAAGGACCAATTGCGAATCCGTAATCCCACAATATTTCTAATAACGCACCAAAGGCTAATGTATATGAAGAGCACCAACCAACTTCCGGCAGCTTGGAAGAGACCGAATTGACCCATTGAAAATTAAAGCAGGTGGGATGATCAAATCTATGTTTTTGTTTATTGCTTTAACAATTTATACTCTGTACGACACACTTTATATAATCTGTCTGAACACTCTGAGTTTAACCAAGTTCCTAAGACATGTATGTTTAAATTTATTTAACTGCTTGTTTCTCAACTCCTGATATATATTCTTAGGGTTCGCTTGGAATGGGAGTAATTATTAAGGGTGCGTTTGGATAGCAAAAGTGGAGGGAAAGGGAGGGGAGGGGGAAGGAGAGAAGGGAAGGGGAGGGGGGAATGAAGTGTTGGTATTTGGATACAATTTCCCTCCAAATCTTGCCTATTATGGAGAGATTTTGATTAGGTTTGGAGGAGGGAAATTGAATCCCTTCAAATCTCTTGCCCTCCATTTCTCTCCACCCTCATTTGTTATCCAAACAGAGGATTTTAAATCCTCTACTCTCCCTCCCTTTCTTTTCCCTTCAAATCACTCAATCCAAACACACCCTAAGGGAGGGTGTGTTTGGATAGCAAAAGTGGAGAGAAAGGGAGGGGAGGGGGAAGAAGGGAAGGGGAAGGGAGAGAAGGGAAGGGGAGGGGGAATGGAGTGTGGTTATTTGGATAAAATTTTCCTACAAATCTTGTCTATTGTAGAGAGATTTTGATTAGGCTTGGAGGAGGGAAATTGAATCCCTTCAAATCTCTCCCCCTCCATTTCCCTCCACCCTCATTTGCTATTCAAATAAGGGATTTTAAATCCCCTACTCTCCCTCCCTTTCTTTTCCCTCCAAAACTCTCAATCCAAACACACCCTAAGGGAGTAATAGAGGCTAAAATAAGAAGAAATGGAAAGAGATTGGTGATTTGTGGTGGTTCTAGAAGGTGGAAAGAGGTGGTGAGGGAGGAATTATTACCTCCATATGCATTACTTGAGGGAGGAGGTGGGTAATTATTACCCCGTTAGTAGATAGACTATTACACTATCCTCCTCCATTTCTATCTTCAACCTCCATCACTTTTCTCCATTTTCTAGTTCATTTAGGGCCTGTTTGGATAGGAAGATTTGGAGGGAAAGAGAGGGGAGAGAAAGGAAGGGATGCTAAATCCTTTATTTGGTTAGCAAAATAGAGGTGGAGGGATTTTGAGGGGAGAGAAAATGAATCTCTCCACTTCCCCTCCAAATCAAATTATTTCTCTCCAACAGCGCAAAGATTTGGAGGGAAAATGACCTCCTCTATTCTCCCTCCCCTTCCCTTCCATCCCTTTCTCTTCCCTCGTTTTCCCTCCTCTCCTTTTCTCTCCACTTTTGCTATCCAAACACACCCCTAAGCTTTATTACCCCTTAATAGTTACTCTCATTCCAAGCGAGCCCTTAGTGTAATAAAACTCTCCTTCCCTCGGTCTTTTATGTTTTCTTTTAGTGGATAAGTGGAGAAAATGACAATCGATACAAACTTGGTTATTACTACGACCCTCAATGCCAGTTTTATTATTACTGACGGATTTCAAATCCCGGTAGTCATGGCAACAGTTTTTCTTTTAATAGAATATGCTGTGTACTAACTCTTTAACCCTGACAGGAATGGAAAAACATTTAAAGAAGTCACTTGATTTGTTCTTAACTCTGAAATTTATTTATTACATAAACAGTAGAAATACATACGAGATTTATGCAAATCTCTTTTGATTGAAAGAAAAACTGCAACACAAATCTAGCTACAGAGTACAGGCAGAAGAATGTCTTCTGCTACTCGTGAATAACCCTACTACATCAAATGACATAATTAATAATTAAGCAAACACACAAGATAGAAATAGTACGAAATAAAGAAATTACGAATAAAGTCTCTTTCATAAGTAGGGATAGTCCAGGCCAGGGTCCCAGAGGTGGGACAATGTGATCACTTCCTGCCACCATCAGGGGACGGGAATGAGCCACCATCAGGTGACGGGAATGAGCTACCATCTCCTCCTGATAGGCCGCTAGAGCCAGCAGCAGGCGGGTCATATTGTACAGTGCCGGGAATTGGGACCAGGATCCGTCCAAGACCCGGAAAGAGGACACTGCCATCAGGGTCTAGAATACAGTCAGGTTTCTTCTTGTCGCTGGTATTCTTTGTAGGGTTACTGCGAGCAGCTTGAGCATGAGTTGCGACAGAAAGAAGGATGTTGAATAAGAGGAAAACAAGGATTGATTTGGAAAGACAGGTGGTAGTCATTTTCGAAAGAAGTCTATTTAGACAGAGAGGTGTTTATTGTGATGATGTAGTATGTTATTAGCTAGAAATGTCTAATCTTATATAGAATGTGATAGATCAGTGTTTGGTGAAACTTTTGCGGTGAGTTAAGACTACTTAAACTGAATAAGATGACATTCAATGCAATGCCGCTTTGAGACTTGTCAAAGGAAACAGTAACAATGCTGCTGTTGAGGTTAAATCCATTCTTTAATTGTTTATCATTTGGAAACTCCTTGTTTAACCTCGCATGTACTTCACTACTTGTAATAATTAACGGAGTAGATTGAATATTTGTGTGAAGAGTATAAACTTTTATTTTAGTAGCAGGTTAAATATGATAGATTTATGAGAAGGTTGAATTTCATTAAATAGAATTGCATAATAATAAAGTATATAAGCCTAGGTATATATACTATTACAATGAGAATGAAAGGCTAACCTAGCATTATAGTTGCCGTAGTACAAGGCCAAACAATAGGAAACAATATCAAAGCTAATATATTATACACTAATATATATGTTAACTATATACTAATAAGATAATTAGAAGATACTAGGAATATGCTACGTAATATTCTCAATATGCCCCCGCAAGACGGACGGTCGGAGAGAAAGTCCGATCTTGGAGATTAGAAGAAGACGGTTACGAGTATAGCAGTAGAACGCGATGTTTCAAGTCCAAGCATGAGGAGAGTGTTAAGGGTGGTTAGTTCTGGTTGGATAAGCCCGATTTGGGCAAGAGAGGCAGAAGTGGGAGGACATGGGCTCGGTGGCCAAAGGAGATGCATGGGTGTGTGATGGAGAGTTTTGTTTTTTTTTTTTGAACGAATAGGAGGATATGATTATGGATATAAACGTACAAATGCATGGGTTTTGGAGATGGCATGGTCTGCCGTGGGTTGTCATTGAACTTTTTTTAAAAAAAAAAAAAAAAATAGGAAAAAAAAGGGATAACAAGGTTTGGGGGTTTTTTTTTCAATATTTTGAGAAAATAGAAAAAATAAATAACAAGGTTTGGGTTTTTTTTTCATTGAAAATAGGAAATATGAGTGAAAACGGGTTGAAATTGGGAAATATGAGTGAAAACGGGTTGAATGGGATGGCCAAGGTGAGTTGTGGCCAAGTATAAAAGAGTGTTGCATAGACAACAAACTGTAAAGGGATGATTGTATATATGAACGGTAAGATTAGAAGAGTTGGCTACGTTGGCAGCCAATTTTTTTTTAAGGGGTGGCCAAATTGATGACAAGGGTTTAAAGGGGTTGTCACGTGGGTGACCAAATTTGTATAGGGTGGTCGTGAGTGACCAAGTTTGTAAAGGTTGGTTAAGGGAGACCAAATCAGTGAGATGTGGACACAAGGGCAAAAAGTTAAGAGGGGTGGGCACAAGGGCGCCAAATTTGTATTGGGTGACCAAGGGTGACCAAATTTGTGAGGTGTGGCCATGAGTGACCAAATTTGTAAGGGCTGGCCATGGGTGGCAAAGTAGGGTTTGATCGTTTGATGCAATTCTTGGGGTAGCGTATAGTTTGTTCAATTCTTGGGGTAGCGGAAAATAGGGGTTGATCGTTTGATCGGATAGTTTGATGCACTTATTGGGGTAGCGGAAGATGGGGGTAAGAGTGGTGAGTAGCGGAAGAGGATCAACTCTTAAGGCGTTAACCTTTATCAAGAGCACGAGGCTCTGATACCATGATAGATTTATGAGAAGGTTGAATTGCATTGAATAGAATTGCATAATAACAAAGTGTACAAGCCTAGGTATATATACTATTACAAATGAGAATGAAAGGCTAACCTAGCATTATAGTTGTCGTAATACAAAGCCAAACAATAGGAAACAATATCAAAGCTAATATATTATACACTAATATATATGTTAACTATATACTAATAAGATAATTAGAAGATACTAGGAATATGCTACGTAATATTCTCAATATGCCCCCGCAAGACGGGCGGTCTGAGAGAAAGTCCGATCTTGGAGATTAGAAGAAGACGGTTACGAGTATAGCAGTAGAACGCGATGTTTCAAGTCCAAGGATGAGGAGAGTGTTAAGGGTGGTTAGTTCTGGTTGGATAAGCCCGATTTGGGCAAGAGAGGCAGAAGTGGGAGGACATGGGCTCGGTGGCCAAAGGAGATGCATGGGTGTGTGATGAAGAGTTTTGTTTTTTTTTTGAAGGAATAGGAGGATATGATTATGGATATAAATGTGCAAATGCATGGGTTTTGGAGATGGCATGGTCTGCCGTGGGTTGTCATTGAACTTTATTTTCTTTTAAAAAAGAAAATTGGAAAAAAAAGGGATAACAAGGTTTGGGGTTTTTTTTTCAATATTTTGAGAAAATAGAAAAAAGAAATAACAAGGTTTGGATTTTTTTTTCATTGAAAATAGGAAATATGAGTGAAAACGGGTTGAAATTGGGAAATATGAGTGAAAACGGGTTGAATGGGATGGCCAGTGAGTTGTGGCCAAGTATAAAAGAGTGTTGCATAGACAACAAACTGTAAAGGGATGATTGTATGAACGGTAAGATTAGAAGAGTTGGCTACGTTGGCAGCCATTTTTTTTTTTTAAGGAGTGGCCAAATTTGATGACAAGGGTTTAAAGAGGTTGTTACGTGGGTGACCAAATTTGTATAGGGTGGTCGTGAGTGACCAAGTTTGTAAGGGTTGGTTAAGGGAGACCTAATCGGTGAGATGTGGCCACAAGGGCACAAAGTTAAGAGGGGTGGGCACAATGGCGCCAAATTTATATTGGGTGACCAAGGGTGACCAAATTTGTGAGGTGTGGCCATGAGTGACCAAATTTGTAAGGGGTGGCCATGGGTGGCAAAGTTGGGGTTGATCGTTTGATCAGATAGTTTGATGCAATTCTTGGGGTAGCATATAGTTTGATGCAATTCTTGGGGTAGCGAAAAATAGGGGTTGATCGTTTGATCGGATAGTTTGATGCAATTATTGGGGTAGCGGAAGATGGGCGTAAGAGTGGTGGGTAGCGGAAGAGGATCAACTCTTAAGCCGTTAACCTTTATCAAGAGCACGAGGCTCTGATACCATGATAGATTTATGAGAAGGTTCAATTTCATTGAATAGAATTGCATAATAACAAAGTGTACAAGCCTAGGTATATATACTATTACAAATGAGAATGAAAGGCTAACCTAGCATTATAGTTGTCGTAATACAAGTGTGGACAGCGGGGGACCACGGGGGCGCTTGGGAGGAAGAGAACAAGCGTTTGCATTTGTTGGAGTCGCCACCAATTTTTATGGGAAATTGGAATCGTTCGAATACCTCGTGTCATGTCAAGACACAAAGTAGAGACATGAACACTAAGGAATCGTTACCCTTAGCATTCTATGTCTAGAATGACTCTCGTGGATGCCAATGAATACGGATGTTCACAGAGATCTGGAGTAAGGGGTGAGGGTACATATTAGGAAGCTCTTTTGATCGAACACCTAATCCCGCCCGCCTCGATAGCGGCCTCTACTAATGATTAGGGACATCATCTATACTCGATATATCGTCGATTATATGCATGCGATGCAACATCCAAGTTTTAATCCTAGCATGTGAAGAAATTAGACTAAGTCTGTTAACAGGTGATTTAGCATACAATTAATGTCGAAGTTGGATTTAATGCTCAATTACATGTGAAGGCATACAAATGATACAAGAAATATGATAAATACAATAATGAAAATTACAATAATGAAAATTACAATAATTACACCGGGTTTAACGATTTATGTCGAAAATACCTTCAAAATGGATAATTTGAGAAAAAGAATGGATAAAGGAATTAACGAACAGAAGTTAAGGTGATAATACGGTTAATAGTTAATTATACGTAAGCTAATTAAACTAGGTCAAGCAACAACGGAAGTTCAGAGACAGAACTCAACCTGGAACAGGCGCAGCAGAACTGCGCCCTTTGGAAGAGCGCGGCGATTCTTCGCGTCTGTTCAAGGGTGAGTTCGGGCGTAGCCGAACCGCAAATCGTTAATGTAAATTGGCGATTTTAATGGATTGATTAACATATTTACTCGGATAAAAGTGATTAACACATTATTTACATGTGATTAATGGTCATAAAAGCAACGAAACATGGATGAGACGGATGCAAACAGATTATTTACATGAATGATCGATTGATCAGTGACATAGGTGAACAAAATAGGTTAAACAAGATGAATTAATGACAAATTAATGACGAATATGAAAATAGACAGATGAAAATATATCAAAGGTCGAATTCCAGAAACTCAATATGAACAAATCGAATTTCTACAACCCGGATTGAATTTAATGACGAAAACCCGCAAATATGAGATTATAAGGGATTTAAATCGGACTTAATGACGAATTAAACATGTGTTAATGATGAATAATATATACATATGAAATTATTAGACTATTGTAACAGAGAATTAACAAGAACAAACGAAAACAAATAAAAGACGAACGAATTTACAGAGGACGAAGGAAGAAGAAATGAAGCAGGAACTGCGGCAGCCTCACGAAGAGGCGCAACAGTCTTTGCGCTCCTTCAAGAGGCGCGCAGCGATTCTGCGTCCTTTCTCGACGGTTTGTCTTCTGGAAATCCGTAAAAAGAGGTTTTAAAGCACGGTTTTAGAAATCGGTTTTAAAAAGGTGTTTTCGACATAAACCTTACAATATGATTATACAAAAGTAAATAACAATAATAAAAGAGAGATTTACACCTTCAGACTTACATGCTTGACGAAACGAGATGAACTAAGTTATCGATTAGTGATGCTCGACTCGAATGTACGACGAAAGTGCCCTCGTAAGAGGAAAAACGATTAGATTAATTAAGTTGAATGATGTGGAGTTGGTCAAATTGGTCGGTCATGCAAACGAGGCTGGTACTCAGAAGGATCCGAGCTTACGTGGTCGAATGTTCAAGCACGTAGACGCCAAAAAGTAAGAACAAAAGTCTAGAATGCAAAGGGAGAAGAGAAGGGCGGACACTCGCGTGAGAAATATGAGGAGCGAAGGCTCCTATTTATACTAATCACGTGAAGGAATTAGGGTTTCGGAGAGTCTTTGGAAGTGAATCTCGGAAAGATATGAAAAAGATACGAAAAATACGCAGAAAAGGACCTGGGAAGAGGCGCGGCGATCATCGCTGCGTCTCTTGGAAGAGCGCGCAGACTGCTGCGTACTTTTCCCAAGTGGTTTCCTCCTGCGGAAGAAAGATTTCCGTGTTTGAGTTATAGAAGGACGGAATAATTTGGTTTTCCTTAATATCTTGTATGAATATTACGGGAAATTGTTTACCAAAGAATAAAGATTGTGAAATAATTATAAAATAAGGAATAGAAATATCCGGAACATTCCAGAACATTCTGACTCGGGATTTAACGGTTATCAGAAAATGGAGACGGTTTTAGGCCCGGACTCCAAATGTACTCTAATAACTGTCAAAACGACCGTATCGGCACGTAGATGACAACTAAGAGGTAGACATCAGTGTTTGAGCAATCACTTGACGATAAACTTACGAACTGTCACAAATCGTTCCGCGTACCAAACATGCGGCCCAATCATCACCGGGTGGTTTGCGAGAGGTGCATAAATGTGGTATCTACATAGCCCCCACTTTGACTGAGGCTTGGACAAGGCGAAAGTCAAAGTATAGCCATCAGGTCAATCGAAGATTACAACCTGACGACTATGGCGACGCGAGGCGGTTCAAGGGGTCTGAACCAAGGACCTGTCGTCGGGAACATTTTAGAGTCTGTCGACTATCGGGGAGGGTCGTTTAAATTACATTAGACTATGTAAGGAGGCTCGCCAGCCATAAGAAGAGATCATACCTGAGACTTCTGGACGAAACGGATCAAGGCGCTTTAAGCAAAAACTCTTTGGGGTCTGAATATAACTTGGTGTCTGAAAATACGAAGGCTTATTCCTGAAAAGGGGGCATCTGAATGATCATAATGAAACGATGATTCTGAGGAAAGACAGCAGGACACAGTCTGGAACTGCTGGGAGAAATTTGCTTGTGTTCAGCTTCAAACAAACTTCGGAAGAATTCAGGGTCGATGTTGATATCCATGTCTCGAGAGGGAAAGTCTATCCGCTTACTCTCGTTGGGGAACATAATCGGGAACTAATCTCCATGTCTCGAGAGGGAAAGTCTATCCGCTTACTCTCGTTGGGAAATATAATGAAGGCGTGTCGAAACACCTGTAGAGGAATAAGTGCTCGTTATGACAAGCAAGGTCTTGGAAGCGATAAATAACGTATGATAGTCTGCTGCTGGCTTAGAAATACGGGTCTGAACGAAAGAATAATCGTTAAACGGACCAAAAAGATAAAATAGCATTGGGGAAGAGGCGCACCAAAGATGGGGCCACAAATAACAAACTTATAACGAATTTTTGGAAACTCGTATGGAGGGAACACCGGGAAGAGGCGCAGCAAGAGCTGCGTCTCTTGGAATAGGCGCAGCGCCTGCTGCGTCTGTTCCCAAGGGTGCATTTTCTGCGTAAAAACGCGATAAACAGAGGGTTTGCAATTCATTTACTCGAAACATAAATCACACAATACTCTCTCAAATCTCAACCATTCCGCCAAGGTTTGATCGAAAAGCATGCATTAATCATGACTAATCGAGGTATGTGTCTCATTCTTGCATTAAATTTCTATGTTTGCTCAATTTCGATCGAAAAAATTAGGGTTTTCAACCTAATTATTTCGAAAATTTGGGGCTTTTCCCCCAAATGCATTTGCCTTGTAAAATTGACATTAGAAATGGATAATTGGTAGTATAAGGAACATAACCATGTATTTGTTTCGAATTTTCGTTGAGTTTTGAGCATTTGAATGAAATTGAGATGGTTTCACAGCTAGACCGTAAATTGCTTCGAAAAATAGCCTTAGGATTACCCATTTGCGATGAAACTTGATATTTGGGAACCTTGGATGATGGGTAAACTTTCTACCATCTCGGAATTTTGGTTTGTGACTGCTTTTTCAGGACACTTTTCTAGGGCATAATCGCCGTTATAACGAAATGCTGTCGAAATTTCGACTCGAACCCGGAACCAGGCTTCAAATTAGGCTTGACTTGACCTTAATTACCACATGAGTGATCGGGTTTATGAGAATATGGCCAAAGATGGCGCGAAAAGAGCGATTTCAGGGCTTCCGAAGGCTCGAAAATCCCTTAACCGAGGCTCGTCGTCACGTGACGCGGCCTAAATTTTGCTTTAATGTTGTAGGTGATGAGGCTTCTACTTCTGGAAGAGCTCCCATGGAGATAGACGCTGCTGTTGTCGAGGAGGTTTTGGAGCAGGCTTTCACCGCCGCGGTGATGGCTGCTGGGGACGAGGTCCACGAGGAGGAGGCTGTTGAGGAGGAGGAGGCCCCGAGGCGGGCCAACGTCGGGCGAGGAGGTCGTCAGCTGAGGGGAGCGCCCGCGTGGGCTGAGACCTGGGAGAGTAGGCACTTGCTCCGGGCTGCAGAGGGTCACCTGTCCTACAAGACGGTGAAGAGTTTGGTAATTTTGAATTCATTACTCGTCACTCCTTCTTTCATTTCATTTCATTTGCTGATATCTTTTCCAATTTTCATTCAAAATTAAAGATAGCTTTTGTTTTAAATCACAATAGGAGGCCGGGAACACCAGGTCGTTCTCGGGTTACACGACAGCGATGGAGTGCTACGAGCGGCTGTTGGCGGAGGAGCGCGCCATGATCGAGCGTGGAGCGTTTGGTGCCTTGGTGCAGGCCTGGAGGGATATCGCGAAGAGGAAGTTGCGGGCTAACCTTAGCCTGGTCCGCGCTTTCTTGGACCGATTCTGGGACACGACTTCCACTTTTCACATGCCTTTTGGTGACGTGGGAGTCACTTTGGAGGACTACGGCATGATTTCTGGTCTGCCGTGTGGGACCGAGGCTTTGGAGTGGCCGGAGACTGCCATGAGGGTGGACTCGGCCGAGGCTAGGAGGTTGATTGGCTGGAACTTGTCGCCGAAGGCTGTCACAGTGCCAGGCTTGGTGCCTAGTTCCTACGTTCGAGACTACTTTGCGGGAAAGATCCCGGCGCTGGTGACGATTGACGGGAGAGAGACGGCTCCTCCTCCATGTACTGCTGAGCAGAGAGCCCGCTTGTGGCTTTGGTAGTTTCTGTCTTCGATTTACCTCGGAGACAAGGGAGAGAGACTGTCTACGAAGCTTCTTCCCTTCCTTTCTGACCTGAGCTCCCTAGGGCGTTGGGACTGGGTCACTGCTGGTTTTGCGGTCCTCATCCGCTTCATGAGGGCCATGGTTCGTCCGGAGTTGATAGAGAAGGGGACTTCTCCTGGTGCTGTCAGACCTGGACTGCTGTTGGAGGTATGAACCTTCATTGAGACTAAAATCAATTCTTTTCTTTATCAAATTACGAAAGATCGTTATTGACTATCTTGTTTTACAGGCGTGGGTGTACTCCTACTTTCCGAGCCTCTCGCCCAAGAGGACGGAGCCGCTGGAGAGAGCCTATCCCGTCGTGAGGGATTAGGTGATGTGCAGGACGAGGAGCAAGCGTTCCTCTCACGGTGTCTACCGGCGGGACGTGAACGCTCTTCAGCCGGACAACGTGAGCATCTCACTTATATTCATTTTGCTTCTTTATTGCTTTTAATCGATCATAAGAATGATTCTTTGTTTGTCTTGTCCCAGTGGGTGCCCAGGCCTTGGGCGGAGTACGCGGGAGCGCCTCCTTTTGTGACTGATGTCCTTCGACCTAGGAGCTCGAGCCGGCTGCTGTTGAGGACGTTGATGGGTCCTGTGTGGTACTTGGGCGAGCGCTTGGCTCGTCAGTGCTCTCGAAACGTGTTGACGGTTCCCATCGATCCTCCTAGGACGATGTTCAGGGAGCCTTCCGAGGCAGAGAGGGAGGCCAACTTGGCTGTCGTTGGTGGTGACGCCCTCCTTCTTCCTGGGGTGGACTACTCGGCGTTCCTCTACGGGAGGTTGGCGTACTGGCCGGTAGTGGTGAGTATTTTTACTCTTCTTCTTTACTGGATTTTAAAACTACGATGAAAGATCATGGATTAATGGGAAACATTTGACTTTGAAGGAGGTTGAGGCAGCGGGCATCGAGCCCCCAGAGTACCCTGAGACCCTCGAGTACACTGACGCGACTGGGAGGACGACAATCTCCGAGCTACGTGACTTTGACGTGGTTGTGACGGATGCTGGCTTGGACGACTGGCAGCATCTGATTCGGAGGGTGAGCCTCTAATTTGCATAATTTTTTGTGTAAGAACACATTTGGTTGAATTTTATTCAATTATTGAGAACTTCTTTCTTGAAATTGCAGGTCGCGCCTTCTCGGTTCGTGGCGTTATGGAGGGTGGCCAACCGGCTGCGAGCTACTGCCGTCGAGGCACTTGTCGGCGGTCGAGGTCGTCAGGTATGAACCTTGTGCCTATTTCATTTTTGAATTTTGATTTTTCTTGTAATTGCCTGAAATGATTGACATGAGCCAATTTTGTTGTTTCTGGGGGACCGTGAGTGGAGCGAGAGTTGGCCCGATCTCGGGAGGAGACAGCTCGCTTGTTGAGGGAGCTCGAGGTTCGAGACGCCGAGATTGCTGCTCTCGCGGCAAGAGTTGCGGAGCTGGAGGGCGACCGGCAGTAGTTTTGTTTTTGTTTTTTGTTTGTATTTTGCACATTTGTACATTTTGGACCTTCATTTTGGACATTTTGAACTTTGCTTGGGGCTCGAGCCCCCAGTTTGCTGTACATTTCCCTTTTTGGTGTATATATGATGGCCTGAGTGCCTTTGCTGCTGGGTTGTGTTGCTTGTACCTACAGGTTAGTTTTGAACAGGTTTGGTAGATGACAGTTTACGCCGTCATGCTGCCGAAATTTACATAGAAATCACGCAAAACAAACATTTGTATATACATATGGCCCGAATTAGCGCAAAACGAATGACTCAACGGAACGCAAAAAATGCAAAAGAAAATGCAAAAAATTTGCCGGAAATGACCGGGCGGTAAGGAGGGTTACCCCCCCAAAAAAAGAAAAAATAGAACCCTATAAGTTAGAAATGAAAAGACGTAAAAGAAATATATAAATGAAATAAATATATAAACTTTGAAACGAATTAAATTGGAATTGAAAATTATTTCCTAAAATGAAAAAGTACAAGTGTGATAAAATGACGAAAATGTCGATATTGCCTCGAGATGCGTGCCCGCGGGATTAGGAAACACAAAGTATGGTAATTTCCTCGCATTTACCAAAACAATAACCCCTAGGAATAGGAAATTATTCGTCACGGAATTAGGAAAGATCCAACGCGGAAAATCACAGAAACCTTGGTGAGGAAGAGGCGCAGCATGAGCTGTGTCCCTTTGAAGAGGCACAGCAGGTGCTGCGCCTGTTCCCAGGTGCGTCTGCTCTGGCAGATTTTAGGAAACAGAAATTAGTATAAATAGAGACGTCGATAGAGCTTTTATTCACACAATTCTTCCGTCTCTTCTTCGTCTTATTACATAAAATTCTCAAAACAAGCACTCATCATGAATACTTTGGAGATCCGCCTAAAAGAGTGGACTAATGAGTTTTCCAACATGGAGAAACATGACATGGGCGCCTATAATCTTGGATCATTGTTGAGTTTGAAGCTCATCAAGGTTGTCAAACCGTTCTTGGATGCTTGTCTTGATTACTGGGACCCGAATTATCACGTTTTTGCGTTCCCTGGAGGCGATATTTGCCCATTCCCTGAAGAAATTGCTGCGATTGGCGGGTGGGACCCTGAACACTTGCCTGCTATTCCTTCTACTTCGCAAGGGTATAAGAGAAAATTTAGAGATTTGCTTGGATTGACTAGACTTGAGGTGGACCGTCTAGTGACCTCGAAAGATGTGCGAATGTTGGACTTCATTGACTGATTTATTAACAGGGCCGACCCCACCGTTTCTTATGTTGCTAGGCGAAGGGCATTTGGATTTTGCTTGTTGCATGTGTATGTCTTCCAAGGGCACGTTGATGAAGACTTGAGAGGTGATCCTCGTCTTTTGGGCCTTGTTGAGCAAATGGAGCTGCGCAGGAGCCCAGCTTGTTTATGCTTAGGAGAGATCCTGTTGGGTTTGGATAATAGGAAGGCCAATCGTGACCTACCGTATTTGGGAAGTCCCGTTATCTTGCAGGTAAAAGAACATTTCCTTTTTTTTTTCTTCTTGTTTTTTTCTTTCGTTTTTTTTGTTTTTCTTTTTTTTTTTTTTTTTTTTTTTTTTTTTTTTTGATGTCTAATACCCACTTTTGGTAGGTCTGGCTTATGGAACGGCTTCGATTGATCGAGCCCCCAGTTCATGTTCCTTCCTATCATGCTCGTTCGATTGCAATGAGGACCATGTTGTACATGGTGGACTTCACTCGAGTCTGCGATTACTGGAAGAATAAATTGAAGGGTGATGACGGCCCCTTGATTAGGTGGATTGTACCATGGTGGCACCTCAAATCTGTCACTGGAGTGTCTTCTTTGGATCCTACCCGATCTGTGCGCATTCCTGGCTTGGAATTCATGGTGTGCATCTTCCCGGAAAGGCTGATGAGACAGGTTGGACTAAAACAGACGATCCCGAAGCTTGATACCGTCCCGCAGACCGCCGTGGCGCTTACTACAGAGAGCCGAAGGGAGTGGGCCATCAAATGGGCCCAAAGAAACATGTGGTTCTTGAACTCTTCTGCTAATGCCTTATGGGTGTCGGATTCTTATCTGCGATGGAGGAAAGCTACTACGCCGGAAGAGCGCGAGAGATTGAGGAAGCGCGAGCCCGTTGACTACAAGGCGCGCGAGGTGGAAAAGGAGAAAGAGAAGCATCTGACCGAAGGAGAGGAAGAAGCCGGGTTTCGAGTTGTTCATCCTTCGAAGAAACCGAAGAGTTCTCCTGCCGTGGAGATGGTAATTGGCAAGAATGGTAAGGCTAGGCCTTGAGAAAGACCGTTGGTGATTAGGTCTGAAGTGGCGCAAGAGCGTCCGGCTCGAGGTTGTGACAAGAAATATGACAAGAATGACAAGGGCAAAGGGAAGATGGAGGAATAGCCCTAGTCTTTATTATTATTATTATTATTATTATTATTATTATTATTATTATTATTATTATTATTATTATTATTATTATTATTATTATTATTATTATTATTATTATTATTATTATTATTATTATTATTATTATTATTATTATTATTATTATTATTATTATTATTATTATTATTATTATTATTATTATTATTATTATTATTATTATTATTATTATTATTATTATTATTATTATTATTATTATTATTATTATTATTATTATTATTATTATTATTATTATTATTATTATTATTATTATTATTATTATTATTATTATTATTATTATTATTATTATTATTATTATTATTATTATTATTATTATTATTATTATTATTATTATTATTATTATTATTATTATTATTATTATTATTATTATTATTATTATTATTATTATTATTATTATTATTATTATTATTATTATTATTATTATTATTATTATTATTATTATTATTATTATTATTATTATTATTGTTGTTGTAATAAAAAGGTGGGGTTTTTAAAATCCTAGCCTATTTGATTTATTATGTAGCGTATTATTATTATTATTATTATCAGAAAAAGAATGAAATAAAAAAGGTTAAATGGTTATGAAACCGTTGTGATTTTCTAT
Organism: Silene latifolia; assembly: GCF_048544455.1. NCBI lineage: Eukaryota > Viridiplantae > Streptophyta > Magnoliopsida > Caryophyllales > Caryophyllaceae > Silene > Silene latifolia. The sequence continues at coordinate 3,881,938 of NW_027413640.1, read as the reverse complement.
TTATTATTCTTGTCGAATTCCAAATGCAATGCAAATGTCCTTCTATTTACATTTTAAAATTAATGGGTTGTATCCGGTGAAGGATTGCCTACGTATTCATTAAAAAAATGAAATCAAACCCTTGCGCGTAGTTCGAGTAAATGTAAAAGAATAATTGTTCTAAGCAAGAGCTTGTAATGAACTTAGAAAATAAGCATGAGCTTTTGCTTACTCTGAAGGTGCAAATTTAATTTATTTGATGATATGAGGATGACAAATTTGTCAAAATGCAAGAGCAGAGTGACATTAGCTTATTTCAGCTTGGCCAGGGGCCGTTTATTTAGTGTCACAAGAGCGACACGTGAGGTTACGCGAGGCGCGTTTTTGTTCCTATTCTAGGCATAGTACCGTTTTAATTAGTCAAGGTTTGTCGGGTTGGAAAACTCATTCCCATCTAGGTCTGTGATTCTAACCGCACCCCCTGGAAGTATGGATTTGACTAGGAATGGTCCGGCCCAATTAGGTTTGAATTTTCCCCGTGGATCGACAGGTAAAAGAGCTCTAACCGATTTGAGCACTAAGTCTCCTTCTTTGATGTTCCTGGGCCTAAACTTTTTGTTGAAAGCGCGTTTGATACGTGCTTGATATGTTTGGACATTGTGCAAGGCGCGTAGCCTACGTTCATCCAGGAGGATGAGTTCTTCATATCTATCCCTTTTCCAGTCGGCTTCTGGGATTTGACTTTCGAGCAAGATGCGCAAGGATGGTATCTCTAACTCGACTGGTTGTACAACTTCCATGCCGTAAGTCAAATAGAAAGGAGTTGCCCCAGTGGGCATCCTAACAGATGTGTGATATCCCCACAAAGCAAAGGGTATCTTGCTTGGCCAATCTCGATAGTTGTCAATCATTTTCTTGAGAATTGTGACAACGTTCTTGTTTGGTGCCTCTACCGCGCCATTAGTCTGTGGTCTATATGGCAAGGAGTGGTGATGTCTAATTTTGTACTTGGCTAGCAATTGCTGAGTCTCAGCTTGGAAATGTGATCCGTTATCACTAATGATCTCATGTGGGCAACCGTATCGACAGATGATGTTGTTTTGTATGAACTTTGCCACGTTTTTAGCCGTGAGACTAGTGTAAGAAGCCGCTTCTACCCATTTGGTGAAATAGTCAATTGCCACTAGGATGAAACAGTGACCTCCTGTTCCAGCTGGAGTTATCTTCCCGATTATGTCGATTCCCCAGGCAGAAAAAGGCCAAGGAGATGTCATTGTATAGAGCAATGAAGGAGGGACATGTTGTACATTCCCGAAGATCTGGCAATTGTGGCAATGTCTTACGTATTTGATGCAATCGGATTCCATTGTGGTCCAATAATACCCCAAACGTGTGATTTTCTTTGCCATCATGGGCCCACTCATGTGAAGACCGCATTCTCCATCGTGGACTTCTTCCATCACTTTCCGCGCCTGTGAATGGTTAAGGCAACGTAGGATTACACTAAGAGGTGTTCTTTTGTATAACTCTCCTTGCATGAGAACGTATTGGGAAGCTAGTAGGCGTATAGCACGTTGTCTTCTTTTGTCCATATCCGGTGGATAGGTACCGTTGAGCTTGAAATTTAGGATTGCTTGGAACCAGGGTTCCTGTGCGATTTCCTCTTCGTCGGTGATTTGGTGGACATAAGCTGGCTCTGACCGTCGTTCGATACATAAAGGCATTTATACCATGTCATCTGGCATATTAATGAAAGATGCGAGTTTTGCAAGAGCATCTGCAAATTGATTTTCTTCCCGAGGTAGGTGTAGATATGTCACGTGATCAAAGAATTGAGCAACTTGGTCTATTCTGGCTTAATAAGGTGCTAGGCTTTCGCTTCGGATTTTCTAAGATCCCATAACTTGGTTGATGATCAGGGATGAATCCCCATGTACTCGGAGGTTTTTAATGCCTAAGCTCACTGCCGCTTGTAGTCCAATAAGACAAGCTTCGTATTCTGCAGCGTTATTTGTCACCTCGAAGTCGAGTTTGACAGAGATTGGTGTATGCTCACCTTTAGGAGAAATGAGCAACACTCCTATTCCAAATCCTCTTAAGTTTGATGCTCCATCAAAGTAAAGGTCCCAGGAGTCTACATCAGTTTGGAGTATATCCTTGTCTGAAAATGACCAAGTGTCTATTGTTTGTGCATCATTGATGGGATTCTCTGCGAAGAATTCGGCGACGGCGCGTCCTTTTATTACTTTCAGAGGCACATACTTGAGATCGAACTCTGAGAGCATCAAAGTCCATCTTGCTAGACGTCCGTTGAGAACGGGTTTTTCGAAGAGGTATTTGACTGGATCCATTTTGGAGTATATTTTGACGGAGTAGCTAAGCATGTAATGACGTAGCTTCTTCGTTGCCCACACAAGAGCGAGGCATGTCTTTTCGAGTTGCGAGTATTTTCACTCGTACTCCAAGAACTTCTTACTAAGGTAGTAGATAGCCCATTCTTCACTTCCTACGGTTTGAGCTAGCATGGCACCCATGGCTGTTTTTGTTACTGTGAGATATAAACCAAGAGGTTGGTCTCGTTGGGGTGGCATGAGCACTGGTGGTTTAGCCAATATCTCCTTTATTCGATCAAATGCCTTTTGACAATCATCATCCCACATGGTGTGATCCGTTTTCTTGAGCTTCTTGAAGATAGGCTCATAAATCATGGTGAGTTTCGATATGAATCGACTTATATATTGCACTTTTCCCAGGAATCCTCTAACTTCTTTTTCAGTTTGAGGTTGTGGCATTTCGATCAGAGCCTTGATCTTGGAAGGGTCTATTTCTATACCTCGTTGGCTAACGACGTATCTCAGGAGTTTGCCAGATGTTACTCCGAATGTGCACTTCTGAGGATTGAGCCTCATGTTGTACTTTCGTAGCCTTGCAAAAATTTGCGAAGGTTCGCAACATGTCCTTCTCTATCCTTGGATTTGACAATCATGTCGTCTACGTATACCTCAACTTCTTTGTGCATCATGTCATGTAAAAGTGTAGTTGCGGTGCGTTGATATGTAGCTCCGACGTTGATTAACCCAAACGGCATCACCGTATAGCAATAGGTTCCCCATTAAGTGACAAAGGCGGTCTTATGCATGTCTTCTATGGCCATCTTGATTTGGTTATAACCCGCATACCCATCCATGAAGGACATTAATGCGTGGTCTGCAGTATTGTCCACCAATATGTCGATATGTGGTAGAGGGAAGTCATCTTTAGGACTTGCTTTGTTTAAGTCCCTAAAATCAACACAAACACGGATTCTCCTATCCTTTTTGGGTACAGGTACTATATTGGCTACCCAGTCAGAATACTCGGAAACTTTGATGAACCCGGCTTTGAATTGTTTGTCAACTTCTTCCTTAATCTTGAGAGCCCATTCCGTTCTCATTCGGCGAAGCTTCTGTTTCACAGGCTTGAAACCTGGCTTAATCGGAATTCTATGCTCGGCAATATCCCTGTCGATCCCTGGCATGTCTTTGTAGGACCAAGCGAATATGTCTTTGAACTCGTTTAGGAGGTCTATGAAATTGGCCCTTTCGGTAGAGCTCAAGGTAGTCCCTATCCTAAGTTCTTGGGGTTCTAGTTCTGTCCCTACATTGATGGGTTCGGTGTCCTCTATTACTGGTCCCCCTTCCCCTTCCTGTAGTATTTCTTTGGCTACGTAGGGAGGTATTTCAATTGAGTCTGGGTCTTGGTCATCCTTAGTATCATCGTAAACAGAATTGCACTCAAGATAACACAAAGAGTAAGCAGAACCTGATTTATTCATATTAAAGTTTGAGAAAAGTTGAAACAAAGAAGCCATCTGATCTATGGTCAGCGGCGGTAAAGGGACAGTGGTTGGGACATCTCCCGAACTACTGTTACTACTCGAGGCTAAGCTAGGAGAAACAAAGGGAATGGGGATGACGACAGGAGGAGACTCCCTAGTGACTTCTCTAGACTCCGACTCTGACGCCGACTCCGACTCTAACTCAAATTCATCGTCTTCTGGTTCTCCTCTGAACATCTCTCCTTCTCCAGTAGTGAGCTTGAAGAGTCTTCCTTGATTGTTGGTCCACTTGATTGATTTTCTTCATCCTTTCTGTTGATTCGCGTTTGTTTATGTGATTAACGCGGTAGGGTTGAAGTGATCGTCTTGAAGTATCATGGTAATGATCTCATCCTGCGCGGCTCTAACAAATCGATCCTCTCCAAACAATAGACTAACGGCTTGTTCGTCTAAGCAAGGTCCTTGACGGGCTTTGACGGTAGGAACCGTTTCTGGAGGGATGAAGTAGCAATCGTGAAAGATCTCGATTCCGGCTAGCTTCCTCTCGAGATAGTGCCACGGTTCGGGAAAACCGTGAAAGAGTTCTAGGCTTCCTTCCTTAACGAAGTATCCGTTTAGGGTAGGGATATAGGGTCGCATTTGGACTCCCACGTACTTACGGTTTTGAACTTGAGCAAGCATTTCGAGAACTTCCTCTTTGGTGGGTTTGTACCCTAGTCCAAGTGGTATCCTTTTTTAGTTGCCTTCCTTGTATGGTGCGAAGGTGTTTCTTCGGATGGGGTTTAAAGGCATTCCAGGGAAGTATCCCTGGGCTTTGAGTATGTGGTTGACCACCAAGTTGGAGTAGGGATCATAGTATAAGGGTGCCAATTCACTTTCTATGACACTTATGCTTTGGAAGCCCCCAAGTTCATATACTGGCTCTACAAGGACTTGATTGTTTGACTTCTTTTTTATTATTGCCTTGATAGGTGACGAAGTGATCGTCACCACTTTGCCATTTAGTGGGATTTTGATCTTTTGGTGAAGGGTAGATGTGACCGCTTTGGAAGCGTGAACCCAAGGTCTTCCTAGAAGTATGTTGAAGGAAGCCTCAATGTCCACTATTTGAAAGTTAACCTTTCGCTCAATTGGCCCTGTGGCTATGGTTAGGTTAACGAGTCCCACAACCTTTCATCGTGTACCATCATATGCGCGAACTCCTTGATTGGTAAGGGTCCAATCCGACTCTTTCATGCCTAATTTGTATGCCGTTTTGAGGGGTATGACGTTGACCGCGGAGCCATCATCTACCAAGATCATTGGCACGTTCTTCTTTAGACAAATGACAGTGATGTAAAGAGCCAAGTTGTGACTAGCGCCGAAGGGTGACAAATCTTCCTCTGAGAAAGTAATAGGATTACTCAGCTTCGGTGATTCTTGGAAGACCAAGTTGACTACATCTTCGGGTGTAGAGTTATGTGCTACATTTAGCTTGGCCAAGGCTTGCAGTAAAGCTTGGCGATGTGGGAATGAGCTTGCTACCAATTGCCAGACTGAAAGATCAGCCTTTGTCTTCTGTAATTTCTTGAGCAAATGATCAGTGAAGTCATCTTCGTTATCATTTGGCGTGACAACGTTGGTTAGACCATTTTGAGTAGTGCTTTGATATGGACGCCCCGAACGAGTTAGGTGGTCCACATCTTGGTCTTCGCCATTTTGGACTATTTCTTTGACTAGGGAGTTTTCAATGAGATACTCGTCCTCATCGTCATCGGCCCATACTCCATTGATTGTAGCTAGTTCTCTCATTCTCATGATCTCGTCTTCTAGTCGTGTGATTTGATCGACTAGTTTATCAACCACGGCGACTATTTCTTGCATAGTAGCATTTTGAGAGAAGATTAGTGGCACATGCTCTTTAGGTGTTGCGTTGGGATCATTTAAAGTTGTCACCACATTTTCTAATTCTCAAACTTGTCTATCCACACTCCTTGCCCATGTGATGAAGTCGGAAATGGTAGGAGAGATGGTATAGTAGAATCCTTCATTCTCAATCGCGTGGATCTCATCTTCAATTGGGGAAATGAGGTGTGAACAATCTAAGGTAGATTCTTCACTTGTGATCACTAGAATCCCAAGAGGGTTCTGAGTGTTGTTGGGTTTACCTCCCGGCGGTATTGGTAGTCGGCCATCTTCAATCATGTCTTGAAGCACATTTTTCAATTTGTAGCATTTTTCTGTGTCATGCCCCTTCCCCCTATGGTATTCACAAGATGACGAGTTCTCGTCCCGAACTTGGATTTCTTTTCGGGTTCGGGAGTAGGTCCTATGGGTTGGAGTTTGCCTTGCTTCATTAACCTCTTAAGAGCGTTGGAGTAAGTATCCCCAAGGTTTGTGAATTTCCTTGGTGAGGTACTTTTCTTAGATGGCTCAAGAAGGTTAACTTCATCGGTCTTGCTAGTGGAGCCGTATGAACGACTTGTTGAGCCTTGATATCCTCGACCTACCGTTTTGGACAAGAGCCCTTTACGGATGTCATCTTCTATCCTTGTTCCTAGTACGGTTAAGTCCTTGAAAGTTTTGATGTTTTGGTATCTCAAATGATTGGCATAGATGGGTTTGAGATTATCCACGAACTTCTCCACCAGGGTAACCTCATCCGGGCGTTCAACTAGTTGGGTACTAGTCTTCCTCCACCTACTTAGGAAGTCGGTGAATCCTTCTTTGTCATTTTGGGTAAGAACCTCTAGAGTGCGCATGTTAACTTGGATCTCGGCATTATCCGCATATTGTTTAGCAAACTCGATCGCGGCATCTTCCCAAGTAGCGATCTTCTTGTGATCTAAAGAGTAGAACCATTGCTTTGGGATGGTGTCAAGAGATGAAGGAAAGATCCTTAAGAACATCTCGGGTTTGATGCCTTTGATATACATATAATCCTTGAAGGCACGGATGTGGTTCAAAGGGTTCTCGTGCCCCTTGAATTTAGGGATATTCGTCATATTGAAGTTGGTTGGTAATTTGGAATTGACGGCCTCATACTTGCGGTTGTTCTCCCTATAAATGCCATCCCCTTTAAGGTACATCAATTGCTCCTCTAAGTATTGGAGTCTTTTCTCGGCTACAGTCATTCCCATGAGCGGATTTTCGTCCTTGGATTCACTCGCGAAGTCACCTACTACTTCACTTTCGTGAGGAGGCAATCTCCCCTCTACGGCATAGATCCGGCCCTCGATGGTGTCAAGGCGATCATACACTTGATCTTGAGTAACTTGGATTTGAGCTAGTGCGGCTAGGATTCGACCATTAACATCTTGAAGTTGGTGGAGGTTCGTGTCACTGGTTCCAGGCATCTTGAAAACTGGACAAGAGATCGATGACGGATCAAAACACGATCGACCATTCTAACACGCTTGCAAAGAGAATAAATGTTTTGACTCTTGAAGTGGGTGTGTGCCACTTGTGTTGAGTGAGCTTTGAAGAAAGGACAAAGTTTTGAAAATGTATATCCTAGTCAACTATAATGTAGTTGTAGGAGTGGACTCGAAGTGAGGTTTTGAAATGGGCTTGGGCCCGAATTTTGACTCGACAAACGGACAGATTTTTGACTGGGTTTTGCGCTAATCAATGGCCTCTTTTTTTTTCGAAATTTCTGTTTAAAAAGGGTTTTGATTTTTTTACAAAAATTGTCATGGTTTTGTTTAGAAATGGTGATCACGTAAGGTACAAAACATTCATACAAGCATTATACGGGATGCTGAGTGCATTTAAAAGGGTTTTGGTTTAAAGGATGGGTTGCCATACCGAAAAATCAAACCCGAAGTCTGTGGAGAGGCTCGTACCAAACAAGAGTAAGGCCGATTCCTAGTCCATTTCCTCAAGTAGTGAAGGTCCTTGACACAAACAAGAGTAAGCATCATGGTATGGATGACGTCAATCGCTATCCATCTTTAGGCCCAAATAAGAATTAGGACCGTTTAGACGGGACGATTGGTCGAATGGGTTGGGTTAGGCCTAGGAAGGCCGAATAAAACGGTCTAGGAAGACCGAGTTATGAAAACCGACAATTGTCTTGTACAAATTATTCCCTAACCGTGTTCAAGTTTCACCCTTGCTACACGTAAGTGTATCCCCAGCGGAGTCGCCAAACTATGGACAACGGGGGCCCACGGGGGCGCTTGGGAGGAAGAGAACAAGCGTTTGCATTTGTTGGAGTCGCCACCAATTTTTATGGGAAATTGGAACCGTTCGAATACCTCGTGTCATGTCAAGACACAAAGTAGAGAACACTAAGCAATCGTTACCCTTAGCATTCTATGTCTAGAATGACTCTCGTGGATGCCAATGAACACGGATGTTCACAGAGATCTGGAGTAAGGGGTGAGGGTACGTATTAGGAAGCTCTTTTGATCGAACACCTAATCCCGCCCGCCTCGATAGCGGCCTCTACTAATGATTAGGGACATCATCTATACTCGATATATCGTCGATTATATGCATGCGATGCAACATCCAAGTTTTAATCCTAGCATGTGAAGAAATTAGACTAAGTCAGTTAACACGTGATTTAGCATACAATTAATGTCGAAGTTGGATTTAATGCTCAATTTTATGTGAAGGCATATAAATGATACAAGAAATATGATAAATACAATAATGAAAATTATAATAATTACATCGGCTTTAACGATTTATGTCGAAAATACCTTCAAAACGGATAATTTGAGAAAAAGAATGAATAAAGGAATTAACGAACAGAAGTTAAGGTGATAATACGGTTAATAGTTAATTATATGTAAGCTAATTAAACTAGGTCAAGCAACAACGGAAGTTCAGAGACAGAACTCAACCTGGAACAGGCGCAGCAGGACCGCGCCCTTTGGAAGAGGCGCAGCAGTTGCTGCGTCTGTTCCAAGGGTGAGTTCTGGCTGTGAAGCCGGAACTGAAAATCGTTAATGTAAATTGGCGATTTTAATGGATTGATTAACATATTTACTCGGATGAAAGTGATTAACACATTATTTACATGTGATTAATGGTCATAAAATCAACGAAACATGGATGAGACGGATGCAAACGGATTATTTACATGAATGGTCGATTGATCAGTGACATAGGTGAACAAAATAGGTTAAACAAGATGAATTAATGACAAATTAATGACGAATATGAAAATAGACAGATGAAAATATATCAAAGGACGAATTCCAGAAACTCAAGATGAACAAATCGAATTTCTACAACCCGGATTGAATTTAATGACGAAAACCCGCAAATATGAGATTATAAGGGATTTAAGTCGGACTTAATGACGAATTAAACATGTGTTAATGATGAATAATATATACATATGAAATTATTAGACTATTGTAACAGAGAAATAACAAGAACAAACGAAAACAAATAAAAGACGAACGAATTTACAGAGAACGAAGGAAGAAGAAAGGAAGCAGGAACTGCGGCAGCCTCACGAAGAGGCGCAGCAGTTGCTGCATCCTTTCTCGATGGTTTGTCTTCTGGAAATCCGTAAAAAGAGGTTTTAAAGCACGGTTTTAGAAATCGGTTTTAAAAAGGTGTTTTCGACATAAACCATACAATATGATTATACAAAAAGTAAATAACAATAATAAAAGAGAGATTTACACCCTCAGACTTACATGTTTGACGAAACGAGATGAACTAATTTATCGATTAGTGATGCTCGACTCGAATGTACGACGAAAGTGCCCTCGTAAGAGGAAAAACGATTAGATTAATTAAGTTGATTGATGTGGAGTTGGTCAAATTGGTCGGTCATGCAAACGAGGCTGGTACTCAGAAGGATCCGAGCTTACGTGGTCAAATGTTCAAGCACGTAGACGCCAAAAAGTAAGAACAAAAGTCTAGAATGCAAAGGGAGAAGAGAAGGGCGGACACTCGCGTGAGAAATATGAGGAGCGAAGGCTCCTATTTATACTAATCACGTGAAGGAATTAGGTTTTCGGAGAGTCTTTGGAAGTGAATCTCGGAAAGATATGAAAAAGATACGAAAAATACGCAGAAAAGGACCTGGGAAGAAGCGCAGTTCATCGTTGCGTCTCTTGGAAGAGGCGCAGACGGCCGCTGCGTCTGTTCCCAAGTGGTTTCCTCCTACGGAAGAAAGATTTCCGTGTTTGAGTTATAGAAGGACGGAATAATTTGGTTTTCCTTAATATCTTGTATGAATATTACGGGAAATTGTTTACCAAAGAATAAAGATTGTGAAATAATTATAAAATATGGAATAGAAATATCCTGAACAATCCAGAACATTCAGACTCGGGATTTAACGGTTATCAGAAAATGGACACGGTTTTAGGCCCGGACTCCAAATGTACTCTAATTACTGTCAAAACGGCCGTATCGGCACGTAGATGACAACTAAGAGGTAAACATCAGTGTTTGAGCAATCACTTGACGATAAACTTATGAACTGTCACAAATAGTTCCGCGTACCAAACATGCGACCCAATCATCACCAGGTGGTTTGCGAGAGCTGCAGAAATGAGGTATCTACAACAAGGCCAAACAATAGGAAACAATATCAAAGCTAATATATTATACACTAATATATATGTTAACTATATACTAATAAGATAATTAGAAGATACTAGGAATATGCTACGTAATATTCTCAATATGACCCCGCAAGACGGACGGTCGAAGAGAAATTCCGATCTTGGAGATTAGAAGAAGACGGTGACGAATATAGTAGTAGAAGGCGATGTTTCAAGTCCAAGCATGAGGAGAGTGTTAAGGGTGGTTAGTTCTGGTTGGATAAGCCCGATTTGGGCAAGAGAGGCAGAAGTGGGAGGACATGGGCTCGGTGCCCAAAGGAGATGCATGGGTGTGTGATGGAGAGTTTTGTTTTTTTTTTCTTTTTTTTTTGAAGGAATAGGAGGATATGATTATGGATATAAACGTGCAAATGCATGGGTTTTTGAGATGGCATGGTCTGCCGTGGGTTGTCATTGAACTTTTTTTTTAAAAAAAAAAGAAAATAGGAAAAAAATGGGATAACAAGGTTTGGGTTTTTTTTTTCAATATTTCGAGAAAATAGAAAAAAGAAATAACAAGGTTTGGGTTTTTTTTCATTGAAAATAGGAAATATGAGTGAAAACGGGTTGAAATTGAGAAATTTGAGTGAAAACGGGTTGAATGGGATGGCCAAGGTGAGTTGTGGCCAAGTATAAAAGAGTGTTGCATAGACAACAAACTGTAAAGGGATGATTGTATGAACGGTAAGAATAGAAGAGTTGGCTACGTTGGCAGCCAATTTTTTTCTAAGGGGTGGCCAAATTGATGACAAGGGTTTAAAGGGGTTGTCACGTGGGTGACCAAATTTGTATAGAGTGGTCGTGAGTGACCAAGTTTGTAAGAGTTGGTTAAGGGAGACCAAATCAGTGAGATGTGGCCACAAGGGCACGAAGTTAAGAGGGGTAAGCACAAGGGCGCCAAATTTGTATTGGGTGATCAAGGGTGACCAAATTTGTGAGGTGTGGCCATGAGTGACCAAATTTTTAAGGGGTGGCCATGGGTGGCAATGTAGGGGTTGATCTTTGATCGGATAGTTTGATGCAATTCTTGGGGTAGCGTATAGTTTGATGCAATTCTTGGGGTAGCCGAAAATAGGGTTTGATCGGATAGTTTGATGCAATTATTGAGGTAGCGGAAGATGGGGGTAAGAGTGGTGGGTAGCGGAAGAGGATCAACTCTTAAGGCGTTAACCTTTATCAAGAGCACGAGGCTCTGATACCATGATAGATTTATGAGAAGGTTGAATTTCATTGAATAGAATTGCCTAATAACAAAGTGTACAAGCCTAGGTATATATACTATTACAAATGAGAATGAAAGGCTAACCTAGCATTATAGTTGCCGTAATACAAGGCCAAACAATAGGAAACAATATCAAAGCTAATATAGTATACACTAATATATATGAACTATATACTAATAAGATAATTAGAAGATACTAGGAATATGCTACGTAATATTCTCAGTAAAATACTCTACTAAATTACTGAAAATTGAAGGTGTTCATGGGCTGGGCTCCTGAGTGAGGCGGGCTAGGCCGAGGCCGCGACCGGGCTGTGGAAGGTATTACCTGGGCTGTGGAAGGTATTCTGTTTTGGGCGGGCCGGGCTAGCGGTCCTTATCAATTAATTTTTATTTTTTTTTTTGCTAAAATGGCAGGCCAAGGGCTAGCCGGACTGGAAGTTTAGGACCCCGGGCCAAGGGAAGATCGGGCTTTGACCATACCTGAACGGAGGAGAATGAGTCGACAATACAAGTCCAAGAGATTCCACTCTAAAACCAATTGGCAATGGAGGGAGTAGCCCCTAAGTGGAATTCTCTTCTCTAATTCTAAAATGTGAGATTCTTTCATGTGTAACTCATATGGATTGGAGCTTATTCTCAACATATTTCAAGTTGTCTCATTTTTATTTTTTAAGTTGCGTCATTTCTTGTCACGCTCTTTTGAGGTTTAGGTTAAATTTGCATTCACTTATGACGTATAGACCATCGGGTTTTGATGTGTGTAATTTCAATGGTACACTTATTAGGTTTAGTTTGGTCTAAAATCAAAAATCTAATTAATGAGATCCTCAATCTAGGACATACACAATAACTGTATGGTAAAACAGGTGCTTTCATCTTAACTAACTTTCAATCTCCTCTAACGGCTATGGATTGTGCTTGGCCATATAAACCAATCGAAAATGGATCCTCTCCATTTCTTTCTCTCCATTTCCTCTCCATTTCCTCTCTTAAACTCATTTAATAATATTTTTCCCACCAAACCTCATTATCCCTTTATTTTTACCCATAAATTTTGAGCCGTCCGATTATGCCAGAATACGATCTGGACCACCGAAAAGAAATGGCCTCTCCATTTCTTTTTAGGAAATGGAGAGAAACTCTCCTCAAAGCAATCGCCTTGTATCTACTTCATTTTATTGAATAGTACACTGTAGTAGGAACAACTTTTTTACAATATAATGGTACAACCTAATTGAGCTTCTGATCACAAATATTCTCATTTGATCCGTTATCCGTATTGACTATCTAAATTCTATCCTTAATGATTGCCCTCAACCACATTTAATTGCTGTCTGAAAAACAATAATTACCTGCAACAAAAAGAAGAATCTCGTTAATCATTTTCTTAAATATTATTTGCAATCATTCATTCACAATGATTTTAATTGGGGATTAGGGTTCTTTTGGGGGTCTCGAAATTTCACTTCCCAATCCCAGCTGCCTTCATCTGGATTGGGGAGTGACGTTTGGCTTTCCATTTTCTTGAGCTACTGCATATTGTTTCCCCTATTTAAGCAGAGGAAATGGCTCAGTTCTCTCCATCTTCCTCTCAAACATCTTCAATTACACATACATTAGCTTTTATAAAATCCTATATCTATTCTCAAATCCTAAAAGATAAAGCCAAAAGAATGGAATTTGAGCATCAATTTGGGCGTTTTGAGAATGGGGTTGAGGGGAAAGGTGAGAGTCTGCAACAAAACAATCACAACCACCAAACTTTTCACCAAACCCATCAAAATGCTGAATTCCAACCAATGAACCCTCTACATGTGAACTTGTGGAGGTTCTCTAGGTCTGGTGGGGTGAGTAACATTGACCCTGCCCAACTTGGACAATCCAGGGATTTCTGGGGTAAGTGTATCCTTGGTTTCCTGGTGGATTATCGCTTATTTGAAGCAGAAAAAATGAATGATATTATAGAGAAGAGGTGGAGTACGAAAGATAAGGTAAAGGCTTTTAGAATGGGGGATATCTATGTCTTGCACTGTTCGGATGTGGAGGATATGAAGGGGTTGTTGGAAAGGAGTACGGCTACCTTAGATGGAGTTGTTATGGTGTTTGGAAAGTGGTACCAGGACGTAGTTCCTAGGACAGTTCGGTTTCCTTTTGCGAAAGTGTGGGTCAGAGTGTGCGGTCTTCCTTTTGAATACCTCACTATGGATGTTGCAATGGTCGTTGGTAAGATTCTTAGCCAAATTTTTTTTGTTGAACCTTTTGACCAAGTACCTGATAATGACTTCATGAGGATTAGAGTCTGTATCAAGCTAAATGAACCATTGATGCCTGGTTTATTTCTGGCTATGGAAGGGGGGTATTTGTTGTGGGTTCAATTTAGATATGAGGAAATCTTCAAATACTGTATTCGATGTGGTAATGTGGGTCATAAGGGTGCACAGTGTCGGGAAAGTCTTACAACTATTGTCTCTAGTGTGAATGGTATGCTTGACCGTATCCAGGAAAGGGGATTTGTGGTTTTCAAACTCAAAGTACACATACCATGTTTAATATGGACTTGAGGGCAACCCCACCAACTACTAGATATGTGGATTATAGAGTGAGGTTGAGGAATGGGAGAAGTCCAAGAGATAGGAGAAGGAGGGAGTCCCATGAACGTGTGCTTGATTTTGATCTAGAATCACCCCAGGGGGAAGGGTTTTGCCAGGTATGAAGTTTGCTGTAACTGCACAGCCTTTTGCTGGTCATGTGCTGTTTCATTTAGGACATGGGAGTGTAGGGGTGGGGACTCAAAATTAGGGAGTAGGACCAAATGTCAATGGTGATGTGGTTATGGAGGATGTTACTGGGACCAGCAATGGTAATGCACTAGTGAGGGAAGAGGAGCTTTTGCCTGGGGATGGGAATGTTCAAAATCAGAACCAGAATTTTCAAGAATCTAGGATGTCTAGGGGAAACAATCCTGTTAGGAGTGCAGGGGGGTGGATTGATGAGAGTGATACACCAGTATAAGAGTTTCATAGTGTGGAGGAGAATTTTGAAGATAATGGTGTTGTAGGGGATATGGGAGGAGCTCAATTGGGGGTTTTGGCTCATCTACAAGAGAATGATCCGTACTTGGCATTAGCATTGCTGGAGTTTTGGACCATGATAAGCGTATCCAAGAGGAAATTTTGAGTAGGCTAGAAGGGGACATGGAATAGACTAGGTTGGATGATGATAATAGGGGTTTTAATGAAACCTTTGATATGCCACCAGAGAGGATGCCTGTAGGTCATCATTATCATGATGGAACTGTGGTTCATGTGGGGGTTGGAGTGCAGGCTCAGGATGGTTTGTCTGATCAAGGCAATGATACTAGTATGCTGGGAAATGGAATTGCTATGTTGGGTCAGATTGATCAATATTTTAATGAAGTCATTTATATAAGTAGCGATTCTGAATCTGATCATGCTATACCTGAGCATTCCTCAACGCTGAGTCCTATTAACTAGGACACTGATGATGATTCTTCTTAGTTTAGCCAGGCTATTAATCTCATTACTCCTGAGATTTCAGAAGAAGTGAACTTCTTTGCTGGGGGAAGCTGTACTGTTGGTGGTGCACAGAGGGAGGCAGTTGACACTGCATTGTCTGTTCCTGCAGGACAAGATCAGGGTTTAGCTGTGGATGGACCGGAAAGGATCCAAATTCCAATGGATCTCAGCTCTGTGGCAATTGATATCAAGGGGAAAGAGTTGCAGGAGGGCTCTGCTTCTGTGATGCCACTGCCAGAGGTTTTTAAAATCTCAGAAAAACTGATGACCAAAGTGATGCGTGATTCTACATCTGAGCAGAGTAAGGGTAAGGGTTATGGGAAAGGCAAGACTATGGTGAAGTTGTTTGGCATTCCTGAAGTGGGCAATATGGCACGTATGTTTTCCCAGATTGACGTTCAAAGCAATTATGATGGTTGTATGGGGCTTATGGATTTGTATAATAAGAATGATTTTGGGAGGAAGAACAAGGATGCAATTTTAAGGGCGAGGAAGAGGAAATGCTGCACTGAAGTCTCTGAAGTTTTGGTTCCAACGGAGGAGATTTCTACACTGTTGAATGCCAAAGAGTTTTTAAGTCGGTTGGGTAAGCGTGCTTGTCAGGGGGAGGGAATTCTTGCTGAACAGAGGAAGGGTTTGGAGAGTGGGTTCCATCTTAAGATTTCTGACTCGGATATGGAGGAGTCTAGTGACTCTTCCCCTGGACATGAAGATGGCGGCTTTGCGGAGGTTGGCCCTTCTCAACCTCCTCTATCACCATGAGCGGCTTAATTTGGAATTGTAGGGGTCTTAACAATGTGCTTGCCCCTACAATTCCTAAACTTAAAGCACTTAATAATAATAAGTATTATGATTTCCTTTTTCTTATGGAAACCAAATGTAAGGTAGACAATATAAGTGCTATGTTTAGATCCCTAGGCTTTGTTAAATCGGCCGGAGTTGATCCTTTGGGGACGGCCGGTGGCCTATGGGTAGGATGGAAGAAGGAGGTATGAGTTTAGTGGAGTCATCTCCTAATTTTGTGATCTTACTAGTGGAAAAATATAATTGCCTTCCTTGATACCTCGTGTTGTTTTATGGTGCATCACAATTTAGTCTACGTTTCCCAATATTACAAAATCTTGAGGAATGCATAAGGAAACTTGAGTACCCTTTCCTTATTGTGGGAGACTTTAATCAAGTGGAGTATGCTTGGATAAGCATAGCTCTAATACAAATCAAATTTCGGGGGCATATAAGTTTATTAATTGGAAAGTTAGGAATGAATTGTTGGATATCCCCTTTAAAGGGCCGCGGTTTACATGGTGCAATAATAGGCAAGGGGATAAAAGGGTCTATGAGCGTCTTGATAAGGCTTTTGCTTCGAAAGATTGGTTCACTCTTTTCCCGGACACGGGCATTAAACACTTTCCAATCCAAATTTCTGACCATGCTCCTATTGAGGTGGATTTGAACCTTACAAAAAATACTACTAAGAAGCCGTATAAACATGATGCTTGGGCACTTGACTATCCGGAATGCTTATGATGTATTAAGGAAACTTGGTGTTTAAGGGATTTGGGGTCACCTGCTTTTCGACTGGTGAGAAAATTATCGAGAGTAAGGCAGTGTGTCAAAAAGTGGACTTTGGATAAATGGGTGGAATGGTCGGGTAAGTGGGATGATTTTGATAAAAGGCTAGAGAAGGGTATGGAGGAGGTGATCAATGGAGGTTCTGAGGAGGAGTACTCTAGGGTGAATGAGGAGGTTCGGGACTTTGCTAAGGCTGTTGCGACCTACTGGAAGCAGTGTGCAAAAATTAAATGGATGGTAGATGGGGACACGTGTACGAAGTATTTTTTCAACTGGGTCAAAGGGCGTGCGGGAAGGAATTTTATACTTGGCATTAAAGGAAGTGATGGTGCTTGGACTTACACGCCTGATGAGGTGAGCAATACCTTCCAAAACTACTTCGTCACCTTCTTTTCTTCTGCACATCAGGTCTCTCCTAAGGACCCCAACGGCATTCCGGCAAGCAATTTCGAAGGAGTTCTGAAACATTTGAATATTAAAGTTGCGGAGGATGATGTTGATCTGCTGGAAAGGACTTTTACTGCCAAAGAGGTTCGACGTGCTGTTTTTCAGATGGGTTCTATGAAATCGCCGGGTCCTGATGGCATACCCGCAATTTTTTATCAGAAGTGCTGGCATTTAATTAAGAAAGACTTCACGAAAGCGGTCTTATCTATTCTTAACTCGGGTATGGTCTTGCGTGAGGTAAATAGAAATTTTATAGCACTCGTTCCGAAATGTGATAATCCTGAGGAGGTGAAGGATTATAGACCAATTAGTCTTTGCAATGTGTTTATGCGAATTGTCACCAAATGCATTACCAACCGTATGACCAAGATTATGGGGTACCTTGTGGGGGACGGGACATTACTGACAATATTCTTTTGGCCCATGAAGCAATCTACAAGATCAATTCTCAGGAAAAATGTAGAACGGGAAGTTTTGCTTTCAAAGCAGATATGAGTAAGGTATATGATCGGGTTCGATGGCCTTCAAGCGGTTCTTTATAAGTTTGGGTTCCCCGAAAAAATGATTCGTCTTATTATGAACTGTGTCTCTACAGTTACTTATGAGGTCCTTTTTAATGGTGCCCCCATAAAACAATTCAAGCCGGAGTGTGGCTGATGCGGTCGTTTCTACACCAAAAATAAATACCTAAGTACAACTAACTAATAGCTAGCAGTAAGTAGGGTCGATCTCCACAGGGAGGCTATTTTGCTAATTATCTGTCTAACTCGGTCTGTCTATTGTCACAGTTGGGGGTTTTGATTGTTTTTCTAAACTAATAAGAAATAAGGAAGAGAGAACAAGAGAAAAGAATTAAACAGATAGAGAGAAACAGCTAAGACAAACGGTTCACCATAATCATCCGGTCAAGTAATCTAGGTCTCAGGTCAATGCAAATACGGTCTAAGGGGTAGCGAACGTCACCTTTCGGTCCTTAATTCACCCTAAAGCGTAAACAGCTTAACTTTCGCCCTCACTGCAATACTCTATTGTTCGCTACTAGTCTCGCCTTTTCCAACCTTTCGGTCCAGGTCAAGGATCACTAAGAATTAAAGGTCTAATTGCGTCAACTCAATTAGACGGTTACAGTTAATTGTAGCATTTAATCAACAAAGACTATACTAGCATTAACCCAATAAATCGATCACTCTCCCTTCATAATTATGGATCCCCTATAGTCTTAGCATAAGGGAATTAGCTACTCATATTACTAATTAGACTAACAACAATTAATTTCCCAGCAGTAAACATTATAAATAAACAATAAAGTGCAATAAGGCAAATTAGGGCAGAAACTAATTGTAACGAAAGCGAAGAATTAAAGCAATAAAAGATTAATTATTAATAAAGGGAGAGAAAGGAATTACAATCCAAGCGAATCCGGCGTAAAGAGCACAAAATCCGAGTGAAAATAATCCCCAAATAAAGTAACAGTGAAGAGGAATAAAGCAACGTTCTAAAGTTTACAGTAGAATGTTTGATAATATGAAAGATGGATCCCCATAAACCTAGTAAAGCATGCTTAAATAGCAAAGCAAAAGAGTTTAGTGAAATAAAATATCACGCGGGCTAATTAAAGCCCAAACCCGTCAAAAATTGTTGCTCGATCGATCATGTAGTCTCTCGATCGAATGATATTCCTTAGCATTCCCCTCGATCGAGAACAATTCCTCTCGATCGAAGACTTCTTTCCCTTTAATCACTCGATCGAGGAGAAGTAGCTCTCGATCGAGCAAATGGGCTCTCGATCGAATAGAAATAGTTCTCGATCGAGCACTTCTCAGCGCGTAATTCCTGCTTCGCGTACTGAACTTCAAACGGCTGCCATTTCTTCGTTACTTGGGCAAATAGGGCGATTCTGGTGGCGTTGGAAAGCTAAGAGAACAAACTTTCATCTCCAATTGGAATCACCTGAATATCTGTTGTAGAACTCGAGATATGGCTCTCCAAAGTAGGCACTATCAATTTGAAGTTCTTCCTTTGCTCGCCTAGCTATCTTTCCTCTTTGCGCATCTCAAGACAACTACATTTCCGCTCCAAATTCACTCTTCCTCCAAATGCATGCTAAACGAACGGTAAAAGGCTTGATTTCACTACTTTCTGGTTCATTCATGCAAATAAGACAAAACAAACCAAAGTAGCATATTCGGGGCATTTCGTAGCATAAACTACGATAAAAGCGTAGAAGTACGTGCATGAAATAGGCTAAAAAGACTATATAAAATGCACGTATCAAATCTCCCCAAACCAAACCTTTACTCGTCCTCGAGTAAACTAAAATGCAACTAATAGAACGGAAGTGATAACTCAGAGCTAGCTTAACTTGTCTACTTGAACCAGTTTAATGCAAACTAAAATCAACAGTTACAGCTACAATGGTCAATACGCAAACGAATTATAAGATGTCCATAGATAAAGCTGACCTATCGACCTTGCAAGACCAACAAAATCGGACTCTCACGTGGTCACTCTTCTCTCATGATGCAAAGGGTGAAAGTACATGTATAAGAGAGAAAGAGAAAATAGTCACTCACCTAGACTGCGACCTACATAACATGCATGCAACAAAAATGATAGACGATTCAAGTACTACACATACATTCCAACCAACAATGTCCGTCACAGCTGAGGGCTTACAAATGATATGGAAAAGTGAGGTTCAGGTGAGAAAAGGCAAACAAATTATGGTAGTGTGGAGGTAAAGCGTCAGGCTAGTTCCTAAACAAGACCATATAGGACCATCCAAATCTCAACTGACTGAAAAATCAAACACAAGTGCCCTTCTTTGGCACAAAACTCACTACCCAAAACACAATCTCCTCAAAAAGATATGAATAAAACGGAGGAGTGAGACCGTCACAATATAAAAGTGAACACATACGGTCTCAAAATCAAACCAGCTCAAATATTCCAACTTTTCTTCTTCTGGTTACTTCACTGTATAACGTGATTTTTGATGATTCAGTTTTTTCTTTTTTTTTTCTTTTTCTTTTCACGTATCATTTTTTTTTTCTTTTCTTTTCATCCTTCCTTCCTTTATTTTCCACCAACTCCAACAATACACACGAGCCAAAACTTGCAGACGGAATAAACATACCACAAAAGACATACTAAACTAGCTTGACTAGGCAGGCTTAATTTTGGATGTAGCTAATGGGTCAAAAAGGCTATATTTAGCTAAAGTGGAGCTAAATGGGTGAAAAATATAAGAAAAGGGGAAAATTTATAAGCACCTCCCTGCATGTGACACCGACCACAAAACCGAATGTATGCATTTGACAAGAAATCGAATGTCATAAAAGTGCAAAAATAATGAACATGCTATGCAAGGAGTACTACTCTCAATTCCTACATGAACCGGTCATGAATGTCACCAGTTATAAGGCTCTAAAACTCAGAAATTGTAGAGTAGGTTGCCAATTTATCAGGTCAAGTCTAAACAGTCAGCTAAATTTGAACAAAAACTCGTAGATATGCGCAAGACTCAGCTAATAACTGTCAATAAAGTGCAAGGCTCAAGTAAAAAAAAGGACAAGTTAAAGTGTAATTTCATCACGGAAATCTACCGTTCCGACTCAACCTATATGCAAAAATAAACGTGAATATTTTTGAAAAATTGAAATTTTTCAATTTTTATGAGATTTTTTTGATTTTTATGAAAATAAACAACAATGCATACATAAATTAAACGTGATAACATAAATGCAATAAAAACAATATGCAGACACAAAATGGATGCATAACCTCCCCAAACCAACCCGTACAATGTCCTCATTGTACCAAAAATAGGGAAGGGAAATGCAAACTAAAAAGGAGAGAGTGGAGATGCGGAAAACTCACAAGACGTCATATAGAGGGGACCTCCCCAAACCGACCATGAACATGGGAGGTCAAAGAAAGTCAAACAGTAGCTCCATAGACGGAAAACAGCAGCTGGGAGTCAAAACTACTCGATCGAGCACTTGGAACAGCTCGATCGAGTGAACTGGTGCATGGAAGGACTCGATCGAGTGAAAAACCACACGATCGAGTAGGCATGGTTTTGCTTTTGGTCGATCGAGGACAATTATCACTCGATCGAGTGAAAACTGCCCCAAAAAGTGCTCGATCGAGCTGAAAACCACTCGATCGAGTACTTAGACCTGCAAAACACGCAATTCAAAGCTACAAAAGCATAAGGAGTTCGTAAAACAGCGTATAAAGTTCAACAATAAGCTAAGGGAAAATAAAATGTTCAACAAAAGTACAACAAAACAGTCCGGGCTGCCTCCCGGTAGCGCTAGTTTCAGATAGGTCCCAGCTCGACCTTCTTCCAGATCATCCAAAAGCACAAATCATCGGCCTACTACTAGGCCTCGACTGGACGGTAGCTTCAAAGAATCGTCAGCGGATATCCGCCTCACATGACTTGGCAATGTAAGAACAAGACTTCCCACAAGATCCGGTCCCAATCTATCACCTCATCACGCAGCTTTTTCCTAGACGGTGTGGCTTTATCAACACCTCCTCCTGGGTCGTCTATCCAGGCAGTTCCAGACTTCATGCTAAGAGCACCCATCTCACCTCCCGGGTCTTTAAACTCGTCAAGACCTGTAGAAAGAGAAACAAAGACACGTTCCTCCAATTCGCTCCCAGAATGGGGCGGAGGTGTTACAACAAAGAACGATAATATGTGACTCAAAATACGGCTCGACGGAATGTCAACGGAGTCTACAAGGGGAATATCAATGCAAGGTATGATAGGTATGGATTCCCTAGGGTCATCGGACTTAGTAAAAACCAAGTCCTCTCCTCCGACCTGAAAGGTAAGTGTCCCAACCCCAACATCAATAATTGCGCCAGCAGTGCACAAAAATGGTCGTCCCAAAATAATGGGAACATTGCGGTCTTCGGGTATGTTTAAGACAATGAAATCAGCGGGAATATAGAAATTCCCGACCCTAACAGTACGTCATGTAAAGCTCCTTTGACCCGTACATAAGAGTGATCACCAATCGTATAGTCGTTCTAGCGCGTAAACTTAGTTAATCTCAATTTCAACGCCAACGACAAAGGTAAAATGTTGACACTAGAATCGAGGTCACATAAAGCATTATCAAACGAATGGGTCCCTATAGAACACGGAGTAGGAAAACGACTTGGACGGACATATTAGGGGGGTCCCATTCGAAGAAGTGTGCTACACTCTTCAGTCATAGCTACATTCATTATCATTTCACCAGCATCCCTCTCAGACCAATCAATTTGAGAAATAAAATTAGCATAAGTAGGTACCTGAGTGATCATCTCGTCGTAGTGAGCAGCGACATTGAGAGCCCGTATGCGGTCCAGAAATCTACGGTGTGGCGGCAAAGAATCGTTGTGGATACGGGGATCGACCAAAAGAATATTACTTGATCGAGCAATTTCCTCATCATCTATAATCTGTTGAGGATCAGTGAGTAGCTGAATGAGTATTTCTTCCTCAAGAGTCCTCGATCGAGTATTTACATCCTCTCGATCGAGGGTTACAAAGATCGCCCGCTCGATCGAACAAAGGGCGTAGCTCGATCGAGTGGCTGTCCTCCAACCTATTCGATCGAGTCATTGTGAGTTACTCGATCGAATTGATCACCCAACGGAGCTCTTAAATCAGCGTGCATATCGATCGTGGGCTGCGTGAAGCACCCGGTGAAGCACGAGTCATCAACATTAGCAATAATAGGCGATTCGGGCACTTCATAAGACGGAACGATGTCGGTGTTGCTAGCATACACCGTCTCATATTGCTCTTGGGTTTGCTCGACATGACTAGTTGGTTCACCCAAGCCTCTAGCTTCAGATACGGATGGAAAATTCCTCACCAAGTGCCCTTATCATTGACTTAACTTTTTCAGCCTCATCATTCCGAGCAAGTGGGGGAATTGGTTGCGGTGAGAAGGAATAACAAGGCGGTGGGTAGCCTTGTTGGCAAAGAACGGTTGTGGTCTAGGCCTCGGTGGAGGAGCGACATCATAGTGATTACCACAACCCCAAGATTCTTTCCTCTCCCCATTAGTAGATCTTTCAGTTTGAGCTTCAAACTGAGCAATAAGTCGAGAGACGGACGTCATCTTGGCAAAAGGGTCGAAGGTACTCAAGCCTTCCCTTCGACAATCTCCTTCTAAAATCTGTCTAATAGACCTGTAAGACCTATCAAAACAGCACTAAAGAAAAAGATAAGAACGACGTCAAGGTACTCAGTCTTCCCTTGAGGCGAAAAACAGACAAAATAAAACAGATAAAAAGCGTCGCCTCCCCGGCAACGGCGCCAAAATTTGATGCGGTCGTTTCTACACCAAAAATAAATACCTAAGTACAACTAACTAATAGCTAGCAGTAAGTAGGGTCGATCTCCACAGGGAGGCTATTTTGCTAATTATCTGTCTAACTCGGTCTGTCTATTGTCACAGTTGGGGGTTTTGATTGTTTTTCTAAACTAATAAGAAATAAGGAAGAGAGAACAAGAGAAAAGAATTAAACAGATAGAGAGAAACAGCTAAGACAAACGGTTCATCATAATCATCCGGTCAAGTAATCTAGGTCTCAGGTCAATGCAAATACGGTCTAAGGGGTAGCGAACGTCACCTTTCGGTCCTTAATTCACCCTAAAGCGTAAACAGCTTAACTTTCGCCCTCACTGCAATACTCTATTGTTCGCTACTAGTCTCGCCTTTTCCAACCTTTCGGTCCAGGTCAAGGATCACTAAGAATTAAAGGTCTAATTGCGTCGACTCAATTAGACGGTTACAGTTAATTGTAGCATTTAATCAACAAAGACTATACTAGCATTAACCCAATAAATCGATCACTCTCCCTTCATAATTATGGATCCCCTATAGTCTTAGCATAAGGGAATTAGCTACTCATATTACTAATTAGACTAACAACAATTAATTTCCCAGCAGTAAACATTATAAATAAACAATAAAGTGCAATAAGGCAAATTAGGGCAGAAATTAATTGTAACGAAAGCGAAGAATTAAAGCAATAAAAGATTAATTATTAATAAAGGGAGAGAAAGGAATTACAATCCAAGCGAATCCGGCGTAAAGAGCACAAAATCCGAGTGAAAATAATCCCCAAATAAAGTAAATGTGAAGAAGAGGAATAAAGCAAAGTTCTAAAGTTTACAAGTAGAATGTTTGATAATATGAAAGATGGATCCCCATAAACCTAGTAAAGCATGCTTAAATAGCAAAGCAAAAGAGTTTAGTGAAATAAAATATCACGCGGGCTAATTAAAGCCCAAACCCGTCAAAAATTGTTGCTCGATCGATCATGTAGTCTCTCGATCGAATGATATTCCTTAGCATTCCCCTCGATCGAGAACAATTCCTCTCGATCGAAGACTTCTTTCCCTTTAATCACTCGATCGAGGAGAAGTAGCTCTCGATCGAGCAAATGGGCTCTCGATCGAATAGAAATAGTTCTCGATCGAGCACTTCTCAGCGCGTAATTCCTGCTTCGCGCACTGAACTTCAAACGGCTGCCATTTCTTCGTTACTTGGGCAAATAGGGCGATTCCGGTGGCGTTGGAAAGCTAAGAGGACAAACTTTCATATCCAATTGGAATCACCTGAATATCTGTTGTAGAACTCGAGATATGTCTCTCCAAAGTAGGCACTATCAATTTGAAGTTCTTCCTTTGCTCGCCTAGCTATCTTTCCTCTTTGCGCATCTCAAGACAACTACATTTCCGCTCCAAATTCACTCTTCCTCCAAATGCATGCTAAACGAACGGTAAAAGGCTTGATTTCACTACTTTCTGGTTCATTCCTGCAAATAAGACAAAACAAACCAAAGTAGCATATTCGGGGCATTTCGTAGCATAAACTACGATAAAAGCGTAGAAGTACGTGCATGAAATAGGCTAAAAAGACTATATAAAATGCACGTATCAGTGGCCTTCGACAAGGAGACCCATTATCTCCCTATTTATTCCTCTTATGTATGGAAGTCCTATCTTCTAATGTGGCTTCTGCCCAGGTACACGGTACTCTTAAGGGTATTAAAATTTGCAGAGGGGTGAGTCCACTAACCCATCTGTTCTTTGCGGATGATTCAGTTTTCTTTATACAGGACAAAGGGAATGCAGTGAGGGTTCTTAAAGGTATCATTGATCGGTACTGTAAGGCATCTGGACAAGTGCTGAATGAAGAGAAATGTGGGTTACTCTTTAGTCCAAATATGACTCTGCGTAAGATTCACATATGTCTTTAGACCTTCAACATTAAAAGCAATAAGGGTATTGGGAAGTATCTAGGTATGCCAACGGATTTCCAAGGCTCCAAGAAAGAAATTTTTAAGCGATTGTTAGATAATGTTACCAAGCGTGTTTCCTCTTGGAATGGTGTCTTCCTATCCCTAGCGGGGATGCTCACCCTTATCTCTTCTGTTCTATCAAATATTTCTAATTACTTTCTATCGTTTTCAAAATTCCGGTAAGTGTGACTAAGAAGATCAACGCTCTTTTGTCACATTTTTGGTGGGCGGGAACTAGATCGGGGAAGTCACTCCATTGGTGTAGCAGGATGTTTACCAGCTTGCCAAAGAAGGAAGGCGGACTAGGTATTCGTAACATTGAATGTCTCAACAAAGCTCTACTGACTAAGCATGCCTGGAGGATTGTTTCGAACGAAAAATCTTTATTCAGCTTAACTTTCCGAGAGAAAATATTTGGTGAACCTTTTTGGTCAGGTGATCTCAATCCACGACCCCCACGAATTACGTCGTGGGGGGTGAAGAGTGTGTTGCATGGATTGCAGTTTATTCTTGACAACATAAGTTGGCAGCCTATATATTCTTCTAATCTAAATGTTTGGACTAATAGATGGGTTAATGGGAAATGCCCGGATCCAAAGGGCGAAATCTTAGGACAGGAATTCCATTTCCTAAAAGACCTCACTATCAGGGATTTACGTTTAAATTCCGGTGGTTGGAATCAGCAACTGATTGAATTGCTTTTTGATGAGGAAACCACCAATAGGATCTTAGCCACTCTCTTGAGGCCTAACCAAATTGCGGATGATCTCATTTGGCCATTCATTCATCATGGCTCGTACTCGGTAAAAAGTGGATATGGGCTTCTCTTCAGTGAATTATTTACAATAAACGGTTCTGTGTTGGATAAATCGAGAATGAGTGCTAGGAGAAAAGAGTTTTGTGGTTCTCGTCTATGGCATTTACCTAGACCGCGGTCGTGGAAGATTTTGGTATGGAAGATCCTTTCAAACTCGCTACCGGTGGGAAATGAATATGCTAAGCGTCACATAACATGGAATGCATCATGTTGCTTATGCCGTAACTCCTATGATCTTGTTGAAACTGTGGACCACATTTTCAAGGACTGCAAAGTGACGACTCGGATTTGGGCGGGATAACCGTTGGTTATTAACACTGAGCAGGCGAGATACATCAGTGCTCGGGATTGGATTATCAATTGGCTGCAATACCTACGAACAATTGATGACTGGGAGGTACGAACGATTCAATTCTTGGCTATCATTGTGTCTTTATGGAACTTGCGTAATAATGCTATATTCAGGGGAGAAGGGTTCATTCCTGAGGTTTTCTTTTTGGCTTATAACCGTTTGGTTGGAGTGGATTTTGAGGCTAGGAAGGAGGCTGAGAAGGCTTTGGACCGGGGATATAGTATGACACAAGAAAATGGTAGTGCTGATCTGGAGTTGGGAACGACTATGCTCCGTGAGGGTAACCCAGTTTATGTTACGGGGATTGTGGGTTCGTGTTCTATGGTCATACTGATGGTTGATGCAATCTGGAATAAATTATGTGAGGCGGCGTGGGGATGGGTTACATTGGATATAGGGGGGCATGTGATTTGTAAGGGCAGTGGAAGAGGTTATTCGGAATCCCTCTTACAAGCTGAGGCCTTAGGGGTAGTGAAGGCTCTTAAATGGGCATCCGATTGCGAATTTCATCATGTGGAAGTTTCTTCTTATTGCCTACCACTACTGACCCAATGGGCGGGCAACGGAGCAAGGCATTATCAAATTGCAGGCACCCTTGATGGCATTAATCACTTATCGGCTAATTTTCACTGTTTATGTTTTAGTTATGTCTGTAGGGAATGCAATGTTGCGGCTCATCGTTTAGCACGGCGAGCCATGACAATGGCTTAGGAATCTCTTTTATCAGTTGCCAAAAAAAAAAACGTACAACCGTATCTTTGTAAATTTTGTTCAACTATATATATATATATATATATATATATATATATATATATATATATTTATATATATATATATATATATATTTTTTTTTGTGAAGGAATGTTAATTAACCTATTGAACTAGGACAACGGAAAAACAGAATACCCCTAAAATTAGTAGCAACTGAAGTTCTTTTTCTATGTTTGTTATGACTTGATAATACGGAATGCCTTGAATTAAATAGGACAAGGAGACCAAATGAATAATGCAATGAAAATAGGGAGAAAAAATATAGTCTCTCTATCCCCTTGATAAGTTATTCGTTCGATTTTGAGATGTATTATTCAAAAGTTATATACGGAGTATATTTTTATTTTTGGCCAGCTTTCGTCGACAATTTTTATGGACAAGAGGTGGAGTTATGTTGTCTTGCATGGTTGATATATAGGCTCATATTTCTACTATCTACTTAGCATATTTTAAGTACAATAAAGCGACATTGGGATGCGGTTTTACATGATTTACGTCACTATTGTCGTTTTTCGAGTGTTGGGGTAATAATAGAGTTTTGAGCAATGATCAGAAGCAAAGGCAGGTCTTGAAGTCTACCATGGTACAAAACATTTACAAGCAAGAAGGAAGACTAGCTAAGAGATGAAGAAGTAAAATGATGAAGCAATTGAAGATTTGAAGTGTCGTTTGCATAAGGATTGACTTCAAATGGGTATATCTTGAGTTCTAGAGGTCGTATCGATGCAAGGCCAAGTGGAGATGAAAGCTTATGTTCTTAGCTTTCCCAACAGTAGGTCACACGCCTCATTTGGCCAAGTAACGAGGGAGACATGGCCTTCCAAAAAAGTGAAATCCAAGCCAAAAACCGCACGGTGCGGTTGTCTCAGTCCCAAAAATCGTACGGTGCGATTTTCTTGGTGCGCTGTTTTCGCCAAACCGCAATGGCTTTGTTATTCGAGGCCCATTACTCCCAATTAGGTTTAGGCTATACATAGGTGATTACATTAGGTTTTCACACATATCTTACCATCTTTATCATTATTGTGGAATCAAGTTGTAATTGGAAGAATTATCATCCTTTAATTGGGTTTTAGATCTAGCATGGAGAACTAATCTCCTCATCTTTATTCAACCTAAAAGGCGTAAACTTTGGTTGTAAGGCACTCTAATTTTTTTATTTAATTGTTATTATTATTGTTAATCTTTTGTGTTTATCATTTCTATTAAGGAAATCTTGTTTAATTAAAGTAATTAAGTGTGATTTCCCTGTTGCTTAACTAAATCAAGTTCCTTAATTTACATGTTGTTGGGATTATTAAGTGTGATTTCCTTGTAATCTCATCTTTGCAACACCTTGTTATTAGCAAATGTGATTTCTTCTTGGCTTAATCATCAAGTAAGGGATTAACTTGTAATTAGGCATTAATTGTGTTTTCATTGTGTCTAATTACCCTTATTCTCATGCTTTTATCTTCTTATTTGTTTAACCAATGTATGTGATTTCTACTTGGCAGGGTTGATAAGTTGGGTTAAATGATTAAGTGTGATTTCCTTGTCATTAACCATTATTAAGAAGATTTAGGAGAGTAATCTTCACAATAAGGTGATAATACATAATTAAGGGATTGATTGTGTCTAGGATCGACCAAAGTGGTTCACTAATTGAGTTGGGTTAAGTTTCCTCTCATATTTGATAATTTCCTTCAATTACCTGCTTGCTTGTTACTCTTATTTGAATTTCAATTTGTTAACCAAACCAACCCCCCTTTTATTTACATACTTGTTTGTTAATTAGTTACAATTGTTCTAATTGCATAGTTGGAAACCGAATAAAAAACTTGGGTACGATCCCCTTCTTACTACTTTACTTGTTTTTTTTGGTGAAATGTGAGAATTATATATATATCAAAAAAGATAATTACATATGATTATAAGTGGCAAGCAAACAATAAATAAAATATCAGTCTACTAGTTGTATTTTTTTGAGCCAGTCTCTCTCAGCATGTGTCATTGTTGCTCTATCCCTGCCTCGAACTCGTGATCTCATCTCATCCATGATCATTTTTGCCACACATTCAGGCCGTAACAAAACAGCCTCATTCTTGCTTTTGTTTCTCTGATGCCAGACCTGATAAAATGCACTCAACATCATAGCTGTCTACACACCTCTTTGTACCTTTGTTCCCGACCTCTGCACACACCAAGTTATCACATTCCTCATGGGATAGTCCTGCCTTGCCTGCCTATTCAATTCCCTGATGACCCTTTTGCTGTAAATGCATTAAAAAAATAAATGATCTGTAGTTTCTTCATCTGAACCACACAAGTAGCATTTATCCTATATATCAAGTCCAAAACTGGCTAGTCTAGCAACTGTGTTCAGAGCTTCATGAGCAATGAGCCACCCCAGGAATTGATGCTTTGGTATCACCCATCCATTCCAGATTGCTTTATTACAGGTGACACAAGGCCTGCTTCCCTTAAACCACTCATAACACCCAGCTGGTGTAAATCCATCTTGCTGAACCACCCATTTACCATATGTATAACCAGCAGCCATTTCCTCCTTGACCTTGCAGATTCTCCTCCAAACCCAACTCGAATTCGTGCTAGGTGTGTAGTCCATCCACTCCTGTCCCTTAAGGTAGTTATTTTGTACCCAATGCACCCAAATTGAGTCCCTTTTTGCAGCAACCCAATCAACAAGCCTGCCTACCATGGCCTTGTTCCAAGCTTCCTGGTCTTTAAGCCCTAGTCCTCCTTCTTCCTTAGGTCTACAGATAGTATCCCATCCCACAAGTGGAGTTCTTCTGTAGTCTGCACTATTATCCCAAAGGAAATTCCTACACACTGCCTCTATTCTCTTTATAATACCTTTGGGTATGATAAACATTGAAGCCCAGTATGAGTGCAAAGAGTTAAGAACACTCCTCACAATAACTAATCTCCCAGCATAAGAGAACTTTCTTGCTCCATAGCCATGTATACGTGAACAGATTTTATCCACCAGACATTCACAATCTTACCTTCCAAGTCTAGTGGTCTGGATTGGCATACCTAGATACTTGAAGGGGATGCTCCCTTCAGTAAATCCTGATACCTGCAGAATATCAGTCTTGATCTGCTCAGGTACATTTCTGAAATATGCATTTGATTTTTGAGCACTAACTTTCAGTCCAGTCGCTTTAGAGAAGGTAGCAAAAGACTTCAACGGTAATATCATGTAAGTGGCATCCCCCTTACTAAAAAGGAGCACATCATCTGCAAACATCAGGCTTGTTAGTTTTTATTTTTTTGCATATGGGATGGAACTTGAAGTCATACTTAGAGGTAGCATATTGCAGGGTACGGGTCAGATATTCCATGCATAAGGTAAAAATCAAGGAGGACAGAGGGTTACTTTACTTGTTTTATAATTAGTGTTAATTAGTATTAAGTGTGGCTTATAAATTGTTAATTTGACCGTCTTTTATAGCGACGTTTTAGGCATGTCAATGGTCTAAAATGATCTATTTTTGTTCCTTGATTTTATGCCAAATGAACAACAACATTTAAAAACATCATTAAAACTTGAGAATAACTGAAATGCGATTAGCCCATGAACAACAACATTTAAATGTAATGCAAGTTATTTGAATTTCAACAATAAACGATCTTGCTTTATGGCTCGAAAATAGGTGTTCAAATATGCTCGAAATTTAACCAATAAGAGTTGGCCCCAATGGTAAAGAGCCGACCTTTTGACCTTTAAAATATAGATTTGTTGGTAGCCAATCTATAAACACCACTTTAAGTTTTAAGTTTTCAAAGAGGCTGGTGGTCTGCTCTGACATTAAATTAGGTAAAGCCTACCTAAACTTTTATGCATCGAAAAAAAATCCAAATTTAGATGTTTAGCCTTGCTCCTTACTTCAATGATCAATACAAGCGCCTACTAAATACTACTCTCTCTGTCCCGATCATTTGTTGTCCTTTTTCATATTGGGGTGTCTCAGTCAATTGTTTTCCTTTCTATTTAAAGAATGAACTTGATGAGCAATTTGATCATTCACACTCAATTTGTTACACTTGTCATTTTGTAATTGGCCCCTTCCTCTTTCCTTGGTCTTTGTGCCAAAACCAAAGGACAATAATTGACCGGGATGGAGGGAGTATATCTCATTTGCTTAGAACATTAAGAAAGCAAGCCGCCTTCTATAGTCATTTAATAGATATGTCAATTTGTTGATGAACTAAAATGCAAGAAGAATATGATCCTTGATAAATAAAAGGTAATAACCTTAATGAGACTCAGGTTTTTATAGAGTTGGCGAGAGTTGACTCAATTTGAATTGTTAGACAGAAATTGCAGTAACAATGAAAAAGATTAGAGATAACCGATTTGTAGTGACGTGGTATGAGAGCCACTGCCTTGAAAAATATATTTCCGGTACGACCGTGGTGGCGATCAGCAATTGACCGGTAGTTCCCCAAGAATTTACACTACTGCACTCAGGCACGCCCACTCGAGACTGAGAGCATTGGAACGACAATTTTTTTTACCCAGAAATGTTATAGAAGAGAAGAGAGGAAGATAGAGTTGTGTTGTGTGTTTCTGGAGTGAAGATGTAGGTCCTATTTATAATAGATTTAGAGCAGATGAGGAGCCAAAAAACGAGTCGACATTTACAGCAGTCAAACGGAATTAAGGGGGCATTAACACAGAAGATTCTACTCTTAATTGCAGACGATTTGACTGTGTACCTGGACACTTCTCTATGAATGAACCTGGTCACTTCATCCCAAAACAAAACACGCAGCTCTGGCCCAAAAGATAGGCACAGTCCGCCGCAGGCGATTCCCAAATCCCAAATCCGAATTCCCGAATCCCGAATCCCGAATCCCGAATCGCGAATTCGAATCCGAATCGGGTCGGGTCAGGCTCGGGCACGGGCGCGTGTGCGAGCTAAATTAAGCACCTCGCAAGGCTTCCACAAAAGCCTCCAATAACCCACTAGTGATATGGTAAGGTTTAGTTGGATATATAAACACCAAAAACAAACTAAATTTTACCAATGTGGGACAATTGGAAAAACACACATGGCAAAACTAAGCCCCTATTTCCAACAATCCCCCACTAGAGGTGACAGAGATAGAGAAAGAAATTCCTGGGTAAAGGAAGGATTGGATACTTAGGTATCAATATCTTTCGATTTGAATTGACACTTTAGTGATATGAGGAAACAACTTACTTATAGCGAGATAATATCTTGCGATTTGAAATCCTAACTGAGCTTCGGTTGATACCTCCCACAACACATATCATACCTTCAGAGTTGTAATCGTTCCGCGATTTCAAAGTGCAACGCGCTCTTTTTAGAGCATTGCGTTTACCTCGGTACTAATAGATGTGTTCAGAAGACTTCTCATAGTCTTTATGATCAACACACCTACGTAGGTGGCTCAAGTGCTTCTCAATAGCACTTCTTGCATGAACCATTAAGGACATAAGTCCAACCTTATGTATGATTCATCAAGTGCGTCTCAAAAGCACCACCATTTAAGGCTATGAATCATATAACGCCATAGGAATAAAAACTTTAGGCCTAGTCACTCTTGACTTAAGGACTTAAGTCTCATTCCCCTCGACGTTTCAACGACTAGTCTCCTAGTCAATCCCTTAGTAAAGGGATCAGCCAGATTGCTTTCGGACTTCACATAGACCAAAGTGATTACTCCATTATCAAGGAGTTGTCTAACTGCAGCGTGCCTGATTCGAATGTGTCATTTTTTCGCATTATAGACACTATTCTTATCAGCGCCAATAGCTGCTTGTGAATCACAATGTAAGGAGACCGGTGTTTGCCGACCTCCCCACACTGGTACATCTGCCAACAGGTTTTTCAACCAATCAGCCTCTTGTCCTGCTAACTCAAGAGCTATGAACTCCGACTCCATGGTAGAGCGTGCAATACAAGTCTGTTTAGTAGACTTCCACGATATAGCACCTCCACCCATGGTGAAGACATAACCACTAGTAGAACAGATCTCATCGTTACCTGAAACCCAGTTTGCATCACAATATCCTTCTAACACAGCAGGAAAATTACAATAATGCCAACATAGATCAGTTGTTCCTTTTAGA
This sequence comes from Silene latifolia, assembly GCF_048544455.1. NCBI lineage: Eukaryota > Viridiplantae > Streptophyta > Magnoliopsida > Caryophyllales > Caryophyllaceae > Silene > Silene latifolia. The sequence goes on along the minus strand of NW_027413640.1, from coordinate 3,848,437 downwards.
TACTTTAGTAAACGACGAAGAGCAATCCAATGTTCATTACTAGGGTTATGTGTATAACGACTCAGTCTACTAACTGCATAAGCAATATCTGGTCGAGTACAGTTCATAAGAAACATCACACTACCTAAGATTTTAGCATACTCTTCTTGGGATACACTCTTACCCAAGTTCTTACATAAGTGTACACTAGCATCATAGGGTGTCCTAGCAGGCACTTCATCAAAGCAGTTAAACTTTTTCAACACTTTTTCCACATAATGAAATTGACTTAAAGAAATTCCTTTAGAGTTTCGAATAACCTTAATTCCTAGGATTACATCAGCTTCTTCTAAGTCCTTCATCTCAAATTGTGATGACAAAAATTCTTTGGTTTTAATTATTACCTCCAAATTATTACCAAGTATTAACATGTCATCAACATAAAGGCATATAAGCACACAATCAGATTCTATTACCTTTGAATAAACACATGAATCATAATTGTTTACCATAAAGCCATTACTTACCAAAGTGTTGTTAAATTTTTTATACCACTGTTTAGGTTCTTGTTTTAGACCATATAGTGATCTCTTCAGTTTACACACCTTATTCTCTTAACCCTCTACCACAAACCCTTCAGGTTGCCACATATAAATCTCTTCCCTTAGTTCACCATTCAAAAAAGCAGTTTTGACATCCATCTGATGTATAAAAAGGTTATGAATAGCAGCTAAGGCGACAAGAGTTCTAATAGTCGAAATTTTGGTCACGGGTGAATAAGTATCAAAATAATCAATATCTCTCTTTTGTGTAAAATCTCTAACCACAAGTCTAGCTTTGAACCTTTCTATTGTACCGTCAGGTCTCATTTTCTTTTTGAAAATCCATTTACTCGTAATGGGTTTACTACCTTTAGGTAAATCAGTCATCTCCCAAGTCTGATTAGACATAATAGAATCAAGTTCACTTTTAATAGCATCTTTCCAAAAGTTAGCATCAATGGATTTCATAGCTTTATTATACGTTTTTGGATCATCTTCTACTAAAAATGTTGAAACAAGCTCATCACTAGCACAAACAGTGTAACCATGTTCAGACAGCAAAGTTGAAACAAAATCAGGTCCAAAGTTTTTAGAACATCTAGGTCTCTTAGTCCTTCTAGGTTCAGCAATATGATCAATAGAAGTGCTACTACTAGCATGTGAAGAGATATCAATAGATGTAACAGGTAAACTAGGAGATGAATCAACATGAAGGGATTTGTCGGTCCTTAAAACCATTTAATAAGACAAATTTCCAGGACCATATGCATGTTAGAAATCAGAATTAAACTAAATAAAAAGGGCAATCAAATTACCTCGTAGTGGAATTAATCCGTGAGCAAATAATATCCAGCAAATAAGAAAAATAAAACCGGATCGGAATAACCCAACGACTACAAAAACAAGAGAACTCCAATTGTAGTGTCTCCACTAGTATCCACACGTATGAATAAGAGATGTGATTTGTATGCTAGTACACAAGGTAGGGTTTTGTTATTTCTCACAGAGGAATAAGATGGATGAAACTGACTCCCATATATCTCTATATATAGGAAAGCAAAGACTCAGTTTCCTAATCAAACCCTAACTTTAATCGAAGATGGGCCTAATCTAATTAGAGCCCTATTTCCATATTTCAGTCTGACTATAAAAGGAAACACCGTATTCATCTTGTGTGTGACCCAATGGGCCCATTTAATTTTACACGAGTCCTTAAACTCATTTAAGACTCGGTCCATAAGCGGCTTCTAGCAAAACGTTACGGTTAAATAGAATATAAATCGGGTTACCTAAATTGGACTCCGGACATAAATCCAACAGTCTCCCACTTGTACTGTGTCCAATTAAACTGTCTCTTTTCTACTATTGTTCCAATCAAGACTAAGTTAAGAAAAGTGTCAACCTTATATGTCCCAATCATTTTTCTCGAATCTCTGAGTTGAATTGTTACAGCAGACGACTGACAATCACCTCGTCTGAGCGCGGCCACACATTTTACAATTCACACTCTTCGAGAGGCCAGAAACAATAAACTTTATTCAGTAGGGAAGGAACAAATCCCATGTTGTTTAACCACATCCTATCACATGATCCATAGTAAGTCCAAGCATTGCCGTTATAGTCACCAGTCACGGCTGACGTTTGACAATGTCTAAACAAACTACTTAGCATGTACAAAATAGTGAAAAACTCAGGTCTAAAGACTGTATATTCACTACTAACTAGTGATAAGAAACTTTACTGACACTAAGCGAATCCTTAGTAAAGTTCTTAACGGGTCTATCTAATACATGTTCTCTAACATGTATCCATATGTCTGGTTTGATATCCCAATATCATGACTTAAAGAACCTAGTCATCAACCAGCTCATATACTAATCATTTTTAGGCATTCAAGTTTTCCAATTTAATGCTCTGATTAGAGACTATAATAGAAAACATCATCCAAATAGAGTTCCAAAACTAAGTCACGTACTTAGTGATCTATTTAATCAATGTTAACTATTGTGGAACAAACATTCAATTAAACAATAAAATGAATAGAATCAAATAACAATTTTATTGAATAAATTAAGTAAATGTTACATATAATTAATTAAAAATGTCAAATAAGCTCCCACTAAAACAAAGATCTCATAATAGGACTAAGACCACTCGCTAATACATCTTAGACCAATGGGAGCTCTATGACGCTCATGCTTAGACTGCGGGATAGGCTTTGTTAAGGGATCTGCAACATTTGCATCAGTTGGTACTCTGCATATCTTAACATCACCTCTATCAATGATATCTCTGATAAGGTGATATCTTCTCTCTATGTGTTTGGATTTTTGATGTGACCTCGGTTCCTTAGCTTGTGCAATAGCACCATTATTATCACAATAAACATTTATGGGGCTAGAAATGCTAGGAATCACTCCAAGTTCATAAACAAATTTCCGAATCCAAACAGCTTCCTTTGTTGCTTCTGAAGGAGCAATATACTCAGCCTCTGTTGTAGAATCAGCCACAGTATCCTATTTGGAACTCTTCCAGCTAACAGCTCCACCATTTAGCAAGAATACATATCCAGATTAAGATCGAGAATCATCTCTATCAATCTAAAAACTAGCATCGGTGTAACCACTTACAACGAGCTCTTCATCCCCACCAAATACCAAGAACATATCCTTAGTTCTCTTAAGATACTTTAGGATATTCTTGGCAGCTGTCCAGTGACCTTCACCAGGATTATTTTGGTATCTACTCGTCATACTCAATGCACAAGCTATATCAGGACGAGTGCATAACATGGCATACATGATAGAACCTATGGCGGAAGCATAAGGAATCTTTCTCATGCGCTCTTGCTCATCAGGTGTCGAAGGACACTGAGTCTTGCTAAGAGTAATGCCATGAGACATAGGCAAGAAACCTTTCTTAGAATCAATCATATTGAAACGTCGAATCACCTTATCTACATAAGTGCTTTGACTCAGACTAATAAGTCTGTTAGGTCTATCTCTATAGATCTTAATACCCAAGATGTAAGCTGCATCACCCATATCCTTCATGGAAAAACAACTTTCAAGCCAGTCTTTAACGGACTGTAGCATTGGAATGTCATTTCCGATTAGGAGAATGTCATCGACATAAAGAACCAGAAATGCAACTACACTCCCACTATTCTTCTTGTACACACATGGTTCTTTTTTGTTTCTAAGGAAACCAAACTCTTTGATTGCCTGATTAAAATAAAGAATCCAACTCCGAGATACTTGCTTCAATCCATAAATGAATCGTTGAAGTTTGAAAATCTTCCCATCATGTGTTGTGAAACCTTCAGGTTGTGTCATGTACACATCCTCTTTAAGGAAGGCTGTTTTCACATCCATTTGCCAAATTTCATAATCATGAAATGCAGCAACTGCTAGGAGAATCCGAATGTACTTATGCATCGCTACTGGGAATAGGTTTCATCATAGTCAATCCCATGAATTTGCTTGAAACCTTTAGCTACTAGTCGCGCCTTATATATATCCACATTTCCATTCATGTCAGTCTTCTTTTTAAAGACCCATTTACACTCGATGGTTTTAACACCATTAGGTGGATCAACCAAAGTCCATACTTGGTTATGGTACATGGATTCCATTTCGGATTTCATGGCCTCAAGCCATTTTTCGGAGTCAGAGCCCATCATTGCTTATTTATATGACCTTGGCTCATCATTCTCTACCAAAAGTAGATCACGATGCTCAGTCACTAAGAATCCATATCGTACGGGATCCTTACCAAAATTAGATCTTTCAGATCTATGTAGGGTGGGTTACACAGGAGTAGAAACTACAACTCTTTGTAAATCTAAATGTTGTTCCTCCTCATTAGGTGGAGGAATTTCCTGTGTCTCTCGAATTTCTTCGAGATCAACTCTACTCCCACTGGTTCCTTTGGAAAGAAATTCTTTTTCCAAAAAGACACCATACCGAGCTACAAACACTTTGCCCTCAGATGGGTTGTAGAAATAGTACCCTTTAGTCTCCTTAGGATACCCTACAAAGAAGCATTTGTCAGATTTGGTGCCAAGTTTTTCAGGAATTAACTTCCTTACAAAAGCTTCGCAACCCCAAATATTTTGGAAAGACATCTTAGGAACATTTCCAGTCCATACATATGGTGTCTTTTCTACCGACTTTGATGGACACCTGTTAAGTGTGAACACAGAAGTTTCAAGTGCATAACCCCAAAATGAAATTGGAAGACTAGCATGACTCATCATAGACCGAACCATATCAAGAAAAGTTCGATTCCTCCTCTCAGACACACCATTCCACTGTGGTGTTCCTGGTGGAGTTAGTTGTGAAACGATTCCACAACCTCTAAGATGATCACCACACTCTTGGCTCAAGTATTCTCCTCTATGATCAGATCGTAAAGCTTTAATTGTCTTGCCAAGCTGATTGTGCACCTCATTCTGAAATTCTTTGAATTTTTCAAAAGATTCAGACTTGTGTTTCATCAAGTAAACATAACCATATCTACTGAAATCATCAGTAAATATTATGAAATACTGAAATCCACCTCTCGCAGTATGACTCATTGGACCACAAACATCAGAATGTATAAGGCCTAATAAATCAGCCGCCCTTTTACTGTGACCAGTAAAAGGCGCTTTTGTCATTTTGCCAAACAAACAAGACTCACATCTCTCAAATGATTCAAAATCAAATGAATCCAAAAGTCCGTCTTTATGAAGCTTTTGTACGCGTTTCTCATTTATATGACCCAAACGACAGTGCCAGAGATAAGTAGGATTAGAATCATTAGTTTTTAATCTTTTGGCATTAATGTTATAGACCTGCTTAGTTAAATTTAGAACATTTAGTCCATCAACAATATGAGCTTGACCATATAAAATACCATTACGCATAATAGAACAACATTTGTCTTTTATTCGAATATCAAAACCATTCATGTCCAAACACGAAACAGAAATAATATTCCTGCTAATGGCAGGAACATGATAACAATTATCTAGTTCTAAAACTAAGCCAGAAGGCAACAATAAATGAAATGTTCCTACAGCTAAAGCAGCAACTCTTGCTCCATTTCCCACACGTAGGTCCACTTCACCTTTTGCCAATGATCTACTCCTTTTTAGTTCCTGCACATTACAACAAATGTGAGAACCACAACCGGTATCTAATACCCAAGAAGTAGAACAACGAGTAGTAACATTTACTTATATAACATGAATACCTGAAGTGGAAGCAACACTTCCATTCTTCACATCTTCCAAGTACTTTTTGCAGTTCCTCTTCCAATGCCCCTTTTCATTACAATAATGACAGACATCTTCAGAAGGCTTACCCTTTACTGACTTGGGCTTAGATTTGAGTTTGGCAACAATTGCCTTACTCTTACCCTTACCCTTATCTGAAACTTGCTTTTTAAAGCCCTTTCCCTTCTGTATCATTAGAATATTAGAGGTGGGAGCTTTATTAATGCTAGGCTCAGCTGTCTTAAGCATCCCATGCAATTCTTTCATAGATTTGTCCAAGTTATGCATATTATAATTTAAAATAAAATCATTATAACTTGGATTCAAGGACTGAAGCACAATATCAGTAGCCAACTGTTGGCTTATTCCAGCATCAAGTCTTTCAAGGTTATCAAAATAACCTATCATTTTTATGACATGTGGACTAACAGGCTCATCTTTTCCCATCTTACAGTCAAAGATAGCCTTAACAGTATTATACCTTTCAGTTCTAGCTTGCTCTGAAACATAGCTTTCAGGTTTTCAACAATCTCATATGCCGACTCCACGTTCTCATATTGGTTCTAAAGCTCAGAGTTCATGGTGTCAAGAATCAGACAGCAAACATCAGTATTAGCATCAGAATTCTCTTTTTACGCATTCTTAGCGGTGGTATGGGCATTACTATCTGGTTTCTTAGGCAATTCCTTCTCAAGGACATATACCTTTTTCTCCTGCTTGAGAACAATTCTCAAATTGCGATACCATTCCAAGAAGTTTGAACCATTCAACTTTTCCTTCTCAAGGAAGGAACGGAGAGAAAATGAATTGGTGGTATGAGACATTACCTACAACAATATGAATATGTAAGTGTAAGTAACATGTTAAAATATGCAACAAATGAATCCTAAACAATTTTAAGATAATAAAATTGTACATGTAACCCTCATACACATACAATATTCCAAGACCCCAAATACCTATAACTTAAGTGAGCTTTGGCTCATCGCCCAAATTATAAGGATTAAGGTAAACATCTCCATGTTAATTGCATCTCATATACAACTCTTAATTTGTTAAATAATCATCATATGAATTTTAACTACATGCCTCAAAGTTCAAAACTGTTTTGAAAAACTTTGTTAAGACAACCAACCTACATGTGTGGATAACTGTTATCCACCTGCTCAACTTACATAACCAGAATGCTCTACTTTGGCAGACCCATCACTTGATGATATAAGTTTATTACAGTCATTAGGTTGGAAAGGCATAAACTTAATATTCAAATTGAGGGATTAAACATATATGTCAATTATGAATGCATACTAATGAACAAATAATATTCTATGCATCTCATACATAAAAGAATCAACATTAGCATATCTCAAATTAAAACAAAGACATATCATTAACATAATCTCAAGATAGATTAATAAAACATTAAAATTTCAACTTTTAAATCAAAAACCGCCCATAACTCAATCAAACCATTCGAATTAGACCTTAAAACGCAGACCCTGCATGGCCGTCCTGTTAAGAATGCCGTTTACATACGAAAAACACTACTCTTTCATCAAAATCCGACACTCGGATCTTATGAACGCTATTACCGAAACAATTTCAATAATTCATGTTCTCTAATTTAATCATATAAAATTAGTCACAAATAAATATGAGTTCAAGGACGACAACATATATCAAATATATATTGAAATTTGAATTAGACTAATTCAATTAGTCACCTAATCAAATTAGGGTTTAACTAAAGTCAAATTAAATTTATACATGTTAACAACATTAACACACAAAACACAAATTATAATTATAATCTCATATACTACAATTAACCAAATCCTAAACATGCTCGTATGCTCTCGTGCCGAACAATTAATCACCGCATACAAAGAACTTAATTGTCAATTGCAAGAAATCAAAATAACGAAACACGTGATTAAGCATCTGACAATTATTATCCTCAAAACAAAAGAATTTGATGAGCATCTGACAACACATGGTCAAAGCAAGCAGCAACATCTATGTGAATTTGCACCAGGATATAGAATGCTCGTATATAATCAAATCAAGCACTACCTATCTCATAATAATGATATAGCAGCAGATAGAATTTCATACAACGCATGTCATTGAATCGTTTTGTATTTTAATCCGATTTTAACATCGCATACTCGCTCTAATATCACTAAAGGGATTTGTCGGTCCTTAAAACCATTTAATAAGACAAATCTCCAGGACCATATGCATGTTAGAAATCAGAATTAAACTAAATAAAAAGGGCAATCGAATTACCTCGCAGCGGAATTAATCCGTGAGCAAATAATATCCAGCAAATAAGAAAAATAAAACCGGATCAGAATAACCCAATTGCTACAAAAACAAGAGCACTCCAATTGTAGTGCCTCCACTAGTATCCACACGTATGAATAGGAGATGCGATTTGTATGCTAGTACACAAGGTAGGGTTTTGTTATTTCTCACGGAGGAATAAGATGGATGAAACTGACTCTCATATATCTCTATATATAGGAAAGCAAAGACTCAGTTTCCTAATCAAGCCCAAACTTTAATCGCAGCTGGGCCTAATCTAATTAGAGCCCTATTTCCATATTTCAGTCTGACTGTAAAAGGAAACACCGTATTCATCTTGTGTGTGACCTAATGGGCCAACTTAATTCTACACGAGTCCTTAAACTCATTTAAGACTTGGTCCATAAGCGGGTTCTAGCAAAACGTTACAGTTAAATAGAATATAAATTGGGTTACCTGAATTGGACTCCGGACATAAATCCAACACAACATTCTTCTGTAATGGAAAAATATGCTCAAAAAACACAGCATCTCTAGCTTTAAATATAGAACGATCACTCAAAGACATGAATCTATATGCAGAACTATTTTGAGCATAACCAATAAAAACACAATCATAGGTTTTCGGTCCAACGGTAGGTCTCCTAAAGTCAGGTAAACCCACTTTAGCCAAACACCCCCATACCCTAAGAAAGCTCAGGTTTGGAGGATAGCCCTTCCATATCTCGTAGGGTGTCTTGTCTAGTTTCTTATGAGGTACACGGTTAAGAATATGACAAGCCGATAGAATTGCTTCCCCCCACATATCGTCAGATAGGCCAGAACTTAAAAGCATAGCATTCATCATTTCTTTTAAAGTTCTATTTTTCCGTTCAGCTATTCCATTGGATTGAGGTAAGTAAGGTGGACTAGTCTCATGTATTAGACCGTTTTTCTCACAAAACTTGGCTAAATAGTTTGATTTATACTCGCCTCCTCTGGCAGACCTTACCCTTTTGATTTTTCTGTCAAGTTGGTTTTCGACTTCATTCTTAAAACTTATAAACGAATGTTCTACTTCATCTTTTGTCTTAAGCAAATAAACACGGGTGTACCTTGAACAGTCGTCTATAAAAGTGACATAATAATTTTTACCACATCTACTTGCAACATTTTTGAAGTCAGCTAGGTCGGTGTGAATAAGTTCAAGAAGACTCGTTTTCCTTGTGGTAACTGGTTTACTAGGTTTCTTTGTGAATTTAGCTTCAACACAGCTAGCACATTTAGAGAATTCTTGACTCGACAAACTTGGAATTAAACTCATAGCTCTAAGTTTTTTAATGTAGTCAACATTCAAATGACCAAATCTACCATGACAAACATCAATAGACTCAGCGATATAAGCAGAAGTAGATGCAATATTATAAGAAACTGAATCAGTGTTCAGTACAAAAAGTCTCCCAGAAAGATAACCCTTACCCACAAATTCCCCATTACGCGACATTACCACCTTGTCAACCTCAAAAACAAGTTTTAACCCAGCTTTGTTTAATAAGGCACCAGACACAAGGTTTCGACGTAACGAGGGTACATAGAAAACATTATTTAGAGCAAGTGTTTTCCCCGAGGTGAGTTTGAGAAAGATCTTGCCTTTGCCTTTTATCGGTGCGGGTGAAGAGTTACCCATGAAAACGCATTCCACATCAGCTACCTCCTTGAACTCAGCAAATAACCCCTTGTCAGCACAGAGATGTCTAGAAGCGCCAGTGTCCAAGACCCATTCAGCAACATTACCCATGACATTAGCTTCCACAACCACAGCAGGAATGATGTCATCAGTCACAACATTGGCTTCAGCAGATTTCTTTTCGTTGCATTGGTAGGCTTTGTGACCAGCTTTTCCACAGACATAGCAAATAATTGGCCCCTTTGGTTTTTGAATCTTAGCAACTGGTTTGGTATGCTTCCCTGGACCATTCTTCTTAGCAGGACCCTGGTTCTTACCCTGACCAACCTTGGCTTTACCCTTACCCTTGAATTTCTCAAAATCGGACGGACCACCGGACTCAACCAGATTAGCTTTGACAGAAGCATTAAAAGCATTTATAGACACACAAATGTTTTTGTCTTTGAGACGATTTGCCTCCTCGGTCCTCATGTGACTCACTAATTCTTGGAGGGAAAGGTCTTTTTTCTTATACTTAAGATGGTTTCTATAGTCAGACTAGGAAGAAGGGAATTTTTCGAGTAACACATTTGCTAGAAAAATCTCATCTAGCTTCATCCCTTCATTAACGACATCAGCACAGAAATACTCATAGACATGAACTTGTTCCATAATAGGTGTGTCATCTACCATCTGAAACCCAAGCCACTTCCCAACGACATATTTCTTTTTACCCGCATCATCAGCCCCATATTTTTTCTCTAGTAATTCCCATATGGTCTTAGCAGATTTATGAACCATAAACAAGTAAAATAGAGTATTAGTCATAAGATTAAGGAGGTGAAACCTAACAGTTTTATTATCCTTATCATGTTTTTTAATAGCCTCTTCATTTGACTTGACTACAGAAATTGCAGGAGGGGTGGACTCAACAGACGATGCAGCAATTTCGGTTACAGCAGCAGGAGGGTCAGAAAATAAAACGTAATCAATTTCAAACTGCTCAAAAAACATCAGTAACTTTTGAGACCAACGCTTATAGTTCTGACCATCTAAGGGTTCGACTTTTGACAAATCAGAAACATTTTTGGACATGATCGACATTGTTACAGCAACAATTATATAGTTTTCAAATTATTAGACAGAAATTGCAGTAACAATGAAAAAGATTAGATATAACCGATTTGTAGTGACGTGGTATGAGAGCCACTGCCTTGAAAACTATATTTCCGGTACGACCGTGGTGGCGATCATCAATTGACCGGTAGTTCCCCAAGGATTTACACTACTGCACTCAGGCACGCCCACTCGAGACTGAGAACATTGGAACGACAGAATTTTCTTTACCCAAAAATGTTATAGAAGAGAAGAGAGGAAGAGAGAGTTGTGTTGTGTGTTTCTGGAGTGAAGATGCAGGTCCTATTTTGAGGAGAATTATAGCAGATGAGGAGCCAAAAAACGAGTTGACATTTACAGCAGTCAAACGCAATTAAGGGGGCATTAACACAGAAGATTCAACTCTGAATTGAAGACGATTTGACTGTGTACCTGGACACCTCTCTATGAATGAACCTGGTCACTTCATCCCAAAACAAAACACGCATCTCTGGCCCAAAATATAGGCACAGCCCGCCGCAGGCGATTGCCAAATCCTAAATCCGAATCCGTGTCGGGTCGGGTCGGGTCGGGACGGGCCGGGCTCGGGCACGGACGCGTGTGCGAGCTGAATTAAGCACCTCACAAGGCTTCCACAAAAGCCTCCCATGACCCACTAGTGATATGGTTAGGTTTAGTTGGATATATAAACACCAATAACCAACTAAATTCTACCAATGTGGGACAATTGGAAAAACACACATGGCAAAACCAAGCCCCTATTTCCAACATGAATTGCCCAAAATCCAATTTCATATAACACAAGGACTGGTTGAATCGAATTCGTCTCAACCTGTCGTAAATTAAACTGACAGCAATCTTATTTGGCCAGTTCAAAAACCCGACTCCAAATTGATCTCTGACCCGACATTGACTTAGCCCGACAGATAACCAGTAAGGAATTAGCTTAATCATGGTCTAAATAAGACCATTTCACTTTCATCTTAATTGGTTTCTTGTTTTTTTTTTTTTTTGGTGAAATGTAAGAACTTCCATTAAGCACAAACAAGCTATTACAAGCTACAATTTTAGAACATTTTCCGATTTAGTAGTCGAATAAATAAACTATCTCATCAAAGGAAGACTACTCAACCATATAACATCTTTTTGTTGCATCCCATCAGACATTTTTGCCAAAATCCTCATCTTACATTGATTTTGGACTTGAGACACTACCATTTCAGACTTCATCAAGCAAAACTCCGCCCTTACTCTGTTACGTTGCATCCAAATAGCATAGTGTGCAGCCGTAAACACACTCCCAATGACTCCTCTTTGCAACTTTGTGAACCGTCTATTAGGCACCCATAAGACTGTACTGCTGGCAGGGACCCGTACCCCACATAGAGCAGCTACATTTGTCAGAATCTTACTGCTATAATCACAATTTCTGAAAACATGGCTGTTTGTCTCTTCTGCACTGCCAAAGAGCAGACACAGAGCATCAGTACAACATCCTAACTTAAACAGCTTGTCCTTCATCTGAAGAGCTTCCCTGGCAATAAGCGACTCTATGAACTGGTGTTTAGGGATACACCAAGCATTCCATACCTACTTATGCCAAGTAATAGCCTGCATTCTCCTCCTAATAACCTCATAACCATTACTGACTGAGTACCCTCTGCTAGACCCCTGCCACAGATTAGCAGAATAGTACCCAAAAAATTTATCCCTAGTTTTAAAAATAGCCTTCCAACTCCAACTGACATCAGTTTTTTGAGTATAGTCAGGCCAAGAAGCATCTTTCATATACACATGATGAACCCATCTAACCCACAAACTATCAGGTTTAGAAAAAATCCACCAAACTAACTTCCCAATAGCAGCCATATTCCAAGTATATGAATCCCTGATTCCCAATCCTCCTTCTTTTTTTGGGACACAAACCTTCTCCCAACTAACTAAAGGAACCCTGACAAAATCCACTTTCCTGTCCCAAAGGTAATTCCTGCAAATGGCATCCACTTTCTGGAGAACACTCTTTGGAATGATAAAAATATTAGCCCAGTAGGTATAAAGGGACGTTAAAACAGTGTTCACTAATACCAGTCTCCCTGCATAAGAGAGATGCATAGCACCAAACCCTCTGATCTTAGAAACAAGCTTCTCAATTAAGACTTGACAGTCCTTCATTTTCATTCTTCCAGCAGTAATAGGCACTCCAAGATAAGAGAATGGGAGTTGACCTTCCTGGAACCCTGAAATTTGCAAAATCTCAGATTTAATGCTACCTTGCACACCATTAAAATATGCATTTGTTTTAGAACTGTTCATTTGTAATCCAGAAGCTTGAGAGAAGGTAGCAAAAACCCTAAGCAAAACCATTATTGAAGCTGCATCACCCTTACTGAACAGGAGGAGGTCGTCAGCAAACATGAGATGGGATAACCTCAAACTAGAGCACAAGGGATGATACTTGAATGGGACCATTCCAGTGATATAATGCATAACTCTGCTCAAGTATTCCATTGCAACTGTGAACAAAAGAGGTGACAAAGGGTCACCTTGCCTCAACCTCTTCTGCCCCTTGAAGAAGCCAAAAACTTCACCATTCATAACAAGAGAGTACGAAGCAGTACACACGCATTCCAACAATAAATCAACAAACCTTTCAGGAAACTGTAAAGCTCTAAGCATTTGACCCAAAAACGTCCAACTGATAGAATCATAAGCTTTTTTAAGATCAACTTTAAGCATAAAACGAGGAGATATAGATTTCCTATTATATAGCCTCACAACATCTTGGCAAATCAAAATGTTCTTCACAATACTCCTCCCTTTTATAAAGCCACCTTGATTAGGGCTTATAAGGCAACGCAATACAAAGGCCATCCTATTGCATAAGAGTTTAGATATGCACTTATAAACAACATTGCAGCATGAAATAGGCCGGAACTGTGTAACATTCTGAGGCAGCTCACATTTTGGAAAGAGAGAGCGGAGAGTATGATTTAACTGCTTTAACATTTTACCACTATGAAAGAAGTTCTCGATTGCATCACACATAGTGTCCCCAACAATATCCCAGGAATCCCTGAAGAAGGCACTAGAGAATCCATCCGGTCCAGAAGACTTATGAATAGGAATAGAGAACATGACCTTCTTTATTTCAGCATTAGTGACAGGAGCAAGTAAGATGTCAGCATGTGAAGGAGTACAAATATTACCCTGGTTTACTACAGCAGCACATACAGGAGAGGTCTCCTTACTGGTTCCCAATAGTTGCTTGTAAAAACTCAGGAAGGCTTCCTGTATCTGGTCAGTAGTCTCACACACAACACCATATTGATCAGTAATTTTCACCACTTTGTTCCTTGTATTCCTACCTTTAAGCACACTATGGAAATATCTGGTGTTATTATCACCTTTAGCTACCCAAGTAGCCTTGTATTTCTGCTGGAGAAAAGCATAACAGGCCTCATTTAACTCTCTAAAGGTTTTTGCAGCCTCCATGTCACTGTGAATTAAGTCAGTATTCAGTGGATCCCCTCTCAGCTGACTTTGAATGTACTCCAGGTGTTGACTGGCTCTTATAGTATTGTTCTCAATGTCATCAAACTGAGCCCTATTGAGCATCTTCAGAGGGTATTTCAAGCTTTTTAATTTCTTAACCAGAATATACATTTTGGTGCCATACCACTGTTGCTCCCAAGTCTTCTTCACACATTCAAGAAAATGTTCACTAGTACTCCACATATTAAAATACTTAAAACTTCTTCTATTTGGTTGGTTAACAGCAGCAGTCTGGATAATACGAGTATGATCCATTAAACCTTCAGCATAAAAGTGATCATAGCTAGCATTAAACGTCCTCAACCAGTCCTGATTAACCAACACTCTATCCAAACGACTATAAACTCTTGTAGAGGGATCCTGCTTATTATTCCAGGTGAAAAAGGAACCAGTAGCAGGACTGTCAATAAGTTCACACTCATGAAGACAGCACTGAAATTCTTCCATCTCCACTTCAGTAGTAGACCCCCCTAATCTTTCTAGGGGGCTAAGCACAGTGTTAAAATCACCACACACCACCCAAGCTTCAGAAATTAGGTTCTTAAAAACACAAAGCCTACTCCAAAGAGCTCTTCTATGTTCTACCTCATTGAAAGCATAAACCATAGTAAGATAAAAAGCATCCCCAGTTGTCAGATCCTTAACTGTCATATGGATAAATTGAGCATTGTATTCCAAGAATACAACACTAAACTTAGCAGGATCCCAAATGACCCATATTCTACCACCTTGTTGGAGCTTGTGTCCTCCACAAATTAGTGTGATAACATTTGTAAAACTCTTACAGGTTCACAAGGGTATACTTCGTATATTTAATCAGTTGATTAATGTTTACCTAATAACGGTTGGCTTGCTAGAAAGTTTGACGTTATTATCATACAGATGGCGGTGATCAACTGGTCCCTAAAGGTCACACCTATAGGATGTGTTTGAGAGATGTGGTTATAGAAATATGATCACATTGATGCCCAATATGACTAAACAGTTAGTCAATATGTTGATGAGACAATTATTTAATGAAGATTAAATAATATTAGTTGAGACGAATTAACTGTCAATTCGTAAATTGAATATAATAAGTTATATTTAATTAAATGTATGTAATGTTAGCTTGGGCGAATTAATCTGTTAATTCGTAATTAAATATAATCAGTTATATTTAATATCAACAAGATGAATGTGTCATAGTGGTAATAGTGAGGGTACACAAACCAAGAGGTCATGGGTTCGATCCTCACTAGGTGACAATTTAACACATTTTATACATTTTTGGAATAACCAAAAATAAGGGTATTATACTCCTTATTTCGGTTATGTGGGCCGAATTAGGGAAGATTATATCTCCCTAATTCACTCCCATATTTCGGTTACAATAAGAAGGAAAGGGTGATGATTATTCTACCCTAATTCTCTTTTAATCTAGCCTCCTCCCTCATCAGAAAAACACAAAAAAACAACCTAAATTTTTACAGAAAATTTGGATCGATTCTAGCATTATCAAAGGGCATATCTCATATCGTCTTGGGTGCAACTAATAGGCGAATATCAATTTTGATATTGTTCTTAGGCCATATTTGCTAGGACCGAAGGTTATTTCTGAATCCTTTATTTTGTTTATGTATTTTATTTATGACTAGTGATCGTCTTAATTAAATTCGTTATAATCCTTCAATTTTAAGGGAAGTATACAGATTATTTCCCACAAGTGGTATCAGAGCAAAGGCCACGAATTTTAATTTTGATGAATTTCATAAAATTGTATGTAAACAATGGGGAATTTCGAAAAAAAAAATTAGGGTTTTCGGCTGAAATTTTTTTTATGCCGAGAGAAATTTTTTTTTTCGGCCTGTTTTTTGTTTTTTTTCTTGTTTGATGATTTATTTCCAATTTCGTTTTTCATATCATTGTTTTAATCAGTTAAAATTATCATATGAAGAATTGGTAGATTTTGATTTAATGCAGATTAAGTTAAAATGCAAATAGAATCGTCATGTCGATGATACAAGAACTTGTTTTTGATATATAGTTTTAGCATATACGATTAATCACGTTTATTAATTCATTTGCTAAATCATGTTCTATTAGCAACTGTAAACATTTTTCTTCATCAAATTTTTTTTGTATTAGGGCTTTTTGCCGCAAAAGAAAAAAATTGACGGCTCATTTTTTTTAGGGTTTGCCGTGAGAAAGGGAAAAAAAAAAACTGTTTTTGTTGTTTTTTTCTTTTCTGAAATGCCGAAATAAAAAAAAAAAAAAAAAACGAAGGTTTTTTCTTATTTTTTTTGCCGAATTGAAAAAAAAAGGGTTGTTTTTATTCCAGCCGTGAGCTGGGTTTAAAAAAAAAAAAAAAATCCCTGTTTTTTTTCTTTTTGCCGAGACCCAAAAGGAAGAAAAAAAGGGTTTTTAATTTTGTTTTGATTTTGGCCAATTAGTTATTGTGAAACGGTTCACAATTAAAAGATACCGAATTATTTTAAAGCAGTTTAAAATTTTGACGGATAGAATTCATATTACAAGTTTAATATGGATTAAGATTGAAATTAATGTGATTAATTGAGGAATTGTCATTTAATTTGATTTAAATAGGTGGTTTGGATAAATTAATCAACATAATTAAGGAATTGTGTCATGTATGTTTAATTTATTTTTAGTTGATGCATTTTACTTTAATTTTGTTGAATGAATCGATTGAATGAATTTATTTACGTATTTATTTTTGCAATCGGTTGTAATTTGTAATACTTAGTGTGGCCTTAGTCAAATTATGTTTTCGTAATGAAGGAAACATGATTTTTTATGTAATTATGAGATCTCGAATCTCCTTTATTTTTAGTTTTGGGTTTTGAAATTAGATTGTAATAAATAGGTTTATTATGTAATTTTAATTATTGTAATTTCAAAGAAGACTAAAGATGGACTAAAGATGGAGATTGGAGCTCACTCCCGCTACATGGACCAAGATGGAACATCAAGACAAGCTTCTCGGGTCCAAGGATGGATTCCAAACTTGTATTTATTGTTCATTTTGATAGGATAGGCCACACTAGGACTTTTACTGTTTTTACGTTTTCATTCTTATTGCTTTTCATTCACATGTTAGTTTATGCATCATATTCCGCCTAAAACCAAACCACCTACTACTAAAATGCATGAAAATTAACTCATATAGGTTGTATGTTAGTTTTCATGGACATACAGATGTCACAGTCTTATTAAGCCATCACCTTAGTTTATTCATTTTCGCATGCTAGATATTAGTTCACTTAAAATGAATTAAAATAAAGTTGATGGGATCTTCCTCTAAAACGGAAATTGAGACTAGTCTTTATAAGGGCAAACAACTATGAATCTCTTCTTCGTCGGTAGGCATAATATGACCTCTTCTACGTTGGGTAAGTAGTTGTGTTGACTTAGTTTACCTCAACATCATAGTCCGAAGAGTTTCTCGTGATTATGATGGACTAAAGATAGAATTTACAGAAATTTATCGACCAAGAATTCTAACGGTAGAATTAGCTAAAAGGTTAGCTTATCAAATTACAGAGAATTGAGTCTTGGGATCATTTATATAATTCTTGAGGGAGGTCAATTGTATAAGTGTTTTGAGTCTTCGCGTTATGACAATAGTTCATTAGACTTAAAAATATAAACGATGCACATGCTTATTATTTTTATTCTTCTTCTCGCAGTGTAGAACACGTTTATTTTCATAATACTGTTACAATGAAATGGCTGGAAATAACGCAATCCCAATGCCTAGTGCCACACTTGATCGCGCGTCCTGGCTTAAAATTTTTATGGACCGGATGAATCGGTTCACACGTCCGAAAAAACGACGGGTCCAACTTTGCGGACCGGGAGGCGGCACTACGAAATCGCCATTTTGCCGGTAAGCTCAAGTACTTAACTGAGCCAATACCGGTCAAACCAGGCCCCAATGCAGGAGTCAACGAGTCACTCGCTTATAGTGACTTCGTTATGGAAGCGGGTGCGATAAAGAACGTACTCATCTTTGCAATGGAAACCAATTTGCAGAGACGCTTCATTGCCCAAGGTGCAAACATGATTTTCACCACGCTCACTAACGAGTTCTCAAAAGCACCGAGAATCGTTACATATGAGCATACCTGTCGCTTCTTTGATGCGAATCTCTAGAAGGGCCAACCGGTTAGCCCACACATTCTTCACATGATTGAGAATGTCGAAAAGCTGGAGGCACTGAATTGTAAAATCAGTGAGAGCATTGTCATTGACTGAATGCTTCATTCTCTTCACGATGGTTTTGCCCTTTTCAGGGCGAACTACTACATGAATGACTTGAAAAAGAGTCCTCATGAGCTACACTCCCTTCTCGTACAGACCGAGAAGGATATGAAATTGAGTGGGAGCATGAAGCAGGATGTTCTCATGATTTCAAACAAGGGTAAAGGTAAGGGCAAGGCTCATGGCGACCTAGCTGTAGGTAAGCCAAAGTTTAAAAAGCCAGGAAACGGTAAGAGTGCGCCTGGTGAGACTAGTGGCTCATAGGGCAAGGCAAAGAGTAAGGGCGGTGACATTGAGTGTCACCATTGTCACAAGACTGGACATTGGAAGAGGAACTGTCCCGTGTACCGTGAGGACATCAAAGCAGGCCGCGTCGTTCCTGTTGGTATGTCATCTTATATTCATATGATTGAGATTAACCATGCAAGTTTCGGAACTTTGGTACTTGATACTGGTTGTGGTTCTCATCTGTGTAATCATTTGCAGGGCCTAAAGAACATCATACCTCTCGAAAAAGGTGATGTGGACCTGCTTGTCGGGAATGGAGCACGCGTTGCTGCTGTCTCGAAGGGAACATATGTAATCCAACTCCCTAGTGGTTTTGAGTTATTTTTAAATAATTGTTACTATGTACCTAGTTTGTCTAAGAACATTATTTCTGTTTTCGTACTTGCTAAAGACGGTTTTGCATTTTCAATAAAGGATAATAGCTGTATTTTCTCTTTCAATGAAGGCGATTTATGGCAAAGCGTTTCCATGAATGGAATTTATATCTTAGACCAAACCACAGAAGTATTACACGTGAATAATAAGAAAATAAAGGTTGGTGACAAAGATCAAACCTATCTATGGCATTGTCGAATGGGACACATAAATGAGAAACGCGTGAAGAAACTCGTCGATAATGTGACTATTCCCGCATTCGATTTTTCTACATATGGCATGTGTGAATCATGTCTCATTGGCAAGATGACTCGAATTTCCTTCAAAGGTGTTGGAATGTACGCTAGTGACCTATTAGGACTCATACATACTGATGTTTGTGGACCTATGTCAATTACCGCTAGAGATGGCTATAGATATTTTATCACTTTCACGGACGATTTGAGTAGATACGGATATGTCTACTTAATGAAGCATAAAAGTGAATCCTTTGAGAAATTCAAGGAATACCAGAACAGGGTACAAAACCAACTGGGTAGAAAGGTTAAAGCACTCCGTTCAGATCGGGGTGGCGAATATCTTTCAAATGAGTTTGATCAACACCTTAAAGACTGTGGAATCGTTCTACAGTTAACTCCACCTGGAACACCTCAATTGAATGGTGTGTCCGAACAGAGAAATGGAACCTTACTTGATATGGTTCGATCCATGATGAGTCACACGGTAGTGCCTGATTCATTATGGGGTTTTGCTCTTTTGTCAGCTGCTCTTATACTTAACCGAAGTCTGTCTAAAGCGGTCGACAAGACTCCATATGAAATGTGGAAGGGAACGGTACCTAACTTGTCCTTTATTGGGGTTTGGGGCTGCGAGGCTTATGTCAAGTGGAGACACGAGGATAAGCTTGGCCCGCGATCGGTCAAGACATACTTTATAGGTTATCCAAAAGGAACATTTGGTCATTACTTCTATTCGCCTACCGAATATCGAGTTTTTGTTGCGGCTAGTGCGACGTTCTTGGAGAAAGAATTTCTCGAGAACAAGACAAGTAATAGAACCTCCGAGCTGTCGTAGATTCCAGAACCAACAACCGAGGAACAGATGGAGGAAGTTGTTCCTCCAACTGATGATACGGTTAACATTCCTGAGGAACCTAGGAGGTCGGGTAGAGTCTCTCATCCTCCGGACAGATACATTGGTATGGTCGAGGAGAATGACGTTTTACACCTAGAGAGTAATGAATCCGTTACCTATAAAGGTGCTATGACATGTTTCGACTCAAAGCTATGGCTCGAAGCCATGCAATTTTAGATGGACTCCATGTATGAGAATGACGTATGGGATCTAGTTGATTTACCTAATAAGGTAAAACCTCTACAGTGCAAATGGCTTTACAAAATAAAGCGTTCTGTAGACGCGCAACCAGATACCTATAAGGCACGACTTGTGGCAAAAGGTTTCACTCAAGTGCACGGATTGCATTATGATGAGATTTTTGCACCTGTAGTCATGCTATGTTCCATTCGGATAATCTTACGATAGCCGCATTTCATGATTATGAAATTTGGCAAATGGATGTGAAAACCGCCTTCTTAAACGGTTATTTGGAGGAAGAGTTGTACATGGTGCAACCCGAAGGTTTCATAGATCCTGAACATCCTAATAAAGTATGCAAGCTTAAGCGTTCCATTTATGGACTTAAGCAAGCTTCTCGGAGTTGGAATCATCGTTTCAACCAGGTGATAAAAGAGTATGGTTTCACTCGATCGGTCGAAGAACCATGCTTATATATCAAGTCGAGTGGGAGCAAGATTGTTTTCATGATATTGTATGTCGATGACATACTCTTGATTGGGAATGACATTCCTCTCCTATCTTCGGTTAAAGAATGGTTGAAGAACCATTTCCAGATGAAAGATCTGGGTGAGGCACAACGCATTTTGGGAATCCGTATCTACCGAGATAGATCACGACGGACGTTATCACTTAGTCAGGAGTCTTATTTGGATAAGATTCTTGAGAAGTTCAGCATGACCAACTCCAAGAAGGGGAACCTTCCAATGACGAATGGGATGCAGTTGAGCAAGTCTCAGTCACCCACGACGCCTGAAGGGATTGAGCGCATGAGTCGTGTTCCTTATGCATCTGCAATAGGATCGATCATGTATGCCATGATATGCACACGTCCAGACGTGGCATATGTATTGAGTATGACGAGTCGGTACCAAAAGACTCCAGGTGAAACAAACTGGATAGCTGTTAAAAACATCCTCAAGTACCTACGGAGGACTAAGGATTGGTATTGACTTATGGAGGAGATACTAAGTTATGCGCAACCGGTTACGCAGATGCTAGCTTCCAAACGGATCGAGATGATTCAAAATCTCAGTCCGGGTTCGTCTTCACTCTTAATGGTATTGCGGTCAGCTGGAAGAGTTCCAAACAGAGTGTTGTAGCAGATTCTACTACTAAATCCGAGTACTATGCCGCTTCGGAGGCAGCAAAGGAAGCGATATAGACGCGTCAATTCTTACAAGGACTTACGATAGTTCCGAGTTCAAATGACCCGATCACCATCTATTGTGACAATAGAGGTGCCATCTTCCAGGCTAAGGAGCCAAAGTCTAGCAAAAAATCTAGACATGTACATCAGAAAGCTCACCTGATCCGTGATTACGTGGAGCAAGAGGAGATAGTGATAGACAAGATTGCGACGGATGATAACATCACGGATCCTCTCACTAAACCATTGAATTATGATAAGCATGTAGGGCATGTTAATTCCATGGGAATTAAACGTGTTCATGAGTTGTAGTACTTGATTATGAATTTGATACATTATCTTTTTCATATAATATTTATAACTTCATCGTTTTATTATAATATTTTGTTTTTCATCTGGATTGTACTGACAACATTGAACGCCACAAAGTGAACTGAATTACATTATATTGGTTTTGGTCCGTAATCGCCAATGTGAGCTGATAACTCCGGCTATTATATTGTGCAGTCGATTGATGGTGAGTTCAACGAGCCATAAGTCCAACGGTTGACTGATCGATCACAGATGCGATATTATAACGATACCTCGTAGGACAACTTTTTGTGACAACGTAATGGAGTCCTAAATGTTTAAAAACATTCGGTGTCAGGTCGTGGATAGGACATCCATTGTGTTCCTAGAGTCGATTCTTTGACTATCGACCGTCTCTTGAGATTAAGGCAGTTTTTGGGTGACTTTGGTTTCTTTCTCACGGTCTGCCTGAATCGGAGGCTAAGTAGATTTTTTTTCGGGTCATTTCATCTTTGTGCTTACATCTGCAGGATTCGAGTTGAGGAAAATATCCAACCCTTATCAGGTATAGTTATTTCTCAGGGTCACTCGAGGAGTTGTAACTGAAATGCATGGCCATGCTCGAATGTTGATTCGTTTATCAGTTAACTTACTCTCTAGTCGGGGAAACCACTCTTGATAATGATCGCTTGTAAAATACGACCTTTGTGAATACAGATTTGCAAATTGTTTTACATTGAGTGGGAGAAATTTTAGGATATGAGAATCGGTTATCACACATACACTTGTGAGGACAAGTGGGAGTTTGTTGGAGCTTGTGTCCTCCACAAATTAGTGTGATAACATTTGTAAAACTCTTACAGGTTCACAAGGGTATACTTCGTATATTTAATCAGTTGATTAACGTT
This sequence comes from Silene latifolia, assembly GCF_048544455.1. Taxonomy (NCBI): domain Eukaryota; kingdom Viridiplantae; phylum Streptophyta; class Magnoliopsida; order Caryophyllales; family Caryophyllaceae; genus Silene; species Silene latifolia. The sequence goes on along the minus strand of NW_027413640.1, from coordinate 3,825,408 downwards.
TACCTAATAACGGTTGGCTTGCTAGAAAGTTTGACGTTATTATCATACAGATGGCGGTGATCAACTGGTCCCTAAAGGTCACACCTATAGGATGTGTTTGAGAGATGTGGTTATAGAAATATGATCACATTGATGCCCAATATGACTAAACAGTTAGTCAATGTGTTGATGAGACAATTATTTAATGAAGATTAAATAATATTAGTTGAGACGAATTAACTGTCAATTCGTAAATTGAATATAATAAGTTATATTTAATTAAATGTATGTAATGTTAGCTTGGACGAATTAATGTGTTAATTCGTAATTAAATGTAATCGATTATATTTAATATCAACAAGATGAATGTGTCATAGTGGTAATAGTGAGGGTACACAAACCAAGAGGTCATGGGTTCGATCCTCACTAGATGACAATTTAACACATTTTATACATTTTTGGAATAACCAAGAATAAGGAGATTATACTCCTTATTTCGGTTATGTGGGCCAAATTAGGGAAGATTATATCTCCCTAATTCACTCCCATATTTCGGTTACAATAAGAAGGAAAGGGTGATAATTATTCTACCTTAATTCTCTTTTAATCTAGCCTCCTCCCTCATCAGAAAAACACAAAAAAACAACCTAAATTTATACAGAAAATTTGGATCGATTCTAGCATTATCAAAGGGCATATCTCATATCGTCTTGGGTACAACTAATAGGCGAATATCAATTTTGATATTGTTCTTAGGCCATATTTGCTAGGACCGAAGGTTATTTCTGAATCCTTTATTTTGTTTATGTATTTTATTTATGACTAGTGATCGTCTTAATTAAATTCGTTATAATCCTTCAATTTTAAGGGAAGTATACAGATTATTTCCCACACACCTTTATGCCATCTAGTATTAGTAGAAATACTCCAACTAGCACAAATACTATTACTTACACTATTTAGAGACATAGGCTTGACCTTTGTCTCAGGAAAACCAAACAGACCTACATGATGTTGATGAAGGAACCATTTAACTGTTTTTTTTTTTGCAGGACTGTTTAATCCCCTGATGTTCCAAAATCCTATGTTATGCATTACCCCCAGGGGGAGGCAATGCATTACCTTTCGTACCAATGCCCACTTTTGGAGTGGCATTATTCAGGGCATCCAAAAAAGTGTATTGTGAGAGCTTGGATACACTCTGGTCAGCATCAGTCAATTCCTGTCTACTCAACCTTACAATAGGTCTTATTAGTGTATCAACCATAGTATACTTCCCATTCCCAGTCCAATTCACCACAAAATCATTAGGTTTCTCCATAGGTGAAACCATAGGTTGGACTGTAGAAGACTCAACCACAGGATTAACCTTGAGTTTGCCAGCAGAAACAGGGGTTGGAACTAGAGGAACCACTGATGGCTCAGGCTGCTTCTTTTGGACAGGTTTAGGACGTCATTGCTTCTTTTCAATAACAGGCTTATCCTTAGTTTTTGGCTTTCTACAAGTAGCAGTTTCATGTCCAATTCCACCACATTTCTTGCAGAGAATTGGTTTCCATTCAAACTCCACACGTATAGTAATAATATGCCCATCCTCATCCAGAAACTTAACACACTCAGGGATTTGAAGTCCAAAAGGGACATCCACCATTACTCTAGCAAAACCTAATCTAGTCTTGTCTACAGTAGCAGTGTCACAGCGGACATATTTTCCAACCAAACCTGCAATTCAAGGGATACATTTGCCCCAAAATTTCAAAGGCAGGTTATGCAGTTTAACCCACACCGGAACTTCCTTAACGTCATCCTTGACCCATTCAACAAACTCACTCCAGGGACGCACTATCAAAGGCTTATTATCAAACAAATAATGACCCTGTTGAAGGACAATATTCTTTGTTCTCTTAGATTTAAATCGCACCTTAAAGATCCCATTAGGCAGAAAAGAGACTTTGTCAATATCATGATTCATCCATATTCTCCTAATAAAACCATCTAGGATCTCTATTGGAGGATTCGGACCCAATACAAAACAATAGACTGAATTTTTCCAGTACGCTATTTCATCTTTAACATCCGCTTCAGTAAACTGTAAGAAATCACTAGGTTCTTCCACAATAGCTGCTTAGGGAGATTTACCTTTTCCGACCTGAGTCCAGCCACCTTGGTCCTCTGGCACCAAAGCCTCCAGGTCATACGCAGGAACACCAACAATTTCACTCACCGCCCTAGTCTTAGCAGCTGCAGTCTCCACCGGTCCACCAGGGATAGTCATCTCAACCACAGCATGAATCGACCTAGACGATGTAGCTTTATTACTATTTTTGGTAGTTTTTGTTATTGAAGATAAAGGGGTAAACCTATTTTGGGTATTTTTGATGACAGTCATTATTTCAGTGTGGCGCTAAATTTTTGGTGATTTTTTTGGAATTTTAGGTTCTTCCTCTCTCTAGCCCTAACATCTCTCTAAAATCACTTATAATAAGTTATCTTAATTGGTTTCACTTAAACTAAAATATATAAATTGTTTTACTGTGATGGATCCAAACTATATTCTTGAGATCAGATATGTATTGATAGCCTTACCCGCCTTTTCATGGAATGTGATCCCACCTAATAGTGACCCAACTAAACAATAACCAGTTAAGCACCATAAAGTCTTGAACCCTTGACCCGATGTAACTTGAAACCGATATAGCCCAACAACTATATACCCTACCCCATAAGCAACTCGGGTGACCCAATTAACGCATCTAGTTATAAATACAGCAAATGAATAAACCAATTCAAAGATATACACCACTGGTGGTATTCAAGCAGTGGTGGAACTACGGGGGCTAGCAGGGGCGGCCGCCCCCCTGGCGAAAACATAATTTTTTTTTTATACTAGCTTGAGTTTTGAAAAAAAAAAAAATTGAAAAAAAACTAGGATTTATGAAAAAATTTATCTATTAAACTATTCTTTCCAAATAATCTTTTAACTTATATAACAATATAACAAATAAGGAAAATTTCCTAAATACTATTTATTACCCTAAATCTATTACTCTAAACCTAAACTAATACACTAATAAAAATTGTAAGATTAGCAGAGCACTAACCCACAAACTCCACTCGTCCAATTATTGTCGATTCACGTCTATATGTCTAAAGCATTGGCAGTAGGTAACCAAAGTCCAATTTGTGAGTTTTTATGTCACATTAGCTTGTGTTATGCCTAATTCTCTAATCCTTAGGTTTTTTGCAATTGTTTTTTTATCAATTGCAGGTAAGTTAGCCGTAACAATTAGCAAATAGCAATAACAATTTTATTTTGTATTTGCTCAAATCTCAATACAAAGGTATGTTCTCAAATTTAATTATTTTGATTTATAATCTTCTATTTGAGTTATAAGTTATGTATTTATATTGTGCAATTTGTTAAAGAAGTAGACATGAACTTGAAAATTTGATCAATTATAATGTATAAACTAGTATTAATTGAAAATTTGAATTGTCATGCTTAATTAGATATAATTTTTATTTATAGTGTATTCTTTTTTGTGGTAGATGAGTAAGAATATGAAAATTTCTGATTTTTTCAAGAAAAGAAGTCAAGAAGAGGTTAACACTAGTAATCCAACTGTAACTTCTACGGATGCGACAGAAACTGAAAACCCAAATATAGAAGAATTTAATGATCATGAATCTAACTTGGGTACTGAAAATCCAATTTATGAAGAGCCCCCATTTAAAGTTCCCCATGTTGAAGTGTCAGATCAGTTATATTTAGAGCGTGACCCAGGGAAAAGAAAGCCAATTTGGGAGTGCCAAACATCAAAAGAGCAAAATGAAATCCGTAAAACTTTTCTTCAAAAAGGTCCATACACATGGCATACAGCAAAATATCCTTCTGACCGAAAGGGTAGAAACTTTTGCTTATCTTGGTTCAAACAATTTCCTGATTGGTTAGAGTATTCACCGACTACTGATGCTGCATATTGTCTCCTATGTTTTCTGTATACCAAACCAAGTAATCGTCAAAGGGAAAATGCTTTCACAATTGAGGATTTTCGCTCATGGAAGAAAGTAAATGGGAAAGATTGTGCTTTTTTAAGTCATATAGGGCGAGATTATAACTCAGCTCACAAAGATGCAGTAAAAAAGTGTAATGATCTCTTGAGAATGGAACAACATATTGACACTCTGATTGATAATATAACACCTAAAATTATTGAAAGGAATCGATTGAAGTTAAAAGTATCAATAGTTGCAGTCAGATGGTTGACTTTTAAGCACTGTGCATTCTGGGGGCATGATGAAAGTCTTGGCTCACTTAATAGAGGTAATTTTCTTGAATTTATTCGAGCTATAGCCTCTTTTAGTAAAGATGTTGAAAAAGTTGTCCTAGAAAATGTTCCAAGAAATGCATCATACACATCACATCAAATCCAGCAAGAGATATTGTCAATATATAGTGATAGAATTCGAGATGTTATACGTAATGAGATTGGTGATCAGAAGTATTGTATAATTGTTGATGAAACAAAAGACGTCTCAAAAAGGGAGCAAATGACAGTGGTATTGAGATTTGTTGACAAAAATGGTTATATCCAGGAGCGTCTTTTTTACTTGATTCATGTCAACAAAACAAATGCATTATATCTAAAGGGTGCAATTGAAAAATGTCTCCTTGCACATAAGTTGAACATTGAAAATATTCGAGGTCAAGGATATGATGGAGCTAGTAATATGCGTGGAGAATGGTCAGGTCTACAAGCTTTGTTTTTGAACGAATGTCCATATGCTTATTATGTTCATTGCTTTGCTCACAGACTACAACTAGCTTTAATAGCAGCATCCCGGGATGTGATATATGTTTATCATTTTTTCTCTAAGCTAACATTTATTGTTAATATCATCATTTCATCTGCTAAGAGGCATGATCAATTACAAGCAGCCTATTTAGCTAAGATAGAGAGATTGATAGAACTTGAGGAGTTAGAAACTGGGAAAGGACATAATCAAATAGGCACTATTAAACGAGCAAGAGATACCCGATGGGGTTCACACTTGGGATCACTTAATAGCTTGTTAAATATGTATACCGCTTGATGTTCAGTGTTACAGACCGTAATTAAGGAAGGAAAAGGTGCAAAAAGAGGAGAAGCTGATAAGGCTTATGATGACATGACTTCCTTTGAGTTTGTTCTTGTCTTGCACATTATGATTCAGATTTTGGGGATATCAAATGATCTTTGTCAAGCATTGCAAAGAAAATCACAAGATATATTAAATGTTATGCACCTAGTGTCTAGTACAAAGATCTTGATACAAAAGCTAAGAGATGATGGGTGGGATAATTTGTTACAACAAGTGTTATTATTTTGCAACAACCATGAGATAGAAGTGGCAAACATGGAGGATCATTATATTTATGGGAGAGGAAG